>NC_136464.1:106647779-108019029 GCF_902686455.1 Sciurus vulgaris | reverse complement strand
AAGTTTATGTAATGATGACTCTACATAGCATTAATATTTCTAGGTTTCTTTACTTGGTATTTGGAACAATACTGCAGTAATTTGCATTTGTCACCTTTAAGCATGCTTTCTATTTTTTAGGATGAAAAACAGAGTAGAATTGCTCTGGATTGCTCTATGGAAAATTTACATCTTTAGTTCAAATCAATAGAGACATTTTATTTTCATAAGACTTGTACCAAATTTATTTCCCTCAACAGGTTTTTTTTTTTTTTTTTTTAACAAAACTGTGTATTTTTAAATACACAGTGAAAAGATTACAATTGCAAATTCAGTGGGACATTTAGGCACTATGTGCTTAACCAGAAATTTTGGATCAAGGGAAATATGATCTTTTAGAAATTTTGGACTGAGAAATTTCCCAGAATGTGAGCTATTTAAAATGGTTGAGGGGAAGCAGATGATTCTACTGAAGTTCCTTGCTTCTCAGTCATTACTGAGTGGTAACTGAAGGATATGGAATTGACAGCCCCCAATACGGTGGCCTGGAAAGAGGGAGAGAGGAAGAAGCCCAAACACTGATAACACTGATCCTTTCCCAATACATCCTTTCCCAGTGACAGGACAATCCCTGGGAAGGAGATATCCATGAACCCTAAAATGACAGTCTGTGGGAAGAAACCAAACATTGATCCTTCCCCAAATAAATCCTTTCCCAGTGACAGTACAATAGACCCTGGAGTGAAAGAGATAAATACTGGATGCTGAACTCTGGACCCTCCACCCTTGGCCAAGTAAAAACAGATTTCAAACTCTCACAAACTGTTTCCTGAGTACCCAAACTAATGCATTCTAATAAAATCTTCAATGGCTAAGTCAATTCCCAGTGTGTGACCTATATAAACCCATACCTCCCCTGCATTGTGGCCATTTTCTACCCAGAAAATGAGCCTTCTGATACCTGACTCCACTGCTGAATTCATGAGGTCTGCACTCTTCTCGGTCACTTTTGTGCTTACAGTAATAAAGCAGGTCATTTTGTTTTATCCTCTCCCATTCTCCACCGTTTTGCGAAAGTCATCAATTAAGGAAGCCTTGACTATAACACAGGATTGAGATTATGATGCAGGTTGTCAGGAAAGATGTCCCTGTTCCCCGATCATGTTTTTTATTCATGTTGCAGTGTGTAACTAATATAGACCCATTAGTTTTGACACTAGGAGAGAAACTATCATGAATCATGAATTTCTAATGAGACTGGCAGTGCTTTAGACCACTTCCATGTTACGTTTCTATGCTGTATATTTCTCACTGTACAGGCAAAGATTGCTGAGGTTTGAAGATTCAAGCAATAGAAAAAATAATAGTATTGGAGTGAAAGAAATCCAATATGTAATTTAAAACTCTAGATGCACTTGTATCTAAGGCTGGAATGTTTCATTTCCTTTCTTTTATAAAGGTTGATAGTTTTGTTCTTTCTTTGTCTTTATCCCTTTGTCCCTTCATTCCTCATCACCTCCCATTTATGGACTCAAAGTCATTTAAAGTGTGCCTCAGTCACTTACTACTGAAAGAAAACAAAGTCATAATTAATACATGTCTGAAGATGGTCCAGCTGGAAAGACAACTCAGTAGCAGACTTGAGAATCTAGCTAGCTCTCTCGAATATACAGAAATGAATTTGCTATAGACAATAGTGATCCTTCCCCCCCCCCCCCACCATAACAGGTTACCAGGGCACATGCACTCATTTTTGTTATGCACAAAGCAAAAGATAGGGTAATTTAGCACTTGGCCCAAAAGTCTGAAATTGGAGGCATTATACAAACCTCTACTCTATCATTGTCTTTCAGGGAGAGAACTTTAAAACCACATCTGTGAATTAATCATAATTGTAAGACCTAACTTACACTGTTATTCCAATCATTCCTATCAAAATGCCTCATCGCATATACCTGATTTCAAGTGTTTTCAATCACTCTCTCCCCACAGACGTTGCCTCTTAAACATAATCATGCTCAGATTTTTTTGCACTTTAAATTACCCATCTATCCTTCAGACTTTCATTTCTGTTCGATAGCTTTCCACACATTTGAAGTAAATGTGAATTTGAACTCAAATAACCAGACTGTAAAAAATATGTGTCGATTTATCTACTTTGAAACACTAAAGACCTGACAAGATGGATTGGAAACAATAGGCCAAAAGTGAGGGAAGATAAAAAAACAAACAATAAAATGTCATTTTTGTGGAGAGCATTTAGGAAAACTTGAGCTTTATGCTCCATATGGGGGACAGGGGACAGAAACACAAATCAGAGTCCAAGCCAGATTAAAACAACAGTAGGGTCAGCAAAAATAGGATAAATGTCTGAAAATTTTACCTTCTTTAAAGCAACAGAATATGAATTGTGGACATTAACCAAAGATTTACATTAATCCAGAAGGATTTTTTTTTTCCGAGTTAAAAATGGTTGAATCTCAATAAGAACCATTAGCTTTCTGTTGCTTTAACTTCTCTTCTCCTAAAACTGGGTCTGTGGTTGTCTGGAAAAGCAACCATGACAATCATGATAAAACCCCATGATCTTGGCAGTGAAAAGAGGTGGTAACACTCATTCAGCCCTCTATCTTTTCTTATTCCCAGGGAAATGCCATTATTTGATGGGTCTCAAGGTTTCCCTGGAAGATCTCACTTTCACTAAGAGAGGTTGACTAAAAGCTTAGACAGTGTGGAATTCCTTTTCCCTGGGGCTGTTGATCAGAACTAATCAAAGATAATTGTTAAACTCTGCAGCTACCTGAGACACTGGATAACAATTGAGAACATTAACAAAAGTACAAAAATAGTGAGTATTGGTGAAAATGGAAGTGTTAGAACACTCTCTCACTGTCAGTAAAATATTAAAATGATACAGATACTGGGGAAACCGGTTTGGCCCTGTCTCAAGTAAAATACCAGATTTATAGGATTGTAAATTGGTACAATGATTCTGTGAAATATTTTTTGTTATCTAGTCGTGTTGAAGAATTTAATACCAAAATATGTAACCATATTAGTGATCTACAATATTTGTTTACATAAACACTGAAAGACTTTTACAAGTTTATAACTACACAGCCATTTTATGTCAGTGTCAAAATTTTGATAAAAGTAATTAGAATTTTACCAGCAAATGCCATAATTTCATTCTTCTTTATGGCTGAGTAATATTCCATTATGTATATATATCACATTTTCTTTGTCCATTCATCTGTTGAAGGCCACTGGTCCCATGGCTTGGCTCTTGTGAATTGAGCTGCTATAAACATTGATGTGGCTGCCTCAATGTAGTATGCTGACTTTAAGTCCTTGGGGTATAAACTGAGGAGTGGGATAACTGGGTCAAATGGTTGTTCTCTTCCAAGTGTTCTAAGGAATGTCCATACTGTTTTCCAGACTGGTTGCACCAATTTGCAGTCCCACCAGCAATGTATGAATGAACATTTTCCCCCAAATCCTTGCCAACATTTATTGTTACTTGTATTCTCAATAATTGCCATTCTGACTAGAGTGAGATGGAATCTCAGTGTAATTTTGTTTTGTTTATTTATTTATATTTTTTACTTTTTCTAATTGGTTATACATGACAGTAGAATGTAATTTGACACATTGTACACAAACGGAGCATAACTTCTCTTTCCTCTGAGTCACACCAGTAGTGTAATCATGCATGTATATCGGCTTATAATGTCTAGCTCATTCTACCATCCTTTCCATCCCCACTACCCCACCCCTCACCTCATTCCCCTCTGCACAATCCAAAGTTGCTCAGTGTAGTTTTAATTTGCATTTCTCTAATTGCTAGTGATGTTGAACATTTTACATATATTTTTGACCATTTGTAGTTCACCTATGAAGGGCCTGTTGAATTCCTTTGCCCACTTATTGATAGAGTCATTGTGTGTGTGTGTGTGTGTGTATGTGTGTGTGTGTGTGTGTGTGTGTGTAAGATTTTTGAGTTCTTTGTATATCCTTGAGATTAATGCTCTATCTGAGGTGCAGGTGATAAAAATTTTCTCCCATTCTGTAGGCTCTCTGTTCATGTTCTTGATTATTTCCTTTGCTGTGAAGAAATGAATGGAACTGGAGAATATCATGCTAAGTGAAATAAGCCAGTTCCAGAAAACCAAAGGCCAAATGTTCTTTCTGATATGTGGATGCTAACCCATAACAAGGGAGGGTAGAGAGGGGAAGTATAGAAGTTCATTGGATTAGACAAAGGGGAATGAAGGGAAGGGAGGGTGGATGGGAATAGGAAAGACTGTAGAATTAATGGGACATTACTTTCCTATGCTCATGTACCACCAGTGTAACTTCACATCATCTTGTACAACCACAAGAATGAGATCAAAATTGGAACGGGTTGCACTCCAGGTATGTATAATATGTCAAAAAACACCCTACTGTCCTGTATATCTAAAAGCAACAAATAAAAATTGTAATTAGAACTTTAAGAAAAATTTCTGTTTATGCATACTAAATTTTTATAATAAAAACCATATGGGCTTTTAAGAGGAGATATTTTGCATTGTTTCATTTGACCTTGAGTGAAGCCTGACTTAAATGATTCTGGCTGCCACATGGAATAACTGAACTATTTATATGGAGTATTATAAAGACTTCAAAACAAAACAAAGTATCCCTTTCTAAGTCCTTAAAACAGTTTTAATTTTAAAATGTCAATATAAGTGACAAGAATTTAACATAAATTATGTCAGCATCATTTCATCTTTAGGAAAGTCCCATTTGTAAAGAAAATAATTTTTTTAACGTAAGTGTAGATATAACATCCTTAGGAAGAAGATACTGGAGTAATTTTGGAAATACTTGTCATGCACATTGAAAATACATTTTTAAAGCAAATTAAAATGACAAATTTATGAGCAGTCCTATATTTGAAACTGTCATTTTCTGTAACATTTTAAAAAGGACTGAGAAGATTTCTACTTGTTACTAAACTGACCAATCAAATTTTGAGGAATGACTGGCTTCACTTCTTCCCTGTGTTTAGGAATTTCAAAAGGCCTGCTCTGTCAGAAAGCTCCATGATCACATGGTTGTCTAAATAGACGCTGTTCCTTTTCCTCTTATGTGAATAGAGCAAGCAGGTATTTGGGGTTCCTGGAGCCTATGATAGATGTCCATTCAGCTATCTAGATGTTTCAGTGGACTGAATGAAAGCATTCTCATAAATTCTACTTTGTATGTACACTTTGTAGCACTTGTAACATTTATGTTCCTACTGAAAAACATGGTTCTGAAGTCTTAGAAGAATTCTGTCACATTTTTTATGTTGACAAATTTCACATTGCACAAAATTGAAACATTTCATTTCAATACAGGGCATATCTTTGAATTATAGAAATCTAGTGAAAAAGCTCAGAGCAGTTATTTTCTACTGGATTAAAAGATGATCAAAGCCAAACAAGTGTCAAATCCTCTGAAGCGTAGTATTTTGTGGGCAATTGCAGAGACTTAGGAGACTCTTAGAAATAATTGGAAACACGTATAACTAAGGAGAAGTCACAGATCCATGTGCACGTGCATACCAACACTTTTATATTTTGGACTAATACTGAACCACACAGTTTACATGTGAAAGTGATATAATAAGATTGAGAAGCATGATGCTCATTTTATCAACATAAAATTCTTTCTGCAGCTAAATTAAAATGAGTGAAAAATATTTCATAAATAGTTGTATAACATTTAGCATTAAAATAGAAATCACAAAGTTTATAAAACCATTTATTCATTAAATTTATATGTTATCTCACATTATTTTCTGCTCATTTTAAACTTAACATATTTGTTTTCTTGACATCATATTTGTCATCTATCTGAAAAGTGGTAATAGAAATTTACAGTATGAAGAAAGAAATTTTCTTCAGTTGCGAAACATTAAAATATTGTGTATTTTTATGTATATTGCTCTAAAGAAAATTTAGCATTTCTAAAATTTAGAGATTTTTTGCAAGCCACATTATAAAATGAATAGTCTTATCTATATGACAGTTAAGTTGCTCTTAATTTTACCTACTATATGCATTTTTTAAATTTTGAAAACATTTCATTTCTTGTAACATCCATGGAACATATTTTTATCTATCACTTTTGCATTACATATTTCTGTATAAAATACAGGACCTGAAGATTGACATGTATGGGAGCAACTTCTGCCATACCCAGAGTTATATTAGTTTAAAAAATAAAAAATAAAATGAAAACAAAATAAAGACTTTCAAGATTCTAATTACATGAAAGTCATCTGTTTAATTAACATTTAAATCAACTATGCTTATTTTAGGTAAAATAAATAATTCTTAACACCATGATGATTATTTTGGTTAGACTTATTGACTTAAAATGATTTTTACAAATTTATTGATGTATACATCATATTACTAAGCAATTTCAAAGGTACAATTCAATTTTCTTAAGTAAATTTACCAAGTCTTATAAACCCAAAATAAGTTTTAATATATTTTTACATCATCAGTAAAATAACTTATACTCATTTACTAGTGATCCTCCTTGCCACAGAAAATCGCTAATTTGTGTCTCTGCAGATATACCTTATGTACAGAGCCATATAATACCTGGTCTCCTCCACCTGACTTCTTTTGATTTAATCAATAATTACTGCAACTTCAAAAATTGCTTTGTTTGCCAGTTTTATTTTTATTCATTTCTACTTTAAGTGTTAATATGATGAAAATGTTTGCACAGGTGTCTTTTAAATTCAATTTTGTTTAACCTACTATGTCATTGGGCTTTTAAAATCAATTTGACTAATGTATTGTAAAATTATTCTTTTTCCCCAAAATAGTTTCTATTATTTTTATTTCATATTTTCTAGACTTTATATAAGGAAAATGTACATATTGGATATTATAATCCAATTAATGAAGACTAATGATCATTTTATATAAAGGCATGTCAGCTTAGTTACTGAAATCTAGTTTGTAGAATGTGAAGATTCTTATTAGACCATTTTGTGGAAAAACAGAATCAAAAATAAAGTCTGGAATTGAAGATATAAATAGCAAAATTGAAAAAATTATTTGTTCTTAAATTAATTCTTATAATTTTGGGGGGGATTTGATATTTTTTGTGTTTGCTATGTAATTATTATTTTTGTTAACTTTAGTTTTATTCTTGCTATCCGATCTTTGTACTTATTTTTAATTGCTTTATTTTATTGGCTATAGTCTACAGTAAAATATTAAATGTAGTAGTGATAAAAATATTTTTCCCTTGGGTTACAAAAGAAAATCTTTATTTTATCAATAAATGTGAATTTTATTGAAAGTTGTTTTAATGTAACTTACCAGATTTAGGAATATTCTAGTGGTCATTTTGTAATGAGAATTATTAGGAAAGGAGAATAAGTATGACTAGATTTTAAATATAATAAACTTGATATAGTATTATAAGATTATCATGAATTTACTCATTTATTTGGTTGTTTAGTTAGATGATTATATGAATTGTGTTTCTCATAATTTATTCAGCAATAAATAATTTATTATTTTAGAAACAATATAACGGCAATATGGAAATATTTCTAAGAACTATCAGGAAAAACTAGAGTTGGACAATAGTTAACACAAAACAGGTTTTATTCTTGAATAATTGCGATAATAGAAAAGAAACCTCACTACGGACTTGCGTTCAGTTCCTGCTATATTCCTGAACATAGCATGGACAAGTAGGAATTTATAGCTGAGGAGTAGGGTACAGGTCAACTGGTGGAAAATATGTAGGAGGAATTGTCCAGAGTGAGGAGGAATTCTCACTGTGTGTATGACTTGACAGATTCTTGCTGAAGTCAAGTCAGAGTTGTTAAAAGGATAAAAAGAGAGCAATTTGATGAAATTCTGAGGATGATCAGATGTCAACGATAAAAAAAACTCAATAGACTTTGCAAGATTCTTGGACAATGTAGAACTGATAAGAACACATCAATGTCAAAGCCCAGAGTGCTTAGGAGGAGCCTCACTAATGTTTAATCAATGAGAGTATTTTAAGAGCAATGGGAAAATATAACAAAGGCTAATTTATAAAACAGTTAAAAGTAAAAAAAAAAAAAAAAATAGAACATGAATGAATATTTAGAAATGTTTTTATCATGTTACCTACTTGCAAACTTCACATTCAATTGTTCCTCTGGCATTGATACTGAGTTATGGAAGAAGAACTATGCAAAAGTGAAGTGGACAGGGCTGTGAGATAGCTTGTGCGTTACATGAGACAGAAGACTTTCAGACCGAAATATCAGTATACATAAAGCTAAACTTAAATTCATATTTCAGCTAAGGACACAAGGTAAGAAATTTGAACAAGCATCCCTCCACAGAAAAGCAATGAGTACACAGACAAAAATTGTCAAAATTATGGACTGGGATTGTGTCTCACTGGTAGAGTGCTTGCCTGGCACATGTGAGTCACTGGGTTCAATCCTCAGCACCACATAAAAATAAGTAAATAAAAAATAAAGATATTAAAAAATGTAAAAATTAACACTCACTGAGGTTGGGAAATTAACCAAATGTGATACCATCTGAAAACTTAATAAAGAAAATGGCTGTGTCTCACTAAGAAGAGCAGGGTTTGTTTAAGACTTTAACTTGGATCCAAATTCATCAAATTTAAAAACTTGTGTGTTTATAAGGACACCATTAAGTAATTAAAAGACATGCATATAATGGGAACTGATATTTCAAGTTACAACATTCTAAGGGATCTTTTTTTCAGAAAATATAAAGAATATTTATAAATTGACAGTAAAAATAAAATAATCTGATTAATATTTAGAACAGACATTTCTCCCAAGAAGCTTTACAAATTGTAACAAACAGATGAAAAGATGCTCAAAATCATTGATTAGTAGGTAAATGCAAACAAAAACCACAAAACATCACCATGTACCTCAGATATAATACCAAGTGCACAAAAAAAAGAAAAAATAAAGATGAACTAAATTGAAACTCATAAAAAGTAAACACATTTGTTAAAATTTGTTCAATTTTCTCTTTAATGTTCTTGCACAAGACTTTAAACACAACGTGTCCTAAGATAAATGTGGGGCATGTGTTCATGTGTTTCCAGTTGCAACATGCAATGTCCTTTGACAT
Organism: Sciurus vulgaris; assembly: GCF_902686455.1. Lineage (NCBI taxonomy): Eukaryota > Metazoa > Chordata > Mammalia > Rodentia > Sciuridae > Sciurus > Sciurus vulgaris. The sequence goes on along the minus strand of NC_136464.1, from coordinate 108,009,871 downwards.
TTCAGGTTAGAGATGGGATACTTATTTTTGAGAAAATGGTACGAATAATGTATTAGAATTTAGTATTAGGTATTTTTTAAAAAATAGAAATAGGGGAAATACTGAGGAATAATGTTGATCAAATTATTTTGTTGGGTGCATACATGAATATGTAACAATGAGTTCTGTTATGTATAATTATAATGCACCAATAAAAATATGGAATAAAGAAAAAAATGTTTTTCACATCTTGCTTATATCATTATTCCTTGTTTCCTTAAGGCCTGTAAAGTTGATAGCAAAGAATCAAAGAATAAACACTGCAGTGACTACAATATTTTATACCTTTTATTTATTCTCCATTTGTTCAACAAGTATTTATTAATCTACTGATTTATATTATAAATCTCCACTATGAGAAAACACATAGTGATACTTTGGCAAGTCTTTAAAAAATTCTTAAAAATATCCCACATGTATTTGTTTTTTCTTATTGTTATTAGATAAGCCATGGGCAATGAATGACTTGAATATGTTTGATCTCATGTTAACCCTTAGGGTACTGTGCAGACTTTAGAGCTGCAGAACATAAAACCACAGTGTTTTTCATAAATCTAAACTAGTTAGAAAAACAGTGGTTCTGTGACATATATTCTGGCCTAAAGTATTCAGATGTGTTAAATAATTTTCTGGATAACTTATTTTTTTATTAGTGACCAAATGGAATTAAAATGCTAGATTTACTGCAAATTGCATAATCAGCAAACTGCTCAAATGTTTTTAAGCTGTGTCTAAGAAACCATTTATTAATCCATTCTTTCTAGATGCATTTCTAAATGATGTAAGGATATTCTTATCTCTGTCTCAACTAATTTTAATTTTAGCCTTATACCCTGAGAATATGAGCTAATTTATCCTGAAATATTCACTAATAATTTCAGAATAGATTTTGATGATATTAGTTTGGTTTAGTTATTATCTACCAGGCATAATCTGGTTTGGTATCTCTGCTGGAGAAATGATGTAAAGGACATCTTCCATTTCACAATTTGCTCTGTGATTCATTCAATTATACAAATATATGCTGTTGCACACTTATGCATTTGATTTCTGGTAGCTGGTAACTACAATGCTACTTACTGTCTGTTATACTAGATATATATAAGAATGCAGTAGACATTTTATATGAATGAATTATGAGCAGCTTGCAAATAATATGAACATAAAGAACCACAAGGAATTATTAGCACTATATTTCATTAAAATATAAAAGAAAAGAAGACACCACTGAAAAACAAAACAAAATATATATCTAGTATAACACATATATATATATCTGTTTTATATATATATATATATATATATATATATATCAAGTATAACAGATTTGCATCAAGTAAAAATATTGACACTAAGATATTCGCCGAGTCCAGGGCACATAGTAAAGAGAAAGCAGCTCACCAAAACATCCTTATATAAAAGCAGAAGAGATAATCATCCTAGGAGATAGGTAACAGTACTCACTATATGAGAAAATGAGGGAACAAGTCATCCTAAATAGCTCACAAGACAGCTGACTCCACTGAAATCACTGCAGAAGAAATGTCAGATTAAAAATTAGAAAGTTGATAATAAACATGTTCAATGAGTTAGAAGAATATTTAAGAAATGAACTGAGAGAGAAAATATTGGAAGTAAAAGAATATTCCAGTAAAGAGATATTCTGAGCCGGGGTGGTGGTGCATGCCTGTAATCCCAGCAGCTCAGGAGACTGAGGCAGGAGGATCAAAGTCAGCCTCTGCAATGGTGAGGGGTTAAGCTACTCAATGAGACCCTGTCTCTAAATAAAATACAAAATAGGGCTGGGGAAGTGGCTCGGAGGTCAAGTGCCCCTGAGTTCAATCCCTAGTGCAAAACAACAACAACAAAAATTTAAATCATTGAACAAATATTTTCATTGCCTTAAAAATTGCAAAAATGAATTATCTATAAATGTAAATTCTAATTCTACCTTCATATGCTCTATTTAAATATTAAGTATCATAAAAAATTAACATAAAATATGAATTTTATTTTCCAGATCTAGAGTCTGGTACAATTTGTAAACACTTATTCCCAGACAAGCAATGAAATCTTCTTTAGTTTTACTATCACTCCTATTAGTTACTCAAATTGAAATGTACTTTTGGATTAAAATATCCCAACTATGTTGTAAAATGAACCCAAATTCCACTACTCTCATGAAACTTGCCAGGTTGTTAAAACATATAATATCGTCTAAGTATGAATAATCTCAGCAGAAGATTCTGAATCTTGACTACAGTCTGGCCAAGAAAAAAATCATTGTCAGTACTTGGCTCAATTACTTGACATTTGTTTACATTAAATATATTCCCCACTAAATTTTTATTGTGGGCAACACAACATTTTACATGCTTTTCTTTATCCCTAAAGGTACAAATATTAATTTGATAAATCAATTAAATGGACAGAAAATAAAAATTCCTCATTATTATTTGGGAATGAATTATTTCAAAGTTACCTGTCATATTAAGTATTAAAAAATCAGTGCATATTGATTAAGGTATAAATTTGCTTACTTCATTGATGTCGCATAATATTTAACTGTATTTCATTCTTTGAATTTTGCTCTATTAAAATTCCCTTGGCAGCTATATTCATAGAAAATTGATACTTTTTATGAATCTTAAAATTATTTATAGGTGATTACTCAAACTATTTTTATTGAATGATATCTTAGACTATGACTTCTTCAATTGTTATACATTAAGTTCTGAGTGCATCTCAACAAAATAGCCACACAGAGGAGCTCTAACCTAACAAAAGAATAAATCACCTGCTCAACAGAACACAGAATATTTTTCCTCATTCACAGTAAAATCCAGGCAGTTTTAACCATTTTGCATTATTCTAATCACATCCTTTACATGCTTCTCAAAAAACATGTTTGCCTAAAGATTATGTAAGTCACATTTAAAATAATTTACAGCAGAAGGCATTTTTTTTTTCTTTTTGCCAACTAACTAGTGTCACATTCTATATTAGCATGGAATTGCATTACAGTGGCTAGAGATTTTACTTCAAAGCAATTGTACTTAATGAAAATGACTGTGAATTCAAGTGGTTGCAGTCACAGACTGCAGTAATGATGAAAGAAAGTGCTCATAAAGTGTATAAAGATGAAAGTATCAGAGCAAATCTTTAATAATGCATATTTAATTGCCTTGATAAGAATGACTATTTTTTTTTTAACTCTCTGACCTATATGGAATTTAGACTTCAACATTTTATGACTGTCTAGTAATCTTAACTGAACTAGAAGATTTGTTTTTGCTTTATTTAATTATAAAGTGAAATATAAATTAAGAGCATATCATTTTATATATATTTATTTTACACAATAGCTAATCACCTTTAATAGTACAAAAAAATTCCTAACAGCTTTTAAAAGTTTTAGCTTTTATTTCACAATTATAAATGATTTCAACAAAGCATATAAAAACATTCTATTGGGGATTGTTTTCAGAATAGGAACATGAGAAACTATTGTTTCCTATTTAAATTGTGCATATATGACAAAATTCTTTTTTGAAAATTAAAAAAATAAATAAATTAGTGTTTAATGTCTCCGAAAATTTTCTAAGCATAATGTAGTAAACTAAGAAGCATTTATTCAGAGTAGACGTAATAAATCTTGGTAAGAAGAGTGAGAGTTTATGGCACTTAGGCCACAGCCTACCCTTTTTCTGGAGTTGCTAAACAATTATGGCTGCTTCTACCTGCCTCCTGCTCTCAGTGAAGGGTCACAGGATCCCAATGAAAAGAGGAGGAAAGTAACATCATTTCTCAAAATCCCAGCTCCATGTTTCAGAAACTCACTTGAGGTGACTATGCCAAACAGCAGGGGGCTCCCTCCCTCTACCTAACTTCTACCTCCTACGGCTGTGCGGTTACCTCAATGTGATAAGCCAAAAATATCAAACCCCCGTTTTTACTAACTCAGCGTCCTAATAGGATGGAGACTTAGTGCTAAAAAGATCAGCTTAGAAGACCAGAGGCTATAAATAAAAAGGCAAACAAAAATAAGCCCTGAAGAGCGAAGAAAATAGTTTCTAGAGTGGGCACAATGAATTACCTAACATCTCATTTTCAACAGCAGCAAAATTAAGACATGTAAAGAAAAAAGTGACCACACTCAGGAAATAATGGGTAATGGAAATTACCTGAGATTAACTGTTCTGTGGGACTGCAAAGAGAAAGAATTGAAAGCAATTATTACAAATAAACTAGAAGAACTAAGAAGGCTGTACACAGAATTAAAGGACTTAAGGATGATAATGTCTCACCAAATACTAAGTATTCATAAAAAGAAATGTTTTTGGGAAATGGAAATTCTAGATTTGAATGCTATTAAGTTGTCAAAGGTAGATTTTTATGAGCAGAAAAATCAAGGAACTTAATGATAGAAATTACAGAATCCGAATAACGGAGACAAAAGAATGAACGAAATTAACAGATCCTTGGAGAAATTAGTTTGTATTCATCACACCAACATATGAATGATGTGTGTACCTTCAGAAGAGGAGAGAAGTATAGAGAAAAAAAAATATTTGATGAGTTGCTGAAAACCGCTCCAGTATGGTGAATACATTAATATAATCCTATATTGTTATAGTGAACCATAAACCAAACAAGAACAAAAAGATTCACACTCAAATCTCTTTAAAGATTAAAGTGGCAAAGGCAGAGACAAAGGAGAATGGCAAAGAAAATATCCTTGATGCAGCAAGAGGGAAATGAGTTACTACATGTAATGAAATACCAATAAAACCAATTATGAACTTCTCATCAATATGACAGAGGCCTAAATACAGCAGGGTGACATGAAGTGCTAAAAATTAATTAATTCTGTGAACCAAGAATCATGTTTAGTAAAATGTCTTTCACAAATTAAAGGGAAAAAATGACATTAATGGACAAACAACTATTGAGAAAACTTCCTAGAAAATCAATCTTATAAGAAATATGAAAAACAAAATTCCCCCCAACTAACTGAAAGCAAAGCCCTCCAGGAAGCAATTAGATCACACATATACGTGCACACAGACACACAGACACACACACACACACACACACACACACACACACACACACACACACAAACACACACAAATACATGGAGCAATGGTAAAAATAACTGGAAATGCATATATTATCTTAATTGATTTATAAAGCAATTTCATAAAACCATCAATATAATTAGATTATTGATTCCATATATAGAAATGTACTATGTTTAATAATAATGTGATAAAGAAAATGAGTAAAACTAATGTGGAGTAAGGAAAGGATTCTAAGAAGTTACTCAAATCCAGAAAAAAAGGAGGAGAAACAGAAAATGCAGAAATAAGGAAAATGTAACAAATTATATAATATATATAGACATATATATGTATTCTATATACATATATATAGAAATATATAGAGATATACATATACATATATATATTGTACTTCTCTCAAACTAAAAGTCCAATTATATGAAGCAATAAATATAGTAATGTATTGGTGGATTTGTGATATATTACAATTATTTTTTAAAAGCTCAAAAACAGGCAGTATAAGTAACATTTATAGACCTACTGCAGTAAAATGAGTGAATATATGAAGCACTTTTTGATATATCAAGAGAGATAAAGTAAGACTTAGAACAACCATTTACCTGAACAACTCAAAAATATTGTGAATATCATTGTTGGATTGAAATTTCAAACTAGAAAATATTCACTAATGCAAAGAGAGTGGTGAAAGGGAGATAGAGGAAAATATATGAGACATATAGAAAACAAAAACAGCATATCTCTCAACACTTCTAATATAAGATCAAAGTAATATGCTATATATGAACAGCATATTATAGCTCCAGTTAATTTATGTAAAAGTTACAAATAACAGTTTTCTGATGGTGAGTATGCAGTAAATTTTAAAACATTTGAAATTCAGTCTGTATTACTGACAACATAATTGACAGACTTGAATTCTAGTCCATTAGATCATTAAATTAAAAACCTAATTGTGTTCTATTTCGAGATCAAAACAGTCTAATTTCTCAACATACTTTACACTTTGTATATATTATAGAGACTGTAGTAAAAAATGTAGTAAAAATACCATACAGTTTTTTCTTGTCCACTGGATTTTTGTAAGTTCTGTTAATGGAAATGCCTAGAAGAAAATTAGCACAGGGAAAACTCATGCAACTCCTAATTGTCTTTCTTGGCATTATCCCTCTATCAACAGAGGACAGATATGGACTGGCGCAGCAGTTAACAACAGTCTTCAGACCTGTAATGTGAAGCCTCTTTCTTGGTTTCAGTACCAGAAAACCTGTCTCAGCTTGTGCTATGCAGTACCCAAGGAAGGTACCTTGCAGTGAGGCCACTCCATTGAATTGTCAGCAGTGACATTCTTGTTGACTTTCACCTCTATTACTGGTTTCTACTCTGAGATTCCAGCTTTGCTTAAGCATCCTCTTGTTAGCAGCTTAAAAGCACCTATATTTTAAGCATAATAATATTGATTACAATGTATTTTTAGCTGTCATTTTGAAACACGATGTCTACCAATAATTATGTCTACAAATGAAGTGGTGGCTATAATTGTATGGTATACTGTTTAGCATCTCCAACAATATATAACTACTTTTATAGTTTGCAGCATCTATCCATCTATCTGACAACATATAACTATTTTAATAGCTTGCAGTATCTCTACATCTCTCTTTATAGAACTAGCTAGCTAGCTATTTATAAATCTACAGTTATGGCTCAAGAAAGAAAAGGATACCATTATCATTTATATTTGTAAAGTTCAATGATGTTTGTTGAGGCTAAATGAATTGATATTATTATGGTAATTTGGACAACAACTAAAATATTTTACCATTCTAAAAACATGAATAATTTGAGAAGTAGCAGTAATAGTTTAGAAAACGGTGTTAATCAGATTGTGAAATTACAGTTAAATAGATTAAATAAAATCATATCATTTATCTAGAATGTTTTTAATTTGTTTTCATTAAAAATGAGCAACTTAATCTTTTTGTGAGACATAAATATTTTTTCTCAAAACTGAAATAAATCGCATGGTTAGGAGAAAAATAATTTTATGCTGCCATTCTTCATGGAATCAAATCAAATTTGATGAAGATCAGTTTTCTATCGGTACCACTAGACCCTATTCTCCATATATGAAGAAATTGAACTTTGAGTTTGCTAAGGTACAGAGCTTATCAAGAATACCTTTATAAACTGCACCGTTTTATGAGTCACAGACACTATCATTTTCACATAATCGCAGAAAATCATTGAAACAAAAGTGCTTACTATCCTGCAAAAGCAATAAAAAACGCATTTTTCCTGAACCAATACATCCATTATCTTGTAACCTTGGGGATGTAAAGGAGAGTGAAATTAATACTGCAAGACTCCTAAGGCTAACTTACTGGTTCACTCTGTTCATCGTGGCAATGCCAATGACATCAGAAGAGACAAAAATAAGATTTTATCTATATTATTTGCCATTTTTGTGTTGATTTTTGAAAGTATTTACTTGTGAAACCAAGTAAAAAGTCATGTAACATCCCATATTGCACATTGCTAGGCATGTATTACAATCTCAATCTAAATCTAAAACATAAATTTAAATTATCTTTCTTCCATTTAAAGAGAAAATTCAAAGGTGCGTATAAAAACTAATATTGCTATAACATAGAAAAGGAGGAGTTGCATACAAATGAAGGAAGTCTTTCCAATAATTTTAATTTAACATTTTCTGACCAATTCGCTAAATTTTAAGTCAAAACATTACCGTAATATTTCTAGGAACCAACAATAGGTTGAAGTCCACTTAGTTCACAGTGGTCACATTTTGCTTTGGATTTAGCTGTAGTCTCAGTCCTGGAAAATTGAATATCTGAAATATTAATTATGATACCTCTAAAATAGGGTGTTGTTAATCATGACATGGCTGTACAACTGTCACGATATATATTCAGCCCAACAGTGTCAAAATATGTACATGGCATGCATGTAATTCAGATTGTCAGTATCTCCATTTCCCTCTAAAATATAAATCCAGCCAGGTGTCGTGACACACATCTATAATCCCAGTGCCTTCATAGGCTGGGATGGGAGGATCTCGAGTTCAAAACCAACCTCAGCAATTTAGCCAGGCTGTAAGCAACTTAGGGAGACCCCATTTCAAAATAAATAAATAAAAAGGGTTGGGGATGTGGCTAAGTGGCTAAGCACCTCTACATTCAATCTCCTGCACCAAAAAATAAAATGAAATGTAAATTTTAATCTCAGACTTATTAGGAACAAAAGAAGTTTCTTATATTTAATATTTTTAGATTGACAAAACATGGACCTAGTTTGCAATAAATTATTTGCAATAGTTAACCAAGAAAACTATTGATTCTTAATTCAAGTATTAAAAGTGTACAAGTAAATAAATAAGAAAGTAGACTGTTCATATAAATATTGACTGCATAACTAGATAAATACCTCTAAGACTATTATGGTGCTATTGTTTGTGTTTCACTGAAAACAGAGACAGAGATCAGAATTGGGTGCTAGTACTTTACACAGGTCATGATCTCAGGTAACAAGATTGAGATAGCAGGAAGGAGAAGGTAGTAAAGAGATTCTAACCCAGGATTGCTATTTTAGTGGTTACTGTACTAATGGAATCTCACTTGAGAATTTCTGATACTACAAATTTTACATCTGCAGAAAAGTAGCTGAATAAGTCCTCTACTTTCTTCTATACCTCTTTATTTATTTTTTTCTTTTAATGTGCACTGCCCTCTACCCATCTTAACTGCTTCTCAGTTCTGGTTAACATTTCTAGCTGAGCATATTCCTGTAGTTTTAAAGAAGTTCTGGAGGAAAAAATTTAAAGGATATATCACACTGATAGGTTGTGGAAAACTTGTGGTTGAATCTGAATTGCACAGAACTGTTGAGCGAAGCTCAGGTTGAAGTCAGAAGAAACCTTATGTAGAAATGAAAAGTTGCAACTATAATTTTATGTTCTTTGGAGCTAATAGATATTTACCACGCATGCATAATAGTGATTTTTAAATTAACATTTATGGTATACCTTTTCCACCCTTTTACTTTCAACCTATTTTTTGTTTTGGTACTAGGGATTGAACCCACTAGGGATTGAACCCACTCAACCATTGAACTACATCCCCAGCTCATTTTTTATGTTATTTTTTTATTTTGAAACAGGGTCTCCCTGAGTTGCTTAGGGTCTTGCTAATTTGCTCAGGCTGGCTTGGAACATGCCATACTCCTACCTCATCCTCTGTAACCATTGGGATTTGAGGAATGCACCACCATGCCCAGCAGGGAGACTTTCTTACAGACAGAATGTAATTTTATCATGTTTTCTAATCTTTCTCATCAAACTCTTTAATTTGAATTAAAAACATATATTTAAAATAATTATAGAGGTTATAATAATTATATAAAATTAATATAAAGTAACAAAACTCATTTTATGTTATTAAAATAATATAAAATATAAAAATAATTATATAAAATGGTGTAAATAATTATATAAGAAAAGGTTAAAATAATTATAAAGAGGTAAATCTCCCATTTTATTTTTTGGTATTATCTGTTGTTTTTCTTTCTTTGCTTTTCTTTTCTATATTAATGTGGGGCACATGAATATTTTTTCAATTCAGTTTTCATATATCTAATAGTTATTTTGTATCGTGTAGCTTTTAGTGGTTGCTCTAAGTATTACATAACTCACTACAGTCTTCTGGAATAGTTGTTTTATCACTTTGAGACCTTTGTTCACAAATGTACTTATTTTCCCTGCATTCCTGAATGGTATTTTCACTGAGATAAAATTCTTGGTTGACTGTTAATTTTGTTTCTGCACCAGAAAACTGTTGTGTCAACTCTCTTGTGCTCCATGATGTCTGATGGGAAATCCACCATTCCTAAAATTACTCTTGCCCTATAACTACTGTTTCATTTTTCTCTATGCTTTCATGACTTTTTAGTTATCTTCAGTTTTCAGATTATGGTTTATATGATATGTGAATTTCTGATGATTTATCCTATTTGATGTCTGCTCAGCTTTTACCATCTGTAGACTTACTACTTTTGCTAACATTGGGTATGGGGGCATGGACTTTGGTTATTTTTCTTAAGTCCTATTTGAGCAACAAACTCATTTCCATCCCTCATCTGGACTCCAGAGACACAGATATTAGGACTTTGGTTATAGTCCAGTTATTGCCTAGGCATTCTAATGCATTGTTTTTCAGTATTGATAGTCCCTAACTTAAGAGGATTAATTTTGCAAGTGTTTGCCTTTGCAATGGTGCAAAGAAATACACAGTAGAAACTTTAAATTTTGAATGTTGCCCTTTGTCTGGGTTAGTCATTTGTAGTGGATACTCTGGTGATTCTTGGCAGTGACATTGGACCATACCTCCAGTCAGAGCAAACAACTGACACTCTTATAGTGGCTTAGGATGCCTTCCATTTTCCATGGTGTGCTTTGTGTTTACATATCCTGTCATTTCCTCAACAAATTACATAATATTTTCAGCCCCTTTTAATGAAATAAGTTTTGTATCAGATGATTTGCACAACTGTAAGTTAATGTAAGTGTTCTTAGTCTATTTATATTTAACTTAGCAGTGATGTTCACTGGTTGTATAAAATGCTCTTTAACATTGTCATTCAACTCATGGTGTCTTTGTTGGAATGTCACCTCATTCTAAGTCAAAGAGTATCAGTACATTTTTTTCTGCTTTCACATTTTATTATTAATAAATAACAAACATATTATTTATTATCTATCTTCAAACATATTTATTCTTCCCTCTGTTCCCCAATCATTTAAGTCCGTTTACTCAGATATTTTTGTTTTAGGTGTTTAATTTTAGTTCTGACATTTCCATTTGGTTCTTCTTTGATCAAGTTGATTTATTACAGTATAATATTAGGAATCTCTGTAGTGTTTGAAGTATTCTTTTTCTTTATTGTGTCAATGTCCATATTTTGGTAATATTTTGTGCTAACTTCTTAAAATGTAATCACGGGATAAAATTGTATAAAAAATTCAGGGATTTTCTTTAAATCATTTCTTATACCTGAATGTGCTTCTATAATAATCACAAAATAAAAAGTTAAATGGAAAAGTAACATAATATGAAGAAAAGAAGTATCTGTCCTACCTATACTAAGCATTTGTATATAATCACAATATTCAAATAAGAATTTATCTTTTCATGAAGCTGATGACCATTTGTACAAATTAATGACTATAAACAAAACAACCCAAATTTAAAAATTTCTAGAAAAAATGTAATAACTTACTACATGTCAAAATTTCTTTTGGTCAGGAACTCAAAAAGTGTTCAGTTGGGCAATTCTTCCTTGGAGTGTCTCCTGGATTGACAGGGAGATGACAACTGGAAGCACAGTTGTTGAAGACTTGAGTAGAGACTAGAGGATTCACTCACGTAGTTGACAAATTTACTGACATTTGATGTTGGCTGTTGCCTAATGGGTTCATTTCCTGAAAATTTATACTTTTCCGATGGAATTTATTTTTCTTTGTTTCAATTTTATTATGGATTACTTTCTTTAGAACTAGTGATCCAGGAAACCAAGCTGGATGTGCTAACATTTTATGAGATAGTGTTAACAGGCCACCCATCACTACTCCTTCAGCATTCTGTTCATCATATAAGGACAGCCATATATTGTGTGGTATATTGTGTGGGAAAAGACAAAACAAGTACGTGAATAATGGAAGACCAAAACAGTCAGGGACACCTGAAAGCATGCTGTCTCATCCACAGCCCACTAATGCCAGTGGTGTGGGGTAGGTGGCAGACAGGTCGAAGAAAGTGCCCAGTCAGCATGAGAAGAATGGTTTGTTGAAGAAAGCTCACAAGAGACCAGTGACTGCTCCATGAAAAGTTCAGTGATGTTAGCCTGTCAGAAGAGTAACTGGCAAACATTTTCTCCCATTCTGTAGGTTTTCTCTTCTTAGTTGTTTCCTTTGTTATATGGAAGCTTTTAGTTTGATGTCATCCCATTTATTAATATTTAGCATTATTTCCTAATCTTTAGGGGTCCTGTTGAGAAAGTCGTTGCCTATTCCTATATACTGGAGTGTTGACCCTACTTTTCTTCTAGGACTTGCACAGTTTCTGGTTCAATTCCTAGGTCTTTGTTCCATTTTGAGTTGAATTATATGTAGGGTGAGAGATCAGGGTCTAGTCTTATTTTTCTACATGTGATTAACCAGTTTTTCAGAACCATTTGTTAGAAAGGCTGTCTTTTCTCCAGGGTGTTTTTTTGACACTTTTGTCAGGGATCAGATGATGTGTCTGTTTGGGTTTGTCTCTGTGTCTTCTATTCTGTACCATTGGTCTCATGCCAGTAGTATGAAGACCTCAAAAAATTTAACACCAAAAGATCAAATAACTCAATTAATTAATAAGCAAATGAATTAAATAGATACTTCTCTGAAGGAGAAATACAGTCAAGTAATCCAATATCCATACTAATACACATTTTAAGGCATAACTAAAATATTGGGATCATTTTCTCTTTAAAGTTTACATTTCAGAAGTAACCAAAATAGATTGGGATTATACAGTATTTAAGAACTATAATCTAATGCCAATATAACTAGGCAGGTGTGTATAGCATAACATTTAAACAGCTCTAAAGAGAGTCTCCAGGTTCTAATCAGATATTCAGGAAATCTATCAACAATAATGACTATGAATCAAATTCAGGACCTTAACACGTTCCACACTCTGAGTTTCATTTTGTAGTTAAAAAAAAAAATGAAACAAGTAAATCAAATTGTGAACTGCAAAATAAATTTTCCAACCCACATCATTATTAACACCATCTAGATTTTTATGTTACTGATTAGAGAGGAAGATAATATAGTGTCCTTGAAAGTACTAAATGTGTCCACACAAGTACATACCACATAAAGAAAAAAGAAAGAAATCATATGCAATGATGAGTTCCCCCCAAGAGTGATTAAATAAAGTTGCTTTTTGAAAATGATAATGTTTGTATTGAGATTCTGAATATAATAAAGGTTGTTTTTTAGAACATCTGTTCCCAGATGTCTCAAAGTTCACTAGGATATGGTTATGAATAAATAATTCAAGTATTTATATGTGTTTATTTTATTGAAGTGCATATTATAAATATGTGAGCAAATATTGTAACATTATCTAATTTAAATTTTTTAAAATAACCACAATATTGTGTTGATAATATGCAAATATTATTAAATGCCTATTAAAAGTGAAAAGTGTACATGTTTACATTGAAATAATAATAGCTATAGCAAAGAATCCTATTTGTTTAACAGGTGTCTGAAGAAAATTTCAGTAAGTTTTCATTCAGCAATAATCTATGCAGAGTCCCCTTTAGGGGAAACAAGCTCATATTCTAAAAGTTTAAGTTTAATTGTTAATTTTCATATACAATCCTGTGTAATAAAGCTAATTAGTTTTTTAATGGCTATACAACTAGCCTCAGAGCTATCATCTTGCCAGTCAACAAGAAATATTGTGACACTTTCATGTCCTGTGAATGCAACACAGCAGAAGCCATAGTGAGGACAGAGATTGGTGAATGGCAATTGGCAATTCTGAAGCAGATTGTCTTTTCCCCTCTGTTCCATTAAAATCCTTAATATTGTTTAATAAAGACTGTAATAAAAACTTCAGGAATGCCTCTAGAAAATGATGTAGCACTCCATGATATTTTGCACCACATCACATTAATTTTTTAAATTGCTTTCTTTTTCCATTTAAAATGCTATGAATTATTTTTCAAGAAAGTTTAGGTGAACATTTTAAGTTCTACATTTTCATATTATAGTGTGAACCTAAAACTTGCTTTCCTTCTTGTTTATTTGGAACAAAATACATTATAATAAAATACTTTTGCAAATATTGAGCAGAATATAGGCATAGGCATTCAAAGTTACATAATTAATATAGTCAACCAAAATGAGGTACATTTTATAAGTTTATATATCATTATCAATTTGTAAAAAGTTAACTATAATTCATGAATAAAAACAGTGGTATTGATTTAATTCATTTCGTCTCTGTTGGAGGCCATACAATGTCATACACATGATAACCTCTAACGTAAGATTTGTATTTTTAGTATAATTATATGAACACAACTTATTTTAATTATTTATTTGTGTCTATATATTCATGCTTATAATTTCAATGACTATTTCTCCTACATTTTAATATTTACCTGGTATACTCATACATGCATATGCATACATATAGAATATCCAAATTAAATATTAAAATATATATTAAGACAGTAATGTGATATGATTTTCTAAATATTCAAAATATTTCTAAATTAAATTATAAAAATAATACATGAATTGTTCATAAATAAATATGAATTTCATGAATAAATATGAATAAAATTTTCTTGAAGGTGCTTAAATTGCTAAGTAAACTACCCTGTGCCAAATAGAAGAAAAAATAGGCCCAAATCTTCATCATGTCAGCTTAGGACATGAATTCTTTAACAAGACTCCTAAAGTGCAAGAAATAAAATCAAGAATCAATAAATGGGATATATTCAAAGAGTTTGTTCTCAGCAAATAAAATGATCAATAATGTGAAGAGAGAGCCTACAGAATAAGAGAAAATCTTTGCCACACACACATCAGATAGAGAACTAATCTCCACGATATATAAAGAACTCGAAACACTTAACACCAAAAAAGCCAAATAACCCAATCAGTAAATGGGCTAAGGAACTGAGCAGATAGTTCATGGAAGAAGACATACAATCAATGAACAAATATATGAAAAAATGTTCAAAATTTCTAGCAATCAGAGAAATGCAAATCAAATGCAAAGATTTCATCTCACTCCAGTCAGAATGGCAATGATCAAGAATACAAGCAACAATAAATGTTGACAAGGATATGGGGAAAATGTACACTCATACATTGCTGGTGGGATGGCAAGTTGGTGCAACCAGTCTGGAAAGCAGTATGCAGATTCCTCAGAAAACTTGGAATGGAACCGCCATTTGACCTTGCTATCCCATTCCTTGGTTTATAGCCAAAGGGCTTTAAATCAGCAGTACTACAGTGACACAGCCACATCAATGTTTATAGCACCTCAGTGCAGGATAGTTAACAATGGAACCAACCTAGATGCTTTTCAGTAAATGAACAGCTAAAGAAACTGTGGTATATATACACTGGAATATTACTTGGCCTTAAAGAAGAATGAAATTATGGCATTTACAGGTAAATAGATGGAGCTAGAGAATATCATACTAAGCAAAATAAGCCAATCCTCCAAAAACTAAAGGTAGAATGTTTTCTCTGATATGTGGATGCCAGTCCATAATGGGGGTGGGGCAAGGGAAGAATGGGGTAACTTTGGATTGGGCAGAGGGGAAAGAGGAGGAGAGTGGGCCTGAGGGTGGGAAAGATGGTGGAATGAAATAGACATTATTACCCTCTGTACATGTATGATTGCACAAATGGTGTGATTCTGCATTGTGTACAACCAGAGAAATTAAAAGTAGTACTCCATTTGTGTACAATGAGTCAAAATGCTTTCTTCTGTCATGTATAACTAATTAGAACATATAATAAAAAAATTGTTGAATAAACAATAGATTCCAAAATTAAAGATTTTTTCCTTAAATGCTGAAATAAAACTAATTGTTTTGTTTTCAAATAAATGACATTTATAATATTTGCCCTGTTAATTTATCTTGAATTATGTTTAAGAATAATTACTATTGTTTAATTTTGTATTTATATCTTTTACTAACCTTATGTTTTCTTTTTTATGAAGTATGTAACAATTCTTGATTTATCTGAAGAATAAGTCAGTGTATCATAATATAATTTCTATAAATTAAACACTTTATGTAATTTTATTGCTATTCATATCAAAATACCAAGGTGTCTATTGCCCAACAGTATTCCTGATAAACATCTTAATTACATATGTGGGTATAGATGGTTATAAATACATACCACACTCATAGTTATAAATGTTAAAAGAATTGGACTTAAAGCAATTACGTAAACTGGTTAATCAAACTCTGTGTGCTGTTTTTGATTTTGTGTCTGTTAATGCCAGATAGTCTATCATCCAGACCCCTTCTCATGAAGCACTACCTCAGTGCATTTGCAGTGCACATGCTTATTCTGTCTTCAGATACAAAGATTTCATACTTTCTATCAGAATCTGTCTGTATATAATGAACAAATTCTTTTCTCCTTTTTTTTTTTTGTACCAGTGATTGAACCCAGTGGTGATTAATCACCGAGTCACATCCCCAGTCATTTTTATATTTTTCATTTTGAGACAGAGTCTTTCTAAATTGCTGAGGCTGAGGCTGAGGCTGTCCTCAAACTGGTAATCCTACCTCAGCTTTCAGAGCTGCTGGGATTACAGATATGGCCGCTACCCAGCAAGTTTTTTTTTTTTTTTTTTCTTTTTTATCAGTGCTGGAGATCAAACCCAGGGCCTCATGCAGCACTCTACAACCGAGCTATTTCTTGGCCCCATATAATAAACAAATTCTTTAATTTATTCTTTTCTCACTTGTATAATTATACTGTTGAGAAAAAAAGTTCATTTTTTCCCCTTGACATTTCTGTGTTTTTTCTATGAAAGCTTTCAGAATTTTTTATCTTCCTCTGATATTCCTAGACATCTATGGTATATGGCTAAATAACATTTATTTATGTTACAGATTTTGTCCATTATGAACCTTCATAATCTCAGGTCATAAGTCTTTCTATTAGTTCCAGTGTTTGAATGTCTGCCCACAATTTTACTTCCTCTTAATTTGTTGCTGTGCTCATTAACTCATTTTTTAGTGTTCCAGTCTAATCAGCTTACACATCACATTATTCATTTTCAGGGTCAATATTTTCATTAAGTACTTCTTCAAAACAACTCTTCTTGTATTTAATTTTTACATCATCCTTTGGAGATTTTGCTTTTCTGTTCAATCAGGTTCAGTCATCTCAGGTTCACCAGTGTATATTGTTTTGTTCGTTTAATCACATTCCTGTATCTCAGATGTGTTCACTTTTCCCCCTGTGTACTTATCTTGAATTATTCTCAGTACCTAGGCTTGTGATACCTGCCTGTAGCTACAAAGAGAGGAAACCAAAGTTAGCCTCTAAAACAGGCTTCTCACATGAAAGAAGGGTGTGAATTTAGGATTGCCCTAATAGCCCCATCATTTTGAAACTTGTTTTTAACAGCAGTTAGCCTCTTACTTATTCCCTGCACTGTAGTTATGATACAAGAGAGTTCAGAAGCCTGTAGTCCAGCTGCCCTCAGGCTCTTGGCTGCTCAAGCTGGTGACAGTTCAGCACCTCCTTATTATCACCCTGCCAGTTTGCTCTACTGTTTTGCTTCCTCCTGGTATGAAAGGCCTGGCAAGATTCCATGATCATGAGATCTGAGCAATGACATAATATGGGCTCTTGGGCATAATAATGCAATCACTTCTCATGTATCCATAATGCTATTTGAAAGGAGTTTGACACCAATAAACACCCCTACTGGCTCAAAACTGGAAGCTTTTTTTTTTTTTTTTTTTTTTGTGAGTAAAACCAGGAACAGGTGCTCTGTTTTCAACTCATAATCACTTTGTCATACCTGGAGCTTCCAGCTCTCAGAATCAAAACATTAAGAATAGGAGAAAATTTCTAATTTTTCCTCCTAAGACTATTTCTAGCATTGTAATTCCCAATTCTTCCCCAGATTCAAACTCCCATTTATACAAAATAATTTGAATCCAGCTGCGCTCTGATTGTTATGTTTTTCATTTTTTCAATTGTTTAAATTTCATCTAACTTTAATTTATTAAAAATTTCTAGAGTTATACTCATCAATTGTAAATAAGATAGAATAGATAGTAAAATGGTTAGGCAGTCAGGGTAAAGGGCCCTGATTAAGGTTTTTTCAAATGTTAAGATCTCTCCATGAAAATAACCTGCAGAATATTTCAAACATTCCAAGCATTATTTCAAGAATATTCCAAGCATTCCAGCCAATGCCTTTTGTCCCAGAGAAGTGGGAAAATGGAAGTGAGATGGATCCAAATAGAAGTTACAGGAAAGTACAAACTCAGGTACTAAAAGAGCACAGCCAATTACAAGGTCATGGACCACACCAGTAGCCTGAGAATACCTGGGTGGCATGGACGTTGATCAAGCTGCTTCCAAGAAGCTATATAAGCCCCTAGACTAGCACATCTAAACATAAACCAGCTATTAGGCCCCCTCTCACATTGCAGGAGTTCTCTCTCTTTTCTTCTCATTTAAATAAATTCTACTCCTTTCACTCTTGCCTTGTCATTGTCTGTGGATTTTATTCTTCAGATGTGTGAGACAAGTATACAGAAAGCAATTGGTGATGAGCCCATGGGTTCTGCTTCAGCTCTGGAGGAACAGTCCACCATTAAGAGCTGCAAAATGCCACTCCGCAGTAGTGAAGAAGATCACACCTTGACTGCAGTGACCCTCAAAAGCTGCAGAGGTTGGGGGAGAATTTCCTGCTGTTTTACTTCTACCACTAAAACGGGCTTTCTGTACTGCAGATGCTTACACAGACCCCAGTCGTTAGCAGAAGTGGAGAATCAATTTTCATCTCAAACTCTGGTTTCATTTGGAACCAATAGTCAATGCTTTTTTTAGCACTTATTCAACTGAATATTTCACTCTTGAGTGTACCAAAAAACAACTCAGAATGTTTGCCTTTGTCAGCTAAAGCTAAGGATTAAGTCAGCCTACATCAGTTTTAACTGATGGACCATTAAGTTTCTCATATTTTTTTTCTACTAAACTTCAGGAACTGGTGGCTCTGTGAGCTATTATGCACTGTTGTGATACATTTAAATCCTTGTCAGAGACAAATTTCTTTGATTAAATGTATACATCTTAAACTTTTATCCTTACTCTTAAATTCTCCCTTGATGTCCTGTCTTGAATATTGTACTACACTCCTCAGGGCATCTTGACCTCAATTCAACCGGACAGAATCTTATAGAACATGTTTACATTCTCCATTCTGTGAAAGTAAAATAAATAAATAAATAAATTAATTAATTAAAAAGTTCAATTCCTATTTTATGTCTCTGGGGTTCAGGAGTCTTAATTTCTCTCAAAAATCTTCATCTTATTCTTGATCTAGATTTGTCCTCTCTTCTGGATTTTTTATTATTTATTGTTTATAACAGATTTCTGTTTCATTTGAATATTTTTGTTCTATTATACTGAAGTTAAATAAGACAAATGAACTACTTCATGGATTTCATAGATCAGGGTCAATGGAGAAGTAAAGTACTTGTTTTATTACAGTTCTAGAGGAGATTGACTATCTACATTAACAGATTTATATAAGTTATATTGGAACAATGGAAAACAAGCATACTTCTATAGGGTCACCAGTGTGATGCGAATCTCAAGAAGTTTTGCATTGTTTACCCTTCACTCAATGACTAGAGGAGGAGGATAGCTTAGCTTTAGTCTGTTCTTTGGATATATATTTCTGAAACTTCCAAATTCTTTATAGTGTTTTCTAGCAACAGAAATGTGTCAAAGTGAAGATCAAAGTATGGGAAAAAAGTGAGAAAATGAGGGTATTAAACACAGAAAAGGTAAAAAAAAAAAAAATAGTAATGCAAAACACAATGCTTGTTTTAAAATATATTAATAAACATATAATATTTGCTTCCTCAGAGGAAATAGTCTGCAACATGTAAGAATGTATATGGAAATATGTTTATTATGTGTAAGAATGAATTTGAAAATTAGACTACAGGGGAAAAAAAATAGCCAACGTAAGTGTCACTCTTCTAAAATGGAATAATAGAGATGATATATTTACAGACACAGAAACACCCACTGGATGAGGGTTACTGCTGACAAAATAAATAAATAAATAAATAAGTATATTTATTGCTCTATTATTTTCACATTTTTAAAAATTAGCCTAATTAAAGTTCAGCTTTATTCAACCCATCATAAAGAAAAAATATATAAGATTCAAGGTTATATAAAAATGGTTAAAATGAATGTTAATGTTCTGTAAGTATCAGAGGACAGAAAAGTTAATAAGTTACTTTAGGAGCTTGTGAGTTCTTTCTTCCTGGTTAGTGGAAGAGGAAAAGAGATCTAGAGTTTCAGTAATATTGTATTTTAAGTTTGTACTCTTGGAAGAACCACGAGGGGCAGAACCTGTGTTGTAGCTTTAATAAATCTACTCTGAAAACTAAAGCTAAGGGAAATGAGAAAATGTTGAGAAATATGTTTTGATTTTAAATTTATCATTAAAAATGCATGATAGAAATTGAATACCTTTTTAATAATCTCCCATATGCATCCATACTGAAAGAAATCTAATAATTTGCCACACTGACATTTACTTCTCCTAATTAGTTTGAGATCCTGATTGATGCTTATTCTTATTGACTGAACTGTCATCATCCTTCATGATGTCAGGAGCTATAAACAGCCCATTTAGCCAGGCTTCATAAATTCTTGAAATCATCTACTCCAGCAATTTAAAATCCATTTTATTTTAACTTCATATCCCACTGTCACATCAACACATTGGTATGGACTAGAAATATACAACCTCTGAAATCTTAAACTGTAATATTCCACTTGACTTAATAGTAATGTTTTTATCTTTCTCTTAAATTCATTCTTCCAATATATTTACTCCTTCACTGCTTCTAAAAAACTATAACATACATTAAATCAGGTATAGCATAAATGAACAATTTAAATAGAATTAACATGAAACCAAGCACACAGGATCACATAAAAATTTAAGCATATAGAAGGCATTCATATACATTTATGTCTCCAGTATTTAATATATACATACAAATATATTTATTATATACATCAATAAATTTTGTATACTTAATGTCTATTAATATATATTGTATAAATAATATGTGCAAAATATGGTGTGTGTATATATATATATATATTTTTTTTTTTTTTTCAGTATTTGGGAAACTACTTCTACATTCTGCCTATCATGTACTCTCTCCCAGAAATAATTATTCATTTACACCACATTTTCTATTTTCTAAGAATTATCATAGATGCAAAGGAAAATAAAGAACTATAGTAGAAAAAAATGAATAAATACTTTGTTGACCATACAATAAATTCTGTACATTTTGGAGAAAAAAATGTACACAGCAATTGTATAAAATGCTTAAAGGTAGTGATAGTTATGTAGAAAATAAAGCAAAGTGGTACTATAAGAAGTGTTGGTTGGAACAGACTTGCAGTTTTAAAGAGATATTTCATTAAGAAGTGAAATTAGCATGTCTACTCATATTTCATATGTTGGAATGAATATTATTAATCATAATAATCCTTCTCTTTGTGTAAAATTAAAAGAGAACTGGACAATGGTGAAGGACACATACATACAGAGTAAGTTACTGCTGTAAGACAGGATGATAAATGTACCATTGCAAAGTCATTATAAGTATACAGAAAAAAATAAAAGATTTAAACTCAAAAATTATGTTGCCTCAAATTGAAAGTTGTCAATAAATAAAATGATTGGAATGGAAATTATTCATGACATTATATACATTAACTAGAATAAATTTTGAATATATTTCTTCCTTCTAGGAGATAAAAATTGAGATGGGGAGACAAATGAAAAATCACACACTGTAAATTGATTTCTGACAAAAACTTTCCTTAGTGCTCTGTTTTTATTTATCATAGTTAATGATCTGTTTACTATTTTCTTCTTTTCTGGTAAGATCATGAACTTTTTAAGTTAAAAAACTAGTATAATTCCTACCTGTAGCATGCAGTGGTCATTAAATTAACAAACAGATGAATGAACAAATTGACTTTAATGATACCAATGAAACCAGACTTCAAAAGTATTTTTTTTAACATTTATTTATTTATTTATCCATTTATTTATATTTTGTGTTATTTTATTTTTTTTAATTTGGGTACCAGGGATTGAACTCAGTGGCACTTGACCACTGAGAAACATCCCCAGTCCTATTTTGTACTTTATTTAGAGACAGGGTCTCACTGAGTTGCTTAGCACCTTGCTTTTGCTGAAGTTGATTTGAACTCTTGATCCTCCTGCCTCAGCCTCCCAAGCCATTGGGAGGCAGACATGCCCCTCCATGCCTGGTAACATTTATTTTGAAATGATCAAATAATAAAAATGTGTTTATTTTCAGTTTATGTATATGTGTGTTAGAGAGAAAACTTCAAAACTATTTTTTATTTATTTTCTTTGGTCTTCAATTCTAGAAAAATATATTCTCTACCTCTTATATATGTACTATGTTAATTCTTAAGTGAAATTTCAAACAGAATCCTTTTTTTTTTTTCTGGAAATTTTACTCTTTGTTAGTATATGCATACACCTTTGAGTTTGAGTCAGTCAGGGGTTAAAAGATTTTAAGAGAAAGGTATTTGTCACAAATGCACTACTATTTAAAAATAAAAAAAAACAGGTAAAGATAAAAAAGAAAAGGAAAAGAATAACTGCCTCTCTTTGACTTGTGAAAGGAAATGGCTCTGACCACTCAGTGACACAGAATGCAATTGCTGAAACATTAACAATAATAGAACAGCTGAGAAAATTACTAGAATGGACAGTCACAAAATGTATTTTCAGTCCATTAGACAATGGCACATCCAGCTAGGTTCTAACAGATGTCCTGAGAGTCCTGTAAAATATTAAAACGCTCTTTAATTCAATCATAGGATTTTAACAGGAGAAACAGCCTGATTTATGGCACCTTTTTCAGCTGACACCAAAGGTCCATTGAAGGAGTAGTGAAAGCACAAGGAAGCCTGGGCAGCTTGGCTTCTTTGGCGCCAAGCCAATGCCCACTAGCTTACCACTTGGGGTTATTGCAATGCAAATGCCTGGAAGCCAGGCACTCACTGCATCTGAATTAATAGAGGAGAGGAAGAAAACAGCCCCACCGACAAACAAAACCACACAAACAGAATCACCACTTCCAAAACAAATCTTAGCATGTTCCATGGCATTTGGAGCCTCTAAATAAAAGACTAAAATAGGTGAATACAGCAGTGTCAAAGAAACCAAAGCTTCTAAATCTGCCTGGAGGATTTTGTAAAGTGGTAAAGGCTTGAAAAAAAACAAAACAAATGATCTTTACTTCACACTTACCCAAATTGGTTATACTAATGAAAACTAAAAACACACAAAGATTAAGAGTTAAAAAAAAAAGTTAAACAATATATTATTGTGATGCATTTCAAAATAGAGCACTATGCAAATGAAAATGGGATCATTTCATTTATCCCAGAAAACTGATTACCATTTAAGAGTAAATAATATACTGTTAACTTAAACAAATTAACCAGAATTAACTCTATGTCTCAAAAGATACTGTATAATTATTTGTTATTTTGCATATTTCTAACATACTCTGAGATTTATGATCTGTGAATAAAAATGAAATCTCTTCAACATACAGCTCTTTTATATTCAACCCTGGACCAAATATTTAAAATAATATAACAAAATTGAACTCTAAAATAGTTCTATAAAAGAAAACGTGTGATGAAATTTTTAAAAAATAATAAAAACAGATGCTAGGGAAGTCAGTTCTAAATTTCCTTCCATTCTTTGTGTAGAAATTTTATTTTCCTTTGTGTTGTTTGTATCCAGACACTAAGACTGTCTTTAGTGCAGTTTACCAAAGATATCCTGGTCATCTCCTCATATGTTAGGATTGTGCTTCTCTGTCCCTTTGAAGTTAAGAATGGACCTGCGACTTCTTTTGGTCAATGGCTTGATAGTTTGTGACAAGAGGAATTTCTGCGCAGAAGCACGATGAGGCACTACACTATTTTTCCTTTTCGTTTCTTTTGTCAAAGTGATTTTGGAAATAGTCCTCTAGTGAGAACAATGTTGAGCAAGTAACTCATGCTAAAAAAGTTGTGTAAGTAAATAAATTTTTGTTTGATTAAGTAACTGACATGTAGTCTATTACCCAGCATAACTTATCTCATCCTCCTCTAAAATTGGCAGTATCAGAAAATGGAAGCTGCTATTCTGGAGAAAAAAGGATATGAGAACATCCTGGGAACAGAGTCAAGTCCTCATCCTGACCCACTTTCCTTCTGAAGGCAAGAAACACCACCAGTTATCGGGGACTCTGAGGTTAGTGTCACGAAAGAGTGGGGAGATTGTGACCCTAAGGAAGAGGATCATGTAGTTTATGGGACCAAAACATTAACTAAATGTTAATCGTGCAGAATGGAAGGCTGCTAATAGTCATTCACTATGGTAATATTATATTGCACAGCCTCTTTGAGATGTCTGTACACAAGACTTCTTTTAGTCATTTAAATATGAGTGGATCTGACATGTCCCAGGACTGGAAAATAGCTCTAAATGGTGATGTGCAGTTACCATGCTCTCTTTCCCCTACTATGGTGAACTTGGAAGCACTTCTTTGTTTTTTTAATAATTTATTTATTTTGATTCATTGTAAACAAATGGGGTACAACTTGTTTCTCTGGTTGTACATGAAGTAGAGTCATACCATTTGTGTAATCACATATGTACATAGGGTAATGATGTTTGTCTCATTCTGTTATTTACTTCCCCTCACCCCTCCTACCCCTCTTTTTCCTCTATACAGCCCATTCTTCCTCCATTCTTGCCTCCTTCCCACCCCCTCATTATGCATCATCATTCACTTATCAGAGAGATCATTCGTCCTTTGGTTTTTTGGGATTGGCTTACTCACTTAGCATGATGTTCTCCAACTTCATCTATTTGCCAGCAAATGTCATAATTTTATTCTTCTTTATGGCTGAGTAATATTCCATTATGTATACCACAGTTTCTTTATCCATTCATCAATTGAAGGGCATCTAGGTTAGTTCCACAATCTAACTATTGTGAATTGAGCAGCTAAGCACATTGATGTGGCTGCATCACTGTAGTATGCTGATTTTAAGTCCTTTGGGTATAGGCCAAAGAGTGGGATAGCTGGGTCAAATGGTGGTTCCATTCCAAGTTTTCTAAGGAATCTCCACACTGCTTTCCAGAATGGCTGCACTAATTTGCAACCTCACCAGCAATGTATGAGTGTACCTTTTTCCCCACATCCTCACCAACACTTATTGTTACTTGTATTCTTGATCATTGCCATTCTGATTGGAGTGAGCTGAAGTCTTAGAGTAGTTGAGATTTGCAATTCTCTGATTGCTAGAGATGTTGAATTATTTTAATATATTTAATCAATTGTATTTCTTCTTCTGTTAAGTGTCTGTTCATTTCCTTAGCCCATTTGTTGATTGAATTATTTGTATTCTTGGTGTAAAGTTTTTTGAGTTCTTTATAGATTCTGGAGATTAGTGCTCTTTCTGAAGTATGAGTGGCAAAGATTTTCTCCCACTCTGTAGGCTCTCTCTTCACATTGGTGATGGTTCCTCTGCTGAGAAAAAAACTTTTTTAGTTTGAATCTATCCCAATTATTGATTCCTGCTTTTATTTATTGTGGTTTGGGAGTCAAGTTAAGGAAGTCTGATCCTAAGCCGACATAATGAAGATTTGGACCTACTTTTTCTTCTATAAATTTCAGGGACTCTGGTTTGATTCTAAGGTCCTTGATCCATTTTGAGTTGAGTTTTGTGCAGGGTGAAAGATAGGGATTTAATTTCATTTTACTGCATATGGATTTCCAGTTTTGCCAGCACCATTTGTTGAACAGACTATTTTTTCTCCATTGTATGTTTTTGGCACCTATGTCTAGTATGAGAAAACTGTATTTGAGTTTGTCTCTGTGTCCTCTATTCTGTACCATTCATCTACCTGTCTATTTTGGTGCCAATACCATGCCATTTTTGTTACTATTTCTCTGTAGTATAGTTGAAGTTACGGTATAGTGATACCCCCTGCTTCACTCTTCCTGCTAAGGATAGATTTAGTTATTCTAGGTTTCTTATTTTTCCAAATGAATTTCATGATTGCTTGTTCTATTTCTATTATGTTCATCACTGGAAGTTTAATTGGAATTGCATTGAATTTGTATAGCACTTTTGGTGGTATGACCATTTTGACAATATTAATTCCGCCTATCCAAGAACATGGGAGATCTTTCCATCTAAGGTTTTCTTTAATTTCTTTCTTTAGGGTTCTGTAGTTCTCATTATAGAGGTCTTTCACCTCTTTTAATAAATTGATTGCCAAGTATTTTATTTTTATTTTTTTGAGACTATTGTTTATGGGGTAGTTTTCCTAAATTCTCTTTCTGAGGATTCATCACTTACAAATAAAAATGCCTTAGATTTATGAGCATTGATTTTATATCATGCTATTTTACTGAATTCATTTATGAGTTCTAGAAGTTTTCTGGTGAAATTTTTTGGCTCCTCTAAATACAGCATCTTGTCATCGGCAAATAGGGATAGTTTGAATTCTTCTTTTCCTATTAATATCCCTTTAATTTCTTTGGTCTGTCTAATTTCTCTGGCTCAAGATTCAAGAATGATGTTGAATAGAATTGGTGAAAGAGGGCATGCCTGCCTTGTTCCAGTTTTTAGGAGGAATGCTTTCAGTTTTTCTCCATTTAGAATGATATTGGCCGTAGGCTTAGCATAGATAGCTCTACAATGTTGAGGAATGTTTCTACTATCCCTATTTTTTCTAGTGTTTTGAGCATGAAGAGCTGCTGTATTTTATCAAATGCTTTTTCTGCATCTATTGAAATAATCATGTGATTCTTAACTTTAAGTCTGTTGATATGGCGGATTACATTTATTGATTTCTGGATATTGAACCAACCTTGCATCCCTTGGATAAACTCCACTTGATCATGGTGCACTATCTTTTTTATTTGTTTTTGTATGTGATTTGCTAAAATTTTGTTAAGAATTTTTTGCATCTATGTTCATTAGGGATATTGGTCTGAAATTTTCTTTCCTCGATGTGTCTCTGTCTGGTTTTGGTATCAGGGTGATATTAGCTTCATAGAATGAGTATGGGAGGGTTCCCTCCTCTTCTATTTCATGAAATACTTGGGGAGTATTGGAGTGAGCTCTTCTTTGAGGTCTTAAGGGAAGCATAAATCAACAAGACATAACAATCACAAATATTTATGCCCTAAGCAATGGCTTATCCATGTACGACAAACAAATCCTTCTCAATTCCGGGAACCAAATAGACCACAACACAATAATACTAGGTGACTTTAACACACCTCTCTCACCATGGGACAGATCTTCCAAACAAAAATTGAACAAAGAAACCATAGATCTCAATAACACAATCGATAATTTAGACTTAACAGACATATATAGAATATTCCATCCATCGATGAGCGAATGCACTTTCTTCTCAGCAGCACATAAATCCTTCTCTAAAATGGACCATATGTTATGCCACAAAGCTACTCTTAGTAAACATAAAAAGATAGAGATACTACCTTGTATTCTATCAGATCATAAAGGAATGAAATTAGAAATTAATGACAAAATAAAAAACAGAAACTATTCCAACACCTGGAGATTAAATAATATGCTTTTGAATGATACATGGATAACAGAAGACATCACGGGGGAAATAAAACAAATTCTTAGAGGTAAATGAGAACAAAGATACAACACATTAAAATCTCTGGGACACTATGAAAGCAGTACTAAGAGAAAAAATTATTTCATGGAGCACATTCAATAAAAGAAGAAAAAGTCAACAAATAAATGACCTAACACTACAGCTCAAAGCTGTAGAAAAGAAGAACAGATCAACACCAAATGTAGTAGAAGACAGGAAATACTTAAAATCAGAGCTGAAATAAATGAAATTGAAATAAAAGAAACAATTGAAAAAATGACAAAATAAAAAGTTGGTTCTTTGAAAGAGTAAACAAACTTGATAAACCCTTAGCCACACTAACAAAGAGAAAGAAAAACTCAAATTACTAAAATTTGAGATGAAAAGGGAAATATCACAACAGACACTTTTGAAACACAAAACATAATTAGAAGCTATTTTGAAAATCTATACTCCAACAAAATAGAAAATCTTGAAGATATCAACAAGTTTCTGGAGACATATGATCCACCCAAACTAAATAAGATGGACATACACAATTGAAATAGATCAATTTGAAGCAATGAAATAGAAGAAGTCATCAAAAGCCTACCAACAAAGAAAAGTCTGGAAGCACTTCTTGAAACAGAGTATTCATGAGTCTACACCTTGGATTGATGACCATGAACAGAGATCCTCACCAATCTGTATATATCAAGTGGCACGAACAAGAATTATGCCCTTAGTTGTGTTATGTTGCTGTGATTTGAAGGTGCTGTATTTATTATGGCAAACTTATACTGGAATATCTGAGACAAAAACAAACATTCTTTTCTTAGTTCTTTAGTTAAAAAAAGGTAAATATGTATATGCATATGTATGTGTATATATAATATATAATATATATTGTTATATATATTATAATACACACATACACACACTTTAATTATGTAAAAAGGCTAATGACCAAAGCAAAAACATAAAATTGAGCAAATTGAGTTAACTTTTTAGTTCTTCTCATTAATTCTTGTACCAAAATTTTATTATTCAGGCTGCTTTCTCTCAGACTTTTACTATACAAGGAATACACAATGAAGATAGAAAATGATACAAATATATCATGATAATGGTGTGCAAGATGCTACTCTTAGGATGGGACTCTATTTTTGTTTAGAATAATATTATAACCTAATAGTTAATTTAAAGTTCCTTGTGCTAGATAATAGTTAAATTTGAGAGTGAAATATATTTTTTGGTCAAAAAGTAAGGAAAATCCTGAAAATAAAATTAAAGCAAATACCAAACTTCAAGTATACTGCTGCATGATGTAGCTGCCTAGGGGAGTTTGTTTATTTTAGTGATGATCCTACAATATGTATAATCAGAAAAATGAGAGATTGTACTCCACTTATATATGATTTATCAAAATGTATAAATGCATTCTACTGCCATGTAAAACTAATTAGAACAACTTTAAAAATTAAAAAAAGAATAGTCAAGAGATAAAATGAAAAACTTATCTTCATAAGCTTAATGAGCCTTGAGTAGAATAAATAGGAACAACTCTCACCTGGACATTGTCATAATTAAATTACAAAAGCACATAGAAATAATATTCTTAAATGTATGCAAATTTAAAAACACACAAATTCACTACATATTACTTCCAAAGAATGAGCTTGACAATTTTTCTTTACTAAAGGAAACAGCAGGAAGTAAATATTCAAGAGAAACATCTCAAATTTCTGGAAGATAATTACTGCTCACATTTTATCAAGAATAACTTTATTTAAGAGGAAATATGAAATAACAACGTGTTAACACCAAAACAGAAGGCTTAGCACTGTCAGATTATCTTAAGAACTAGTCAATGATGTGTACTCAACAACAACAACAATCAGCAAAGCAAAGAAAAAACTCTTGACAGTGTACATAACTACTAAATATTAATGTTTCCTTCATAAGGTGATAGTTGAAGAGTTCATGAATAAAAGATTGGGCTAGCCAGGTGGAAAGAATAGAAGAGATATTAAAAAACCAGCACTTCAGGTATATGAAAAGTCATCACAACATCTAGGAATAGGATCATAGTACAGAATGAGACGATTTTTGTCGAGTAGATATAAAACACCTTGTATTATCCAGATACAAAGTTTTGCAGGCTTTTTCAGGAAAGTGTGGTATTATTAACTGCCACCACCAGCACAAAATCTTGGGTCCAGTGAAGTGAAGGGCAAAGGGGGATTTGAAAATAAAGATTCACAAACACAGATTTTGAAGATTAAGCTGGAATCAGGTGGAGCTCTGCTCTCTGATGGAGATTCAGATCTAAAGAGTTACACCAGCAATCTTTATTTATATTATCAGGTTAAAGACTATGCAAGCATTATTATTTGTATTCAGGAAAGTTACAGAAACTAGGACATCCTATGTAGCTTTTCCACAGTTGCAATCCATAGTTGCAAAGTGCAATGTTAGGAGCTTTGTGTAGCTCTCAAGAAAGTCCATTGTTAAAGTGTGCCTTTTTCTCCATATCCACACCAACATCTATTACTGTTTGTGTTCTTGATAATAGCCATTGTATTTGGAGTAAGATGAAAACTTAGAGTTATTTTAATTTGCATTTCTTTAATTACTAGAGAATATTTTTCATATATTTATTAATCACTTGTATAGCTTCTTCTATAAATTGTCAGTCCAGTTCCTTGACCCATTTATTGATTGGGTTCTTTGTATTTTTTTGTGTAAAGTTTTGTAAGTTCTTTATAAATTTTGGAGATAAATGCTCTATCTGAAGTGCCTGTGGCAAAGACTTTCTCCCACTCAGTAGGCTCTCTTTTCACATTATTGATTATTTCCTTTGCTGAGAAAAAGCTTTCTAGTTTGAATCCACCCCATTTATTGATTCTTGCTTTGATTTTTTGTGCTTTGGGAGTCTTCTGATCCTAAGCCAACATGATGAAGATTTGGACCTACTTTTTCTTCTGTTTGGAGCAGGGTCTCTGGTCTAATTCCTAAGTCCTTGATTCGTTTTGAGTTGAGTTTTGTGTAAGGTGAGAGATAGGGGTTTAATTTCATTTTACTTCATACGGATTTCTGGTTTTCCCAGCACCATTTGTTGAACAGGCTATCTTTTCTCCATTGTATGTTTTTGGCTCCTTTGTCTAGTATGAGATAACTGTATTTATGTGGGTTCATCTCTGTGTCTTCTATTCTGTACCATTGGTCTGCCTGTCTATTTTGGTGCCAATTCCATCCCATTTTTGTTACTACTCCTCTGTAGTACAGTATAATGTCTGTAGTGTGATACCACCAGCTTCACTATTCCTGCTCAGGATTATCTTGGTTATTTGAGGTCTCTTATTCTTCCAGATGATGTTCATGATTGCTTTCTCTATTTTTATGAGGAATGTCTTTTACATTCCTGGTAGAGTTGCAAATTGGTGCAGTCACTCTGGAGAGCAGTGTAGAGATTCCTCAGAAAACTTGGAATGGACACACCTTTTGACCCAGTTACCCCATTCCTCAGTTTATACCCAAAATTAGCATACTACAGTAATGCAGCCACATCAATGTTTATAGAAGCTCAACTCATAATAGCTAGATTGAGGAACCAACCTAGATGCCCTTCAACAGATTAATGGATAAAGAAACTGTGGTATATATGCACAATGGAATATTATTCACCGTAAAGAATAATTATATTATGGCATTTGCAGATAAATGGATGGAATTGGAGAATAACATACTAAGTGAAATAAGCCAATCCCAAAAAACCAAAGGCCAAATGTTTTCCCTGATAAGTGGATGATGATATAAAATGGGGGTGGGTGGTGGGGGGTGAGAGAAAAATGGAGAAACTTTAGATTATGTAGAAGGAAATGAGAGGTGTAAGGAATCTGGCTTCCCCCACCACCTGTCAATCTGCGTTCTCCCCGCCTCTAACGTTACAAGAATTTCCGGTTTAAGCTGCCGTAATCTTCCTGCCTCCCACATTACATTCTAATATGTCATTGGTCCATCAGTCAGTCTGTAAGAATTCTCCTCCACAATTGGTACCTCTCAGCCTGCGAAATTCCTATGTCTGAGAGAAACCTTGCACCATGTTCACTCTTTCTTTCTTCCCTTTTCCCCGAGTGGATGTGAATCGTCTGCATAAAATAAAAGTTCCTTGTGTGAGATCTGTATCTGTGGAGCGTTTCTGGGAGCCAGCGATGAACCATAACTGCTCCTAACAAGAGGGAACAGGGTATGAAAAATGGTGGATTGAAACAGACATCATTACCCTTGTACATGTGTGATTACATGAATGGTATGAATCGACATCATGTACAACCATAGAAATGTATCCCATTTGTGTACAATGAATCAAAATGAAGTCTGTAAAAAACTAAAAAAAAATTAAATAAAAAAAAGGTCCATTGTTAAAAGTTACTGTAAAGTGGGCAGGAACAGGAGAAGCAGAGCTGGTGAAATATTGTAGTTGTCTAGCATAAGAATTCCTTCCTTTTGAGAAGCTGTGTGCCTGAGATCAAGGTCTGAGCTGATAGGACACTTGCACAGAGCCTCCTCATGCAGGGCATTGCCACAGCAGCTAAGCATCCTGTGCCCTTACACAGAAACATTCCCAGGCACCAGGTTTGCCACAGCCATGAGGTCATCAGAGACCCCCAATCTCAGTTACTGCTCTCTCATCCTCTGTCACCACTCTCCACAATTAACCAGACAATGGGGGTAATGAAAGGTCTTTAGAAGGTTGCTGACATTCAAATTTTGCTCCAGAAATACAGATGATAAAAACTGTTTTGTGGGTAGATTGTCAGTATAGGCAATCAGACATGAAAGGAAGTTTTAAACAAGTCCTAAACAGGAACAATGGAAGTATTTTATAAAATTGACCAAGAAAAACTTTGTCTATAAATATATGAATAAATACATGGCTATATACATACATATATAGTGTGTATGTGTTTTTGTGTGTATGTGTGTGTGAATACACTCATTATATTTTTTGCATAAATTATTTAGCTTCTTTTGAGATATGTCTTTTTAGTCCATTTATTTATTGGGCTATTTGGTTTTTTCGTGTGTGTTGTTTTGAGTTCTTTATATGTTCTATATATTATTGCCCTGTTGGAAGAAAAGCTGTTATGTTTTCTCCCATTGTGTATATTCTCTTTTCACACTTTTATTTCCTTTGGTGTGTAGAAGCTTTTCAATCTAATACCATTTAACTTCCTGATTTTTTGTTTTATTTCTTGAGTTTCAGGGATCCTGTTAAGGAAGTCAATGCCTGCACCAATAAGTCAGAGTGTTGACCCTGTTTTTTCTTTTAGTAGTTGCAGAATTTCTGTTCCAATTTCTAGGTCTTTGATCCATTTTGAGTTGACTTTTGTGCAAGGTGAAAAGAAAGAATCTAGTTTCATTCTTCCACATAGGATATCCATAGTTTTCTCAGAACCATTTGTTAAAAAGTCTATCTTTTCTCCAACATATTTTTTGACACCTTTATCAAATATCAGATCGATTATATATGTGGATTTTTCTCTGAGTATTCTATTCTTTTCCATTGTACTTTATATCTGTTTGGGCTAATACCATGCTGTTTTTACCTCTACAATATAATTATAGAACAGGTATTATGATCTCTCCAATAGCACTCTTCTTCCTCAGAATTGCTTTACTTGTCTAGGTTTTTTATTCTTCCAGATGAATTTTAGACTCTTTTTATCTAGTTCTGTGAAGAATGACAGTGGTGTTTTAATGGAGATTGATTGAATCTGTATAACAATTTTGGTAGTGTGATCATTTTGACAATATTAGTTCTGATAATCAGAGATCTTTACATTCTCTAAGGTTCTCTTCAATTTTTTTTTTCAACATTCTACAGTTTTCATTGTAAAAGTATTTCACCTCCTTGGCTAAATTTATTTCCAAGTATTGTTTTGTTTTACTTTTTTGTGTATGAGTTATTGTGCATGGAATATTTTTCCTAATTTCTTTCTCAGCACATTCATTATTGGAATATAGAAAAGCTATTGAATGTTGATGTTGCATTCTTCTTACTCTGCTAAATTAGTTTCTCATATCTAGAAGTCTTCTGGTAGAGATTTTTGGTCTTCTAGATGTAGGATCGTGTCATCAGCAAACAGATAATTTGACTTATTCTTTTCCTATGTGTGTCCCTTCAACTTCCTTCTCTTGACTGATTTGCTCTGACTAGAGTTTCAAGAACTATGCTGAATAGAAGTAGTGAAAGTAGACCTACTTTTCTTATTCCTGTTTTTCTCCATTCATTATGTTTACTTTAGATTTTTCATGGAAAACTTTTAAAATGTTCAGACCAACAAATATATGAAAAAATGTTCAACATCCCTAGTAATCAGGGAAATTCTAATTAAAACTACATTGAGATTTCATCTCATTTCAGTTAGAATGGCAATAAACAAGAATACAAATAAATGTTGACAAGGATGTTAGAAAAAATGTATATTCATACAAGTTTGGTAGGACTGAAAGTTCATAGAACCACTTCGAAAAGCAGTATGGAGATTTCTCAAAAGATTAGGAATGGAACTACCATATGACCCAGTTATCCCACACCTCGTACTTATTCCAAAACAAACTAATTTCAGCATACTATAGTGATAGAGGCACATCAATGTTCATAGCAGTGTAATTCACAAGAGTCAAGTTAGAGAACTAGCCCAGGTACCCATCTGTAGATAAATAACAAAGAAAATGTGGCATATATATGCAATGAAATTTTACTCAGTTATAAAGAAGAATTAAATGATGACACTTTCAGGTAAATGGATAACAATGGAGAATATCACATTAAGTATAATAAGCCAGACTCAGAAAGTCAAGGTAGACTGTTTTCTGTCATATGTAGAAGCTGGAGCAAAATAAGGAGGGAAAGGTAGGGAGATCCATGAAAGCAAAAGGAAGATCAGTGGAATAAAGAAAGGGAATAGAGGGGGAGGGTAGATAGACAGGAAAAGGGAAGAATTGTGGAATTAAGTTGATAAAATTATGTTATGTACATGAATTTACCATAGAGGATTTAACCTTTATGTATATCTATAAAACTAAAATTTAAAAAATAAATAAAGAGAATGAAGACCAGTAAAATAGAGGAAAGGAACCTAGAATGAGGAGGGGAGGATGGAAGAACTGGGAACTTAAATGGATCAAATTACATTCCAGGCGTGTATGATTGTGTCAAAACAAATTGCACTATTTTATGAAACTACAATGAGCTAATAAAACCATTAAAAGTTTTATTAGACTGAATGAGGGTATTGATCAGAATTATTGTGGTAGGAATTGACAAAAGTGAAAGAAGAAAAATGGGATGATGAATATATATAGGAAAAATGCTTAAGTGCTTTAGGGGGTGAGCATATTTCAAGGAGTAACACAATCCCTTAGTTTACAAGAATAAAGATATATACATAAAAGTTACTATGTCTTTTAGTATGAAGGGCTAATTGTTTCATGCAATAAAATGCAATGATGCCAAGAGAGAAAGTAAACATGAATGATGGTTTGAAAAAAGGTGATGCCTCATTAAACATGTATTACTAGAAACAAGGAGAGTTCAAGGACTACTTGACTCTTGTGAATTGCACTGCTATGAACACTGATGTGCCTCTATCACTATAGTATGCTGAAATTATTTTGTTTTGGAATAAGTACAGAGGAGTGGGATAGCTGGGTCATATGGTAGGTCCATTCCTAATTCTACCACACTTGCAATCCTGCAGAACCTGAACAATGTAATAGCATTCTTATGGTTTTAAATTGAGCTTAGCTTTTCAATTATGACAAGATATTAAGCAGAATAACATTTCATGTGTAAATGAATCAAGTGATTTAAAAGATTATTCAGCATATGAAAAAATATATTTTTTAAGAAACATGGCACTTAGTACGATGTCAAAGAATTCAAACATATAGAAACCGCCCAAAGAGAACAATTCAGTGTTTTAGTGGCTCTGTGTGTACCTTGGTTACCACTTCTTTACCCAGTTCAGAGTCACTATGTCTATATCTTATGGGGTGAAAGGAGAAATGAAATTTTCTATGGAAGTCCTCTTCCAAATGTGCATCCCTTACTCTATGTACATTGAGAAACACTCAAGTTTTTAAAAGTATCTCTAAAGTGTGGTCTCCTGACTTTCTGTGTTTAATTTGGCTGGGTTTACCTTATTCACCCTATCTGACTGCTAACCAAAGTGTGGCTGTGTGGTCCCTCTCCAAAATGAAGAAGTCAAATGGCATTTCTCTGTAGGAAAATATGCCACATGTGCCTGAACAGTGTTTAGCTCCAAGAGCAGGCACTATTGCTTTCCTGAACTGACAATTTACCAGCCTGTTTTTCATCTTCCAGTTCTGTTAATATTATCTGATAGTATAGTATCTCAAAGCTTCCCTTTTTAGTTGAGGTCTGATTATGGCAAAATGGGAGATGCCCTTCCTAAGATTTCACCTAATTCTGACCGGTTTGCAGATATTAAGGCACAGAAAGTCACTTGCATCAAAGTGGGTATTACAGTTTGAATGTGAGCTCACATGAGACAACACAAGAAGAGGAGAAATGATTGGGTTGTGATAGTCTTAACCCAATCGGTGAATTAATCCCCTGATAAGGATTAACTGAATGGTAACTGAAGTGGTAGGTGTAGCTGGAGGATGAGGAACTAGAGTGTGGCTTTGGTGTATACATTCCTTCCTGGCTAGTGGAGTTCTCTCTCTCTGCTTCCAGATCACTGTGTGAGCTGCTTCTGTCCACCACACTCTTCCTGATGTTCAGCCTCACCTGCAGCTCCAAAGAACGGAGCCAGGTTTCTATGGACTAAGACCTCTGAAACCATGAACCCTCAAATAAAGTAAAATTAAGAAGTGGATATTAGGGTGTTGATTGCAAATGAGACTCAGGAGTTGGTTAAATTACTGTTTGTTAAAAATCTACATATGGTGAATAGATTGGATGACTGAGGTAGGGCACAAGAAAAAATTCCAGAAATTGGAAAGAAAATTTTGGTTATTGGATGGAATAGTTTAAAATATACAAGTCTAATTAAGTTGTTTGGAAAAAAAATCACCCCAGGGGTTGATTCCAGAAAGGCCAAGTACTAGAGTAATCTGAAGTCAAGAAACCATTAAAACACACATGCACACAAACACACACACACACACACACCATACGCACACACACACATTACCATTACTGGGTAGGTTCTTATATTTTTAATTATTTTGAGTTAGCATACTTTTGAAATGTCTATAAGGGGTGTATTAGTATAAAACATAATAAGTTATAAAATTATAATTTGGAGAGTTAAACCCTGTTTCTTGCTCTATTTGTTATCAAATCTCTCACCTTGGAAAGTAATTACCCCTCTCACAGTATCTGATTTTAATAGCAGATATAAAAAGTATACATCACAGGTATTTTGTGATAACTAGAAAAGAGCCAAGGAATGGTCTACAGTATAAACAGAGTGTATTTTAATAATTATTAAAGCAAATGAAGTGGCAAAAAGTAGCCTTTTGCCTTGTCCTGGATTTCCTGGATTGCTGTAGAAAGTTTTATTAAAAACTCTTGAACATAGGAACAGGATATTCCCTTGATGATGACTGAGGAAAAGTTTATTCCTGATGTTGCAAAATTATCTTGTATACCAGCACCCTGGGATAATCTATGTGTTTGTTTAGTGAAATAATTGACTACCACTCAAAGTACATTCCTGAAATCTAATCTCACTCACTTATATACTTTTTAGAAAGTTTAATGGTAATTCAGAAAAAAGAATATCATCTGAGAAGTCCCCACTCTAAATAGATAGTGATAGATGATTGATAGATAGATAGATAGATAGATAGATAGATAGATAGATAGAGAGAGAGATACTCTGAGGAAAGGGCAGGAATCAAAATCCTAATCAGATTAGGGTATGTCTATGCATTATAATGCACTGTAGAGTATTTGCCAGCATCGTGATTTCTATCACCTAAATATGTCAACCCAAACTATCCCCATCCAATGAAAATTATCCCCTTCTAGGGAGAGGAAAATAATTACCAGTAAAAATTACTGCTTTGAGAATATCCCTATTCCATGTAAAGTACCTTGTGTGGACGATATGCTATGTCCAAATTATCACATTTAAATGTACAATAAAATATAGCAGTTGAAGTTGAAATCCCTGCATGATTTGACAGGTGGCATAAATGACTTAAGTGCACATAATGATTCAAAAATTGAACAGTAAATGAGAAAACTGAAAAAAAAAAAAACCCTGAATTTATTGACCGTAGATTTGATTTTACCATGTGTAAATAATAGTGCATTTCTTCCAGATCCTTCTTTTTAAAATAGATAATTCACTAATCCAGCTTTTATGTACAAATTCTAGATAATGACTTGTTTTTAAAAATATTGTACCAGGCAAGCCAAAGACCGCTCCCTACAAATTTTATCTCTATATACCCTTATATTCTTAGAAAGTTAGATTTAAATACAAAGTCACATGAATAATGAAATTTTTAAGTATATGACCTGTACTTTTACTAGAGGAATGATTAATTTTTATGTCAACATTTTTCTTGATGATTAAAAAATTTCCTAAATGATCATTATTCTATTTTGCAATCTCAAATCTACTGATTAAATTATACTAAATAACTAAGTCTTTTTGAAATTTGCAAGGATAAATTATGAAAGATAAAAACTGAATATTTGTACACAGAGATAATTAAGACCCTAGCTATAAATACAAACATTTATTTTAAATTAATTAATCCCCTAGGAAATTACCTACAAAGAGTCATTGTTTAAACACAAGTACTTCATTGACCCCTAAAGGAAAAAAAAAATTTAAAGTCTTACACATTTTATTTTAGATTTCTGTTTTGATCTTCTGCATAAGGGCCTGAATAATGAAGTAATCATGAAGAACCTGGTAATTCAACATTGTCTCTAAGTAACATATATTATTACCTGTACTGTCTGACCATGCATCAAATTATTTCGTATATGGAAAAGGGGAGAACTTGACAATAACCTCAAATTTAAAAGAGAGGGGAGAAGAGAAGAAAGATAAAGAAATAAAAGAAAGAGAGAGATGAGAGAGATGGGGAAGGGAGGGAGGGACGGAGGAAGGGAGGAAGGAAGGAAGAAGGAGGGAGGGAGAGAAGGTCGATTTACCTGAAATGAGAAAAAACTACATCTCTGTGTTTTAGAGCTAGCTAAACTTGTGTTTGCATACTAGTTTAGCTTTAAATAGCTGTGTACTTAGTTTCATTTTCTGAACATTGTTTTCTTCAGTTGCGAATTCAGTAGCAACTAAATTAGAGAATTGATTTAATTTATATTATTTGGTTGTTTTTATACATTATTAATGAAATAATTATCCTTTAGGATAATCCATTTTTAAAACCATAATATTGAAAAACTTTGGCTGATATAAATATGCTGCTTTGTCTTAATCTTAATGGTTTTAGAGTATTAATTGCAAGCAAATTGTAAAGTTCTCTTTCATAAATTTGCTTACCTGTTTTTTAGTAAAGTATGTTTAATCACATATATCATCTATCCTTAAAGCTACTTTATTGATATAGGCTAAGTATTGTCTTCATTTTACAGAGAACAAACCTATGACTCTGAAGATTTAAGATTAATAATCTTATTTTCATAAAGTCAGATGTCACTGAAACAAAACTCTGGAAACAATGAACTCTGCACCAAAAGGGAGCACACAGCTCTTTCACAGACCATTAGCTATTCAAGCAGTATACCTGGTAAGAAAATGATATGCCACCGAAGCTTACCTTCATTTATATGGTATATGATTAACTACTGCAGATTTAAAGAATATTGAAGACAATTTTTTCTTATAAAACATTTGAAAACCGACATTGTTCACAGTGCCTGAGTCTAAATTGATGTGGACTCTTGCCTTTTGTTAACTGAAGCATTTGCTATTAGCATTATAATTATATCAGTCACACATACTGAATCTGTTATTTTATACTTATCATTTTCATATATACTTCATTGTAAGTGAGCTCTAACTTACATTAATTCAAAGGAGTTCAAGAACATGACATTTAGTATTTTAAAAACTCAAAGTTTTATTCTTTTTTATACAGTTAACCCTATCAGATATATGTATGCCTTTTAACTTTCAAACCGAAATTAGTTTCCTAAAATCTGCATTTTTATTATAAGATCAACACTGAATCCCCAAAAAAGTATGTTCAGTAAAGGTAATCTTTAATAAAATCTGCATTTTTATTATAAGATCAACACTGAATCCCCAAAAAAGTATGGTTCAGTAAAAGGTAATCTTTAATAGAATACAGATATCCATTAAAAACGAAGCCTTCATTTTATAAATTGAATAGAAACATAATTGAAAATAATTGTTTAAAAGTACATTACTTGAAAAAGTCAATAATAAGTAGTATTTTATTTAATTTTGAATAAAAGAAATTTAAAAAATTTTAAATATTTAATGTTTTGCTCTCCTCCCTTAAAACCAGGATTGTTTGGCATGAACAATTTTGCATTAAGTATTTTTAAAAAGTAGAGAGAGCAGATTGGTGGCAACCAGAGGTGGGAAGTAGGTGAGGACAGGAAAAGGCAGACATTGGTCAATGAGCACAAAGTTACAGAAAGGAAGAATAATTTCTGGTGCTTTTTATTTTAGAGCAAGATGACTGTAGTTGGTAATAATGTAGTGTATGTTTCAAAATAGTTACCGAAGAGGATTTTAAATGCTTTCACCATAAAGATATGATAATATTTGAGGTGATAAACATGCTAATAACCATGATTTCATCATTCTGCAAATGCATATGTATATATGTGTTTGTGTGTAAAATTATTTTTTCAAAATAAAAGTTAAAACTAAGTAAATAAATTCTGAATTCATATTAATTTTAGAAAAGGAAGTGCGTCTTCTATATTTATTAAAATAAGACCTATATAGAAAGCATTAATTCTTCTAATTTGCTAACAATTCAACTTTTAATGAATGGCATAGATAGTTCAATATGCACTCATTCTTAAAACAGGAAATGTGGAGTAAAATAAAACTTTGAAAGGAAATAAATAAAAAACAAAAACAAAAAACAGAGAACAAATTAGAATTCTGTATCCATCAATATATTCATTTAAAAGTGAAGAAGAGGACTAGGGATGTGACTCGAGCGATAGAGCACTTACTCAGCATTCCTAACAACTGTGGAGTTCTGAGTTTGATTTCCAACACTACACATGCACAAACACATACACAGAAAGATAATAAATAAATAAATAAATGTGAATGGGACATACTTTCACAGATAAACATGACAAAGTTTTTGCAAGCTGAATTGTCTTGCAACAATTTTTAAAGTAAGTTCTATAGAGAGAGTAAAATAGGATACAGTTGACCAACTTGGGTTTGACATAAGCAAACGAAGAACATTAGAGAAGAAATACATATAGGTAATAAAAGTATTTCATTTTCTTAATCTCAATTGATTTGTGATAACTTTGAACATAATAGTACAATT
Organism: Sciurus vulgaris; assembly: GCF_902686455.1. NCBI lineage: Eukaryota > Metazoa > Chordata > Mammalia > Rodentia > Sciuridae > Sciurus > Sciurus vulgaris. Next base: position 107,968,605 of record NC_136464.1, on the reverse strand, counting down.
GCATTTTGATGATCATAGTATGTGGCCAAACAAAATGAATGACAGCAACGTCATAAAGAACAGGTGAAAGAATTGAAAATATTTACTTAAATTATCTGCACATTTTAGGAAGCAATAGAGACCTATTCGAAGGATGTACTATTCAGCCTAAACTTAGTACAATGAAATATTTGAGGTAGATAGCGTATAATGAGAAAATGTTATTTAGCTCATACTTTGAGGATTCAAGTCCAAGGTATGGCAGAACCATTGGTTTGGATCTCTGGTGAAGGTGCTCGGTGGTGGCAATGTTCACAGCATGTGTCAGAGCAAGTTTTTAATATTTTGAGCCAGTAAGGAGAGAGAGGGGAGGAGAGAGAGAGGAAAGAGAGAGAGAGGAGAGAGAGAGAGAGAGAGAGAGAGAGAGAGAGAGAGAGATTGAGTCTTACAATTCCCTTTGAGCGTAAGTCTCCACTCATTCTGATAATCTCCCAATAGGCTCACCTCCAAAAGAATCAACCACCTCCCAATAGCACTATCCTGGGGACCAAATCTTTAACACATAGGCCTCTGGGGACAATTAAAATTACATTCAAACCATTGCATTCTTCCCTTGGATCCCCAAAGATTCATGTCCATGTCACAATGCAAAATGCATCATTCCTTCCCTGAAAGTCCAAGTCTAAATTGTTCTGGCATTGCTTAAAAATTCAAAGTTCTATAAGACTCAAGTCAAACACTATTGTGAGTCCTTTAAAATTAGAAGAGAAAAAAAGATACAGTGGTAGGACAGGCACAAGGTAAACATTCTATCCCCAAAGAGGGATATCATAGTGCAGAAAGGGGGTATCAACCTGAAGACCAGTATCCACTATGGTAAACTGTCGGGGTCCTCTCTGCATGCTGTGTATAGGAGGAAAGGGTTGACTGCTGGAGGAGGATGTTGGAGGTTTTTCTATTACTCAAAAACTTATCTACTCAATAACACATGAGAGCCAATATTCTTTTTATGAGAAGGGCTGTGATGGGTTCCAGCCATACCAGTTCGGGACCTCTTTACAACCATGAAGTCACCCAACTCTCCTTTATAATATGCAGATTGAAAGGGGGCAAGGACCAGAGGAGCTTCTTCTGTGATGGACAGGATAGGGTGGAGTTAGGGGAGCCATCCTTTTTAGGGGGAACATTCCAGAAGGAACAGGGAACCACTCCCACACCAGCACCACATACAACCCCAGCTGTTGCTAGAAGCCAGGCCTCTGCGTCCCTTGGCTCAACCTAGTCTGATTCTGCTAATAAGGATGGCTTCCCACAGGAAACATTACCTTCTAAATCACCATGTTCAATATACTTGGCACCCTTGTGACAGAAAGTGGGCTAAAATCAATTAAAATAGACTACAGCTTTCGATCCAAGATGGCAGACTAGAGGGTGACTGCATCTCCAGTTGCTCCAGAACCCAGGATTCAAGAAGGGGAGGCATTGAGAGACTCGGACTAAATAGAGCCACAGGGTGAGTCTCCCCCACCCCGGTGAAGCACTGCCTGGGCGGCAGGCCCGGATTCAGGTGGCTTATTAGAGTAGGGTAGGGCAGCTAGGGTCTTCCCCAGGCAGACTCTGTGCACTCTGGTGGTGGGCTCCTCCCACAGGGCCAGATCCTCCAGCATCTCGAGCAGACCCCCCAGTGAGAGCCTTTCTGCCACAGAACCAAGCTTCAAGTCCCTGAACCAGGCAGAGAGTTCCTGCCCGCAGGTTGCTTAGGGACCAGGACAGGGCAGCCAGGGACTTCCCCAAGCAGCCGCAGCCCTGCCCCCTCTGGTGGGAAGCGCCTTCCAGGCTAACTTCTCGGAGCAGGCCCCCCAGTGAGAGCCTTTCCCACACAGAGCCAGTCACAAGTCCCCAAGCCAGTGGTGACCTCCGGCCCGCAAGCAGCCTCTGGAACCAGGGCAAGGCAGCCAGAGACTCTCTCCCGGGGACCTGCCCCTTGGCCCCCTTGCCGCAGGCTTTTTCCACGGTGGCGGACTAGAGGGTGACTGCATCTCCAGTCGCTCCAGAACCCAGGATTCAAGAAGGGGAGGCATTGAGAGACTCAGACTAAAACAATAAATTAAAATAGACTATAGGTTTCTTTGTTGTAGTCCCATATAGTGTTTCTGAGGCTGCAGCAAACTTCTGTGTCTTTGTAAGCCTACCATGGCATGTTGCCTGCATCTCTACCTTCCTGGGATTTCTATTTGAGTTTGGTTTTACTCCCACAGATCCACTAGGTATCATCTCTTATGGCCTTCTTATAGTACCTTTGACCTTGCAACATAAGACTACCTGGTCTTTCAGGTTTCCTTTAAAACTTCAGTAGAAGCTGCTATTACCCCACAATACTTACATTCTGCGCTCCCATAAAACTAGTATCACACAGATGATTCCCAGGTTTGCCACAGGCAACAAAGTACTTGGGTCGACTTGAACAGTGGCTGTATCATCAGTGCTTTACCAGAGAAGCACATTCCCTAGGGTAGTCCTGGGCAGTTCATTATGCCCCAGAGCTCCTGTAAGTTCTTTGGAATAAATATATGCTTCTACAACTGTGATGGGAATTATGATGAGTGGAGTAATCCTTGCAGATTTATGAGATGCCCTTTACCATTGTCCCATGCAAAACAGTGGGCTTCTCTAGTACCCTGACCTCCTGGATTGCAACCTTAGTGCTTTTTGTTTATTTCCTACCCAGAATAAAATGCATTCAACTATTTTCACTTGGCTCCTTTTGTTCAATGTAAATTCAAGTAGCAGCATATAGTAATTCCCATGCTGCAGCCTGAGTACTTTTTGGTCTTGTAATCTCCATCCAGTAAACTAATCCATCACCTTTACACTTAGACTCACACCAAGTCTCAGGACATAGAAAAAATATATTACAATTGTTTGCCAGGGTGTAACAAGGGAGGCATATACTCTAATTCCCAATATAATCATTATTTCCTTCTGAAATCTCATCACCAGGTCTTTTACCAGCCACATTTTTATCAGTATTTTAATTTTCTGAGCACTCACCAGACTCACTTGCAAGGTTCTTCTAATAGTATTCTAGGCTTTTTGTTTAGCTGTCTCTTCAAACACTTCAGTCTCTTCCTAGAAACAACACCAAAGACTCCACCACATCATCAGGAATAGTTACAGTAATAATTCCATGCATTAATATCAATCCCCTGTATTAGATTTACATTATATTACTACAAAGAAATAACAGAGGCAATTAACTTATAAAGTGAAAAGATTTATTTAGCTCCAAGTTTTGAAGGTTTGAGTCCAAAATTGGGGTAGCCTCACCGTTTCGGGACTCTGATGAGGATGCCAGATACCAACTGTAGCAACATACCTCAGAGCGAATGGTGACATCTCAAACCAGACAGCAGAGAGTCAGGTTCCTACAATTTCCTTTGAGAGCACAACTGAATCAACTAAGGATCTCCCACTAGGCTCTACTTTTCAAAGTTTCCACCAATACCCAACAGCACCACCCTGGAGACTAAACCTTTAACACAGGAGACTTTAGGGAGCATTCAAATTACAACCAAACAAAGCAAAAGGAGCCTCACATTAATTCTAAATGATATTGCAAGTCTTAGGGTAGCTTCTAATAAATGAAAAAAAAAGTATAATTGCTTTGTTAAGAGAGGTGAGAAAATGAAACAATAAAAGGTGATCTATTAACAATAGAGATGGCAGAAATAAGTAAAAAGGAATGTATGATGAGATAAATGCATAGAAAATTGTTAGAAATATGATAGGTATTAATCCAACTGTATCAATAATCACCTGAAATTTGGATGGTCTGAGGTCACCAATCAAAAGAGAAACTGCCAGAGTGGATCAAATATAAGGACACTACTACTATATATTGTTTACTAGGAACCCACTTCAAATTATTTACAATACAGAGTAAAAGTAAAGAAATGACAATAATTATGCCACACTAGCATGAATCAAAACAAAACCAGAACTGTGCATTCATTTGCTCGGGTAGTTATAACAAAATGCCACAAGCACTATATTGCTTTCATAATGAAAATTGCCTAATGATATAATTATCAGAACATATTCCTATTAACAAAGGACACATGAATGTACATAATATTCTGAAAATGCCAAAACTATAGAGAATGAAAAGATCACTGATTTCCAGAGGTTTGGGCAGGAGGAGGAGTATGAATGGAGTTCAAGGAGTTTTTAGGACAACGTAACTCTTTTTTTAGGACAACGTAACTCTTCCGTCTGCTACTTTATTGCTGGATACATGACACCATGGATTTGGTAACACCCCTAGAGTTGCAGAACACAAGAATGAACATTAATGAAACATGTGGGTTTAGTTAATGATGCTCTGTCCAATTGATTCAAGAATTATACAGCTACACTCCCTGAGTGGAAAAGTTGAACAACAAGCAAAATTAGATGCCACAGGTGATGCTGGGGAGGAGTCAATGACAATTTTCTGATCTTCAGCTTTTTGTAAATTGTTGTCATTATTTATTGTTACTTTGCTCTGTATTACTGGGTACTTGTTAGATTTATTACCAGTAAAAAAAAAAAAAAAAAAAAAAAAAAGGTTGTCGTCTGATGAGAAGGAGCATTTGACTCTTTCTTTTCTATTTCCATGCGTTCTCTTCTCTTTTGGACTGACTGGAGCCTCCAGTGCTATATTGAATATAAGTGGCAAGAAGGGACATCTTCATCTGACTGACTCCCAATTTTTTAGGAAAGCCGTTCATTATCATCAACATTAATGTATGCTTCATGGATCTTCTTTAGAAGTTTGAGAAGTTCAATCCTATTTATAGTTTGCTGAAAGTTCTTTGCAAAAACTGATGTTGCATTTTGCTTAATGTGTTTCTTGTGATGTGATGTCTGTCTGCTTCTTATTTTGTTCCTTATTCTTCTATTATAATGTTTTATATTCACTGATTTTTAGATTTTTATCCTACTAAACTTTCCTTGAATAAGTTTCATTTGGTCACAGTGTTTAGATGATTCTGTATTTTTCAGTTTGTATTTCAAATGATTCACTAGTATATATTCAAGATGGATACCGATCTGTGGTTTTCATTTCTTTCAATGACTTTGTCTTGTATTAATGTTAGGGTAATTATGACCCAATAAAATGACTTAGAGCTGGGCATGGTGGCATACACCTATAGTCCCTGCAGCTGGGGAGGCTGAGGAAGGAGGATCACAAGTTTGAGGCCAGCCTCAGTAATTTAGTGAGGCCCTAAGTAACTTAGGGAGAACCTGTCTCAAAATAAAAAAATAAAATAAAAAGGGTCAGGAATGTGGATCAGTGGTAAAGCACCTTGAGCTAGATCTTCAGTTCCTAAATAAATAAACACATAAGTACCAAAATAAATGAAATGAGCTGGAAAGACTGAGGTATTGTTATATCTGCTGTAGCCTAAAAATTTAATAGAATTGTCTTGGATTCATTTGTGGAATACTATTAATTGTTGGTTCAGTTTTGTTACCTGAGATGGGTATGTTCCACTTTCTATTTATTCTTGAATCAATTTTGATAATTTCTGTTTTTCTAGGACTTTGTCAATTGCATGCATTTGTTGACTGTTAGCAGAAAACTGTTTATATGTCCTTATAATCTTAATACCTGAACAGTCTCTATTGACACTCTAATTTTATGAATTGAAATTTAATGACTATGTAAGTACACCTTAAGTATATATCTCACTTTTCTCTTAGAAAATTTCAGAATCCTAGCATTATATGAAAATAAGCTACATTTGATCTCAAACAAAAATGTAAGGTTCCTAAGTTTTCTCCTACTTTTTAAGTTTTTAACTTCTTTTTTCTATTTCTAAGAGAATAATAAAAACACATTTACTTGCTCAGTTGCACCCAAAGTTTTATTCCATTGAAAAAATATTATGTGGTTTAAAAAAAAAAAACAAAAAAAAACTATGCTGTGTAAGAGTTTATACTGCAGAGAGGATTCTCACATTTTTTAAAGGGAGTCATGATTTCACTAATATTCACACTGCATTCCCAATGCCATTCTGTATTCCATAAGAGAGATATTGAGACAGGCGCAGAGGACAAGTAGTCAGTATAAGTAATAAAAGTTGGGGTCGAAAAGATGAGGGCTGGTTATCAAAGAAAAGCAAATAGATTGCTAACAACTAACCTCTGGGATCCCACTTCCCAGATCCATGGTGCTAAAACCTCCCAATACAAGTGCTCACTCACTGTACTTCTGCTCCTTTCTGCTGATAGGTGTGTAAAAGGGGGATTCTGGGATCTACACGAGACAAGCCCGCCCCCTCCCACAGATACCCAACTCTGGGTCCTCCCTCTCAGGAGAAGTCTTTTCTGAAAGACTTTTCTATCCCTTTTCTGAAATAAAACTTGTTTTCTACACTTGTCTTGGTATTTCTCAGATGTTTAATCTTTAACACGGGGGCAGGGGGAGGATCAAGGACCCATTCTTGATCTTCAAGACTGGTATCCATATGACATAGCACATATCACATTCTGATGTGAGACACAATAGTTGTAAGGGAATTTCACGGAACCACGCAGGACACGGGAAATCACATAAGGGAGTTTATTAAGCAAACAGAGTGTCTCCCTGCAGGGTAAGAGAGAAAATGAGAAAAAAAGAGAAAGGAAAAGAAAGGGCACACGCTAGAGAGAGTAGAAAGCTAGGAGGATAGAGTAAAGTGAGTAGGACAGACAGAAGAAGAATGGAAAAGATGGCGGGAAAGCTACAGTAAAACAGTTGAATTCTGCCAGGCTAACAGGGGACCAATATCGGAGAAGAATACTTGCAAGCTGACTGATGAACCAATAGCTAGCTAGGATGTTCACAGATTGACAAGTGGTTGGGAGGCGGGGACAATGACTGCACCTGATGGGTGGTCATTGATGGAGCAGCTTTATACATTACCATAGTGTTTCTACAACTGAATATTATTAAGGACCTGGAGTCCAGAGGGGTCAACATTGTCTAACAGTCTCTGGTGATTCTGCCACAAGTGTTCTTGAACACACTTAGAGAACACTGTTCTAGAAGACCAGCAAACACTGATGTCTATAAATCTTTTGAGTATTTCCCTTTATCATTGTCCCTTAGTAAAACCTTATACCCGCTAATACTGTGCACTGTCTAGTAAATGTTGGTGAATTCTTTAGCATCGCAATTTGATTGAATTTACATTTCTATCATCTTTCATTTTATGCAATTTTCTGGTATTTTATTCTCAAAGATAATAAAATTTTATTGAAAAACCAAGAAGTTTCCAAGGTAATCTGATTTCAAAAGACTGTAATAATGTGGTAAACTTTAAAGATGAAAGATCCACCTGGCTTTGATATATGTACTTTTCCTTATGTGTAGACTTTCTTATACTTTCCTCATACATCAAAATGCAGATTTTGTCTCACTCTATCATTGTACCTTATTATTTCAGAAGCCTGTCTTCAATCTTAAACTGTTATTTCTGTGAGACAAAGTTACAAATGGCTTTTATCCTCATTGCATTTGCAGCCTGATTTTAGACCAGAAAATATATAAATTCCTTACCATGTTTCTCGCTAAATATTAATTTTAGATATAATGAATAAGGTGCTAAAACAATTTCTATGAAAATAATGAATCTTAACATTTGATAATTGGGAAAAATATGCACAAACAATTTTTCAGTACTTTTAAAACTGCCAAGCCACTTGGTACTATTTGATACATACAGTAGTCAGAGTAAGGTTTCCTCAAATATGTTCAAGCTCTAGTCCCCAAAACTTTTGAATATGGTACTTTACATAGTACAAGAGACTTCGTAGATGTCTTAAGGTTGATATCCAGGTGTGTCCTGTGCGATCACGAGTCCTTCTAAGTCCAAGAGGGCAGCAGAAAAGACAGACAGGGAAGTATGATTTCCAGGGAGTGATCAGGAGATGCACTGCCATTGACTTTCAAGATGAAGAGGTCACAAGAGAAGAAATACATCAGACTATTTGATTTAGAAAGGCCACAGAAATGGCTTCTAGTGTCTTCAGAAATGAAACTAATTTTTCTGACACCCAGTGTTACTTGCATTAGATTTTTGACTTACCAGAACTCTAAGGTAATAAATTTGTGCTTCATTAAGTGATCTTTTAATCCATCAGAAGAATAATGGTATTGGTAAACACAAAACTAAAATGATGTACAGCCCAAATTTTGTGAAACACTAGAATATATCGTAAATTTTGGCACACATTAGAACCTTTAGAAATGGCCATTTTAACATGGTCAACTGAACTAGAACTTGAATAATAACTTAAACACAAAAAGGGTTGAGTGAAACAGCTCAGGTCTTTGAAATCACCATGCTTACATTAACTTGTCTTTATACAACATTTTAAGTAAAAGAAAGCACTATGTAAAGTTTTAATATAACTATTATACATGATTCTTAAAAGTATTTTTAGTTATGGCTAGTCAGAATAATAAAAGTTTATTTGACTTCAGGTATAAACATATCTACCAAAAAATTCACCAATTAATTGTGATGTTTATTTTGTTTTTATAACATTACAAAAACTGTGAAAATGTATTTACTATCTCAAATGCTGTTGCTATTTATAATGTCTTAATAATTTTAATGACTTGTGCAGCATGCAATTATGATTCAGGTATAACCTAATCATCATCTTTAAGTAAGTAATGATATAAATTATATTACTTCATTTTTTAAGTACAAAAATTTGGAAATAGAGTTGTTGATTTTCCCAGATTCATCTTTACTGATCCTCAGAATTATGACTCAAATTTAAATGAGCCCTGAACCTAGTCCCAATCAAAACTTTACTCAAAATCCCAACCCCACTTTGCCATGTTGTATTCCTTTACTTCTTTTCTTTCTCCTTTGCACACCATTTGTGCCCTGTTATTTACCCAGGTATGGCTGAAGATTATTTCTTGCTTTACTGAATGTAAATATTTAATAATCATATGTATTGGTTCTTGATCAAAATTACATTTCTTCAATGCACATGCTTCCACAAGCAAATAATACTAGAGTTGGGTCATGGAGTGCCAGTATTAAGAGAGCCTAAAATATGCTTTTTTGCAAATAAAGGTAATAATATTGACATTCGTTGAATCATGGTTTTTAAACTTTTTTTTCTTGGATACTGGGACTGAGTCAAGGGGCATTCAACCACTGAGCCATGTCCATAGCCCTTTTTTATATTTCATTTTGAGACGGTCTCACTAAATTGCTCAGGGCCTCACTGAGTTGCTGAGACAAGCTTTGGAACCTCGATCCTTCTGCTGTAACCTCCCTAGCCGCTGGGATTACAGGAGTGAGTTATTGCATCTTGATTTTTTAAAACATTTTGACACTCTTTCAATGGAAAGGTATCCTGTGCATCACATGAGCTTTCTTATTGAATGCAGTATATACATATCACTGTCCTGTTACTGAAAAGTGATTAAATTCTCTGAATTTTCCAGCAGGTGGCAGCACAGACTCACTATTCCAACCTAAGTTTGCATCCTTGAATAGGCAAAAATGAATGAGAAGAGTACAAAAATACAGAATCTTTGAAAAACTTTTTGAGGTACAATCATTCTTCTTAAAAATATTAACACTAATAAAAAACACCTTATTTATTATTGAAAATTATATTTAAGTATAGGAAAAGTACAATCGAGATCATGGTAAGTTATGCTCTAAGTTGTAAATTTACCCAGAATCTTTTCTAGAGTATTGAATGAAGTATTCTCTGAAAGATGACTAAAATATTCCTTGAAGACAAATTTGCTTTAGTGGGACAGACATTACTTATTACATAAAATCCTAAAATATTTTAGTCAGCTTTTTCACTGCTGTGACTGAAAGAACCGACCAAAACAATTATAGAGGAGGAAAAATTTATTTGGGGGCTCACGGTTTCAGAGGTCTCAGTTCATAGACAGCAGGCTCCATTCCTTGAGGTAAAATATGGATGGAAGAGTGTGGCAGAGGAAAACAGCTCACATGGTGATCAGGAAGCAGAGAGAGAGGGAGAGACTCCACTCTCTAGATACAAAGTATATAACCCAGAGCCATGCCCCCAATGGACCACTTCCTCCAGCCACACCCCACCTGCCTCCAGGTACCACTCAGTTAATCCCATCAGGAGATTAATTTATTGATTGGGTTAAGGCTCTCACAACCAATAATTTCTCCTCTGAAGTTTCTTGCATTGTCTAACATGATTTTGGTGGATCACCTCACATCCAAACCATAACAAAACTATTTTGATCATTTAACTAATATAAAGAATAAAAAAAGTATTAGAACTCTAAGAGTGCCTGATTCTGTTCAACACATGATCAAAAACAAAAACAAATCCACAAAAATTCCTGTTATCCAAATGAACTTTTCTACTGTTCCCTGACTTAATGATATCACTACACAAATGATTTTGTTAATTCAGTATACTTAATATTTCAGTCTGTCTATTTCCCTTTTCTACATTCCACACATCAACTCTTGTTCTGTCTTACCAATTTTACGATTAATTTATTTATGGAATCTGTCCAATCCTTTTATTCCCCTGTCACTTTACTGGCCTCACCCACCATAACACCTGATAATAATATGACCTCACAGAGCATCCACCAGTCTCAATATTCAACTGTTACTATATATTGCAGTAAAAAAAAAAAAAAAAAAAAAAGGTACTACCCAAATTTTCATTTTAAAACTCTTGAAAAAAATTAAAAAAATATAAGTCCATTGAAGGATTTCCTATTGCTCCTGAGATATTTTTAGCAACCTTTACTGATTAAGAGAATTTTATTAGATGCATGAGCATAAATAATGACTTAAAGAGAAATTGGTTTCAGCTATTTAGGGTAAATATTTCTTTGGAGAAAACAGCAAATGAGAATAAGACAAGTATTATGATTAGTGTGTAGTGGGGAAGTTTAGAATATTATGGGAACATAAAATAGAAGGAGGCGAAAACAAAAATTTCATGGAAAACAAGTTTTCTTGGACGATTCCAAGAAAGGGGATGATACCATCAAAAGGAAGAGAAAGGGGAATAAGCAAGTAGAATGCTGTGTTTGGAGACTTGTCACTGTCCTCCCATAAAGCTTGAGTGGCATGCTGAAAAGTTTGTAGATTATATTTGAATTTTGTAGTCACTGAAGGGCTGATGCATGGGAATTCCATCAGAATTGTATTTTAGGAAATCAAATTGCAGGAGAAAGCTGTGTTTTGTGCTAGGAGTGAGAAGAATAAAAGACAAAGCAGATGGTTTAATCCTCTATCAGGCAGCATGGCTACTAGGGCCTCTGGTAGAGCTGCCGTAGCAGCATTCAAAAGTAAAAAAAAGTTGTCAGAATGATAAAGCATTTCATGGAAAATAAGGATGATTCTGGAATGAGTCCTAAATTTTCACACTATGTAACTTGTAATTCCAATTACTAAATCTAATAAAGAAGAACCATCAGTGTGTGTTTGTGTGTGTGTGTGTGTGTGTGTGTTTTGTATGTGTTCTTCTGTGCACTGTTGCTATAACAGAATACCACAAACTAATCATTTGTAAGCAATAGAAGTTTATTTGGCTTAGAGTTCCAGAGGCTGGGATGTCAAAGGCTGAGGATACTGCATCTTGTCAGGGATTTTACACTGCAGCATAACATGGTGGAAGGCCTCACATGACAAGATGAAGCAAGTCTGTGCTCCCCAGTCTTTATTATTATAAAGCAAACTAATTGCATTACAGAGACCTTGTCTTCATAAGCTTATCAAATCCTAATTTTAAACCACAGGCTCCATCTCCAAATTCCACCAACATATGAATTTGGAGATTAAGTTCCTAACACATGAACATTGGGAGCATACATTCAAATCATAGCAGTGGTGTGAATACACACATCACACACACACACACACACACACACACACACACACAGAGAGAGAGAGAGAGAGAGAGAGAGAGAGAGAGAGAGAGAGAGAGAGAAATGTGTATGTTAGCAGATATGGGTGAGGATTGTTAACAAATCAGTGTTAGAATATTTGAAGCTGAGGATCCTGTGATAGTGTCACTTGGTTTTAACAAATAGAGTTTGGATAAGAGTTTAAATGTCAGGATGAAGGGACAGTATAAGGACTAAGAGTGGGAGGAGGAGGCTAGAACCAACTGCAGGGAGATAAGGAGCGCTGTAGAAGCAAAACTAGTATGCATAGAGTGCTCTCTTCAGGAAATCTGGCTATGAAAAGATTGGAGGGCATAGGACAGAAGCAGTGGAGAAAACTCTTTCTGCTTTGTATCATGTGTCAATATGAGAAAAGTATAAATGTTAAATGTTGAAGTCAGAAAGCAAATAAAAAGTAGAGGTTACGGAATCCTCTCAAGTGTGCCTGTAACTGATGGAAAAGCTTTTTACCTGCGTGGGAGGCATGAAGGTGACCTGGAACACTGGCTACTCAAGACTGAATGTGAGAGCAGAGACCACCTCTCCCACATGGCTGGAGGGAAAGAAGGGGTGTGGAGGGGGTTGGTGTCCACTTCCTCTGTTGTTTTTTTTTGTGTGTCATTTCCTTTTTGTTGTCATTGTTTCATTTCTATTTAATCTTCACTTGTTTTCTTTTTTCTTTTTTTTTGTTCTAATTAGTTATACATGACAGTAGAATGCATTTTGACACTTCATACATAAATGGAGTATGACTACTCAATATTCTGATTGTACGTGATGTAGAATTACACAGGTTGTATAATCATATATGCACATAGGGTAATAATGTCCGATTCATTCTACTGTTCTTCCTACCCCCTTTACCCCTCCCCTCCTTTCACTCCCCACTGTTTAATGCAAAGGGCCTCTATTTCTCCCCCCTCTTATTGTGAATTACCATCTGCTTATCAAAGAAAACATTTGACCTTTGGTTCTTTGGGATTGGCTTATTTTGCTTAGCATAATATTATCCAGCTTCATCCATTTACATATAAATGCCATAATTTCATTCTTCTTTACAGTTGAGTAATATTTCATTGTGTGTATATACATTTTCTTTATGCATTCAACTGTTGAAGGACACCTGGGTTGATTCCATAGTTTGGCTTTTGGGCATTGAGCTGCTATAAACATTGATGTGGCTGCTTCACTGTAGTATGTTGATTTTAAGTCCTTTCGGTATAAACTGAGGTGTGGGATAACTGGGTCAAGTAATGGCTCCATTCCAAGTTTTCTGAGGAATCTCCATACTGCTTTCCATAGTGGTTGCACCAATTTGGCAGCCTCATCAGCAATGTATGAGGTACATTCATACATTTTTGCTTGTGTTCTTGATAATTGCCATCTGACTGGAGTGAGATGAAATTTCAGTGTAGTTTTGATTTACTTCTCTCTCTTACTAGATATGTTGAACATGTTTGTATATTGCTGAAAACCATGAGACATGAATCAAATTACTGTGTTAGATTATAGAATATTTAGAAGAAAAAAGTCAACATCAAATATCATAAGGGATACTCAAGTTACATAATGGAACAAGACTGTTAACTATTTCAGACATGGTACATCTCTGAGTCATTATCATCACTTAAGGATAATGGTAAGCTTACAAAAATAATTCTTGCTACACATTTGCAAATGATACCAATAAGAAGCAAAGGACAAGAAACCAACCTTAAGATTTTTGAACAGGGCATTTACCAGTAAAATTAGATTTTAAAGACTATTTTTTAACAATGTGCTAAAACAACATACTCTAGCTTTGGAATGAGTTTGTAAGAATGGCATAGATAAAGTTGGTCACAGTGGTGGATGCCTGTAATCCCAGCTACTCAGGAGACTGAGCCAAGAGTATCACAAATTTGAGGTCAACTTGGGCAACTGAGTGAAAACTTGTCTCAAAATAAAGATTAATTAACTAATTATTTCATTGACTGGGGATGTAATCTCAATGGTACAGTTCTATTAGGTTAAATCCCTGGTGCTGCCCCCATCCCCACAAAAGTACACCTATAATAATATTTAGAAGCCTACGAGGAACAACTACGACTAATTACAAAAATAACTAACATTATTTTAGGAAAAATAAGTGCATTCCAAAAGGAAATTCAAAATCCTACTGTCATCAAGATGGATATAAACAGAAAAATAACATGAGCAAAGAAATTCTAAGAAACCAAATGGCTACCGAAAATAAGGTTTATTTCTTTCTAAAAATCATATAGTAGTGTAAACAATGGTCCACTTCACCTTTTGAATATAGCCCTCACTGCTCTCAGGCTTATTTTAAAAGTGACACGTTTTTCTTTTCCTCTTCTCCCTCTTTCTCTCCCTACCCTAGGTGCAGGAAACAAGATTACCTTTTCCCATCCTACGCTGAGTTATCCCTTCTTGAGCACATACCCATTCACCGGCAAGGAGATGCCATAGGAAGATCTAGCTCACAAATTAACAAAGTGATTTCAACCCCCATCAGGGTTGCACCTGAGACTCCCTAGCAGGGCACACCTGGAATGTAGACTTTGAAGAGCATCTTTAAATGTCCCCCTGCTCTCCCCTTATGGACAAAACCACAGCCTCTAGGATAGGAGTCCCCGGTGCTTCTCCTTTGCAAGCAAAGCGATAAAACCTTCTTTTCCTTTTTCTCAAAACCTTGTCCTTGTTATTGAATTGGCATGAATTGACATCAGGAATAAAGACTAAGCTAAGAATGAATTCTCTCTCTCTCTCTGACCCCTAAGATGAACTGCCCTTCTCAATAGATATTTTCTTACACTTTCCTGTAAGTTTTTCAAATTTATCAACCTTTTCCTGCTTTCAGTATTTTGGTTCCTAATGTTCTTCTCCTTTTCAACTTGTATCTTTTCCTTTCTGCTTTCATTTCTCTTTATTTTTTTTCTTGTTGTACATATTCATGTATTACCACCCTTCAGTTAGTCTGATGTCTAATCCATTAGCAAATATAAAGTATTAAAGGAAATGTTATAATTGATGTAAAATAACATGATTGCTTTGTGTGAATATATTCTGAAGCTCAGAGCAATATAAACAAATATGATTTTTTCCAAAAACATCACTTTCGTATCCAAAGTTCTTACAAAACTACGGAATAGAGCAGAGAAAATAATTTAAATTCATCACACTAAGTGAACTTTGTTTCTTCTTAATGAAGATAATTTTTGTAAATCAGAGAAGGAAACATCAGCAGGATAATGAGGGGAATAAATGATTTGTTGATTCATAGAAAAAATGTGCTTTTTCAATATGATAATTTATCATCATTTGTCAGAAAACATGTTCCTTTAACTTGTCAAGAGTTAGATATATATTTCTGTCTACTTGTCTATATATATATATATATATATATATATATATAAAATTTAAGAAACTACTCATAATTGAATACAGTGTTGCACGCCTGTATTCCTAGTGGCTCTGGAGGATGAGGCAAGAGATTTGCAAGTTCAAATCCAGCCTCAGCAACTTAGCAGGGCCTTAAGCTACTCAGTGAGACCCTATCTCAAAATAAAAATAAAAAGGGCTGGGGATAAGGTTCAGTGATTAAGTGCTCCTGGGTTGAATCCCTTGCACCAAAAAAGGGAGTGTATTACACAGAAGATTAAATGGTAATAAGATATGTATAATGATACTCCAGAACAGAATTGTAAATTCTCATATGTCCTTTTCTGTGACCTGGTATATTACCTATCAAAACAAAAGTCTGTGTAGCAAGGCATCCACAAAAACATCAGCAACATACATCAACATAAACTTAGCTTTTGCTATTAAATATTACCTAAATTCTACTTAGCCATGAATCTCTGCTGGTATTGGCTGGACTAACCTGTTATATCTGGCTGTGGTTCACTTACTTGAATTCATCTGGTTGGGTGTCTGTGCCAAGGACCTCTCATCCTCACCTTAGGTCTATTGAAGTAACCAATGCATATTTTTCTCATAAAATGGCAGAAGAACACTTACACAGGTAGAAAACTGCAGGGCCCCTGGATGCATATATTCAGAATTGGCTCAATCATTGCTTACAGATGATTCTATTCACCAAAGCAAGTTGCATGGATGAACTCAATGTCAAGAGGATACACACAGTTCACATTTGAAGAACTTTTAAGAATTATCAAAGAGGCATAATCAAGGAAAAAGTGAAGATCAGTGCCAATAACAGAACTAGAATTAGAAAATCAATAAACTGAGTCATGGTTTTAAACAAACCCTTTACTATACAATTAAGCTGAAGAGTATAATATATTACTTAGATATTCTTATCCTGTTTAAAATGCTGTTCCTTTATCTGAGGTGCAAATGGTAAAGATTTTCTCCCATTCTGTAGGTTCTCACCACATTATTGATTGTTTCCTTTGCTGAGAAGAAGCTTTTTAGTTTGAATCCATCCCATTTATTGATACTGGAGTTTACTTCTTGTGCTTTAGGACTCTTGTTAAGGATAGAGCATTAACCTCCAAGATATATAGAGAACTCAAAAAACTCAACACCAAACAATCAATAACTCAATCAAAAAATGGGCTAAGGAACAGAACAGACACTTCACAGAAGAAATACAATTGATCAACAAATATATGAAAAAATGTTCAATATCTCTAGAAATTAGAGAAGTGCAAATCAAACTACTCTAAGATTTCATCTCACTCCAATCAGATGGCAATTATCAAGAATACAAGCAAAAATAAATGTTGGTGAGGATGTGGGGAGAAAGGTTCACACATACATTGCTGGTGGTGCTACAAATTAGTGCAACCACTATGGAAAGCAGTGTGGAGATTCCTTCAGAAAACTTGGAATGGAACAACCATTTGACCAGGTTATCCCACTCCTCGTTTATACCCAAAGGATTTAAAATCAGCATACTACAGTGAAGCAGCCACATCAATGTTCTAGCAGCTCAATACCCACAAGTCAAACTATGGAATCAATCCAGGTGTCCTTCCAACAGTTGAATGCATAAAGAAAATTGGTATATATACACAATGGGAAATTATTCACCTAAAGAAGAATGAAATATGGCATTGACAGGTAAAATGAATGGAGTTGGACAATATTATCCTAAACAAAATAAGCCAATCCCCAAAACTGAAAACTGAATGTTTTCTTGATATGTGGATGTAAATTCAAAATAATTAACATTATTTTGAATAATGGGGCTAGGGGAAAAAAATGGGTGGGGCTAGGGAAAACCGAGGTAATTTGCATTAGATAGAGGGGGAGTGAAGGGAGGGGAGGGAAAATGGAAGATAGAAGAATAGTAGAAAGAATCGGATATTAATTATTACCCTATGTACATATGCGATTACAGGACCAGTGGTGATTCTACAACATGTACAACCAGAAGAATGAGAAGTTATACTCCATTTTTGCAAAATGTGTCAAAATGCATTCTACTGTCATGTAGAAATAATTAGAGTAAATTTTTAAAAAAGTGAAAAAAAAAATGAATTGCTATTTCTTCTGTGAAAGTTATCATGAGGGAAAGAAATTCAAAAAGAACTTACTTGGTATATTTGAGTTTTTATTAATTAAAGCTACTCCACAATTGAGTTCCTTTTCTGCATTTTAGAAATAACAGACTTATGAAATAGTTTCTAAAATTGCTGACACCTGCCTTTTAAGTCTCTTTCAATATACATTGAAGTCTATAATCTAGATTTTACCCATCAATTTCATCTGTCATATACTAAAATTAAATCCAACAATGTAAGGAATTAAAGGTTATAATGGGGCAGTGGTGGCTACATTCAGATTCTATACCTGTAGTTTTAGCAGTTTGAATGGAAACATGAATGCACTGAGTTTGTGGGATCAGTGAGTCAGTCTGTATTTTCTTTTCCAGTGAAGACAAGAAAGAGGAAAATATTTTAAATCTCAAGAATCCCGGAGAGTAGCATTCTCTGGTAATTTTCCACCCGTATCTTTTGTATCTTTTGTACATTCTGGTGATTTTAAAACTCAATATTTGCCATCAGAAACTGAGAATTCTCTTACCTTAAATTTTGGAAAGGTTAGTTTCCTACAGAGCTTTGGTAGCAGAAGGGAGGTGTCAAAGAATGATAGCACCCAGGACCAGGCTTCAACCAGTGATGCTCTGGAGATAAAGTATTGAAAAAAATATTTGTCCTCTGGTAGGGGTGAAAGGGGAGCATGTATTTTCATTCTTCTGATTTTCCTTACTGGATTAAACCATAGTACCCCTTTATGTTAAACTGGTTTAGTATCAGGTTCTGAATTGATATTTGCATATTTCTTTTTTAATTCACTACTTCTTTAAACATTACATTTTCTGAATAAAACAACTTACACAAGAGTTTTGGACTCTGATTCTGCTTCTTGCAGAATGCATAGGATACTGGATTGTATAACTGTGATAAGGATTGGCATATTCCTTTAGGAATTGTTTTCCTTAAAGAAAAAACACAACCTCCCAACACAGGCAGAAATCAACCTAAGTCTTAGGTTTGTTAGGAATGAAAAATCCACAGTGAGATATTGTTAGGAGACAGACAGATAAGGATAGTGGGAACAGGGGGGTTAAGAGAATAAGTCTATAAAATAGGGCCGCTGTGCTAACGACCCAAGTGGTGCTTTCTTTTCCAAGATGTAATTTACCTACAACCCTGCCCGCCTAAGAGAACAGGATATGTTACATTCCTCAGCAAACTACCTATTTACTACAGGAAATATGCAGGCCCAAAATAATGTTGATAAGAGGAACCCAAGTAACTGTGAAGGAGACAACTTTTGACCAGATCCTGAAACTCTGGGAGAATAAGGATAGTTCCTCCTATCCATAGAATCTGTAAGAATGTTTGGTCCAAGAGTCCAGTTAGAACCAGTCAGCATAGGTTAAGGTGACCTAGAGTTACTGTGACAGTAGGGACTTGAAAGTCTGATGTCACCCTGCTGTCAGTCAGAGAAGTCAAACTGGTCTGGGCTCCCCAATAAAAGTGGAAGTTGTGGAAGAGGCATGTTGCCCCTCTCCTCTTGAGGGGACCCACTCTCTTCCTTGAGAGGTCCCCTTCCCTTTTCCTTAAACTCATTCTTGTTATTCTTGTGACATGTCTGAAAACTTTCTGACTTGATCACAAGAATCAGGATCTAAAGAGGGGGGTTTTTGTGGTGCTTCATTTTCTCAAAAAGCCCCAACCCCATAACAATATCACCTTGAACCAGTTACAGTTGTTGTTATCAAAAGTCAAACCATAAGGAGTGTTAGTGAGTAAATCACACATTATTGGTAGGCAGTAAATTTTGTATAGCCACTATGGAAAACACTACAGAGGCTTTTCAGAGAATTAAAAATAAAACTACTTTATGATCCACCAACCCCACTTCTGTCACTGTATCCAAAGGAATTGAAATTAGCATCTAAAGAGATATGTGCATTTCCATGTCCATTGCAGCATTTTTCACATAGCCAAGATATTGAAAAAATAAAATAAACCTTTGCAATTGGGAGAATTTTTTTAAAATACATAATTTTGAAGGCACGAGATTCAAAAGTAAGGTCACTTATGGAGGAACAATGGCATTGATTTTGGAATCAGAAATAACATTATAAAAGGAAAAAAAATGAAAGTCTCTAGCACACTCCTTGGCCCTTTTTTTAGGACTGGGAAGAAAAAAAGTTCTGCCATGCAGTTAAACTTTGGAAACAGAAATGTCCTTGGTGACTATTCAGTACTATTCAGATAAAAGATGAATAATTTAGGAATATTTCTGATGATGGATGGTGAGTTCCAGATTATGTATTGAAATAAATTTTAACTTTAGGGAATATAGTGGAAGAGGACAATATTTTTTGCAGAAGTAGCATTAAAAGTGCAACTGATCATGGTGATGTACATCTGCAATCCCAGCTCAGGAGGTTGAGGAAGGAAGATTGCAAATTCAAGACCCTCTTTCAAAATTTAATATATGAAAAAGGTTGGGGATGCAGTTAAGTGGTGGAAGTTTTCTGGGTTCAATCCTGAGATGATAGATGAGGGAGGGGAGAGAGAGAGAGAGAGAGAGAGAGAGAGAGAGAGAGAGAGAGAGACAGAGACAGAGACAAGAGAGACAGAGAGAGACCAGAGAGACAGAGACAGAGAGAGAAATAGTACAGATAATTATGCAGTATAATTAAAAGTAGGAGATGGGCAGAGACCTAGAATTCTGGGGCCTCTCTGGGTGGTTTGTGTTTTACATAAACTGAGACAAAGAGAATAATAGTGTCATCATATCTTTAAGAATTATAGTCATGATTATATTTTCTGCTGCCTTGTACCAGGCACTGTTTTAGGTAGGCATTGATGAGTAAACTAATTTTGCTGACTTTCAAATGCTTAGAATTTTGTTAGGGTGACAGAAAACAATGGAATAACTTTCTACCAAGTACAAGATTTGTGAGTAGTGAATAATGTATCTTGTTTTTTATTACAGATTCCAAAAAATTTACTAGAGATAGAAAGTAAATAAAGAGTCCTATTTCAAGGTCATCTGATGTATCTTCAAGATAACTTTCTCTCCTTTTCCTGAGAAAAGTCTCCTAAGTCAAAATGCTAGTAGTGTAGATACCTGTTTCCTTCTTTTGTGGTGCAATGAAAGACCACACACTTGACCTTTCTCAGGAAGTATACCTAATCTACACTTCCAGGTGTGGCACTGTGCTAATGTATAAAGTTCTTTCAACATGAAAAACACATTTTTTTTTTCTTTCTTAACTTTCCAATTTGAACAGAACCAAATATATATCCCTAATCTTCAACAATTTAAATTACTATACAGATTAATGGATTTTGGTGGTAGATTTTGGCACCCTTTCTAGTAATAAAAGTGGCAGGCAATGTATATAAAAACCACAAACTATTTTTTTTTCAGAATAAATCTTTTTTTTTTTTTTTTTTAATTTATTTTTATTATAAACAAATGGGATACATGTTGTTTCTGTTTGTACATGGAGTAACAGCATTCTATTTGCATATTCATACACTTACATAATGATGTTTGATTCATTCCGTTATTTTTTTCCTTCCCCCCACCCCTCCCACCTCTCTTTTCCCTCTATACAGTCCCTCCTTCCTCCATTCTTGCTCCCCTCCTACCCCCCATTATGTATCATCATCCGCTTATCAGTGAGATCATTTGTCTTTTGGATTTTTGAGATTGGCTTACCTCACTTAAACATGATATTCTCCAATTTCATCCATTTGCCTGCAAATGCCATAATTTTATTATTCTTTACAGCTGAGTAATATTTCATTGTATATATATATACCACAGTTTCTTTATTCATTCATCATTGAAAGGCATCTAGGTTGGTTCCATTAGTCTGGCTATTGTGAATTGAGCAGCAATGAACATTGATATGGCTGTATCTCTGTAGTATGCTGATTTTAAGTACTTTGGGTATAGGCCAAGGAGTGGGATAGCTGGGTCAAATGGTAGGTCCATTCCAAGTTTTCTAAGGAATCTCCACACTGCTTTCCAGAGTGACTGCACTAATTTGCAGTCCCACCAGCAATGTATGAGTGTACCTTTTTCCCCACATCCTCTCCAACACCTATTGTTGCTTGTATTCTTGATAATCGCCATTCTAATTGGGGTGAGATGGAATCTTAGGGTAGTTTTGATTTGCATTTCTCTTATTACTAGAGATGTTGAACATTTTTTCATATATCTGTTGATTGCTTGTACATCTTCTTCTGTGAAGTGTCTGTTCATTTCCTTAGCCCATTTCTTGATTGGATTATTTGTATTCTTGATGTAGAGTTTTTTGAGTTCTTTATATATTCTGGAAATTAGTGCTCTATCTGAAGTATGAGTGGCAAAGATATTCTCCCACTCTGTAGGCTCTCTCTTCACATTGCTGATAGTTTCCTTTGCTGAGAGAAATCTGTTTAGTTTGAATCTATCCCAGTTGTTGATTCTTGCTTTTATTTCTTGTGCTATGGGAGTCCTGTTAAGGAAGTCTGATCATAAGCCAACAAGGTGAAGATTTGGGCCTACTTTTTCTTCTATAAGATGCAGGGTCTCTGGTTTGATTTCAAGGTCCTTGATCCATTGTGAGTTGAGTTTTGTGCAGGGTGAGAGATAGGGGTTTAGTTTCATTCTGTTGCATATGGATTTCCAGTTTTCCCAGCACCATTTGTTGAAGAGGCTATCTTTTCTCCATTGCATATTTTTGGCACCTTTGTCTAGTATGAGAAAATTGTATTTATTTGGGTTTGTGTCCATGTCCTCTATTGGACCACTATTGTCCATGGTGTCAATAGGTACCATTGATGTACCTATTTTGGTGTCAATACCATGCTGTTTTTGTTACTATTGCTTTGTAGTATAGTTTAAGTTCTGGTATTGCAATACTCCCTGTTTCATTCTTCCTGCTAAGGATTGCTTTAGCTATTCTGGGTTTCTTATTTTTCCAGATGAATTTCATGATTGCTTGCTCTATTTCTGTGAGGTATGTCATTGGGATTTTAATTGGAATTGCATTGAATCTGTATAGCACTTTTTGTAGTATGGCCATTTTGACAATATTAATTCTGCCTATCCAAGAACATGGGAGATCTTTCCATCTTCTAAGGTCTTCCTTAATTTCTTTCTTCAATGTTTTGTAGTTTTCATTGTAGAGATCTTTTACCTCTTTGGTTAGATTGATACCCAAGTATTTTTTTTTTTTTTTAAGGCTATTGCAAATGGAGTTGTTTTCCTCATTTCCCTTTCAGCTGTTTCGTCACTTGTGTATAAAAATGCTTTTGATTTAGTGTGTTGATTTTATAGCCTGCTATTTTGCTGAATTCATTGATGAAGTCTAGAAGTTTTCTGGAGGGCGTTTTTGGATCCTCTAAATATAGAATCATGTCTTCCACAAATAGTGACAGCTTAAGTTCCTCTTTTCCTATTCATATCCCTTTAATTTCTTTAGTCTGCCTAATTGCTCTGGCTAGAGTTTCGAGGACAATGTTGAATAGAAGTGGTGAAAGAGGACATCCCTGTCTTGTTCCCATTTTTAAAGGGAATGGAAAAACCACAAACTGTTAACTGTGGGTAGACTTCTATTAAATTTCTATAAATAATTTTGTCTTGCAAAGATTGAAAGATTATCTAAAAACAGAATCAATTATCTGGACATATGTCAAATCAGTAAGATCAAATATGCCAATTTACAAGTAGGGACTATGATGTGGGGATATGATATTCACAGTGTTGGGAGAGAATTATTTATCACTATTATCCTCCAGAGAATAAATCTTCAAACATAACCAGGGGGAGCACATTCCAGTAGCCAAGTAATGTCTTTATATTGCATAACATTTTTTCTGAAAGTTGTCTTCTAGTTGTTTGCCATCTAAATCATTCTTTGCTCTGGATCATTGCTATACTCCTTTGTAGATTATTTCCTAGGGTCTTATAACTGAATTCTTCATGTACCCAATGATGGAAAAATGAGGCACATGCTACTCTTGTAGGTAGGAATGAAATTATAGTGATTTTTAAGCTTTAGTGTGATAACAAAACATATCTTGTACACTTCCCTTTCTTCCAAGGCCATTCACTGTTTTGCAGAAAGTAAACAGCCTACAATCCACTGTTTGTACTTGAGACTCCATGCCAACTTCTACAGTTCAGGCTCCAACACACCTAGGAAGATCTTCCAGGCCCTGGTGTCCCTGTGCAGTTCAAAGTGTAGGTAACTTAATGAATTGTTTTATGGTTTGCAAAGAGCACCAAGTAAGAAATTACCTTATGTATTTGAACTTACCCTCTTCACAAAAATGGACCACACTAACGACAATGCCAAAAGTATAAATTCTAAATTCTACATTTGAAATGGCAGTTTTATAGCTTCCTTGTATTTTGTATCTAGCCATTTGGAGGATCTGCTAACTAACACATAAATATTTTACAGAGGTGTGAGGATAAGTTGGCCTATCCTATGACTTACAATAAGTGTGTAGAACTTATTTTACATTCTATTTCATATAATATATTTTTTTTAATCATAGCATTTCTAAATGCTGGGAGAATGTTAATTCATTTTTTTTCTAATAAGCTGCTAGCTGTAGATCAGTCCAAACAACCAATTTATTATATTTGCTAATTGCTAGCAAGGTGCCAAACCAACCTGCCTGAGCTATTTAACTTCATATTGTCAGTCTTTGCTGTTCAAAGATTTACTAGAAAAAATACCTCAGAGGTCTACTGAGAGGAAGTGGACAAGAAACTGGTAAGGCTGGGATAACCATGTTGCTAAGTGCATTTGATTCTACGTGAAGGAAAGAGCATAAAGTTGTGTGTGAAAGAGTCCTAGACAGCTTTTATTCTCAATCTGTTATGTTATCAGAGGTCATGCAGGCTTGCTTGGAAATATGAGCCAAACCTTCATTCCTGAGGCTATCTGAAACTTTAATAATCATAACATTCTTTCCCACCTATGTCTGTTTGCCAATAAAATGGGGCAAAGTAGTATCAATGGGACAGGGGTACCCAAGAGTACCACCTGGGGTTCTGTGCATAGTCAGCCCCACTCCCTTGCAAAAGAAGAGCCATTCTTTCTCCTACTAACCAAGGTCAACTACCCCTCACAATCTGCTCACTCCTCTTCTTGCCTGGTGATCCCTAGGCACAGGGATTTCTGAAGTTATCTGTGGTTAATCATACTTACAGTGAAATATGACCCTTTCTGTGTTTCCTGCTTCAGTGAGGTGCTGTGGGGGATTCCAAGTCCATGAAGTTAAACAGCTCAAGAGGGCTAGTTAGGCACCTAACTTAACCTCTGTGTAAAAATATCAAACCAATGCATGGAATAAGTATCTACTTCTTTTTTTTTTTTTTTTTTCTTTCTTTTTTTTTTTTTAGTATCTATTACTCTTATGAAAATCTTCTGGTCTTTTCAGAATCCCACTTTAGAGCCCTCTAAGAAAATGATACCAAAGCCGGGAAGTGGGATTAAAAGAATAAGAAGTTTTATTGGGGAAAATGTTTATGAGGAAAAAAAAATTGCTGAGAGTAGGGAGGTGGAAGAATCTGTGAGAACTACCAGACTGCAATGCAAGTTCACCCCAGTGAAGGAGAGAGAGGAAGAAGGTTGGCAATTAATTTGATGGAATTATTACAATAACAAAATAAATAAAGCTCAGTCAGTAGAGTGCTTGCCTTGTAAGCACAAGGCCCTGGGTTCGATCCCCAGCACCCAAAATAAATAAATAAATAAATGAATGAACGAATAATAAATAAATAAAAAAGAGGTGTGGTGAAAGTTTTCTAGAAAGCTCAGTGATCTAACAAATTATGGAGGAGAACTTCAGGAAACGGTGGTTGTCAGCAGAGTCCTCTCCCAGGAAAAAGTCAGTCTTATATCCATGCCATCCTCAGGCACTGGCTGCCATGACTGTGGAAAGCATGGCTTTGGAATACATATGGAAAGGGATTTTATAGCATAGCAACTGGGGCTTCTAGTTAACTATGTTCTCATTGTTGAAAAGTGTGTTACTGTATGCTAATTATACACCTCTCTGAACAGTTCATGATAGATTAAAAATGCTATTTTTAATTAGTAAATAACCAAATACCATAACCAAAATTGTTACAAAATGGTATCTGAACTTATCTCTTTGGCGTTATACTGGGAATCCATTTATTACATGAAAAACAAATATAAGATTTTAATTTATAAGGACATTTATATTTAAAAATTCTATTGAGCTCCTATTCCTCTTCTATTCCCTGGTATGGTTTCAAAATATTTTCTGTTTTTGTTCTTTCAAATAATTTATTTACAAATAATGATATAGTTTCATCACTGATTATGTTCAAATTGATTATAAAGTATATATTACTGCAGAAATACAAATTCCACACAGAGATGAACTCTGTAATGTCAAAAATCATAATATCAAGGTATTTGGAAATAATATATGTTATTTTAATATCACTTTTATCTTAATATCAATATTTTATTACCAGTCAGTTTATTTTAGGAACTAAAATATTGAATATTTTATAGCAAATTTCATGACTCATCATCTCTATATTACACAAAAGATTACCAAATACTATAAATAGTTATTAGAGACTTTTTGAATAAGAAATCTTTCAAAGTTCTTTTGTGGATACCTTGATTGTTCTCTACCAACTTTAGAGACCACAGAGTCTACATGCCCTACTTTACCTTTATATATGTTCATTGGCTTATTTTAGGCTGCATTTTCTTACATAAAAAAAAACCATGCATAATAATCAGTCTTTGCTTATAACTCAATGTATGATTTAATGGAAAGAGCATTTTATAAACACATACTATAAAAATAATGTTTGAAAGCTGAGATATTTATGGTTTATCCATTTACACATCTATCTCTCTGTATAACCTCACTTGTAATATATCATTTTATTTATTTTTTAAGAAATTTCTGGGAGAGAATTTTAGATACATAATTAACAGAATTAATCTCTAACATTTGCAGTGTTGCTCTGTATCATATTCAATACACATTTCCCTTAAATTTCACTAGATGGTGCTAGGTATTAAATATAATAAATTTTATGTTTAGTATTGAATAGTCCATCTTAATGAACTCTTTTATTGTCTTTTTATTATATTTATGACTATAAAACCAGAAGCCAGTTATATGACTCTGTTAAAACTGCATTTATGGGTCTCGCTTATGAAGAAGTCTAATTGCCACAAGTGACATGGGGTAAAATCAAAAGCACAGTCGTTTTCCCCCTAACACGATTCTTGAGGATACTTAATGGTATGTGAGAGTTTATCAAATTCATCATGGTTCACACTCACCATTTTTGTTTTTATATCTTTTTTTGATGGTTAATTGAATTATAATCTATAAATTCCTACTAAATCTTCTTTTCTTAGAATGTGCCATAATTATTGATATATACTAATGGACCATACAGAATGAATTTGATGAACCATAACAAACACAGGATCTTCCTTTTAAACTGTATACCACAGGTGTTATCAAGATCTCTGTCAAAGAAAGTCAAATGAAAATCTTTCTAAATCATGGACGCACAAACATTACTTTTGAACATAATTAAATCCATCTTCCAGCAATACCACATAATCATTCTTTTCAGAGAAATTAAGAGACATTTTAGAATTTGGGCTAAGTGTCATTAAATAGCAAATGTTTTCATTAATCTAGTAAGTACCTAAACATGATTAGCCTCTGAACTACCCTGCTTCCTATAACGTCAAAGCAGTTATTTATCTAAAATGTCTATGGAAGAAAAGTAGTCCTCCCAAATGAAAAAGAATCTTAATTTGATTTCACATATGATGTAAGGACAGAAGCTAATTGTAAAATAACATGTAAGGAAAAAAGTTTTGTCCCTCATTCCACTGCTTTATTGGAGACTGACCCTGACTCTCAGGTTCTCCTTTGCATTCAAAGTCCTATATAACCCTAAAAGAATCAACATATTAGCTGAAACCAAAGAATATTAGCATATCACATAATAAAGTGAGCTTAAATTAGGAAGTATTGTTCAAAAGTTACAATGTGAAGTTTTCTTATAGCTAGAGCTTTGTTAGTTTACTTTCCAAGTAAGTTTCTCTCCTTCCTCTTCGCTCCTCTCCTTTTTTCCTCTTTCCTGATTCCTTCCTTCCTTCCTTTCTCTCTCTCTTTCTTCCTCATGAGAACCATTCTTTCAAACTCAGTTGAATTTCTGTATCAGCCTTACTTTAATATCCTTTTCCTTCATTTCTTGTCTGTGTGTGAGTGTGTGGTGTGTGTGGTGTGTGTGTGTGTGTGGTGTGTGTGTGTGTGAGAGAGAGAGAGAGAGAGAGAGGGAAGAAAGGGAGGGAAAATAAAAATGATGAATTTTATGTATACTTTAAAATAAGGCTTTTCACATATTCAGAAACAGTAATCTCAGTATTTTTCAAGTGTATTAGTTCTTATGAGTAAATTTTTAAAGCATGTTTAATTTAAACCATAATGTTTATAAACAGAGATCATTTGTGTTTTATTTAAAATTTTTTTAACCTTAGTGCTGCAATTGATGATAGAGTAAAATATGGCTACTGAAAAATGCAAACAGACAAAGGATTATGAGAATGCAAGGATCTAATTGAGTAATATAACATTTCTTGGTCCACTGATTCAGATGAGATTATAATTATGAATATAAATGCAATCTAATTCAAGCCTAACCTAATTAGATCTGCAAAACTTCCAGAAGTTAATCAATCAAGGTACAGAACTGCATATGAAGGTCTTCACACTTAGCAAACTTTGGATATAAAATGTAATTATATTCCCTTTATTTTTATCTAAAAATCAAATTATTAATGCATGATCTCTTAATAGTCCACATTTTGGAAGATCCCTTTGAAGTGTCTGACACATGTTCTTCTGCAAATAACATTGATGAAGTCAACCTATGATGTGAGCAGTTTTCATATTGTGATGACCTTGTCTGATGTTGCACTATGACATTGGGGCAGTTAGGTAACTCAGTCCTCTCAGTGTTTGCCAGTGAAAACAGATTCATAAAACACCTCTTGGGATTTTATGTATTTATCATTTCTTTCTTAGGTAAATACTCCTGAAATTTATGGCGATCTTGTTGATATTACTAGGAATGCTATCGATATCATTGTTACTAAGAAGTGGTTTGGCAATTCATTATGGTTGACCTCTGCTTTGTCAAAAGGCTGTAGCATCCCCAGCACTATGACCAGTATCAAAAGGCTCATCCCAACCTGCTTACTTATTAGGATGCAGTCCACAGAAAGGAAATTCCTTCAGGTCTCTAATCCTTTCAGACTCACCTATTATTTGATATTAGAAAATGAGAATATTTATTTCATTGTGTGACAATTTATAGCAGAAACATACATGAATAATCCCCCAATATTTGAAATTAACACATTCCTAAATAGTTCACGAGTCAGAGAAGTTTCAAGGGAAATTATAAATATTTTAAATAAAAACAAAATGGCAAATATCAAAATTGTGAAATCTGGTTAAAGCAGTGCTTAAATAGAAATGTATAATATCAATGTATACATTAGATTGGAAAACAATTCCCAAAGAAATAACTCAAAGATACACCTTTGGAAAATGTGTGAAGAAGTATAAATTAAACCCAAAGCAAGCAGAAGGAAGAAGACATTTACGAGCAAATCACTTATACTGGAAACAGACAAAAGTCATGAAGTAGAACCTGAATCTTTGAAAAAAGTGGTAAATTTGTAGCAGAACTGACTACAAACATATGCACCCAAACCCCAAATGCAATTATTTATGTTGTGAATGAAAGGGTCTATTCCTACAGACTGTATGTTAAAAATATAGTAGGTAAATACTATGCACAATTTTATGCCCATAAATTTGATAACTTAAACAAAATTAGGTGAATACTTGAAAGTCACAAACTACCAAAACAAATTTAGGAAGAAATTATTGAATGATAATCCAGAATCGAGTGCATAAATTGTTCATCATCAATATCTTCCAATGAAAAAATCAGTATGCTCAGAGGGTTTCTCTGTCAAATTATAAAAATATGTAAGGGATAGATAACATCAAACTTTCAAAAAATCTTCCAAAAATATAAAAGAGAAGGAAATATTTCCTAATTTTTTGCATGAGATCAGAATTAGATCATATTACCAGACAAATCACAAATAAAGCAAGTGGCAGAAAACCTGCCTTAAGAACAAAGTTGTTCAAATTCTCAACAATAAAATAACAACTCAATCTACTGGGTGTACACACATTATATACATGCACATATGTATGTTAATATAGGGGTAAGTAGAATTGGTATAAGGAATGATGAAAGGCTAGTGGGAAATTTAAAATTTGCTATAATTCACCATATTCACAGAATAGAGAAGAAGAGCAGTATGATTCATGTAATAGATATAGGAAAAAATCTGACCTATGATCATGATAACAATCTCAGAAAATTATGAATACTAGTTGAGTTTCTTAACCTGATACTTGTAATGCAAATCTACAAAATTTGCTAGTAATGTATTAAATAGTGAACGATGAAACATTTTTTTGAAAGAGTAGGAACAAGGCAAAGTCTACTCTAACCAACCATCAATAACTATGCCAGAGGTGCTAGCCTTTGAGATAAAAAAGGAAAAAGTGTGGACTGGAAGGTAAAAATGAAAATTTCTCTCACAAAAAATCAACTTGATTGCCCTGAAAGGGGTCAATATGGAAATATCAATTGATCTGTAATTACTAATCATGAAAAATTAATTGTAAAATTTATATTAAAAGGCAGAGAAACAAGAATAGTGTTAAATATGTTAGAAAGTCGTGAACAGGTGGGTAGGGGTAAAAACAATGAATGGCAGACATTAGAAATTTTGCATTAACAAAATCCCTAAGTCATAAACTGAGACCACAAAGAATCTTTCCAGGCAGGCAAATATTTGGAAAATGGAAGTCAAAATGTTCAACTTCCCCCATCCATAGATAATTATAACCCCTTAAGAGAGCTATTACTTGAAATTATAGAGAACCTTAAAAAAACTGACCAGCTCTAGGAAAATGGGGTGGTATGTCAGAACCTCTCGTAGCCATATTTAATTCCAGTCCCTTAAAGGAATGACAGGTTCTAGACCATGTCACCATTGCTTGTGACCAGGTTGTCAGGACACTCCTTTATTCTTGAAACCATGTCCCAACTAGTCTGCATGACTAGGTTATTAGGATCCTCATGCAGGAAATTTGCTAAAGTCTATACCAAGGGACAATTAACTGCTTAAGGAGGTATAAGAGAATATAACAAGGACAAAGAAACTCAAACCCCTAAAAATCCCTGATTCTATAAAGGCCACATCGATCTTTTCAGAGTGTTTCATGCCACTCAGCACCTGTACTATATGCATATGTCACTTATTCTCACTTTCTCAAACTCCTGTCTGCTGCTATGTGTGATTCCAATAAATTTCTTCTTGCTACTATGTGCAACTCGCATGAAATCCTTGTCGTGAGATTTCGAGAAGTGGTGACTGAGAACCCGGGCATCTGCTTGGGTTCCAAGATAGGATCTTTTACACTGTGCAAACTAGATTTGAAAAAGAAAGTTGGAAGCGTACTCTATGTGCTTTTGAGACTGTATTAATCAAGGCAAATTATTAGAAAAATACACAAAGGGATCCACCGAGTCCAGCGTTCAGTCCTAAAATCAACACAAAATGTTCAACTTATCTTCACAGTTCTGGAAAGGAAGTTCAAAGAAGAAAGAAGAGACTTTTCAACACATGCTGTTGGAAAACTATACATCTCTATGGGAGAAAAAAAGCAAACAAAATACTTACACTTAGTTGTCACTTTATTTCAAAGTAGCAAAATGAGTTACTGTCCTAAACACAAACCTAAGAATTATGAAAAAACTCAACACTACAACACTAAATATAGGGCATTTTATTGCCATTGAAAATATTGTATCATTGATATCTGAGTAGAGATAGAAAATATTATAAGTCATTCACTCATGTCCAGACATTTCAGTTTTTCTTCAGGTTGAGACTTGTCCAAATAATGCTTCTTTGAACTTTACTGTCCCGTCTATTTGTGTGGACATATTTTCTTTCTTTGGGATAAAAGCCTAAAAATATAATTGCTGTATTATAAGTTCATTCTAATTTTATGAAATTCATTCAAACTGTTTTCCATTTTACTTTTTCATCAGCAGGGTATGAAGAAAATCAAATTATTCTGCAAACACTTCCAGATTTTGTATTTTAATTATTTTTAAATTTAGCTATTTTAATATTTATATAATACTTCATGTTTTCAATTTAATTTTGCCAATGACTGCTTACTGTGAACATCTTTTGAAGGGCTGATTCAAATTTCCTTCAAATCTTTCTTAGTCAAGTATCTGGTCAAATTCCTTGATCGTGTTATAATTTTATGAATCGTCCCCAGAGACTTGAAAGGATTTCCAGAGATCTTAGAAATCTCTTATGAATTCTTTACACATTCATTCCAAAGACAAAACACTGAAGCTTGAACTAGCCCCTCATGAACCTCAGTTTTGCTTATCAACACATACCTCAAAACTTCATATCATAGAGCCTCAGAGCCCAATAGTATCCTAGTCTATATCCTAGAACTAAAAATTTAATCTGAATTTTTCAAAAAGGTAAACAAAGTA
Organism: Sciurus vulgaris; assembly: GCF_902686455.1. Classification (NCBI taxonomy): domain Eukaryota; kingdom Metazoa; phylum Chordata; class Mammalia; order Rodentia; family Sciuridae; genus Sciurus; species Sciurus vulgaris. Next base: position 107,936,465 of record NC_136464.1, on the reverse strand, counting down.
AATAGTATATATTTGAAAAGTCATGTATTTAGTATTTCCTGGCTTCTTTTTACAGTACTGAACTAATGCATTGTTTATAAACATCTCGAAAATCTCTGAAAACATCCTGTTCCGTGTGTGCTGCGGAAAAACTGGATGAAATTTATTTAATGTGCTAAATATAAAGCTCCTAGATTTATAGCAGAGCTACCTTCAAAGCAATGCATTATCATAAGAATCCAGGGACTGTAATACAAATGAGGGGTTTTTGTTTGAATACAAACAATAATTGACTTAGCATGTGGATGTCATGACTAATCTCAATTCCAAATAGCACTGTAGGTTAATGATTTGCTATGTAGTGTTCCACTATGCCACACCTGGGTTCATCATTGCCAAGGTGCCATAAAATCAACAATTGTTACATTTACTTACCTATTTCCCTTACTAGATTATGATTTTCTTGATACAGGGATGGTACCTCTATGTCTTTGGATCTGCATTAGCTAGCATACATCTTGTACCTAGCAGACACTTAAATACGTTTTGCATGACTGATAAATAATATGATGAACTTCATCTTAGAGAAACACAAAGTACTACAGTTGCAAAATGTATTTTTCAAGAAAATGTAACAGCGTAACTTGCTTAATTTAACTGAGTATAGTTACGAAGACATGATGGATTAAATTTCTTACTCTGGCTCTTATTTGAGAATTGGACATTTTGAATCTTATTTCCTTACTAAATCTTAATATACCATGCACAAATACATCAACCGTGCAATTCAGGTTTTATTTTATCAGAGGAGAAACAGTTCTTCTCTAAAAACCAAAACCAAACTTCACAATGCCAGACGGTTAAGAAACATTAGTTGCCCATTATTCTCAAAAGCATATTTTCTTTACTTACTTGTTCTAAACTTATGATTAAATGAGAAATTTATACAGGCTGTTTGTGGCTCAGTAGTAGAATGTTTGCCTAGTGCATGTGAGGCACTGGGTTTGATTCTCAGCACCACATAAAAAAAAATAAAGATATCATGTATATCTAAAATTAAAAATATTTTTAAAAAATAAATTAGAAATTTATGCAGATGGGAGAAATCACATTTTTTTCATCAAAGTTCTAGCATTGGTTCTTGATAATTTCCAAATTTTTGATTAATTCCTACAACCCAAATCATAGTAACATTCATTCCAACACATTTAGCGAAGGTGAAAAAGGAGCTTAAACCAGTAGAAGACAAGACTACTAAATTTAATCAATTGATTACCTGCTTCATGACTTCAATTTGCAGCTTAATGGCTAAAAAAGTTCTTTGTACTTGCTAACATGTAAAATCTATAATAATTTGGTTTAAAATAATTTTAGTGACTTACATAATAATATTTTGCAATCTATTTCCTATTTTAAAAATTAGTAATTATTATCAATCAAGGAAGTTACTGGTAACAGTTATTTAACACGAGAAAACTAAAATATTTTGGTATTTTTTTCCCAAAGGTGCCATTTTTAATGGGAGGTAATGATTATAACAATTAAATATTTGAGTTACATATAAAAGTAAAAAAGAACAGAGTGAGTTATCTTGTAACATGTTATTCAATTATAGTTATGACTAAAGGATTATTGCTAATTTCAAATGTATTTTAAGACCTATATTTTTCAGCATGTATAGCTTAATTCTCTCTTGCTTTATAAATTTTAGCCTGATAAAAGGTTTGGAGACTCAAAGAGTAAGTTTAGACTCTTAATCTTCAAATCTTCCTACTATAAAAAAGGGCAAGATTATAAAAATGGCAGTGATTACAATTATTTATTTTTTTGTCAGTGAATTTATGTTGAACTTTGTTGTTTACTACTGGAGAAAATTGAGACAATAGTGGACTCTGAAATTAAGCCTAAGCACAAAAGTTCTGAGAAATGCAGTGATAATGAACAATTTGAACTCACCTATTCAGATGTAAGGAGACAGAACTCATAAACAGCTGAGGTGAAAGAGATACTAAGAAAGCTGGTTTTCCCTATTAACATCATTCACAAAGCAAACATTAGTTCCACTTACAACTGGTAAGAAAGAAAGAGAAAAGAGAAAGAGAGAAAGGAAGAAGGAAGGAAGGAAGGAAGGAAGGAAGGAAGGAAGGAAGGAAGGAAGGAAGGAAGGAAGGAAGGAAGGAAGGAAGGAAGGAAGGAAGGGAAGGAAGGACGGAGGGAGGGAAGGAAGGGAGGAAAAAGAAAAAAGAAGAGGTGAAGACTTGAAAGTCATTTTAAAATCTTTTGCAAATAGGGTATGTGAGTCATCACTTCACATGACTTTATGGTCTGAAGGTTTCCATGCAGAATTAGACTGAACAATATGCTTATTCAATGACCATCATTAGTGGATGGTACTGATTACTCAAAACATCCATACCATTCACATGGCAGAGAGACATGTCAAACTGAAGTTTATAAGCTTATAAGCTGTTAAGTAACCATACTTTATGTTCCAAAGGCATTTCCTTGATACCCAGTGCCATGAAACTATGCTTGATCAGCTTATTCTTTCTTTACCAGCTTAGAGTGGGCACATTTGCTTTTTGTTACAATTTTCTTTTAATAGAATGCCTTACTTCTGATTGCAGCAGTTGTTGATTATTATTTATTTATTTTTTTTGTGAAAGAAACAAATGATTTGTTCTTAAAAACTTGACAAAATAATATGCTGCTGCAGATAGGTTGGCAACTTACTTTTTTAATATTTCCCATTTAAAACTGCATACTTTCACCTAAATTTGGGCTTTCTTCTGCAATCAACAGGTGAGTAAAAGAAAGACAAAAAGGTTAGTTGATGTGGCAGTAATGGCAGGGTCTGAACTGAGTAACAAAGCTTTTTACAGATCAACTTGATACAGACTTCAAAGATATTGTATTCTTAAGTACTTATTATGTAGATGACTGTAATTTGTGTGGAATTAAGTTTAAAGAAATTGAAAGTTACTGACAATTATGTTTATAGAATTTCCCAGGATTTGAGAGAGTTTAAGAACTACAAATTTCTCCTTCTCAATGCTTGCTTATCTTGTTTATTGGTGGGAAGTGTTGAGGTCACTTTCTTCCAACAAGTGTATCCCTTTCTTTCATCCAAGTGTACTGCTAATTGCCTGACTAAAACTGAAAGTGTCAAAGATGGATCCAGTAATTACAATGCCCTTGAAGTGAACAGGATAGCAAATCTCTGTGCTTTTGATAGAGGTAGCAGAGAAATTTTTTTGAAAAATTATATATAGCATATATTCTTTCTCTAAAAGTGAGTTTGATGATTTGGTAAAGATCCAGTCTAAGATCTCCATGGTTTAGGGTAAATGAGAGCCCTAGGAATTAATGATGAAAATTAATAAACAAATCTTGATCAAAAGTCAAGTTGAAGGATGAATTTTAAAACTATTTTAAAATTAACATTATTATAACATAATAATTGAAAATGTTGTCCATAAAATTTTTAATTTTCCATAAAGACACTTGGTATTTCTAGATGTTTGGAAGCATTACCATGAGGATGAAATTGGGGAGTAGTTTTTAGTAAATGGTGCTAGTACAATCGATATTTACATGTAAAAAAAAATACCACATATGAAAACTGAGAGAAAACTGATACTAGACATAAATATAAGAGCTAAAACCATAGAACTCATAAAAGAAAACTCAAGAGTAAATTGATCTTCATGATCTTGGATTAGGACAATCAATTTCTTAGATAAGAGATCAGAAGCAAACTCACAAATTAAAAATTCATATAATTATTACCAATTTAATATAAAACCATAACAAAAGCAAGGTCTCTGAATCTAGACTTAAGGATAATATTTAAATAACACGAAAAGTAATTTTAATTAGAAGTATAAATTTTACCCTAATCTCTCTAGAATAATAGGATGTTTTAAATAAATTTGTTGCCTATTGTTTTCTTGACCTGTTTAAAAAATCTTTTAAATAACAACTGTATTTAGATAATTTATACACGCCAACATTTATTTACCACAAACAGTAAAAATTCAAGGTTTTTGGTGCTACTTGAAAAGATGTACACCACATTTCTCTAATTTTAGAATATTTTAACACCCTACAAATTACCATATTACATACATATTAGAAAATACATTTCCCATTCAATTAACCCTTCCTTCCCCCATTCTTAGCAAACACTAATATAATTTCCGTCTTTATGAATTTAACAACATCAGACATTTCATATAAACAGGATTCTAGAATGCTAACTTGGTATAATGTTTACAAGATTCACTCATATTTTAACATGTATCAGTATTTCATTTTTAATTTTTGGTACCAGGGCTTGAACTCAGGGGTGCATTACCACTGAGCCACACTCCCAGCCCTTTTTTTTTTTATTTTATTTCCATTTTATGTATTTTTAAAATTCCTCTGTGAATACAAGGGTGCCCTCACAACCTGGCAGTATTTCATTTTTTTAATTGCTAAACATTATTTCATTATCTGAATGAATAATTTCCCCTTATCAATTCATCAAATTACAAATTTGAATCCTTCAAATTTTTTATTAATAAGCATAAAGTGGTGAGTATCATTCACATACATGTTCTTTTGGGAACAAATATTTTCATTTTCTTCAGTAAATAATAATTAGAATTATTGATTCATGATGCCTCTTTGCTTATTGTTTTTCAAGGAATTTCCTTATGATATTCCAAAGCAGCTGCACCCTTTTACATTTCTACCAGCAGTTATCAGGGATCCAGTTTCTCCACATCGTTCCCAATACTTGTTATCACCCATTCATACATTGTTTGACTAACTGTTTGCTTAACCACCGAAGTGAGTATGAAATGGTAACTCATAGTTTGGATTGGCATTTCCCTAGGTCCTAGTTATTAATGTTATTGAGCACATTTTTCTGAGATTATTAACCATTTCTCTCTGCTCTTTGGATAAATATCTATTCGAATCTTTTGGTTTTAAATTGGCTTAATTTTCTTATTCTTGAATGCATTTTCATTTGCTAGGTGTTGTCATTTGATGGGCTACAATTTTTAGTATGGAGGTTTGCTTATCATTCTTTTATCTAAGATATAATTACCTAATTCAGAGTCATGAAGATTAAATGCTTATTGTTTTCTTCTATGAGTTTTATAGTTTGAGGTCTTACACTTATGTCTATTTATCAGTTTTCTGGCAGTTTTTATATATGGTGAAAGGTAGCAGTCTTACTACATTGTTTTACATGTAGACATCATTTGCTATGATTTGGATGTGATTTGTCTCCCAGTGGTTCATGTGTTAGAGTATCCATCTCCAGTATGGTAATGTGGGAGTAATGGAAACTATAAGAGGTCTAGTCTTGTGTTATTGTGGGTCCTGCCCTAGGATGGAATTAAGGTAGTTCTTTTGGGACTCTGTGTTAGTTCCCATGACAGTTATTAAAAGGGCAAGTTTCGCCCCACTGAGTTCTGGCTTGGTGTCTCCATGTGCCCCAACATTTGTGATAGGATTCACCATGAGGCTGAACAAATGGGGCCTCCCAATTATGGACTTTCTATTTTCAAAACAATGAGCTAAATAAATATCTTTATAACATTTTAAGTCTCAGGTATTTCCTTATAGTCATGCAAAAGCTATTAATATGACTGTGTATATATGTATAAATATTAATATGTTAGTTACAGGAATACATATTCTATATATGACCTAATAGACCCAGGTAGATATTCTATTGGTGTCCATAGAGGAATTCTAGTTTTTGTCCTAATCTTAATGTTTTCTTTGATATTAATTGAACAATGCTTAGCAGAAATAAAATATAATTTCAGAAACATGTTACAATATTTTACCTTACTTCCTTAAAATGTACAAAGTTAAATGAAATGATTTGCACAAATATTTTTCATTTCACTTGTGCATATATTACTTGAGAAAATTATAAGTATATATTATATTAAATCTTAAATCATTAATCATTTTTGTCATAGGAATAACAAGTATAACATAATAAAAACAGTCATGGAATTCATAAACCATAATTAGGAGTGAATATCAAATTTTTGTCACCAATTCCATTGACAGTATTGTAATATCAATATTAACTTTCTAGAAGTATTTAAAAGGTTAATTATAGCTGTACCATTTTTAGAGCATCTATTTTCAAAAAAATTATAAAAATTATATGTATATTCATAAAACTAAATGACTGGGCAAAACAGATAAAACAAAGTTACATAAATGGGCAGGTTGACAAAGATTTTAACAGCTTCCAAGTTTTTTAAACACTCATGTGTTGTTTAACAAAAGGAATAAATTCTGAAAAATATATCACTAGCTTATTTCATCATTGTGAGAATATCACAGGGTATACTCATACAAATTAAATTAACTGCAGACTACAACATCTCTAGGAGATATAATCTTTGGGACCACCATCCTATACAATGTTTTGCTGACTGAACATCATTATGCAAAATATGACTATATATTTTTCATTTAGTACCTGCTATCCAATACAAACAGGATGATTTGTTTCCATTACATAAATCTATATTAACAGCAGCCAGTACTCATCTAGGCTGGCAAAATATGTGTTTTCAGATGCATTTACTTTTATTACTTTAAAAACCTTTTATCGCTACAAATTATCATGCATATTATGTCCTCCATGCAAATGAACAGTGATTGATAATATTCAGTTATGTACTTATTACCAATGAAGCATGTTCTCAGTGAACCTTAGTGAGGAACTTAGTAAAAATACAACTATGCATTCCCAATTCAAACTTCATGTACATCTCACAAGAAGTCAAAAAATGAGATCGTAGGAAGAACAGTGCTTCTTGTGTCCTGGATTGAACTACATATTCTCAAGTAACATATTGATGTTTCCTTACTTCTTCAGGGTCTTTCATGTTTGGAGCATAATCGAATGTACTCACAACTCCCTCAAATAAAAATGTGCAGTCCCTTCAGCCCAGACTGCTCACAACCCCTGTGCATCCCTTCTTCCATCAGTTGCATTGTTTTGTTTTACCGTACTAACAAGATCTGTTCTTGTTTGTGTGGCTGTTTTTCAACTCTAACCATTGTCCACAATAAAGGGTAACACTTCATAAATCTTTCCCACCTCTCATACTGGAGTCTGCAACCCTCAGGTGTATTTTTCTTCACCTCTGCATGTAAATTCCATTACATATGTCCCTCAGAAGCCTATAAGACATGTTGATACTTCAGACAATGGGGCACTATGGCCTGTAATTCTGGTTAGGAGATTCTTTGCCTCCTATTACATTGGTTGAGACTATACCTGTGTGGAAAACATAGAAAGATCTCAACAGTAGCCAGCCAGAATATGGATACTGTGATTTGCTCTATGTTGCAATGATGATTAATCTGAAGATGTTGTTGAAAACTTTGGTTGTTTGTATACATTTACTCAGAATATACAAATATTAATAACTCAGTTTTAAATATTTCATATTGACTATAACATTGCTCAAGTAAAAATTACTTAAAGTATTTTGCTTATGAAGCTTAGAGGGCATATTAAATGTCCTTGAGATTGATTACTATGAATGGAGTTATAGGGCCCTCATTGTATTAACTAGCATCTTATTGTCATAAAATTTAAAATTATGGTATACTTTCAGGCACCTCTCATCACAGCCTTGCTAACATTTGATGGATTAAAACTATCTATCATTTTATGCTTACCATTCATATGATTATTTTGTATGTTATAACCAATATTTTTTTCTGTGACCTAACTTTTCTTCTCTTTGACTCTAGTCTCCTGCATTGGAATAAATTTTTTGTGTCTATGCATCAATCATATTTTAACTGTCTCTAATGTATACATAAAAACTGTTTTACATCACTTTGAATATAGATTTTAATTTTGATATTATGTTTAATGTTTCACAGCAGTTTCTCAAAATCTCATCCTAACCTCTCTTTTCAGTGTTTTCCGCTCCAATTCCTTAGAGCCACTGGCTTTTTTGTCCTACCGAAATGTCCAAATCATTCCTTACCTTTTACAACATGAAATATTCAGAGTGATGCTTTTGCCATAATTATGTAAGATGGTTACACCTTTGCCTTGTCCTGGAGTATGTTTTTCCAGGGATCAATTCCTAGTCCTCGTTTCCTTTAATCACTCCACTGCTTTTACACCAGCTTCTTGGCATGTCATCTTCACTTGATTATCCCCCTACCTCACAGAACAGTCATTCTGCCTCCTGTGTTGGCTCTTCCTCTTTAACATTCCTCTGAATGTTGATGTTTCCCAGGAGTGTGGATGATAGCCTGTTTTGCAGTCTTTATTTACTCCTCTGATCATGAGTAGTAATCAGGTGTTTACATATCTTTGACACTGATATTTTCTACGTTTCTGTTTCTAGCCTGGTCTTTTCTTTTGACTTGGGTCTTAGAATCTCTAAAATAGAGACTAAAAGGGGTGATTTATGTGCAAGGAATTTACAAAAGGAGTGTTGCCATGAGTATTCTAAAAGAGCCTGAAACAACTGAATAGAAAAGGAAAAACCAAGCATGTGTTTGGTTCAAGTGAGTGTAGGGCTGGCCTCACTCTGTAAATTGAACCTAAAGTTTGTTCCATGTGGAGCAAAGGAAGAAGACTAATGCTTTTTACTGCTGATTGCACCAAAAGAAATTGTTTAATGTGAGGGGCTCCAGTAATCCAAGAACAGAGTCTGAAAAAGTCTGGGCAGCACTACAGGCTAGGCCTGCAGCAGTTGGGTGAAAGGCAGCATTAGAAACAGGAAGACAATCCCAGGACCTGGGGTGACGCACCTGCAGCATCTGCTTCAAAGCCAGAATGCTTATTTGGCATCCCTGTTTCAATATCTAAGAACCAGTTAACAGAAATAAATTTTAAAACAGAGTGTTATTTCTTTAACCATTCTCCCAGTCTCATGCGTGCTCTTTCTAACTCATAAGTGGCACAATCTTTCACTCAGTTACCCAATCCAAAAAGTTAGCATCCCCTTTTTCTTTATTTATTGTTCTCATGCCTTATATTCAAACTTCTTTTAAGACATGTCACTTGATCTTGAAAACTTTTTCTGATGGTCACAGTTTTGTGAACTGACTCAAAGGGGAAGAAGAGGTTAGCATTGTGAAAGTGTACATAATTTTCTGTCAATCTATGCAACTACATTTTTACTTTCTGGCTAATAATATAGAGGCACATAGAGAAAAGGGAAAAAGAGAAAACAAACATTTCAAAGTAGAATGCTAAATTGAGGATAAATGTTTGCTAGGTGGGTTAACCTATTGACTATACCTAATAATTATCATGTTCTTGCATACATAACAGAATGCTCATTTATATAGCAAAGAAAAACAGTAGGAAAATGTGGGAATTTAAGTGAATATACTTACTTTTGACAACTTATATTTATCTATATTTCAGTATCTCTTTTGCTCCTTTTCCCTATGTCATATTTCAGAGCTATGTGACAAAGAATTATGAAGAGAAAGGTTTCCAATAAAAATTTACAGCTTTTGTTCATTTAGAATCTTTGAGCACACCATATTAAATATATTAAATTCTCATTGGTAACTTTTCAAACTTTAAAAGTGCCTTAGTGGATATTAACAGTGTTGCCTGCATTGGAGTGAAATCATGCAGCTCTCTTGACTTTCCCTTATTCTTAATTTGACTCTTGTTCATGGTATGTCTAAATAATCCAGGTTTTGTTAAATGAGATGATTAGTACATAGTAAAATGAACACATACTTACTTTATTGAAATGGAAAAGAATCATAATCTCAGCATGGATTTAATAATCATAAATCCACACCTATCATTCTGGAATGTATTAAATTTAGTAATAACACATCATTCTTAAAAGCTTATTTTCATACAGAGGAGAAAAAGGCACACAGCTCTTATTCTTGGTTGTGATTTTTACTTTCTTTGGAAGTAGGACATAATAACACAGAGTTTTACTTCCATAAGACTTTCTCAGTTGGCTGTTTCAAAGTAGTCTATTTATTTTTAATGATTTGATATTCTGTCTTCACTGCCTTTTACAAGGTTAACTTACTGTTACTTTTATATTACTAAAATACTGTTCAACTTAAAGTACCAATGTCTCCAAAGCTGCACATATAAGCAAAATTAATGACTGGCAGGCTTTGTCCTTCATTTAGACTAGCTGTGCACTTTTAACAGTCCTAACCGCTGTTGCTGTCATGGGGGCTCTGCACACATTTGCTGCTTGGTAGATCTCAGCAGGATGAGGAAATGTCTGTTCTTTGTTGAAAATGAAGAGATTTTAAAGTATTTAACGTGAAGACTTAACTATGAACACTTTTTCCATTCTTTATGCCTGGAGAAATTCTGTTTTATAGGGAAAATATTAAAAAGGCTATTATATAAGGAGAAAATTTATCCCAAAGCTAGAGTGTATTAAATGAATATGATGAATAATTGGTCATTCATGCTATAAATTTTACTTGACACACCCAATAGTAGTATAAATAAGCATACTTTGACCTGTCTCATTAATAGGTATACAGACCAAGTTTGAAAAATTAACTGAGAATTTGAATTGTCACTAAAATCTAAATTTCTCTCTCTCTTTTTTTTTTTTTTTTGATAAATGCAAAGGTTAAAAGGAAGGATTATAAATTCTTACAAGAAATGAAATTCCAAAGCACAAATAATATATTTTATATCTGTTACTTTTAGAAACCAGAAAAGGTAGGTATAGCTACAGTTTGCTTTATATTTAGGATCTTAGGCTCACCTACAAAGAAGGAGTCAGTGTCATGAATTTGACCTTATTCCTCTCATCAAATCTTTTAGATTTTCATTCATATACAGATCAAATGACCATGTATAATATAGATCACTATGCATATATTTCATACAAATTTTGAAAACTTAATTTTAATTTGAATTTTCCTTTTATTTTCCACTCAACTATATTTTATGATCTAGTTTCAGTTTCATGTAAAGTACAAGTTTCAATTGGTAAGTATTCCACTTTGTAAATGGATAACATGTTTTCATGTATTAGTGCCTGAGATTAAGGACATATAGTTTGACTGCTGGGTTTTCCCTCTAACAAAATTTTTAGTGTCACCATAGTAAACCCTCAGATCTGTGTCCCCTAGAATTTGTGTCACCAACTCAAAAGTAATTCAACTAAGAGTAGAATTATTAGATTGTAGATCGTATATATTTTCAGTTTATATTGATGCTGGCACTCTCAGAAACATTTAAGTAATATAATTTTATATTTTCTTACTTAAAATTTTATTCATTCTGCTATACTCCTTATTTTCCCAACGTTGTGTTTTGAAATAATAGTTCATAATTGCTTTAATAATATTTTCCTTATCGATTGTATGATTCATCTCCATTTATATATTTATTTACTATATAGATTTTCAGTTCTGTGAGTTCCTAAATCCATTTTTGGTCTTTTACAAAAACCTATAAATTGTTTATCTTTGATGTTATGTGTTTTGGATATTCATTATGTCTATTACGTTGAAATATTCTCTCATTCTGTTGCTCAGATCTATATTTTTCACCTGAGATTTCTCCTCTACTCTTTATCCTTGATAATTGTATAGATAATTGTATAGATACAATAATTATATACATGTAATAATAAATATCTATATAATTATCAAGGATAATTATAACTGTCTTTACAAGCTTACTTTAATCTTTTTTTAAATTCTGTAATTCTACTTGGTTCTTTTTTGTCTTGTACTCAAGTCTAATAATCCCATGTGCTTGTTTCCTTAATGTTATTAAATTTCTCTGAATTTAGTTTCCTATACTTTGGGGGGGGTTCATTCATTCAGTCATTCTGTGACTGAAACTCTAAGTAAGATGCTCTGTTTTGAACACTGGTAATAGAGCAGTAAGCAAGACCAGAAAGTTCTGCTCAGATCTAAATGGCATATTACTCCTCGAGAATTATATTAATTGTATCAGGAAATTGCCTTTTTCTGTGTTATACATGTTATATATCTGTTTATTTCACAATTTTGTATGAGATTTTGGGATAAATGTTTCATTTGATGTTTTCCCCTGCAAGTGCTTATAGATGTGAAAATCTTACAGGTTCACTTTTACTTGGCCCCTTAAACAAATTACAAAATGAAAAAACAGTTTTTTAAATTTTCTCCTTAACATTTTTGTGGTTTAGTACCATAATCAATTAAAATCCACCATTTAGTCATTTGATTCTTGTCCATAAGTTCACAATTTATTTTACAAGACTAATTTTGTTTAAAAGATAGCTGTGAATTATTAATTATTTTCTGTCATAAGGATAAGTTCATACCTGTATATTTAAAAGGAAATTAGTTGTCCTAAGCTTCACAAGGAAAAATATTATTTTGAGTGAAAATTTCATGGATAATTATTAAATTTCCTTTAAAGATCTAACAATTATAAAATTCATTTCATAATATTTCATCTTCATTATCAAATTATAATCATTATTTAAATACCATTTCAATTTTTCAAATGAGCTTGTTTTAAATGTGAATAAAGCAATATTAGATTTAAAAAATAAACTTGGTAGATATGGGTACATGATATTTTTAATCATTTTTGTGTAAAAGTTTAGTACAGTTCCTTAACACATAATATTTTTTAAACCTATCCAAGTAATCTATGCATCTCTGTTTTCACATATTAAACTGATCCTTTTTTCTCTTAACACTCTAAACTGTGTTAAATTGTTTAGCCTGTAATTTTGTTTTTAATTGTAAACAAATGGGATACATGTTGTTTCTCTGTTTGTACATGGAGCCAAGGCATACCATTTGTGTAATCACAAATTTACACAGGGTAATGTTGTTTGATTCATTCTGTTATTTATTTCCTTCTCCCCCACCCCTCCCACCCCTCTTTTCCCTCTATACAGTCCTTCCTTTCTCCATTCTTGCCCCCCTCCTTAACCCTAACCCTAACCTAACCCTAACCCTAACGCTAACCCCTCCCACCCTCCTAAAAATGTCATCATCTGCTTATCAGCGAGATCATTCAATCTTGGTTTTTTGAGATTGGCTTATTTCACTTAGCATGATATTCTCCAATTTCATCCGTTTGCCTGCAAATGCCATAATTTTATCATTCTTTATGGCAGAGTAATATTCCATTGTATATATGCCACAGTTTCTTTATCCATTCATCAATTGAAGGACATCTAGGTTGGTTCCACAATCTGGCTATGGTGAATTAAGCAGCAATGAACATTGATGTGGCTGTATCTCTGTAGTATGCTGATTTTAAGTACTTTGGGTATAGGCCAAGGAGTGGGATAGCTGGGTCAAATGGTGGTTGCATTCCAAGCTTTCTGAGGAATCTCCACACTGCTTTCCAGAGTGGCTGCACTAATTTGCAGTCCCACCAGTAATGTATGAGTGTGCCTTTCCCCCACATCCTTGCCAACACCTATTGTTGCTTTTATTCTTGATAATCGCCATTCTAATTGGGGTGAGATGGAATCTTAGGGTAGTTTTGATTTGCATTTCTCTTATTACTAGAGATGTTGAACATTTTTTCATATATCTGTTGATTGCTTATACATTCTTCTGTGAAGTGTCTGTTCATTTCCTTAGCCCATTTGTTGATTGGATTATTTGTATTCTTGGTGTAGAGTTTTTTGAGTTCTTTATAGATTCTGGAAATTAGCACTCTATCTGAAGTATGAGTGGCAAAGATTCTCCCACTCTGTAGGCTCTCTCTTCACATTGCTGATAGTTTCCTTTGCTGAGAGAAATCTATTTAGTTTGAATCTATCCCAGTTGTTGATTCTTGCTTTTATTTCTTGTGCTATGGGAGTCCTGTTAAGGAAGTCTGATCATAAGCCACAAGGTGAAGATTTGGGCCTACTTTTTCTTCTATAAGATGCAGGGTCTCTGGTTTGATTTCAAGGTCCTTGATCCATTGTGAGTTTGGTAGTGTGATCATTTGACAATATTAGTTCTGATAATCAGAGATCTTTACATTCTCTAAGGTTCTCTTCAATTTTTTTTTTCAACATTCTACAGTTTTCATTGTAAAAGTATTTCACCTCCTTGGCTAAATTTATTTCCAAGTATTGTTTTGTTTTACTTTTTTGTGTATGAGTTATTGTGCATGGAATATTTTTCCTAATTTCTTTCTCAGCACATTCATTATTGGAATATAGAAAAGCTATTGAATGTTGATGTTGCATTCTTCTTACTCTGCTAAATTAGTTTCTCATATCTAGAAGTCTTCTGGTAGAGATTTTTGGTCTTCTAGATGTAGGATCGTGTCATCAGCAAACAGATAATTTGACTTATTCTTTTCCTATGTGTGTCCCTTCAACTTCCTTCTCTTGACTGATTTGCTCTGACTAGAGTTTCAAGAACTATGCTGAATAGAATAGTGAAAGTAGACCTACTTTTTTCTTTTCCTGTTTTTCTCCATTCATTATGTTTACTTTAGATTTTTCATGGAAAACTTTTAAAATGTTCAGACCAACAAATATATGAAAAAATGTTCAACATCCCTAGTGATCAGGGAAATTCTAATTAAAACTACATTGAGATTTCATCTCATTCCAGTTAGAATGGCAATAAACAAGAATACAAATAAATGTTGACAAGGATGTTAGAAAAAATGTATATTCATACAAGTTTGGTAGGACTGAAAGTTCATAGAACCACTTCGAAAAGCAGTATGGAGATTTCTCAAAAGATTAGGAATGGAACTACCATATGACCCAGTTATCCCACACCTCGTACTTATTCCAAAACAAACTAATTTCAGCATACTATAGTGATAGAGGCACATCAATGTTCATAGCAGTGTAATTCACAAGAGTCAAGTTAGAGAACTAGCCCAGGTACCCATCTGTAGATAAATTAACAAAGAAAATGTGGCATATATATGCAATGAAATTTTACTCAGTTATAAAGAAGAATTAAATGATGACACTTTCAGGTAAATGGATAACAATGGAGAATATCACATTAAGTATAATAAGCCAGACTCAGAAAGTCAAGGTAGACTGTTTTCTGTCATATGTAGAAGCTGGAGCAAAATAAGGAGGGAAAGGTAGGGAGATCCATGAAAGCAAAAGGAAGATCAGTGGAATAAAGAAAGGGAATAGAGGGGGAGGGTAGATAGACAGGAAAAGGGAAGAATTGTGGAATTAAGTTGATAAAATTATGTTATGTACATGAATTACCATAGAGGATTTAACCTTTATGTATATCTATAAAACTAAAATTTAAAAAATAAATAAAGAGAATGAAGACCAGTAAAATAGAGGAAAGGAACCTAGAATGAGGAGGGGAGGATGGAAGAACTGGGAACTTAAATGGATCAAATTACATTCCAGGCGTGTATGATTGTGTCAAAACAAATTGCACTATTTTATGAAACTACAATGAGCTAATAAAACCATTAAAAGTTTTTTAGACTGAATGAGGGTATTGATCAGAATTATTGTGGTAGGAATTGACAAAAAGTGAAAGAAGAAAAATGGGATGATGAATATATATAGGAAAAATGCTTAAGTGCTTTAGGGGGTGAGCATATTTCAAGGAGTAACACAATCCCTTAGTTTACAAGAATAAAGATATATACATAAAAGTTACTATGTCTTTTAGTATGAAGGGCTAATTGTTTCATGCAATAAAATGCAATGATGCCAAGAGAGAAAGTAAACATGAATGATGGTTTGAAAAAAGGTGATGCCTCATTAAACATGTATTACTAGAAACAAGGAGAGTTCAAGGACTACTTGACTCTTGTGAATTGCACTGCTATGAACACTGATGTGCCTCTATCACTATAGTATGCTGAAATTAGTTTGTTTTGGAATAAGTACAGAGGAGTGGGATAGCTGGGTCATATGGTAGGTCCATTCCTAATTCTACCACACCTGCAATCCTGCAGAACCTGAACAATGTAATAGCATTCTTATGGTTTTAAATTGAGCTTAGCTTTTCAATTATGACAAGATATTAAGCAGAATAACATTTCATGTGTAAATGAATCAAGTGATTTAAAAGATTATTCAGCATATGAAAAAATATATTTTGTAAGAAACATGGCACTTAGTACGATGTCAAAGAATTCAAAACATATAGAAACCGCCCAAAGAGAACAATTCAGTGTTTAGTGGCCTCTGTGTGTACCTTGGTTACCACTTCTTTACCCATTTCAGAGTCACTATGTCTATATCTTATGGGGGTGAAAAGGAGAATGAAATTTTCTATGGAAGTCCTCTTCCAAATGTGCATCCCTTACTCTATTACATTGAGAAACACTCAAGTTTTTAAAAGTATCTCTAAAGTGTGGTCTCCTGACTTTCTGTGTTTAATTTGGCTGGGTTTACCTTATTCACCCTATCTGACTGCTAACCAAAGTGTGGCTGTGTGGTCCCTCTCCAAAATGAAGAAGTCAAATGGCATTTCTCTGTAGGAAAATATGCCACATGTGCCTGAACAGTGTTTAGCTCCAAGAGCAGGCACTATTGCTTTCCTGAACTGACAATTTACCAGCCTGTTTTTCATCTTCCAGTTCTGTTATATTATCTGATAGTATAGTAGCTCAAAGCTTCCCTTTTTAGTTGAGGTCTGATTATGGCAAAATGGGAGATGCCCTTCCTAAGATTTCACCTAATTCTGACCGGTTTGCAGATATTAAGGCACAGAAAGTCACTTGCATCAAAGTGGGTATTACAGTTTGAATGTGAGCTCACATAGACAACACAAGAAGAGGAGAAATGATTGGGTTGTGATAGTCTTACCCAATCGGTGAATTAATCCCTGATAAGGATTAACTGAATGGTAACTGAAGTGGTAGGTTAGCTGGAGGATGAGGAACTAGAGTGTGGCTTTGGTGTATACATTCCTTCCTGGCTAGTGGAGTTCTCTCTCTCTGCTTCCAGATCACTGGTGTGAGCTGCTTCTGTCCACCACACTCTTCCTGATGTTCAGCCTCACCTGCAGCTCCAAAGAACGGAGCCAGGTTTCTATGGACTAAGACCTCTGAAACCATGAACCCTCAAATAAAGTAAAATTAAGAAGTGGATATTAGGGTGTTGATTGCAAATGAGACTCAGGAGTTGGTTAAATTACTGTTTGTTAAAAAATCTACATATGGTGAATAGATTGGATGACTGAGGTAGGGCACAAGAAAAAATTCCAGAAATTGGAAAGAAAATTTTGGTTATTGGATTGGAATAGTTTTAAAATATACAAGTCTAATTAAGTTGTTTGGAAAAAAAAATCACCCCAGGGGTGATTCCAGAAAGGCCACGTACTAGCGTAATCTGAAGTCAGAAACCATTAAAACACACATGCACACAAAACACACACACACACACACACACATACGCACACACACACATTTACCATTTACTGGGTAGGTTCTTATATTTTTAATTATTTGAGTTAGCATACTTTTGAAATGTCTATAAGGGGTGTATTAGTATAAAACATAATAAGTTATAAAATTATAATTTGGAGAGTTAAACCCTGTTTCTTGCTCTATTTGTTATCAAATCTCTCACCTTGGAAAGTAATTACCCTCTCACAGTATCTGATTTTAATAGCAGATATAAAAAGTATACATCACAGGTATTTTGTGATAACTAGAAAAGAGCCAAGGAATGGTCTACAGTATAAACAGAGTGTATTTTAATAATTATTAAAGCAAATGAAGTGGCAAAAGTAGCCTTTTGCCTTGTCCTGGATTTCCTGGATTGCTGTAGAAAGTTTTATTAAAAACTCTTGAAACATAGGAACAGATATTTCCCTTGATGATTGACTGAGGAAAAGTTTATTCCTGATTGTTGCAAAATTATCTTGTATACCAGCACCCTGGGATAATCTATGTGTTTGTTTAGTGAAATAATTGACTACACTCAAAAGTACATTCCTGAAATCTAATCTCACTCACTTATATACTTTTTAGAAAGTTTAATGGTAATTCAGAAAAAAGAAATATCATCTGAGAAGTCCCCACTCTAAATAGATAGCTGATAGATGATTGATAGATAGATAGATAGATAGATAGATAGATAGATAGATAGAGAGAGAGATACTCTGAGGAAAGGGCAGGAATCAAAATCCTAATCAGATTAGGGTATGTCTATGCATTATAATGCACTGTAGAGTATTTGCCAGCATCGTGATTTCTATCACCTAAATATGTCAACCAAACTATCCCCATCCAATGAAAATTATCCCCCTTCTAGGGAGAGGAAAATAATTACCAGTAAAATTACTGCTTTGAGAATATCCCTATTCCATGTAAAGTACCTTGTGTGGACGATATGCTATGTCCAAATTATCACATTTAAATGTACAATAAAATATAGCAGTTGAAGTTGAAATCCCTGCATGATTTTGACAGGTGGCATAAATGACTTAAGTGCACATAATGATTCAAAATTGAACAGTAAATGAGAAAACTGAAAAAAAAAAAAACCCTGAATTTATTGACCGTAGATTTGATTTTACCATGTGTAAATAATAGTGCATTTCTTCCAGATCCTTCTTTTTAAAAATAGATAATTCACTAATCCAGCTTTTATGTACAAATTCTAGATAATGACTTGTTTTTAAAAATATTGTACCAGGCAAGCCAAAGACCGCTCCCTACAAATTTTATCTCTATATACCCTTATATTCTTAGAAAGTTAGATTTAAATACAAAGTCACATGAATAATGAAATTTTTAAGTATATGACCTGTACTTTTACTAGAGGAATGATTAATTTTTATGTCAACATTTTTCTTGATGATTAAAAAATTTCCTAAATGATCATTATTCTATTTTGCAATCTCAAATCTACTGATTAAATTATACTAAATAACTAAGTCTTTTTGAAATTTGCAAGGATAAATTATGAAAGATAAAAACTGAATATTTGTACACAGAGATAATTAAGACCCTAGCTATAAATACAAACATTTATTTTAAATTAATTAATCCCCTAGGAAATTACCTACAAAGAGTCATTGTTTAAACACAAGTACTTCATTGACCCCCTAAAGGAAAAAAAAATTTTAAAGTCTTACACATTTTATTTTAGATTTCTGTTTTGATCTTCTGCATAAGGGCCTGAATAATGAAGTAATCATGAAGAACCTGGTAATTCAACATTGTCTCTAAGTAACATATATTATTACCTGTACTGTCTGACCATGCATCAAATTATTTCGTATATGGAAAAGGGGAGAACTTGACAATAACCTCAAATTTAAAAGAGAGGGGAGAAGAGAAGAAAGATAAAGAAATAAAAGAAAGAGAGAGAGAGAGAGATGGGGAAGGGAGGGAGGGACGGAGGAAGGGAGGAAGGAAGGAAGAAGGAGGGAGGGAGAGAAGGTCGATTTACCTGAAATGAGAAAAAACTACATCTCTGTGTTTTAGAGCTAGCTAAACTTGTGTTTGCATACTAGTTTAGCTTTAAATAGCTGTGTACTTAGTTTCATTTTCTGAACATTTGTTTCTTCAGTTGCGAATTCAGTAGCAACTAAATTAGAGAATTGATTTAATTTATATTATTTGGTTGTTTTTATACATTATTAATGAAATAATTATCCTTTAGGATAATCCATTTTTAAAACCATAATATTGAAAAACTTTGGCTGATATAAATATGCTGCTTGTCTTAATCTTAATGGTTTTAGAGTATTAATTGCAAGCAAATTGTAAAGTTCTCTTTCATAAATTTGCTTACCTGTTTTTTAGTAAAGTATGTTTAATCACATATATCATCTATCCTTAAAGCTACTTTATTGATATAGGCTAAGTATTGTCTTCATTTTACAGAGAACAAACCTATGACTCTGAAGATTTAAGATTAATAATCTTATTTTCATAAAGTCAGATGTCACTGAAACAAAACTCTGGAAACAATGAACTCTGCACCAAAAGGGAGCACACAGCTCTTCACAGACCATTAGCTATTCAAGCAGTATACCTGGTAAGAAAAATGATATGCCACCGAAGCTTACCTTCATTTATATGGTATATGATTTAACTACTGCAGATTTAAAGAATATTGAAGACAATTTTTTCTTATAAAACATTTGAAAACCGACATTGTTCACAGTGCCTGAGTCTAAATTTGATGTGGACTCTTGCCTTTTGTTAACTGAAGCATTTGCTATTAGCATTATAATTATATCAGTCACACATACTGAATCTGTTATTTTATACTTATCATTTTCATATATACTTCATTGTAAGTGAGCTCTAACTTACATTAATTCAAAGGAGTTCAAGAACATGACATTTAGTATTTTAAAAACTCAAAGTTTTATTCTTTTTTATACAGTAACCCTATCAGATATATGTATGCCTTTTAACTTTCAAACCGAAATTAGTTTCCTAAAATCTGCATTTTTATTATAAGATCAACACTGAATCCCCAAAAAAGTATGGTTCAGTAAAAGGTAATCTTTAATAAAATCTGCATTTTTATTATAAGATCAACACTGAATCCCCAAAAAAGTATGGTTCAGTAAAAGGTAATCTTTAATAGAATACAGATTATCCATTAAAAACGAAGCCTTCATTTTATAAATTGAATAGAAACATAATTGAAAATAATTGTTTAAAAGTACATTACTTGAAAAAGTCAATAATAAGTAGTATTTTATTTAATTTTGAATAAAAGAAATTTAAAAAATTTTAAATATTTAATGTTTTGCTCTCCTCCCTTAAAACCAGGATTGTTTGGCATGAACAATTTTGCATTAAGTATTTTTAAAAAGTAGAGAGAGCAGATTGGTGGCAACCAGAGGTGGGAAGTAGGTGAGGACAGGAAAAGGCAGACATTGGTCAATGAGCACAAAGTTACAGAAAGGAAGAATAATTTCTGGTGCTTTTTATTTTAGAGCAAGATGACTGTAGTTGGTAATAATGTAGTGTATGTTTCAAAATAGTTACCGAAGAGGATTTTAAATGCTTTCACCATAAAGATATGATAAATATTTGAGGTGATAAACATGCTAATAACCATGATTTCATCATTCTGCAAATGCATATGTATATATGTGTTTGTGTGTAAAATTATTTTTTCAAATAAAAGTTAAAAATAAGTAAATAAATTCTGAATTCATATTAATTTTAGAAAAGGAAGTGCGTCTTCTATATTTATTTAAAATAAGACCTATATAGAAAGCATTAATTCTTCTAATTTGCTAACAATTCAACTTTTAATGAATGGCATAGATAGTTCAATATGCACTCATTCTTAAAACAGGAAATGTGGAGTAAAATAAAACTTTGAAAGGAAATAAATAAAAAAACAAAAACAAAAAACAGAGAACAAATTAGAATTCTGTATCCATCAATATATTCATTTAAAAGTGAAGAAGAGGACTAGGGATGTGACTCAGCGATAGAGCACTTACTCAGCATTCCTAACAACTGTGGAGTTCTGAGTTTGATTTCCAACACTACACATGCACAAACACATACACAGAAAGATAATAAATAAATAAATAAATGTGAATGGGACATACTTTCACAGATAAACATGACAAAGTTTTTGCAAGCTGAATTGTCTTGCAACAATTTTTAAAGTAAGTTCTATAGAGAGAGTAAAATAGGATACAGTTGACCAACTTGGGTTGACATAAGCAAAGAAGAACATTAGAGAAGAAATAAATATAGGTAAATAAAAGTATTTCATTTTTCTTAATCTCAATTGATTTGTGATAACTTTTGAACATAATAGTAACAATTGCATTTGATGATCATAGTATGTGGCCAAACAAAATGAATGACAGCAACGTCATAAAGAACAGGTGAAAGGAATTGAAAATATTTACTTAAATTATCTGCACATTTTAGGAAGCAATAGAGACCTATTCGAAGGATGTACTATTCAGCCTAAACTTAGTACAATGAAATATTTGAGGTAGATAGCGTATAATGAGAAAATGTTTATTTAGCTCATACTTTGAGGATTCAAGTCCAAGGTATGGCAGAACCATTGGTTTGGATCTCTGGTGAAGGTGCTCGGTGGCAATGTTCACAGCATGTGTCAGAGCAAGTTTTAATATTTTGAGCCAGTAAGGAGAGAGAGGGGAGGAGAGAGAGAGGAAAGAGAGAGAGAGAGAGAGAGAGAGAGAGAGAGAGAGAGAGAGAGAGAGAGAGATTGAGTCTTACAATTCCCTTTGAGCGTAAGTCTCCACTCATCTGATAATCTCCCAATAGGCTCACCTCCAAAAGAATCAACCACCTCCCAATAGCACTATCCTGGGGACCAAATCTTTAACACATAGGCCTCTGGGGGACATTAAAATTACATTCAAACCATTGCATTCTTCCCTTGGATCCCCAAAGATTCATGTCCATGTCACAATGCAAAATGCATTCATTCCTTCCCTGAAAGTCCAAAAGTCTAAATTGTTCTGGCATTGCTTAAAAATTCAAAGTTCTATAAGACTCAAGTCAAACACTATTGTGAGTCCTTTAAAATTAGAAGAGAAAAAAAGATACAGTGGTAGGACAGGCACAAGGTAAACATTTCTATCCCCAAAGAGGGATATCATAGTGCAGAAAGGGGGTATCAACCTGAAGACCAGTATCCACTATGGTAAACTGTCGGGGTCCTCTCTGCCATGCTGTGTATAGGAGGAAAGGGTTGACTGCTGGAGGAGGATGTTGGAGGTTTTTCTATTACTCAAAAAACTTATCTACTCAATAAACACATGAGAGCCAATATTCTTTTTATGAGAAGGGCTGTGATGGGTCCAGCCATACCAGTTCTGGACTCTTTACAACCATGAAGTCACCCAACTCTCCTTTATAATATGCAGATGAAAGGGGGCAAGGACCAGAGGAGCTTCTTCTGTGATGGACAGGATAGGGTGGAGTTAGGGGAGCCATCCTTTTAGGGGGAAAATTCCAGAAGGAAACAGGGAACCACTCCCACACAGCACCACATACAACCCAGCTGTTGCTAGAAGCCAGGCCTCTGCGTCCCTTGGCTCAACCTAGTCTGATTCTGCTAAATAAGGATGGCTTCCCACAGGAAACATTACCTTCTAAATCACCATGTTCAATATACTTGGCACCTTGTGACAGAAAGTGGGCTAAAATCAATAAAATAGACTACAGCTTTCGATCCAAGATGGCAGACTAGAGGGTGACTGCATCTCCAGTTGCTCCAGAACCCAGGATTCAAGAAGGGGAGGCATTGAGAGACTCGGACTAAAATAGAGCCACAGGGTGAGTCTCCCCCACCCGGTGAAGCACTGCCTGGGCGGCAGGCCCGGATTCAGGTGGCTTATTAGAGTAGGGTAGGGCAGCTAGGGTCTTCCCCAGGCAGCTCTGTGCACTCTGGTGGTGGGCTCCTCCCACAGGGCCAGATTCTCCAGCATCTCGAGCAGACCCCCCAGTGAGAGCCTTTCTGCACAGAACCAAGCTTCAAGTCCCTGAACCAGGGCAGAGAGTTCCTGCCCGCAGGTTGCTTAGGGACCAGGACAGGGCAGCCAGGGACTTCCCCAAGCAGCCGCAGCCCTGCCCCCTCTGGTGGGAAGCGCCTTTCCAGGCTAACTTCTCGGAGCAGGCCCCCCAGTGAGAGCCTTTCCACACAGAGCCAGTCACAAGTCCCCAAGCCAGTGGTGACCTCCGGCCCGCAAGCAGCCTCTGGAACCAGGGCAAGGCAGCCAGAGACCTCTCCCGGGGGACCTGCCCCTTGGCCCCCTTGCCGCAGGCTTTTTCCACGGTGGCGGACTAGAGGGTGACTGCATCTCCAGTCGCTCCAGAACCCAGGATTCAAGAAGGGGAGGCATTGAGAGACTCAGACTAAAACAATAAAATAAAATAGACTATAGGTTTCTTTGTTGTAGTCCATATAGTGTTTCTGAGGCTGCAGCAAACTTCTGTGTCTTTGTAAGCCTACCATGGCATGTTGCCTGCATCTCTACCTTCCTGGGATTTCTATTTGAGTTTGGTTTTACTCCCACAGATCCACTAGGTATCATCTCATTATGGCCTTCTTATAGTACCTTTGACCTTGCAACATAAGACTACCTGGTCTTTCAGGTTTTCCTTTAAAACTTCAGTAGAAGCTGCTATTACCCCACAATACTTACATTCTGCGCTCCCATAAAACTAGTATCACACAGATGATTCCCAGGTTTGCCACAGGCAACAAATGTACTTGGGTCGACTTGAACAGTGGCTGTATCATCAGTGCTTTACCAGAGAAGCACATTCCCTAGGGTAGTCCTGGGCAGTCATTATGCCCCAGAGCTCCTGTAAGTTCTTTGGAATAAATATATGCTTCTACAACTGTGATGGAATTATGATGAGTGGAGTATCCTTGCAGATTTATGAGATGCCCTTTACCATTGTCCCATGCAAAACAGTGGGCTTCTCTAGTAACCCTGACCTCCTGGATTGCAACCTTAGTGCTTTTTTGTTTATTTCCTACCCAGAATAAAATGCATTCAACTATTTTCACTTGGCTCCTTTTGTTCAATGTAAATTCAAGTAGCAGCATATAGTAATTCCCATGCTGCAGCCTGAGTACTTTTTGGTCTTGTAATCTCCATCCAGTAAACTAATCCATCACCTTTACACTTAGACTCACACCAAGTCTCAGGACATAGAAAAAATATATTACAATTGTTTGCCAGGGTGTAACAAGGGAGGCATATACTCTAATTCCCAATATAATCATTATTTCCTTCTGAAATCTCATCACCAGGTCTTTTACCAGCCACATTTTTATCAGTATTTTAATTTTCTGAGCACTCACCAGACTCACTTGCAAGGTTCTTCTAATAGTATTCTAGGCTTTTTGTTTAGCTGTCTCTTCAAACACTTCAGTCTCTTCCTAGAAACAACACCAAAGACTCCACCACATCATCAGGAATAGTTACAGTAATAATTCCATGCATTAATATCAATCCCCTGTATTAGATTTACATTATATTACTACAAAGAAATAACAGAGGCAATTAACTTATAAAGTGAAAAGATTTATTTAGCTCCAAGTTTTGAAGGTTTGAGTCCAAAATTGGGGTAGCCTCACCGTTTCGGGACTCTGATGAGGATGCCAGATACCAACTGTAGCAACATACCTCAGAGCGAATGGTGACATCTCAAACCAGACAGCAGAGAGTCAGGTTCCTACAATTTCCTTTGAGAGCACAACTGAATCAACTAAGGATCTCCCACTAGGCTCTACTTTTCAAAGTTTCCACCAATACCCAACAGCACCACCCTGGAGACTAAACCTTTAACACAGGAGACTTTAGGGAGCATTCAAATTACAACCAAACAAAGCAAAAGGAGCCTCACATTAATTCTAAATGATATTGCAAGTCTTAGGGTAGCTTCTAATAAATGAAAAAAAAAGTATAATTGCTTTGTTAAGAGAGGTGAGAAAATGAAACAATAAAAGGTGATCTATTAACAATAGAGATGGCAGAAATAAGTAAAAAGGAATGTATGATGAGATAAATGCATAGAAAATTGTTAGAAATATGATAGGTATTAATCCAACTGTATCAATAATCACCTGAAATTTGGATGGTCTGAGGTCACCAATCAAAAGAGAAACTGCCAGAGTGGATCAAATATAAGGACACTACTACTATATATTGTTTACTAGGAACCCACTTCAAATTATTTACAATACAGAGTAAAAGTAAAGAAATGACAATAATTATGCCACACTAGCATGAATCAAAACAAAACCAGAACTGTGCATTCATTTGCTCGGGTAGTTATAACAAAATGCCACAAGCACTATATTGCTTTCATAATGAAAATTGCCTAATGATATAATTATCAGAACATATTCCTATTAACAAAGGACACATGAATGTACATAATATTCTGAAAATGCCAAAACTATAGAGAATGAAAAGATCACTGATTTCCAGAGGTTTGGGCAGGAGGAGGAGTATGAATGGAGTTCAAGGAGTTTTTAGGACAACGTAACTCTTTTTTTAGGACAACGTAACTCTTCCGTCTGCTACTTTATTGCTGGATACATGACACCATGGATTTGGTAACACCCCTAGAGTTGCAGAACACAAGAATGAACATTAATGAAACATGTGGGTTTAGTTAATGATGCTCTGTCCAATTGATTCAAGAATTATACAGCTACACTCCCTGAGTGGAAAAGTTGAACAACAAGCAAAATTAGATGCCACAGGTGATGCTGGGGAGGAGTCAATGACAATTTTCTGATCTTCAGCTTTTTGTAAATTGTTGTCATTATTTATTGTTTACTTTGCTCTGTATTACTGGGTACTTGTTAGATTTATTACCAGTAAAAAAAAAAAAAAAAAAAAAAAAAAAAAAGGTTGTCGTCTGATGAGAAGGAGCATTTGACTCTTTCTTTTCTATTTCCATGCGTTCTCTTCTCTTTTGGACTGACTGGAGCCTCCAGTGCTATATTGAATATAAGTGGCAAGAAGGGACATCTTCATCTGACTGACTCCCAATTTTTTAGGAAAGCCGTTCATTATCATCAACATTAATGTATGCTTCATGGATCTTCTTTAGAAGTTTGAGAAGTTCAATCCTATTTATAGTTTGCTGAAAGTTCTTTGCAAAAACTGATGTTGCATTTTGCTAATTGTGTTCTTGTGATGTGATGTCTGTCTGCTTCTTATTTTGTTCCTTATTCTTCTTATAATGTTTTATATTCACTGATTTTTAGATTTTTATCCTACTAAACTTTCCTTGAATAAGTTCATTTTGGTCACAGTGTTTAGATGATTCTGTATTTTTCAGTGTATTTCAAATGATTCACTAGTATATATTCAAGATGGATACCGATCTGTGGTTTTCATTTCTTTTCAATGACTTTGTCTTGTATAATGTTAGGGTAATTATGACCCAATAAAATGACTTAGAGCTGGGCATGGTGGCATACACCTATAGTCCCTGCAGCTGGGGAGGCTGAGGAAGGAGGATCACAAGTTTGAGGCCAGCCTCAGTAATTTAGTGAGGCCCTAAGTACTTAGGGAGAACCTGTCTCAAAATAAAAAAATAAAATAAAAAGGGTCAGGAATGTGGATCAGTGGTAAGCACCTTGAGCTAGAATCTTCAGTTCCTAAATAAATAAACACATAAGTACCAAAATAAATGAAATGAGCTGGAAAGACTGAGGTATTGTTATATCTGCTGTAGCCTAAAATTTAATAGAATGTCTTGGATTCATTTGTGGAATACTATTAATTGTTGGTTCAGTTTTGTTACCTGAGATGGTATGTTCCACTTTCTATTTATTCTTGAATCAATTTTGATAATTTCTGTTTTTCTAGGACTTTGTCAATTGCATGCATTTGTTGACTGTTAGCAGAAAACTGTTATATGTCCTTATAATCTTAATACCTGAACAGTCTCTATTGACACTCTAATTTTATGAATTGAAATTTAATGACTATGTAAGTACACCTTAAGTATATATCTCACTTTTCTCTTAGAAAATTTCAGAATCCTAGCATTATATGAAATAAGCTACATTTGATCTCAAACAAAAATGTAAGGTTCCTAAGTTTTCTCCTACTTTTTAAGTTTTTAACTTCTTTTTTTCTATTTCTAAGAGAATAATAAAAACACATTTACTTGCTCAGTGCACCCAAAGTTTTATTCCATGAAAAATATTATGTGGTTTAAAAAAAAAAAACAAAAAAAAACTATGCTGTGTAAGAGTTATACTGCAGAGAGGATTCTCACATTTTTTAAAGGGAGTCATGATTTCACTAATATTCACACTGCATTCCCAATGCCATTCTGTATTCCATAAGAGAGATATTGAGACAGGCGCAGAGGACAAGTAGTCAGTATAAGTAATAAAAGTTGGGGTCGAAAAGATGAGGGCTGGTTATCAAAGAAAAGCAAATAGATTGCTAACAACTAACCCTGGGATCCACTTCCCCAGATCCATGGTGCTAAAACCTCCCAATACAAGTGCTCACTCACTGTACTTCTGCTCCTTTCTGCTGATAGGTGTGTAAAAGGGGGATTCTGGGATCTACACGAGACAAGCCCGCCCCCTCCCACAGATACCCAACTCTGGGTCCTCCCTCTCAGGAGAAGTCTTTTCTGAAAGACTTTTCTATCCCTTTTCTGAAATAAATTGTTTTCTACACTTGTCTTGGTATTTCTCAGATGTTTAATCTTTAACACGGGGGCAGGGGGAGGATCAAGGACCCATTCTTGATCTTCAAGAATGGTATCCATATGACATAGCACATATCACATTCTGATGTGAGACACAATAGTTGTAAGGGAATTTCACGGAACCACGCAGGACACGGGAAATCACATAAGGAGTTTATTAAGCAAACAGAGTGTCTCCCTGCAGGGTAAGAGAGGAAAATGAGAAAAAAGAGAAAGGAAAAGAAAGGGCACACGCTAGAGAGAGTAGAAAGCTAGGAGGATAGAGTAAAGTGAGTAGGACAGACAGAAGAAGAATGGAAAAGATGGCGGGAAAGCTACAGTAAAACAGTTGAATTCTGCCAGGCTAACAGGGGACCAATATCGGAGGAAGAATACTTGCAAGCTGACTGATGAACCAATAGCTAGCTAGGATGTTCACAGATTGACAAGTGGTTGGGAGGCGGGGACAATGACTGCACCTGATGGTGGTCATTGATGGAGCAGCTTTATACATTACCATAGTGTTTCTACAACTGAATATTATTAAGGACCTGGAGTCCAGAGGGGTCAACATTGTCTAACAGTCTCTGGTGATTCTGCCACAAGTGTTCTTGAACACACTTAGAGAACACTGTTCTAGAAGACCAGCAAACACTGATGTCTATAAATCTTTTGAGTATTTCCCTTTATCATTGTCCCTTAGTAAAACCTTATACCCGCTAATACTGTGCACTGTCTAGTAAATGTTGGTGAATTCTTTAGCATCGCAATTTGATTGAATTTACATTTCTATCATCTTTCATTTTATGCAATTTTCTGGTATTTTATTCTCAAAGATAATAAAATTTTATTGAAAAACCAAGAAGTTTCCAAGTAATCTGATTTCAAAAGACTGTAATAATGTGGTAAACTTTAAAGATGAAAGATCCACCTGGCTTTGATATTATGTACTTTTCCTTATGTGTAGACTTTCTTATACTTTCCTCATACATCAAAATGCAGATTTTGTCTCACTCTATCATTGTACCTTATTATTTCAGAAGCCTGTCTTCAATCTTAAACTGTTATTTCTGTGAGACAAAGTTACAAATGGCTTTTATCCTCATTGCATTTGCAGCCTGATTTTAGACCAGAAAATATATAAATTCCTTACCATGTTTCTCGCTAAATATTAATTTTAGATATAATGAATAAGGTGCTAAAACAATTTCTATGAAAATAATGAATCTTAACATTTGATAATTGGAAAAATATGCACAAACAATTTTTCAGTACTTTTAAACTGCCAAGCCACTTGGTACTATTTGATACATACAGTAGTCAGAGTAAGGTTTCCTCAAATATGTTCAAGCTCTAGTCCCCAAAACTTTTGAATATGGTACTTTACATAGTACAAGAGACTCGTAGATGTCTTAAGGTTGATATCCAGGTGTGTCCTGTGCGATCACGAGTCCTTCTAAGTCCAAAGAGGGCAGCAGAAAAGACAGACAGGGAAGTATGATTTCCAGGGAGTGATCAGGAGATGCACTGCCATTGACTTTCAAGATGAAGAGGTCACAAGAGAAGAAATACATCAGACTATTTGATTTAGAAAGGCCACAGAAATGGCTTCTAGTGTCTTCAGAAATGAAACTAATTTTTCTGACACCCAGTGTTACTTGCATTAGATTTTGACTTACCAGAACTCTAAGGTAATAAATTTGTGCTTCATTAAGTGATCTTTTAATCCATCAGAAGAATAATGGTATTGGTAAACACAAAACTAAAATGATGTACAGCCCAAATTTTGTGAAACACTAGAATATATCGTAAATTTTGGCACACATTAGAACCTTTAGAAATGGCCATTTTAACATGGTCAACTGAACTAGAACTTGAATAATAACTTAAACACAAAAAGGGTTGAGTGAAACAGCTCAGGTCTTTGAAATCACCATGCTTACATTAACTTGTCTTTATACAACATTTTAAGTAAAAGAAAGCACTATGTAAAGTTTTAATATAACTATTATACATGATTCTTAAAAGTATTTTTAGTTATGGCTAGTCAGAATAATAAAAGTTTATTTGACTTCAGGTATAAACATATCTACCAAAAAATTCACCAATTAATTGTGATGTTTATTTTGTTTTTATAACATTACAAAAACTGTGAAAATGTATTTACTATCTCAAATGCTGTTGCTATTTATAATGTCTTAATAATTTAATGACTTGTGCAGCATGCAATTATGATTCAGGTATAACCTAATCATCATCTTTAAGTAAGTAATGATATAAATTATATTACTTCATTTTTAAGTACAAAAATTTGGAAATAGAGTTGTTGATTTTCCCAGATTCATCTTTACTGATCCTCAGAATTATGACTCAAATTTAAATGAGCCCTGAACCTAGTCCCAATCAAAACTTTACTCAAAATCCCAACCCCACTTTGCCATGTTGTATTCCTTTACTTCTTTTCTTTCTCCTTTGCACACCATTTGTGCCCTGTTATTTACCCAGGTATGGCTGAAGATTATTTCTTGCTTTACTGAATGTAAATATTTAATAATCATATGTATTGGTTCTTGATCAAAATTACATTTCTTCAATGCACATGCTTCCACAAGCAAATAATACTAGAGTTGGGTCATGGAGTGCCAGTATTAAGAGAGCCTAAAATATGCTTTTTGCAAATAAAGGTAATAATATTGACATTCGTTGAATCATGGTTTTTAAACTTTTTTTTCTTGGATACTGGGACTGAGTCAAGGGGCATTCAACCACTGAGCCATGTCCATAGCCCTTTTTTATATTTCATTTTGAGACGGTCTCACTAAATTGCTCAGGGCCTCACTGAG
Organism: Sciurus vulgaris; assembly: GCF_902686455.1. Classification (NCBI taxonomy): domain Eukaryota; kingdom Metazoa; phylum Chordata; class Mammalia; order Rodentia; family Sciuridae; genus Sciurus; species Sciurus vulgaris. Next base: position 107,905,508 of record NC_136464.1, on the reverse strand, counting down.
TTGCTGAGACAAGCTTTGGAACCTCGATCCTTCTGCTGTAACCTCCCTAGCCGCTGGGATTACAGGAGTGAGTTATTGCATCTTGATTTTTTAAAACATTTTGACACTCTTTCAATGGAAAGGTATCCTGTGCATCACATGAGCTTTCTTATTGAATGCAGTATATACATATCACTGTCCTGTTACTGAAAGTGATTAAATTCTCTGAATTTTCCAGCAGGTGGCAGCACAGACTCACTATTCCAACCTAAGTTTGCATCCTTGAATAGGCAAAAATGAATGAGAAGAGTACAAAAATACAGAATCTTTGAAAAACTTTTTTGAGGTACAATCATTCTTCTTAAAAATATTAACACTAATAAAAACACCTTATTTTATTATTGAAAATTATATTTAAGTATAGGAAAAGTACAATCGAGATCATGGTAAGTTATGCTCTAAGTTGTAAATTTACCCAGAATCTTTTCTAGAGTATTGAATGAAGTTTCTCTGAAAGATGACTAAAATATTCCTTGAAGACAAATTTGCTTTAGTGGGACAGACATTACTTATTACATAAAATCCTAAAATATTTTAGTCAGCTTTTTCACTGCTGTGACTGAAAGAACCGACCAAAACAATTATAGAGGAGGAAAAATTTATTTGGGGGCTCACGGTTTCAGAGGTCTCAGTTCATAGACAGCAGGCTCCATTCCTTGAGGTAAAATATGGATGGAAGAGTGTGGCAGAGGAAAACAGCTCACATGGTGATCAGGAAGCAGAGAGAGAGGGAGAGACTCCACTCTCTAGATACAAAGTATATAACCCAGAGCCATGCCCCCAATGGACCACTTCCTCCAGCCACACCCCACCTGCCTCCAGGTACCACTCAGTTAATCCCATCAGGAGATTAATTTATTGATTGGGTTAAGGCTCTCACAACCAATAATTTCTCCTCTGAAGTTTCTTGCATTGTCTAACATGATTTTGGTGGATCACCTCACATCCAAACCATAACAAAACTATTTTGATCATTTAACTAATATAAAGAATAAAAAAAGTATTAGAACTCTAAGAGTGCCTGATTCTGTTCAACACATGATCAAAAACAAAAACAAATCCACAAAAATTCCTGTTATCCAAATGAACTTTTCTACTGTTCCCTGACTTAATGATATCACTACACAAATGATTTTGTTAATTCAGTATACTTAATATTTCAGTCTGTCTATTTCCCTTTTCTACATTCCACACATCAACTCTTGTTCTGTCTTACCAATTTTACGATTAATTTATTTATGGAATCTGTCCAATCCTTTTATTCCCCTGTCACTTTACTGGCCTCACCCACCATAACACCTGATAATAATATGACCTCACAGAGCATCCACCAGTCTCAATATTCAACTGTTACTATATATTGCAGTAAAAAAAAAAAAAAAAAAAAAAGGTACTACCCAAATTTTCATTTTAAAACTCTTGAAAAAAATTAAAAAAATATAAGTCCATTGAAGGATTTCCTATTGCTCCTGAGATATTTTTAGCAACCTTTACTGATTAAGAGAATTTTATTAGATGCATGAGCATAAATAATGACTTAAAGAGAAATTGGTTTCAGCTATTTAGGGTAAATATTTCTTTGGAGAAAACAGCAAATGAGAATAAGACAAGTATTATGATTAGTGTGTAGTGGGGAAGTTTAGAATATTATGGGAACATAAAATAGAAGGAGGCGAAAACAAAAATTTCATGGAAAACAAGTTTTCTTGGACGATTCCAAGAAAGGGGATGATACCATCAAAAAGGAAGAGAAAGGGGAATAAGCAAGTAGAATGCTGTGTTTGGAGACTTGTCACTGTCCTCCCATAAAGCTTGAGTGGCATGCTGAAAAGTTTGTAGATTATATTTGAATTTTGTAGTCACTGAAGGGCTGATGCATGGGAATTCCATCAGAATTGTATTTTAGGAAATCAAATTGCAGGAGAAAGCTGTGTTTTGTGCTAGGAGTGAGAAGAATAAAAGACAAAGCAGATGGTTTAATCCTCTATCAGGCAGCATGGCTACTAGGGCCTCTGGTAGAGCTGCCGTAGCAGCATTCAAAAGTAAAAAAAGTTGTCAGAATGATAAAGCATTTCATGGAAAATAAGGATGATTCTGGAATGAGTCCTAAATTTTCACACTATGTAACTTGTAATTCCAATTACTAAATCTAATAAAGAAGAACCATCAGTGTGTGTTTGTGTGTGTGTGTGTGTGTGTGTGTTTGTATGTGTTCTTCTGTGCACTGTTGCTATAACAGAATACCACAAACTAATCATTTGTAAGCAATAGAAGTTTATTTGGCTTAGAGTTCCAGAGGCTGGGATGTCAAAGGCTGAGGATACTGCATCTTGTCAGGGATTTTACACTGCAGCATAACATGGTGGAAGGCCTCACATGACAAGATGAAGCAAGTCTGTGCTCCCCAGTCTTTATTATTATAAAGCAACTAATTGCATTACAGAGACCTTGTCTTCATAAGCTTATCAAATCCTAATTTTAAACCACAGGCTCCATCTCCAAATTCCACCAACATATGAATTTGGAGATTAAGTTCCTAACACATGAACATTGGGAGCATACATTCAAATCATAGCAGTGGTGTGAATACACACATCACACACACACACACACACACACACACACACACACAGAGAGAGAGAGAGAGAGAGAGAGAGAGAGAGAGAGAGAGAGAGAGAGAGAGAAATGTGTATGTTAGCAGATATGGGTGAGGATTGTTAACAAATCAGTGTTAGATATTTTGAAGCTGAGGATCCTGTGATAGTGTCACTTGGTTTTAACAAATAGAGTTTGGATAAGAGTTTAAATGTCAGGATGAAGGGACAGTATAAGGACTAAGAGTGGGAGGAGGAGGCTAGAACCAACTGCAGGGAGATAAGGAGCGCTGTAGAAGCAAAACTAGTATGCATAGAGTGCTCTCTTCAGGAAATCTGGCTATGAAAAGATTGGAGGCATAGGACAGAAGCAGTGGAGAAAACTCTTCTGCTTTGTATCATGTGTCAATATGAGAAAAGTATAAATGTTAAATGTTGAAGTCAGAAAGCAAATAAAAAGTAGAGGTTACGGAATCCTCTCAAGTGTGCCTGTAACTGATGGAAAAGCTTTTTACCTGCGTGGGAGGCATGAAGGTGACCTGGAACACTGGCTACTCAAGACTGAATGTGAGAGCAGAGACCACCTCTCCCACATGGCTGGAGGGAAGAAGGGGTGTGGAGGGGTTGGTGTCCACTTCCTCTGTTGTTTTTTTTTTGTGTGTCATTTCCTTTTTGTTGTCATTGTTTCATTTCTATTTAATCTTCACTTGTTTTCTTTTTTCTTTTTTTTTGTTCTAATTAGTTATACATGACAGTAGAATGCATTTTGACACTTCATACATAAATGGAGTATGACTACTCAATATTCTGATTGTACGTGATGTAGAATTACACAGGTTGTATAATCATATATGCACATAGGGTAATAATGTCCGATTCATTCTACTGTTCTTCCTACCCCCTTTACCCCTCCCCTCCTTTCACTCCCCACTGTTTAATGCAAAGGGCCTCTATTTCTCCCCCCTCTTATTGTGAATTACCATCTGCTTATCAAAGAAAACATTTGACCTTTGGTTCTTTGGGATTGGCTTATTTTGCTTAGCATAATATTATCCAGCTTCATCCATTTACATATAAATGCCATAATTTCATTCTTCTTTACAGTTGAGTAATATTTCATTGTGTGTATATACATTTTCTTTATGCATTCAACTGTTGAAGGACACCTGGGTTGATTCCATAGTTTGGCTTTTGGGCATTGAGCTGCTATAAACATTGATGTGGCTGCTTCACTGTAGTATGTTGATTTTAAGTCCTTTCGGTATAAACTGAGGTGTGGGATAACTGGGTCAAGTAATGGCTCCATTCCAAGTTTTCTGAGGAATCTCCATACTGCTTTCCATAGTGGTTGCACCAATTTGCAGCCTCATCAGCAATGTATGAGGTACATTCATACATTTTTGCTTGTGTTCTTGATAATTGCCATCTGACTGGAGTGAGATGAAATTTCAGTGTAGTTTTGATTTACTTCTCTCTCTTACTAGATATGTTGAACATGTTTGTATATTTGCTGAAAACCATGAGACATGAATCAAATTACTGTGTTAGATTATAGAATATTTAGAAGAAAAAAGTCAACATCAAATATCATAAGGGATACTCAAGTTACATAATGGAACAAGACTGTTAACTATTTCAGACATGGTACATCTCTGAGTCATTATCATCACTTAAGGATAATGGTAAGCTTACAAAAATAATTCTTGCTACACATTTGCAAATGATACCAATAAGAAGCAAAGGACAAGAAACCAACCTTAAGATTTTTGAACAGGGCATTTACCAGTAAAATTAGATTTTAAAGACTATTTTTTTAACAATGTGCTAAAACAACATACTCTAGCTTTGGAATGAGTTTGTAAGAATGGCATAGATAAAGTTGGTCACAGTGGTGGATGCCTGTAATCCCAGCTACTCAGGAGACTGAGCCAAGAGTATCACAAATTTGAGGTCAACTTGGGCAACTGAGTGAAAACTTGTCTCAAAATAAAGATTAATTAACTAATTATTTCATTGACTGGGGATGTAAATCTCAATGGTACAGTTCTATTAGGTTAAATCCCTGGTGCTGCCCCCATCCCCACAAAAGTACACCTATAATAATATTTAGAAGCCTACGAGGAACAACTACGACTAATTACAAAAATAACTAACATTATTTAGGAAAAATAAGTGCATTCCAAAAGGAAATTCAAAATCCTACTGTCATCAAGATGGATATAAACAGAAAAATAACATGAGCAAAGAAATTCTAAGAAACCAAATGGCTACCGAAAATAAGGTTTATTTCTTTCTAAAAATCATATAGTAGTGTAACAATGGTCCACTTCACCTTTTGAATATAGCCCTCACTGCTCTCAGGCTTATTTTAAAAGTGACACGTTTTTCTTTTCCTCTTCTCCCTCTTTCTCTCCCTACCCTAGGTGCAGGAAACAAGATTACCTGTTCCCATCCTACGCTGAGTTATCCCTTCTTGAGCACATACCCATCACCGGAAGGAGATGCCATAGGAAGATCTAGCTCACAAATTAACAAGTGAATTTCAACACACCATCAGGGTGCACCTGAGACTCCCTAGCAGGGCACACCTGGAATGTAGACTTTGAAGAGCATCTTTAAATGTCCCCTGCTCTCCCTTATGGACAAAACCACAGCCTCTAGGATAGGAGTCCCCGGTGCTTCTCCTTTGCAAGCAAAGCGATAAACCTTCTTTTCCTTTTTCTCAAAACCTTGTCCTTGTTATTGAATTGGCATGAATTGACATCAGGAATAAAGACTAAGCTAAGAATGAATTCTCTCTCTCTCTCTGACCCCTAAGATGAACTGCCTTCTCAATAGATATTTTCTTACACTTTCCTGTAAGTTTTTCAAATTTATCAACCTTTTCCTGCTTTCAGTATTTTGGTTCCTAATGTTCTTCTCCTTTTCAACTTGTATCTTTTCCTTTCTGCTTTCATTTCTCTTTATTTTTTTTCTTGTTGTACATATTCATGTATTACACCCTTCAGTTAGTCTGATGTCTAATCCATTAGCAAATATAAAGTATTAAAGGAAAATGTTATAATGATGTAAAATAACATGATTGCTTTGTGTGAATATATTCTGAAGCTCAGAGCAATATAAACAAATATGATTTTTTCCAAAAACATCACTTTCGTATCCAAAGTTCTTACAAAACTACGGAATAGAGCAGAGAAAATAATTTAAATTCATCACACTAAGTGAACTTTGTTTCTTCTTAATGAAGATAATTTTTGTAAATCAGAGAAGGAAACATCAGCAGGATAATGAGGGGAATAAATGATTTGTTGATTCATAGAAAAAATGTGCTTTTTCAATATGATAATTTATCATCATTTTGTCAGAAAACATGTTTCCTTTAACTTGTCAAGAGTTAGATATATATTTCTGTCTACTTGTCTATATTATATATATATATATATATATATATAAAATTTAAGAAACTACTCATAATTGAATACAGTGTTGCACGCCTGTATTCCTAGTGGCTCTGGAGGATGAGGCAAGAGATTTGCAAGTTCAAATCCAGCCTCAGCAACTTAGCAGGGCCTTAAGCTACTCAGTGAGACCCTATCTCAAAATAAAAAATAAAAAGGGCTGGGGATAAGGTTCAGTGATTAAGTGCTCCTGGGTTGAATCCCTTGCACCAAAAAAGGGAGTTATTACACAGAAGATTAAATGGTAATAAGATATGTATAATGATACTCCAGAACAGAATTGTAAATTCTCATATGTCCTTTTCTGTGACCTGGTATATTACCTATCAAAACAAAAGTCTGTGTAGCAAGGCATCCACAAAAACATCAGCAACATACATCAACATAAACTTAGCTTTTGCTATTAAATATTTACCTAAATTCTACTTAGCCATGAATCTCTGCTGGTATTGGCTGGACTAACCTGTTTATATCTGGCTGTGGTTCACTTACTTGAATTCATCTGGTTGGGTGTCTGTGCCAAGGACCTCTCATCCTCACCTTAGGTCTATTGAAGTAACCAATGCATATTTTTCTCATAAAAATGGCAGAAGAACACTTACACAGGTAGAAAACTGCAGGGCCCCTGGATGCATATATTCAGAATTGGCTCATCATTGCTTACAGATGATTCTATTCACCAAAGCAAGTTGCATGGATGAACTCAATGTCAAGAGGATACACACAGTTCACATTTGAAGAACTTTTAAGAATTATCAAAGAGGCATAATCAAGGAAAAAGTGAAGATCAGTGCCAATAACAGAACTAGAATTAGAAAATCAATAAACTGAGTCATGGTTTAAACAAACCCTTTACTATACAATTAAGCTGAAGAGTATAATATATTACTTAGATATTCTTATCCTGTTTAAAATGCTGTTCCTTTATCTGAGGTGCAAATGGTAAAGATTTTCTCCCATTCTGTAGGTTCTCACCACATTATTGATTGTTTCCTTTGCTGAGAAGAAGCTTTTTAGTTTGAATCCATCCCATTTATTGATACTTGAGTTTACTTCTTGTGCTTTAGGACTCTTGTTAAGGATAGAGCATTAACCTCCAAGATATATAGAGAACTCAAAAAACTCAACACCAAACAATCAAATAACTCAATCAAAAAATGGGCTAAGGAACAGAACAGACACTTCACAGAAGAAATACAATTGATCAACAAATATATGAAAAAATGTTCAATATCTCTAGAAATTAGAGAAGTGCAAATCAAACTACTCTAAGATTTCATCTCACTCCAATCAGATGGCAATTATCAAGAATACAAGCAAAAATAAATGTTGGTGAGGATGTGGGGAGAAAGGTTCACACATACATTGCTGGTGGTGCTACAAATTAGTGCAACCACTATGGAAAGCAGTGTGGAGATTCTTCAGAAAACTTGGAATGGAACAACCATTTGACCAGGTTATCCCACTCCTCGGTTTATACCCAAAGGATTTAAAATCAGCATACTACAGTGAAGCAGCCACATCAATGTTTCTAGCAGCTCAATACCCAAAAGTCAAACTATGGAATCAATCCAGGTGTCCTTCAACAGTTGAATGCATAAAGAAAATGTGGTATATATACACAATGGAATATTATTCAACCTAAAGAAGAATGAAATTATGGCATTTACAGGTAAATGAATGGAGTTGGACAATATTATCCTAAACAAAATAAGCCAATCCCCAAAAACTGAAAACTGAATGTTTTCTTTGATATGTGGATGTTAATTCAAAATAATTAACATTATTTTGAATAATGGGGCTAGGGGAAAAATGGGTGGGGCTAGGGAAAAACAGAGGTAATTTGCATTAGATAGAGGGGAGTGAAGGGAGGGGAGGGAAAATGGAGATAGAAAGAATAGTAGAAAGAATCGGATATTAATTATTACCCTATGTACATATGCGATTACAGGACCAGTGTGATTCTACAACATGTACAACCAGAAGAATGAGAAGTTATACTCCATTTTTGCAAAATGTGTCAAAATGCATTCTACTGTCATGTAGAAATAATTAGAGTAAATTTTTAAAAAAGTGAAAAAAAAATGAATTGCTATTTCTTCTGTGAAAGTTATCATGAGGGAAAGAAATTCAAAAAGAACTTACTTGGTATATTTGAGTTTTTATTAATTAAAGCTACTCCACAATTGAGTTCCTTTTCTGCATTTTAGAAATAACAGACTTATGAAATAGTTTCTAAAATTGCTGACACCTGCCTTTTAAGTCTCTTTCAATATACATTGAAGTCTATAATCTAGATTTTACCCATCAATTTCATCTGTCATATACTAAAATTAAATCCAACAATGTAAGGAATTAAAGGTTATAATGGGGCAGTGGTGGCTACATTCAGATTCTATACCTGTAGTTTTAGCAGTTTGAATGGAAACATGAATGCACTGAGTTTGTGGGATCAGTGAGTCAGTCTGTATTTTCTTTTCCAGTGAAGACAAGAAAGAGGAAAATATTTTAAATCTCAAAGAATCCCGGAGAGTAGCATTCTCTGGTAATTTTCCACCCGTATCTTTTGTATCTTTTGTACATTCTGGTGATTTTAAAACTCAATATTTGCCATTCAGAAACTGAGAATTCTCTTACCTTAAATTTTGGAAAGGTTAGTTTCCTACAGAGCTTTGGTAGCAGAAGGGAGGTGTCAAAGAATGATAGCACCCAGGACCAGGCTTCAACCAGTGATGCTCTGGAGATAAAGTATTGAAAAAAAATATTTGTCCTCTGGTAGGGGTGAAAGGGGAGCATGTATTTTCATTCTTTCTGATTTTCCTTACTGGATTAAACCATAGTACCCCTTTATGTTAACTGGTTTAGTATCAGGTTCTGAATTGATATTTGCATATTTCTTTTTTAATTCACTACTTCTTTAAACATTACATTTTCTGAATAAACAACTTACACAAGAGTTTTGGACTCTGATTCTGCTTCTTGCAGAATGCATAGGATACTGGATTTATAACTGTGATAAGGATTGGCATATTCCTTTAGGAATTGTTTTCCTTAAAGAAAAACACAACCTCCCAACACAGGCAGAATCAACCTAAGTCTTAGGTTTGTTAGGAATGAAAAATCCACAGTGAGATATTGTTAGGAGACAGACAGATAAGGATAGTGGGAACAGGGGGTTAAGAGAATAAGTCTATAAAATAGGGCCGCTGTGCTAACGACCCAAGTGTGCTTTCTTTTCCAAGATGTAATTTACCTACAACCCTGCCCAGCCTAAGAGAACAGGATATGTTACATTCCTCAGCAAACTACCTATTTACTACAGGAAATATGCAGGCCCAAAATAATGTTGATAAGAGGAACCCAAGTAACTGTGAAGGAGACAACTTTTGACCAGATCCTGAAACTCTGGGAGAATAAGGATAGTTCCTCCTATCCATAGAATCTGTAAGAATGTTTGGTCAAGAGTCCAGTTAGAACCAGTCAGCATAGGTTAAGGTGACCTAGAGTTACTGTGACAGTAGGGACTTGAAAGTCTGATGTCACCCTGCTGTCAGTCAGAGAAGTCAAACTTGTCTGGGCTCCCCAATAAAAGTGGAGTGTGGAAGAGGCATGTTGCCCCTCTCCTCTTGAGGGGACCCACTCTCTTCCTTGAGAGGTCCCCTTCCCTTTTCCTTAAACTCATTCTTGTTATTCTTTGTGACATGTCTGAAAACTTTCTGACTTGATCACAAGAATCAGGATCTAAAGAGGGGGGTTTTTGTGGTGCTTCATTTTCTCAAAAAGCCCCAACCCCATAACAATATCACCTTGAACCAGTTACAGTTGTTGTTATCAAAAAGTCAAACCATAAGGAGTGTTAGTGAGTAAATCACACATTATTGGTAGGCAGTAAATTTGTATAGCCACTATGGAAAACACTACAGAGGCTTTTCAGAGAATTAAAAATAAAACTACTTTATGATCCACCAACCCCACTTCTGTCACTGTATCCAAAGGAATTGAAATTAGCATCTAAAGAGATATGTGCATTTCCATGTCCATTGCAGCATTTTTCACATAGCCAAGATATTGAAAAAATAAAATAAACCTTTGCAATTGGGAGAATTTTTTTAAATACATAATTTGAAGGCACGAGATTCAAAAGTAAGGTCACTTATGGAGGAACAATGGCATTGATTTTGGAATCAGAAATAACATTATAAAAGGAAAAAAATGAAAGTCTCTAGCACACTCCTTGGCCCTTTTTTTTAGGACTGGGAAGAAAAAAAGTTCTGCCATGCAGTTAAACTTTGGAAACAGAAATGTCCTTGGTGACTATTCAGTACTATTCAGATAAAAGATGAATAATTTAGGAATATTTCTGATGATGGATGGTGAGTTCCAGATTATGTATTGAAATAAATTTTAACTTTAGGGAATATAGTGGAAGAGGACAAATATTTTTTGCAGAAGTAGCATTAAAAGTGCAACTGATCATGGTGATGTACATCTGCAAGCCCAGCTCAGGAGGTTGAGGAAGGAAGATTGCAAATTCAAGACCCTCTTTCAAAATTTAATATATTAAAAAGGTTGGGGATGCAGTTAAGTGGTGGAAGTTTCTGGGTTCAATCCTGAGATAGATAGAGGAGGTAGGGGAGAGGGAGAGAGAGAGAGAGAGAGAGAGAGAGAGAGAGAGAGACAGAGACAGAGACAGAGAGAGACAGAGAGAGACAGAGAGACAGAGACAGAGAGAGAAATAGTACAGATAATTATGCAGTATAATTAAAAGTAGGAGATGGGCAGAGACCTAGAATTCTGGGGCCTCTCTGGGTGGTTTGTGTTTTACATAAACTGAGACAAAGAGAATAATAGTGTCATCATATCTTTAAGAATTATAGTCATGATTATATTTTCTGCTGCCTTGTACCAGGCACTGTTTTAGGTAGGCATTGATGAGTAAACTAATTTTGCTGACTTTCAAATGCTTAGAATTTTGTTAGGGTGACAGAAAACAATGGAATAACTTTCTACCAAGTACAAGATTTGTGAGTAGTGAATAATGTATCTTGTTTTTTATTACAGATTCCAAAAAATTTACTAGAGATAGAAAGTAAATAAAGAGTCCTATTTCAAGGTCATCTGATGTATCTTCAAGATAACTTTCTCTATCCTTTTCCTGAGAAAAGTCTCCTAAGTCAAAATGCTAGTAGTGTAGATACCTGTTTCCTTCTTTTGTGGTGCAATGAAAGACCACACACTTGACCTTTCTCAGGAAGTATACCTAATCTACACTTCCAGGTGTGGCACTGTGCTAATGTATAAAGTTCTTTCAACATGAAAAACACATTTTTTTTTTCTTTCTTAACTTTCCAATTTGAACAGAACCAAATATATATCCCTAATCTTCAACAATTTAAATTACTATACAGATTAATGGATTTTGGTGGTAGATTTTGGCACCCTTTCTAGTAATAAAAGTGGCAGGCAATGTATATAAAAACCACAAACTATTTTTTTTTTCAGAATAAATCTTTTTTTTTCTTTTTTTTAAATTTATTTTTATTATAAACAAATGGGATACATGTTGTTTCTGTTTGTACATGGAGTAACAGCATTCTATTTGCATATTCATACACTTACATAATGATGTTTGATTCATTCCGTTATTTTTTTCCTTCCCCCCACCCCTCCCACCTCTCTTTTCCCTCTATACAGTCCCTCCTTCCTCCATTCTTGCTCCCCTCCTACCCCCCATTATGTATCATCATCCGCTTATCAGTGAGATCATTTGTCTTTTGGATTTTTGAGATTGGCTTACCTCACTTAAACATGATATTCTCCAATTTCATCCATTTGCCTGCAAATGCCATAATTTTATTATTCTTTACAGCTGAGTAATATTTCATTGTATATATATATACCACAGTTTCTTTATTCATTCATCAATTGAAAGGCATCTAGGTTGGTTCCATTAGTCTGGCTATTGTGAATTGAGCAGCAATGAACATTGATATGGCTGTATCTCTGTAGTATGCTGATTTTAAGTACTTTGGGTATAGGCCAAGGAGTGGGATAGCTGGGTCAAATGGTAGGTCCATTCCAAGTTTTCTAAGGAATCTCCACACTGCTTTCCAGAGTGACTGCACTAATTTGCAGTCCCACCAGCAATGTATGAGTGTACCTTTTTCCCCACATCCTCTCCAACACCTATTGTTGCTTGTATTCTTGATAATCGCCATTCTAATTGGGGTGAGATGGAATCTTAGGGTAGTTTTGATTTGCATTTCTCTTATTACTAGAGATGTTGAACATTTTTTCATATATCTGTTGATTGCTTATACATCTTCTTCTGTGAAGTGTCTGTTCATTTCCTTAGCCCATTTGTTGATTGGATTATTTGTATTCTTGATGTAGAGTTTTTTGAGTTCTTTATATATTCTGGAAATTAGTGCTCTATCTGAAGTATGTGTGGCAAAGATATTCTCCCACTCTGTAGGCTCTCTCTTCACATTGCTGATAGTTTCCTTTGCTGAGAGAAATCTGTTTAGTTTGAATCTATCCCAGTTGTTGATTCTTGCTTTTATTTCTTGTGCTATGGGAGTCCTGTTAAGGAAGTCTGATCATAAGCCAACAAGGTGAAGATTTGGGCCTACTTTTTCTTCTATAAGATGCAGGGTCTCTGGTTTGATTTCAAGGTCCTTGATCCATTGTGAGTTGAGTTTTGTGCAGGGTGAGAGATAGGGGTTTAGTTTCATTCTGTTGCATATGGATTTCCAGTTTTCCCAGCACCATTTGTTGAAGAGGCTATCTTTTCTCCATTGCATATTTTTGGCACCTTTGTCTAGTATGAGAAAATTGTATTTATTTGGGTTTGTGTCCATGTCCTCTATTGGACCACTATTGTCCATGGTGTCAATAGGTACCATTGATGTACCTATTTTGGTGTCAATACCATGCTGTTTTTGTTACTATTGCTTTGTAGTATAGTTTAAGTTCTGGTATTGCAATACTCCCTGTTTCATTCTTCCTGCTAAGGATTGCTTTAGCTATTCTGGGTTTCTTATTTTTCCAGATGAATTTCATGATTGCTTGCTCTATTTCTGTGAGGTATGTCATTGGGATTTTAATTGGAATTGCATTGAATCTGTATAGCACTTTTTGTAGTATGGCCATTTTGACAATATTAATTCTGCCTATCCAAGAACATGGGAGATCTTTCCATCTTCTAAGGTCTTCCTTAATTTCTTTCTTCAATGTTTTGTAGTTTTCATTGTAGAGATCTTTTACCTCTTTGGTTAGATTGATACCCAAGTATTTTTTTTTTTTTTTAAGGCTATTGCAAATGGAGTTGTTTTCCTCATTTCCCTTTCAGCTGTTTCGTCACTTGTGTATAAAAATGCTTTTGATTTATGTGTGTTGATTTTATAGCCTGCTATTTTGCTGAATTCATTGATGAAGTCTAGAAGTTTTCTGGAGGGCGTTTTTGGATCCTCTAAATATAGAATCATGTCTTCCACAAATAGTGACAGCTTAAGTTCCTCTTTTCCTATTCATATCCCTTTAATTTCTTTAGTCTGCCTAATTGCTCTGGCTAGAGTTTCGAGGACAATGTTGAATAGAAGTGGTGAAAGAGGACATCCCTGTCTTGTTCCCATTTTTAAAGGGAATGGAAAAACCACAAACTGTTAACTGTGGGTAGACTTCTATTGAATTTTCTATAAATAATTTTGTCTTGCAAAGATTGAAAGATTATCTAAAAACAGAATCAATTATCTGGACATATGTCAAATCAGTAAGATCAAATATGCCAATTTACAAGTAGGGACTATGATGTGGGGATATGATATTCACAGTGTTGGGAGAGAATTATTTATCACTATTTTATTATCCTCCAGAGAATAAATCTTCAAACATAACCAGGGGGAGCACATTCCAGTAGCCAAGTAATGTCTTTATATTGCATAACATTTTTTCTGAAAGTTGTCTTCTAGTTGTTTGCCATCTAAATCATTCTTTGCTCTGGATCATTGCTATACTCCTTTGTAGATTATTTCCTAGGGTCTTATAACTGAATTCTTCATGTACCCAATGATGGAAAAATGAGGCACATGCTACTCTTGTAGGTAGGAATGAAATTATAGTGATTTTTAAGCTTTAGTGTGATAACAAAACATATCTTGTACACTTCCCTTTCTTCCAAGGCCATTCACTGTTTTGCAGAAAGTAAACAGCCTACAATCCACTGTTTGTACTTGAGACTCCATGCCAACTTCTACAGTTCAGGCTCCAACACACCTAGGAAGATCTTCCAGGCCCTGGTGTCCCTGTGCAGTTCAAAGTGTAGGTAACTTAATGAATTGTTTTATGGTTTGCAAAGAGCACCAAGTAAGAAATTACCTTATGTATTTGAACTTACCCTCTTCACAAAAATGGACCACACTAACGACAATGCCAAAAGTATAAATTCTAAATTCTACATTTGAAATGGCAGTTTTATAGCTTCCTTGTATTTTGTATCTAGCCATTTGGAGGATCTGCTAACTAACACATAAATATTTTACAGAGGTGTGAGGATAAGTTGGCCTATCCTATGACTTACAATAAGTGTGTAGAACTTATTTTACATTCTATTTCATATAATATATTTTTTTTTAATCATAGCATTTCTAAATGCTGGGAGAATGTTAATTCATTTTTTTTTCTAATAAGCTGCTAGCTGTAGATCAGTCCAAACAACCAATTTATTATATTTGCTAATTGCTAGCAAGGTGCCAAACCAACCTGCCTGAGCTATTTAACTTCATATTGTCAGTCTTTGCTGTTCAAAGATTTACTAGAAAAAATACCTCAGAGGTCTACTGAGAGGAAGTGGACAAGAAACTGGTAAGGCTGGGATAACCATGTTGCTAAGTGCATTTGATTCTACGTGAAGGAAAGAGCATAAAGTTGTGTGTGAAAGAGTCCTAGACAGCTTTTATTCTCAATCTGTTATGTTATCAGAGGTCATGCAGGCTTGCTTGGAAATATGAGCCAAACCTTCATTCCTGAGGCTATCTGAAACTTTAATAATCATAACATTCTTTCCCACCTATGTCTGTTTGCCAATAAAATGGGGCAAAGTAGTATCAATGGGACAGGGGTACCCAAGAGTACCACCTGGGGTTCTGTGCATAGTCAGCCCCACTCCCTTGCAAAAGAAGAGCCATTCTTTCTCCTACTAACCAAGGTCAACTACCCCTCACAATCTGCTCACTCCTCTTCTTGCCTGGTGATCCCTAGGCACAGGGATTTCTGAAGTTATCTGTGGTTAATCATACTTACAGTGAAATATGACCCTTTCTGTGTTTCCTGCTTCAGTGAGGTGCTGTGGGGGATTCCAAGTCCATGAAGTTAAACAGCTCAAGAGGGCTAGTTAGGCACCTAACTTAACCTCTGTGTAAAAATATCAAACCAATGCATGGAATAAGTATCTACTTCTTTTTTTTTTTTTTTTTCTTTCTTTTTTTTTTTTTTAGTATCTATTACTCTTATGAAAATCTTCTGGTCTTTTCAGAATCCCACTTTAGAGCCCTCTAAGAAAATGATACCAAAGCCGGGAAGTGGGATTAAAAGAATAAGAAGTATTTTATTGGGGAAAATGTTTATGAGGAAAAAAAAAATTGCTGAGAGTAGGGAGGTGGAAGAATCTGTGAGAACTACCAGACTGCAATGCAAGTTCACCCCAGTGAAGGAGAGAGAGGAAGAAGGTTGGCAATTAATTTGATGGAATTATTACAATAACAAAATAAATAAAGCTCAGTCAGTAGAGTGCTTGCCTTGTAAGCACAAGGCCCTGGGTTCGATCCCCAGCACCCAAAATAAATAAATAAATAAATGAATGAACGAATAAATAAATAAATAAATAAAAAGAGGTGTGGTGAAAGTTTTCTAGAAAGCTCAGTGATCTAACAAATTATGGAGGAGAACTTCAGGAAACGGTGGTTGTCAGCAGAGTCCTCTCCCAGGAAAAAGTCAGTCTTATATCCATGCCATCCTCAGGCACTGGCTGCCATGACTGTGGAAAGCATGGCTTTGGAATACATATGGAAAGGGATTTTATAGCATAGCAACTGGGGCTTCTAGTTAACTATGTTCTCATTGTTGAAAAGTGTGTTACTGTATGCTAATTATACACCTCTCTGAACAGTTCATGATAGATTAAAAATGCTATTTTTAATTAGTAAATAACCAAATACCATAACCAAAATTGTTACAAAATGGTATCTGAACTTATCTCTTTGGCGTTATACTGGGAATCCATTTATTACATGAAAAACAAATATAAGATTTTAATTTATAAGGACATTTATATTTAAAAATTCTATTGAGCTCCTATTCCTCTTCTATTCCCTGGTATGGTTTCAAAATATTTTCTGTTTTTGTTCTTTCAAATAATTTATTTACAAATAATGATATAGTTTCATCACTGATTATGTTCAAATTGATTATAAAGTATATATTACTGCAGAAATACAAATTCCACACAGAGATGAACTCTGTAATGTCAAAAATCATAATATCAAGGTATTTGGAAATAATATATGTTATTTTAATATCACTTTTATCTTAATATCAAATATTTTATTACCAGTCAGCTTATATTTTAGGAACTAAAATATTGAATATTTTATAGCAAATTTCATGACTCATCATCTCTATATTACACAAAAGATTACCAAATACTATAAATAGTTATTAGAGACTTTTTGAATAAGAAATCTTTCAAAGTTCTTTTGTGGATACCTTGATTGTTCTCTACCAACTTTAGAGACCACAGAGTCTACATGCCCTACTTTACCTTTATATATGTTCATTGGCTTATTTTAGGCTGCATTTTCTTACATAAAAAAAAACCATGCATAATAATCAGTCTTTGCTTATAACTCAATGTATGATTTAATGGAAAGAGCATTTTATAAACACATACTATAAAAATAATGTTTGAAAGCTGAGATATTTATGGTTTATCCATTTACACATCTATCTCTCTGTATAACCTCACTTGTAATATATCATTTTATTTATTTTTTAAGAAATTTCTGGGAGAGAATTTTAGATACATAATTAACAGAATTAATCTCTAACATTTGCAGTGTTGCTCTGTATCATATTCAATACACATTTCCCTTAAATTTCACTAGATGGTGCTAGGTATTAAATATAATAAATTTTATGTTTAGTATTGAATAGTCCATCTTAATGAACTCTTTTATTGTCTTTTTATTATATTTATGACTATAAAACCAGAAGCCAGTATTATATGACTCTGTTAAAACTGCATTTATGGGTCTCGCTTATGAAGAAGTCTAATTGCCACAAGTGACATGGGGTAAAATCAAAAGCACAGTCGTTTTCCCCCTAACACGATTCTTGAGGATACTTAATGGTATGTGAGAGTTTATCAAATTCATCATGGTTCACACTCACCATTTTTGTTTTTATATCTTTTTTTGATGGTTAATTGAATTATAATCTATAAATTCCTACTAAATCTTCTTTTCTTAGAATGTGCCATAATTATTGATATATACTAATGGACCATACAGAATGAATTTGATGAACCATAACAAACACAGGATCTTCCTTTTAAACTGTATACCACAGGTGTTATCAAGATCTCTGTCAAAGAAAGTCAAATGAAAATCTTTCTAAATCATGGACGCACAAACATTACTTTTGAACATAATTAAATCCATCTTCCAGCAATACCACATAATCATTCTTTTCAGAGAAATTAAGAGACATTTTAGAATTTGGGCTAAGTGTCATTAAATAGCAAATGTTTTCATTAATCTAGTAAGTACCTAAACATGATTAGCCTCTGAACTACCCTGCTTCCTATAACGTCAAAGCAGTTATTTATCTAAAATGTCTATGGAAGAAAAGTAGTCCTCCCAAATGAAAAAGAATCTTAATTTGATTTCACATATGATGTAAGGACAGAAGCTAATTGTAAAATAACATGTAAGGAAAAAAGTTTTGTCCCTCATTCCACTGCTTTATTGGAGACTGACCCTGACTCTCAGGTTCTCCTTTGCATTCAAAGTCCTATATAACCCTAAAAGAATCAACATATTAGCTGAAACCAAAGAATATTAGCATATCACATAATAAAGTGAGCTTAAATTAGGAAGTATTGTTCAAAAGTTACAATGTGAAGTTTTCTTATAGCTAGAGCTTTGTTAGTTTACTTTCCAAGTAAGTTTCTCTCCTTCCTCTTCGCTCCTCTCCTTTTTTCCTCTTTCCTGATTCCTTCCTTCCTTCCTTTCTCTCTCTCTTTCTTCCTCATGAGAACCATTCTTTCAAACTCAGTTGAATTTCTGTATCAGCCTTACTTTAATATCCTTTTCCTTCATTTCTTGTCTGTGTGTGAGTGTGTGTGTGTGTGTGTGTGTGTGTGTGTGTGTGTGTGAGTGTGTGTGTGAGAGAGAGAGAGAGAGAGAGAGGGAAGAAAGGGAGGGAAAATAAAAATGATGAATTTTATGTATACTTTAAAATAAGGCTTTTCACATATTCAGAAACAGTAATCTCAGTATTTTTCAAGTGTATTAGTTCTTATGAGTAAATTTTTAAAGCATGTTTAATTTAAACCATAATGTTTATAAACAGAGATCATTTGTGTTTTATTTAAAATTTTTTTAACCTTAGTGCTGCAATTGATGATAGAGTAAAATATGGCTACTGAAAAATGCAAACAGACAAAGGATTATGAGAATGCAAGGATCTAATTGAGTAATATAACATTTCTTGGTCCACTGATTCAGATGAGATTATAATTATGAATATAAATGCAATCTAATTCAAGCCTAACCTAATTAGATCTGCAAAACTTCCAGAAGTTAATCAATCAAGGTACAGAACTGCATATGAAGGTCTTCACACTTAGCAAACTTTGGATATAAAATGTAATTATATTCCCTTTATTTTTATCTAAAAATCAAATTATTAATGCATGATCTCTTAATAGTCCACATTTTGGAAGATCCCTTTGAAGTGTCTGACACATGTTCTTCTGCAAATAACATTGATGAAGTCAACCTATGATGTGAGCAGTTTTCATATTGTGATGACCTTGTCTGATGTTGCACTATGACATTGGGGCAGTTAGGTAACTCAGTCCTCTCAGTGTTTGCCAGTGAAAACAGATTCATAAAACACCTCTTGGGATTTTATGTATTTATCATTTCTTTCTTAGGTAAATACTCCTGAAATTTATGGCGATCTTGTTGATATTACTAGGAATGCTATCGATATCATTGTTACTAAGAAGTGGTTTGGCAATTCATTATGGTTGACCTCTGCTTTGTCAAAAGGCTGTAGCATCCCCAGCACTATGACCAGTATCAAAAGGCTCATCCCAACCTGCTTACTTATTAGGATGCAGTCCACAGAAAGGAAATTCCTTCAGGTCTCTAATCCTTTCAGACTCACCTATTATTTTGATATTAGAAAATGAGAATATTTATTTCATTGTGTGACAATTTATAGCAGAAACATACATGAATAATCCCCCAATATTTGAAATTAACACATTCCTAAATAGTTCACGAGTCAGAGAAGTTTCAAGGGAAATTATAAAATATTTTAAATAAAAACAAAATGGCAAATATCAAAATTGTGAAATCTGGTTAAAGCAGTGCTTAAATAGAAATGTATAATATCAATGTATACATTAGATTGGAAAACAATTCCCAAAGAAATAACTCAAAGATACACCTTTGGAAAATGTGTGAAGAAGTATAAATTAAACCCAAAGCAAGCAGAAGGAAGAAGACATTTACGAGCAGAAATCACTTATACTGGAAACAGACAAAAGTCATGAAGTAGAACCTGAATCTTTGAAAAAAGTGGTAAATTTGTAGCAGAACTGACTACAAACATATGCACCCAAACCCCAAATGCAAATTATTTATGTTGTGAATGAAAGGGTCTATTCCTACAGACTGTATGTTAAAAATATAGTAGGTAAATACTATGCACAATTTTATGCCCATAAATTTGATAACTTAAACAAAATTAGGTGAATACTTGAAAGTCACAAACTACCAAAACAAATTTAGGAAGAAATATATTGAATGATAATCCAGAATCGAGTGCATAAATTGTTCATCATCAATATCTTCCAATGAAAAAATCAGTATGCTCAGAGGGTTTCTCTGTCAAATTATAAAAATATGTAAGGGATAGATAACATCAAACTTTCAAAAAATCTTCCAAAAATATAAAAGAGAAGGAAATATTTCCTAATTTTTTGCATGAGATCAGAATTAGATCATATTACCAGACAAATCACAAATAAAGCAAGTGGCAGAAAACCTGCCTTAAGAACAAAGTTGTTCAAATTCTCAACAATAAAATAACAACTCAATCTACTGGGTGTACACACATATGTATATACATGCACATATGTATGTTAATATAGGGGTAAGTAGAATTGGTATAAGGAATGATGAAAGGCTAGTGGGAAATTTAAAATTTGCTATAATTCACCATATTCACAGAATAGAGAAGAAGAGCAGTATGATTCATGTAATAGATATAGGAAAAAATCTGACCTATGATCATGATAACAATCTCAGAAAATTATGAATACTAGTTGAGTTTCTTAACCTGATACTTGTAATGCAAATCTACAAAATTTGCTAGTAATGTATTAAATAGTGAACGATGAAACATTTTTTTGAAAGAGTAGGAACAAGGCAAAGTCTACTCTAACCAATCCCATCAATAACTATGCCAGAGGTGCTAGCCTTTGAGATAAAAAAGGAAAAAGTGTGGACTGGAAGGTAAAAATGAAAATTTCTCTCACAAAAAATCAACTTGATTGCCCTGAAAGGGGTCAATATGGAAATATCAATTGATCTGTAATTACTAATCATGAAAAATTAATTGTAAAATTTATATTAAAAGGCAGAGAAACAAGAATAGTGTTAAATATGTTAGAAAGTCGTGAACAGGTGGGTAGGGGTAAAAACAATGAATGGCAGACATTAGAAATTTTGCATTAACAAAATCCCTAAGTCATAAACTGAGACCACAAAGAATCTTTCCAGGCAGGCAAATATTTGGAAAATGGAAGTCAAAATGTTCAACTTCCCCCATCCATAGATAATTATAACCCCTTAAGAGAGCTATTACTTGAAATTATAGAGAACCTTAAAAAAACTGACCAGCTCTAGGAAAATGGGGTGGTATGTCAGAACCTCTCGTAGCCATATTTAATTCCAGTCCCTTAAAGGAATGACAGGTTCTAGACCATGTCACCATTGCTTGTGACCAGGTTGTCAGGACACTCCTTTATTCTTGAAACCATGTCCCAACTAGTCTGCATGACTAGGTTATTAGGATCCTCATGCAGGAAATTTGCTAAAGTCTATACCAAGGGACAATTAACTGCTTAAGGAGGTATAAGAGAATATAACAAGGACAAAGAAACTCAAACCCCTAAAAATCCCTGATTCTATAAAGGCCACATCGATCTTTTCAGAGTGTTTCATGCCACTCAGCACCTGTACTATATGCATATGTCACTTATTCTCACTTTCTCAAACTCCTGTCTGCTGCTATGTGTGATTCCAATAAATTTCTTCTTGCTACTATGTGCAACTCGCATGAAATCCTTGTCGTGAGATTTCGAGAAGTGGTGACTGAGAACCCGGGCATCTGCTTGGGTTCCAAGATAGGATCTTTTACACTGTGCAAACTAGATTTGAAAAAGAAAGTTGGAAGCGTACTCTATGTGCTTTTGAGACTGTATTAATCAAGGCAAATTATTAGAAAAATACACAAAGGGATCCACCGAGTCCAGCGTTCAGTCCTAAAATCAACACAAAATGTTCAACTTATCTTCACAGTTCTGGAAAGGAAGTTCAAAGAAGAAAGAAGAGACTTTTCAACACATGCTGTTGGAAAACTATACATCTCTATGGGAGAAAAAAAGCAAACAAAATACTTACACTTAGTTGTCACTTTATTTCAAAGTAGCAAAATGAGTTACTGTCCTAAACACAAACCTAAGAATTATGAAAAAACTCAACACTACAACACTAAATATAGGGCATTTTATTGCCATTGAAAATATTGTATCATTGATATCTGAGTAGAGATAGAAAATATTATAAGTCATTCACTCATGTCCAGACATTTCAGTTTTTCTTCAGGTTGAGACTTGTCCAAATAATGCTTCTTTGAACTTTACTGTCCCGTCTATTTGTGTGGACATATTTTCTTTTCTTTGGGATAAAAGCCTAAAAATATAATTGCTGTATTATAAGTTCATTCTAATTTTATGAAATTCATTCAAACTGTTTTCCATTTTACTTTTTCATCAGCAGGGTATGAAGAAAATCAAATTATTCTGCAAACACTTCCAGATTTTGTATTTTAATTATTTTTAAATTTAGCTATTTTAATATTTATATAATACTTCATGTTTTCAATTTAATTTTGCCAATGACTGCTTACTGTGAACATCTTTTGAAGGGCTGATTCAAATTTCCTTCAAATCTTTCTTAGTCAAGTATCTGGTCAAATTCCTTGATCGTGTTATAATTTTATGAATCGTCCCCAGAGACTTGAAAGGATTTCCAGAGATCTTAGAAATCTCTTATGAATTCTTTACACATTCATTCCAAAGACAAAACACTGAAGCTTGAACTAGCCCCTCATGAACCTCAGTTTTGCTTATCAACACATACCTCAAAACTTCATATCATAGAGCCTCAGAGCCCAATAGTATCCTAGTCTATATCCTAGAACTAAAAATTTAATCTGAATTTTTCAAAAAGGTAAACAAAGTAAATAGTGTATATATTTGAAAAGTCATGTATTTAGTATTTCCTGGCTTCTTTTTTACAGTACTGAACTAATGCATTGTTTATAAACATCTCGAAAATCTCTGAAAACATCCTGTTCCGTGTGTGCTGCGGAAAAACTGGATGAAATTTATTTAATGTGCTAAATATAAAGCTCCTAGATTTATAGCAGAGCTACCTTCAAAGCAATGCATTATCATAAGAATCCAGGGACTGTAATACAAATGAGGGGTTTTTGTTTGAATACAAACAATAATTGACTTTAGCATGTGGATGTCATGACTAATCTCAATTCCAAATAGCACTGTAGGTTAATGATTTGCTATGTAGTGTTCCACTATGCCACACCTGGGTTCATCATTGCCAAGGTGCCATAAAATCAACAATTGTTACATTTACTTACCTATTTCCCTTACTAGATTATGATTTTCTTGATACAGGGATGGTACCTCTATGTCTTTGGATCTGCATTAGCTAGCATACATCTTGTACCTAGCAGACACTTAAATACGTTTTGCATGACTGATAAATAATATGATGAACTTCATCTTAGAGAAACACAAAGTACTACAGTTGCAAAATGTATTATTTCAAGAAAATGTAACAGCGTAACTTGCTTAATTTAACTGAGTATAGTTACGAAGACATGATGGATTAAATTTCTTACTCTGGCTCTTATTTGAGAATTGGACATTTTTGAATCTTATTTCCTTACTTAAATCTTAATATACCATGCACAAATACATCAACCGTGCAATTCAGGTTTTATTTTATCAGAGGAGAAACAGTTCTTCTCTAAAAACCAAAACCAAACTTCACAATGCCAGACGGTTAAGAAACATTAGTTGCCCATTATTCTCAAAAGCATATTTTCTTTACTTACTTGTTCTAAACTTATGATTAAATGAGAAATTTATACAGGCTGTTTGTGGCTCAGTAGTAGAATGTTTGCCTAGTGCATGTGAGGCACTGGGTTTGATTCTCAGCACCACATAAAAAAATAAATAAAGATATCATGTATATCTAAAATTAAAAATATTTTTAAAAAATAAATTAGAAATTTATGCAGATGGGAGAAATCACATTTTTTTCATCAAAGTTCTAGCATTGGTTCTTGATAATTTCCAAATTTTTGATTAATTCCTACAACCCAAATCATAGTAACATTCATTCCAACACATTTAGCGAAGGTGAAAAAGGAGCTTAAACCAGTAGAAGACAAGACTACTAAATTTAATCAATTGATTACCTGCTTCATGACTTCAATTTGCAGCTTAATGGCTAAAAAAGTTCTTTGTACTTGCTAACATGTAAAATCTATAATAATTTGGTTTAAAATAATTTTAGTGACTTACATAATAATATTTTGCAATCTATTTCCTATTTTAAAAATTAGTAATTATTATCAATCAAGGAAGTTACTGGTAACAGTTATTTAACACGAGAAAACTAAAATATTTTGGTATTTTTTTCCCAAAGGTGCCATTTTTAATGGGAGGTAATGATTATAACAATTAAATATTTGAGTTACATATAAAAGTAAAAAAGAACAGAGTGAGTTATCTTGTAACATGTTATTCAATTATAGTTATGACTAAAGGATTATTGCTAATTTCAAATGTATTTTAAGAACTATATTTTTCAGCATGTATAGCTTAATTCTCTTCTTTGCTTTATAAATTTTAGCCTGATAAAAGGTTTGGAGACTCAAAGAGTAAGTTTAGACTCTTAATCTTCAAATCTTCCTACTATAAAAAAGGGCAAGATTATAAAAATGGCAGTGATTACAATTATTTATTTTTTTGTCAGTGAATTTATGTTGAACTTTGTTGTTTACTACTGGAGAAAATTGAGACAATAGTGGACTCTGAAATTAAGCCTAAGCACAAAAGTTCTGAGAAATGCAGTGATAATGAACAATTTGAACTCACCTATTCAGATGTAAGGAGACAGAACTCATAAACAGCTGAGGTGAAAGAGATACTAAGAAAGCTGGTTTTCCCTATTAACATCATTCACAAAGCAAACATTAGTTCCACTTACAACTGGTAAGAAAGAAAGAGAAAAAGAAAGAGAGAAAGGAAAGAAGGAAGGAAGGAAGGAAGGAAGGAAGGAAGGAAGGAAGGAAGGAAGGAAGGAAGGAAGGAAGGAAGGAAGGAAGGAAGGAAGGAAGGAAGGAAGGAAGGAAGGAAGGAGGGAGGGAAGGAAGGGAGGGAAAAAGAAAAAAGAAGAGGGAAGACTTGAAAGTCATTTTAAAATCTTTTGAAAATAGGGTATGTGAGTCATCACTTACATGACTTTATGGTTGAAGGTTCCATGCAGAATAGACTGAAAATATGCTTATTCAATGAATCATTAGTGGATGGTACTGATTACTCAAAAATCCATACCATTCACATGGCAGAGAGACATGTCAAACTGAAGTTTATAAGCTTATAAGCTGTTAAGTAACATACTTTATGTTCCAAAGGCATTTCCTTGATACCAGTGCCATGAAATATGCTTGATCAGCTTATTCTTTCTTTTACCAGCTAGAGTGGGCACATTTGCTTTTTGTACAATTTTCTTTTAATAGAATGCCTTACTTCTGATTGCAGCAGTTGTTGATTATTATTTATTTATTTTTTTTGTGAAAGAAACAAATGATTTGTTCTTAAAAACTTGACAAAATAATATGCTGCTGCAGATAGGTTGGCAACTTACTTTTTAATTATTTCCCATTTAAACTGCATACTTTCACCTAAATTTGGGTTTCTTCTGCAATCCAAGGTGAGTAAAAGAAAGACAAAAAGGTTAGTTGATGGGCAGTAATGGCAGGGTCTGAAATGAGTAACAAAGCTTTTTACAGATCAACTTGACAGACTTCAAAGATATTGTATTCTTAAGTACTTATTATGTAGATGACTGTAATTTGTGTGGAATTAAGTTTAAAGAAATTGAAAGTTACTGACATTATGTTTATAGAATTTCCCAGGATTTGAGAGAGTTTAAGAAATTACAAATTTCTCCTTTCTCAATGCTTGCTTAGTCTTGTTTATTGGTGGGAAGTGTTGAGGTCACTTTCTTCCAACAAGTGTATCCCTTTCTTTCATCCAAGTGTACTGCTAATTGCCTGACTAAAACTGAAAGTGTCAAAGATGGATCCAGTAATTACAATGCCCTTGAAGTGAAAGGGATAGCAAATCTCTGTGCTTTTGATAGAGGTAGCAGAGAAATTTTTTTGAAAAATTATATATAGCATATATTCTTTCTCTAAAAGTGAGTTTGATGATTTGGTAAAGATCCAGTCTAAGATCTCCATGGTTTAGGGTAAATGAGAGCCCTAGGAATTAATGATGAAAATTAATAAACAAATCTTGATCAAAAGTCAAGTTGAAGGATGAATTTTAAAACTATTTTAAAATTAACATTATTATAACATAATAATTGAAAATGTTGTCCATAAAATTTTTAATTTTCCATAAAGACACTTGGTATTTCTAGATGTTTGGAAGCATTACCATGAGGATGAAATTGGGGAGTAGTCTTTTTAGTAAATGGTGCTAGTACAATCGATATTTACATGTAAAAAAAAATACCACATATGAAAACTGAGAGAAAACTGATACTAGACATAAATATAAGAGCTAAAACCATAGAACTCATAAAAGAAAACTCAAGAGTAAATTGATCTTCATGATCTTGGATTAGGCAATCATTTCTTAGATAAGAGAATCAGAAGCAAACTCACAAATTAAAAATTCATATAATTATTACCAATTTAATATAAAACAATAACAAAAGCAAGGTCTCTGAATCTAGACTTAAGGTAATATTAAATAACACGAAAAGTAATTTTAATTAGAAGTATAAATTTTACCACTAATCTCTCTAGAATAATAGGATTTTTAAATACATTTGTTGCCTTTGTTTTCTTGACCTTGTTTTAAAAAATCTTTTAAAATAACAACTGTATTTAGATAATTTACACGCCAACATTTATTTACCACAAACAGTAAAAATTCAAGGTTTTTGGTGTATTTGAAAAGTTGTACACACATTTCTCTAATTTTAGAATATTTTAACACCCTACAAATAAATTACATACATATTAGAAAATAATTTCCCATTCATTAACCCTTCCTTCCCCATCTTAGCAAACACTAATCTAATTTCCGTCTTTATGAATTTAACAACATAGACATTTCATATAAACAGGATTCTAGAATGCTAACTTGGTATAATGTTTACAAGATTCACTCATATTTTAACATGTATCAGTATTTCATTTTTAATTTTTGGTACCAGGGCTTGAACTCAGGGGTGCATTACCACTGAGCCACACTCCCAGCCCTTTTTATTTTTTTATTTTATTTCCATTTTATGTATTTTTTAAAATTCCTCTGTGAATACAAGGGTGCCCTCACAACCTGGCAGTATTTCATTTTTTTAATTGCTAAACATTATTTCATTATCTGAATGAATAATTTCCCCTTATCAATTCATCAAATTACAAATTTGAATCCTTCAAATTTTTTATTAATAAGCATAAAGTGGTGAGTATCATTCACATACATGTTCTTTTGGGAACAAATATTTTCATTTTCTTCAGTAAATAATAATTAGAATTATTGATTCATGATGCCTCTTTGCTTATTGTTTTTCAAGGAATTTCCTTATGATATTCCAAAGCAGCTGCACCCTTTTACATTTCTACCAGCAGTTATCAGGGATCCAGTTTCTCCACATCGTTCCCAATACTTGTTATCACCCATTCATACATTGTTTGACTAACTGTTTGCTTAACCACCGAAGTGAGTATGAAATGGTAACTCATAGTTTGGATTGGCATTTCCCTAGGTCCTAGTTATTAATGTTATTGAGCACATTTTTCTGAGATTATTAACCATTTCTCTCTGCTCTTTGGATAAATATCTATTCGAATCTTTTGGTTTTAAATTGGCTTAATTTTCTTATTCTTGAATGCATTTTCATTTGCTAGGTGTTGTCATTTGATGGGCTACAATTTTTAGTATGGAGGTTTGCTTATCATTCTTTTATCTAAGATATAATTACCTAATTCAGAGTCATGAAGATTAAATGCTTATTGTTTTCTTCTATGAGTTTTATAGTTTGAGGTCTTACACTTATGTCTATTTATCAGTTTTCTGGCAGTTTTTATATATGGTGAAAGGTAGCAGTCTTACTACATTGTTTTACATGTAGACATCATTTGCTATGATTTGGATGTGATTTGTCTCCCAGTGGTTCATGTGTTAGAGTATCCATCTCCAGTATGGTAATGTGGGAGTAATGGAAACTATAAGAGGTCTAGTCTTGTGTTATTGTGGGTCCTGCCCTAGGATGGAATTAAGGTAGTTCTTTTGGGACTCTGTGTTAGTTCCCATGACAGTTATTAAAAGGGCAAGTTTCGCCCCACTGAGTTCTGGCTTGGTGTCTCCATGTGCCCCAACATTTGTGATAGGATTCACCATGAGGCTGAACAAATGGGGCCTCCCAATTATGGACTTTCTATTTTCAAAACAATGAGCTAAATAAATATCTTTATAACATTTTAAGTCTCAGGTATTTCCTTATAGTCATGCAAAAGCTATTAATATGACTGTGTATATATGTATAAATATTAATATGTTAGTTACAGGAATACATATTCTATATATGACCTAATAGACCCAGGTAGATATTCTATTGGTGTCCATAGAGGAATTCTAGTTTTTGTCCTAATCTTAATGTATTTCTTTGATATTAATTGAACAATGCTTAGCAGAAATAAAATATAATTTCAGAAACATGTTACAATATTTTACCTTACTTCCTTAAAATGTACAAAGTTAAATGAAATGATTTGCACAAATATTTTTCATTTCACTTGTGCATATATTACTTGAGAAAATTATAAGTATATATTATATTAAATCTTAAATCATTAATCATTTTTGTCATAGGAATAACAAGTATAACATAATAAAAACAGTCATGGAATTCATAAACCATAATTAGGAGTGAATATCAAATTTTTGTCACCAATTCCATTGACAGTATTGTAATATCAATATTAACTTTCTAGAAGTATTTAAAAGGTTAATTATAGCTGTACCATTTTTAGAGCATCTATTTTCAGAAAAAAATTATAAAAATTATATGTATATTCATAAAACTAAATGACTGGGCAAAACAGATAAAACAAAGTTACATAAATGGGCAGGTTGACAAAGATTTTAACAGCTTCCAAGTTTTTTAAACACTCATGTGTTGTTTAACAAAAGGAATAAATTCTGAAAAATATATCACTAGCTTATTTCATCATTGTGAGAATATCACAGGGTATACTCATACAAATTAAATTAACTGCAGACTACAACATCTCTAGGAGATATAATCTTTGGGACCACCATCCTATACAATGTTTTGCTGACTGAACATCATTATGCAAAATATGACTATATATTTTTCATTTAGTACCTGCTATCCAATACAAACAGGATGATTTGTTTCCATTACATAAATCTATATTAACAGCAGCCAGTACTCATCTAGGCTGGCAAAATATGTGTTTTCAGATGCATTTACTTCTTATTACTTTAAAAACCCTTTTATCGCTACAAATTATCATGCATATTTATGTCCTCCATGAAAATGAACAGTGATTGATAATATTCAGTTATGTACTTATTACCAATGAAGCATGTTCTCAGTGAACTTAGTGAGGAACTTAGTAAAAATACAAACTATGCATTCCAATTCAAACTTCATGTACATCTCACAAGAAGTCAAAAAATGAGATCGTAGGAAGAACAGTGCTTCTTGTGTCCTGGATTGAACTACATATTCTCAAGTAACATATTGATGTTTCCTTACTTCTTCAGGGTCTTTCATGTTTGGGAGCATAATCGAATGTACTCACAACTCCCTCAAATAAAAATGTGCAGTCCCTTCAGCCCAGACTGCTCACAACCCCTTGCATCCCTTCTTCCATCAGTTGCCATTGTTTTGTTTTACCGTACTAACAAGATCTGTTCTTGTTTGTGTGGCTGTTTTCAACTCTAACCATTGTCCACAATAAAGGGTAACACTTCATAAATCTTCCCACCTCTCATACTGGAGTCTGCACCCTCAGGTGTATTTTTCTTCACTCTGCATGTAAATTCCATTACATATGTCCCTCAGAAGCCTATAAGACATGTTGATACTTCAGAACAAATGGGGCACTATGGCCTGTAATTCTGGTTAGGAGATTCTTTGCTCCTATTACATTGGTTGAGACTATACCTGTGTGGAAACATAGAAAGATCTCAACAGTAGCCAGCCAGAATATGGATACTGTGATTTGCCTATGTTGCAATGATGATTAATCTGAAGATGTTGAAAACTTTGGTGTTTGTATACATTTACTCAGAATATACAAATATTAATAACTCAGTTTTAAATATTTCATATTGACTATAACATTGCTCAAGTAAAAATTACTTAAAGTATTTTGCTTATGAAGCTTAGAGGGCATATTAAATGTCCTTGAGATTGATTACTATGAATGGAGTTATAGGGCCCTCATGTATTAACTGCATCTTATTGTCATAAAATTTAAAATTATGGTATACTTTCAGGCACCTCTCATCACAGCCTTGCTAACATTTGATGGATTAAAACTATCTATCATTTTATGCTTACCATTCATATGATTATTTTGTATGTTATAACCAATATTTTTTTCTGTGACCTAACTTTTCTTCTCTTTTGACTCTAGTCTCCTGCATTGGAATAAATTTTTTGTGTCTATGCATCAATCATATTTTAACTGTCTCTAATGTATACATAAAAACTGTTTTACATCACTTTGAATATAGATTTTAATTTTGATATTATGTTTAATGTTTCACAGCAGTTTCTCAAAATCTCATCCTAACCTCTCTTTTCAGTGTTTTCCGCTCCAATTCCTTAGAGCCACTGGCTTTTTTGTCCTACCGAAATGTCCAAATCATTCCTTACCTTTTACAACATGAAATATTCAGAGTGATGCTTTTGCCATAATTATGTAAGATGGTTACACCTTTGCCTTGTCCTGGAGTATGTTTTTCCAGGGATCAATTCCTAGTCCTCGTTTCCTTTAATCACTCCACTGCTTTTACACCAGCTTCTTGGCATGTCATCTTCACTTGATTATCCCCCTACCTCACAGAACAGTCATTCTGCCTCCTGTGTTGGCTCTTCCTCTTTAACATTCCTCTGAATGTTGATGTTTCCCAGGAGTGTGGATGATAGCCTGTTTTGCAGTCTTTATTTACTCCTCTGATCATGAGTAGTAATCAGGTGTTTACATATCTTTGACACTGATATTTTCTACGTTTCTGTTTCTAGCCTGGTCTTTTCTTTTGACTTGGGTCTTAGAATCTCTAAAATAGAGACTAAAAGGGGTGATTTATGTGCAAGGAATTTACAAAAGGAGTGTTGCCATGAGTATTCTAAAAGAGCCTGAAACAACTGAATAGAAAAGGAAAAACCAAGCATGTGTTTGGTTCAAGTGAGTGTAGGGCTGGCCTCACTCTGTAAATTGAACCTAAAGTTTGTTCCATGTGGAGCAAAGGAAGAAGACTAATGCTTTTTACTGCTGATTGCACCAAAAGAAATTGTTTAATGTGAGGGGCTCCAGTAATCCAAGAACAGAGTCTGAAAAAGTCTGGGCAGCACTACAGGCTAGGCCTGCAGCAGTTGGGTGAAAGGCAGCATTAGAAACAGGAAGACAATCCCAGGACCTGGGGTGACGCACCTGCAGCATCTGCTTCAAAGCCAGAATGCTTATTTGGCATCCCTGTTTCAATATCTAAGAACCAGTTAACAGAAATAAATTTTAAAACAGAGTGTTATTTCTTTAACCATTCTCCCAGTCTCATGCGTGCTCTTTCTAACTCATAAGTGGCACAATCTTTCACTCAGTTACCCAATCCAAAAAGTTAGCATCCCCTTTTTCTTTATTTATTGTTCTCATGCCTTATATTCAAACTTCTTTTAAGACATGTCACTTGATCTTGAAAACTTTTTCTGATGGTCACAGTATTTTGTGAACTGACTCAAAGGGGAAGAAGAGGTTAGCATTGTGAAAGTGTACATAATTTTCTGTCAATCTATGCAACTACATTTTTACTTTCTGGCTATAATAATATAGAGGCACATAGAGAAAAGGGAAAAAGAGAAAACAAACATTTCAAAGTAGAATGCTAAATTGAGGATAAATGTTTGCTAGGTGGGTTAACCTATTGACTATACCTAATAATTATCATGTTCTTGCATACATAACAGAATGCTCATTTATATAGCAAAGAAAAACAGTAGGAAAATGTGGGAATTTAAGTGAATATACTTACTATTTTGACAACTTATATTTATCTATATTTCAGTATCTCTTTTGCTCCTTTTCCCTATGTCATATTTCAGAGCTATGTGACAAAGAATTATGAAGAGAAAGGTTTCCAATAAAAATTTACAGCTTTTGTTCATTTAGAATCTTTGAGCACACCATATTAAATATATTAAATTCTCATTGGTAACTTTTCAAACTTTAAAAGTGCCTTAGTGGATATTAACAGTGTTGCCTGCATTGGAGTGAAATCATGCAGCTCTCTTGACTTTCCCTTATTCTTAATTTGACTCTTGTTCATGGTATGTCTAAATAATCCAGGTCTTTTGTTAAATGAGATGATTAGTACATAGTAAAATGAACACATACTTACTTTATTGAAATGGAAAAGAATCATAATCTCAGCATGGATTTAATAATCATAAATCCACACCTATCATTCTGGAATGTATTAAATTTAGTAATAACATATTCATTCTTAAAAGCTTATTTTCATACAGAGGAGAAAAAGGCACACAGCTCTTATTCTTGGTTGTGATTTTTACTTTCTTTGGAAGTAGGACATAATAACACAGAGTTTTACTTCCATAAGACTTTCTCAGTTGGCTGTTTCAAAGTAGTCTATTTATTTTTAATGATTTGATATTCTGTCTTCACTGCCTTTTACAAGGTTAACTTACTGTTACTTTTATATTACTAAAAATACTGTTCAACTTAAAGTACCAATGTCTCCAAAGCTGCACATATAAGCAAAATTAATGACTGGCAGGCTTTGTCCTTCATTTAGACTAGCTGTGCACTTTTAACAGTCCTAACCGCTGTTGCTGTCATGGGGGCTCTGCACACATTTGCTGCTTGGTAGATCTCAGCAGGATGAGGAAATGTCTGTTCTTTGTTGAAAATGAAGAGATTTTAAAGTATTTAACGTGAAGACTTAACTATGAACACTTTTTCCATTCTTTATGCCTGGAGAAATTCTGTTTTATAGGGAAAATATTAAAAAGGCTAATATTATATAAGGAGAAAATTTATCCCAAAGCTAGAGTGTATTAAATGAATATGATGAATAATTGGTCATTCATGCTATAAATTTTACTTGACACACCCAATAGTAGTATAAATAAGCATACTTTGACCTGTCTCATTAATAGGTATACAGACCAAGTTTGAAAAATTAACTGAGAATTTGAATTGTCACTAAAATCTAAATTTCTCTCTCTCTTTTTTTTTTTTTTTTGATAAATGCAAAGGTTAAAAGGAAGGATTATAAATTCTTACAAGAAATGAAATTCCAAAGCACAAATAACAATAATATATTTTATATCTGTTACTTTTAGAAACCAGAAAAGGTAGGTATAGCTACAGTTTGCTTTATATTTAGGATCTTAGGCTCACCTACAAAGAAGGAGTCAGTGTCATGAATTTGACCTTATTCCTCTCATCAAATCTTTTAGATTTTCATTCATATACAGATCAAATGACCATGTATAATATAGATCACTATGCATATATTTCATACAAATTTTGAAAACTTAATTTTAATTTGAATTTTCCTTTTATTTTCCACTCAACTATATTTTATGATCTAGTTTCAGTTTCATGTAAAGTACAAGTTTCAATTGGTAAGTATTCCACTTTGTAAATGGATAACATGTTTTCATGTATTAGTGCCTGAGATTAAGGACATATAGTTTGACTGCTGGGTTTTCCCTCTAACAAAATTTTTAGTGTCACCATAGTAAACCCTCAGATCTGTGTCCCCTAGAATTTGTGTCACCAACTCAAAAGTAATTCAACTAAGAGTAGAATTATTAGATTGTAGATCGTATATATTTTCAGTTTATATTGATGCTGGCACTCTCAGAAACATTTAAGTAATATAATTTTATATTTTCTTACTTAAAATTTTATTCATTCTGCTATACTCCTTATTTTTCCCAACGTTGTGTTTTGAAATAATAGTTCATAATTGCTTTAATAATATTTTCCTTATCGATTGTATGATTCATCTCCATTTATATATTTATTTACTATATAGATTTTCAGTTCTGTGAGTTCCTAAATCCATTTTTGGTCTTTTACAAAAACCTATAAATTGTTTATCTTTGATGTTATGTGTTTTGGATATTCATTATGTCTATTACGTTGAAATATTCTCTCATTCTGTTGCTCAGATCTTATATTTTTCACCTGAGATTTCTCCTCTACTCTTTATCCTTGATAATTGTATAGATAATTGTATAGATACAATAATTATATACATGTAATAATTATAAATATCTATATAATTATCAAGGATAATTATAACTGTCTTTACAAGCTTACTTTTAATCTTTTTTTAAATTCTGTAATTCTACTTGGTTCTTTTTTGTCTTGTACTCAAGTCTAATAATCCCATGTGCTTGTTTCCTTAATGTTATTAAATTTCTCTGAATTTAGTTTCCTATACTTTGGGGGGGGTTCATTCATTCAGTCATTCTGTGACTGAAACTCTAAGTAAGATGCTCTGTTTTGAACACTGGTAATAGAGCAGTAAGCAAGACCAGAAAGTTCTGCTCAGATCTATAAATGGCATATTACTCCTCGAGAATTATTATATTAATTGTATCAGGAAATTGCCTTTTTCTGTGTTATACATGTTATATATCTGTTTATTTCACAATTTTGTATGAGATTTTGGGATAAATGTTTCATTTGATGTTTTCCCCTGCAAGTGCTTATAGATGTGAAAATCTTACAGGTTCACTTTTACTTGGCCCCTTAAACAAATTACAAAATGAAAAAACAGTTTTTTAAATTTTCTCCTTAACATTTTTGTGGTTTAGTACCATAATCAATTAAAATCCACCATTTAGTCATTTGATTCTTGTCCATAAGTTCACAATTTATTTTACAAGACTAATTTTGTTTAAAAGATAGCTGTGAATTATTAATTATTTTCTGTCATAAGGATAAGTTCATACCTGTATATTTAAAAGGAAATTAGTTGTCCTAAGCTTCACAAGGAAAAATATTATTTTTGAGTGAAAATTTCATGGATAATTATTAAATTTCCTTTAAAGATCTAACAATTATAAAATTCATTTCATAATATTTCATCTTCATTATCAAATTATTATATCATTATTTAAATACCATTTCAATTTTTTCAAATGAGCTTGTTTTAAATGTGAATAAAGCAATATATAGATTTAAAAAATAAACTTGGTAGATATGGGTACATGATATTTTTAATCATTTTTGTGTAAAAGTTTAGTACAGTTCCTTAACACATAATATTTTTTAAACCTATCCAAGTAATCTATGCATCTCTGTTTTCACATATTAAACTGATCCTTTTTTCTCTTAACACTCTAAACTGTGTTAAATTGTTTAGCCTGTAATTTTGTTTTTAATTGTAAACAAATGGGATACATGTTGTTTCTCTGTTTGTACATGGAGCCAAGGCATACCATTTGTGTAATCACAAATTTACACAGGGTAATGTTGTTTGATTCATTCTGTTATTTATTTCCTTCTCCCCCACCCCTCCCACCCCTCTTTTCCCTCTATACAGTCCTTCCTTTCTCCATTCTTGCCCCCCTCCTTAACCCTAACCCTAAACCTAACCCTAACCCTAACGCTAACCCCTCCCACCCTCCTAAAAATGTCATCATCTGCTTATCAGCGAGATCATTCAATCTTGGTTTTTTGAGATTGGCTTATTTCACTTAGCATGATATTCTCCAATTTCATCCGTTTGCCTGCAAATGCCATAATTTTATCATTCTTTATGGCAGAGTAATATTCCATTGTATATATATGCCACAGTTTCTTTATCCATTCATCAATTGAAGGACATCTAGGTTGGTTCCACAATCTGGCTATGGTGAATTAAGCAGCAATGAACATTGATGTGGCTGTATCTCTGTAGTATGCTGATTTTAAGTACTTTGGGTATAGGCCAAGGAGTGGGATAGCTGGGTCAAATGGTGGTTGCATTCCAAGCTTTCTGAGGAATCTCCACACTGCTTTCCAGAGTGGCTGCACTAATTTGCAGTCCCACCAGTAATGTATGAGTGTGCCTTTTCCCCCACATCCTTGCCAACACCTATTGTTGCTTTTATTCTTGATAATCGCCATTCTAATTGGGGTGAGATGGAATCTTAGGGTAGTTTTGATTTGCATTTCTCTTATTACTAGAGATGTTGAACATTTTTTCATATATCTGTTGATTGCTTATACATCTTCTTCTGTGAAGTGTCTGTTCATTTCCTTAGCCCATTTGTTGATTGGATTATTTGTATTCTTGGTGTAGAGTTTTTTGAGTTCTTTATAGATTCTGGAAATTAGCACTCTATCTGAAGTATGAGTGGCAAAGATATTCTCCCACTCTGTAGGCTCTCTCTTCACATTGCTGATAGTTTCCTTTGCTGAGAGAAATCTATTTAGTTTGAATCTATCCCAGTTGTTGATTCTTGCTTTTATTTCTTGTGCTATGGGAGTCCTGTTAAGGAAGTCTGATCATAAGCCAACAAGGTGAAGATTTGGGCCTACTTTTTCTTCTATAAGATGCAGGGTCTCTGGTTTGATTTCAAGGTCCTTGATCCATTGTGAGTTGAGTTTTGTGCAGGGTGAGAGATAGGGGTTTAGTTTCATTCTGTTGCATATGGATTTCCAGTTTTCCCAGCACCATTTGTTGAAGAGGCTATCTTTTCTCCATTGCATATTTTTGGCACCTTTGTCTAGTATGAGAAAATTGTATTTATTTGGGTTTGTGTTCATGTCCTCTATTCTGTACCTCAGAATCAGACCAGAGACCCTTCATCTTATAGAAGAAAAAGTAGGTTCAATTCTTCAACTTGTTGGCTTATGATCAGACTTCCTTAACAGGACAATTCCAATATAAATCTACTGAATTAGGACCATAAAAGATAAATGCCAACTGCAATCAGTTATGTATTTTCTGTGTGTAATTTCCTTTTTTCTAGTTGTATATATAACTTGCATATATAGTACACTGGAACATTCTAGACCATCTTCATTTTTGAGTACAATTAACTCTAGAAAATTTTGTGCTTAAGTACACTTTGTTAAATTTAATTCATCTCAGATTTTACTTTAACAGGTGCTAAGGATAGAACATAAAAGAGAGGCAGATTTAGAAAACCACAATTCTTAATGTTTAATTTCCAAAGAGTTAAATTATAATAGTTCTTCATTAAATGCTACCCCTGTCTAATACACACACACACACACACACACACACACACACACACACAATTTTTTCCTAAAACAGAGGTTCTGTCTTGAAAAAAACAATGGGTTTTATGGAGTAGAGTTTAGAAAAATACCAATATTTCTGTTTTACAAACTTCTCAAAATTGAGACAAAATAAATTGCACATATTTTAAGAATTTTGGAACATGTAAGTCTGTGAACTTCAAAATCAAGATGAAGTGACTTCTATCCTCCCTAAAAGTGTCTAGGAAAGTTAATGTCATCCCTACTTCCCTTCATCAGGTTTTTTGTTTTTTGTGTGTGTGTTTTGGTTGGTATCATAGATTGAACCCAAGTGGCACTTAGTCACTGAGTTACATACCTAACTCTTTTTTATTATTTGTTTGGAGACCAGGTCTCACTAAATTGCTTAGGCCTCGCTAAGTTGCTGAGGCTGGCTTTGGACTTGCGATCATCCAGCCTCAGACTGCCAAGAATTACAGGTGTGCACCACCTTGCCCAACCTTCCACTAGGTTTGAAGGAAAGCACTGCTTGACTTTCTGTCACTACAGATTAGTTTGCATGTTTTGTTATTTTAAATATATGCAATCATAAAATTTGACAATTTAATGAAGTTTCTTTCACTTAAAATGAAGATTCTGAGATTCACCTCTGTCGTTCCTAGTTTTTGTCATTCATTTTATTATTAAATATCATTCTGTGTGTAGATATAATCCATTTGTTTATGTACCCATTGATGTCTATTTTGGTTATTTTTATTTATTGGCTATTGAAATTAAGCATGTGTTTCAACATTATTGTTAAGACATATGGCTTGAGTAGGAGAGGAATAACTGACTCAAATGTATTTGTGCACTTTTTAAACAATGCACAAATGTGTTTTCTGAAGTGGACACATGATGTTCTATTTCCACCAGTAGTACATGACAATATCAATTCTGCATGCTCCTCCACACTTAAGTTTTTATCAAGTCTTTTTAATTTTAATAATTCACTTAGCAACTTAGCAAGTTATTTACCTATTAAGACACCATGTTTATGAGCTTGGATAAAGTTATGGAAGGATTTAACTTATATATATTTTTTTCTATTTTCTAGCTTTGGGGAGTGACAGGTGGTAAAGGTGGGGCTGGTGAGGCTGATAGAGTAAAACCCAGAAAATGTCATTAAGAGGGGCTCACATGATGTGTAGTCTTTGGAGCCTGTCTTCACTCATCATTTTGTCACGTGGAATATCATAGATGTCTTACCAATTCACTAGCCCAAGGACTTTGGGGCAGTTTTGAATAAAGTTTCTAAAAATAGTCACAAGAGATGTCTGGATAAAACCATATTCATATATTGCTAAATATTCAGAAGTGTGATTCTGTCTGCTATAGTTTGGATGTGTCTCCCCCAAAATTCAAGTGATAAAACTCAATGGCCCTGTATTAAATGACAGGTCCTTGAAGAACTGATTAGGCCACCTGGGCTTCTCCATCACGAATAAGATTAAGGCCATCATTTTCCCCTAATATTATGTTTTTCAACACTAGGGAGACTATTTGTTGTTATTTGTAAGTAATGATTACTATCAACATAGTAATTGATATTACTTATTTTAATTTTAATGAAAATAGAGTAAGAATACCAATCATAATACAGTTTAGAGAGCTTCCAGATTCAAGTGATCATTCGTTTATTTACTATTCACATTTCTTTCTTAGGTTTGCTAAAATGAGGGTTGCAAATAATGTGTTGCTACAAGGACATGTGGCTATCCATGCTTAAAATAAGAGACAAACTGGCAAGTTTGAGTATGTAGACTGGTAGGAACTGGGCAATTCATCAATGGAGTTTAAAATAAAAAAAAATAAATTACTTATGGAAATATGTCTCAATGTACATTCTTAAACCCTACCCAAAATACAGCTACAAGTTCTCTAATGCCATCTGCTTTTCTCTTGAAGACAATACTATAGGTGTTAAAAATTCAAATTCTGATTCCAAAATAGTAATAAACTATTAAGAAGTAAAAATGTTTCAAAGTTTCAAAGTTTGATAGAATATACTCTGCTTAGAATTAATACAGAGTTCTACTAATGAGAACAATGTAGCTCTTTCATTTTCTGTGACATATGATGACCCAACTACATCTTCAATTTGTTTTCTAATTTGCAGGTAATGGAGACCATTATGGTAGATAGTGACTTTTTTAGTTAGAATATATTCAACAGTCCACACCTGTGTTAGTGATTATAAACAAATGATTAATGTGATAGAAGCAGCTCGCTTCATGAGAAAATGGCATTTAACTTGCTCGGCACTTCACTGTGCCAGTCATCTCCAAACATAAGGTCACAGCTGTTCTGTGACATTTTTACACAATGGAAAATCAGACTGTTCCATAGAGAAATAAAAAAGAAATTTAATAACCTGACATTTGAAGGAAGAAATAAGCCATTTCAGATACAGGTAATTTTACATGGATCTTATGTGAAAACAACATCATTGTTAAAGCAATAGACATCAATATTTTCTTAGGCCACTTATAATACAAGAACTTAACAAGGCCATTATTGTTAGTAATTTTCCAGTGTGCAAGACTGATAAGCTCATGAAATCTCTCCAGCATCTTTAAACTGTCCAAACCTCTATAGTTTTTATTATATTTGGAAAATTGTTGTTCATTTATATTTTAATAGTGCTTTTATAAATTGTGTTATATATTTATTTTTATATGTAGCTGTCAGAAATAGGTACAACTCTAACAAAACTATAGATTTAAATAGCAATAAATGCAATGACCACTGTGACAATATTTGATCTATTTCTCTTACCACTTTTTAGTCCATGTATTTGCCTGTTCTGCTATCACTGTCATCCTTTCTTTTGGTTGTGTTGCTTTTCATCTAATATGAGCATTTAATCATCTGTCAGATGTGATTTCCATTAATGGGGAAATGCAATAAATATTGTTAATCAATCATTGTGATTTTTTACAAAAAGTCTCCTATTATATATTTGACTTCCTATTTTGTAAAAATAAAGCAGTGTTTTCACATCTATTTTTCCCTTTTGTTGTCTTGCTTGAGGTTACCCAAATTTTCTGTTCTTTTTTCCTCTGTATATATCCTCTTTCATTACTTCATCAAGTTCAATGATTTAAAAAGCCTTATATATGCTAATGATATGAATTTGTAGTCCTAAGCCTTGCTAAAATAGGCTACTATGTATATGTGTTTGTATTTGAATCTTTAATACATGCTTCGAGTTAAAAAGTAATCCTACACAAATAAAAACATTTTTAACTCCATCAAATTTATGCCTTACCATCAAGCACACCATCTCTATATTACTTCAAAATGTATTCATGGAAAAATAGAAGAACCCTCTTTTATTCCTTTTATTTTCTTCCATAGTCCCACAACCAATCAAATTGCTTATCTATACATGTAATATTATCTCTAAATCCATCTTTCCCACCATCCCTTAGTTTAAGCTAGTTTGCTTAGAAAATTTTGAAAGTCTCTTGATTGGCTACTCTGTTTTTATTTTTGTCTTTTCAGTAGTTCCTCTTTGTAGAAACTATTCCATAGACTTAAATTTATCTTGTGCCATGTCTTCAAATCACTGTTTCCCTTTTTTTTTTGTCTGTAAGATTAAATTCTAATATCATTTCATCTCAGAACCAGTCCCTAGTAATTCCTAGTTAGCCCCTGATTAATACTGACATATTACCAGTTTTTTTCTTCATAATACTGATTGTTACCCAAAAATATTTTCTCTGACTTTTCAATAAGATGGTAAGTATCTTCCTTAAGGACAAGTATTTAAATTGTGCCTATCCTCTATTCCCAGTAAGAAGCATAATTCTTGGAATACAGAAGTGACTCAATAAACTTACTGATTTACCAACACTGTTGTATTTAAATAAAAGAATACTTTTTAAAAGACATTTCAGGATACTTACTTAATTATTGTAGCAGTCTATCTTTATCAATGGATATAGATCTTTTTCTGATGTGTAGATCTGCCTTTGTCTTTTCATTTATTTTTATTCACATATAATAGCAACCAATTACATTTTTATAAAACTAATAGTTATGATAACCTTGTGTTGTGGACTATGAGGATGAAAAACATTTTCCATTTACCTACCCAACAATTCAAAAACCATTCATAAAGTTGTCTACCAAAACCCAGACTGTGTGCAGAGTGCTGGGAATATAGCAATGAACGTTATAGACAAAGTATCTGTGTTTACATGAATATACTATTTGAAAGAAGACAGAATCTCAATTAATAAAGAAATAAACATATTCATGTAATAAATGAGGTAACGTGATATGAGGAAATCAAGTGTGTTAAATGAGATGTGGAGTGCTCTAAAGTAATGTTTAGCGTATTGGGGAAGTATTTATTGATGGGATGAACTTTGAATACTGACATCTGGGAATTGAGGCTATGACCCTTATTATATTTACTCAGGAAGATATTAATGGCAGAGAAAAAAGAAAGGGCCTCATAGAGAAGATGTCATTGTCCAGGAGAACAAAGTTACCAGTGCTGCCATAGCTGATTGAGTAAAGGCAAGAACTAGTAGCGAAAGAATGGTCATACAGAGTTTTATGAGCCCCCCAAAAAGAATTGATATTTACTTTCAGTGAGATGCATAGCCATTTGGAGGAGTTTGTGCAGAGAACTGACAAAATCTCAGGTATAAGTACCATGTTCCATCCTGTTTGTGATGAGTAGAAAGAAGTACTAGAAATAGTAGGCAATTGTAATAATGCAGGTAGGAAACAATGGGTAGCTTATGCAAAGATGGATGGTGATATTGGAAATAGTGAGTTTGGAAATTAAAAAATTTTTTTAAAATTTTTATAGACTGCACTTTGATTCATTGTACCCCATTGTACAAATGGGGTACATCTTTTTTGTTTCTATGGTTGTACATGATGTAGATTCATACCACTCACATAATCATACATGTATATAGGGTAATGATGTCTATCTCATTCCACTATTTTTCCTACCCCGCTCCTCCATCTCATTTCCCTCTATGTAAAGTTCCTCCATTCTTCTCTCAATTCCCACCCCCACCCCTATTATATATCATCATCCACTTATAAGGGAAAACATTCGACCTTTGGTTTTTTGAGATTGGCTTATCTCACTTAGCATGATATTCTCCAATTTCATCCATTTGCCTGCAAATGGATAATTTTATAATTTTATAATTCTTTATGGCTGAGTAATATTCCATTGTGTGTGTGTGTGTGTGTGTGTGTGTGTGTATATATATATATATATATATATATATATATATATATATATATATATATATACGCCACAGTTTCTTTATCCATTCATCAATTGAGGGGCATCTAGGTTGGTTTCACAATCTGGCTATAGTGAATTGAGCAGCTATGAACATTGATGTGGCTGCATAACTATGTATGCTGATTTTAAGTCCTTTGGGTATAAACTGAGGAATGGGATAATTGGGTCAAAATGGGTCCATTCCAAGTTTTCTGAGGAATCTCTACACTGCTTTACAGAGTGGCTGCACCAATTTGCAACTCCACCACCAGTGTAAAAGTGTGCCTTTTCCCCTACATCCATGCCAACATCTATTATTGTTTGTGTTCTTGATAATAGCCATTCTAATTGGAGTAAGATGAAATCTTAGAGTTGTTTTAATTTGCATATCTCTAATCACTAGAGATGTTGAATACTTTTTCATATATTTATTAATTGTCTGTATATCTTCTTCTGTAAAGTGTCAGTCCAGTTCCTTGGCCCACTTATTGATTGGGTTCTTTACTAATTCAATGCAATTACAATTAAAATCCCAATGATATTCCTCAAGAAATAGAGAAAGCAATTATGAAATTCATCTGGAAGAATAAGAGACCTCAAATAGCCAAAACAATCATGAGCAGGAAAAGTAAAGCAGGAGGTATCACAATATCAGACCTTAAACTATACTACAGAGCAATAGTAACAAA
The DNA here is from genome assembly GCF_902686455.1 of Sciurus vulgaris. Lineage (NCBI taxonomy): Eukaryota > Metazoa > Chordata > Mammalia > Rodentia > Sciuridae > Sciurus > Sciurus vulgaris. Next base: position 107,862,019 of record NC_136464.1, on the reverse strand, counting down.
AATGGCAAGGTATTGGCACCAAAATAGACAGGCAGACCAATGGTACAGAATAGAAGACACAGAGATGAACCCACATAAATACAGTTTACCTCATACTAGACAAAGGAGCCAAAAACATACAATGGAGAAAAGATAGCCTGTTCAAAAAATGTTGCTGGGAAAACTGGAAATCCATATGCAGTAAAATGAAATTAAACCTCTATCTCTCACCTTGCACAAAACTCAACTCAGAATAGATCAAGGACCTGGGAATTAGACCAGAGACTCCGTACCAAATAGAAGACAAAGTAGGCCCTAATTTTCATCATGTTGACTTAGGATCAGACTTCCTTAACAAGACTCTTAAAGCACAAGAAATCAAAGCAAGAATCAATAAATGGGATGGATCAAACTAGAAAGCTTTTTCTCAGCAAAGAGAGCCTACTGAGTGGGAGAAAATCTTTGCCACATGCACTTCAGATAGAGCATTTATCTCCAAAATTTATGAAGAACTTACAAAACTTTACACCAAAAAATCAAAGAGTTTGGAAATGTTGTTGTTGTTTTTGTTTATTTGGTTAGTTAGAGGCAAGTTGGAGACATTAAAAATACCATTTAGATTTTTTTCAGTTTGCATGTTCATTAGATATGTATCTGAAAAACTCAAGTACAAATGTGCATACACAAACTGAACTTTCAATGTCTGAGAAATGGTATATGAATATAAATTGATAAAGCCATTTACAACATGGTAAGATTACATACAAAGGGGAGAGGAAGGGGGAAAAAAGGAAAAATTTCAGTACTGAGTTCCAGGGTGTGCTATAATTTATTTGTGGTAAATTATTAAGGAACCATTGAAAGATGTTAATACTGATGTAGTCCAGTAAGTGTGACAGGAAAGAAGCAGAACTGAGGGTATTTGAAATCTAGGTAGAAATGTTTTAAGAGTAAGTGTGTATGGGAGGGAGGCAAGAATGGAGGAAGGAGGGACCGTATAGAGGGAGAAGAGGGGTAGGAGGGGTGGGGGGAAAGGAAAAAATAACAGAATGAATCAAACACAATTACCCTATGTAAATGTATAATTACACAAATGGTACTCCTCTACTTTATGTACAACCAGAGAAACAAGTTGTACTCCATTTGTTTATAATAAAAAAATAAATAAATAAATAAAATTGAAAAAAAAAAAAGAGTAAGTATATGGAAATCTGCTTCTGGCCATATCAAAATAAGTAGTACTGTTTTTTCTCTCCTGCTGAAAACAACTACAATACAATAAACAACTGCACAGTTTCAGAATTTTAAGCTGTGAGGGAGAAATAAAACATAACATGGGAGCAGTTATCTACAATCACTGATTATGAACTGATCTTTTCCCAGAGAACAAGGTTGGAAGTGATCTTGCTCAGCTAGGACAACTGAGGACTGCTTCATTGATTATAATCTAATAAGCAGAGAACCAGAGAAGAGAGTGTTGTATAAAGAGAAGCACATTATCTTACTCCAGGGTCCTTAACTGGAGATAGGACTGGGCATGCACAGAGAAAGACTGTAAGAGAGTGACTCTGCTTTTAGCTAAGAAAGCACAACAGCATTCATGTATATCTTCTCATCTATAACAACTAAAATCTGGGTAAATATTTTTAAATAAGTCTTTCAAACCCTGGATGTCAGGTTATGAATGATGACATTTAATGCATAAGAAATAAACTAAGTGAAACTTAGAATTTTCCAAATTACTGCATAAGATTAAGAGGTTACACAAGGAGGGGGAACTCAGTCAGTCTTCTGAAATAAAGGACAAGTGGACTGAGAATCAGGGTAGGCATAGCAGCTGGAATTGTCTAGACAGAACACTGGAGAAGAGACAGACTGGAGAGGCAGAGCTGGGAATATTCACAAAGGGTTATTTTAGTATTAAAATGAAAGATCAGCACATGTTTCTGAGAAAACTATACATAGAAAAGAATTGAATTATGCAAAATATTAGAGGAAAAAAATTCCCAGAGCTCACACAGAAAGAGGAATAGCTAAAAGTTTCCACTGAAATCAATCACAACAAAAATAAGGATCTATCTTTGTAACTGAGAACAATTAGCAATAGAATTAATGTATCTCTGGTTATGTATAACAGACCTTATAAAAGCATGTATGCTGCAGTACTAAAATTTAATCAGTGTTTTAATATTATGCCTACATCCTACAAATACGCACAAATCTATCTTAATTTTTCCATGGAGACGATCTATTGATGATAATATTTTATGTGTTTCCCTTTAATCCTTAAATCTAATTTTGTTTTGTCTTTATTTACCCATTGAGACCTCCAGTGACTTACTTAAAAAAAAGTTGAGAGGAATATTTGTTCCTGTTTCTGAAAATGCTTTTATGTTGTGTTAAGTAGTGATTAGACATGAACAGTGGGTCAAGGACGTAAGAAAATCTTTAGTGCAGAACAAATCAGTTAATCAACAGCCCTGCCTTAGTGGTGACTCAAGGTCTGACAAGGTAGCTATTTTAGGACCCTGACCTGCTCTGAGCACCCCAAAACTATTCCTCTTACAACAAGAGAAAGATAGATAGTTCAAGGGTGGACAAACGTATGTTGCTCAAAAGGTCCTATTTATTAGAACATCTTAAGCAAGATATTACACACTCACACCCAAAAAGACCAGAGATCCCCAGATCTAGGAAAGCAGGAGGAATAAGAGGAGCTCACTGACCATAATTTCTGTAAATCCAATTCAGTAAGTTCCAGTTAGGACCTATCAGCCAGGCAAGACCAAGAATGCCCTTTGGTTGGTTGTTATCTAATGTACTCTGTCAATCCAGAACCCACAGGTGACACTTGGGCAGGATCTTCTAACAATCACCCTCCTACCCCAGTAAAAGTCAGAACACAAAGAAATGAGTTATTACTCTTCTCTCTGGGAAGATCCACTCTCTCTTGAAGATGCTTCCCCACTTCTTCTTTCTCTTCCAATAAATTTCTAGACTGTTACTAAGTTCCCTTTCTTGCTTGAAATCCTTTAATGAAAAGAAACAAGAGCAGAGAATACAACACAATCTCCAGTAATATGATAATATATTATCTCAGGTATGATCTTGTCTCCCTTATCAGTTTCACTATTACTTCTTATGTTTGTTGAATCAAAGATTCATAGATCTACAAGCAATCAACAGATATATGAAAAAATGTTCAACATCTCTAGTAATAAGAGAAATGCAAATCAAAACTACACTAAGATTCCATCTCACCCCAATTAGAATGGTGATTATCAAGAACACCAGCAACAACAGGTGTTGGCGAGGATGTGGGGAAAAAGGTACACTCATACATTGCTGGTGGGGCTGCAAATTAGTGCAGCCACCCTGGATAGCAGTGTGGAGATTCCTTAGGAAACTTGGAATGGAACCACCATTTGACCCAGCTATCCCACTCCTTGGCCTATACCCAAGGGACTTAAAATCAGCATACTACAGAGATACAGCCACATCGATGTTCATAGCTGCTCAATTCACAATAGCCAGACTGTGGAACCAACCTAGATGCCCTTCAATTGATGAATGGATAAAGAAACTGTGGTATATATATATATACACAATAGAATATTACTCAGCTATAAAGAAGAATAAAATTATGACATTTGCAGGCAAATGGATGAAATTGGAGAATATCATGCTAAGTGAGATAAGCCAATCTCAAAAAACCAAAGGACGAATGATTTTGTTGATAAGCAGATGATGATACATAATGGGGAGTGGGAGGGAGGCAAGAATGGAGGAAGGAGGGCCTATATAGAGGGAAAAGAGGGGTGGAGGGGAAGGAAAAAAATAGAAAAATAACAGAATGAATCAACACCATTACCCTATGTAAATGTATGATTACACAAATGGTATGCCTTTACTTCATGTACAGAGAAACAAGTTGTACCCCATTTGTTTACAATAAAAAAAATTTAAAAACAATTTGGGTCAAATAATAACTATTGAATTGTTGCTTAGAAAGCAAAGTGGTAGCCAAAAGAATGCATACATATATATATAAAACTGAAAATAAATGTAATTTAAAACAAATTATATATAGGCACTAAAATAATCATAAGCTCAAATATATATATAAAGGTAATGTATTTAATTTTAAAATAAATATACATATAATTAAAATGAAATAAATTATATATTCTCTAAATAATTACATGTATAATTATATAATATAATTACATATGTGGTTATAGAGTACATAATTCTTGTGAGAATATATGTGACTTATTTTAAATAAATTATATGGTATATAATTGTATAAAACGTAATTATTAGATATGATTATATATTATTTTAGAAGATTTTATATGTATATATACATAGCTAAAACACAAATAACTACATATGGATATTATTTTGGAGCTTAGTATTTATTTGAGCTAATTTTATTCATAAGCTCAAAGATAGGCAACCAGGAAGACATTAAGAATGTTTTAAGTAGAAAGAAAAATTTAAAAAAGAAGAAAAAAAGAAAAAAAATGAGTTAAATAGAACCTGGAGTTTTGGTCTAAGAGAGGAGTTTCACATGTAGGCAAGCAGCTCCAAAAGAGTTTTAAATATACACTTTCAGCTTATTAAGTCAGCCAGTACTTAGAATTTAACCATCCTTGGTGTGATCTCTGACCCATCTTTTTGTTAATATCTGAGTAACAAAAAAATAAAAAAATAAAAAATTCAAACACTCAGAACTAAATAATTCAAATTTTAAAGTTTTTAAAATTTGTTTTATTTTGTATTCATACTATCTATTGTTGTTGTTGTTGTTGCTGAAAACTGAAACTGGTAGGTGGTATCTTTCCTCTAAATTGCCAAACAACAAAGTCTTATTCCTGACATAATCTCAGTGGATGTTATTCTTCAGAATGTCACAACTTAATAGACTTTATAGTAACAATATTATCAATTACACTTTCTAAAATATTTTTGACCCCTTAAATTTCGATGTCAATAGCTATTCTTGAAAGTAAAATTATGGGAAATTAAGATGCACATGTGATTTGTATTTGGAGTGCCTTATTTTTTACATAGTTTTTTTTTTTTAATTAAATATAAGAATATGTTTCCTTAGACCTCACTGATGTTTTCCATTTTTAGAAGAATTGTGATGGAACACAGTAATTAGATTCTGGTTGGTGTTTGCAAATTCTTCTTATTCAAAATGTGAGGAAGTAACATTACTGATTTTTTAAATCTGGCTTTCAGAAAAATAGAGAAAAAATGAATTCCATTTATTTGTGACTGTACCTTATTGTTCTTCAATATTTGAAACACTTGAGTTTGGGTTTACTATCCATGCACTGTTTTCAAATACATATTTTTGAAATTTAAAAAATAGGGGTAATTATAGTTATTTGTGTTTTAGCTATGCAGTTAATCTGATATTATTGGAACTATTGAGTAGATTTTAGGTGACTCAAAACTCACCATTTGTCCTCATGGTCTCTCTCTGTCCTTGTTCTGGGATCAAGTCCTGTTAATTACATGAAAACTCAATGGATGTATTTTCCTCAGATTTAGCGATGAGATGTATATTATGTCTTAAAAGTGACTTTATGAGAGTTTCTATACATTTTTTAATCAATATGGCTTCTTCATACTCTGTTCCACTCTTTTTCTATGGGTTTAATGGATCCAAGAGATGCCTTGAAAAATGGTGCCTGAACAAACCTGATTCACGCTGGCAAATGTCTTTTTTCCCCCATTGGTCTTTCTACTGTGCCATTTTTGTAGGCTTTTGTCCTATTTCTGGCCTTTACAGAATCTGTGACTTTTGTAAACTTTCTGTTCTTTGGTTCCAAATTGCAGCGATTTTTCTGTAGCTTAACTTTCCAGTCACCACAGGTAGGATTTTTGTGAAAGTAAAAATTTATTCTTTATTTGAAGTAAAATTCTGTGTACTTTTGCTCTAATTTTGAAATACTTGATTCGAAATAAAACTAACTACTTCTTTAAAAGTGATAAACCTGAGTATGAACATTCCTGTTTAAAGAGCACTGAGAGAACAATGTTTCTTCCCACGGTTGCTTGGAATATAGGCAGATCTGGTAAAAGTCCTGCAGACATCAGCCTACAAACACATTCACACACATGTGCACATGTGTGCATGAGAGCACACACACACAAACACAAACATTTGACTTTTCCTATCCTGCATATGCATTTGCAGTGTATGGTTTTGTTCCCCACCACTGCTTTTAGGTCATATTCATCTCATCCTCCTCTCTGGTATCCTTCTGCCCCATGTTCTTTCTCCACAACTTCATCCTGCTTAGTGTTAATGATATTTTTATTCACAGATATTACCAAGTTATCTCTAGATCTATGGTTTAGGGAAACAAGAGCAAGCGGTGAGTCTTCTAGTTTTTGGCAAGCTCTGTAAATATTAAAAAACAATTGTATTGCTTGATTCTCAAACACTAGAGTCATTAAAATCTCCAGAAGACTTTGGTAAAGCCCAGCTTTTCAGTATCCAGAATGTTCATGTTAGTAGCTAGTGAGACATGAAAGGGTGAGCAGGGAAATGATAATGAATGGTGACTGAAAGCCACCAAGAGATTTACAGCCAGGTAGGCCCTTGAAAGATGGGGGCCCAGTGTTTCAAACCTCTTCCTGGAATAATTTATTACATCTCCTCAAGAAACCCACTGTTTCTTGACCATGTCATCTTTACTCTTCTAAGTTGTTAGGACCCTCCCTTATCACTGACACTATGTCACAACTACCCGATCATTCCAGCAATTAGGACATCCCAGATCGTTCTCAAAAGGGTAATAAACAGATTAAGGGGCTATGATAAATTGAGCAGGAACAAGGAGACCCAGAAATCTTTCAAAACCCCTGACTTGGTAGGGCCATTGTCCTGTCTGAGAGGACCCACTCTCTGACTTGAGAGCGTCCCCTTTTCTTTTATCTATCCCTTCTAAATAGTATGCTTCAGCGTTGTATAGTCTAAAACCAAAGCTTGGTAATAAACTTGTTTAAACTCTCCCCAAAAATAATAAATAAATGAATATAGCTTTACTGTTCTTTTATTAACTCTCCTGTCTTGTCTCAAATCCTCTCAAGGAAGAACACAAGAATTCAACTTGGGGAAATCAATGGCTGCCTCACTCAGGATCCACCAGTGTAGGTCTCCTCTGTATCATCCACACATTTTCATTCTGTAGGTCTGGATTAGGGTTTAATGATTGGCTTTTCTTTTAGGTTCCCCAATTCCCTGCTTCATTTCTAAGGAATTTATATTGAGAAATCATGATCTGGACTGAAGGACTTTCCCTCATCACAATTTTAAGGATATATATTGGTTGTTTCTCATTATAATCATATGAGAGCCTTAGTCCACTGCTATATGATGCACCTTCACATTTAAATTGTACATGGCTTCTTAGCATCAGTAATGTAAAACCTAATTTACAAGGTGTGGAATTTGGACATTACAGTAAATATATTACCATTCACTTCCTGAGTCATTCAGACACCTAACTCCAGACCTGCATCACTTAGTGTAACTTCTCCTTTTTACTCTTTGTCTACATTTTTCCATCTCTCCTTGGTGAACACATATTGAGTAATAGGTCTCTTGCCAGGGACACAATGTTAGCTTTATTCTAAGACCCTATTTGCTGATCTAATTTCTGACCATCTACATTTGTTTTACACATGGCACAATGGATTATAAAAATCTTAGCAGTTTAAAATAAACATTTTAAATAAAATGTGTTTTTTATCTCACATTTTATGTGGATCATGAATCCAAGGAAGGATTAATTGGTTCATTTGTTTAAGGTTTCACAAGGTTAAAATCTCTGTGTCTTTAGTTGTTTTATAGCCTGGATGCTCATGTAGGGAAAAATCTGCTTCCTAGCTCCATGAGAGTATTAGAATTCATTTCCTTTTAGCTGTATGAATACTGGCAGCTTTCTTCTTCAAAGCCAACCTTACAGAGAAAAAGGGTACATCAGCCAGCAACATGGAGTGTTATCTAATGCAGTCACAGCAGTGGCATAGCTTTGCCATGTCCTACTGCCTAGAAGCAAGTCCCAGGTCTTTCATACATTAAGAAGAGGTGATTATACAAAATCATGAATAAAGGCAGATATTTTGAAGGCCACTTTCTAATCCATTCATTGCATCAACTAATAGCTTCTTAGTTCTAAGTAACTGTTTTCATCAACTTTTTCATTGCTGCAACCAAAGACCTAACGAGAACTATTTTAGATGAGAAAATTTTATTTGGAGGCTCTCAGTTTCAGAGGTCTCAGTCCATAGATAGCCAGCTCCATTGCTCTGGGTCAGAGGGGAGGCAGAGCATCATGGAAGAGGAGTGTGGTGGAGGAAAACAACTGGGAACATGACACCAGGAAGCAGAGACAGAGACTCCACTTGCCAGATCCAAAATATATACCCCAAAGGCAGTCTTGCAATGACCTACTTCCTCCAGCCACACCCTACCTGCCTTCTTTTACCACTCAGTTAATTCCATCAGGGGATTAATACTGGGTTAAGGTTCCCATAATTCAATCATTTCACCTCTTAATCTTCTTGCATTGTTTCAAACATGAACTTGTGGGGGACACCTCACATCTAAACCGTAACAGTAACTATACAATCTACTTGTTGGTTTCAAGAATCTTCTTTTGATTTTTCCTTCTGAATATTCAACCCTCAAGTAAATATTCTACCTCACAGTATATTTGCAGCAGAAACATAGTAATGTTGTGGTTTGGTTTTATTATGTTAAAAATCAAACACTGCATTTACTGGCACAGCCAGAACCTGTTGGGGCACAGAAATTTATATATAACAATGTTTCCCCAAGTTATAAGCACAAAGCACCTCCCACAGTATCTACTAGATATGGACTAGCTTATTTTATCTATGGCAAGCCCTGGTACCCCCCTAAAGGCAAGCCCTTAGAGAAGGTAGATATAGATCTCCCCCTGTCTCCTACAGGGTGGTTTAATCCAGATGATGGTTTTGTTTATGTGTGGTGGTAAGGTAAAAGAATAAGGTTTCACAACATTCCTTCCTTCCTACAAAGAATAGGTCACCCCTATAATAAACATTGGTACATAATAACCATTGGGACTGCTGCCCTATCGTTTTAACCGCGAGAATAATAATAATCTTAGGTCACATAGAGTTTAGATATTAAGGAAATAAACATTGTATTAGCTCATTGACGTAGTTAGATATGCTTAAAACAATTGTGATTAGGTAAGGAAGATCTGTAAGTTTACTGTTTTCTCATAATCTTTCGGTAAAAACAATTTCTGCCTATGCTTTGGAAACTTTTTTTATTTCATTAGTCATAAGCCTGTCATTATAGCCTGAAGAAAAATGTATATAAACCCAGGCTTCCCCAGAATAAAGTGGGATTGATTGCACCAGAACTAGAGTCTGAGTCTTTCATTCTCCATCCATTGCCGAAGCTGTCTCCCCGCGCCCCATTTACCAGTGTGGAACCCATGGACTCCTGCTAGGGCTGGACCCCGACAGTCTTTCATAATCTATTTATATTTCTTTTCAGAAAGCCTTTATTCTGTTTACTACCCAAAGATAATTAGACATATAATAGTGGAGTAGCTAGTATTCTCATCTCTGATAGTGATCCTGGGAAAGGGATTTTACACTTAAATAGTTTTACTCTCTACAAATCTCAGAAATACTCATGTACTCACTGAAATTCTTTTATGTATTTAATTTTATCAAAACTTGAAAATCAAAATCTTTACATAGCTTAACAGCTGAATATATTAACACAACAATATACATATCTCAGAACACAGTAGTTTGACACCAATATTATACAGTTATTATGTTCAGGTTTATGTAACACAGGTACTATTTTTGATTGAGTTACATTTTGATAATTTCATATTTTTAATGTGTCTCTAGCAGCATTATACAATAAAAATGTTACATTTGTCTTTTTGACATGGTCAGAATTTACAACTCCAGTTTCTACCTAATTTCATGCAGAACCTGCTTTATTATAGTCTTACAAATAAATTAGAGTGACTTTTATTTCACTTCTTAAATGATAAGATGTTCATTAAGGTGGCCAAATAATATATCATATATATTACTGCAGTAATCTTAAAGACAGTTAAATTTAATATTCTTATCTAGATTGAAGTTGTAACTCAATAGAATTATAAAGTAAAGCCTTTAATTAATATTTGGCTTCTCTATTTCTCTAAATATCTTGTAATGAGTTTCACTTAGAGAAGAAAAATGATGTGTTCCTAATGTCCTAAAAGTTACAAATGCATCCCCAAATCTAATAAACATGTATTTTAGGTATTTTATACAACGTATGATAAAATTTTCCTCCTAAAATGTACCATATTTATGTTTAGATAGGATAAAAATAATATTTAGGTATATAGATAGAGCTAAAAATTAAAAATGGAAAATTATTATAGATACTATGGCTTCATTTTTAGTGAAGTTATAACAGTTATAAAGAGCAACTGTTCTTTGAAGTGAATATGAAAAAAATCTTCAGAAAAAAAAGAATTGTGTTTACAATTGGTTTAAAAATAAAAACAAACACAAACTAAAATATTAGAAAGCATTATCTAAAGGATGAATTTGTCCTATATCAAAAATTTTTTCTGAGTTTTCACCATTTAAATTGACCCACTTCCCACCAGTCACCTTTTCCCCATCTCCCTAGGTACTATGCATCTGTCCAGGTAGAACCAAGTTCAATTGGTATTTTAGAGACTGTTAAATGATACCTGAATCCAAAGTTTAAGAGATTATCTAATTCACAAAGACTAAATTTGATTTAAAATAATCTCATAGACATTTTACATAACTAATGTTTTCTGAATATAATACGTTAATAATATTTATTCTGTGACTTTAAAATATGCATAACTTAATAGGAACTAAAAAGGGTGACGATGCAAAGTATGTTTCTTCATGAATGGGTTCTTACTAGTGTTATAGAAATATTCATATTACAGAATCTTTGTTTTTCTTTCTTACATGTATTATGGTAAAATATGCAAAATAGGATGGTATAATGAATACTCATGAATCAATCACCAATCCTCAACAATTCCCAAGATATAGAAAATCTTATATCCACATCTCTGCATGTTCACTTTCATCACAGTTTTGGAATGTATTTTTAATACTGTATAATTGTTAAACATTCTACCAATATTTTAAATGATTTTTCAACTATGGCCACAAAACCATTGTTCCATCTAAAATTTGTTCATACAGAGCCCTCACTATCATACTGTATTAAATATGATAAAAAGAACAAAAAATAGCTTTGCATCTGAATTGGTTATTAAGGGTTCCTCAATATCTTTTACATTGTATATGTTTCCTTATCTTTAAGCTTTTTTCTCAAAAGTACATTTATGGCAGGAATCTCATTTTTTTACTGACTTCAGTAGTCTGGTTTTGATTTTTTCATTTCTGTGGTGAAATCTGACCTATTCCTCTTTTCCTGTGAATTTCCAATGAATCAGTAGTTCTATTTAGAGACTAGATAAAATCCAAGTGTGTTTTTTTTTTTGCAAGAATTTCTCAAAGATTCTTCTATGAGGAACGTCACTGGTATTTTAATTGAATTGCACTGAATCTGTATATTGCCTTTGATAGTATGGCCATTTTGACAATATCAATTCTGCCTATCCAAGAACATGGGAGATCTTTCCATCTCCTAAAGTTTTCTTTTATTTGTTTCTTTAGTGTTCTATTGTTTTCATTGTAGAGGTCTTTCACCTCTTTTGTTACATTGATTCACAAGTATTTTATTTTTTTTTTGAGACAAAGAGAGTAGTTTTTCTAATTTCTCTTTCAGAGGATTCATCACTTGTTAATAGAAATGCATTAGATTTATGTGTGTTGATTTTATATCCTGCTACTTTGCTGAATTCATTTATTAGTTCTAGAAGTTTTCTGGTGGAGTGTTTTGGATCCTCTAAATATAGAATCATGTTGTTGGCAAATAGTGATAGCTTGAGTTCTTCTTTTCCTATTCATATCCCTTTAATTTCTTTGGTCTGTCTAATTGCTCTGGCGAGTGTTTCAAGGATGATGTTGAATAGAAGTGGTGAAAGAAGGCAGAATATAAAATCAATATTATGATATTCTTCACAGAAATAGAGAAAGCAATTATGAAATTCATCTGGAAGAATAAGAGAACCAGAATAGCCAAAGCAATACTTACCAGGAAGAGTGATGCAGGAGGTATCACAATACTAGACCTTAAACTAAAATATAGAGCAATAGTAACAAAAATGGCATGGTATTGGCACCAAAATAGACAGGTGGACCAATGGTACAGAATGGAATACACAGAGACAAACCCACATAAATACACTTATCTCATACTAGACAAAGGTAGCAAAAACACACAATGAAGAAAAGATAGCCTGTTCAACAAATGGTGCTGGAAAACTAGAAATTCATATGCAGTGAAACAAAACTAAATCCCTATCTCTTACCATACACAAAACTCAACTGTAAATGAACCAAGGACCTAGGAACTAGACCAAAGACCCTGCACCAAATAGAAGGAAGAGTAGGCCCGAATCTTCACCATGTTGGCTTAGGACCAGACTTCATTAACAAGACTCCCAGAGCACAAGACATGAAAGCAAGAATCAATAATTGGGATAGATTCACACTAAAAAGTTTTTTCTCAGCAAAGGAAGTTATGAATAATGTGAAAAAGAGAGCCTACTGCGTGGTGTGGGCTGGCAGGGAGCCAAAGGGCGTGCTTGGTATGCCTGGAGAAAATCAGGAAGCTGTTACAATTGGCTACATGTATGCTTGAGCTCATGATTGCTTGACCTTTAACAGGATTGTGTGGACATATCTGATTGAAATTGCTTATGCATGAGACTGCTTTTTGGGGGTTGTTGTTGTTGTTGGGATCCGAATAAAGAAGAAGCTCCTTCATGACAATCTGAGGTGTATGGGTCTTTATGTCCCGCTGGATGGCAACATTTGGTGGCCCATACGGGGAATGGTGAGCACTCAGGTAAGTAATAAAGGAGAAAATTTTTCACTAGCACACTCAACTAGAAGTCAACTAGCAGGTTTCCCTATTCGAGGAAATAGTGACCTTAAGGTACTAACGGAAGGCTCTCCTAGTGAGGTAACTTAACAGAAGGCTGTCCCAAGAACAGCAAAGGATGTCCTGTAGTAAATGAATGTGTGTTAGTTGTGTTAATATTTTTGTTACTTTTTCTTGTTTGGTTTCTGTTTAAATTTCACAGATTCACATGGAAGTCTCTCTTAATGCCTCTCCCTCTTGGTACTTTGCCTATATGGACATTAGTTCGTTTCTGTCTGAGTTTCATAAAACCAAAATTTCAAGAACAGCTAAGAGAAGGGGAAGAGATACTAGAAACTGTAAAAGAGGAACAATCAAGTCGAGCTTCTGAAAGAGAAAGTAGATGTTCAGACTCAGAACAGGGATGTGACTCTGAAGAACAGGAACTATCTGAGACAGAGTTGGAAAAGAAGTTTTCTCAGTGGCATCTAGCCCCTACCGCGCGGCGCCCTCTAGTGTATAATCCAGGTCACCACTCTTTTCCAAGTTATAGGGGCGCATGTACTTGCTGCACAGGAGCGGCCCCCAGAGAATGGGCTGATGTAGAATCTCGATCAGTGTTCCCAATATTTCCGGTATTTGAAGATCAAAACAATCAGAGGTATCATCAAATATTAGATATAAAATTAGTGAAACAGTTAAAAGAGGCAGTTATGTCCTATGGAGTACAAGCTGCATTTACCATTTCTTTATTAGAGAATGTTGCAAGTCAAAATCTTACTCTGACTGATTGGGGTAATTTAGCAAAAGCATGTTTATCTGGGGGACAATATCTTATGTGGAAGGTGGCCAACCAGGAGTTATGTTCTGATACTGCCCGACATAATGCAGTTGAGGGCAATCCTCAATGGAATCTAGACATCCTGACAGGTCAAGGACCATATGAAAGGCAAGGTAATCAGATTAATTTCCACCCCGGTTGTGTATCAACAAATTAGTGCTGCTACCACTAAAGCTTGGAAAATGCTTTCAGGTCCTGGCAGTCTTCAAGGACAGTTATCTAAGGTTATTCAAGGCAACAATGAACCCTATGCCAATTTTGTAGACAGATTGATTCAAACAGGAGGACGTATATTTGGAGATGTAGACCAGGCTATGCCTTTAGTCAAACAGCTTGCATATGAGCAAGCAAATAAATGGTGTAAAGAAGCAATAAGACCTTGGAAAAACAAAGACCTTGGAGCCAATTTAAAGGCTTGTAGGAATATTAATGAGGCTTTTATTCAAGGTCAGGTGATGGCTGCAGCACTTGCACAGGGTCTTAGAGGCAATGCCAACTCCCACCCAGGCCAACAGTGTTATTGGTGTAAACAATATGGACACATAAGAAAGGACTGCCCCCAGGGTCCTGTGCCAAAATTATGTTCCAATGTAAGAAAGGGAAACACTGGGCAAGTGACTGTGAATCAACTAGAGACAAAGATGGTAACCCTTTACCTCCAAAAAATAGGAATCAGGGCCCCCGGCCTCAGGGGCCCACAAATATATGGGGCTATCCAGTCTACCTCGGACCCATTACCCCTTGACTCCCCAATTAGACAAAGAAGAGGAAGCACAGGATTGGACCTCTGTGCCTCCACCAGAGCAGTATTAGGTGACATTAACTGGATTAGACCTTACCTTCACTTACCCACCTCAAGTTTGGGCTCCCTGTTTCACACTCTTAAAGGTGATTCTGATCCCCTTTCTAAGTGGGTGCTTACCCCTAAGGCTCAAACAGCTCTCAAGCTTGTTGAAACAGCTATGGAAAAGGTTCATCTTGATCATATTGACCTAGCTAAGCCTTTATCATTCATTGTCTTGACCACAAATAAGTTACCCACAGAAGTGTTTTGGCAAAAGGGTTCTATTCTATAGGTTCACATGAATTATGCCCCTAACAAGGTCTTATCCTTGTTTACTGAATCTGTGGCAGAATTAATCCTTCGGGCGTTAAAAGTATCCCTTTCCACCTTTGGGTCACATCCCTCGATAATAACTACTCCTTATACTACTGATCAGATACAATATCTTATTATAATTCAAATTCATGGGCTATAGTCTTTACTAGTACTTCTGCTGTGTTTGACAATCATTTGCCATCTGATCCTCTTCTCCAATTTTGGAGTCAACATCCTATAATTTTCCCCAAAGTCACCTGAAAAGAACCTACTATAGAGCTTATATTTACTGATGGATCAAAAAATGGTACAGGTGCTATTACTGTAAATAATGTTACAGAAACATTGCTGTTTAATACTCTGTCTGCACAACAAACAGAACTATTAGTAGCTATAGAAGTATTCAGAACTCACCATGAGTCCTTTAACCTATTCTCTGATAGCAAATACGTTGTTAATGCTATTCAAAATTTAGAATTAACTGGTCTGCTCTCCCTCACTTCCACCATCACTAAGTATTTACAAACTTTACAAAAACTTATTTGGGATAGAAAAAGCCCTTTTTTTTTTTTTTTTTTTTTTTTTTTTTAATTGGGCATGTTCGGGATCATACTGGCCTTCCAGGTCCTCTAAGTTTACACAATGATTTAACAGACATGGCCATCAGAGACCCACATATCTTTGATGTACTTGAAAATGCAAAAAATTTTCATTCCAAATTTCATGAAAATGCTTCTACTCTACGTTTATGCTATCAGATTACTAAGGCAACAGCTCAGGACACAGTCAAGTCTTGTGTGAAATGTGCTACACTTTTTCCTAACCCCTCGTTAAGAGTAAATCCAAAAGGGGTTCAGCCCAATCATATTTGGCAAATGGATGTAACTCATTATTCAGAATTTGGAAAACTACAATTCATCCATGTGTCAATAGATACTTTTTCAGGATTTATTATGGCCTCTGCTCACGCTGGAGAAAAAACCAAAGATGTAATAACACACTGTTTACATTCTTTCTCCATCCTAGGGGTCCCCAAACAAATTAAAACAGATAATGGTCCTGCATATGCATCCCAGGCCTTTAAACAATTTTGTTCCACTTTTGGTATTCAACACGTCACAGGAATTCCCTATAATCCTACTGGACAAAGCATTGTTGAGCATGCCCATTTAACACTTAAAAACATGCTTTATAAACAAAAAGGGGGAATAGGGACATCATACAGATCCCCAAAAGACAAATTATCTGTTGCCTTGTTCATTTTAAATTTTTAAAATCTCGATTCTGAGGGCTGATCAGCTGCTGACCGTCATTCAGAGCCTAATATAAAACATCTACCTCAAGCGCTCTGGAAGGACATTCTATCGGGACAATAGAAAGGCCCGGATCCGGTGTTAATCTGGACCCAAGGATCTGTTTGTGTTTTCCCACAGGACGCACAATTGCCAGTTTGGGTGCCTGAGAGATTGGTCAAGGCTTCCTCAATAGAAAACCAAGAACAACAAGAAGATGTGGAAGTTCCTCCAACTGCTGTTGTTGATGATCTCTCACCATGTTAATGCAGGAGCTGTGCGTTACCTATGGGGGATAGTAAAGGCGTGGCCTTGCCCTTTGCCCCTTACTAACTCTTCCAATCTATATCCTCCTATTCTTACCACTAATGCCACATTAGTGTTACCTGCTGTACCCTTTTCTCCTGACTTAGCACCCTTCCCAAATGGCTCTTACGATTTAGCAAGTTATGTGGGAACCTCCCCCCAAGTTTGGCTATACTAGACTGGTAGTCAGAGACGGGTAAGATTCGTGAAGAGCTCAAACCAACCTAAGACAGGGAATGAAGATATAAGCTTCATTTTCTGATGATGGGTAAGGATGTTGCTCTGTCATGCACAACCTAAGACAGGCACGATCTTTTTATAAACAAACGGGGGAGATGTGGGCTGGCAGTTAGCCAAAGGGTGTGCTTGGTATGCCTGGAGAAAATCAGGAAGCTGTTACAATTGGCTACATGTATGCTTGAGCTCATGATTGCTTGACCTTTAACAGGATTGTGTGGACATATCTGATTGAAATTGCTTATGCATGAGACTGCTTTTTGGGGGTTGTTGTTGTTGTTGGGATCCGAATAAAGAAGAAGCTCCTTCATGACAATCTGAGGTGTATGGGTCTTTATGTCCCGCTGGACGGCGATGGCATGGGAGAAAATCTTTGCCACAGGCACTTCAGATAAAGCACTAATCTCCAAAATTTATAAGGAACTTAAAAAACTTTAAACCAAAAATTCAAAGAACCCATCAACAAATGAGTTAAGGAACTGAGCAGACACTTCACAGAAGATACACAAGCTATCAATAAACATATGATAAAGTGTTCAGCATATTTAGTAATTAGAGAAGTGCAAATCAAAACCACCCTAAGATTTCATCTCACTCCAATTTGAATGCCTATTATCAAGAATACAAGCAATAATAGATGCTGGTGTGGATGTGGGAAAAAAGGCACACTCATACATTGCTGGTGGAGTTGCAAATTGGTGCAGTCACTCTGGAAAGCAATGTGAAGATTCCTCAGAAAACATTTACTGGACCCACCATTTGATCCAGCTATCCCACTCCTTGGTTTATACCCAAAGAACTACACAGTAATGCAACCATATCAATCTTTACAGCAGCTCAATTCACAATAGGTAGATTGTGGAACCAACATAAATGTCCTCAATAGATGAATGGATAAAGAAACTGTTGTATATATGCACAATGGAATATTACTCAGCTATAAAGAAGAATAAAATTATGGCATTTGCAGGTAAATGAATGGAGATAGATAATATCATGCTAAGTGAAATAAGCAAATCCCAAAAAACCAAAAGCCAATGTTTTCTCTGATAAGAGGATGATGATACATAACAGGGAAGAGGCGAGGTTTAAGAAAAGAATGGTGGAACTTTGGATTGTGTAGAGGAAAGTACTGGAAGGGAGTAGGATGGAAAGTAGTTGAATGAGACAGACATCATTACCCTATGTACATGTGTGATTACACGAATGGTGTGAATCTACATCATGTTCAACCATAGAAATGAAAAGTTGTACCCCATTTGTGTACAATGAATCAAAATGCAGTCTGTATAAAATAAGAATAAATAAAATTAAAAAAAATAAACATGGGCATGATGGTAAAAAAAAAAAAACTACAGATAATAATCCATATGGTTAAGATACATGCATACACATACACATATAATCTTATGTATATCATTTTCAAAGATATAACACATTATGCACTTATATTTGCAATTCTCATTTAGGAATGCATAATTTTTATTTAATTTCATTGACTTTTTGTCTGTCAATTGTTATAGTCAGTTAAAAATCCCCATACCAAGAGAACACCAAAACGTTTGCTTGTTTGCTTTATCCTATAACACACATGACAGTTTCATGTTTACAATTTTGAAACCATATGAGCAGTGTGATTATTATAGTAATTTTCAGGGTTATTATTATTTCTTTACTTTTCCTTTAAGAGATAGTCTCTTTGAGCATATTCAGGCAAATTTATGTTTCAGCCAGGCACACATCTGTAATTCCAGCAAATTGGGAGATTGAGGCAGGAGGATCACCAGTTAAAAGTCCAGTTTGGGCAACTTAATAAGACACTGTCTCAAAATAAAAAGGAAAGGGATGTAGTTCAGTGGAAGACTGCTTCTGGGTTCAATTTCTTGTACTGTGAAAAAAATAGTGTCTCTTAAAGTCATTGAGAGTTATAATCTCACACTTTTTTGTTAGCATATATTGTATATATATGTGTATCTTATACACGTATACATAAAAATGATATGGAACATATATATTAATATATGGAGAGTCTTATTACATCTTCTAATATGTTTTTGTTCTTGAATATAATAGTCTTTCATTTATTTTTTATTTTTCTTTTTTTAGTTTTTCATTTAATTTAATTTGAGGCTATCTCCAGTACAATATTAAACAGTAATGAGCATAACAAAATCTTTAAGATAGCTTCCTGACTTTAGTCAGGAAATGTGCCCTTGTGTTGCCCCATTCACAACAATAGTGATTTGGAGATTTTGAATTGACAATTTTTTAGTCACATAGGAGAAGTTATTCAATTTATATTTTGTTGAGTGTTATAAATGGTTCTTGAATCATGTTGGGCTATTTTCCCTCAGTTTTGTAGATAATCATGTAATTTAAGATCAATTTATCCTAAACCCCAGGGAGTTTTGAATGAAATTTCAAAAAAAACTTTTTTGCTATTATTTTATTTAAGATTTGCATATACACACAAATATACACAGGCACTTGTGTGTGTATTTGTGTCTTATAGTTACAAGTAGTTGTTGATAGGTTGTAGGTTTTAAAATCAATGTTCCACTTACTCAATTTTTTAAAATGTGTATGATTTCCAGCTTTTTCTTTGAGACCTGTAATAAACACTGTGATCTTTAAACATTTGGTAAAAATTCCTCAAGGTACCATCTTGGGCTAGCACTTTTGTGTGAAGGGCTCTTTCTCCACAATATCCATTTCTTCTTTTTAAGATTGATCTGATTAGATTTTCTGTATACTCTGACATCAGATATGATAATTTCCGACAGAACTATCAACTTTTTAAATTAATTTTTATTCCATTTTTGCGTAGTTTTGAAAAATAGTCTTACTTGAATATTTCTTTTAATGTTCCTATGTCTTGGACATTATTTCCTCTGTGATTTATCATCAGTATTTTTTGTATTTTCTTCCAATGATTTTGCTTTAGCATCTAGTGTTTTAAACCTATTCTGTTGATTGTATTCAAATTATGTGTTTTTGCTTTTATTTTTCTGTTCTTTTTTTCCTCCATTATTAATTTCTGCTTTCTATCTTTCTAATTGCTTCCAGATTTAAAAAAAATTATTTATGTATGTATTTATTCATTTTTTCAGGTACTGGGGACTGAACCCAGAAGCACTTTATTTTTTATTTTGAGACAGTGTCTCACTAAGTTCCTTAGGCCTTACTAAGTTGCTGATGCTGGCCTCAAATTCAATTTTCCTATCTCAACCTCCTGAATTGCTAGGATTATAGGCTTAATGCTAACACTGTGCCCATTATGACAGAACATACTTTAATTATCATTCTTTTATGTAAATTCTGCCATCACTCCATTTTGCATTTCTTTTTTGATCTAAGTATCAGGAGATTAGTCCTGATTTTTTTATTTTGGGTGACAGAGCCTTTTCAAACTTGTTATTAATTCCTTGTTGCAGGTTCACACTTTATTCTCTGGAAATAATTGAAGTTTCCTTAGGGCCTCGTATATAGTCAATTTTAATGTGCCTTTGAAAATAAATTTTATAATTAATTATCATAGTCCATAGATTTTTTCTTTAATAAAAAGTCCACTTTCCTGATTGTGTATGGATATTTCTTATCTTTACAAGCTTTGCCCAATTGATCTTTTTTAAACTAAGAGGTACTTTGAACATTTCATTGTTGATATGTTTCTATTCCTTTATAACTGTTTTAGTATCCTTTTTCTGAAAGTTGATTCTGTTTAATTTTAAGCAGTGGCATTATTAAGTTATAGCTTTATGACTTGTAGTCAGTCATTAGCATTATAAAATAATTCTGCTATCTTTTAAGTGCTCCTGTATATCTCGTGTCTAATATCAAGAGTACAATCCAAGCTGTTACTGGTACAGTGGAGCACACTTATAATCCCAGGGACCCAGGAGGCTGAGGCAGAAGGATTACAAGTTCAAAGCCAGTCTGGACAAATTAGCAAGGCCCTAAACAATTTAGAGGGACCCTATATCAAATAAAAAAGACTGGAACTTGGGATGTGGTTCAGTGGTTATGTGCCCCTGGGTTCAATCTCCGGCACAAAAATTAAAAGGAAAAAAAAAGTTGTCATTTTATTTTTTTTTTATTTGATATATTTTGATTTACTGTTTTTAAATTAAACCTTTATAGATTCCTATAACTTCTTGTTTATGGAGTTTTAAATTGTGCTTTTTAGAACACTCATATTCATTATTAATGCTACTTTAAAGTAGACAATCAATTTTTGTTTAGCTCTGTGTTTTTTTCCTTTTTCTTTTTCCTTTCTTTCTTTTTCTTTGTTTTTTTTTTTTTTTTTTTAAATTAGGCTGTATTTGATCTTGTCTTCAAGGTGTCTTATTCCCCTACTCTAGCTGAGCTAAATGTCAACTTCCTCTGAGTTTGTAAAGCCATCATTTCTTTCTGTACTGCTAGTGTAAACTATACAGAAGAAAATCTTTATGTATTTTTGGAATATACAGGTAGACAATATTTTTAAATGTATTCTCACTTTATTGAGGTATAATTGACATAAAATTGTATATATTTAATATGAACAATATAATGTAAACTTGGCATACATATGCGCTACATGCTATATCAGATTAGTCTATATATCACCTCCATTACTTTTTAATTTCTTGATGAGCTAAGAATACTTATGATCTATTCTTATTGAATTTTAAAGAAGCAATACATTATTGTATATTATAGTCACCACATAAAGATCTTCAGAACTTATTCATTCACAAATGAAAATTTGGATTCTGAATAACATCTCTCAACTTTCCTTGCCCACTCACCCCTGGTCCTGGCAACCAGTATTCTATTCTGTTTCTATGAGTTTGACTTTTTTATCTCTGAAATTTCAAATCTAAGTTACGCCATACAGCATATGTCCTTCTGTGACTGGCTTATTTCATTTCATATAATGACTTCCAGGTATCTTTGTCACAAATAACAGAATTTTTTTATAACTGGAGAATATTTCAGTGTGTGTGTGTGTGTGTGTGTATGAGCACGCACACGTTTATCCTTTAATTTATCTGTGGATTGAATTTGTCTCCCTAACTTAGCTACTGTAAAAAATGCTGCAGTTAATGTGGGATTGCAGATATCTCTTCAAGATACTGATTTTGTTTCCTTCCGAGGTGTATTCAGAAATTAAGTTTGTTGAATCATATGGTAGCTGTATTTTAAATTTTTTGAGGAAACTCCATAATATTTTTCATAATGGATATGCCAATTTATATTCCCACTGCCTGTGTTCAAGTGTTCTTCTTTGTCCATATCTTTACCAAGATGTTATCTTTTGTCTTTTTAAACCACACTAACCAATGCAAGGTGATAATTCATTGTGTTTGTGATTTTCATTTCTCTGATGATTAGTGTACATTTTCAGACACCTGTTGGTCATTTATTTATTTCCTTTTGAAAATGTCTATACAAGATAATTTTTATTTTCAACTATATTGTCCTCTTCTTTTGTCTCATAAGTTTTCAGGGTGGATATGAAAGTATTAAAATTTACAATTATTTAATAAAATATCCTCATTAAATAGGATAGCCTTATCCATTGAAAATATTTTGTAAAGAAAATAACTATCCATGACACAGTGACCTCTTCTGACATTTCTGTATCAAAATTATATGGATATGCTATTTATTTTATAGAATTTATTTTTACATAGTAGTTGTTGAAGAGCTACCTATCTCTGGAAATAAAATATGTAACATCTGAGAAGGTGTATACACACAGAATTAGAATGAAAATTTTTAAGGATCTAATTGCAACTCTAGAAAGAATAAGATCTATTTCTCTGGATTAAGTGAATTTACTAACAGTATAGAGGGAAGGACATCATTAAGCATATTTTTGTAGAAAATTATTTAAAACAATATTTATTTATAACGTGATAAATATTTTATAACTTCTGGTTATAACTTTTGTATTTTCTCTTGTTATAAGATCTTGGAATGTCTGCTAACTCCAGCTGAGAAATTTTATTCTAAGGTAAATTTACCCTGACTAATCATTCCCTGTTTATTGAAATAACCCATCAAGTAAAGCCTAAACCGTGAAAATAAATCCATTTTTGGAGATAGTAGTGTTAGTTTTTTGTCACTCTGACCAAAATACAGGAGAAGATCAACTTAGAGAAAGAAAAGTTCATTTGATATTCACTGTTTCAGAAATTTAGTCCATGGTCAACTGACTCCATTGCTGTGGGACCAATATGAGATATAACAACATGGTGGAAGGGCATGGCAGAGGAAATCTGCTCAGCTCATGGCAGTTGGGAAGCAAAAAGATAGTAATAGAGGAGCCAGGGACAACATATAATTCACTAGTTCTTCTGGCCACACCCACCTGTTTAAAGTTATCCCCCAATAATCTATTCAAATTATTAAGTCATCAAATGGATTAATCTACTGGTTATGACACAACACTCATAATCTAGTCATTTCACCTCTGGACATTTATACATTAACAGAGGAGCTTTGTGGTGGAGATTTCATATTCAAACCATAACATTTGTTAAACTCAGAAATTTGTGCCTGTGCAATTTAAAAATTGTTACGATTGCTTAAATGACCACAGAATATCATTGCACTTTGATTTTCATTTGTCAATGTGTTTAGTACTATAATTAAAATAGCAAAATGCATGTCAATGCCTTTTTTAAACTTTCAAGTTCATATTCATGCAGGCAATATTTTAATTCATTATGAGTCATATCTGAACTGGATTGTGTTTTTCAGTTTTCAGTTCTACCATTCTTGTTCTCAAAAATCCTATAATAATAATTTTTAAAGACAAAAGTATTACTTAAAATAATTAATGTTGTTATATTTTCTTCAATTAGTCTGGGGAATTAAGACATCTCATAAGAAGAAACAATTCACTCTTCAGAGAATTTTTTAAAATATTCTGTTATTTGAAGATTTTCTTCACCCGAATTCTTTATGACAAAAGTAGAAAAATAAATTTAAAAATGGGTTAAATTCCTAGGGTATTGTTCCCAGAAGGCATCATTGCATTAGAAGTGTAGACTCTAAGCAGATGCTTCTTTGGCAGTGGCTATGGTCATGGCAGTATGAAGACAATAAGAATAATGTTTACAGAATGAAATAAGGGACTATTATTTTCAATACCTACTAAGGCTATTTAGGTCTAAGAAGAGAAAAGGAGGACATGGAGGAATTTTCTGAAAGGGGTAGATAGTGACCTACTTTTCTCCATGCCAGTTATCCTCTAAAAAGGCAACACAGTAGTAAAATGCAATAGTTGTTCAGGCTTTTGACAACACAGAGAATTTTATGTTTGATTTCATATAATGCTGAGGAAACTCAGATCCATAGAGGTCACTTTTGGAGGCATTTCTCTCCAATATTGGTATTAATGTAGTCAACTAGAACTTTATCATCAATCAAGGATTGTAGTATCCAACAAATTAAGCACTAACTATATGTGGTTACTGGGCATCTGAAATGGGACTAATCTGCATTGATCCAAGCTCAAAATGAAAAAGACACACTGGGTTATGAAAATATTTGGACGCATGCTTACAGATGAAGGTTTATGATGAAGCAAATAATATTATCATATATTCAATTGCTCCTCAAATTAAGAAGAAATAAGACATTAAGAGCATAATTTGACCACCCTAAGATTCCATCTCACCCCAATTAGAATGGCGATTATCAAGAATACGAGCAACAACAGGTGTTGGCGAGGATGTGGGGAGAAAGGTACACTCATACATTGCTGGTGGGGCTGCAAATTAGTGCAGCCACTCTGGAAAGCAGTGTGGAGATTCCTTAGAAAACTTGGAATGGACCCTCCATTTGACCCAGCTATCCCACTCCTTGGCCTATACCCAAAGGACTTAAAATCAGCATACTACAGAGATACAGCCACATCAATGTTCATAGCTGCTCAATTCACAATAGCCAGACTGTGGAACCAACCTAGATGCCCTTCAATTGATGAGTGGATAAAGAAACTGTGGTATATATATATACAATGGAATATTACTCAGCCATAAAGAATGATAAAATTATGGCATTTGCAGGCAAATGGATGAAATTGGAGAATATCATGCTAAGGGAGATAAGCCAATCTCAAAAAGCCAAAGGACGAATGATATCGCTAATAAGTGGAGGATGACACATAATGGGGGGGAGGGAAGGGTTAGTGTTAGGGTTAGAGTTATGGTTAGGGAGGGGGGCAAGTATGGAGGAAGGAAGTACTGTATAGAGGGTAAAGAGGGGTGGGAGGGGTGGGGGGAAGGGAAAAAATAACAGAATGAATCAAACAACATTACTCTATGTAAATTTATGATTACACAAATGGTTTGCCTTTACGCCATGTACAAACAGAGAAACAACATGTATCCCATTTGTTTACAATAAAAAAAAAAAAAGAGCATAATTTGGGAAGGATGAAGAGTTGAAAACAATATATTAAAGTAAGAAAAAAAGCAAAATATTTTATGAGCAGCCCCAGAAACAGTCAAATGAAGTTGCTAATGGGAGTATAATTGGTAGACTTATTTCCCAGAGATGGCCAGTTTTTGAAAAAAAAAAAAATCATACTGAAAAGAGATGTCAAATAGTATTCATAATTGGTAATAGAGGTTTTGGTTCTATTTAATCAGCAATTAGACAATCGGAGAGTTGATGGCTGCAGTATGGAACCTATACTCTTAATAACATTAAAACAACTGTCAAAGTTTATTTGATACCAGAAACATGTTATTTGGCTTGAGGAGCATTACCAGTCCTCATTATGTAGCACTGAAATGGTGCAAGACTAATAATTTGAGAAATATCACCTTCCTGACATTGTCAGTGTTGTGCTTTTTTATGAATAAAAAAGACCAGAACTTTTATCACTCTGCTATATTTCCTTATTAGCCCTAAATGAGTTACCTTTGTTAGGTAATTAAATTTGTAGATAAAATGTGCTACTCCATACAAAAAGAAGCATAAATAAAAATATTTCCATTCAGAGTAAGGTATTTTCTAATGCAATCTTGTCAAATTTTAATGTACATATAATTATTTGGATGTTTGAGACCGTATTTCTAACAAAATTTCATTTGGACAACTAGTTTATGACTTGGAAAATTGGATGCAATTGAGTAAAGTCCCTAATCTATTAAATTTTCTAGGAAAAGACTTTAGGTTTTATCAAGGAATAAAGGAATTTACCATGATTTACTATTTTTAACCAATTAGATTAAGGAACAAAATAAGACGCAAAAGGAACACTCCAAGAATGAACCAATTGATTAAAATAAGCCACAGATATTGGGATCAAATTCAGTAATCAGATGTAAGTGTTTCAAAGTTAAACTTACTGTATGTGAGACCCCAGACAGTATAGGCTAAGATAGTGTCCCTCAAAAAAGACAAATCTGTCTAGATCTTCAGTCAGAGGAAATGCCTTTTACTTTGCTTTGGTTGTATCAGATTTTTCACTTCAGGTATTGTTGTAATTGAATGACTCATATATTAACTCACTGTAAATATAAATCTTTTCAGTGTAAGATTCATTAACCAAATCAGATGAAGTTAAGGTCACAAGATCTTAGGTTTTGGTAGATATAGTCATTAGGATGCTAGATGGATCTACATGTGATTTTTGAAGGCGAAACAAACAGCTGTCCTTCAACAGATGAATGGATAAAGAAATAGTGGTATATGTATGCAATGGAGTATTACTCAGCAATAAAGAAGAATGACTTTATGATATTTGCAAGTAAATGGTTGTACCTAAAGACTATCATGCTAAGTGAAATAAGCCAGTTCCAATAAAACAAAGGTCAAATGTTTTTGCTGATATGTGGAAGTTAATCCACAATAAGTGGGGGGAAGCAAAGAATATATTTAGATTATAAAAATGGAATAAAGGGAAGAAAGGTGGGATAGGAAAAGGGAAGACTATGGAATTAGTCTGAAATAATTTTCCTTTTATTTATATGAACACACCATAATGAATCCCACCATCATGTACATAATAAGAATGGAGTCCTAACTAGAATAAGATGTATTCCGTGCTTGTAAAATTATATCAAATTGAATTCTACTGTCATGTATAACTAAAAAGAATCAATAAAAAATAGAGAACTTAGTTTTCAGGAGCATGAATCAGACAATGATAACTCTAGAAATACCAGCATAATATTGAATTTATTAGAACAAAAAGAATGAGTGAATGGAGATTTAGGCTTGGAGCCTATGAAAACTCTACTGAAGAAAAAAAAAAGAGGTACCATATAGATTTTCATCTTCTTACCCACCTAACTATAAAGAGAACATGACTGGGAAAACTTAAGAATTCCTTAAAAAAAAAAAAAGATATAATTAACTAGAAGATAACTTTCTCTTGAGTTTTAGGAGTGTATTCTACTCATCAAAAATATATATATATTCTGGTAAGGAAACAGATTGATCTCTGTAGAACATAGCGCATTTTGGAATTTATAAGTTAAATATATTTATTATGATTATCAGTAAGAAGAAGAAAAATGAAATGGTGCAGATTTTTGGTAGTCATGGAAACTGCAGTATTTTATTGTATCAAGAAAGAAGTATCAAAGCCATAATTTTAGAAGTAATTTCATTGGTAATATGTTGTATAAAATTCAGCTTTTACTCTTCAGAAAATTACACTGGAAAAGTGCATAATATCCACTATGACTAAAACTAAACTATAACCTAATACAAAAGTTTCCTAAGTGGGTAACATCTTTTCTCTGTATTGCATTTAAAATTGCCAGGTCCATTATTACAGTGACGTATTTCATAAGAAAAAAGCATTTCACAATTTTGCACAATGTGTGAAACAGTACTTACCCAATATTTAGTATCTTCTTTCTCTCATATACAGAGCCCCATTTAAATGTAAGACTATGCAAATGAATGACTATTAGATATGTTTCCAATAATCATTTTGTTCATTGCATTGTTAAATGCATCAGTTCCTGTCCCCTTTACTCCTTTCCTGCATGTTTGAAGAAAATACTACACATGGTATGTACTACAGAGCAAAGATACAGGCACTACAAACAAATAACCCTGAAAACCACACCTGGGGTCACATTTTCCATATTGTAGAAAATATTTCACACACAATATTTGAACTTATTTGTGGGTAAAATATTTGAGTACATGAATACAATGTGTAATGACAGATTAGGGTAATTGGCATATCCATCATTCAAACATTTATAATTTCTTTGAATTGGGCACATTCAAAATCCTCTTGACTAATTATTTTGAGATATGCAATGAAATGCTGTCAACTATAGTTATCTGGTTGTGCTATAGTCCATTAGAAGAGTCTCCTGTTAGCCAGCTGCAACCCTGTACCTGTCAATTGCCCTTTCTTGACATGCGTTCATTGAAGCCACTATGCTAATGCTGAGTTAATTGACTGTAATTTCTCGTAAGCGAATAAGAAAAACTTATTACTTATTTAAAATTATTCAGATGCCCACAATATGCATAAAATACAATGTTTACTTACCCATTTTTTAATGAGCACATCAAAAGTGGTATCTGTGTATGTTTGTTACTAGAAAAATGTAGGTTTGTTGGAATCATTGCTGAATTCTTGTGGGTATCACTAAGGTCTTTAACATACTTGATAGAATCATTGAAATATTTGAAGCATAAGTATGATGAAGAAAAGTTGATAATGATCTCAAACTATACAGTAACAATTCCATACACTACTGTACTTGATGTGCATCATTGGAATGTTGGTTGCAAGTTTTTCATATTTCCAAACATGTATTTGAGAGGGCCTTAATATTCTGCATGAATAAACATCTGCATATCTATAGTCTAGAATATTTCAGTACAATGACAATTACAAGTGATTGAAAAGTTTATGATCTATTTTAGGTTATTGTGATTGTACTCATAGTCAACCAATAAAATTATTCTCATGTAATGAATTTCAAATTTAAATTTGACTATACCCCAGGTTAATCATGCTCCTGAGGCAAACTAAATATTCAGGAACCAAACAGTCTTAACCTAATAGTTATTGTCAGTATTATTACAAGAGCACACTTCTCTGCTTATGGCCATACTTCTCTACTATAGTTTCATTCTAAAATGAAGCAGTTGCTTGTTTTTTACTTTAAATTTGCTACTATTAGTGTTTGAAATGGCTTCATTGTATTAAAAAAAAAAATCCCAAGGTTCTTCTTTACACAATTTTTGTTTGTTTGAGTTTGCCAAACACACACAATGAGTCACTTAAATGGTATTCCATCAGAGATTGTAAAAATTACTATGCATAGTAATAGAAGCTGCCTAGAAAGTGATTATTTTAGATAAATATTAAATTATCCTTTAAAATTGTGGTCAGTAAATGGAAATGCATATCTAGAACACAAAATACTGTTCTGCTGGAAAATATTGGTTAAACTGGATAAATATTTGGTAATGAACTCTAAAAAGTAGTATTAGATTTTATTAAAATAGACTTGTGTATGGCAGTATCTTAAGCAGATTCAACATTAATAAGAATGTTTATTTATTAGTATGTTGCAGCAATTAAGAATAAAACCTATATGAAAATGTTTAGTCTTGCATGTACTTTGTTTTTCTTATGTAAGATTTTAATTATTTCATGTACAAATGTAAGTACAAATAGTGCTTACAATTAAGAATGTTGGTGTTAAAGAGAAAAATTTCATTCTAGAAATTCTAACATTTTGTAGTTAATTGTAACTAAAGCAAACATCTGGAAAGTATATTTACATATGACTTATATTTCCCTGTGTGTACTTTTGCTTTAAACAAGACACTGAAGTCAGAGAGAATGCCAGAACTTCTCATTTTATTTTAAAATTTCCTCTTGGATTATCAAAGAGTGGAGATTCATGAGGATCTCTGCAGGGGTCACCTTGCTTTTTGGAGGGAGCCTCAGATATAAGCCTTCTGCAGTTTTATTGCACTAGGGTTAGGTTAAGGAGGAGAAGAGAATATGGGGACTTAGATGTGGAAAAACACTGAATACTGATTTTTGAACTGGAGTAGGGAAATGTGTCTTCAAGGTTTCTCCATAAGGGGATCTTCAAATGTAGGTACCAAGGCTAAGATTTGCATAGGAGTATACTGGCATGGGCTGAGTCTTTGATTGGAGCTCCTATCAGAGACTACAATGCATTGACTGTGCACCATGTCTTGCGTGTGGAGAGCAGTTTTTCCCTGTGAGTCCTGTCAGATAAAGCTATTATTCATGATGTGGAGTGAAGAAAATCACACAAAGTTTTGGACAGATTCCTCATCAAGTTTCTTCTTTTCCTTTTTAATTTACACATCAGAATTGTGTATATACTAATTCAAAGTCAGATCATACAAGTTTCTTTTCATCTTCCTCCATCACATCTTATTCATTTTTATCTTTCTATTTCTTCATGTCATCTTATCTTTTTTGATTGATTGTATTGATTCTTTGAATTTCTGTATACATTCAAGAATCAACTTCTCAATTTATACCTATATGTAAGATAGGATTTTGAATAGAATAGTGTTGTACGTGTAAATCAAATGATAGAATACACATTTTAATAAAATTGCATTTTCAGTTCATAGATGTAGTATAGCTATTTTATCAATTTTAAAATTTTGTCTGTACACATTTATGAATAGTACTATTTGCATATTTTAGTGGTTGTTCTCGTGGTTGTTTTCTTTATCTGTCCAATATCTATTTTTGTCTTCCTTTATTTTGAAGCAATCATGTGGAAGGGACATATGCTTTTATCTCTCGAAGTAGGTTCAATAAGTAAATCAATGTAATAGTGTTTTACATTATTAGTTTGTGGCATTACAAAGTCCAAAAGCTCAAAGTGTTTATTGGGATGAGTTATTGTTTCAGCAGTGAGTCTGTGATCTATATTAATATTATTAAATAAAAATAATGTAAATGAAGATCTTTTACTCACTATAGAAAAGTTTTCTTTTGTTATTCTGAATTTAAATAAAATTTAAAGCAGCCATCATATGACCATGAGGGAAACCATCATTTTCTATATCCCTGATAAAAACAAAAAGACTAAATTTACCAATGCTGATGTCCACTCTTTCTCTGAACCTTTGGGTATGTTAATTAGTGCATTTTCTCTTTCTTTAAACATGTAAGCATTTTCTTTCTGTTGTTCACTGGCATTTCAAATTAATATGTGTGTATACTGTCTTTACATGAGGAAATAATATGGGAAACAAGTTATTGCTTAATTCTGCTTTGCAGTTTTTTAAAATAAAATGCACAGATTCTCGGCCCAGTGAAATAGATTACAAGGCTTTTATTCCCAAGGTCATAATATTGAGATATGAGTACTTTATTGATATTTAAAAGAAAAAATAGAAATACATCTAGAATGCTGCTATAGAAAATCAAATAATAATTCACAGTAGTCAAGATTTAAATCTACTAAAGTGTACCTAAATGGCTAATAAATAAGGAAAAAATATTTAATGAAATAGTATTCAGCCATAAAACAGAAGGATATTCTGTCATTTGTGAAAACATGGATAAATCTGGAGAACATTATGTTGCATGAAATAAACCAGGCACAGAAAGACAAATATCACTCTGATATCACTCAGATATGAAACCTGAAAATGCTAAACTCACTGACACAGAGACCAGAAGGTGGTTACCAAGGCTAGGGAAGTTTGGTGGGGAGAAGCAGTATTGAGAGATGAAGGTCAAAGGACACAAAATCACAGATATATAAGAGGAATAAGTTCACAGGATGTACTGTATGACATGGTGATTGTAGTTAGGGTGATAATGTAATATATTTTTGAAAAGTGATCAAAGTGCATGTTAAATATTTTTTCTCCAAAATGATAGCCATGTGGGTGGGACATATAAGCAGCTTAATGTAACCATTTCATAATGTATGTCAAAAAGGTTGTACATGACAAATATATTTTTAAGCTGTCACTTTGAAATTCATTCAAAGAAATAAAAGCAAAAAAAAAAAAAAGAAAGAAAATGAATGATGATGACATGCATTGAAACTGCCTGACTAATGTTAGGGATTTTTCACAAAAAAATATTTTTAAAAGACATTTTTCCAAATCATTCCAACATAGTAAGATTATGAGATTACAACACAGAGTAGTTCATATACCATCCAGGGCACTCAAATTCAATAAAGTGATATATGTACAAGACTGATGGAAAATCAATATAGAGGCAAATAAAAATATTAAATATAAACATTAAAATGAAAAAATCATTATATAGATGAACTGAATGCTCCACAATTTACAAGGCTAGCAAAGTCTTGAAGAAATCTGATGAAGATTGTGTAATGCTGATATATTTTGTAATCAGTAAATTCAAATTTAAAAATAAAAATCATTAATAATAGATGTCTATAGAATAAAAGCACTAAGGAGGCATTTCTGAAATTCTTTAATTTTTAACACCAGATCTTAGTCACAAAAATCTGAAAATCACTTAATAATTTGTTGCATTTCAATATTATATTTATCCAAGATTTCCAAATATATATCCTCTACACAGTTATTCCTAAATATCTATCATCCCTCACTGATAAAAATATATAAGGAAAAAATTCAGATACATACAACATATAAAGAGAGAGTATTAGCAAACACTACAATCATCCTGTAAAGGAATCTATCACATAAATATATGCAAATTGCCTTGTCAATAATAACCATTAAAAAAATCCAACAAAATTCAATAGGGGGAAGGTAAGAGAAAGTCACAAGTAAATGTTATACTTTCTCAGATAATTTCTCAAAATTCTCATATTATTCTATCTCCATATGTATGTAGTAAAAACATGTAAAATCAATAAAAAATAATAGAGGTTAGCACAAATAATAATGGCATATGCTAAGATTTAATTCCAATAGTAATCATTATATACTTAAGTAAACCACATTCAAAATGAGAGTGGATTTATATCAATGTCTTTGTCTCCTGTTTTATTGTAGGTTATTTCAGGTGAAAGATATTTGTTTAGAAAAGTAATATTTTTGGCTATTCTAATTTAGATATAGTGAAAAGTATAAATAAATATCAGGATATTTCCAATCAAGTGGTACAAACAAGTGAATACTAAAGGTGATAAATAAAAATAGATTATCCCATATAGTCTAAAACATGGTTAGGAAGAATTATCCAGTGTAGTGAAAGATCATACTGGTATGAATAAAATGCCATCCTCTCAGGATGCATGCTCTTACACACAAGTTGAAGTGACAAAATAAGTACAATTAATCAAAGATGATGGCATTCCTGAGAAGAAAAGAGAATAATTCCTTGGCTTAAAAAAATAATTTTCAGTGGGCACAATGGTGCACACCTGTAATCCCAGTGACTTGGGAGGCTGAGGCCGGAGAATCACAAGTTCAAAGCTAGCCTCAACAACTTAGTGAGGCCCTAAGCAACTCAGTGAGACCCTGTCTCTGGATAAAATACTTAAAAAGGTTAGGGGATGTGGCTCAATTGTTTAAGCATCCCTGTTTTGATACCAAAACAAAAAAATTGTTTTTTCATCTACTTGTGATATTTTACACTGTAGAATGACTAAAGTGTCAGAGCTAGATTAAAAATGTATTAGTATATCACTTTCATAAGAAATGTACCAGTAGCATGGCATGAAGTTAATGTAAATTCTCATAGGGCCTGCATATATGTGACATCTTCGGGAAAGGGAAGCAGCACAGAAACAGACACTTTGTAACACACACACATGCAATCACACACAATGAGAATAGGATGGTGTTTCATAATGACCGTGAAGAATCCCTATCTTTGACCAGTATTATACTCATGTAGGGTAAATCCTGAGTTTCCTGTTTCTGCCTAAGATCACATGAGGAAATTCATACTTATTTTCAGAAAAAAATCTTTACCTTTCTCTTAAAAAGCAAACCAATGCATAAAGCTTTGTATAAATGAAAAGAGAACATCAAACTCAGATAAAACCTATTACAAAAAATAGTAAGTATAACAAGATTCAGAAGAGTTTGGAAAAGCACCAAAAGTATATTGATCAATAGCACCAAATTGAGAATACAGGAAAAGAGGAAATAATATGGGAATACATAGCATCAAACTAATAGTATTTCTAATCAATGGAAAAATGAGAAGATAGGCTTGAAAATATTAATAGATGATGTGTAGAGTATATATGGTTTGAATCTGAAATGTCTCCCCCAAAACTCATTTGTTGCAAGCATGATCCCCAAAGAGACAAGGTTCAGAGGTGGGGCTTTTAGACAAGGTTAGGGCTCTGACCTCATCACTTGGTTAATCTATTTGCTGGACTCGTCTGTTGATAGCTGAATGGACTACTGGGTGGTAACTGAAAGCAAGTAAGGCATGACTGGAAGAGGTTGATCATGACCATGGAATATCTTTCCCTAGCCTCCTTTTCTCTCACTCTGTCTCGTGGTTGTCGTGTGCTGAGAATTTACCTTCCTTTGCCTTACCTACAACCCAGAGCAATGGAATGGGCAGACCTTGAATTGAGTCCTTTGAGATCATAAGCTTCAAATAATTTTTTTTCTTCTGAGTTGTTTTAGTCAAGTATTTTGGTCTTGGTAAGTCTTCAAACACAGAAATTGGTAGAGAAGCGATATTATTGCTGTGACTAACCTGACCATGTGGTACAGAAACCTGTGATTTGTAAGATAATTTAGGAAAGGTTTGAGGTTCAGTCTAGGGAGCCACAGAACATTGTTAGTGCCTACTGGGCAATTCTGTTGAGAATTTGCATCCAGTATAGATTGTGCTCATGATATTTTTAGATGAAAATGAGGATTCTATTGAAAATTGGACTAGAGGCCATTCATGCTAACTTCAGGCAAATAACTTGTCTACATTTTGTATAATTCCTGAGACTTTCTGTGAGACTAAATTTTAAAAGTGATGAACTAATTAATTTAGTGGAGGATATTTCAAGATATCACCGTTTTCAGGGGATGGCATGGGTATTTCTGGCTACTGTTGGGATAGCAGAAAGAGAAGAAAGAAACAACAACAACAAAACACACCAACTTACAGGTTGGCTAGGATAGCACATCTAAAATTGGGGCCAAGATAGGTGCAATTGTTGGGATTAATGCCATTAAAGAGAAACCAAATACTTTTGGAAAGATAATAAGAAAGATGTCTTGAGGGCACCTTAAGAATCAGCAACAGCACACCTGTTACAGGCTCAAGGGTGTAAACGACAGAACTCCTTTGAGAAGAGACTGCAGGAGCAGTCTTCTCATACAGGGGTGCCTAGGAAGTTGTTTCCCTCGGATTTGTTTCATCATTCTTAGCTGCCCAGAAACTCAGAGGCCATTGCAGCTGTTGTTCATGGGGACACAGATAGGGATCAAGCTGGTGGCAAGCTGTGGCATCAACCATGTGTTGCTGGTTCTGTAGGAATGCAGGATACTGGTGGTAAGGGACCATGGAAGCTTTCACCTAGATTTCAAAGGGTACTTGAGAGGCCAGGCAAAGTGTAGCAGGCTTGGAATCTTTGCAGGCAGAGGGTAATGTTTGAAGCTGTGATAGTATAGCCTAAGCTGCAATGGAAACTCCAAGAATTAAAAGATACCAGAAACATGGATTGTCTGTCAAGAAAAGCTGCCGAAAGTAAGCAGAACCAGGCCCCAGATGCTGGATATGGAGTTTCAGAACATATTTGTCTGGCTGGGTGGGTTTCAATCTTGCTTTGGGCCCATTCCTTCTATGCTGCAAGAACTCCCAATTGGAATGGGAATGTTTACTTTTTACCTTTGTGTATTGGATATGTTATTTGCTTTTGATTTTTACAGTGATTCACAGTTAATAATTTGCTTTGAATTCGTTGTACTTTGTACTTGGACTTTTGGACAATGCTGGAACTCTTGAAGCATGGGTACTCTTGAAGAGAAACTAAATGCATTTTTCACTATGAGATATGCATGAGCTTTGGGGGAACGATAGGGAAATATTATGGTTTGAATCTGGAATATCCCTCTGAAACTACATGAGTAGAAAACATGATACCCAGTGCAAAGGGGTTCAAAGGTGGGACTTTTAGACAATAATAAGAGCTCTGACCTCATCAATGAATTTATTGTTAAACATTATATGTTTATGAACCCCTTTGGTGGATTAAGCCACTGACAGCTGAATGGACTACTGGTTGATAATTCTAGGCAGGTGGGGCATGATTGGATGAAGTAGGTCACTGGGGGAATGGCCTTCAGCTGCATCTGCAGCAATGAATTTGGCCAACTATGTACTGAACCTCTGAAACTGTGAGCCCTAAGTAATTTTCTCCTCCTCTAACTTGTTCTAGAAAGAAAAGAAAGTTAGGTATGCAGTCAGTTAGGAGCAGTTCTGTAAAGTTTCCTCATTAGATGCATCAAAATGAATTCTATATAAATCAAATAGATAATTATAAGCAAATGAAAATGTCAATGTATTACAAGAATCCTTAATACAATGAGGTAATTTAGCATAATGACTGAGGACACTAACTGTAGACAGATAATTCAGAATGAATTTTAGTTGCCTTGTTTGGAAGCTGCATGATCATGAAAAAGTGACTTACTCATCGTTTCAGGGTGTCTTCAGTAAAATGGAATTAAATGACTATCTGTATCTCATAAGCTATATATAAATATTAAATTACTTAATGCATTAAAATACAAAGAATAGAGATTGAATAACATAACCAAGGGGAAGAAAGTAATGAGAGAGAATCTTCTAGTAGTTTGCAGTATGAAAGAGTAAACATGACTCCTGATAAAAAGTGTGAAGATATAATAAATATTTTTAAAACTTAGAAGTATGTTTTGATGTACACTAGAGGTAAAATTCAAAATAAAATGAAGCATTGTCAGTTTGAAAGGTCAGTAGGTTGACAAAGGTAAATGATGATTTTGTATATATTATCAACCATAACGAAAATGAGTTGGCAGCTTAAGTCCTCTTCATTATTTGATTTGCATTTTTGCAATAATTAATGATATGGAATATTTTTTATAGTCTTATTTTTTTTCTCTGAAGAAGTATGCTCTCTCTCTGTTTCTCTCTCAGTTAAGTGATTTCTGCTGCCCTGTCTTCAAATTAACCAATTATTTTCTCAGCTCTGTTGAGTTTATATACTATTGAGCCCATCCTAGAATTTCTTCATCTGTTGTTGTTTTTCCCCTCTAGCTTTTCCATTTGATCCCTTCTTATAGTTTCCCTCATTCTTTCCTTTTTTTCCCTCATTTTCCTTTAATGTTATATATAAAATAGCACAATCATTTCAAATTCCTTATCATATAGTCCCAATGCTGAGTCATCTGGAGGTTTGGGTCTTGATTGTTTTGTCACAGCCTTTTCTCGTGCCTGGGAAGTTTTGATGTGGTCCAGGTGTCTCCTATAGGACACTAGAAAATAAAGTAAGTACACTTAATGCTGAACAACTGGTACACAACCTATTTCTGCTAGACCTTTATTCCAGTTGTTTGAGTTAATTTTTCTCTGTAAGTGGCCTATGTTTGCTATTTGCTATTCTGTTTACCTTTAGGGCAGCACAGGTTTCAAAATGCTCTAACATTATCTTATGTTAGGATGTGAGCTTATTTGCCTGAGGGTTTTTCTCAGTGATTGTTGACCCTTACCTTTGTGTCTTCTCTTTGTATCTTTCCTCTGTAAGCATCTCTGCCTTCTTGAAAATTTTTCTGCCATGTTTCACTGTTACATCTAGTCAATGTTTTCTAGCCTGCTGCTAGGTAGCAGTGAGTGTGTGTATTCTCTGGTTTCCTGAGCCACAGTTTTAGGTAAACACTTTGTCCTTGCAACTCTGAACTATGACCTTAATGTGCTTTCTCCTTTTCTCCTTTTAATTCTGCCCAGCATTTTTCCTATTTCCATTCCAGTGCTACAAGATATGTATTTCCTTTCTTTATCTGCAATGGGTTGTTGCCACTGATATAAAGTGTTTATTGCCTCTTTCTTTAGTAGATTAGGGCTCTTGTGATACAGAGGAAATAGGGAGGAAAGGTTACTTATTTTATGAATATCTGATTGGATTTGCCCCACCAAAGCAAGGGTTTTAATCCTATCTTTCTTAATGCACTTCATTCTGATGGGTTCCCTGTGGGTAAAGGAAAAGTTCTGAACTCTTGTAGCTAGTGCCATTTTCATTTTTCATTTTTATTTGAGAGTGACATAGGTCCCTGTACACAGAACAAAGATATGTAAAGTCTTAAGAGTTACTTCTTAGGTGTTTCAAATGTGGTCAGTTCCCAGAAAGCTGTTAGTCTGTTAAGTTCCAGTATTAGAAAATAAAACAATGCTAACGATCATGCTCACATACTCTTTTATCAGGTTTTATGCTTTCATTCAAAGGAACCAAATCAAAAGCGAAAATCCCTCAAGTAGTTGATTTATTTTGTTCTTCAATAAATAACAAGTTTTCTACATGCTGGGTTTTAATTTAGTTAGCTTAATTACTGACTTGATTAAATCATGTGAATTCCAAGGTTCTATTTCCTCAGTGAGGAAATTAAAAGGATATTTTATGATTTTTAATGTTGAAACCAAAGTGATGTTATTAAATGATCCCTAATTCTTCTCTTTGCAAACTTCAAAAAGTAGTTAAGGAATAAGCTGCAAAACACCCTAAGAAAATATAAAATTACATGGTGAATGAGGTTGCAAAATAATTATACTCACTTTAAGCCTGAAGAGTATCCTTTTTTACTTAGATTTTTGAGTCTATCTCCAAAGACGAAATTGTCCAAAAATACTTCATTTTTTTCTCTCCCTGATCTTCAAACTTTTTAAAATATTTTGTTTTAGACTGCAGCATTATGGGGGAAGATATGACCAGTGGTGTGCTGAAAATATTTAGGGACTGACTTTCAGAATAAAGGGTGGCAATTTGTAATTTGTGTCTGTTTCCATTTTACCATGGTGTTTATATTGCCCATTTTAACCTACTAATGTGCTCTCACTGAGTGCATATAGGGGAGCAGATTCTTGTAATTAACTTTTGTGCACTGTTACAAGTGACTTCCTTTATACCACTGGAATGATGTGATTATTCATGATGTGGTTTGAAAGTGTGCTTAGCAACAATTGAAGGTGTTAGAGAATCTAACGCTTTTCACTCCAAAATTGAGTCTCAATTCTCAATTGTCATATAACTTTTGTAAATCCGCCCCCCAACCATTGCTTTTATTGCCTAAGAAGCAGGGAAATGTTATTTGGAGTAGAAAGCTTTATTTCAGATTGGAAAAGTGTTCTTTCACTTAGTATTAAAAAAAAGAACAGAACAGAGCAAAACAAACAAACAAATAAAAAGAAAGAAAAACCTCAAAGGAAAATATCATAGAACAGAGGAGACTTGAGGCTAAAAGTCTGAGGATGTAATTATGTTCCTGGCTTTACTATAGGCAAGCATGCATTTGTTTGGTACCAAAAAATATTTTCAACAGAGATAAATTAAATCTACCTTTATAAGTACAGGAAGAAAGGAGAACTATTTAGAAAATATGTAATTCTTTCATATCAAAATAATGCAAAACAGAATGTTAAGCATACCAATATTAAACAAGAAGGTTTTAATATAAAATCTTCACAGGATTGTTTATTCTCCTAATTTGTCATAAGATTACAATAATATGCAATTCTATACAAATATTGCAATAATATACAATAATATATAAAAATAACATTCATTTTTGGAATATATCTGTCAATATTGAAAAAAATCTTTTAAAAATGTTCTGAACTGAGAAAAAAACAACAAAAAAATAAACAAGCACAACAATGATAAAAATTCAAAGTAACAGAACTAACATATATATTAGTAGGAGCCAGAAAACATAAAACAATAGCTTATGACAGCATTCCTTAGGAAGAAGTTCTAAGTAAAACTACTAAGTTCTTATTTCCAAAGGCATATTAATCTAAATTTCTAAGAATTTCAATAGCCTGTTGATTAAAATGTGAACATACCTTTCCCTATCATTTAATCATATTCAAAACTTTGTTCCATGAATATGTTTTATTTAAATAACTTTAGCATCATTTTTGGAAAGAAAAATAATGTAAAAATACAATCATATTTTTAGGTAAGGAAAATAAATTCAAGTTAAATTTTAGAGGTCAGAATTGAAATTTGTTGTTCTGTTCATTGGTTTTTTATCAAATCACCTTCATTGAGATGTATCTAAACTTATAGGCACACTTAGACTTCAAAGGATATTTGATACAATTTATCAAATTAAACCATCTAGTTTTATACATAAGGCAACAATTACCCAAGAAAAAATGAAAAAATATTTTTCTCAATGTTTTGCTATGTTGTTACTAAATGATGTTAGTTTACTTACTTTTATTTTTTTAATGAGTTTCTCTAGAATAACTTGATACAGATGACCTAACCTAGTCCTTCCATCTCATTAAAAAAAGATAGATCATTTAACTGTTTTTAAACAGTAACTCTCTAAAAATAATTTATAAATATTTGTACAATCTCACTGGCAGGTTTTACTTTATCACTATAGTGAGATTAACAAAATAATAGCCAAGATGTTATTAAAATTGCTGTGCAAATTTCAATATCAGCAACACATTATAATTAATTGTTAATTAACAGTATTTGCTGCAAAAGTTCAATTATTTAAAATCAATTAATAGTTTTAACATAAAAACACTAGTTATGTTTTGCATAATACCACACATTTTTCTAATGCCTTGTCTAAAATCACAAAATGCCTATATTTTTGTATAAGTTCAACCACTGGAAGCTAGGGCAACAAAAGAGCCTTCCCCTTAAGGTTGTGGTGAATATCTAATGATTTTATAATTATATGTATATATTTGCATACACATGTGGCTTAGAGGAAATCAGGAAAACAGATAAGTCTTGGTGCTATAAATTCTCATTATTATTTTATTAATGTTGGGTAGAAATGTATTATTAAATTTCAAAATATGACAAAATACGTGTAAATGAATCTCCTTAAATAACTTTTCTAAACAATGTACGTGAATGTTTGTACAATTTGGATGAAGTAGAAGTTTTAGATTTTCTAAATAATTTAGGAAAATTTTGATGGAAATTTAAGAAAGTAAGATTTTTTATAACATCTTAAGGAAAATATATATGGGAATGTGAAGGTTGAAGATGTTTGCTTTTTCATTTTCATTTGATTTGTTTTTTTAATCGTTAGGCTTTTTCTTTGTTATTGTTCTCCAAAGATGTTTATGTAGCTTGAAATTTTCAGTGAAATAGCCACCCAGATTTAAAAACTGTGGGAAGAAAAGAATTCTTCTCTTCACATAGGCTGACAAATAAATTATATATAATAGAATAAAATATGGTTTTTAAATAAAGAATATCAATTAACAGTCAGTGATATTTTGAGCATTTAGTGTGATCAAAATTTCAGATCATTTGACATATTCCAATTCAGGGTATATCAAATAGATTGCAACTTTAGATTCTTAAAGGCATCAACCATATGAATGTTCACATGTGGAGGTTTATGCATCTTTTAATAAATGTTTAAGAACATCTCCACGACCTATGGGAAGATAAAAAAATAAAAAAAAACTTGTCAGTTTGACAATTTCAGAAATATACCATCTGATTACTGTGGAGTAACTTTATATGAGAAAGTGAACCAATTTGTCCTGTCACTCACAGACAGCTAAGTACAAAATGGATTTAAGGTTAGAGCTCCAAGGTATCAGATTTAATGCATGACTTAAATTGTATGTCTAATGGTGCCATGTTACAGGAGCAACTATTCTTTGACACTTTCCTAGCAATGTGGCTGATGATTGACAATGAGGTATAAGGGAAAGTTTGTATATTGATAGAAATAGGTCAATGTGCTATTTTGCTCCTCAATTCATAGAATA
Organism: Sciurus vulgaris; assembly: GCF_902686455.1. NCBI lineage: Eukaryota > Metazoa > Chordata > Mammalia > Rodentia > Sciuridae > Sciurus > Sciurus vulgaris. The sequence goes on along the minus strand of NC_136464.1, from coordinate 107,820,268 downwards.
GAAACAAACTCTAGAAAATTGTCAGAGCTTAATTTTATTTTCTCTTTTTTATAAAAGACCTTATTCAGCCATATACCAGTAGTGTGGTACTGACAAAGCTGAAAATGTATGTTGTCTTGGTAAAATACGAAGAAATAGCTCTTCTCAAAAACTACAATGAAAGCAAACATTGAATAAAGTCAGTCAAAGTGGATCAATGTAAAATACGTGTATGATATTAGGTATTAGCAATAGCATCAATTTTACCAATTTATAAAAACAGAAAAATTTTAAAAATGACTAAATAATCTAAAAGTTTCTTACAGTAACAAAACAAAACCTCAAATGATTAATCATGCTAATTGCCTGCTTCCTTAGCTCTTGTTGCTACATTACAGAGTGAACTTTCAACAACATCCTTGTTATGCTAAAGCCCATGTGCTGATGCTAAGGAATTATACAAACAATGAAAATATGCTAAATTGAAGTATTTGCTCTCCTCAAGAACGTAATAACAAAGACATTTTTGGAAAAAGGAGGTCAATTCATTGTAAGTTTATGTGAGCTATTGAATCGATGGTCATGGTTCTGAGAAATATATTAAATTATATTTAGACAGTAATGTTAAAGGAAAACACACAAAGACTAAATCATATGGATAAAATATTTTTGCTTTCTATCCACACAGAATTTCACATAGTAAATTAAAACTTAAAAAAAAATCAAAATAAACTAAAACACATATTTACTTTGAGTTAATGTTTGTTGATTTTCTTTATTCACAAAGGATCTGAATGTTATTTATAAAACCTAATGGACTGGAAATCTGGAGTTGATGAGGATGTTTACATATCCCTTTCTCCATCAAAATGATAAAAATTGGTTTTGAAACTTAAGAGTTCAAATTTTAATCATGTTTTTAAATGAACTGTAACATGATAAAAGTATTATAAAGATTGAAATAGAATGGCATCATTCAGATATACTACATGATTGTGCAGAAAACATCTTAATAAAAGTTGTATATAAAATCCATGTTATCAGCCAACAAAAACCAGTATCTTTGAATATGAAAGAATACATTTTTACAATGAAGATATAGTCATGTATCTACAGAATTTCCTTATGAACAAAGTAAATTAAGATAAAAAGAGATACTTAAGTGCAACAGAGAAAAGTAAAATCAACAGAGAAGTGGATTGTTTTCATTTCATTTTTTTATTATAAAGGCACAACTTAGACACAAGGCGTTGCCATTATTCTTTCTTTTATGATTTTTTTCCCCTCCATATCTTCATGTTTCTCTAAATTATCCTGGAGCTACTTTGCTCATACTGAACTTCATTCCTACCCAATCACCATTTTCAAAATTATAAACATTCAAAGATATAAATCATATTTCACTACTTTATTCTAAAAATTGCTCAATTCCTGTGCACACAGTGAAAATAAAACTCTTGTATCATTTTTCAGTATCAGGCCCTGATTCATTTCTTTAATTTCATCTCCTAACCTGCTGTGACCTGTGACAACATCAACAAAGGATCTGAAGTTGAGGTGACAGAAGATGGAGAAAAAACAAAGAAAACAGAGCCATTTTTAAGCAAAGTTGGGGGGCAGATGGGACACTGACTCGCGATGAAGGAACAGTGACCCAGAACTAGCTCCACAAGTTTATTAGATGGGAGTCTCATAATCAGGAAGTTTAACTATAGGGACATTGTAAATTGTTCAAGGCTTGTGAGTTATTAAGAGGCTTCTTTGTGCACTAAAAAGTTACAGAGCTGGAAACATTTTTGTAACTATCCTGCAGTTACTATGTTAGGAATATCCTACCTTGCTGTATCCCTTGAATTGGAACATCTGATAACTATTAGCATCAGAGCTGGGGTATTAATGCTGTTCTTGTCTTTGCCTTTTGGCAAGGAATGTTTCCCAGGTTTGGCTTTTGCCTATACCTCAGGATCAGTCAATAACCAAAGCACTGTTTATACTAACCATATCCCATTCTACATTATTAAACTATTTTCAGTTCCTTGCCTATTATCTGGGCAAGTGCCTGAATCTAAGACTTTTTTATCCCATACCTTTCATAGCTCAGTCCTTCACTGTGTTTGGGGGAGGGGAGTTGTTTTGGTTTATTTCAGTACTGGGGTATGGGAAGCCATCCTTATCTAGCAGAATCAGACTAGGTCAAGCCTCTTGACACAGAGATCTGACTTCCCGGAACTGGCAGATACGGAGGTCTCTCCCATATTGTCAGGAGGGTATGTAACACTGTGGGGGTGGTTCCCTGTCTGGTTCTCTAATAGTCCCCCTAAGAAAATGAATCCCCTAACTCCACCCTATCCTGTTCATCACAGAAGAAACTCCTCCAGTTCTTGGCCCCCTTTATCTGTGTATTATAAATAAAAGAGAGTTGGGCTACTCCGTGTTTTTAAAGTCCATAACTGGTATGGCCAGACCCCTCATACCCCCTCTCATTTAAAAAGAATATTGGCTCTTGTGTTTTTATTGATTAGATGAGTTTATGGGTAATTGACTGATTTATAGCCAACATCATCCTCTGGCAGTTAACCCTTTTCTCCTCCTTGATGGTTTGTGGCTGAGAGACCCCCACACTAGGGTATGAATCCAGGGGCATTTTACCACTGAGTTATATCCCCAGAACTTAAAAAAATTATTTTTTAAGACATGATTTTGGTAAATTTCTCAAGCTGTCCTCTAACTTATAGTCCTTCTCCTCAGCTTCTGGATTCACCAGTATTACAAGTGTGCACCATCACGTCTGGCAGTCTTTCCCTATTGAAATTGACTTTTCTAGAAGTTCTTTGTAATTCTCCTTTATCTCCTTCTACAAGTTTACAATCAGATCTATCAAATCAGTTGTTATAGGAATGGAAATTGACTATTATACTGTTCGCAATTTAGGGCATGTTTGCCTCTTTCTTATTATCTAGCCTGGAATTTAAGTCACAATTGATGCTAAATATCAATTGGCTATAAATCACTGTTAGTCATTTAATACATTTTGATTTCATTATACTTCAACATACTGAAAAAATATTAAAAGAGTACTGAGAAAATCTAACCTAATGCACAAGCAATGAGGGTAACTAAATCAATAATATAAATGAAAAAGTTTTCTATTATACAGCAGTATATAAATATTAAAATAATCTTTGTTAGACTAATGGATCAGAATATAAACAAACAGATTTATCAAACACACATTCATCTTTATGTATACATTTTTTATTACATTCCTTATTGTCTAATATGATGAAATTATGCACACATTATAGTCTAAATGTGTAAATTCCTTCCCAAATTAACCAAGAATGGGTAAAAGGCTTATCAATATTTTGTTACCTGTTATTAACATTTCACAGACGTAGTTTATTAAAATCATACCCTAAGTTGATTAAGTGTTCTATAATTTCAAAGCAACTTATCTCTCTAGCTTGTCATTTAATTCCCTTTGGAGCTGAGTTGGTTTATTCAGACAAAGGTAAACTCGGCCATCTTAAAGGAACTACTAGACAACTGATTCTTATCTAAGATCCAAGAGAAAGATGAGTTTTTCTTTGAGTTCAATTGTGGAAAAGCTTCAGACATTTGAGAATAAGTGTTTTAAACTTTTCTATGAAATTATAAAAGCGCATACATCTGTGAAACCCAAAATATTTTTATTTAAAAATTATAATTGTACAGTTTGGATTTATTTTGGAAAAATTATACAAGCAAAGAATATAATTTCAATCCCAATTCCTCCTCCTTACTCCTTTTTTCCCTCCTCTACTGATTTTCCTTTCATTTTATTTTTATTTATTCATTTATTTATTTTTGATTGCCTCTTTCTACATAGACATGAAGGTGAAATTTTATTTGGTACATTTATATATGTTCATAATATGATTTTTAAGTTAGATTCATTATGTATTTTATTTCTTTCCATCTACCTTCCTTCTTCCCTCCTCATTCTCCCGCTCTTACACCACCCATCTTCCCTATATCTTTATGATGTTCAGTCCCCTCCTCCACTGCCTTCTTTCCCTTATGTTGCTTTAGTGTCCACATATAAAATATTTGACCCTTCATTTTCTGAGTCTGACTTATTTCACTTAGCATGATTTTCACCATTTCCATCCCTTTACTGGTAAATGTTGTTTTTTTTCATTCCTCTTTATGGGTAAAACTCCATTGGGTCTATATACCACCTTTCTCATCCAATTCACTGGCATTTGGGTAGATTCTATAATTTGTCTATTGTGAAATGTGCTGTTATAAACATTGTAGTGGCAGTTTTGCTATAGTATGCTAATTTTAAGGGTTTTTTTTTTGATAAATACCAAGGAGTGTGAAAGTTGGGTCATAAGATGGTTCTATTCCTAGTTTTGAGAAATCTCCACACTGTTTTCTAAAGTTGGTATACTAATTTGCAGTCCAATCAACAATGTATGAGTTACTTCAGAAGAAAAGACTTTCCATTTTCTTGGGTAGAGTGAATTAATATTGTGAAAATAGGCAAATTACCAAAAGCAATGTACATTTTCAATGCAATCCCCATCAAAATACCAATGACATTCTTCACAGAACTAGAAAAAAAGAGTCCTTAAATTCATTTTGAAGAATAAGAGACACAGAATGGCCAAAACAATTCTTAATAAGAAAAGTGAAGCAAAAGGTATCACAATACCCAATCCAGAACATATTTGAACTTATGTTCCTTGAAATCTAAAGATGCAATTAATAGTGACTATTTTTGTTTCATTTTAATCTTTCCTTTAATAAAATTCACCTAAAATTTGAATACGTGAATGCCATTTCTCCTGCCTGCTTTTCAAAAAATATATTATTGTTGCATATTTCTTTAGAATATCAGGCTTTATTGTCAAATATTGACACGTAACAATTTGATAAATTTAATTCTGTACTATCTCCCCTTACTCTTCCCTCCTCTATTCCTCTCACTCCCTTTCTTTGCCTCCTGGTCTTCCTTCAATTTCTATAAGACCCCCTTCTTTTCCCCTGAATGTTCCCCCAAAGCACATGTGTGAGGCAATGCAAGAATGTTCAGAGGTAAATGATTAGATTATAGGAGCTGTAACTTAAAAAAATGATAATAAGAGCTGTAACTTATTTAATGGATTAATTTAGAGGTTACTGCAACCAGATCGGGTGTGGTTGGGGGAAGTATGTCACTTGGGTGTGCATTTGGGGTTTATTTTTTGTCCATGGCACCTCTGGTTACTCTCTTTCTGCTTCCTGGCTCTCATGAACTAAGTAGTGTTCTTCTACCATGCCTCACCTTTGACCTAGAGCTAAGGAGTCAGCTGACTGTAGACTGAACCTCTGAAACCATAATTCAAAATAAACTTTTCCTCCTCAATGTTTTTGGTCAGGTCTTTTGGCTACAGCAAAGCAGCCACTAACACACAAGTTAACATATTGTGTGCTGTTTTCTGTTCCAGCAAACAGAATTTAACTATTCTTCCAAGTCTCTGACTTTCCAATATTGTTAACTTGTGCATTTCCTCTGTCTTTCCCTTCTCAGATCACTGCTTTGATACCAAACTGCAGAAGAGTTGAAATCTTTGCCATCTTGGATTCTCATTACTGCTTTTTATTTTTTATACACTGCTAATAAACTTAGTATGATTTTTATTTATCATTTCATTGAGATAAAAGAAATATGTAATACATATCTTGATAAAAATGAGACAAGAATAATTATATTGCTCATTTCACTAAAATTTTTTCAGTGATGAATTTGAAAGTCATTTGAGTCCTACTATAAGACCTAGACCTGTTATACCTGAGTATTTTTAAGCACTTCATTAATGTACTGTTAACTTATTTCATTCTTTAGAATTCTCTGACCAAGTAGTCTTTATTATAGATATGAATGGGTTGAGATATTCTGACTAGATTTTTTTCACTATGATCTACTTTATTAAATATGCCTAATAGTTCTGTGACCTTTGATCATTGACAACTTGTCTTACATCTCTAAGATTTTAACTTGCCTAATGTAGATCAGAAAACCACATATTCTGGTAGGATCCTACATTATTATCTATAACCTAATCACAACACTTTCAAAGTAGATGATAGGTCCTTCTCTTAAATGCATATGTGGGAATAACCATTATGCTTTCTCAAGAGTTATATTTAAGGATTTGTTATATAGATTGCACATAATAAATTACATTAATTTCACCATTCTCATTTCTCTGAGCTTTCAGATTTCTTCCCATGTGCCAGCCAGGGAAGATTTGTCATTTCAATTTTATTGTCTCAAAATCTTCATTGAGTCCCATTAACAACCCTAAAATACTATTCATTTTCCTTCCCAGTCAACATATTATATCTTGATAAATTCACCCATTTCAATACATTTATGCCAATCAAATCTTATATATCATCCTCTTTGATCTAACATTCTTGGAATCCATTTCCATACTTACCTTACAGTTCTTTGCCAGTATAAACTGATAACTTCTTGTAATATGTTCAAAGTCAGGCATAAAATTAAAATTATAAAATTGCTTTTTTATCTGGCCTATGATGAATTGTAAATATCATTATATATATGGAAGTCAACTAGAATGAATTGTTTTGGATTCCCAAAACCTTCATTATCCCTTAATGCTGCAACTATTTGATATAGATATTGAAAGGACTTTGTATCAGAACAGGAGAGCTCCTTCAGTTCATAGGTGATTACCTCTGCTGGAAGGGAAGATAGATTTGGAAGTGCACAGTTCTAGGACACATCTGTGTTTGTGCAAAATCCTCTAAAGATTATTTTTGAGTTTCTCTTCTTTCCTACTTAAGTCCTTACCAGATACTGAAACTCTGCGTTTGTTCATGTTCTTATCTTAGTCCTCAATATACCTCTTACAAATATAAGAGATGAGGAAGTTGTAGAATTGCCCAAAAAAAAGCTTTTGGATTTTTCAGTTGTGTTCTGTGTTGGTTATTTAAGACTTCCAAATTAGTTCTTCATTCTGTAACCATGCTAGATCTTTTAGGAGCAGGTTAGTGATCTTTTAAGCTTTATGATCACTAACATTATTATAGACTTGGGTTCTACAAATGAATGACAGACATATCTTGTAACGATCTATCAACCCCTGAATAAGGAACTATACTTTGAAAATGTACTATCCAAATTAATCATAATACCAGGATTTCATTTTCTCCAAGAAGGTAATATTTCTTTTCCTTTTATTTGTGTAAAAGTTGATCTCAGGGTCCAATTTCTAGAGTCCCTTTCAGTGGCAACAGTATCAATTACTTACTGCTATTTGTGTTTGGAAATAGGTGGTAGGATCACATAATCACATTCAGAGAGCTCAATTAAAAGGCTCTATTGAAACTGTGGTAAAGATTAAGGAAAATTTGAAACATATCTGATCTAGAAAAGGAAAATGTTAAGAAGAAGGAACATTTATGAACACAAGGAGAACAGCTATTTTTAAGACACTTCTTCTGACAGACGCTGTGGTTTTAGACAAAGGGAGTAATTTACCTCAGCTGCAAAAGCAAGTAAAGGAGTGAAGTAAAGGAACACATTCTCCAGAATTTCTTTACTTATAGCTTCTAATAGTATTTTGCATAGAAAAACCATTTAAGGCAAAACATACAGAATAAGCCCAATGGGGATATATCAGGTTAGAAAAACATGAAGAGTGGACCCACAGGGGAAAATGAAAAAGTGATACAGAATATTTATCTTTGTCATTATCAGTTACTAGAATGGCATAAGTGTCTATTTTAGCAGATCAAAATAATCTGAATCTGTAATAATAAAATTGTAAATGATATGAGAAAATGTAGCCGAAAATTCAGATTTATATACATATATAATTATTAGTGCATAGATATGACTCTACTAATTTTAATACATAAATGAACAAAGGAATAAGTAAGTTTTGACAAGCATAAACCTAATTTATCACAAATTATTAGTGGGATAATTTGATTTTGAAATTAAAATTATAAAATTGTTTATTATATTGAACATAACTATTCTAACCTTAAAAATGCCTAACAGATGTGACCCATTGTATTATAAATGACTGCAATCAGTTAAAGAATATAAAAATGGACATTTCAGGAGATATGTACAAATGATTTTAATAATCATTCTTAAATACAACTGTTTAGTTTATAATCACATTAATCATATGAGTAATTTTCTAAAATTGAGACTACTTGATTCCTAAATATACAAGTAGGCTCCATCACTTTTTACTTCTAATTTTAGAAAATATAAAAAATAGTTATTATAATGCACATTCAGTATACCTCTGCTTATGACTATGAATGAATTAATGAATAAATAATTGCATGTGCTTTTCTTCTTGTTATAGGTTCTCTTGGTGTATGCATCAGATTTTTATTGACCTTTCTATATGTCAAGAAATAATATTAAGTCAAAATTTTAGGAAGAAATTCTGACATAGTTTACAAAGTCCAGCTGGTAGAGTGTGTCTGCTCATGCTAGATTGTAGGGCAGTACATTTTTTTCATTGTAAGGGAGGTTGATGTATCATCAAATGGAGTCATGATTGAGTAAAATGAATTGCTCTCATGCTGTTCAGAAGTGACATCCTAAACACATATTATTCATCCCTCATACTGAGCAAATTTAATTACATCTTTTGATTCAACATTTTCAAATGGATTAAAGTAAAATAGTCTTCCTTAAGTATGGGATTTAGCCTTGAAAATCCCAACGCAATGAACCCAGCTTCATTATATGTGAACACAGACTTATTGCATAATCTCTAATTCTCTTCTTTAAAGAAATGATAAATAAGAAGTCTAAAATAAACCTTTGAAAATCCACATCACTGTAGTGAAATATATTTGTTACATTGTGAATACTTAGGTTCATTCTGGTTACTAGACTTTTAATTTAAGCCAATAGGATGCATGTTGTATTTTCACTACTACTGTAAAATGTGCTTCATTGGATTTGATTTTATAACTTTAATACCTAAGTTATTAAGTTTATTAGCTTACTAAAAATAGAGAAGTTTTTAGTATTATTATTCTTTTCACCAGAATCTTAGAGAAATTTATTTATTTATTTACTTACTTTATAGGGCTGGGGATCAAATTCAGGGCCTCATGCTACCTAGGCAAGTGCTCTACCACTGAGTTATAACCTATCTCAACATGTTAAAGAACTTTACTGGTAAGTTTATTTCTGGTGAAGCATAGCGTTATAGACAGCAAGTTTTCTGCCACTGCCCTCATTGATTCCTGTCTCTCCACAAAAGCTAACACATATTTAAATGGTTTATGTAGAGTTTGTAAAAGCCATCAGAAAAAACTAGCTGTGAATTTATAATTAATTTTTATTAAAATATTTTAATACATCAAGCAAATTTTATGTATACATGGATACAGAAAATGGGAAAATCACTGAAATAGTTTTGCTTAAATGACTAAAGTAGTTATTCACATGAATATAAACTCACATAAAAAATCAACTGAACGAAAGAGTAGACCCACAGGGGAAAATGACAAAGTGATACAGAATATTTATCTTTGTCATTATCAGTTACTAGACTGGCATAAGAGTCTCTGTATGCCTACATCCTAGATTACCAGAACAATGTTTAAAAAGATTGCTAGAGGCAATCTATGTATCATCAGTAGGGATTAGATAAGAGGAATGAGGTCATTTCATATATTAGAATAACCTTGGTAGTCATAATTGATGAAGTAGATGTACATGTAGCAACTTGTTATATTTAAAAATGCATTTTATGTTTAATGTAAAGGTAGGAAACAAAGTGAGATCTTACATAAAATATTTACATAAAATAAAAAGACTTAACCTAAAACTACATTTTCTTTAAAACTGAGACATATGCAAGGATAATACAAATACCTATAAAAGTGAGTGCCCATTGTAAGAAAAATCGTGACTGGAGGGGAGTATCAGGGACTTAGTGCAAACTGATAGCTTTTCAATGAACAAAGTAGTATACAACTCAGTCTTATCAAAATATAAAACCAGCCAACCTGTCAAAAACCAAAATAATACAAAGTAATATAAAATCACTTATATTAAAATTCAATGGCAATATTAATAAAATAATAGGAAATAAAATGGTAATCTGGATTTATTCTGCTTACATATTAAGAATTCTATTCACTGGGACTATTTTTGCCAAAGGAATCAATCAATTCATGTCACCAAAAAGCTGATTAAAGGGCATATATTTTCCTTTCACATAATCTTCTGTTCGGATCTCTGTTATGCTAGTTTTCTTTTTTAACATTGGAATCATTTTAAAAACTTACCCTTGTTTAATAAGTAAGTTTTAAGACAAACACTCATGCATGAAATTGAATCATGTTTTCCTTAGGGATTCATTCTCCATATCTCTAACTGTGAACATTGTTACAATAAAATTGGTTACAGTAAAGAATGGTGAGGGTGCAAGGTTTAGAAACTTAAAATATGTGAAGTACACCAGAATAATAGTAAAAATTCTCTTATTAAATACCTTGTATGCCTTTTTTTACATGAAAAATGCACTTTCAATGAAGAAGTATAATGGGTTATAATGTAAGTATTGTAATACTTAAGAATTATAATATAATGTAAAATACCTTTAATTCATAAATATATATACACATATTATTTTAAATTGCTTTTAATTATTCATGATGTAAGAAACAAAGGTATGAGCAGCAATTGGTCAGACTGCTAGGCTGTTCTGTCTAGATTAAGTTTGAAAGGACAGATTGAAAAACTAAGAAGAGACTCTCTGGGATTATTAGTTTTCATGTGTCTTCTCTGTTAGATATTCAGAGATATGAGATTACCATTTCACTGCTTATCAAATGGTACTGGAAGAGACAAAATATTCAATAGTAAAACAAATATACAATTAAGTGTCAATATTTATTCAGTAATAAAATGTATAACACTTTCTCCTTTTTTTCTTTTAGAATGATAACTCATAAAAAATAGTTACGGTGTTTTTTACTATAACTCCTTTTTAAACTCTACTGAATTAAAACACTTGCATACTATGCATAGTGGTCAATGCTTAAATGTGTGATCATTAAATTTTGAATCATATATCTTAAATATAATAGGCTATTAGCTAGGAATTGATCTAGTTGACATTTTGTAAAGATGCAAAAGATTTAAATATACGCTACCTTAATGGAATGTACAAATCTGACACTTTGCTCTATTTCAGGTCTTTCATGAGCATGTATGTAATGATTTTAACATGATGCACCAAAAAGCATGTCATGTTGATTTGATGGTTGCATTGATGAATTTTATTCTAATAATGGCACTTGAATTGGAGCAATAGCCATACCGAATATGCTTTAGATATTTACAAATAATTAGCTATGTACATTTTATGACACAAGGAAATATATGTGGAAATATAAATATATTTATTTATATATATATATATATATATATATATATATATATGGGGGTGGCACCTATAAAAGGCCTGACAGACAAAAATATAATAAAATTTATTTTTTGAAAGCTAACCATTATTGTCCTTTTTTAAAAAAAAAACTTAATATCGCTGGAATAAATATTGAATCACATTATAGACATTTATTAATATAATTTTTATTTCTGAAAAATTTTAACAGTTATAAAGTCTAGAAATGCTCAATTAATAGGGATAGTATAATTGTACATCAAAAAAGGTAATCTTCTAAATCCACATGCCTAAATATCTAGTAATTGAATTTTGTAAATCTTCAAAACAAATTATAGTTGATACATTGCCAGAATAAACTATAATTTAAAATAAACTGCCTAGTTTAGCTTCTAAATATTCTTCACATATCGACATAAATGTGTAATTTCAATGTATAATTACTAAACATTAAAATTGAAGACATAAAGATAGAAAACTACACTAGTGATAGGACTTTTTATAATAGTAGGTATTATAATAGTAGGTATAGCATTGGTTTCATTAAACTGATACATAAATTTTTTTTTTTCCTAAAAAGATTATAGAAGTTTTCAAGGGTGCTTAGATATCCCATCATTCTTAGCTACCACCCAAAATTACACATTAGAATAGATTAGATTAAAAATATTTATTTCATACTTGTAAGTTAATCTTTTAAACTGCATTTTGACCACAATGAAACTGTAGATATTGAGTCATGTTTTGAAATTTCTTTTCCCCCAAAATATATCTCTACAAATATTTTGAAAAGAATGGTGACCATAGGTTAAAACACGACAGTGACTAATCTTAAATGCTCCACCTGTTTACTATGCAGACCGCATGTGTTTGCTAATGTCTGCAAACACAGTGCAATATAAATGCCACTTCTACAGCCACCTACTTTTCTCTCTCCTTTTCTCTAGCACAAATGAATGTCCCAGTTACCTCACATGTTCTGACAAACTGTTGAAATGTCTATTCAAGGATTTGAAAAGAAGTATATTAGTATAATAAAACGTTTGTAAATGTCCAGGTCGATATTTTTAAAATATTTTAGTTGTAGATGGACACAATACCTTTATTTTATTTGTTTTATTTATATGTGGTGCTGAAGATCAAACCCAGTGTTTCACATGTGTGAGGCAAGCACTCCACCACTGAGTTACAACCCCAGCCCCTAGTCATTATTTTATCATATATAAGACTATAAAATGTACCTCCCAGAGGACAGTGATGATTTTAATTATGGCAGTTATAACTCTGGACTTGGATATGTAAAACTAATTTATATCTCTAGAGAATGCTTTTACCATTAAAGAATGTTTGAAGGAGATTGGTAATAAGTATATTTTTGAGATGTTTCTTATACCTGGGAAATTTTTTTCCTGTAGATGTTTTGCAGAAGATGGTCATGATTTAATAAATTCTTTCTCTTCTCACTGAGGAGTAAGGATAACCTAAAAAAAATCCCACAGAAGCTAGTTATTTCTATTTCATATAAAGACTTTATCAGCATAATACTAAAGCAGTTGGACCTTGAATTAACATACTTAAGCATAATTATAAAATGAATCTTCTATTGTCTTATTATTTTATAATTTCCTGAAGTAAATAGTATAGAAAGCTTGAAATTTCCATGGGGAAAATTTGTGAAACCATTTGACTTATTAGGAAATGGAAGAAAAATATATTATTGAATTATCTATGGCCATATATTTAGAAAAAAATCAAAATGTGTTCATCTCATGCATAGATTAGTTTCCTCCCTTCCTCCCTCCTTTCCTTCCTTCCTTCATTCGTTCATCTAATGAATTTTTTTTTTTGGTGACAACCTGTACTAGGCCTAACAGGGCTATGAAAACCAAATATTACATGCCATTTAAGAGTACCTGGGACATAGTAACTAATTATGTACAGAGACAATTATGTACAGAGAGAGAAAGAGGGAAAGAGAGATTTCTGTTAAATTCTTAAATTTTGGAATTACATTTTCCCCATAGAATGTAAAACTATACCATAGAACCTCAAAGAATCACTTTGAGTGCCTTCATGGAGGATGTCCATGTTTACAAGCAACTCTGAGGGATAAACACAATCTTTGTTGGCAGGAAAGGATGACAAAACATATTTACAAAATTATATATGAATTTAGACTACATATTGTAATTGAGCCAACTTGGTCAAAAAATGATAGCAATGCTAATCCGTCTATTTCACATTACATACAGAACATTTTGCCGAGTGTAAGGATTTTTCAGTTTATGGTTATTGGCTTTAACACTGTGAGCCACAATTTTTGTCAATATTTATACTTAGGTTTTGGAAACGTAATCATTCTGTTGTCTTCAATAGTTACAGATGGGGCTTATTTTCCATAAATGTACTTATGTTTTGTTGATTTTCTATGAATTTCCAGTTAACTCAATTGCGAAAAGTAAGGATAAAATTGGTATTTTTATAATTAGCCCACCCATTAAACAGACATATAATAATTTTCCTTGCCTGTGCAAGTATAATCATGGATTGTTTATATTCTTAAATATAGAAGGTAGAATAATGAGCAGTTAGACAAATATAGTTAAAACAAAACTGATCTCATAAGAAAGGGTATTATTTTGAGCTTTTCATTGCAATGTTCTTTTCTATACAGTATAGAAAACAACAACGAGTCAGTTTTTGTTATATACTTTCCAAATCTTTGTTCCTATTTTTTGGTCTGTCAGAGTATATTTGACTTTTGTTGATTTTTACCCTCTTTCCAATTATTTGCAATCTAGAATGACTTTGGTAACATGTATCAATATTTTTTATGATTTTTCATAGTAAAATTTTTAGAACACTGGCAAACTTGTCTGTCAAAGATGGAATCTGTCACCTAAAAGTGACATTGAGACAAGACTTTGGGGGGACTCGGTAAAAATAATATGCATAATAATATGATAAATTTCACGTAATTCTTTCAACTAATTCTTAGTTCAAGAACTTGTATTTGAAATATTTTTTTTCTGTCAAGATTTAAGTTTCAATGACAATTGCAGTTGAGTTTTTCCCCTTGACTATATTCACAGTTCTGATACATAAATTTATGATAGCTATTTGGGAATATGAATTTTCTTATAAACATAATTCATAAGCATCAGAAAAAATAGACTAAAACTTTACTCAAAGTACACCTGAGATTACAAATGGCTTTCCCATTTACTGAAATTATATTTTATCAAAATACATGTAATTTCTTAGTTATTAAAAAAATAATTTATTGGTGCCTTGCAAGTTGGAAAAAGGAAAAAAATGTTCATTTTTCAAACCCTTATTGAATAAATATGATGCAGAATAAGAAGAAAAAACTTTAATCATATTCACTTCAGATTCTGAACACTGTTCATAATTAGGCACTATATTTCTCAGTCTTTATATGCAATTTATATATTTTAACTGAAATAAGTTGTCAGTGAAAATATTTACTTTATGAGATTTATTACTCTTTTTTATGTTTCCATGTCATGTGTGTATTATTCAGATTAAAACTAACTTATGTATAAAAGCAATTATATTAAAAACAGTTAAATCTATTTATTACTTTTAACTTGATGGACACAGACTAGCAAAATTGATTTTTCTTAGTGTATTTGGGCTGTTGTAACAATGCATCATTGACTAGGTGTGTACATAACAGAAATTTATTTCACACATTTTGGAGGCTGTGAAGTGCAGAATCAAGGCCCAGATGCACTGTGCTGCAAGAGCCTGCTCTCTCATAGAGGGTATTTTCTCACTCCTGTGCTCATTTTATAAGTGCACCAATCTCTTTTGTGGGGACACAAATATTTGGACTGTAGAACAATTTAAAAATAAATAGGCAGAAAACTGAATTAAAATAGGAAAAAAAAGCATTCAATTTTTCCCATGTGATGATAAATATTGTGATATTTGTCTGAGTTTCTGGACTCTTTTCCAGTCATGTCTATATAACAGACAAACATAATTAGTAGAGAACAAAGCTATATTTTGAATATATTTGCTTGATTAAAAACATATCCTTTAAAAATATGCAACAAATTGGTACTATGAAAAAGCTAGGTAGATACAATGATATTTTTATTTTTCCTTAGAGATGTTTTACTGTTTTTATGTAGACAACAATAAATGAAGTTATTAATATATAAAATGTGTGAATCCAAATCCTAACACATTCTTTCTTTCTCTTTCCTTCTCTCTCTCTCACACACAAACATGCACACACATACAGAAGCCTAATCTAAAATAGGTGAACATAGATGAACAGGAAATATGGATTATATGAATTATAAAGGCTTATGTTTCAAAAACAGAATAAGACACGTACTTTTTCATCTTAAGGTGTTCTGTTGGGCCTAGCTTTAGAACTTTTTTCAAATAATTTATAGAAATAATTGGCTCATATGTCCAGATTCCTATTATAAACTTGAACTGAGCAGCAAACATACCACTTATGGCAACATTGTTAATCAATTTAAATTTTTATAGGTGTTCTGTATATAAGATACTGGGGCATAATGAGTTGACAAGATTACCATGGTTACCTGATGCTTTAAAAATACTGATACAGAGATTAAGTTTCCAGAATATAGCCTAATTCTAGCCTATTCCTGAAAACAAAGGACTGGAAACAGGATGTTTCATTATTACCAGGCTGGATTTAAGTCCCAAAATAATCAATTTCAAGAAATATCAGTTCTATTTCCTGACAAGGTGACTCATCAAACCACAGCATAATCAACATCATTCAACACTTTGACTTCATGTCAAAATATTTCACTTCTTCTTTTAGTGAACAAATATTTATTTGTGCAGCATTATTCCAGACTCTGGGCATATGGCAGCAACTAAAATGAATATAGTTCCCAGTTCCCATGACGATCATATTCTAGATGAAAGATGTTACAAAAAATACAGCGTTAAGCTTCAGAGAAGATAGTTAAGTATTATTGGACTGTTTTAGTTAGCTTTTGCACTGCTGTGATTAAATGATCTGACCAGCACAATTATGGAGGAGGAAGGGTTTATTTGAGGGCTCCTGATTTCAGGTCTTAGTTCATAAAAGGCTGGCTCCATTCCTTGGGGCTTGAGATGAGGCTGAACATCATGGCAGAAGAGGGAAGCAGCTCACATCGTGGTGATCAGGAAGGAGAGAGAGAGAGACTCCACTCTCCAGATACAAAATATATACCCCAAAGCTATGCCCCAATTCCAATCTCCTCCAGCCACACCCTACGTCTTCAATTAATCCTACTAGGGATTAATTCACTGATTGGATTAAAACTCCTATAGCCCAATCATTTCTCCTCTGAACCTTTTTACATTGTCTCACACATGAGCTTTTGGGGGACATCTCATATACAAACCATAACATGGACAAAGCAAAACAAAGTAAGATGGATGAAGAGTCCTGGAACATGGGAGTTTGTTCAAGTCCAGTGTGGTCAACAGATATTGAAACTTTTGCAAAGAAATGATGTGAGAAATAAAGTCATCTAGGAGAATATTATAAAGAGCAAATGCAAAAGCCAGTGCATAAGACTCACATTTTCATGAACTAGGATGATGCAGTTATGCCTGGAACATAATGACATAATGAAATGAAGAGTTAAAGGTAGGAAATGAGGTCAGGAAGGTAGTGGTAGAAATATTTGGACTATTGTGAATTTTTTTTTTTTTATTTTACCCTAGGACATGTGGGTAGAATAAAGTCATTACGGTATATAAACCCTCTCCTGCTATTTGGGAAATACATTTGGGAGGTGTCAGGGCACAGATGAAAGCAGAAAGATTGGGGAAATTATAGTAATCTGAGTCAGAGATTATGACCCCTTCCACTACGTAGTTAGCAATGAAACTGATAATGTGTGCTTGTGTGACCTTCATGTGTTCTGTAAATAGAGCCAACAAAATTTCCCAATGGTTTGAATGAAGATATCAACCAAAGTGATTTCAAAGATGCTTCCAAGTTTGAGCAACTGGAAGTATGTAATTGTCATTAACTGCTGGTGGAGGAGTGAAGCAGTTAGAAGAAATACTCAGAAGTTCGAGTTTGAAAATTTTGGTTAGTCTATTTGATAGCCTAATGTAAACACCAAGGAGTCAGACTAGTAGGCAAGGGGGAATCTTGCAATGATCTTTCTCTCCTGAGATATGAATGGAAAAATTTGTAGAAGGGTCACACACTCTTATTATTGACAATATATCATATCTCATTCTTAGTTGCTGAAATTGTATTATTTCACTTGAAAGTGTCCTACATTTGAGGTCACACTGTTATCACTTGTACACCTAAAGACCAGAAGGAGAGGCAATCATGTCATTTGGCCAAGTGCAATAACCTCTCTGAGGAGGAATTTGTAAAAAAAAAAAAAAAAAAAAATTATACCTGCTTGCAGTTACTTCAATGGTAAAAATGAATCCAAATCTGATATAGTATGACAGGTGGCTGAAGAAAATAAAATAATGGTGACATAAAAAACAGCATGTATTCACTAACTTTAATAGAAAAGGGGAAGAGAAAAACATCTACATGTACCAAATATAGAAGTTTCATGAGAAAACAAGACAACCTGTGCTGTGCCTGGGTAGCATTCCCTAATTTTCAAGAAGTAATAGATTTATAATGCAACAGAATTCAGTGGAATTTACTGAATAATGTCTTAAATTGAGACTATATTACTGACATATACTTCAATGAGTTACCTTAGGGATGTGAAGATAATCTTTAACATACCTAGAATTTTTAATACATCATTTCTGTCTGATTTTTAAAATAATTATTATAATTCCTTTATTTATTGAATATCATATATTAAAGATAATAGAATACAATCTTTTATATTAATTACAATTTTAAGATTATTATGTAAATTTTACAGATATAGGTCACTTTGGATCTCTCCAGGTCTGGCAATACCATGTCAAAGCAATTATACAAAGTAGAGACTCCAAGCCAAAGCTTGTTTGGAGAGCATGACTAACAGGGAAATGAAGTGGATGGAACCAGAGAGTGTAGAATCTGTTCCAACTAAGTGGATGCCAGGAGTCAAAGTAAAAAGCCAATCTGTTTTCATGTCCAAATGGCAGGACAATGACAGGAAATGTTACCTGAAATCCAAATATCATGAAGACAGGTAAACACAAGAATAGCACTGGAAGCCAGAAGCAGCCGGAAGAAAATATTCATGGATATTACATTTAAAGGGATTTTGCAAAGAAAACAATTAATATAGCTTCTGTGCTCTTTTATATTCTGAGTGTTGTGGACTGCACTCCATTGATAGGTACACAATGATGTATAGAGATGAAAATAGAGCCAAGAAAACACTCATTATCACCACTGATGTTTTAGAACTTCTGAGACTCTAGTGAAACTGAATGAACACACACAAGCAAATACAGGTATGGACTTACATATACTACATATATATAAACAAAAGGGCAATATTGCATACATAGAACATTCTGAGTGGAGGAGAAAGAAGCCTAATAAAAACAATGAATTAAGTAAAATATTATTTATGATGAACCTATGCAAATGTAACCATAATTGTATTGTAAACAATAATATACTAGAAATAAATTTAAAAATTGATTTGATTTACTATAGCAGAATATTATAAAATTAATTTTAATAATTTATGATATAGTAGAAACATGAGAGAAATTTTCATTAAAATGTATAAAAATATATGTAAATAAATAAGAAAATATTCAGAGTATCTAAATGTTAAGTTTCAGATCATAAAACTACAATAGTTTTGCATTCATATATGAATAGAGGAACTAGAAATACATTAAAATAAAAGTGGTAAAGATTTTACTCCTGTTTTCTGCTTATATCCCATTATATCAGGAAAGACTTCATTCATGTCCTAATATGACAAATAAGTTTTTCTTGTTCTTTCATTGTAATTTATCTTGATTAATTTTACTTTGCAGTTTTAATTCTTCATTACCACATTGCTGATCTTGTTTTTGTGTTTATTATAAAAGTCTTTATAGAAAAATATAAACTCCATGATAAAAGACTTTTCTTTTTCATTGCTACATAGGCATGGTTTGCAATATTACCTGGCCAAATAAATATGTGATGAGGAATGTCTGAACACACGGTAAAAATGAGCATCCTGGAATCATAAGCAGAGCTTACTAAAATAGTAGCAACAACTTGCCTTTTCAAAAATATAAAAATATTTTAACTAGCTGTGCAAATTAAGGCCCAACTCAAATATGGGACATATTGAAAAACTTTAATAACAGAATAATTGTCTAATAAACTTATGAAAACTTTAGTAATTTCTCATTATATGAAATAAAATAAATTATGGAAAATTTGGAGCATTTAATTCACATTTATGGTAACTAAGACTCAATGACTACTTGGAAGCAATTGTAGACTGGTAATCCACTAGACACAGAGGAAGAATTTTGGGGGGAATTAGAATCTTTCTCCTATGAGCTATTAAGTGATATTTTACTGTTCCTCATAGTCATGACTTGGTCTTATTGTTATTCATATTCAATAAAAACAAATTAAAAAATGAACTATATTGTAACAACTTGTGAGAAAAGAGTTTCAAATCCTTGAAAGAATAAACATACACATACACACACACACACTCATGCATGCGCCCACACTTGTATACTCATTGGTTTCTCTGATTTTTTTTTAAGTCATTTTCAGTTTGAGCCTTTGCATGAATCATCAGCCTCTTGACCAAGTCCCAGAGTCAGCAAATCTCCTAAGAGAAAAAGTCATTGCATAATCTCAGCTCATCCTTCTGTTATCTGACTTTCTCCAGGATGTGAGGATTTTTAACATGAAAATGTCTAGTGTGAAGCTCTTAGTGATGGCAGGAGACTCTCAGTGATGGGCAGTCTTTAAAGGCAGTGTAACTGGGAAGACAGAGCTTACCTACAGAGAGAAAGTAAAGTTCAGGGCAATATAAATATTACCCACCAGAATTTGAGGAATCTGGATTCTCTAAATCCTTCAAACGTTTTCTTTTGAAAAGTACATTTATAAAAATGAGAGCAACTGCCTATGTCCTGAAAATATATTTCACTTAATGCATCTCAAGAATATATGTTAACTAAGACAATATGATTCTATAGTTGCAATAAAGGAAGAGCTTAACATAAATTATACAAAATGCTAACAAAAATTTAAACATGTTTAATTACATAATCTCTAATTATTTGAATTTGGGAGAATTTTCCATGTATTTTGTATGACCATAGTGAGGAAGACTGTGCTTGCAAATATGCTAATTAGAATTAGATAAGCATTGAAACATCATTCTTCAGCTTTCTCTTTAATGACAGAGGAAAAACAACATAATGCAAATCTCCCACTCAAAATATTTTCTGATTTTCTGTCCCTCCCTTCCTCTCTTTCTTTTTTCTAAGTCTCCATCTCTGTTACTTGACTAGCAATGGAGCAATAGAAAAGCCACGATGTTTAATGTTTGATTTTCCTAATAGAAAATCAATAAAAATATTCCCTAAGAATGTTGTTAGGGACTGAAATTATATTGTTGCCTTATGAACATCACACTTTCTTTTATTAATAGCATTCAGAAGGAGAAATTTTGTGTGGCATTTATTATTACCTTTTCACATATAAATAAAAAACAATGAATTATGGAAGAGGATAGTAGGATTCACTTGCTGTTCAATAGCATAAAACTATTCATGTGATAAGAAAAATGTTTTGGCCAATTAATCCTATTAAATGGATCCACACATATTAATTCTTGTTCAAAATGTTAGTGAATAAAGATTAGCATTTTAAAAATATACAGCATTACTACTAAGAGTTGTATTTTAACATCAGACAAGTACGTTTTTCTAAAAAAAGTAAAAAGAAGTTTGATGTGCTTATATTCAAATTTCTGGGTTGGTTTTAAATTTTTATATTTTGCATTTACATTAAATTTATTTTAGCTGATAATAAAAATTAAAACTTGTATAAAATTTATGAGGTACCATGTGATGTTTTGATACATGTGTAGATTGCATAATGTTTAAATCAGGGTGAACATATCCAACTATTCTGCATGTGTTTTAGTAGTTTAGCAATTTTTAAATATACAAATATACAGAATACACAAGGATCTCATTTTCTGCATTTTTGACATAAAAGTACTGAGCATTAAATTATTTAATGGAAGCCAGAGTAATGTTTTCTATTTCAAATAATGTTCAAAATAGGAAATGCAAATTAAAACTACTCTGAGATTCCATCTCACTCACTCCAGTTACAATGCAATCATTAAGAATACAAATAACAATAAAAGCTGGTTTATACTGTTGGTGGGCTTGTAAATTAGTACAACTACTTCGGAAATCAATAAAACTAAAAATACAATTATCATATGATTCAGTTATACCCCTCTTCAGTATTTATCCAACAGAATTAAAGACAATATATTTTAGAGTTACATAGATATCCATGTTTATAGCTATACAATTCACAGTATCACAGTAGTCAAGTTATGGAACAAGCCCAGGTGTCCAAGAGGAAATGAATGGATAAATATGTGTGTGTGTATGTGTGTATATATATATATGTATATATATATATCTTACAATTTTATTAGCAATAAAGAAGAATGAAATTGTGTCATTGTCAGGAAAATGGTTGGAACCCAGAGAGCATTATGTTAAGAAAAATAAGCCTGACTCAGAAAGAAAGTGAAGGGCTATGTCTGTCTGTCTATCTATCTATCATCTATCTATCTATCTATCTATCTATCTATCTATCTATCTATCTATCATCTATCTATCCATCCATCCATCCATGTATCTATGTATCTATCTATCTATATCTAATCTATGTAGAAACTGTAGGAAAAAAAAGGATCTCATGAAAATAGAAGTGAGTCTTTTGGGGTACAGAAAAGGGGACATAGGAAGGGAGGAGGGGGAGGACAAAAAAGAGGACCTGTTGAATAAAAATTGACCAAAATTATGTAATGTGCACATAGGAATGTGCCATGATGAAACCCACTTTTCTGTATAATTAATATTTACCAATAAAAAATTTAAATTGTTCTATTTAATGTTAATAATGAGAACCTCTGGGTGATGTACTGTGCTTTTGAAAGAAACAAACTTAAACTTCTCTCTGTATTGTTTTAAATGCTAAGACATTCTGACGGTTCTATTTATGCCTTGAAAATGATTTCTATGCTATGACAGCAATACATAAACAATGATGTAAAAAAGGAATGGTTCAAAATCCACACATTTCCTGGTGAAGAATGAGTCATACTTTAATTTGACACTAAAAACTTTGTCTCTAGGACAGTGCTACTTTAAAGAAGCCAAATGGATGTGTTTAACACATGTTAAACATTATTTCATAAACTAAAGTTTATCATGTTTTGGTTTAATTGAGTCCAAGTCAATTCATGTATATTTTAAGGAATGGAATTCAATTTTCAGTCTTTGAACATGAGCATGTTGAGATTATGTCCCACATTAATGTCCCATTAGCTATGTTCTTCCACCTAATGTTTATTTTCAGAACTTCTAGACTTTTAAAAATATTGTTCAGCCAGAATTATATGAATGAGATTATAAGAAAATTTCAATACTTAAGATTTCTTATGGTTGTGTTGATTTTATTTCATTTTAAACATTTTATGGTTTTCCTCAATGTGTCAAAAAATAAAAAATGTAATTCAGCATATTCTTTTTTTGTTTTTATTATTTATTTAGCTTTTAATTTTTTACAGACTGCATTTTGATTCATTGTACACAAATGAGGTACATAATTTCGTTTCTAGGGTCATACACAATGTAGATTCATACCATTCGTGTAATCATACATGTACATAGAGTAATGATGTCTGTCTCATTCCACCATTTTTCATAATCCCCCTCCCTCTAATTTCCTTCTATATATTCTAAAGTTCCTCCATTAGTCTCTTATCCCTCCCCCACCCCCATTATATATCATTCTCCACTTACCAGGGAAAACATTTGGTCTTTGGTTTTTTGGACTTGGCTTATTTCACTTAGCATGATATTCCCAAATTCTATCCATTTGTTTGCAAATGCCATAATATTATTCTTCTTTATGGCTGAATAATATTCTATTGTCTATATATACCAGAGTTTCTTTATCCATTCATCTGTTGAAGGGCAACTAGGTTGGTTCCACAATCTAGCTATTGTGAACTGAGTGACTATAAACATTGACTTGACTGTGTTACTGTAGTCTGCAGCATATTCTTGAGTAAGTCAATAGAAAGTCCCTTCTCCTTATGAAGAAAAGTATAAAATATCCTCTTTTTAAAATTTCCTTCTGCTTTTGAAAATTTATTTTAACTGATGCATGAAAACAAAAATTGTACATATTAATGATTAATGTGTAATTATTTCATACATGTATGCATTGTGTTATGTTTAATTCTGGTTAAACATCTGTCTCTTCAAATGTTTATCATTACTTTATGGTAAACTTTGCAAAATCCATTCTTCTAACATTTTGAAATGAACACTACACTCTTGTTATCTGTAGTCAATTCTACTGCATTATAACAGAAAATAACTTCTTGCTCTGACTGTACCTTAGCCCCCACTAATCAACCTTCTCCATCCCTTTCTTTGCCCCAATTTGCCCACCACCTGATAATCACCACTCTACTCTCAAATACTGTGAGATATCTTATTTAGATTCTAAAAATGAATGCAATCATGTGGTACTTCGTATTTGTGTCTGACTTATTTTATTTACTGTAATAATCTCCAGTTCCATCCATGTTGTCAAAAATGACAGGATTTCATTCTTTTTATGGCTAATAGTACTCCCTTGTGTATAAGTACCACATTTTCTCTATTCATCAGTTGATAGACACAGGTTATTTCCATTTCTTGGTTATTGTGAATAATGCTGCAGTAAACATGGGAGTGCAGATGCCTCTTTGACATACTGATTTCATTTCCTTTGGGCATGTATTCATTTGTGGGATTGCTGGATAATTTGGTAGTTCTAGTTTTAATCTTTTGAGATACCTCCATACTGTTTTCCTTGATGGTCATCCTAATTTATATTCCCACCAACAATGTGCAAGCTTTGCCTTTTCTCCACATCTTCACTGGTACTTGTTATATGTAATCTTAATTATAGCCCAAAGTAATTAGGCATTGAAATATATTTTCTAGAAATTGACATTTCATACCAATCTTTATCTGAGAGGAAGAAAAAAATCTTAACATTCTGAAAATAAGAGATGATGGTTGGTATCTAATGTAAAAATCATAAGATTACATTTGATTAATTTTAAGTAAATCAGGTTCAAAATATGTCCTCAGAGCAAGTAAATACTATATATACAAACTTAACAGAAAATACACATTTTTTATTTACCCTTATCCATTACCAGTTTAATCTTTCTAATAATATTCATCTGGGAAAATGTGCCTAGTTTGCTTTGTAATATAGTATCATGGTAGGAAACAATCTCTTCTTTGCACTGTCTTATCTTCAAAATGGTACAATTGGACTACTTCCCAGTGTTGGAAGAAATAAGTGGATAATGCATTCAGAATGCCTCTCGCAGAATTTGGTATTTCTATCTCTATTTTTTTTTTTTTTTTATCTTTCTGTACAGGGATCATGTTATTTCTGTCTTCTTTATTCCTAAAATTTTAATTCATATAATTTTGTCAAATATTAGTTAATGAATATTGAATGTCTAAAATGTGTAAAGCAATGTAGATTTTATAGCACTATGAGGATTATAATATACAAAATCTGCCATAGTTTACAGTTGTATTAAAATAAGATTCATACAAACAAGGATGAATGACATTTTAAAAAAGTTGATATAGTCTTAAGAATCAGAATCCAGAGTGTTAGTCAATCAGAAATTTTTTAAGTACAGATTTCCATTCAAACTTGGAAACTGAAAAATAAGGGTAGAAAATTCAGTAGGGGGAAAGCAGTATGAGAAAAGTTAAAGAAGCAGAATACTTCTCATGTTTATCAAAATACTTTTCACACTTCATCTTTATGGATAATAAAATACTTTCAGTAATAACTGTGAGATAAGGGGAATAAAAATTATGATAAGAAATTCAGGTAAAGAAAATTTGACTGATACTTTAAATGTCTGGTACATAGGATTCTTCCCAGGAGTCTGAGTTGTAGTTTCTTTCAACAATATTTGTAAATATTTTTTCACAGATAATACACTTCCTTATCACCTGATCCTGATTCAGACTCCTGCTACACCTTGTGCTTGGCATACAAGTGACCTAAAATACTAAAAAATGTAAGAAACAGTTTTTCGGTTAATCTGGTACTTATATTCCATTCTATTTTTCCTAAACATGTGTGCTACATCTTAATAAAAATGCAATGGAGTGTAATTTCTTATTCTTCTGGTAGTACATGATGTAGAATTACACTGGTTGTGTCACCACATATGCACACAGGATAGTAATGTCCGATTCATTCTACTATCTTTCCTATTCCCATTCCCTCTCCCTTACCTTCATTCCCTTTTATCTAATCCAAAGTACTTCTATTCTTCCCTAAACCCCCTTTATTGTGAATTAACTTCTGCATGTCTGCATTCTACTGCCATGTATAACTAATTAGAACAAATAAAAAAATATACTTCAAAAAATGTAAAAATACAAAGGCTAACTGTTCAGATTCACTGAAGAGGTAGCTCCTTGTTTTAAAAAAGGCAAAATTGTACCCTAATTGATAGATGATTGATTTTTATACTTACATATATTTTTATTTTATTTTATTTTGTGTACTTTTCAGGTGTCTTCATAAAGTTTGATATATAAGAGAGTAAAGAAAGGAATGTCCTGTCTCTTCCCATCTTATAAAAAGCAATTTTAATGGAAACATCATGCTTTGTAGCACTATTCCTAATGAAACTTAAGCTTTTTAGGTTAAGCAAATAAAACACTAGAAACAGGAAGTAAATTTGATTTATGTTTGTATGGATGGTTTTGAACTAATGTTTAGTAATCGGGAAAAGCCAGTTGGACAAGATCTTTAAAGAAATTTCCTCCTACAAGACTATATGATATTTAAGTTATCCTATTCACCTTGGGGTATAGATGAGGGACACCAGATACTTTGGGAATGAATTGTTTTGAGATAAAAATAGAAAGAGCTAAAGGTCACTGATCTCAAATGAAAATTAGAAAACATGTATAGAGCAGATAAACACACAGAAAGAACAACACTTCTCTGAGCAACTGTACCTTATTAGTAATGTTTTCTTAGCATATTTCATTCTTCTGTATAGAACTGAATATTTATAACTGCATAAAATGGAATTTCCTGGCTGATTTTTGTATGCCACATAGTTATAAAACACACTAGGCTATATTGAGTACTATATGCGGGACAGGTCACTCCTGCAGCCATTCCGTGTATTAATTAGTAATACCATCGTTTTGCTGAGGTATTTAGCATCATTAGGCGAATTTTAAGTTCAGGAAGGCAAAGAGTAAAAGCATTATCTGTGTGGCAAACCATTATTTAGTTGTCAATCCTTTATAATAAATGTAGATAGGCGAAATCTACATAATGTATAGAGATTAAAGATGAACAAAAAGAAAAGAATTTACTCCCACACACATTTTAAATTCCGTAGCCTAAGAAATCTGTGTATTACTTCAGTAATATAAGGAAGTGATGAGATGTAAAATTCAAAAATAATTGCTTTTTAATATGCTTTTAGCCTTTAATAGCTACAAAGAAAGTGCTGAGTATATCTTCAGAACTAAGTCTAAAATGGTAACTTCTAATCAAATCAGGGAATACAGATATTTCAAAGACTATAGGGAATTCTAAAATAAAATTAACACACATTTTCATATCGACATCAATTAAGTGTCTGAATATGTACTAGTATATTTGAGTTGATTGAATTACAAATTTTCAATGAAGAGCCTAAAATTATTGTACCTATAGGCATCATCAAAAATGATGTTCGATATTTAAAACTAAATTTCAGAAGAAATTATTTTTCAGATACAGGATGTTAAACAGTGGTTCTGTGTTTTGCTTATTATAACTGAATAATGGTGGAAATCAGTTTTTAAAAGGAAAAACAGAAAAAAGAAAACAAAAGGAATGTATTTGTGTATCTTAAAGTCTTTGGTTGAATGTAATGTAAAATCAAGATTGAAAAATACCGGTCCCAAAGCTGTTTGAGGTATCCTGAATACCACTTTTGTGAATGAAATTCTCCCTAAACTAATTCAGTTTACTCTCTTTTTGTTCTCCCTATCACACGTGGTCAGTTTCCCTCCACCCTAGAAGAACTTAACTGCCATTCTTTCAATTCAATTACCATTGATCTCATACTTTCTGATCGAGGTTCAAACATGATATGGAAATAAGTTATCAACTCTCCTAACATTCTCTGTCATTTACTTGTCTATTAAGTGTGCTTAATAAAATAAAAATATTTTAAAATATTTAAATATACTTAAATATATTTAAAAGAAATATGTTTAAAAGTATATAGTTAAGTGTATTAACTATATAATTTAAATAAATATGTTTAAAAGTAGGTAGCTAAATATACTATTTTTAAATATACTTTTTAACATTATTACTTTCAAATGTATTTTCTTAACATTAAATATATGTTTGTATTTGGTGGAAAAATAGATATATTTCCCTTAATGGCTATGAAAAACAAATAAAAAGAGGAGAAAACTGTTAATCAAGATATTTGAGATTTAAATACAGCTCTTCCCTTAGTCTCATGTAACTCTAGGTAATTCATATGACTTTAATAAATGCATCACTTTCTTTTCATTTACAAAGCATCATAAAATTTCAGAAACATTTGCTCAGAACTTTAAATTACTACTCTGTTGAAGTCTTCTCCCTCCCACATTATTTATGATATTAATTTCTTCTTTTTTTAAATTTATTTTTATTGTAAACAAATG
This sequence comes from Sciurus vulgaris, assembly GCF_902686455.1. Lineage (NCBI taxonomy): Eukaryota > Metazoa > Chordata > Mammalia > Rodentia > Sciuridae > Sciurus > Sciurus vulgaris. The sequence goes on along the minus strand of NC_136464.1, from coordinate 107,791,844 downwards.
GGTTACATGTTGTTTCTGTTTGTACAGGGAGTAACAGTATACCATTTGCATCATCATACATTCACATAGGGTAATGAGGTTTGATTCATTCTGTTATTTTTTCCTTACCCCCCACCCCTCACACCCCTTTTTCCCTCAATACAGTCCCTCCTTCCTCCATTCTTGCCCCCCTCCCACCCCCCATTATGTGTCATCATCCGCTTATCAGTGAGATCATTCATCTTATGGACTTTTGAGATGGCTTATCTCACTTAACATGATATTCTCCAATTTCATCCATTTGCCTGCAAATGCCATAATTTTATTATTCTTTATAGCTGAGTAATATTCCATTATATATATATCACAGTTTTGTTATTCATTCATCAATTAAAAGACATCTAGGTTGGTTCCACAGTCTAGCTATTGTGAATTGAGCAGCTATGAACATTGATGTGGTTGTATCTCTGTAGTATGCTGATTTTAAGTACTTTGGGTGTAGGCCGAGGAGTGAGAGCACTGGGTCAAATGGTGGTTCCATTCCAAGTTTCCTAAGGAATCTCCACACTGCTTTCCAGAGTGGCTACACAAATTTGCAGCCCCACCAGTAATGTATGAGTGTACCTTTCTCCCCACATCCTCTCCAACACATATTGTTGCTTGTGTTCTTGATAATCGCCATTCTAATTGGGGTGAGATGGAATCTTAGGGTAGTTTTGATTTGCATTTCTCTTATTACTAAAGATGTTGAACATTTTTTCATATATCTGTTGATTGCTTGTACATCTTCTTCTGTGAAGTGTCTGTTCATTTCCTTAGCCCATTTGTTGATTGGATTATTTGTATTCTTGTTGTAGAGTTTTTTGAGTTCTTTAGAGATTCTGGAAATTAGTGCTCTATCTGAAGTATGAGTGGCAAAGATATTCTCCCACTCTGTAGCTCTCTCTTCGCATTGCTGATAGTTTCCTTTGCTGAGAGAAAGCTTTTTGGTTTGAATCTATCCCAGTTGTTGATTCTTGCTTTTATTTCTTGTGCTATGGGAGTCCTGTTAAGAAATCCTAAGCCAACAAGTTGAAGATTTAGACCCACTTTTTCTTCAATAAGATGCAGGGTCTCTGGTCTGATTTCAAGGTCCTTGATCCATTGTGAGTTGAGTTTTGTGCAGGGTGAGAGATAGGGGTTTAATTTCATTCTGTTGCATATGGATTTCCAGTTTTCCCAGCACCATTTGTTGAAGAGGGAGGCTATCTTTTCTCCATTGCATATTTTTGGCACCTGTGTCTAGTATTAGAAAATTGTATTTATTTGGGTTTGTGTCTATTTCCTCTATTCTGTACCATTGATCTACCTGTCTATTTTGGTGCCAATACCATGCTGTTTTTGTTACTATTGCTTTGTAGTATAGTTGAAGTTCTGGTATTGCAATACTCCCTGTCTCATTCGTCCTGCTAAGGATTGCTTTAGCTATTCTGGATTTCTTATTTTTCCAGATGAATTTCATAATTTCTTGCTCTATTTCTGTAAGGTACATCATTGGGATTTTAATTGGAATCGCACTGAATCTGTATAGCACTTTTGGTAGTATGGCCATTTGGACAATATTAATTCTGCCTATCCAAGAACATGGGAGATCTTTCCATCTTCTAAGGTCTTCCTCAATTTCTTTCTTCAATATTTTGTAGTTTTCATTGTAGAGATCTTTTACCTCTTTGGTTAGATTGATTCCCAAGTATTGTATTTTTTTTTGAGGCTATTGCAAATGGAGTTGTTTTCCTTATTTCCCTTTCAACTGTTTAGTCGCTTGCATATAAAAATGCTTTAGATTTATGCGTGTTGATTTTATAGCCTGCTATTTTGCTGAATTCATTGATGAGGTCTAGAAGTTTTCAGGAGGAGGTTTATGGATTCTCTAAATATAGAAACTTGTCATCAGCAAATAGTGATAGCTTAAGTTGCTCTTTTCCTATTCGTATCCCTTTAATTTCTTTGGTCTGCCTAATTGCTCTGGCTAGAGTTTAGAGGACAATGTTGAATAGAAGTGGTGAAAGAGGACATCCCTGTCTTGTTCTCGTTTTTATAGGGAATTATTTCAGTTTTTCTCCATTAAGAATGATGTTGGCCATGGGCTTAGCATAAATAGTCTTTACAATGTTCAGGTATGTTCCTACTGTCCCTATTTTTTCTAGTGTTTTGAGCATGAAAGGGTGTTGTATTTTGTCGAATGCTTTTTCAGCGTCAATTGAAATAACCATATGATTCTTATCCTTAAGTGTATTGACATGATGGATTATATTTATTGATTTATAGATTTTAAACTATCCTTGCATTCCAGGGATAAACCCCACTTCATCATGGTGCACAATTTTCTTTATATGTTTTTGGATACGGTTTGCCAATATTTTGTTAAGGATCTTTGCATCTATATTCATCAAGGATATTGGTCTAAAATTTTCTTTCCTTGATGTGTCTTTTCCTGGTTTGGGTATGAGAGTGATATTAGCTTCATAGAATGAGTTTGGTAGGGTACCCTCCTTTTCTATTTCCTGGAATACTTTGAGAAGTATTGGAATGAGTTCTTCTTTGAGGGTCTTGTAGATCTTGGTTGAGAATCCGTCTGGTCCTGGGCTTTTCTTGAATGGTAGATTTTTAATGGCTTCTTCTATTTCATTGTTTGACATTGAATTGTTTAAATTGTGTATGTCCTCCTGGTTCAGTTTGGGAGGAGCATATGTCTCTAGAAATTTGTCAATGTCTTCGATAGTTTCTATTTTGTTGGAATACAGATTTTCAAAGTAGCTTCTCATTATGTTCTGTATCTCAGTGGTGTCTGTCCTGATATTTCCTTTTTCATCACGAATTTTAGTAATTTGAGTTTTCTCTCTCCTTTCTTTGTTAGTGTGGCTAAGAGTTTGTCTATTTTGTTTACTTTCTCAAAGAACCAACTTTTTATTTTGTCAATTTTTTCAATTGTTTCTTTTGTTTCAATTTTATTGATTTCAGCTCTGATTTTAATTATTTCCTGTCTTCTACTACTTTTGCTGTTATTCTGTTCTTCTTTTTCTAGGGCTTTGAGTGGTAATGTTAGGTCATTTAGTTGTTGATTTTTCATTCTTTTCTGGAATGTGTTCCATGCAATGAATTTTCCCCTTAGTACCGCTTTCATAGTGTCCCAGAGATTTTGATATGTTGTATCATTTTTCTCATTGACCTCTAAGAAATTTTTTATCTTCTCCCTGTTTTTTTTTGTTATCCATGTTTCATTCAATAGCATATTATTTAGTCTCCAGGTGTAAGACTAATTTCTGTTTTTTATTTTGTCATTGATTTCTACTCTCAGTCCATTATGATCTGATAGAACACAAGGCAGTATCTCTATTTTTTTTTTTGCATTTCCTAAGGGCTGCTTTGTGGCATAACATATGGTCTATTTTCAAGAAGGCTCCATGTGCTGCTGAAAAGAAAGTGAATCTGCTCATTGATGGATGGAATATTCTATATATGTCTATTAAGTCTAGGTTATTTATTGTGTTATTGAGTTCTATGGTTTCTGTGTGTGGTTTTTGTTTGGAAGACCTATCTAGTGGTGACAGTGGTGCATTAAAGTCACCCAGAATTATTGTGTTGTGGTCTATGTGATTCTTGAAATTGAGAAGGATTTGTTTGATGTACAGGGATGCACCATTGTTTGGGGCATAAATATTTACTATCGTTATGTCTTCCTGATTTATGGTTCCCTTAAGCAGTATGAAATGTCCTTCTTTATTCCTTCTGACTAACTTTGGTTTGAAGTCCACTTTATCTGATATAAGGATGGAAACCCCCGCTTTTTTACTGAGTCCATGTGTGTGGGAGGTTTTTTCCCATCCTTTCACCTTTAGTCTGTGGATGTCTTTTTCTGTGAGATGAGTCTGTTGCAGGCAGCATATTGTTGGGTCTTTCTTTTTAATCCACTCTGCCAGTCTATGTCTTTTGATTGATGAGTTTAGGCCATTAACGTTCAGGGTTATTATTGAGATATGATTTCTATTCCCAGTCATTTGGCTTATTTTTGGTTTTTAAGTTGTCTTGGCTTCTCCTTTGAGTGGTTTTTCTCTAAGGTAGTTCCTTCCTTTGCTGAGCTCCATTGTTGTTTTTCATTTCCTCCTCATGTAATATTTTGTTGAGAACACTCTGTAGCACAGGCTTTCTATTTGTAAATTCTTTTAACTTTTGTTTATCATGGAAGGCTTTTATTTCATCTTCAAATCTGAAGGTTAGTTTTGCTGGGTGTAGGATTCTTGGTTGGCAACCATGTTCTTTCAGAGCTTGAAATACATTGTTCCAGGCCCTTCCAGAGTTTAGATTCTGGGTTGAGAAATCAGCTGTGATCTGTATTGGTCTCCCCCTATATTCAACCTGATGCTTTTCTCTCGCGGCCTTCAAAATCCTATCTTTATTTTGAATGTTAGGCATTTTAGTTATAATGTGCCTTGGTGTGGATCTGTTGTGATTCTATGCATTTGGTGTTCTGTAAGCCTCTTGTATTTGATTTTCCATTTCATTCTTCAGGTTTGGGAAATTTTCTGATATTACTTCATTGAATAGGTTGTTCATTCCTTTGGTTTGTATCTCTGTGCCTTCCTCAATCCCAATAATTCTTAAGTTTGGTCTTTTCATGATGTCCCATAGTTTTTGGAGATCCTGTTCATGATTTCTTACCATCTTCTCTATTTGGGTGACTTTATTTTCAAGATTAAATATTTTGTCTTCATTGTCTGAAGTTCTGTCTTCCAAGTGGTCTAGTCTTTTGGTGATGCTTTCCATTGAGTTTTTTATTTGGTTTATTATTTCCTTCATTTCAAGGATTTCTGTTTGGTTTTTTTTGAGAATCTCTATCTCTTTGTTGAAATGATCTTTTGCTTCCTGCGGTTGCTCTTTCAGCTTATTGGTATTATCATTCATTGCCTGCATTTGCTCCCTTATCTCATCCTTTGCTTCATGAATCATCTAATCATGTATAATCGGAAATCCTTTTCTGACATTTCTTCTAACATACTGTCATTGGATTCTATTAATACAGAATCTAGATTTGTTTGGATCATTTTCTTGCCTTGTTTTTTCATGTTGTTCATGTATCTCCCCCTCTAGCAGTGCAGATCTGGGGTATTGCAGATTTCCCCCTATAGGCTTATAGTGGCCCTATAGGTTTCCAAAACCCTTTCTTTAAGGGGAGATCAATATTAGCAGTGCCCAATTAAACAGTATGCATTCATAAACCATATAGCCCCTATGAGGACAATAACAAAATTATCATAATAAACAGAATGAGTTCAAACATTATCTTCAGTAAAACAAACAGATTTGCAATAAGGTCTGCAATTTCAAATGGAGGACAAAGAGGATGCAGATGGATGTAGAATGTGGCTGTTAATGGGATAAGAAAAAAACATACAGACGTTCTAGATAATAGAAAGTGTGAGAGTGTAATCAAAAGAAATTGAATGTTAGCATGCAAAAAAGGAAGAAAGAGACTCTGAGGGAACAGGTAAACAAAAGGAAAAAAGAGCAAGAAAAATAAAGAAATAAAAACTTTAATTTTTTCAATAAAGAGAAAAAAGAAAATCCACAGTATAACAGTCATATAGTAATGAAACCTCCCAGAGTTCAGTAGCCTGATGCATGAGAGGTACCTAACAATGAACTTCAAGCCTCCAGCAGGCGTCTCAGGATGGGTTTCGCCCCACCTAAAGATTGGAGCTAAAGCTTCCAGGATTATCCAAGATGGCCACTCTGGCTTTGACCTGTGTTTGCAAATGGGGAGCTGCAGCTCAGGGTGTGGCCGTGGTCAGCAGGAGGTCCTGGAGGTCAGGTGTGTTTGGTGTGGTTGTGGGATCCTGGAGGCCAGTTGCAATCAGTTATTCTGGGGTCCCAGTGATAGGGCGCAGTCAGTTGGTCTGGGGGTCCTGGTGGCAGGGAGCAGTCAGTCGATGTGAGGGCCCCAGAGTCATGGAGTGATCAGTGGGGCTGAGGGATCCTGGAGATGGGGCTCAGTCAGTCTGGCCAGGGGTCCTACAGGGCCTGGCTGTTGTCTCAAAATGGCGGCAGCCACGTGTAATCAAACCTGCCGGTACTGTGACAGAGAACTTCCAGGCAACAGCAGGCAGCTGGTGCTCCACTGGCGGTCGGTGATCAGTTTGCTGAATGTTGTCGGATGCTGGGAAGGTGAATCTTGCGCATTGGGTGATGGATAGGTGTAAGGCAGGCGATGGACAGGATAGAGGCAGGCAAATGGCGAATGATAGGCGCCTGACAGTGAGCAATCAAGAAACAGATATCCTCTGCTTGAAACCAGAGTTACAGAGTGATAAGGAATGCAGCCTCCTTCTAGTCTGCCTATTAATATTAAATTAATATTGGATATCCGATATTAATTTCTTGAGTGCTCTTTTTTTTAAAAGGAGTTCTTATAATCTATTTTTTCCATTGAGAAAGTGCAATAATAATGTTAATAATTTGTGCTCATTTAATTAGATTGTGTGTAGGTCTGTATTGGTATATTCTTAAGATGTATTTTGCAAAGTAAAAATATTGCCACTTAGAGCAGAATGTCATTGCCTAACATATATACCTGTTATACAATACTTTCTTATTCTCTGTATCAAATATTGGTTTTTGTTCCAGAAATATTTTCATTGCTTTGTTTCTTTATTTTTAATACCTTCATTTTTTCAAAATAATAAGGAAAAATTTAATATGTATCACTGTAGTATAGAAATAATCTCCATCTGAAACCTCTGGTATAAAAAATAATATATGGAATGTTAGAAAGAATAATTTTGCTCTACTATTCAACTTAGAAAACAATACAATTAAGCTTGACATAAGACATTCATTCAAATGCTATAAAAAGAAACTCAAAATAATAATTTCATATTAGTGTGATTACTTTTATTTTCTATTGGATGTGATTTTAAATGGAATTAATACCCACAGCTCATATGGTTTAAGTAGGACTAAGTTAAAATAATTAAATACAAAACACTTACACATCATTTTTAAATAATCGATGAAGGACAATTATCTCTTAGATCCATAACCAAAACCACATATTAATGCCTTTCAACCAACACCTTCCAACTTAATGTAAAATATCTTTCTGAAGCAAGGGAATTTCGCTGTTTTTGGTATGTGGTTCAGATAACTCCCTTTTCTTCAAGAAGGAGAATTTAAAGTGAATAGGGTTGGAAACATGACACTGAAGCTGAGAGACAGGGATCTCTAAAGTTGAGGAATTTGGATGACGTATTGTCTCAATTTATTAACTTCAGAATAATTCAATCTACATGATGGTAGCTATTGCAAAATTTATGCTAGCTTTCAGAAGATAAGTTTAGGCTGAAAAATTGAATGCTTCTAAGAGAAATAGTTTAATTTTCCACGTTAGATTATGAAGATATATCATCAAATTGTTTCTTACTATCCATTCTAATGTATTTTATTAATTAAAAGCCATTTTCTGTATAATCAACTGTCTCACATAAATGTAATCAATCATTGAACTTTTTCACATACACACAAAAGCTTTTTGACACATGCACATACATACTCTGATCTCTCAGGTGCAATGCAGTCCATCAGATGAAAATCATATGTGTAGGAATATTGCACATATACAAAAGCAAATGTACTGAAGAGTTTTGTTTTATATGGTAAACGCATGTTATATTAAAGGGGTAAGGAAACCTTATATTAGGTAGTAAAGACTACGATTCATTTAGTAGCAAATAATTTATGAATACAAGTAGCTAAGGCATTTGGACATCTAACTTAAAAATGCTTTTTTCTTATTCAGATTTAGGACTCTCAATGATCTATATAGAATTAAGTAAAAAAAACTCACTAAAATGTACTTCATAATCATCAAGTGAAATACACACACATGTAAAATGTTAATTTATATTTCTAAAACTATGTTCATGCAAAAACAATTGTAAATAATATATATTTTTAAATTTTTAGTTGTCAGTGGACTTTATTTATCTTTATTTTACATGGTGCTGAGAATCGAACCCAGTGTCTCACACATGCTAGGGAAGTGCTCTACCACTGAGCCACGACTCTAGCCCACTGTAATAGTATTTGATTAAAATGATATTGCATCATCAGAGTGGAAACTGGTTATTTTAATTTTTTTGAACAGAAGTTTACAAATATATAGAAAATTCTTTTTTTGCCATTTTGTGATAGAAAATTTTTTGGCTCTTGATTATATTAATTATAAATTAAACTTTTAAAAAGGTAAATATCACTACAATTAATTACTTAATTAACATTTGTATACCTTCTTATAGCCCAAACAGCATTCATATTCCTTCATAACTGTGCCTAAAATTGATAAATTTATGATTAGTAACATGTTTATTTTCTTCAATACATATTCCCATTTTTAGTGAGATATTTTCTCCTTTGTTAACTGGAAATAAAATGTTAAAGGAATATAAAAAAATGTTAATTGAAAATTACATGATTTGTACTTAAGATACCATTTTCAAACACTTCTATTTTCTTTTAATATAAATTTAGAACCATCTTAAGTACAATGCATTCAGTAAGTGATCACTGTATTATCTATTCCTATATTTATACCATCTCAACATCATTTACTTAGAAAAAAATTTATGTCATTTTCCAGAAACCATAAATAAATACCTTCCCCTTAGATTGTATGATAAAATATATCTTTATTATATGTAAAAATTAGATCTTTGATGTCACAAAATAGCAATATATTTTATAGATACCATGAATTTGTATTTCAAGTTGGCTTAGTTTTATCCCTAAGTGATTTAGGATGAACAAATGTGTTGTTATAATCACTGTAATTTAATTACACATTTACTTTAAAAAGTAAATCCATTTTCTTTTAAATAACAACAAAAAAATATTGAATTGTGCTTCATGCTGACACATTTTCTAGACCATTGTTTCCCAACTGGAGCATTATGGAGATTTTGGGTTAGATAATCCTCATTTTAAGGGCTATTTTGAGCATTTTTGGATATTGAACACTATCTATCCCTAGCTTTTACACATTAAATAAAGCAGACATCCCCAGTGGTGGCAATTAAATATGTCTCAGGCATTTTTAATGATCATCGCTAGTTTTGGAATCCTTTGTCTGACTTTTCAGTTAATGAGGACCTTACATAATCTTTGTTAAATAAAAAATTCTGTTACTAGCCCATTGTTATTCTACCAGATTTTATCCATTTTCAAAACCCTAATGGTGCATGAATATAAGAGAATATAAAGCAGAATACCACTTTAATAAGTCACAAAGCCAGTAGCTTAGAACCATGTGTCTTATTCTTCACTCTAAATCATAAAAGTAAATGAGAAAATAAGAAGAAAATTAATAAATATTAAATTATATATAATTCAAGTTCTGTTGCTTTGAAATGATCTATTATTCTTATATCAACTAAATAGATTTAAAAAAATTAAATTGTGGCTATTTTTTATTGTTTACTCTGAGGTGTCAGATCAATTGGTATATCCGAATATATAGGACACTTCTCAAATGAGAATACCCAAGCTTTGTAGTGTTTTAAATTGTTAATTCATTGTCATAATGTGTGATTTACATTCAAATCCTTTGAAAAGTACTAAACAGAATTGAATGTTGATTGTTATTAAAGTAATTTGATTAAGAATGAGAATGACAGGTAAATATCTCTCCCTATAATTTTTAGAATCCTGTTACTCTGTGCTGTTCCCAGTCATGTAGCCCTATGTTGAGTCTTAAGTAGAATTTCTCCAGTGCTGACAAAGGCTTTTGATTATTCCCAAATTCAGACTTTTTTCTCCTTGAGTAGTTGATGATATCAAATTCCCGATGACTGATTATATCAGTCAAGTAAATCAAGTTTCATCTTGTAATTGTTCCCTGAACAAGTTCTTATAAATGCTTTTCCCTCTCTCTCCTCTCCTTCCCTCCCATCTTTTATTCTAATGCTTAGAATTCTAACACAACTTTCATCTTAGACAAAAAGATGAATCTTCTGGGAGTTTTAGCTTTGGAATATAATCTGGAAATATAATATTTAAACTAATATTTGTGAATCACAGTCATATTACCTCTGTTTATTAAATTTCTCAGAAATACTATCTTTGCAAAGAAAAGTCAGACCATACTTCTTGTCTATTGTTTATGAGTATGATTCTTCAAAATATTTCAGAAATCAGTGTGAAATATTACACTAATCACTCCAGTCAGTTCAATGAAAACACATGAACAATTCCATTGAAAGGAAAATGAAGAACACATATGATAATTAAACTGTTGTTCTTTACACCCATACACATTTTTTTCTAAAATCATATTCAATTTAGAGTGAGAGTATTGCATTTTTGACAGAACACTGTATATGTTACTTTCAAAAGGAGAAAAAAAGGGTTATATTTATAGATGAAATTGTGTTATTTGAATAGTGAATGCTTCTTCTCCTGAAGACATTTTTGTGTTAATTTTATTGACGTATACTTGACAAATAAATTGTAGACATTTAGTACATAGTGATTTTCTCAAATATATATACACCTACACATGCATACATATGGTGAAATGATTTCCAGATTCAAATTAAGTAACATATCTATCACATCCCACATTTTGTGTGTGGCAAGAACTCTTAATATCTATCTTCTCAGCAAATTTAAGGTTTATAATACAATATTCCTAAGATTCTTTTTTACTTTCTTTCTTCTCACCCTGAAGAAACTAATGCTACTCAAATATCAGTATTTCGAATAGCACTCAAACCCAATTAAATCCAACTAAAATATTCAAACCCATTTCAAATATCAATATACTGAAATTGCAAAGTATTAACCCCTTAAAATCTGGCATATATTAGTTACTTTGGAATGAGGTGGTTACTTAGCTGCTGTAGGAAAGGAATACAGAAGTTGCCAACATGGAGAAGGACACTAGGATCAGAAGCAAAGTCTGCTACCCTGGAGGGCACTACACTTGGTGGGGACATCAGTAGGAGACCCTGCTTACCGTGTGTGGCATGAGAAAACAAATGTCTTTGATTCTTCAATTCAGGGGAGGTAAGCCAATTCTCATTTAAAAATGTAACTCTCAGCAGAATTTTTTCTGCTACAAAAACAAATACCAAATGTAAAAAACAATAAAGGAGTTCTCAAAATTCATTCTCAAATCCAAATTGAACCACATTTTTATTATACAAACCACATTCTGTACCCAGTTGATACTTGAAACTCAGTTTAGAATATATTTCTCACATAGTAAGAAACCAAATAATGGTACATAACCAAAAATTCAGTGCTGAAAATAATTTGTTTATGGAACAACCATAGCACTTATATCATCATGTGTGCTTTAGAAAAACATTACTGCTAAAACAGTATAAAATTAAATATGGTGCTGAAATCAGTAGTTTTGAAATAAAGTCTTATCTGGATGCATATTCTTGAAATGTACATTCTTTTCCATTCAGAAAAAAAAAACAGGTTTTAAAAAGTATAAATTTGTAAATATAGATCATTTAGATCATACAAGGGTCTTACTTATAAAAAAGATAATGTGCATAAAAAGAAACATTTAAAAATTTCCTTTGAAGTCTTCAGGTATCCCAAGTTGCAAATAAATAGCATGACATCAAATTTTGCAAATAAGTTAATAACAAGTTTATAAGTACATAGAAATTATATATAGGTATGGTATATTAGAAGCAAAAGAAAATATATTATTTAAACTGAAATATGTTACATGTACATTTTAAAGCAGACTAAAATATTCATTTATTCATTGAATCAAATATTTCCCATTATATTCTGTAACTGTCTAGGGATGCTGGGTTCATTGCCACCTTTCAGCAAATAATTGAACAGGACACAGGAATAGAAAGCAAGAAGTAGGTTTATGGCAAAAGTGACAAAGATAGACTTCTGTAGAGATGAGGGGCCAGATCTCCGAATCAGGGGATGGGGCAGATTTTGGCCTGTTCTTTTATGGTCTCCGGAATTTCCTCTTTTCCTTATCTCCTCACCTGTCCGCTTGCTCCTTACCATCACTTATTGGTGCCCCATCCATGTCTGTTTTAGTTTTTCTATTGGATTCCCTGTTTAGGAGCATGAGTAAGGAAGTGTCTGATTGAATCACCAGCTGTGTCCAGAGCATTTTGTCAAGCAGGAAGTTGACCTCACCAGAAGACCCTCTCTTTGTTCCATTGTTCTGCCCCTTCCCCCAACCTCTTCACTTGCCATCTTTCCCTGGCTGCCTAGGACCTTGTACCTCTCCCTCAATTCCAGATTTCTTTTCTTTTCTTTCTTTCTTTTTTTTTTTTTTTTTTTAGCAATAAGAAACAAAACATACAAACTATATCACTATGTGATGTGAAACGTATATACTATTAGAAGAAGTAGCAATTGTGCTGAAGGAAAGGGCATAAAGCAGAAAAAGAACAAACGAATTGTGGTATCAGGGTGTTGAAATTTTGCATAAGACTGCTTGAAAGGCCTCCCTGCATGGTGACATTATGATTTTTGTGGGATCTAGGCTCTTTTCTCTTTGGGAACTTTTATTCTTTTATATTAAAGAATATTGTGTGGCTATATGTCATGGTTGGTTTGATGGAAGACAAAATATTATATATAGATATAATATTTTCTTTAACATAAAAGTGTATTTCTTTTTCTCAGATGGTATATTTATTTATTTTAATAAAAGTCTATTTCTTTTAATTTTAAAATAAATTAAAATATTTTGAAAGATCTTAAATATATTATGTACCCTAAGTACTGGGTTTATTATGCTTCCTGGATGCATTGTCCATAATTTACTGAGATGTTTTCTGGGGAAAAAAGAGAAAAAAAAGTGAATAAACTGATCATAGAAATTGGGGGAAAGCACAGCAAAAGAATAATAGCTCAAAAAGTGGATGTGGGATCCAGACGGACATATGTGGACAGAAATGAATTTAATGTGAATGGAGTGGAGTCAGAAGAGGGAATGCCTAGTCAAGTAGGAAATGAAGTGAGATAGTTGATAGTCTTTTTTTTGGTAAAGTCCTGGATTTTCCTCTAGAATAAAAAGAGATGCATTCATCACAAGAATAAGGTCAGACTTCTATTTAAACAGAATTACTTGACCTAAAGGAGGTTAAATAGTTCATCTATTTCTTAGAACATAGTATCCAGGATGAATCCATTAAAAAACAAAAATTAAGGAGGCTGTTTTGTGTTTTGGGGGAGAGGCACCTGTGTCTGAAACCAGTGTGGTGATAAGAGGTAGCCCCTGTGGTATCAAGGCAAAGAAAAGAGCATTTTCTAGAAAACTATACGTAAAGAAGATGGAGAAAGAGAAGGAGGAGGGGAGAAAGGAGAAGAAGAAGAAAAGATAGAAATATGTAAGTATTTATTAAGAGCAAATTAAAAAATCTATTGGAATGAGGTGTAGATGTTAGGAAGAATGTGTATTAAATCACGTTGACATGTACTAAATTTGCAAAGCGTACCAATATGAAAAGAAGATATTGCATAGGCATAGGATACTTGAATCTGGAGTTCAGAAGAGGCCTAGGAGTTAGCATTCACATATTTAAATAACAGGAATGAATGAGGTAATCTAGTGAATGAGAATAGACGTATTTTTTTTTCATGTTGATGAACTGAGTCAAAGGTCTATCCCAAATTTAAGGCTAAGTGTTCTGTACAAAAATTTAGATGAAGAAAGTGTTTGAAGGAGAATAAAGTGGTTTGCTGTATGACATGCACCTCATAGGTAAATTAGTTTATCACAAGTTGATCATTGAGATTATAAACAAGGTTGTTGGTGACTTTGAAAAGGGAGTTCTAGTAGAACATTTACACATAGAAACCAGTGAAAATGGCCATTAGAGAGGCAGTAATTTTATGCTACATTTTCAAAGAGCTTTTCTAGATGAATAAGATAAATGGAGGAAATGCTGAAAGAAAAAATAAAGAAGAAAATTTTAAAGATGGGAGAAATAGCATATTTACATACTGGTAGGAATGGTCTAAAAGAGATTGGTGAGCCTGGTGTGATGGCGATCCTGCCTGGAATTCCAACGACTCATAAATCTGCGGCAGGAGGATTGCTTGAACTCAGGGGTTCAAGGACAGTGTGGGAGTGACAGCCAGACCTTGTCTCCAAAGAGTGCAAAAGAGAGAAAGACAGGGAGACAGAGAAGAGAGAATTGGTGATTTAGGAGACAGAGAGGGAGAATCAAAGTGGCCATATCCATGAGCAGGCATGAAGGGAAGAGATAAAAACAAGGAGAAATTCTGATCTTAGCTAAGAGCATGTCAGTCAATCTATTAATTATTATGCATGCATAAAATAATCATTGAATAATTTATTTGCTTTATATATGAAAATTAAATAAATAAAATAATTTTATATTTTATATTTTTATTTACATTAAAATAATTTTACATTTCTCTTATAATAGAGCTAAAATAACACTTCAAGTTGTAATAGCTATGGATATATAGTCTTATTCTGCATTCTACTTGTTCCCCATGGATATTCTGAAAAGAACAAAATCAAATAAATTAAGATTCAGTTGCTATTTTACATTGGTTATGTTTTACAGTCTTTTTTAGATTCAAGGATATAATACCATAAGTAGTGTTTTAAAAATTTCCTATCTTTTTAACTCATGTTATGTTTCTGTTCCTCTAGTAAGTATTCAGACTTTTTCTACTTTATTTGAAATTTGAGCTAATCAACTTGAAAAACTTTTTATACATTACAGCACTTGCATTGTCCCTTTTCTTCAATATTGTCTCACTTTCAAAGTACCCAAGGGTTAATTCACAAACTATTCACCCTTACCACACAATTACCTACTCTAACAGTGATTTTTGTATAAGATTTTCACAGGTTTTTACATAGACATTTATTATAAAATAGAGTATTACTATCATTTGCAATGTGCCAAGAGAAACCAGGAAAGTTGAACTAGAAGTATGGATCATTGCTCAAAATATTTTCATTGCAATCTATACCACCCACCAGAGTATTTTCTGGCTATACTTTACATTTCTATATCTTATTGAGCCCCTATCTATGCAAGAGGTAATTTTCTAAGAACATTTCATAAGATAACTTATTCAAATTCTTTCAAAGACACTTTATTATAACTCCATGTAATAGATATAGAAACTGGGAATTAGAGATTATAAGCAAATTGTCTAAGCTTGCATACATAATTAGAAGATTGGTATAACCTAGATTTGAACTTATCAAATCTCTTGTGTAGGCAGTGAGCTCTGCAACCACAGTTCACTTATATTATATGATTTTTTAAATTGTGTAATCTTGAGCATATGTGGATTACACTAGAAAATTTTTATGGACAGGAATGTCTTCCTCTATGTATAATTTATATAAATTTTTATTACTAAGTAGTTTGTAAAACAATGCATATACACCAATGATTTGATCATTTTTATTTTGAGCTGTACATTTTTCATTTTCTTTTTAATATCTCCCCTAAAATTGTTTTATGTAATTCCCTATCACCATGCATAAAAAGGTCACCAGAGACCATTCCATTAAAATAATAAAAGTCAAATCCAACTCGGTATAAACTCAGCTAGTTGGGAGACTGAGGCAGGAAAATGTCAAGTTCAAGATTGGACAACTTAGTGAGATAACCTATATCAAAATAAATTTTAAAAGTGTTGCAGACGTGGTTCAGTGGGACAGCACCTACACAGCACACACAAGAATTAGCATCTTAGTACTCAAAGAAAAGGAAAGAAAAGAAAAACGTCCAATTTATTTAATCACTTTGTGTTATTATTAGGCTTATACATTTCCCAGCCATTCAAATTAACTTTTATTTAGAATTACAATAAATGAATAATTATGGAAAGATAAACACAAGTAGCTAATATTATTCTTTAACAATACAGATTTCAATTTTGTATTTGAAATGTATTTATTTTGTTAGTGATAAGAATCTACTAGTAACACAGCATTGATAATGCCTTGTAGATTAACTTCTCTTCTTTTATTTATAGTGTCCAATATTTGTATTTAATAATTCCAAAGTCAGATAATAAATAATGTGCAAACATATAATGAAGATTACATTAAAATCTCTACTTTTATAACTAAAATCAAATAAAGATGAAGCTTAAATGCTTTCAAATATATTCTTATTTTGTGGGATGTTCTAAAAGTAAAACAGAATCCAAATGGCATAACAGGACACACATGTTGAAAGTTTATACTGTGAACTCTGAAGAACGGCCATATGTCTGTGGGATGCCATAGAATTCCTTTCTTTAGCCACAAGGCATATTCCAATCTTTTTTTTCTGACCTAGTTATTTAGAACTTAAGGCATCGTGAGTATAATTTTGGGGATTTTGATTAAAGCATGATTTTAAAATAAATAGATAAAATATTTATATAAAATGTTAAAAATAATTATTTCAATACTAATCTGATTCAATAGATGAATATATTTCTGATACTAAGTTACATTCAAATAAGATATGAATACTTGGGAAGTCTAAAAATATCCATAATCTAATCAAGAATCATGAACTTTATTTAAAAGTCAATGTACTCAAGCCAGGCACAGTGGTACACACATGTAATCCCAGACACTCACAAGGCTGAGGCAACAGGATGGCAAGTTCAAAGCCAGCCTCAGAAATTTGGCAAGGTCCTAAGCAACTTAATGAGAATCTATCCCCAAATAAAATATAAAAAGGTTTGAGGATATGCCTCAGTGGTTAAGCATCCCTGGGTTCGATCCCTGGTAGCAAAATTAAAAAAAAAAAAAGAAGTCTGTGTACTCAAATGACAGTAATATTTTAAACACTGAATGCAAAGTAAGATAAATGATTACTGTTGATACAGAGAAGGAATTTTCTAGTATTATCTATTATCTTTGTTACTTTTGCCTGAGATTTCTCAAGATACCTATATACATGTATATATATTGCACTCATTAAAATAATTTTTAATTAAAATAAAGCTTATTTAAAGTGATATAGTAAAACAAAATTATACACACTAATGGGATAATATGTTCTAATATATGTATGTATTGTGTACATAATGTAATGTGTGATGTTTAAGTCATTTTAATTATATCTATCTTTTCAAATAGTTTTAATTTCTTTACAGTGAAAATATTCCTCCTTTTTTCTAGCTTTCAGAGACATATACCACATCATTATCATCTGCAGACATCATACTGTGTGATGTCACACCACAACTTTTTATTTCTAACTGTAGCTTAGCACCCATCAATCAACCTAGTTTTAAAAGTAGGATTTCTTCCATTCTTGATTTAGCTTTTTCACTGTTGGGAAGTAAGAGTCCAAACCAAAAAAATTATAGAGGAGGAAAAGTTTATTTGGGGGCTCACAGTTTGAGGGGTCTCAATCCATACACAGCAGGTTCCATTCCTCAGGGCTCAAGGTGAGACAGGACATCTTGGCAGAAGATCGTAGCACAGGGAAGCAGTTCACATGATGATCAGAAAGCAGAGAAAGAAGTCTCCACTTGCCAGAAACAAATATATACCCAAAGCCATGCCCCCAATGAACCATTTCCTCCAGTTACACCCAACCTATCTCCAGTTACCATTTAATTCCATCAGGGATTAGGTTAAGGCCATAGCTCAATCATGTCTCTTTCAAAACTTCTTGCATTGTCTCATTTTTGAGCTTTCAGGGGACATCTCACATCCAAACCATGACAATACTTAAATTATAGAATGATAATATCAATTTAATAATGTGTAAATAAAGATTTAAAGATAAGGAGAAAATATGAAGATGCACTTGAGTTTTAATAAGGCATTATGAGTGCATTGCTATTCTAAGGAAAGTAAATCTGTTTATTAATAATAAGAATTAAGCCCATATTTTGTTTAATATTCTACTTCATGACATAGCTTTAATTGGGTGCATGCAAAGATGAATTTCCCCTGTGGGCATAGACTAATAGACTCCAAGAACTGGAAATAGTACTATTAGAGAACATTTACGAATAGTATGGAAAATTTCAGAGTAGAAAGTCTCCCACAACTTTAGTACCTCCTTCAATACAACATAATCTAAGAAGTAAATGTGATTACCAAAGAATATGAAAAAACAAAATCAGATAAAAATACACAATGTAAAGAAAAATGGAATATTAATGATGATTCACCTAAAATAGAAAGGAATGCACTTTGAATTACTTAAAAAGAGATAACATAAGATCATCACTGATAATACAGATGAAACTATTTCAGGACAGAGTATAACAGTGGTTCAGATCCTTTCTCCTATATTCTTTCTTGAATTTGCATTTCCTGTCCTGAAAGTGGAGTTCATTTCCCTACTCCCTGCCTCTGGGCAGTTTTAAGCTTAGCATTTAGGTGTCTTCACATTTCCACTTGCCCTATTGTCCTTCTTACTATTGTGCTTCTTCCAAGAGAAAAACATGTCACAAAACAGGATAAATCATACAACCAAGGAAAAATATAATGAAGAGTAAGAATAATTTGTATGACTAAATTACAGAACTTGATAAATAGAAAAGAAATAATCCCCAGTATAACAACATTATCCTGAGATGAAATTAGCAGTAAATTTAGGGATAGTATGTGTGAATATATAAGATGATGATGATACAATAAAGATATGAAAAGAAAGGAGGCAGATAAGAGAGCTCTTTGTCAGATTAGCCATAAATAGCATATAATATATTCTTGACACTGAGTGTTCAGCAAAATGGTATTCCTAATTAAATTATTGAAATTCAAGAATGAATAAAATATTTTTTGGCAAGCAGGAAAAAAATGATGCAAATGATCTAAGAAAGAGTAGAATAAGACGGGGATCACATTTCTCAAAAGCAACCTGAGGACCAGAAACCATATAACAATATTCACAATGTTCCTTGAAAAAAAAGTGGATGATACAGCACTTAAATGCACTTCTTGGTGAAGGAAAACATCCTTGTTGAAAAAATCCATCCAGATAAGAAAATATTAACATTTTAGGAACAGAAAAGCCTTGGTAAAATGATTGGTCATCCAGCTTCATTCCATTTCACAACATAATCCAACTTTGGAAGGGCTGTTCTGATAAAAGAGGGAGTAAATATATGCCATAGGAGCTGCATGACTAACGAAGCACATAAACTTGTATTGAGCCATAGGAATGTCTATGGGACTACATCCAAAGGATTCTGAGTCATGAAAGACAGAATATAAAACTGAATAGGAGAATTTATTCATGTAGAAGTATTTTTCTTTGGTATAGGACTTAAAACCCTTGCTACACCCTAGAACACTATACTGAACCTGAGTGGCTTTTGGAAGAGTGGAACAAGTTATGACTTATACAATGTAAGACATAAATACCAAAATTTCCATGGAAAAGTTTGAAGAAAGTGATTATAATCACTTTGAAGTAGTGATGAAGTAGTGATGAAGTAGGCATGAAGTAGTGGATCTACCTGGGTGGTATGCTACATTTAGAAAATCCATCTCCTTTCTATATTCCATGGGATGGTAAATTTATAAAAACAATATGCATTACACCAGTGAGAGGGCTGCACTTCTTTGAAGCAGAGGTGGCTATTTTTTATAGGTCAGGATTGATGGCAAAAAATGTGATAGCATGGGGAATTCTGATACTATTGGGGATAGAATTCTAAAACAGAAGGGGGGTTGAATTTAAAAGTCAGGAGGCCCAGGCCCAGGCTGTAGATCTCTTGCACCACACCCATGCATACTCAGCACTATGCTGTGGCTCACCATCTATCAACATGTGGGGATACCTCTGCCCATCATCATGGATTATTCCTGACCTAGAGATGGCCATCGTTATGTGGGGCAGTTCTCATCCTGGGACACTGCATTATCAAGTACTTTTCATGCATCAGGCTATTGAAGACTGGGAGGTTTGTATAGTATATTACAATTTTGTTGTAGTTTATTATTATTATTATTACTATTACTATTATTTCTACTTTTCTATTTTTAAATTTTTTTCTCAATCTATTTTTCTCTTATCTGTTCCCTTGGAGTCTCCCTTTTCTCATTTTAACAACCAACTTCTTTTGATTCTGCATTCACTCTTATGATCTAGTACTTCTATATACTCACTTCTTATCTCATTAACATTACATCTTGTGCCCCTACCCATTACCTTTGTCCACCATTAGAAATTGTGGACCTTACTGCAAACCTGTTGTTTATGCTGTAGATAATAATCAAACTCATCATCTCTGTGTATTAGGACAATATTGTTAATATCTTTGTAGGGGCTATTTGGATTAAGGGTGCATATGATTTGCAGTGTATGCTACTAATATTGATCTCCACCTTTAAGGTGAGATGTTGGAAATCTGCAGGGACACTATAATCCTGTGGGGGAAAATGCAATACCTCAGATTCACACTTCTGGAGGAGAAGATATATGAACAGCATAAAAAAAAAACATGGGAAGAAACAAACCAAGATACTATATTATTAGAATCCAATGAAAGCATGGTAGAAGAAGTGTCAGAAAAGGAGTACAGAATGTACATAATTAAAATGATCCACCAAGCAGAGGATGAGATAAGAGAGCAAATGCGGGCAATAAGTGATCACTCCAATAAATACTTATAAGAGCAAATAAAGGAAGCAAAAATCATTTTCAGAAAAAATAATCTAACAGAAATTCTTGAAATTAAGGAAATTATAAACCAAATTAAAAACTCAATAGAAAGAATCACCAACAGACTAGATCACTTGGAAGACAATACCTTAGACAATGAAGTCAAAATATTTAATCTTGAAAATAAACTTGACCAAACAGAGAAGATGGTAAGAAATCATGAATGGAAGCTCCAAGGATTATGGAATATCATGAAAAGACCAAATTTTAGAATTATTGGAATTGAGGAAGGCACAGAGATACAAACCAAAGGAATGAACAATTCAGTGAATGAAATAATACCAGAAAAATTTTTGAACCTGAAGAATGAAATGGAAGATCAAGTACAAGAGACTTATAGAACAACAAATGTACCAAATTACAACAGATACACTCCAAAGCACATTATAATGAAAATGCTTAACATACAAAATAAAGATAGAAATTTAAAGACTGAGAGAGAAAAGTATCAGATTACATATAGGGGAGCACCAAAATGGATATCAGGAGATTTCTCAGTCTAGACCCTAAAAGCTAGAAAGACCTGGAACAAAATAGTTCAAGTTCTGAAAGAAAATGGATGCCAACCAAGAATCTTATACTCAACCAAACTTACCTTCAGATTTGATGATGAAATAAAAACCTTCCATGATAAACAAAAGTTAAAAGAATTTACAAATAGAAAGCCTGTGCTACAGAATAGTCTCAGCAAAATATTCCATGAGGAGGAAATGAAAAACAACAATGTAAGTCAGCAAAGGAAGAAACTACCCTAAAGGAAAAGCCAATCAAAGGGGAAACCAAGTCAAGTTAAAAACCAAAAATAAGCCAAAATGACTGGGAATTCAAATCATATCTCAATAAAAACCCTTAATGTTAATGGCCTAAACTCATCAATCAAAAGACATAGACAGGCAGATTGAATTTAAAAAAAGAAGATCCAACAATATGCTGCCTTCAAGAGACTCATCTCACAGAAAAAGATACCCACAGATTAAAAGTGAAAGGATGGGGAAAAACATACCATGCACACAGACTCAGTAAAAAAGTGGGAGTTTCCATCCTCACATCAGATAAAGTGGACTTCAACCCAAAGTTAGTCAGAAGGGATAAGGAAGAACATTTCATACTGCTTAAGGGAACCATGAATCAGCAGGACATAACAATCTTAAATATTTATGTCCCATACAATGGAGTATAAACAAATCCTTCTCAATTCCAGGAACCAAATAAACCACAACACAATAATACTGGGTGACTTTAACATCTTTCTCATCACTGGATAGATCTTCTAAACAAAATCTGAACAACAAAACAATAGAACTCAATAATACAATCAATAATTTAGACTTAACACACGTATATAGACTATTCAATCCATCAATGCATGAATACACTTTCTTCTCACCAGCACAGGGTTCCATCTCTAAAATAGACAATATGTTATGACACAAAGCTACTCTTAGCATATACAAAATATAGAGATACTACCTTGTATCTGTCATATCATAATGGAATGAAGTTAGAAATAAATAATAATGTAAAAAACAGAAATTACTCCAACACCTGGGGACTACATAATATGCTATTGAATGATGCATGGAGAACAGAATACATCAGGGAGGAGATAATAAATTCTTAGAGGTAAACAAGGACAATGATACAACATATCAAAATTTCTGGGACACTACGAAAGCAGTAGTAAGAGGAAAATTCATTGCATGAAGCACATTTAATAGAAGAAGAAAAAGTCAACAAATAAATGGCCTAATATTATAGCTCAAAGCCCTAGAAAAGGGAGAACAGATCAACTCCAAAAGTAGTTGAAGACAGGAAATAATTAAAATCAGAGTTGAAATCAATGAAATCGAAACAAAATAAAAATACAAAAAATTTACAAAACAAAAAATATACAAAATTGATAAGCCCTTAGCTACACTAACAAAGAGAAGGAGAAAGAAATCTCAAATTACTGAAATTCGTGAGGAAAAAGGAAACATTATGACAGACACCACTGAATACAAAACATAATTAAATGCCATTTTGAAAATCTATACTCCAACAAAACAGAAAATCTCAAAGACATCAACAGTTTTCTAGAGACATATGATTCACCAAACTGAATCAGGATAAACATACACAGTTTAAACAGATCTATTTCAAACAATGAAATAGAAGACACTATAGGTACCTACCAACCAAGAAAAACCCAGAACCAGATGGAGTCTCAGCTGAATTCTACAAGACCTTCAGAGAAGAACTCATTCCAGTACTCCTTAAAGTATTCCAGGAAATAGGAAAGGAGGGAACCCTTCCAAACTCATTCTATGAAGCTAGTATCACCCTGGTACCAAAACCAGACAAAGACGCATTCAGGAAAGAAAACTTCAGGCCAATATCCCAGATGAACATAGATGCAAAAATTCTTAACAGACTTCTAGCAAATCAGATACAAATGAATATTTAAAAGATAGTGCACCATGATCAACTGGGGTTTATCCTAGGGATGCAAGGTTGTTTCCGGATGCAAAAATCAACAAATGTAATTCACCACATCAACAGACTTAAAGTTAAGAAGCACGATTGTTTCAATAGATGCAGAAAAAAGCATTTGATAAAAAAACACCATTCATGCTCAAACACTAGGAAAAATAGGGATAGTAGGAACACACCTATGCTAAGTCCATGGCCAACATTATTCTAAATGGAGAAAAACTGAAAACATTTCTGCTAAAATCTGGGACCAGACAGAAATGCCCTCTTTCACCACTTCTATTCAACATCATCTTTCAGCAATTAGACAGACTAAAGAAATTAAAGTGATATGAATAGGATAAGAAAAACTCAAAATATCACTGTTTGCTGACTACATGATTCTATATTTAGATAATACAAAACACTCCACCAGAAAGCTTCTAGAACTAATAAATGTATCTTCAGCAAAGTATCAGGATATAAAATCAATATGCATAAATCAAATGCATTTCTATTCACAAGTGATGAATCCTCTAAAAAAGAAATTACCCCATTCACAGTAGCCCCCCCCCAAAACAAAAAAAAACCAAAAAACAAAAAACCTTGGGAATCAATCTAACAAAAGAGAAAAGGACTTTTACAATGAAAATACAGAACACTACAGAAAGAAATAGAAAACTTAGAAGATGGATGGATCTCCTATATTCTTGCAACCATATGTCAGCAGAAAATGACACATTAGCTGGATGTGTTTGTGAATGAACACAGTTCAAAAGTTAATTCTCTATTTTCTTAAACTTTCGAGATAATATGGATTTAAAGTGTAACTAGGAAGGGAGCTTCAGGATCATCTAGCATAGGCTCTATTATAGATGAACAAATGACTCACAGGAGTTCAGATCCACACGGTTAGGGTAGGGGTGTAGTCTTGCTCTGCCATAGACACTAGGGACATGGGGATGAATGAGAATGAGACTTTGCTGTGTGAGTGGTACAATGTTGTGCCTGTCACCTATGGTCCTTATTAAGATAATTAAAAAAAAAAAAAGGGCATTATGAATCACAGTGATAAACATACAAACAGATTAATAGAGATGCAGAAATATCATGAGAATGTACTAAATAGCATACAAGGTATGCTAATTAGCATAAAGTATAGAAAACTGATCTTAGATGCACACAATAGGTGTGGAAATGCTTAATTCATTGTCATTCCTAAAAGAATGGGTATGTTTCCATATGTATGCTTACTATTTCTGTCATCTTCTGTTGCCTGTTGTTGGGGAAATTTTGTTTTGTTTTCCTTTTATATATTATCATTGTGAGCAAGTATAATACAGGTGATCCGTGTAAGATTTACACAAAATAGGCTAGGGAGTCTGGTAACTTCGTTGCATAATTACGTACTAGTTTATTTGTCACTTATGAGAGACAAATATACATACCCTGAGCAGCTGAGAAAAAGTGCTAAAAGAGGGTACAGCAAGGTCAGCATTTTGCAAATCAAGAACAGGTACCACTTTTGGAGTTACCACATGAAAAAAAATCTTCCTTTGAAACATCCTGATTATGTTTTATAAATATTACATTTTGACAACTGTACAACCTTAGAAAAATCATTTTCATAGAAACACACCTCTTGAAGAGAAAAAACACACATTCTGATAACTTTCTATGCAGTTTGTCAGAAAAGTGCTTCTTATTAAATAATTCTTTTAATTCTGGAAAATTTTTAAAAGTGCACTAAGTATAAAATTGTTGATTCAAATATTTGTTTACAAAGACTTCTTTAAAATTAAACATGGTTCTGAGAACTAGAACAAAATCTAGTATGAAATTGAATCGAAATGTTTTTTAAATTAATCAGTTATGCCTCTAATAATGGCAAAATAAAAATTTCCATGAAGTTAACTTAACTTGGTTGTGTTTTTAATTGCTAAAGTCTCTTCAGAATGGTCCCTCTGTCTACTTTTATTCTCAACTTGATACATATCTGTGGTTAGATCCACATGAGATCAGATCATTTGAGATAGGGATAAATGTTTATAACATTTCATGTCCATAGAGTGCTACAGTTAAGAAATAAACTTTAAGTCACTATTGTTTTAAGGAAAAAGAAAGAATAATCCAAAGAAAAAAGTGCTGACATACAGAAATGTAAAATCTGTTTTCCATAGTTCTCCCCTCTATTAACATTTCTTCCCATATGGATTGGAGTTTTTCTAAAACAATAAAATATCCCAGGCAGATTAAAGATATTGATTTGTAAGAGTTTATTTGGCTAAAAAGTATTAAAATGTAAACAAGTTATTTTTTTAATTATTAATTTTACCCTCATAAGGCATGTGTCCTAGAAGGACCAGTTTGGATTGTGATCTGGCATATTATATAAACACTATCATGGTGTTCTGAAGGAATCAATTTCCATGCGAATACATAAATACACACAAAAACTTTAATAATTCATTTTATAGAAATGGAAACTGTTAAAAACAGGTGACTCTATTTCTTTTGGAAATAATTAGAGCCATGTGCCCCAACCTTGGTTCCATAACAAAGTTACCCCCACAGGGCTCAGTAGACCAGTGAGGAATATTTGACTTCCTTTAAATTTTATTTTGCAGCTAGTGATTGCTTCAACACACACACACACACACACACACACACACACACACACACACACACACACACATAAATTCCATCTTTTTAAATCTAAAAAAAGAATGTTTTTGTCTTAATGTAAGAAGGAAATTATGCTGATTGTACTATAGAGAAATCAAGATTGAAATAATTGTGGTTCTGAAAACTTTTTGTTGTTGTTCTTGCTGCTAAGAAATAAATTTACAATATCTAAAGAAAATATTCACGTGATGGTTTCTCCAAATCTTTTTCAGAGAACTTCATTGCAGTAACAGATATGTTTGATTATTTGTAATTTAACTTATGTTAGTAAACTGAGAACTAGTTAACTGAGAGCATGATGAATGTAATGAACATAATTCAGGGAATATAGTGAAAACACACAGATGGGCATATTATGTAAATCATATTAAAGAGGTAATACATCTAAGAAAGAAAGTAAAGAAATTCAATATAAGAAATAAAAGTAAGAAATTTAAAAACAGAGACTATAAAAGAGTAAAGAAATGAAACAGAGCAACCAATCATAATGAAAGTTCTGTACTTCCAGAAAACCAGGCTAACAGAAATGTTTTATAAATAAATTCTGTGTGGTATGAGTTGTAATATATGTATATCAACCATGTCCCTAAGCTGCAGTGCGTAATGAGCAATATCCCTTACAAATGATCTGATCCTACATTGCTGACCATACACGCATGCTATATGCACACACACACATATCATTCATATCTACATACAAGAGATACAAAGAAATCCAACAGAGAAAAGCAAATTTTAAGCTATGAATCTTGTTTATAAACACCAATTATGTTTTAAAAGTCATTAATATTTTATCATATAATGAGTTACAATGGATCAATAAAATGGAAATATTTCCAGACAAAATAAGCAAATACAGTGATTGTAAATAAGAAAGATAACGAATCTTCTCTGAAGGTGACTTTCTGCTTATGTGCCTTGGATGGTTTCCCAGGGGGAAAAAAAAATGAAAACATCCCATACTAGTGAAAGAGTTGGATTTACAGATGACAGAAAGGCTAAATGTCATTCACCAACCATGAAACACAATGTTTTCTTAAATGCTTACAAAGACCAAGTGTGCTTATTGAATTCTAAATGAAACAAAAAAAAAAAAAGTTTTATAGTACAATCTCATTAAGGATTAAGGGAAACAAATACCAGTGATTTCTAAAATAGGTGAAATTGTTTGAGATACTGAAAATATTTAGACTCTATTTGAGGAAACTCTACTAATAAATGATTTATATTTTTATTTGGTATATTGTTCTTGTGAAAACTTAAAACAACTTAAATATCACAACTTTTATATATGCAATAACATTCTAGGAATTGAAATTTGCACAGTTTTAGAAATAAAACATAAAATACAAAGTATTTGACTTGAAGAATGATTTTTTTTCAAATAATTTTATGTAAAGGTTGATTTTTTTTGCCACCACATTTCATGGAGAGGGAAATTAAACATTTCAATGAACTGGGTGCAATGGCACAGGCATGCTATCCCAGCAACTCAGGAGGCCAGACAGGAGTTCAAGGCCAACATCAGCAACTTAGGAAGATCCTTTCTCAAAAATCTCAAATTTAAAAAAAAAAAAAAAAAAAAGTTTAAGGAAGAGGTGGAGTTGTACCTCTGGGGGTAGAGCGTCCCTGGGTTTAATTTACATTATTGAAGAAAAAAAAGTGAATGAAGTAAATTTTTGAACCTACGGGTGCTTAACCACGGAGCTACATTCCTTAGCTACATTACTAAGTTGCTTAGGGTCTAGCTAAGTTGCTGAATCCTTGACCTTTCAATCCTTGTGACTCAGTCTCCAAAGACTCTAGGATTAAAGGTTGTACCACCACACCAGGCTCCTTGATTTGTTTAATTCATTGCATTTGTTATTCTTCTTTTATCTCCTCTAATGTAGGGAATGTTATATTCACTCAATCATTTTTTTTATTATAAACAAATGGGATACATGTTGTTTCTCTGTACATGGAGTAAGGCACACCATTTGCGAAATCATAAATTTACATAGGGTAATGCTGTTTGATTCATTCTGTTATTTTTTCCTTCCTCCTCCCACCCCTCCCACCCCTCTTTTCCCTCTATAGAGTTCTTCCTTCCTCCATTCTAGCCACCCTCCTTAACACTAACCCTAAACCTAACCCTAACCCTAATGCTAACACCTCCTACCCCCCATTATATGTCATCATCCGCTTATCAGTGAGATCATCCGTCCTTTAGTTTTTTGAGATTGGCTTATCTCACTTAGCATGATATTCTCCAATTTCATCCATTTGCCTGCAAATGCCATAATTTTATCATTCTTCATGGCGGAGTAATATTCCATTGTATATATATACCAGAGTTTCTTTATCCATCATCAATTGAAGGACATCTAGGTTGGTTCCACAATCTGGCTATGGTGAATTGAGCAGCAGTGAACATTGATGTGGCTGTATCTCTGTAGTATGCTGATTTTAAGTCCTTTGGGTATAGGCCAAGGAGTGGAATAGCTGGGTCAAATGGTGGTTCCATTCCAAGTTTTCTGAGGAATCTCCATACTGCTTTCCAAAGTGGCTGCACTAATTTGCAGCCCCACCAGCAATGTATGAGTGTACCTTTTTTCCCACATCCTCACCAACACCTACTGTTGCTTGCGTTCTTGATAATTGCCATTCTAATTGGGGTGAGATGGAATCTTAGTGTAGTTTTGATTTGCATTTCTCTTATTAATAAGAGATGTTGAACATTTTTTCATGTTTGTTGATTGCTTGTACATCTTCTTCTGTGAAGTGTCTGTTCATTTCCTTAGTCCATTTGTTGATTGGGCTATTTGTATTCCTCCTGTAGTTTTTTGAGTTCTTAATATATTCTGGAAATTAGCGGTCTATCTGAAGTATGAGTGGCAAAGATATTCTCCCACTCTGTAGGCTCTCTCTTCACATTACTGATAGTTTCCTTTGCTGAGAGAAAGCTTTTTAGTTTGAATCTATCCCAGTTGTTGATTCTTGCTTTTATTTCTTGTGCTATGGGAGTACTGTTAAGGAAGTCTGATCCTAAGCCAACAAGGTGAAGATTTGGGCCTACTTTTTTCTGCTATAATATGCAGGGTCTCTGGTCTGATTCTAAGGTCCTTGATCCATTGTGAGTTGAGTTTTGTGCAGGGTGAGAGATAGGGGTTTAATTTCATTCTGTTGAATATGGATGTCCAGTTTTCCCAGCATCATTTGTTGAAGAGGCTATCTTTTCTCCATTGCATATTTTTGGCACCTTTCTCTAGTATGAGAAAATTGTACTTATTTGTGTTTGTGACCATGTCCTCTATTCTGTACCATTGATCTACCTGTCTATTTTGGTACCAATACCATGCCATTTTGGTTACTATTGCTTTGTAGTAGAATTGAACATCTGGTATTGCAATACCCACTGCTTCGCTCTTTCTGCTGAGGATTGCTTCAGGTATTCTGGGTCTCTTATTCTTCCAGATGAATTTCACAATTGCTTGCTCTATTTCTGTAAGGTATATCATTGGGATTTTAATTGGAATTGCATTGAATCTGTATAGCACTTTTGGTAGTATGGCCATTTTGACAATATTAATTCTGCCTATCCAAGAACATGGGAGATCTTTCCATCTTCTAAGGTTTACTTTAACTTCTTTCTTTAGTGTTCTGTAGTTCTGATTGTAGAGGTCTTTCACCTCTTTTGTGAGATTGATTCCCAAGTATTTTATTTTATTTTTTTTTGAAGCTATTGTGAATGGGTAGTTCTCCTAACTTCTCTTTCTGAAGATTCATCACTTATGTATAAAAATGCATTGGATTTATGAGCATTGATCATGTAACCTACTACTTTACTGAATTCACTTATGAGTTCTAAGAGTTTTCTGGTGGAATTTCCAGGCTCCTCTAAATATATAATCATGTCATCAAGAAGCACGGATAGTTTGAGTTCTTCTTTTCCTATTCGTATCCCTTTAATTTCTTTGGTTTGTCTAATTGCTCTAACTAGAGTTTTGAGGATGATGTTGAATAGAAGTGGTGAAAGAGGGCATCCCTGCCTTATTCCAGGTTTTAGGGGGAATGCTTTCAGTTTTTCATCATTTAGAATGATATTGGCCATGGGCTTAGGGTAGATGGCCTTTACAATGTTAAGGAATGCTCCCATTACCCCAATTTTCTCTAGTGTTTTGAGCATGAAGGGATGCTGTATTTTATTGAATGCTTTTTCTTCGAAATAATCATGTGATTCTTAACTTTAAGTTTGTTGATACGGTGAATGACATTTATTGATTTCTGCATGTTGAACCAACATTGCATCCCTGGGGTAAAACCCACTTGATCATGGTGCACTACCTTTTTAATATATTTTTGTATGTGATTTGCTAAAATTTTGTTGAGAATTTTTGCATCGATGTTCATTAAGGATATTGGTTTGAAATTTTCTTTCCTCAATGTGTTTCTGTCTGGTTTAGGTATCAGGGTGATATTGGCTTCATAGAATGAGTTTGGGAACGTTCCCTCCTCTTCTATTTCATGGAATACATTGAGGAGTATTGGAATGAGCTCTTCTTTAAAGGTTTCGTGGAACTCGGCTGAGAACCCATCTGGTCCCGGACTTTTCTTTGTTGATAGGCTTTTGATCACCTCTTCTATTTTATTGCTTGAAATTGATTTATTTAAGTTGTGTATGTCCTCCTCATTCAGATTAGGTAATTCATATATCTCTAGAAACTTGTTGATGTCTTCGAGGTTTTCTGTTTTGTTGAATATAAATTTTCAAAGTACTTCTAATTATGTTTTGTATTTCACTCGTGTCTGCTGTGATATTTCCTTGTTCATTCTGAGTTTTAGTTATTTGAGTTTTCTCCCTCTTTCTCTTTGTTAGTGTGGCTAAGGGTTTATCAATTTTGTTTAGTTTTTCAAAGAACCAACTATTTATTTTGTTAATTTTTCTGATTGTTCCTTTTGTTTCAATTTCCTTGATTTTGGCTCTGATTTTAACTATTTCCTGTCTTCTACTACTTTTGGTGTTGGTCTGCTCTTCTTTTTCTAGGGCTTTGAGCTGTAGTGTTAAGTCATTTATTTGTTGATTTCTACTTCTTTTGTTGAATGCGCCCCATGAAATAAACCTTCCTCTAAGTACTGCTTTCATAGTGTCCCAGAGATTTTGATATGATGTGTCTTTGTTCTTGTTTACTTCGAAGAATTTTTTAATTTCCCTCTTGATGTCTTCTGTTATCCATTAATCATATAATAGCATATTATTTAATCTCCAGGTATTCAGAAATTTCTGTTTTTTATTGTTATTTATTTCTAATTTCAATCCATTATGATCTGATAGAATGCAAAGTAGTACCTCTATCTTCTTGTATTTGCTAACAGTAGCTTTGTGGCATAAAATATGGTCTATTTTAGAGAAGGATCCATGTGCTGCTGAGAAGAAAGTGTATTCATTTTTTGTTGGATGGTATATTCTATATATGTCCATTAAGTCTAAATTGTTGATTGTGTTATTGAGATCTATGGTTTCTTTATTCAATTTTTGTTTTGAAAGATCTATCCAGTGGTGAGAGAGGTGTGTTAAAATCACCTAGTATTGTTGTGTTGTGGTCTATTTGATTTCTGGAATTGAGAAGGATTTGTTCGATGTACATGGATGAGCCAATGTTCGGGCATAGATATTTAAGATTGTTATGTCTTGCTGATTTATGCTTCCCTTAAGCAGTATGTAATGTCCTTCTTTATCCCTTCTGACTAGTTTTGGCTTGAAGGCCACATTATCTGATATGACGATGATACTCCAGCTTTTTTGCTGTGTCCATGTGCATGGTATGTTTATTCCCATCCTTTCACCCTTAGTCTATGGGTATCTCTTTCTATGAGATGAGTCTCTTGCAGGCAGCATATTGTTGGATTTTTCTTTTTAATCCAATCTGCCAGTCTATATCTTTTGATTGATGGGTGCAGGCCACTAATATTCAAGGTTATTTTTGTGATATTATTTGTATTCCCAGTCATTTGACTCATTTTTGTTTTTTTGACATGATTTGGTTTCTCCTTTATTTTTCTATTCCTTTAGTCTAGTTCCTCCTCTTGCTGATTTGCATCGTTGTTTTTCATCTCTTCCTCATGGAATATTTTGCTGAGAATGTTCTGTAATGCTGACTTTCTTTTTGTAAATTCTTTTAGCTTTTGTTTATCATGGAAGGATCTTATTTCGTCGTCAAATCTGAAAGTAAGTTTTGCTGGGTATAAGATTTTGGTTGGCATTCGTTTTCTTTCAGGGCTTGGTAAATATTGTTCCAGGCCCTTCTAGCTTTTAGGGTCTGGATTGAAAAATCTGCTGATATTCTTATTGGTTTCCCCCTGAATGTAATTTGAAACTTTTCTCTCGCGGCCTTTAAAATTCTGTCTTTATTTTGTATGTTAGTTATTTTCATAATAATGTGCCTTGGTGTGGGTCTGTTGTAATTTTGTATATTTGGAGTCCTATAATCCTCTTGTACCTGGTTTTCCATTTCATTCTTCAGATTTGGGAAATTTTCTGATATTATTTCATTGAATAGATTGTTCATTCCTTTCGTTTGTTTCTCTAAGCCTTCCTCAATCCCAATAAATTCCTAAATTTGGCCTTTTCATGATATCC
The DNA here is from genome assembly GCF_902686455.1 of Sciurus vulgaris. Classification (NCBI taxonomy): domain Eukaryota; kingdom Metazoa; phylum Chordata; class Mammalia; order Rodentia; family Sciuridae; genus Sciurus; species Sciurus vulgaris. Next base: position 107,759,396 of record NC_136464.1, on the reverse strand, counting down.
CATAATTCTTGTAGATTTTGTTCATGATTTGTTACCATCTTCTCTGTTTGTTCAACTTTGGTTTCAAGGTTAAATATTTTTTCTTCAATGTCTGAGTTCTGTCTTCTAGGTGTCCTATCCTATTGGTTATGCTTTCTATGGAGTTTTTAACTTGGTTTATTGTTTCCTTCATTTCAAGGATTTCTGTTTGTTTGTTTTTTTTTTTTTTTTTTAGTACCTCTAACTCTTTTTTGAAATGATCTTTTGCTTCCCGTATTTGCTCTTTTAACTGTTGATTGGTGCGATCATTTAATGCCGGCATTTGCTCTTTCATCTCTTCCTTCAATGCCTGCATTTGCTCTTTCATCTCCTGGTTTGTTTCCCTGATTGTTTTAATTATGTACATTCTGAACTCCCTTTCTGACATTTCTTCTGCTGTGCTGTCCTTGGGTTATATTGATATAGTATCTAAGTTTGTTTGGGACATTTTCTTCCCTTGTTTTCTCATATTGGTCAGATATCAGTGGGACTCTGAGATATTGCAAATTTCCTCTTTGGCTTATAGTGTCCCTGTAGATTTCCAGTGTATCACCTCCCAGCCTTCGGTAGCCTGTCTTGGAGGAACTTGATAATGTAGTGCTTTTGAAATATGCTGCCCCTAGTCCGCTACTGGGTCCAGGGCTGGGGGCTGGCTCTGTGCGGAAAAGCTCTTTTTGGGCGGGTCTGCTCCAATGAGTGGCTGTAGATTGCGCCTGCTGCCAGAGGGAGCAGGGCTGCTTGAGGAAGTCTCTGTCTGCCCTGCCCTGGTTCCAGAAGCTGCTTGTGGGCTGGGGCCACCACTGTGTCCGGGGCTTGGCTCTGTGCAGAAAAGCTCTCACTGGGCGGCCTGCTCCAAGAAACTGGCTGTGGAACAAGCCTTCCCCTGGAGGGAACAGGGCTGCTTGGGGAAGTCTCTGGCTGCCTTGCCCTGCTCTGAGAAGCTGCCCCTGTCCAGTCCTGCTGCCTGGGCCGAGCTTCACCCAGCGGGAGAGACTCACCCCGCAACTCTATGTTAGCCAAGTCTCTCAATGCCTCCCCTTCTTGAATCCTGGGTTCTGGAGCGACGGGAGATGCAGTCACCCTCTAGTCTGCCATCTTGGATCCCCCTCATTTTCTTTTTAAGGAAACTTCTTGATAGTAATTATAATCTTTTATTTACATTTTTTTAAAAAAATCTTAATATTCTCTGCTACTAAATAATTATCACAAAATGAAAAAAACATTTTAATGATCTAGAAATGTGAGAATTTCTGTTTTATATCTTGCATCTTAATTTTTTCATTTAAAAAATAGAATCTTTTATTTTCTTCTCTGTAAATGCTTAAAATTTCTATACAGACATTTTAAGATAATTATGTAACTAATTAATGTCTGAGTTTCTCACACATTTTATTGCTTTAATACTTGTCATTTACTTTCTCAATGTTAAAAGACATTCCCATGAACTGCAATGTCCACATAGTTATGAATAAGAACTAATGATATAGAATGTTATAAATGAGTTTAAATCATAAACACAAATCCTCACATCTATGTTCTCCATTGTATATCTTTGGACTAATTTTTTTTTAATATGAACTTCAGTTTTCTTATTTATAAGGGACAAAATGTGCACTTACACACAACATCTACCTCAAAGAACCTACTAGCATTGAGAGTCAATGTTAACTTATTAAGAACAGTATACACTTATATATGATAAGTGCCAACATTTAATATTTATTGCTCTTTGGAATCTATAGATGTTATGAAATCTGTTGTATTGTTATACCTCTTTTGCAAATGAGAAAAAAAAATACATAGAGACATTAAGTTAATTGTCCAAGATTATACATATAATAGATTCCAAAACCAGAATTTGAATACTGGTAGTTCAATTTCACAGTTCAAACTCTAAATAACATTATTGTCTCAACATCTACTTCCCTTATTATTATCATATTATCGTATTAATGTTACTAAAATTCTTTCCCCATGTTTCTTTTTTAACATAATCAAACTCTTAAAATGTGTATGCTAATAAAGTACAGAATAACCATGAAAAAGTTAGAATATCTTATTTTGCATAATTTCACATTTATTTCTGAAAATTCCTTCTGTGTTTAGCTCATGATCCTCTTTAACATTAGAAATAAAGATGATCAACTACTAAAATCAGGTCAGTATGCATTCCCAAGCAAGAGTGACAGAAGCTAAAACAGTGTAAAGATCAAGAGATTACAGATTTAGACTTTGCTCTTCTATGAAAATGAATGGATATATCACAACTCTTACTCATCTGTATTTTAGACAAAATTTCAGTTCATAAATCTATGTGGTCACATTTTTATTTTTAATATTGTTAATTGGGGAGGAAAATCTCAGATATTCAGTTTTAGTTGTTGAATAGGATTAACAAATATAAAGAAAATGCATTGCTTCTCTGCTAACAGGCAATAAGAAAGATTCTTAATGTGGAATTAATGAAGCAATCATTTGTTTTAAAATGAAGGAAGATAATCTTTCATTTGTAAGGATAATCCTATTTAGCATATTTTCAATAATTGAAGAATAGGTTTTGTTATAGGAAACTTTTACACATTGTTTTCAAACTACCAAATACTCTTCTAAAGAAACTTTACACCATGTACAAACAGAGAAACAACATGTATCCCATTTGTTTACAATTAAAAAAAAATAGATTGATAAAAAAAAAAAAAAGAAACAACCTCAGATTTTGTAAGTGTTAATCTTTATTTGGCCTAATACTTTAAGCAAGAAAAGCTAATCTGGATTTATGTTATCTGAATAATGTCCTATATTCAAACATGATGTAATCTCTTATTCACTCTACACAAAATCCCTACATCTTTTTCTCTTTGCTCCTAACTGTCTTTTGCTTTTCCATAAATTCCATTAACTATAACAGAGTAACCAAAAAATCGGGAAAAGACATTAAATAACTAATAAGAACAAATGGGATGTTAATAATATCATCATTGAACATTCATTAGAAGTGACTCTGCACTGAGTTTTAGCTGCTTCCAGATTTCATTTTTCCAGCTGAATCAACTTTTAGCTGCATTTTTCTGACTGATGCATAACATAGTAAATACTTTCTTCTAATTATAAAAACATAAAAATAAAAAGTAATTTTAATTTAATAAAAATATTAAGCAATACTGTGTTTTTAGTCACTTTTTCATAATTTCTGAACTGCATATTTTCATAGGGTTTAGCTCTTTTGCTATGTGTAGGGGATGAAATTTTGGGCAATTGCTAGTGTATATTACTAATTTGGTTTAAACTGAATAAAGCCAGAACAGTGTTTAAGGTTTTTTTTCCACAGGAAATTTTTTTTCATATTTGGAGAGCCTCACTCAATACCAGAGGCAAAAATACTTTCTTCTCTCTCCTAAACTTTATGAAATTCTTTCACCAAATATTCTGCACTTGCAAATTTTTCAGTCTATAATTCCAATCATTCTTCTTTCTCACCTTCCAATCAACTCAAGTGCAGAATACAACTAATTTAGAATATCTCAAATATATGTATGAAGTACAATTGCATAAGATTGAAATAATGATGTTATATAATGATTCCAATGTGCTGCTGTTATTTTGCATTTTCTTTTTCATAATGTTTTATTAAATAAAATGTGTATTTATTTATTTTCTGAAAGCATACATTGGCATATGCATCATATAATAAATTCAGTTTTCTATAAAATTCTAAAGTCTAAGTTCAGTGGATACAGTAAGGTTTTCATCTGGGTCACTGGACCAATAATAATACTTTGTGTACAATGCTCCTCTGCTGTTCCCAAAAGATTCCATAGGAGGGTTAGTGTCTAGGTCATAGATTTCATCAGTATGTTACAAAAAACTGCTATCAATTTAGTTAAAGTAAAAGAGATCTGTGTTCTGTCTGGTTAACTATGAAATGTAGTTCATTTCATTGGAGTGAATGCATATTATTTTAAATATCCCATATATCTCAATTTTATGGACATGGAGTTATTCACATTTGAAAATTATGTAATACCAGTTATTTTTCCCATAAGGATTCAATCACTCATTATTTACACAACAGAAAAAAATATTACCTTATCTTCATCACATAATTAAATGCACCCATATTTGGGGGGATGTTAGTATTAAAAATTATGACCTAAAACCCTCTTAATGTATAAGAGCTGCTCACAATAGGACCTACTCAAGTATTATGGTCAAACTCAGAGACATAACAAAACAGAGCAAAATAAAATATGATTTTAAAAATTGAGCCATGTAAGTTTCACTTCTCTATGACTTGTCTGCAGTGTTTCATAGGAAAAATATATTAAGAAATAAAAGTCTCTATAGTTTACATGTTGTGAAAGAATCTACCAATTACTCAGTTTTAATAAAAACAGAGATATTCATAAATTTTACACTTAACTTTACACTTACATTTTATATATAATCATTTTATAAATTAATGTTATTAGCTTACATTTTATAAATTGGGCATTAATTCTTTAAAGGAAGAGACCTTGTAGAAATTTTTAAAAGTTTAAAAATAATGTTCTGGTTTCCATGGAGGAAGATGGGATGCAAAGTAGTTCAATAAGGAGCTCCAGATCACAGTTAAAGTAAAGGAATAGGTTTTTGAGCAGAGTTGTATAACTGTTTTTTTAAAAATAATCTATGATATTTTTCAAAGTGACTAGAAGAGTATGAAGTTCCCAAAATATAAATTGATTAATGGTTGAAGATATGGGAGTGCTTATTATCCTGATTTGAATATTACAGATTATATACGTGTGTTAAATTAGCATGGTACTCTGTAAAAATGTAGACACTTTCTCAAATTCAAAACTACCTTCAAATAAAAAGAAAATAATTTGTCATTTTCTTGTTAATCTATATGGAGATATTATTTAGTCTTTAAAAATGTTTTTCTTACTGTCTGGTATGACAAATAATTTAATGAAAATGAGGATGTTAAATTAGCACATGTAAAAGAAGTGATAATTCAGTAAATAAAGATGGACTGCTATAACATGTATTCAAAGGTCAAAGTTTAAATTTGGATACCTGAAATTCTCAAAATGTGGAAGGTGAGAGTTACCCCAAATTGCAAACTAAATTCAGATTTCAGCATCAATTACATAATGTGACTCAAAATGGGACATGTAGGCAAAAAATATACTGTCCAGAAGTATATTCTATTGGAGAGATTCATGGACAATTAAAAAGAAATATGTAAATAATCAACAAGCCTATGGAAAAATGCTCCAAATCACTCATCACCAGAGAAATGCAAACTAAACCCATAATAAGATACACCAGGCTCCAGTAAAAATGGCTATTATCAAAGTGGCATAAAATTACAAGTGGTGGAGAAAATGTGGGAAAAAAAGAACTCTTGCATTCTGTTGGTGAGAAGGAGGATGAGTACATTCATTACGAAAAATAATATGGAAGTTCTTTAAAAATTAACTAGAGCTCTTATATAATCCAGTAATCTCAATATTGGGCATATATTCAAATGAAATGATATTAGTACGTCAAAGGGACATCTGCACTCTCATGTTTACTCTAGTACTATTCACAATAGCAGAGAAATGGTAACAATCAAACCTTTCTTCAAGTAATAAATGGATAAGTTGTACAGATACACAATGGTATCTTATTGAACCATGAAAAAGAATGAAATTCTGTAATTTGAAATAACATGGATGGAACTAGAAATTTTTACACTAATTGAAGTCAGTCAGACATAAAAGTACAAGGACCACATGGTCTTTCTCATATATGGGACCTAAAACCATTGATGTCATAGAAGTTGAGAATAAAATGGTGGTTACCAAAGGCTGGGGAGAGTTGGGAATGAGGGGGAAGAGAGGAATAAGAAAAGGTTCATCACAGAGTAGTAAGTAGTAATAAGAAGTTCTGGTGTACTATCACACAGTAGAGTGACTATAAAAAGCAATGTACCACATATTTCAGAACTCTGGAAGAAAATATTTTGATTACTTTCACCATAAATAAATGATTGAGAAAATAAATATGTTTACCCTGGTTTAAACATTACACAATGTATACATGTATCAAAAAGTCACATAGTACCTCATAAATATGTATAATTTTGTGATTTTTATATAAATTAAAAAATAAATTTAAATTTAACTTCTTCAATTGTATTCTGATACTCAGGTATCACTTTATTAGCAACACTAGAAACAAGATAGTTCAGTGTTATTTTTTCTTGTCTCATGAGCACTCCTGCCAAAAATATTCAAGATAAATAAATCCTGATATTTAAAATTCTTTTTAGTTATGTGTAATATTAGTATACATTTTTACATAATCACAAAAGCATGAGATATAATTTGCTCTAATTTAGTTCCCAGCACCACTCCATCTGCACCATATTTTAGAGCTTAAAACTATAATGAGCCAATATAAAAATAATAGTATCTAAAAACATTTTATTTAAAAATTTCAAGTGCTGCCATGTTAATGTTTTAATGTAACTTTTTTTTGGTAATTTTTTCCATTAATGTCTTTTAAATGGTTATAAATGTATAATTTGCTTAATTTTCCACAGAAAACATTTTATTCTGTACTATAATGCACTTTAATCTTGGCAACATATTATTATCCAATGTATCTGTGAATTTTTTATTTTTAAATGCATACTGGTTGATATTTGTGATTGTTTACCAATTGCATGTGAAGTGATACAAGTTCTCTTGCTATTGTATTTTTCAAGCTATTTGAATATTCATTTAAACATATATTTTATCAGTAATAATTTAAGAAGAAAGAACATTACTAAAATTTGAAGTTAGATTTCTCTAAGATTTTATGCAGTATGAAAGAAAATATTAGATGTATCTATTCATTTATAGTAGGAAGAATACATTTATCTTTTTTTAAGAATTTTTAAAAAATACAGTTTATATAACATAATATTGATGTTTTGAAAACAAAAAAGTAATATTAATTATTATGTTATACTCAAATATTTGGATTTTAAACTCAAAATTTCCATAATGTATTCATTTGAAATTTGAAAATGTCAAAGGAACTTTCAATCACTAACAATAGAAAAAAATGATATTTAAAAAGTCAGCTTCAAATTAAGTAAATATTCCTTTTGATCTTCACAGATGTGAGATAAATTTATTCTTTATCATATCCAATCTTGCTTTGTGCTGTTCACATAATTTTTTAAATTTTATTTTTCAACATAAAATTGTAACTTTATGTATTTATGTCATCCAATTATGGCATTCTTGTCTACCATCAATCTATGTATTTTTTGCATCAGTATTAAAACAACACTTGCCCAAACCACTCATGTTATCAAATCACAACTTGTGCATCCAGCTGAGGAAGAAATTGAAAGGTGAAGACAGACTCTGTCTTTACTTTAAGCCACAAAATCATTAATGATTAACAGAAATGGAACAGTTTAAAAATACATGAATCAATCTCAACTGTTTTTTTATGAAAAGTAATGCTGCGTGTGTGTGTGTTTTCTCAAAATGATTCTTCCTGATATTACTTTTAGAAGTAATGTGTGTCACAAAAAATGTCATCAAAAAGATTTGACAAATATAAATAAAGTCATATACTGTTCCATTTTCTGTCACACATTCAGCAATCTAATAGATCATAAGGTAGATTAGATAATTTTTCTGCATCTGTATCAATATTTTACTATTATGCTGTTATTGCCCAAAGTTACTTCTTTTTCTTTTTTTTTAATTTTTAATTTTATTTGTTCTAACTAGTTATACATAACAGCAGATACATTTGAGTTCATTGTGCATGAATGGAGCACAACTATTCATTTCTTTGGTTGTATATGATATAGAGTTCAAACCATTTGTGTGATCATACAAGTACCTAGGTTAATGATGTCAATTCATTCCATCATCTTTCCCACTCCCATGCCCCTCCCCTCTTCCCCTCTGCCCAATCCAGTTCCTCCATTCATTCCCCTGCCCATTATGGATCAACATTCACATATGAGAGAAAACATTTGTCTTCCCAAAGTTATTTCTAGAGCTACCCATAATATTAGTGATTGATTCATGTAATTTTCACTTATTGATATGAGTAGTCAATCAATCATTTTAAAGGTTAACTCATTTCCATTAATTTTATTTTGATCCCATTACCAAAACAATTATGTGCAAAATATTTTCTGGATGCTATGGTTTGAGTGTGTCAACAAATTTTCACGTTAGGAGCTTGGTCCCCAGTGAAGTGATGTGGGAGCTGATGGAACTTTTAAGAGGTGGGGTGTGGCAGGAGATTTTCGGTTCCCTCCGGGAGCTACCTTCAGAAGGAATTAAGATAGCCCTTAAGGGATTTCTGAGCTCTCCTAAGAGTACCTTGCTATGAGTGAGCCTGACCTCTGTATATCCCTCTGGCTCCCTAATGTACTCTTACCCTGTGTGCACCAACAATGTCCTCTATGGGCCTCTCTCCAGATTGTATTGCTATTCATAGTTTCAGTCCTCGAAAGTGCGAGTTAAATAAAGTTTAAATTTAATAGTCTTTTCTTTATTAACTAAGCTTACCTCAGGTATTTCCTTGTAATAATAGAGCATGGATGAATACCCTAGATTGCTTTTGTCTTTATTTTTGTAAAACAGAAATAATGATTTTCTCTCTACCCTTCATAAGTCTTAGTTGAGATGGGCCCCTATACAAAAGGCATTCTAAAAAACAAACAAAAAACCCTAAAGTCAGAAATTTAGTTGTATATTTTATATCGAGTTATACATGGGCGTAACTAAAATCCCAGCAAAACTGTTTCGAATTCAATCTTATATAACATTTTCAACAAAGAAGAGTAAATTCTTAAGAGAATTCTCAAGAAAAAGGAAAATATTTAGACTCCCCAGTCTGAGCAAGACTGGGTAAGGCAAATAAATGGTCATGAAGGCTAATTAGCCAAACCTACTATGTGAATCCCCATAGTGTCATGTACAGGCTGACAAGTGGAGAGGGGCGAAAGAAAGGGAAAGGGAAACATTTGTCTTTGTGTTCTTTTTTACAAATAGTTATTGGATCTGCTTCTCCTCTGTTTTCTCTGGGTCAAAATAATCGTTATGCACCCCACGTGGTGGTGCACACCTATAATTCCAAAGACTCAGGAAACTGAGGCTGGAAAATTGCAAGTTGAAACTAGCCTGGCAATTTAGTGGGACCCTGTTTCAAAATAAAGCAAAAAAGCCTGAGAACATAGGTCCATGGTAAAATGTTCAATCTGCAGTACCACAATAATTACAATAATGATAAGTAGTAGTAGTAGGAGGAGGATAATAATAATTACTATGCCAATGTGGCATGTTGTGAGGTGGCATACTTTGGTCTCCTACATCTTAAAAATTCATTGATGATAAATTAATATTTTTTTCCTCAAAAGAAGTTTTTATTTTAATTCTTTGTGTACCATTGTCTAATGATACCATTATTAAATATTATATGGTTAACATAAAAGATATTTGTCTTTTTAATAAACATGTTATGAAAAAATCATTGTTAACATTATATAGTTATATTAACTTGTTCATGTTAAAATGTCACTGTCATTTATTATGTTCCAAGCTAATCAATAATACCATGCAAAATATAATGTTGAAAAATATTATTTCATTAGACTGTTTGACCTTTGAGATAATAATATTGATCTGTTAATTAACAAAATGGCATGTTTTTTGCAGAACTCATTCCAAATGCCCCTAGTTTTTCATTTTATGTCATAAAAATTTGGCTTTGAGTGGAAAAAAGCAAATTTGGTTCAAAATCACATTGAATATGTGGCACAGAGGGTTTCAAGCCTGAGCAACAAGGTTCTAGATAACATAGCCATAAAAATCATCTTTGTGCACTTTATCCTGTCTCACATTACATGTGTGTATTTCTGTCTGACAAGGAAAAAGCAGAAAACTGAATTATCTCTGTTCAGTAAGTTGATATGATGTCATATAAATAAGAAAATTCAAATATTAATATTTGTGTGTAAGTTTACTAGTTATAAATTTCTAATCATCTTCATGGGTTGGCAAACTAAGGCTTTGCTACCTAAATCCTGCCTCTTACCTGTATTTGTAAAAGAATAATGGATCAAATTCATCTACTATTGATTATCAGCTTTTGTGCCATATTGTCAGAGTTGAGTAGTGGCAAAAAGAAAGACCTTATATAGCCCTCAAAATATAACATATTTGCTATTGGGCTCTTTATTTGAAAAGTTTGTGAACCTCTTAGATCTAAATCAACTTGAATGAATATTTTTAAAAGGCAATGTATTTAATTTTTGAAGAAATGTCTCTATTCTGTCTCTGAAATACTTTTTGCTTTGTCTTGAACTCTTTTTTAGTTTTATTTTTAGAGAATGCATTTTGATTCATTGTACACAAATGGGGTACAACTTTTCATTTCTATGGTTGTACACTCTGGATATTCACATCATTCATGTAATCATACATGTACATAGGGTAATGATCTTTGTCTCATTCCACTATCTTTTCTTCCCCCACCACCGTTCCTTCCCTCTTTTCTCTCTACACAATCCAACACTCCTCCATTATTCCCCTACCTCCTCCTCCCCCCCACCCTTTATGTATTAGCATCCACTTATAATACAAAACATTTGGCCTTTGGATTTGGGAGATTGGCTTATTTCAGTTAGCATGATATTCTTCAACTCCATTCATTTACCTGCAAATACCAATTTTTTTCTTTACGGCTGAGTAATATTCCATTGTGCATATACACCCACAGTTTCTTTATCCATTCATCAATTGGTATGTCTAGGGCCTGCAAGTTCCAGTGGTGAACCACTGCACAGAAACCACATACTCCAAGCAATCTGGAACAATTTCTCATGATTATCAGTTCCTAAGAGCCAGATTTCTGTGTCTCATAGCTCAGCCAAGCCTGGTTTTATTTGTAGACCTTGGATGATACTCAACACAAAGCAATCCTTAACAGGAAGAGTGATGTAGGAGGTATCACAATACCAGACCTTCAACTATACTATAGAGCAATAGTAACAAAAACAGCATGGTATTGGCACCAAAATAGACAGGCAGACCAATGGTACAGAATAGAAGACACAGAGATGAACCCACAAAAATATAGTTATCTCATACTAGACGAAAGAGCCAAAAACATAAAATGGAGAAAAGATAGCCTCTTCAACAAATGGAGCTGGGAAAACTGGAAATCCATATGCAGCAAAATGAAACAGAACCCTTATCTCTCACCCTGCACAAAATTCAACTCAAAATGGATCAAGGACCTAGGAATTAGACCAGAGACCCTGCAACAAATAGAAGAAAAAGTAAACCCAAATCTTCATCATGTTGGCTTAGGACCAGACTTCCTTAAGAAGATTCCTAGAGTGCAAGAATCAATAAATGGGATATAGTCAAACTGAAAAGCTTTTTCTCAGCAAAGGACACTATCAGCAATGTGAAAAGACAGCCTACAGAGTGGGAGAAAATCTTTGCCACTCATACTTTAGATAGAGCACTAATTTCCAGAATATATAAAGAACCCAAAAAACTCTACACCAAGAATACAAATAACCCAATCAACAAATGAGCTAAGGAAATGAACAGACACTTCATAGAAGAAGATGTACAAGCAATCAACAGATATATGAAAAAATGTTCAACATATCTAGTAATAAGAAATGCAAATCAAAACTACACTAAGATTTCATCTCACCCCAATTAGAATGGCGATTATCAAGAATACAAGCGACAATAAGTGTTGGCGAGGATGTGGGGAAAAGGTTCAGTCATACATTGCTGGTGGGGTTGCAAATTAGTGCAGCCACTCTGGAAAGCAGTATGGAGATTCCTCAGAAAGCTTGGAATGGAACCACTATTTGACCCAGCTATCCTACTCCTTGGCCTATACCCAAAGGTGGAGATGTTCAGAGGCGGGTTTGCTGAGGGTGAGGACTGAGGATGCCTACCCTACTTAGACTTACCCAGCGCACTTACCCAGGCATTGGAGATCGAACTCTGATGGCACGGATCTAATTTTATTTAGGGTTGCACAGGACATATATAGACACATTTTCCAATCAGGTTAACACGCTTGTTAAAGTATAACAGTCAGCCTATAGGTGAACTATACATTGAGGGTCCAAGTAGTGTAAACAAACCAGGCATGCCTAAGCAATTCTGCCCAGCAACAGGTCTGAGACAAAGGACTGGGGGAATGGCAAGCTCCAGCACACAGCATGAAGCAAGGCAGTGCGGATGAACTCGCATCACAGCTTTCTGGGATGCATGACAGAAGGAGGCCTTCCCTCAGCTCAAACTGAGCCTCAACAGCTGCAAAGACCTTCATTCCATGGTGAGTCTTTACCATTACCTTAGTTTCTCTGTTCAAACTCTTTGGCTTACTTAGACCATGGTGTCAGTGACTGCTGTCAGATAAGCTTGAGGAATGTTTCCTACACAAAGGACTTAAAATCAGCATACTACAGGGATGCAGCCACATCAATGTTCATTGCTGCTCAATTCACCATAGCCAGATTGTGGAACCACCTAGACACCCTTCAATTGATGAATGGATAAAGAAACTCTGGTGTATATATACAATGGAATATTAATCAGTCATAAAGAAGAATAAAATTGTGGCATTTGCAGGCAAATGGATGAAATTGGAGAATATCATGCTAAGTGAGATAAGCCAATCTCAAAAAGCCAAAGGATGGATGATCTTGCTGATAAGTGGATGATGACACATAATGGGGGGTGTGAGGGGGACAAGAATGGAGGAAGGAGGGACTGTAAAGAGTGTAAAGAGGGGTGGGAGGCGTGGGGGGAAGGAAAAACAACAGAATGAATCAAATACCATTACCCTATGTAAATGTATTATTACACAAATGGTATGCCTCTACTTCATTTACAAACAGAAATAAGATGTATCCCATTTGTTTACAATAAAAATACATTAAAAAATTAAAAAAAAATACAAGCAATAATAGGTGTATTGAATTCTTTAATTATGTTGTTCATCAAAGTTCAGCTGTTATAAATTTACCAAACTATATACACATATGATTTCCCTGATTTTTAAAAAAATTTAAATATATTTTGTTAGTAATTCTCATTTTTACTCATTTCTATTTTTCTTCTCTTTTGTACAGTGATTTTATAAGAGTTAATTTGTACATATGCTTTGTATGTTTATTTTTCAAACAAAAGCAATAACAAAAGAGCATCATCTTTCTGGGCAAACTTGTAAATTGTCAAGTACTTTTTCAAATAATTTGAAAAATATACAAATTAGTTTGTATTTTAAAGTTTCAATTCAAACCAACTTAAAAAAAGTGGTCAAAGTATAAAAATATGTAAGTATGCATCAATATACAAAATTTAACATTTCATGAAATAATATATTAACTTCTTGTAGCATACACACACACACATACATATACAATATGCACAGAGATTTGTGTACACAGGGACAGTTCTCCTACTTTCACAATTCAACACAAAATACTTCTGTGACTGAATGTATGTGGTTTATTTCCCCAACAAACATTCTTCGATACCGGGTGAGTACCGTATAATTTGTTTTAATTCTAACAGAGGATGCCTGGTGATGGTATCAAAATGTTCAGGTTAAGAGCTCAAGCCTTCAAGTCTGTTCCTTTCTTCAGATACCTTTTGTTAGAGCAGGATCCCAGATTTCCCAACTGCTTCTTCAGGCTCAATTGGTTGCTAGAGAGGCTTATAGAAGTAAGAAAATTATTTATTCTGTTCATTTTCTTATGAAGAATATTACAAGGGAATAGATAAATAATTAGGTGAAAGAGATGTGAAGGCTGAGTTCTGAGGGATGGGATGTGGAGGTTCTATGCGGTCATTCCCCAGACACCTCCACATGTTCAGCAACTCAGGAACCTTCTGAAACCCATAGGTTAGAGGTGTTTATGAAAGTCTCATTCCTCAGGCATAATGGATGACTCACTCTCCGGCCCTTCTCTTTCCTGAAGTGGAAGGAGAGAGTGAAAGTTCCAAGATTCTAATCATGGCATGGTCTTTCTGATGACTGGGCACCAACCAACGATTTCCTTCTTAGAACAAGAGATTCTTTCACCTAGGAAATTCCAAGGAATGAGGAGGGATGAGGATTTCTGTGTCAGGGTCACAGACCCAATACCAGAACAAAAGAGGCAGAGAACAAGTATACTTTTTTTTTATAACACAATACCACAGCCTGCGAGAATCTTTGAAAATATTCTCCTGTTATATTTATTAATCTGTCCTTTCAGAATAAAATTTTTTTTTTTTTTTCTAAAATCTGGGCTACTCAAGTCTACTGTTGGGTATAAGGTGTCCCTCAAAAGTGCCTGTGTTAATGTAGGAGGTGAAATAATTAGATTATGAGAGCTGCAGCCTCATCAGTGGATTAATCCATTTGATGGTTTAGTAATGTGAATGGACTAAACTGAAATTTGAATGGTAATTGCAGTCCTGCAGGGTGTGAATGGAGGAATTAGGGTCACTGGAAGTGTGTCTTTGGGGTTCATAGTTCATACCTGACAACTCCCTTGTGCGTGTGCGCTCTCTATTTCTCCCCCCACCTCTGTCTCTCCCCTTCCCTCTCTTCCTCCTCCCCCCCCCCCTCTTTCTCTGTCGTTACCATGAATGGAGCAGCATTCTTCCACCATGATGTTCTGTCTCAATTCAGGTCCAGACCAGCAGAGTCAACTCACCACAAACAGAATCTCTGAACCTCTGAAAACTGTGAGCTCAAAGCAATTTTTCTGTTTACTTTGTTCTCGTCAGGTTTTTTGGTCACAGCAACGCAAAACTGACTAACAAAAAAGCAGTAACATATACTATTCTCACATTCAAAATTCAAAGAGTAACATAATAAAGCTATCTAATATACAGTTGTAATTACACATTTCACAACTGACAATTGCCAAAAGAGGTAAAAAGATCCCATTTATAATAGAAAATATAAAAACAATAAAATATTTGGCAGGACAAACTAGTTATTTTTTAAATTGTGTTTTTACCACAACCAAGTAATGCATTCTTTGGGTGTACTTCAGGGTTGAAGTGTTTTCAAGAATGATCATGGTTTACAGAATAGTTTTGACTAATATATATTATTTATATTTCTGTTAGTAAATTTGGTCTTCATGAAAAAGTATATACATATGAATTACACTAATAAAAATGATTAAAATATCACATATGTTCAGTTTATTTTATAATTTGGTCACTACTTACATTTTTGCTACATGAATTTTAGAGATACTTGTAAAAAAACTGTAACAATTTACTTGAGGTTTGTTTTACAAAGGAACAACCTGTTCCTTCCCCTCTGTGAAGTCACCTCTGAATTCCTGTCAAAATTTGAAAGGAAGGATACCTGTGAATCTTTTTTTTTTTTTTTTTTTTGCCTTTTATTACATTCTTTATTTTATTTGCAATACTGAGGGCGAACCCAGAGCCTTACACATGCAAGGCAAGCCCTCTACCACTGAGCTACATTTCCAACCCTTTCTTTTTTTAAATTTTTTAAAATTTATTTTTATTGTAAACAAATGGGATACATGTTGTTTCTGTTTGTACATGGAGTAACAGCATACCATTTGCATATTCATAAATTTACATAGAGTAATGATGTTTGATTCATTCCATTATTTTTTTCCTTCCCCCCACCCCTCCCACCTCTCATTTCCCTCTATATAGTCCCTCCTTCCTCCATTCTTGTCCCACTCCCACCCCCCATTAAGTGTCATCATCCGCTTATCAGTGAGATCATTCCTCTTTTGGATTTTTGAGATTGGCTTATCTCACTTAACATGATATTCTCCAATTTCATCCATTTGCCTGCAAATGCCATAATTTTATTATTCTTTATAGCTGAGTAATATTCCATTATATATATATATATATACCACATTATATACCATTATATACCATTATATACCATTTTATATATATATATATATATATATATATATATATATATATACCACAGTTTCTTTATCCATTCATCAATTGAAGGGCATCTAGGTTGGTTCCATAGTCTGGCTATTGTGAATTGAGCCGCTATGAACATTGATGTGGCTGTATCTCTGTAGTATGCTGATTTTAAGTCCTTTGGGTATAGGCCAAGGAGTGGGATAGCTGGGTCAAATGGTAGGTCCATTCCAAGCTTTCTGAGGAATCTCCATACTGCTTGCCAGAGTTGCTGCACTAATTTGCAGTCCCACCAGCAATGTATGAATGTACCTTTTTCCCCATATCCTCGCCAACACCTATTGTTGCTTGTGTTCTTGATAATCGCCATTCTAATTGGGGTGAGATGGAATCTTAGTGCAGTTTTGATTTGCATTTCTTTTATTACTAAAGATGTTGAACATTTTTTCATATATCTGTTGATTGCTTGTACATCTTCTGTGAAGTGTCTGTTCATTTCCTTAGCCCATTTGTTGATTGGGTTATTTGTACTCTTGGTGTAGAGTTTTTTGAGTTCTTTATATATTCTGGAAATTAGTGCTCTATCTGAAGTATGAGAGGCAAAGATATTCTTGCACTCTGTAGGCTCTCTCTTCACATTGCTGATAGTTTCCTTTGCTGAGAGAAAGCTATTTAGTTTGAATCTATCCCAGTTATTGATTCTTTCTTTTATTTCTTGTGCTATGGGAGTACTGTTAAGGAAGTCTGATCCTAAGCCAACAAGGTGAAGATTTGGACCTACTTTTTCTTCTATAAGATGCAGGATCTCTGGTCTGATTTCAAGGTCCTTGATCCATTGTGAGTTGAGTTTTGTGCAGGGTGAGAGATAGGGGTTTAGTTTCATTCTGCTGCATATGGATTTCAACTTTTCCTACCACCATTTTTTGAAGAGGCTATCTTTTCTCCATTGCATATTTTTGGCACCTTTGTCTAGTATTAGACAATTGTATTTATTTGGGTTTGTGTCCGTGTCCTCTGTTCTGTACCACTGATCTACCTTTCTATTTTGGTGCCAATACCATGCTGTTTTTGTTACTATTGCTTTGTAGTATAGTTGAAGTTCTGGTATTGCAATATCCCATACTTTATTCTTCCTGCTAAGGATTGCTTTAGCTATTCTGGGTTTCTTATTCTTCCAGATGAATTTCATGATTGCTTGCTCTATTTCTGTGAGGTACATCATTGGGATTTTAATTGGAATTACATTGAATCTGTATAGCACTTTTGGTAGTTTGGCCATTTTGACAATATTAATTCTGCCTATCCAAGAACATGGGAGATCTTTCCATCTTCTAAGGTCTTCCTTAATCTTTCTTCAGTGTTTTGTAGTTTTCATTGTAAAGATCTTTTACCTCTTTGGTTAGATTGATACCCAAGTATTTTATTTTTTTTTTTGAGGCTATTGCAAATGGAGTTGTTTTCCTCATTTCCCTTTCAGCTGTTTCATTGCTTGCATATAAAAATGCTGTAGACTTATGCCTGTTGATTTTATAGCCTGCTATTTTGCTGAATTCATTGATGAGGCCTAGAAATTTTCTGGAGGAGGTTTTTGGATCCTCTAAATATAGAATCATGTCATCTGCAGATAGTGACAGCTTAAGTTCCTCTTTTCCTATTTGTATCCCTTTAATTTCTTTAGTCTGCCTAATTGCTCTGGCTAGAGTTTCGAGGACAATGTTAAATAGAAGTGGTGAAAGAGGACATCCCTGTCTTGTTCCCGTTTTTAAAGGGAAAGGTTTCAGTTTTTCTTCATTAAGAATGATGTTGGTCCTTTGGGTATAGGCCAAGGAGTGGGATAGCTGGGTCAAATGGAGGGTCCATTCCAAGTTTTCTAAGGAATCTCCACACTGCTTCCCACCAGCAATGTATGAGTGTACCTTTCTCCCCACATCCTCGCCAACACCTGTTGCTTGTATTTTTGATAATCGCTATTCTAATTGGGGTGAGATGGAATCTTAGGGTGGTTTTGATTTGCATTTCTCTTATTACTAGAGATGTTGAACATTTTTTCATATGTTTATTGATTGCTTGTATATCTTCTGTGAAGTGTCTGTTCATTTCCTTAGCCCATTTGTCGATTGGATTATTTGTATTGTTGGTGTAGAGTTTTTTGAGTTCTTTATAGATTCTGGAGATTAGTGCTCTATCTGAAGTATGATTGGCAAAGATATTTTCCCACTCTGTAGGCTCTTTCTTCACATTACTGATAGTTTCCTTTGCTGAGAGAAAGCTTTTTAGTTTGAATCTATCCCAGTTATTGATTCTTGCTTTTATTTCTTGTGCTATGGGAGTCCTGTTGAGGAAGTCTGGTCCTAGGCCGACATGTTGAAGATCGGGACCTACTTTTTCTTCTATAATCTGCAGAGTCTCTGGTCTGATTCCAAGGTCCTTAATCCATTTTGAGTTGAGTTTTGTGCAGGATGAGAGATATGGGTTTAGTTTCATTCTGTTGCATATGGATTTCCAATTCTCCCAGCACCTCAGCATACTAAAGAGATACAGCCACATCAATGTTCATAGCTGCTCAATTCACAATAGCCAGACTATGGAACCAACCTAGATGCCCTTCAATTGATGAGTGGATAAAGAAACTGTGGTATATATACACAATGGAATATTACTCAGCCATAAAGAATGACAAAATTATGGCATTTGCAGGCAAATGGATGAAATTGGAGAATATCATGCTAAGTGAGATAAGCCAATCTCAAAAAGCCAAGGGACGAATGATATCGCTAATAAGTGGAGGATGACACATAAAGGGGGGGAGGGAAGGGTTAATGTTAGGGTTAGAGTTAGGGTTAGGGAGGGGGGCAAGTATGGAGGAAGAAAGTACTGTATAGAGGGTAAAGAGGGGTGGGAAGGGTGGGGGGAAGGGAAAAAATAACAGAATGAATCAAACAACATTACTGTATGTGGATTTTTGATTACACAAATGGTATGCCTTTGCGCCATATACAAACAGAGAGGCAACATGTATCCCATTTGTTTACAATAAAATTTAAAAAAAATAAAATAAAATAAAATAAAATTAATAAAAAAGCAAAAAAAAAAAAAAAATAAAGAATGATGTTGGCCATGGGCTTAGCATAAATAGCCTTTACAATGTTCTGGTGTGTTCCTACTATCCCTACCTGTGAATCTTAATACTAAGTTTTTCTAGTCAAGGCACAGAGGATTACACCTACAAATCTACTAAATTACCAGGCTATGGGTTTTTAACCTTTGTGGTTACTCCAATTATGGTAATTTTACCTAGGATAAATTATTTAGAAAAGTTGTAACTTTAACACAGGAAAAAAGCAATTCTAAATTTACAAGTGAGTGTGATATGGCTGCAAGAACATAGATAGATAAATAGATAATATTATTACTTTCAGAAGAATGTTTCTCATGTATCTGATCATAGCATAAATCAATTTAAATTTAATAAAATCTATGTGTAAAAAAGAAAATAGAAAAGAATATTAAATTTTCAAGAGCTATTTTACATTTCACTTACAAGCTAATTAGTATCTTAAAGTTTTGTGTACTCAGTATTGTTTCCATTGATTCTGAGACTCATTGTGGAGTTGCATGTTTTTCTAGACTGTGGCCTTCTGGCATCTATTTAGTGGCATGCTTGAGTGTCTGACCAAACCAAAGTTTTTTTAATAAATGTTTTTTATACACATTCTTAAATACTAACCTCAATAGTGTTGAGGAAGAGAGAAAAGAGACAGAATAGGGGGATTTAAAATGTATATATTTACTATATTAAACAAATATTTATAATTTTTAAAAATAATCAATAGGTTTGCCAAGTTTAGACTTTCAATAGATACCTGTGGCACCCAGGAGAAAAAACTCACATAATAAAAAATGCTGCTACTTATTTAGGGCATTCAGTATTTAGAACTTTTTAGTTCAGCCTAATTTCAGCTTTAGTTATTATAATATACAAAAATTTAAATTATTCTTCAAATTTATTAGAAAAAGAAAAAAATTATGCTTTAAGGCAGAATACTTGTGCTCCATGTATGTCCTTTTTATTTACTTATTCATGTTTGAGACAGGGTCTCACTAAGTTGCTCAAACAGGTCTTAAACTTATTGGACTCAAGTAATACTCCTGTCTTGATCTCCCAAGCAGCAGGGACCATTGTTGTGCACACAGATACCATCTTCATCCTGTTTTTCTGAAATTGTTACAGTTTCATGCTGCTTATCTCCTTCATAAACAGTTCTATACATCCAATATTTTTCCAAATTTGTAAAGATAACAAAATGACCACATTTTTGACTGTGGGAAACTTTGAATTAATTAATTTACATGAATGCTTTACTTATTTGGATGAAAATTAATTGTTCTCTCCATTTAGTTGATTAATGTTCTGAATTCTCTAAGACAAATGATTCAATTTCAAACATCTTCCTTTATAAGAATTACCTTAGCTCACTTGATTTACATCCATGGATGTTGCATTTCCTGTTCTTTAGTTTTGTGGAATAAGATTTTAGATTTTTGCCTCCCCCAAAAAATCTGTTTTTATTATTCTTTATATTTGTTTCCATGTAATAACATATTTTAAAGTTTTGCAGTTCAT
Source organism: Sciurus vulgaris (assembly GCF_902686455.1). NCBI lineage: Eukaryota > Metazoa > Chordata > Mammalia > Rodentia > Sciuridae > Sciurus > Sciurus vulgaris. Next base: position 107,738,792 of record NC_136464.1, on the reverse strand, counting down.
TTATTGTATTAATTGCATTTGTTTTACTTAATGACAATTAGATGATCTTAATAGGAAGATATTACAATTTTCACGATTCTATGATTTTCCCTGATATTGAAAACCTATTCACTATCAAAAGCACATAGCTGAAAAAGAAATGAAAAATCTAATACAAAGTTGTTACTCTTTACTCTCTTCAATTTAGTAACATAACAGTTTATTTTCATTTAATAGAGAGAGGGAAAATACAAATATGAATATTTCATGTGAGTAGGATATATGATTTTGAATAGTGAATGCATATGTAAAGTAGGATAACATTGGCTTTACAAAACTTGATATTCCTTAATTTAAACAATTTAAACATTATGATGTGATATATTATATGATTTAATGAGGTGCTGCACTATAATTTTCTTTAAAGGTTTCAACAATTCATGTATTGAATTTGGAAGTAATCATGGTATTAATTAACAGTGAAAATGAAAAGAGTTTATTATTCATGCTACTTATTGTTTTAGTCAGTTTTCCATCACTTTGACAAAATACTTGATATAAAAACTTATAAAGAGGAAAGGTTTATTTTGACTTTCAGTTTCTAAGTTTTTGATTCATGGTCACTTTTCCCTGATATTTTGGGCCTGGTGACATGGTACATCATGGTCAGAACACATGGCATATAAGACTTCCTCACCTCATGATGATTGGAAAGCAAAGGGAGAGAGGAAGTGGCTGCTGTCCCAATAGCCCTTCCAGGGGGCAGGGATGACCCCACTTCTAGCCCTTCCAGTTCTGTGACCTAACTTCCTCCTACTTGAGCCCACCTCTTTAAAAGTTCTGCCTCTTCCCAATTGCACCGTAGACTAGAAAATAAGCCTTCAGCACATGGGCCTTTTGAAGACATTTATCCAAACCATACCATATATTTTACATGATCTTTAAAGTAATTGTTTTTAAAATATTTCCTTATTATGATATTTGATCATCTCAAGTGATGGCTTTATATAAGAGTTCAAGTTTACATATTCTATGTGGATTATATTTCCTGTGATTTCATTGTGGATCTTGCATAGGTTCTTTGTAGATAGCACAATAGCTGAAATCATAAAAAAAGTAGGGCATGTAGAGTATATCATTCAGGCAAAGCACGTTGTTAGTCCTGGAATACATCATTAACCTCTTTTTTCTATTTAATATTATCAAATGTATTTATTATACACACATACAAAATGTTGCAACTGAAATAATGTTATATAGTGATGAAAATACAAATAAAAAATCTGGAAAAGTGATGAGGTGGTTTTCATAAGGATCTTGGATACACTTTTGGACTGAAACTACTTCTTGTATTTCCTTCAGGGTAACTATGGCCAGACAAAAAAGAAGAAAAAAGTAATACAAAACCTTGAAGGGAAACTCATAAGAGAGGAATGAATGTTGGATGGTAACCCAAGTTATTTAAGAAAAACCACAACAATTGTGAAGATTTCTAGTCCCTGTCCAGTGTGAAACTAGGTATAAGTCTTCATGTGAGAAAGCATGGAGGAAGTGACAGGAATCCGACTTGACTTGTTAATCTGTTCATCCACTCACAAGTTTACAGACCACAATGAGAGGACAGTGTGTGCACTTTTCTTAGATAAGGTGTCCTTAACAGGATATACCATTTTTTGTAAACCGAGTTTCAGAGAATTTGAAAGACTCTTGTGCACGAGGTTGTTTTATGCATATGCAGATATGGAAGAGTTGTATATTACCCACGTTTTAACATGTAAATAAAGCATGTCTACAAATTGACAGGATGAGACAGACATTTCTAGATGCGATAATGACTGATATCCCATACTTTTTCAAACATCACATTAAGTCTCTTAAGAATTTTCAGCCCTAAAAATATTTTTCCCATTGGTATTTCTGTTATATATTCCTTCACTTCTTGCTTTAATATTCTCATTTAAAAATAATCTTAGAGTGATTTTATTTCATTATGAGTATTCCTTTTGGTGATTTTTCTCCAGAGGTTATGAATAGAATGTTGACTAATATTTGCGTGTGTGTGTGCGGCGCGCGTGTGTGTGATTTGGGGATCAAACCCTGGGGTTTAATTGCTTAGACACATTGCATCCCTTTTAATTTACTTATTTATTTTTATTTTTAGACAGGTTCTCACTGTTTCTTATAGCCTTACTAAATTTCTGAGGCAGGCTTTGAACTTGCTGTCCTCTTGCCTCAGTCTCCTGAGTCACTAAGATTACAGTGGTGTGCCACCATGGCCAGCTTAGCTGGTGTTTCTTTTTAAGGTTTACTTTCATATTATTACCTCATTCTCTGACCTATGCAGTAACAATAATGATGAGAATTAACAACACTGCCTCCTATCCTGTTTCAAACACTTAATTAGATTCCTCATATCTATCATTAAATTCTGTAGGAAAAAAGCAGGCACTTATGACTTTTTATTTCCATTCAATACATAAGATCAGAGAGCATCAAAAAGATTGTTTCCTTTCTAAGCTTTTGAGCCCAGTCTAACCAATGCCAAAGCCCATGACTTCTCCATAGTCAAGTTCCATGCATACCTGTAGTTTAGCCAAAATATCCACATATAAAGACTGTGACACAACTTCCTGGCCCTTCCAATGAGTGTCCAGCAGCATTTGAAAGCTACAAATACTTAGAGTATTTGTTGAATAAATGAAAGAAGAAAGAAATACATTTTTTACTTTTGACCTTGTGAATATCAGAAGACCAATATCCAAGGTTATTGTTTCTAAAGATAGGTTAAACTATTTAACCTATCTCCCTTTCTTTTGGAGAAAGCAAAATGGTGAAACTGATAATCCTGCAGACAATCTTTCTTTTGTTTCCTTATTTTGTTTCTTCCCCAAAGTACTTTTTGCTGCAATATATGTCCTTGGGGAAACCATGTGTTTAATATTTAGTCTATTTAATATTTTAACTCTGAACTATTGTTCACTGAGGCAGAAATTTGGATACTGAGGTTATGAAGAAAAATCCTATTAGAAAACTAAAGAATCTACTTAAAATTTCACAATGTTGATGTGGACCATTTGCAGTGGATTGCAATGAAGCAGAAAACTCATTGTAGAGGTTGCTATATTAGCTATAATAGAAGCACTTTACTAAAGAATAAAGAGAATGATTTACATATAATGTTTTGCTTCATATACAATCACACCATATGTTTTAGAGTCACTTGTATTACATAATATTTTTCCATGCAGTTTTAATGCAATTATGACATTTCATTAATATTAAGTCTGAGGAGTCTATTATCCAGGTTTACCATCAAATAGAATCCTTCCATCCACCTCACCTTACCCCCCATTTTTATGGAAATTAATTTCTTTGTTGTTTTCTGTCTAATGTCTCCCTTCAAGGCAGTTCTTGACCTCTTGCTGATGTGTTAGTGCTGTACTGTGACAGGTGTCACATATTTGCAGGTCTGACTGGAATGCTTTGTTTATATAACATCTTATTACTTCACCTTCTTCCATGTTTTTGATGCTGTTAATGCTACTAAACCTAAGCATTAAAGAGGTTTGTAGAATCGTTGTGGAATTCTAAGGTTAGAAGTATGCATTATTTCTGAGCTTCACTAATGCAATTTTTCATACCAATTTTAGCTTTGTGTAACTTTTGGATGTATTCAGTTTTCAGGATAGAATGTAAATTGTGTTTTTATGATAGCCAGAGTTGTACTCAAGTGTTTATTATAGTTTTTGATTAATAGCCTAAAAGTGTAATCACTTGTGTGGATATAAGTTTTAATTTCTCTTGGTTATTTGCCTAATATAATATTCCATGTTTATCATTTTGAGAAACTGAAAAATCATTTTCCAAAGCCTTTACCATTCCCCAAAACAGTGCATTAATGTTCCTATTCTTCTACACCCTCAAAAACACTCCCTGTGATCTGTTTTATTCAACCTAGTGAGTGGGAAGTGTTATTTCATTGTAGTATTCATTCATTCCTTAATGACTAATGATGATGAGCAACTTCTCACATATTAATTTGCCATTTATATATGACATATTTGGAAAATGTCTGTTCAAATTATTTGTTCATTTTTTGTTGTGGTATGTACCTTCTTTTTTTATCTTTAATATGCCACTTTATTTTTTTATTTTTACAGATAAAAATTTTTGCATTTTGATTCATTGTACACAAATGTGGTACAACTTTTTTTTTCCTATGGTTGTGCACGATGTAGATTCATACCATTCGTGTAATCATCATGTACACAGGGTAATGATGTCTGTCTCATTCCACCATCTTTCACACCCCCAGCCCTTCCTCCTTCTCATTTTCCTCTACATAATCTAAAATTCCTCCATTCTTCTCTCACCCACCCACCCCACCCCCATTATGTATCATCATCCACTTATCAGGGAAAACATTCAGCCTCTGGTTTCGGGGATTGATTTATTTCACTTAGCAAAATATTTTCTAATTCCATCCATTTATCTACAAGTACCTTAATATTAACAATGGAAAGCAGTATGGAGATTCCTCAGAAAAATTGAATGGACCCACTTTTTGACTCAATTATCCCATTCCTTGGTTTATACCCAAAGGACTTAAAATTAGCATACTGCAGTATGTACCTTATTAATATGAAAGTCTAAGAGTTCTTCACAGAGATCTGTAGACTCTCTGTCTGTCCTTAAAGTTTTAAACTCATCCAAGATCTCCATATTTTAAAATTGAACATCTTTTTCTACAGTGTTCATTTAGATCAATATAATAATATTTATGTGATCTTTTCTGGACAAACCGTCAATGGGCCCAGCAATTTAGTGAATTTCCCTCTTCTATTCATAAGCTTTAGGGAATCAAGGACCTTAAATTCCCACATAATTCTGTACTTATCCAGCAGTTGGATAATCATTATTGTGTTCTAGAAATGCAGTGAGGTCTAAAACTAATTCCATCTGTTTACTTAATGTTTTATCTCCCAAAAGACATAAGGTATCCAAAGGGAAGCTATAATTTTGTCAAAATAAATTGGATCAACGAGGACAAGGTTTATCCAAGGATGTTAAACATTTAATCTTAAAGGTCATAAACTGTTTAAAATTCCCCTAGGTCAGTAAGTAAGAGAAATTAAGCAGAATTCCTATGTCTTAATGACTACGACAGGCAATAGAATCCAGAATGATTAAATTAAATTACTACACTACTTTATGAATTAAACAGGGTCTCAGCAGCTCCACCTTATCCCTGAAGCCCCAATATAGATAGATCTTTTAAGGGTTAAAATTGGCTCTTCAGTTCCTTTTCTTCTCTTCATTATAAAGATTATGTAATGCCATCAAAAGTCCATACGCTTGATCTCAAACTTCATCTTAAACATTTTTCCTATTCAATGTGCAACTCTTCATTACCTGAGTCATACTTGAACCTCACTTGTTCTTCTTTTCATTCCCCTTTTTGGCAAAAATACTAGTCTACATAGACACACTCTTCTGTTTTATCATTGCCGTATTGAAGTAGTTGAGTTCATTTGGATTAAATCATGAGGTGTGATCAATAGGTGGGTTCTATGAATTTATCATCAACATCAAAACGGTAAAAGGGAAGCTATATTGATTTTCCTCACATATTTTTCTTGTTATACACCTGTGAATATCTGTAAATCCCCTCATTCATCGTTAAGTTGATGATGGAGACTTCCATACATTGATTAAATTGCAATGATATAATTTCTGGCATATCATACAGATGCTTTAAATGAAATTTTAAATAAAACATTATTAAAACTTCAGAATACCAGATTTATCTTGTTCAAGACATGAAAAATGTCTGCTATATAAGTTAATTGGCAAGGCCAGCCTCCATAGTCAAACCAATTAGCTAAGTCAAATATATTTTCTGTCAGAAATTGTCTTACTTCATTTTCAATTTGAATAGAAATGTTAATATGTGCCTAAGTGACAAACAAACTACTTCTGAAATCTGACTCTAATATAGCTGTCTACTAACTAGAGCATGGAGACTAGGAATGACTTTGGCATTTTTATGAAATCAATTACTTACTTCAATAAAATCAATTAATTACTTCAATATTTATTGCTTAACTCTAAAGATAAGTTCCTTTAGAAGCACATTATCTGTTTGTTGTTCTAGAAGGGTCCAGATATGTAGAATGTTAAATTTGATAATGGCTAAGTTTGCTGAAAGAGGAGATGGGAAAGCAAAACTACAAAACACAACTCTTCAGGCAGATTTCTTCTAGGTAAGTGTGTATGTAAGAAAAATGAGACTCTGAAAACTGATTTACCTTGAAATTATCCAATCTATGTCCTTAAATGGAAAGCAGTATGGAGCTTCCTTAGAAAACTTGGAATGGAACCACCATTTGATCCAGTTATCCCACTCCTCAGCTTACATCAAAAGACTTCAAAATCAGCTTACTACATTGATGCAGCTGCATCAATATTTACAGTAGCTCAATTCACAACAGCCAAATTATAGAACCAAACTAGGTGCCCTTCAACAGATGAATGGATAAAGAAAATGTTGTATATATACACAATGGAATATTACTCAGCTGTAATGAAGAATGAAATTATGAAAATTGTAGGTAAATGCATGGAACTGGAGAATATCATGCTAAGTGAAATAAGACAGTCTCCAAAACCAAAGGTTGAATGTTTTCTCTGATATGCGGCTGCTAACCCATAATAAGGGAGGATAGGAAGAGAAAGTTAATTGTATTAGACAATTATATTAGACAAAAGGGATGAAGGGAAGGGATGGGGTATGGGAATAAGAAAGACAGTAGAATGAATTGGACATAACTTTTCTATGCTCACATATGAATGCATGACCAGTGTAACTCCACATCATGTTCAACTGGATCAAAATTGTAATGGGTTTCACCTTATGCACGTATAATATGTCAAAATACACTCCACTATTGTGCATATCTAAAAACAACAAATAAAAAATGGAAAGTAATTTCTCTGTCATGTGAAAATTTGAGCTAGTGAGGCACTGCATCAAGTTGTCTTCTGGAGAATGGCCCCTTTGTATTGAGGTTTACACTCTCTGTGGAATGCTTGTCATTCTGTGGTACAAGAGAGCTCACAATGTGGTATTTATAGCACCCAGTGGGAAAGTGAAAATGAGAAATAAAATCCATAGAACTTCCTTCTAAAGAAACAGTAACTGCACACATTATTTGCCACTAACATCCTTTGTCAGAATATAATCACACCTCACAGCAAAACAAACAAAATACCTGGGGTATGTCATCTGTATTCTGAATAGGTAGAGGCACAGTATGAAATTCACTACTATGGAAAGAGGGAAAACGTTTTTAGGTACAATAAACAGTTCTGTTGTTTGCAGGGTATATGGAAAACTCAAGTTAATACTACAAAGATAGAAAACTTTTTACAAAGCAAATACTTTTAAATATTATTACGTTTTAAAATAAAAAGGAGCAATGCACTTTACTAAAAATTTTCTGCATATATATGTATATATATATCTTAAATATTCAGAGTAGTGCTTTTTAATATAGGAAATTTTCTTGTAGATATGTTTATTTAACTCTTAAAAGGTAAAACTTTGGTAGTGCAAAATCTCTAAAATGTCAGAATAAAATAAGGATATTTTGATAAGATTTTAATTGATGTTAAAGGATTGTACAAATGGTCATAAAGGCCTTAAAATTGGATAAACAAATGGTTTGGACATAAAATGTAATATGAGAAGTAAAAGATGAAGTTATTATATACCTTTTCTTTTATAAATTATAGTAAACCATTTATATTTACTTAATTCATTTCTATCAAATAAACTGGTATCTGGCAGAAAAATATCCACTGCCTGGCCACTTTTAAATGTCTATTGATTGTCTTCAGTAAGTCAAGTGTGTGGGAATACATCTGAACTTCAGATGACAACTTGAAGCAGAGTGCATTACAAGCTCAAAATTTTACATGACAGAGAAATTGTTTTCCATTTTTTGATAGACAATTTATTTTTTCCATTGCTGGTTATTGAACCCATGGTTTTGCACATATTAGGTGAGAGCTCTACCACTGAACTACATCTTAGGCCCCATTTTCCATTTTTTAAAACCACTCTTATTTTAGTTCTTTTTCACACTTGACTGATGCCATATTCTAATCTACCTATTCTGCATTACAAGATTTGCAAGTACTCAATCAAAATTCATATATGTATGTATATATATACTTCATAGGTACCAATTAATATACCTTAAGTATTTCCTTTGAAATAATCCTGATCTTTCCATTATTAGCTTTACATAGTTCCTTCATTACTGATATAATCATGTTGTTTACTAGAGTACTAAATTCTTCCACTTTCCCACTTATTCTTATAAACTTTTTTCAGAATAATTTTATTTACTATGTTATATTAAATATTTTATGTTGATACAGATTTGCAGTTTTCTTTATAGAGATTATATTCTGGGAGGTCTTTAGTTATACAGAATTGGTGCTAATAAATGTATGACTGAATAATTATATTTTCCCTATTAGTTGAGTTGAGGAAACTTTATATAATGCACAGAAATATATCTTATTTAGGTTACAGACGTACAGATGGGATAGGTCTTAAAAACAATTCTTTGGAAATGATTTTTTTATCCTAGATTCAAAAAAGATGGTAGAAATAATAATTTAAAGCAGGTTTGAGAAGAATACAATGGACCAAAGGAAGAACACATCTTCCTCTTCAAGGAAAGCAGGAACACAGGGATTTGTGAGATGGAAGACCCATGTGGAAATTGGTAGAGGTTGCTGTGTGAGAAGACTGATGTTGGCAGAGACAAGAGCACTCTGAGCCATGAAGCCCTAATTCTCCTTTTATTCTAGGAGAAACATCATGTATTAGTGGAAACATGTCAGAAAGGTTAGATCACATATTCTAGGATCCCTATTCTGCTGCTTCCTAGCCCTGGGACCTTCATAACTACCTACTGACACAGTTGTCATATGAGATTAATATATTATTACTGTGTAGGGTTCTCATAGGAGTACTCAAATTGTCATTTTAAAAACATTTTAAAACCTTAATAAATACTAGGTAAAAATCTGATAAATGTATACTTTGAAAAGGTAAAAGGAGAGAACAGAATGGAAATCTATTAAAAAGTTAATTATGTAACCCAGGCAAGAGGAAATAATAGTTCAGAACTCTATCTAGCCTGATTTCAAAAACTATTATTGTTTCTAAACTGTAAGATCACCAGGAAGAAGCCTTCTTGCAATGACCACACCTCCCCCATTTTTGTCAGTATGTTCCACATACAAACTGTGTTTGAGGCCATCCTTCCCTCTTCACAAAGTGAATTACTATGCACAGGCTTGCTACCCTACCCAACCCCATGAAGGAACATTCTCCAGAGAGCATCTTCACTGTTGTCATGGCTTAGGTTTTAAATGTCCTCCAAATGTCATATGTTGAAGACTTGGCCACCCACCTGCATCGATATTGAGAAGTAATAGAATTTTTAGAGGTGGGGCCTGGTTGCATAGAGTATGTAATTCCAACTGCTCTGGAGATTGAGGCAACAGGATTGGGATTTCAAAGATAGCCTCAGCAATTTAACAAGGTCCTAACAACTTAGTGAGACTATGTCTCTAAGTTAAATACAAAAAAAGGGCCGGGGATGTGACTCAGTGGTTGAGTGCCCCTGGGTTCAATCTCCAGTGCAAAAACTAAATAAAAATAAAAATAAAAAAAAGAAGTGGGAATCACTAGGTGAAAGTTAGGTCACTAGGGATATGCTCTTTAAGGAGATGTTAAGACTCCAGATCCTTCTTCTATTTGCTTCCCATTTACTATGAAGTCATGAAGTGAGCAGCTTTCTCCTACATTTGTTCCTCACCTTGGATGCACTGCCTTGCACCAGGCCCAAAGACAATAAGGCCAAGCCACTGTAGAATGAAACCTCTGAACACATGAAACAATATAAGCCTTTAATTCTTTTAAATTTATTTTCTCAGGGGTTTTGTCACAGCAACAGAAGACTAACAACTCTAAGTCCAGTTGCAGTGATTAATTACATATAAAATTAAATTATAAAACAAATTGGATTAAACAGCATTTGCAAAAGCATAATTTTTAATGAGTTGTAATTTTATTGTGATTATTACTTCTAAATAACAGTAACAAAGTAGTTAAAATTATTTGTCAATATATTTCTAGACAGCTAATTTACCCCTGCATATGATCACAAACACTAGCATATTCAGAAAATGTTCTATTTCATTTCTCAAGTGAAATGCCTTTTACTTATTATACTCTTAATTATGTTATATTGTGAAGTACAAATAAAATAGATTATGTCTTATCAACTCTGGCTATTGAAAGATCAGGTGAAGACATCTTGACTCTGGTTTTGATAATTTTTGAAGTGGGGATAGCACAGAAGATTAAAAATTTAATCCTATGCATGTATAATATATGTACTTAAAGAAATATTTAATGTATATTAAATTATATATGTGAAATGTTTATATGTATTTTTGGTGATTACTTGCCAATATTTTTACTGAGAGAATATGTTTGTCAGGACATGACAGCACTTACATATATGCTACATTTTCAGATTCAATTCTCCAAAGCTGCTCATGTTGATTCCATCAGAATTTTCCCATACTTGGACCTCATGCTGTAAAGGAAACACTTGCAGATTACACACAGAGCTAGCTATTTAAGAATCAGTCATGGCAGCAAACCTTGATATTAGGATTTAAAGGTTTTATCCTAAGGAATGGACACTAAATTGATATGAAGAAGAATGAGGATGTTACTTTTATTTGTTCCATCTATTATAATGAGATATTGTATGTCTTTCACAAATTTGATTTTTGTAAGGCATTTAAGGGAAATAGCAGTTTATGAAGTTATTGAATTAAAGGCATTGTACATTCTGTAGTCAGTATGTACCAAAGGTCTTTAAGCACATCCAGACTGACTCAGGGAGATTTCATTGTGATGAAGACAATTTTTCTTATCTCTCTTGAAGTTACAACTGCTTCTGTAAAAATCAAAAGTATAAAGTAGATTAGAAATCAGTAAATCAGTAGGTTTCTGTCTCATCCAGTGATACCTGACTGGCCACTAAGTTGGTAAAAATGCATAATTATATGGAAGCTAAAATGTAGGTTGTCTTGGGATATATCCAAGATCAAACACCCTGAATGGATAATAATCTAGGTCTATTGATTTATATATGTAATATATGGTACTGGGGATTGAACCTGGGGCATTCTACCACTCAGCTACATCCTCATCATTCACATTTTTTATTTTGAGACAAAGTCTCAGTTCCCCAGACTGGCCTCAAACTTGGAATGCTCCAACCTCAAAACTCCTAAGTGATTTGGGATTTCTGACTTGTGCCCCTGCACCAGGACCTCAAACCATTTTTAAGTTCTTTCATACACAGTCTTGATTACTTAGCACACATTCACTGTTAATTGGCTTAGTATAGAGAGTTATAATACCCAAGATAGTATAGAACATGAGAGAACTTATAAAGTATCTTTTAAAGAAAAAATGTAGATTCAATATTTAAACAATATTAACTAATTTTAGCAATATTTACTAAAAATTTCAAAGTATTTTACTATTCCCCAAACTCTGTGTTTTCTAAGAATGCATTTTATTAATACCTGGGTAGATCCATGAAACAATCAGAAAGTAAGGTTTATTCCACAAAAGAAAGACACTAATAAAATTGTTTCACTTTTACTTTTACTTTTTTTTTTTTTTGCAAATAAATCAAGTGCTTGCTTCCTAGCTTAATTTTTTTTACATATCTGTGTAATGGAAACAAGAGAAAAAAAATCTACATTATAATAAAATTGAGCCTATGTCGCGAGCAGTGACTAAGAGAGGAATCAAGTTTGGTTCCAACAAGTGGATTTTATCCATGCAATGCACACTCAACTTTACATTCCTAATAATAGCAAGTCACAAATACATTGAAGATTCACTCCCTTATTCACCTAGAGTCCAATCCCCATGGACTTAATGCAATGTCTCTTAGCCAACAAATCAGTCAATAAGACAGAAGGGATTCTTCTCAGCCGTAGCCCCTCTCAGCTCCTCAGATGTCTTTGGATGTCCTCGAGGTGTCTGATGAGTCGGAGGCTGGATGGCAGTCGCCATTGTGGGAGCAGTGGTTAGTCGTCTGGCCTCGGTGACAATGGTCTATCAGCAATCAGCAATAGTGTGGACAGCAGCTGGGGCAGTCAAGAGACAGAGTGACATGGAGTTCTCTGGTCACGGTGCTGCTGACAGTTTGCTCCAAAAGTCCAGGGGTTTAAGTAGTGATTTTCAGCCCAGTCATGGTCTTCATTGATAAAGACCAGAACACGACTAGACGAGGAGCCACCACTCAAGTCATAAAGGTTCATGTCGGCATTGTTCAGGAGTGTCATCCTGCCACACAGCAATTTGTCACCAGGCGCCTTTTATGGTTTTAGTTTTACAAGTCCAGGCAAATACCAAATACAGCTTATTATTACTACATAACACACAACTATAACAATTCCTATTATTTCCTTGTCTCATTACAGTCTAGCTAGTAGAACTTCCATATTTTATAATTATATTTATATTTTTAATTAATAAACAAATTGAGCAAATATTGAGCAAATATTTAGCCTTATAGAATATTCTCCAATTATATTTACCAGAAAGTGCCTGTTTTAACTGGTAGTATCTAACATTGTTTTTTAAAAATTTTTTGAAATTTTATTTGTTCTAATTAGTTGTACATGATAGTAGAATGCATTTATACATTTTAAAAGATCATACATAAATAGACATTATGTTTTTAAAATACTCGTTGACTATGTAAAAGTTTTCTACTTTGACATGTTAATTTTATCATTTTTCTGACGAAATGGAAAATAAATATTTTAATCACTGGCTTCCATAGACGCACTGAGCTTTAGAAACTAACCATTTTAAGATAACATGTTTGAGTAAGGGCGTGAGGATGATCAGAATCTAGAAGTTGATTATAATTGATTTAGTTATCTCTGGTAAAATGCTCATGGATGAAAAAATCTCAGAAGGAATTTTATTTGAGTAGTCATGAAAATAATTATTTCATAAGAAACAATTATGTTGATCATGAGTAGGTTAGTATTTATTAATCTCAAAGACAATAGGCTCACACTTTGAGTCTTGGGCCCAGCATTCTCCTGCCCAAACCTTATTGGCCTAGATGCTGACTTCTCTGTTCTCAAATTGAGCACACTGGACTTGTGATGAGCAGTTCCCTTGTTCCTACTAGTTGCTGATCAAAGATTCTTTTTGCTTGTCTTTTCTAACTTCTGCCAAAACAATTAGTATCAGGAATATTTGAAATATAATTTTAAAATTTAACATATACAAAAGGAATCAGCTTGAAATTCAAAATAATCCATAACCAAAGGACATAGAATTCATTAAATAATATACATTTAAAGCCTATAAAAATATACACATCTTTGAAAATCTGAATTATTTTTTGATAGTGAAAAAGAAATTGAGAATTATGATTTAAGAAACTATGATTGAGATCGGCTATATGGCCTGCACTACATAGCCAATCTCAATCATAGTTTCACAAAGCAATAGTAACAAAAATGGCATGGTATTGGTACCAAAATAGACAGGTGGATCAATGGTACAGAATAGAGGACATGGACACAAACACAAATAAATACAATTTTCTCATACTAGACAAAGGTGCCAAAAATATGCAATGGAGAAAAGATAGCCTCTTCAACAAATGGTGCTGGGAAAACTGAAAACCATATGCAACAGAATGAAATTAAACCCCTATCTCTCACCCTGCACAAAACTCAACTCACAATGGATCAAGGACCTCTGAATCAGACGAGAGACCCTGCATCTTATAGAAGAAAAAGTAGGTCCAAACCTTCAACTTGTTGGCTTAGGATCAGACTTCCTTAACAGGACTCCCATAGCACAAGAAATAAAAGCAAGAATCAACAACTGGGATAGATTCAAACTAAAAAGCTTTCTCTCTGCAAAGGAAACTATCAGCAATGTGAAGAGAGAGCCTATAGACTGGGAAAATATGTTTGCCACTCATACTTCAGATAGACCGCTAATTTCCAGAATCTATAAAGAACTCAAAAAACTCTACACCAAGAGTACAAATAATCCAATCAACAAATGGGCTAAGGAAATGAACAGACACTTCACAGAAGAAGATGTACAAGCAATCAACAGATATATGAAAAAATGTTCAACATCTCTAGTAATAAGAGAAATGCAAATCAAAACTATCCTAAGATTTCATCTCACCCCAATTAGAATGGCATTTATCAAGAACACAAGCAACAGTAGGTGTTGGCGAGGATGTGGGGAAAAAGGTACACTCAGACATTGCTGGTGGGTTGCAAATTAGTGCAGCCACTCTGGAAAGCAGTATGGAGATTCCTCAGAAAGCTTGGAATGGAACCACCATTTGACCCAGCTATCCCACTCCTTGGCCTATACCCAAAGGACTTAAAATCACCATACTACAGAGATACAGCCACATCAATGTTCACAGCTGCTAAATTCACCATAGCCAGATTGTGAACCAACCTAGATGCCCTTCAGTTGATGAATGGATAAAGAAACTGTGGCATATATATACAATGGAATATTACTCCACCATGAAGAATGATAAAATTATGGCATTTGCAGGCAAATGAATGAAATTGGAGGATATCATGCTAAGTGAGATAAGCCAATCTCAAAAAACTAAAGGACGAATGATCTTGCTGATAAGCGGATGAGGACATATAATGGGGGGTAGGAGGGGTTAGCATTAGGGTTAGGGTTAGGTTTAGGGTTAGAGATAAGGAGGGTGGTAATAATGGAGGAAGGAAGGGCTGTATAGAGGGAAAAGAGGGGTAGGAGGGGTGGGGGGAAGGGAAAAAATAACAATGAATCAAACAACATTGCCCTATGTAAATTTAGGATTTTTAATAAAAAAAATGGAGAAAAAAAGAAACTATGATTGAAACATACAAAAGAAAATATTGATATGACACATTCTGTAAAGGTGTTTACACATATGTAAAAGCAATGTAAATAAAGAGAATACTATTACTTATATCAAACATCATATCATCAAGATTTATCTGCCTATATCCCAACTGATAGTACAATTTTTTTCTTAATCTATTCACATCCAAATACATAATATGTACATTCATGAAAAAAATGAATAGATAAG
Organism: Sciurus vulgaris; assembly: GCF_902686455.1. Classification (NCBI taxonomy): domain Eukaryota; kingdom Metazoa; phylum Chordata; class Mammalia; order Rodentia; family Sciuridae; genus Sciurus; species Sciurus vulgaris. Next base: position 107,723,544 of record NC_136464.1, on the reverse strand, counting down.
ATACTCTGTCATTTATTTTGACATAATGCTTTGGCTGGTAAGTTCTGTGACTCAAACAAAATAAAAGCTCGATCACATAATAGCAGCGGGAAATTTTAATATTTAGAGTGTTTTTTTTTTTTCTATAAAATGGGGGCAGGTAGCAATAGTTAAACAACAATACAAAGGTTCAACACGGCAATATTGATTGTGGTGAATAAAGGTAAGGTCGGGCAAACCAAATCTAATACCAGTACCAGAGTAAAAAGAATAAAAATAAATTGCAGGTAATAACTGTATTTCAACATGTGTGTTTAGTTTCTTATTATCTATATTGAAACCAATCAGAAGAATGTATGGTGAAAGAAAAAATCTTCATTGTTTACAACTATACCATAGCAAATGACAAATATTCCTAAGTACAAAATACGTTCTAATAACAATTGTTGAATGAATGAATGAATCCTTTTTTTTTATCTTAAATTATAATTAGTGCAAATCCACAAAATAGGGTGATTTCTCTGTGGAAAATAAATCCTGTGATTTGTTGTAGCAATCTTGGGATTCCATTAGCTCCTGCTAACCTATGATTATTGTGATCCTCCAGGATTGAGATTTAAACATAATTACTTGAGATTCTAAGGTGCAAAATCCATCCCAGAACAAGGAACCACTATATCTTTGATTTTGCTGCTCTATTCTGAATGCAGTGCTTCCCTTTCATAACCATGGAGCTATACAAAACATGGAACTTTACTATACTGAGCATCAAGGCTATGATTAGCTTCCTTAAAAAAAAATCTCATTTTTGTTATATGCTACTGTGTGAGGATTTCTGAACTTACACAAACAAATCAATCCAAATGCAAATTTAAGATTGATGATCCCTAGATTTTCTCATGCACTATTTCAAACTAGTTAGTATTTAATACAAAGGTGATGAGAAAGGAAAAATTACAGCCTCCCAAAGATATCCTCATAATTCCTAGAAATGGTGACTATGTTCTGTTACCCATTAGGGGATGAAGATTGCAGATAATTTAAGGTTGTTAATCTGCTGATCTTGAAAAAGATGGTTATTTTGGACTATCCCAGGAGATCTAATGTAATCATAAGGATACTTACATGAGGGAGAAGAAGGTAAATTGTCAGAATCAGAGTGATGATAGAGGAAAGAAGTAGGCAAATTACTCAACCTGATGTTGCTGGTGCTGGATATAGATGAAGGGGCCACAAAATCTAGGATTAAGGGGTGTCCTTAGAAGTTTAAAAAGGCAAGTACATAAATTCTGCCCCAGAGCTTCTAGAAAGTAATGTAGTGCCAAAGATACTGTGGATTTAGACAATGAGACATGGTTTGGACATCGGACACTGAAAAAAATAAGCTAACAAATTTGTAGCATTTTAAGTCACTTTGTTCATATCAATTTGTTATAATAGAAATAAGAAACTAATACAAATGTGTAAGATCTTTAATCTTGAATGTGATTTATATATAGTGAGTACAATTAATAAATGTTAAATAAATGTTAAATTGTGATATGTGCATGTTGACAAAGCTGAATTTTATTTCAGTATTCTGATCAAAGAAAAATTTGAATTTCAACCCACCAAGTTTATCTTACAACTGCAATCAAGATGATAAGATAATACATGCTCTGAGAATAACTTTCTTTATTGAACATTGGACATGTTTTAATCAGTTTTTTTTTTTTTTATCTTTATTTTTATTTTTGTTTTGCCACTGTGACCAAAGAACCTGACAAGAACAACTAGAGGAGGAAAAGCTTATTTGGGGACTCAGAGTTTCAGAGGTTCCAGTCCATAGCTGACCAACTTTAATCCACAGAGTCTGAGCAGAGGCTGAACATCATGGCAGAAAGGTGTGAGAGAGGAAAGGAGCTGGAATCATAGTTCCAGGAAGCAGAGAAAGACTAAGTTCAGCTCATAAGACATATACCAAAACACATGTCCTCAATGACCCACCTCCTTCAGCCACACCCTATGTGACTGTAGTCTCCACTCAATCCCTATCAAAGTCAGGGGATTAATGCACTGATTAGGTTAATGATTATATAACCCAATCATTTCACCTCTATTCCTTCATGCATTGTCTTACACATGAGCTTTGGGGAGACACCTACTCTGAACCATAACAGACATTCACTTAACACAATAGAGAAATATCCCTAAAACTATTTAATACCGAAAGAAACATAACTGGGTACGATACAAAAATCCCAATCAGAGGTGGAGATGGTTTTAGACTCACAGATCACTGTCTTGGACAGGGCAGTAGTGGTGCTGTTTGACCTTCCTGGGTGAAAAAGGAAATGGAACTGGCTCACAATTTTTGAAGCTAGGATCTAATGGTGACACCCCCCCACCCCTCCAAATCCCTGCCTCATGTAAAGAGGCTGAGAAAACTCCTGTCACACAACATTCTTTTGAATACCAACAGGGAGATTAGTAAACTTAAGGCTTAGTGAAGAAGAAAGGTACAGAAACATTTTAAAACACAAACCATCCACTTTCTCCAGGGATGGACCTACATTTTACAATTTCATCATGGCATGGCGAAACCAAACCTCAATATGAGACTTCTTTCTCAATCTGAAGCTTAAAGTGCTAATTAAAGGTAATAAAAACATCATCAAAAATAAAATAAACCCATACAGGAAGAGATGGACAGAATGGTGGGAGTGAAAAAACAAGTGGGAGAAAATGAAATGAAATATTTTAAAATTCCACTCAAAATAATGCTGCAACTCAAAATTTTAGGACTCTTAAGGAAATAGAATTTTGTAAAAAGAGCCAGAAAAATCAATGATTAATCGCATTAGTTGAAATTGAATAAAATAGCATGAAAAATATGTATTCAAAGATATTCAAGGAAGAAAATACTAACATTTCCAGTGAAATACAAATATAAATATGAAATAACCAAATTGAACACATGAATCAAAAGTTTAAGAATATGTAATCCCCTTATTTCCTCTGTTCCAGAATTTCCTGTGTTAACTGGAAATGGATAATAAATGATACCTCAGTTTCAATCAGGCAGACTCTTCATAGACCTACTCTAAATCTCTGGGACCACCCACTGCCTTGCCCTAATGGAAATAATGGTGACCCCCTTTTCCTTTTCATAGGTACTGCAAAATCCTTCTGTGGCTCTTCTAAATCCTGCTTATAGCTTTGTAAATATTCCCTTTATTAAACTTTCTTCAAATTATTGAGTTCTGCCATCTGTAGCTCACTAGGAAACTTATGGTAATGAACTCAGTAATATCCTTCCAAAGAAGTCATTCTCAGAATGAGTTGGTTATATATTTGAGGCATGAATGAGGAACTTTCTTGATGGAGGAAAATAGGACATTGTTGACTTGTGACAATAGAAATTAATCCTAGAGAGAGAAATTGATCACTGCAAATCAAATATCCAATTCCATAGCTTTTTCTATCTTTCTTTTTCTTTTTTTTCTGTTATTTTAAAAATTTTCCTTCAGTGCTTAGTATGGAATCCAGCATCTAGTGCAAGCAAATACTCTACATTCCCAGCACCTTTATTTTACTTTGAGACACATTCTGATCTTGAATTTGTGTCCTCCTTCCTTTGCTTCCTGAATACATTGCAATTACATAGTTCTTAAAACATTTCCATTTAATGTGAGAACTGCCCATTAAAGATCCAGAATGATACTGAAGGAAGAGATGGATGGTTATATACTCAACAAAGTAGTAAACTGCAAATGCAGACACTGTGCCAAATTTGTTATCTTTGCTATAGCAGATATTGCATGGCGTAGTTCAATTGATTCAGCAGAAAATTCTCTTCCATAATATTATAAAAGAAGTTCAGAACTAATTTTCATTCTATTCAAATATATTGTAATTTTCTGACACAGTCTTGATTTAAGGCTTGGTTTAAGGCTTTAGTAAAGATCTGAACATCCTGAAGAACTGTACACAGTTCCAATATTACTGTCATCTTAGTAATCAGAATAGCTGAGTACTAGGTATATAGCATATTAGAGATCGTGTAAAGTACTTGAATGGCAGTGGATAGAGATGAAACCTATGAAGATCCAAAAACTTTTCATCAATAGAGATTTTAGAGGTCTGATTATGAGAGTACAATATTCTAGGAAAATTAACACATGGCTTCAGTGAGATGTAAAAACATTAGTCTTTGTTAAATTTCAATTGTGAAAAACAGGAAATGTAAATGTTCATCATCAAGAAAATGTAAAATTTGCAGTATTGTTATTCAACATGATAATGGATAGGAGCTGGAAAAAATAAAATGGAAATCTTTCAATGTTAATGTGAATATATTCAATGCATAAATTTAAAAAAAATTAAACTTAAAATTTCAAAGATAAACTCCAAAATGACATATCCATAAACTTATTATTATCTTAAATGTTTTAAAATTAAAATGAGTATTTCGGGAAACATAGATATTAAATTACAAGAGAAAATGCATTAGGATTGTATATCCAAAATTGTGATAGTAGAAACTTCTGGAATAAAGCAAAGATCTATCAGAAAGCTGACAGTTGCATGAGGAACTCTAATATAATGTAATAATTTATTTATCATGCAGTCTTGATTTAAGCATTGATTTAAGGCTTTAGTAAAGATCTGGACATCCTGAAGAATTGCACACTGGTCCACTAGAATACATTTTGTTTTGGGTATACAGACGTTTGTTTCATTATTTTCAGAATTTGCTTACAGATTTGGAATCTTGATGTCAGGGGCATAGTAAGTCACATTTCCACTTATTAGCAGTCTTCAGGCATGCCCTCAGTTCTAGTTCCCAAGGACTTGTCCTCAGCTTTTTCCTTACCATGTCTTCCCTAGATTATTGCTATAATTCCTCAATATTTGCTGACCTCTTACATTTTGACAGCATTATCAGATTCCAGAATTTATTATCTCACAACAAATTAATTGGTTTTATAGAAGTGGAAATAGTTTTAAAAGTAGTTTAGACAATTCATTTTATACCAATTATCAAATGAAAATGGTAAATCAAAAGAAATATCATTCTTACTGCATAGTTTATGATCCATTCAAATTATATTTTTACAGTTAAAAATGCTTAATTTTTTATAGGTAGCTTTAATTCATTTTATTTAGATTACTGTACTAATGTCTGTGAAATACTTCCATTAATCAACCTATTTATTTCCCTATTCCAGAATTCCAGGCTCAATTGTAAGTATGACAGGTTTAAAGATATGAGAGTTTATGTTCAACCTTTTGGTTCTCTTAGATTCTGGTTATAAAATGAAACTAAACCAGAATCTTGCTGCTGACCTCACAGAGTTGATTGGCAAACAGACATATTATATGAAAAACTTTCCTTGTGTATGTCTGTCCATATCCTGCTGTACCTTATCATGACATTATACAAGAGGAAAATGAAATGGCTATAGTATAAATAATGGTTTATCCTCAGTCAATAAAATTAGAAAATAAGCTTAATGGCATATAAAGCTAGGAGATTTTTAAAGTTATTTACTCATTTAAGTTATTTTTATATAACTCAGGTTTTCATTTAGAGGAAGGTGTGAAGATCATTTTCTGGAGCTGTAATCAGTACTACAATGTGTCATCTTGTAATATGTAGTCATTGAATCTCAAAGCATGGGCTGAAACCATTTAGTCATGCTGCTTTATCCCTAGATAACAGATATTCAGTTTCTGGTACATTAAACCATCTTTCTCGTTTTGATTACTTCCTCCACCAATTGTTAATATTTGTTTGCCTCTGTCTACTCTGAGTCTCCAACTGTGGTGACCAGTGAAGCTTGCCATTTCAGGAAGTGATTCAGATATTAAAGACTGTTTTGCACTTTTAAAAAATATTTGGGTTGGGCCTCCTTTTTCTATTAAACTACAGTGACCTAATGATACAGCTATAAATTATAAAACACCTTATTTTTTAGAGGGAACTATTTGAATGTTCTCACCTGAACCTGTGAGCTTTCACACCCTGTTGCTGGATTTGCCTGAAATTATAGAAGCAGTGGCATACGAATTCAACTTGGCCATCTAGGCCTTCTTGATCCATGATGTGGACAATCCTGTGCCCTCATGTTGCAAGGGATTGGCCTCCCCTTAACTCAGTCCATTGCCAAATACCATGCTACTGGAGGAGTAAATACAAGAACCCACCCAGACTCCCTCCCGACATCAGAATTCCAGGCTTTTTGTTATCAAAGCACTCATTTCCTTCCTCAGAATACATAATGCACAGTGCTCAGCTCACCTTTCCTACCTGCCTCAAGTCACTGGGATACCATACTGGCCTACAATTCAATGAAATGAAGCATGGTATATTTAATTCATTAATCAAAAAGATGGGATGATATATAATAAAGAGTGACACTGCTGTCTATTTTTAATTTCACACTTCCTCTTCTCCTATACCCTATGTGTTAACTACTGATAAGAATACCTGTGTTTTCTGTTCTTTGTTGCTGGTAAAAGAATCAAGCCACAGAAGCACCTGCCCATGCAGGGGAAGGCTCCTCCTCCACCCTACTTTCTAATTAAAGTAAAAATGCTTAACTATTATCCATTTCTTATTGTTTCAAATCACTTTATAACTGCTTGAAAGACCTGTCCCGTTTCTCCCAGATTCCAATTATATATATGTAAGACAACATTTTGTACCCTCTTGGTATGTGTAGAATCATCAGTCAGAAACAAATTTTGGGTACTGATGTGTCCACACTGCCTATCCAGGGTAGCATGGAAGGATAATATCATAGTGTTGTGCGTATCAGATGAGCTGAGAAAATGAAGCACTTACACCAGAGTTCCTTTCCACCCAGCATCCATAGATGTTAGTGTCTAGTAGAGGCCAGACACCTCTCCTCTTCCTCCAAATGTGCTGACAGGAGAGACACTTCAAAGTGAACAGTGTTTTAGCAGAGGTGTAAGCATTTAAAAAAGAATTTACCAAACTTTGTAGCAAATTACTCCTAAGTACTAAGTACTAAGTACTAAGACACCTACTAGTGGCTTGTGATAGTAGCAGTTAAAATAGTCATATCTTTCTAACACCTATTTGGAAAGCATTAACAGGATTTGTGTGTATATGCAGAACTTGTGGCCCATTCTGAATTGTTCCAATGCTCATCTCCAGTTTTCTAGTCTTTCCAGTCTGAATTGGTGAAATTATGCCAGACCATCAGATACAGGCACTGATGGAGATACTGACTACAGAATAACTATTCTTTTAGACATAACACGAAACATAGAATTTCTAGTTTTACCTTCTGTGGGAATTTCCCCTCTCTCACATTCTTCTGTGCTGGTGCTGAGAAGGGCTATAACAACAGAGAATCTGATTGTGCCATGGTGCTGACGCGTCAGACTGAACGTCTATAAACCAGACCCCTTGCTTTCTCTTTCTCTGATTACCCCCAAAGTAATCAGGTGAAGCAGATGATTTAGATTGGTCTGCTCAAGATTCCATCTAACTCCCACCCGGCATTCTGGGATCTTGGATGTGATGCATTTCATTGGTGTATAATTTGATTTTGTGACTGAGTCATGAAGGAAAGGAGAGAAAGCAAAAGACATCAGTCAGTTTTGCAGATGTGAATCAGTTGGAGTGGATATGATTTTGGTCCAGAGCTCATCAAAGCATTTTCTTATCTCCACAGGAAGCTTTTATATTCTACAGCTTCTTACTCATAGTGTGTTCTTCTCTTTGATAGTCCTATTCTGCATTGTGATAATCAGAGAAGTTCCTGGATATTCAGCTTAGGATCTAGTAACTCACCTGCAGATCTCCCCATGATACATTAAAAATTCAATATTTAATAAATAATCTTGTCTTAAATTAACTAAAGTATATTTGCTTCAGTATCCAAACTGTGCTCTACAGAGAAATTTGAACATTGCAATTGCAAGCAATAGACACTTAAGTAAACAATTCTAAAATTGTTCTTCAAAACTGATGATTTTGAAAGCAGCAAAAAATTCTTAACATTGGTAGATGGCTATTCCTGTGGTCATTAACATGTTCCAATATGATAGCTTCTAAAGTACTTTAATTATCACTGCATTCACCTAAAATAAAAAGTATGTATAAGGCAACAGTTTGGTAAAGGGTGAGGTTATGTAATAAACCTTCTCTTCAATAAATATAAGGGATATGAGATTCATGGGGTGAAGTGATTTATAATGCAAAGAGTTTAAAGGAAGAAAATAATAAACTAATGATTTAACATCTTCAGTTCCAAGAATGGTTACTTGATTAGGAAGCCTCTAAAAGTTCCATTTGATAGTTAGCAATAAGGTTCATACAAAAAAAAAAATAAAAAAATAAGATGTAGGATATGTTCTTCCAGATTGCTGATTAAAAACTAGATTGACTTTTGCAGCCTCACAATAACTGTTATGTGAACATCAATTGTTAATGTAAACAATTGAAATGGGATTGTCAGTGAATGTTAGAAAGACTATGAATAAGGCAAGCTTAAAAAATTCCTCTAAGCCATTTTTGGCAACAGAAGCTAATTTGTATCCCTTGCAGCAAGTACACTTGCTGTAATCTAATTAAAAAAAAAAAAAAGTATGTCTTCATTCAAAACTATTACATTATAGGAAGAATTCTTGTTCTCTCATCATAGTGCCATTGTTACCAACCCTGTTTTCTGGAGAAAACTCTCTCTAGTCCTACATAAAAAGAACATGTCCCAAGGTGAGCAGAACAAAATCTGAACCAAGGGTAAAGAAGCCAGAGACCTGGACCAGTGAGGAAAGAACTCAAATCCAGATATAAATGATTTTTAGATATAGAAGTACTTCATTATTGCTCACTAAGCATGTTAGTTCAAGAATGGGAAAGGTTCCAATTGTCTGCTCAATTAAATGCTAAAGTATGTATTTAACATAAATTAATATGTTTCCAGATAAGCAAAAGCTGAAGGAGTTCATTACTACAGTACATACTGTACAGGAGATGCTACAGGAAATCTTTTAAGTTGAAACGAGAGGACAATAAAAACCCATAAAAAAATGGAAGATTCTCTGGGAAGATTAAATAGCTGGGCAACATAGTACCTATACTATAGTAATTTGACGCATAGAATTTAAGTGACAAAAACATTTTAAAAAGTAGAAAATGGTGCTAAAGTTATGCAATGCATAAAGATATAGTTTTGACAGGATAACATAAGGACTGAATGAAACTATGAAAAAAAAAATTTTTAAGGTAAGGTGCTATTTAAAAAGAGTGTGCTGTAATTTTTAAGACATTTTATATTTAAGAGGAAATGAAAAGAGGAAAAAACTATAGCATTACAAAAATAAAAATAAATAAATAAAACAGTAAAAAAGAGACAAATGCTAAGTAATTCTACTTAAATGAGGTATCTAAATTAGTCTGATTCATAGAAACTGAAAATATATTTATTATTTTCAGTGGTGGGGAGAAGGGAGAGGGGGTTTTTAGTGGGTACAGAATTTTAAATTTGCAATAAGAGATCATTCTAGAGATCTGTTTCAAAGCAATTTAAATATAATTACAATTACTGAAAAGTATTCTTAAAAATGTTGAAGGTAGTAAATTTTATGTTATGTAGTTTTAACCAAAATAAAAAATGAAGGAAAAGTCCTTCACAGTTTCCAAATCTATCTGTACTATCAATGAAGTGATAGTGTATAATAAGGACTTTTCAGACATGAATGATCACAAAAATTTTACCTCAAATACTCGTTTCAGAGCAATTTCATGAAATACATATTTCACATACCAAAATGGTAGGATGCCATGGAACAGAATATGCAACTGTGAAGGATGGGGTCTCCAATGCAGGGGTTAGGTAATCACAATGCACAGGCAGAGTGGTTAAGTGATTATGAAATCTACGTACCAAGATTAAAGAAATCCAAAACTCATCACAATCATTGCCTAGCTCCTAGGTTATTGTTTCTAGTTCCTTTATCAATGGGCTACGCTGAGCATTTCTAGGATGGCGATTTGAGGTGGTGCAGATGTGGGTGAATATTTGGAATGACAAAGAAAGACGAATGGGTAAAATCTGAGCACAATTATTTTTGAGGAAAATGATCTGGACAGATGAATAAATTGAAATAGGTGTGGATACAACAACCTGAATTCGTGGAGAAGACAGTAAGTCTCCAGCCACCTTCCCAACAACAAAATAATTTTAAGAGTAATAGAAGAAACTTAAACATGAATTCACATAATCAAAATAAATAGTGAATTAAAACAAAATAGTCTTTGTGGTAGCACTTGTATGTGACTGAATTAAAACAGGAAGAAGAGAAGCAGACACTCTCAATCAACCAGTATATCATGAACCAGAATTATCTAGGTTTTGGCCAAACAGAGCTAGAATAAAGCATGTTAATCTTTTTGTGAACTTGATGTTGCAAATGGTTACTTTCATCACACTCAGGATCAGCCTACATGCTGACCTCACAAATATCTGCTGTTAGCTAGCGTTTGCCCCTTTACTTCTTAAATATGCAACGTACAGAATGTTGTTGTGTTTGTTATTTTCTTTGTATGTGTGCATGTGTGTGTGTGTACAAGTGTTATTTTCACATATATGTGTGTGTGTGTATATACATACATATATATATATATATATGTATCCCTAAATGTAGAGCAATGTGGATGATGAACCAGTTTGCAAAGCAAAAAAGGAACAAACATCCTGATGAGCATGAAAAGCAGTAATTTAGAGTCATTATTTTGAGTTTGTCCCTTGCTAAAAGAGTATCATAGTAGCTAACACTGCATTCAAGGATTTAAAGTATTCCATAGATTAGCCACATAAGGGCTATTTTGAGACTCACCTCCCTTCATTGTTCTCTTTAACAACTTTCTTCTTTCTCTTATTTTAACAAGATGGATGGCATATTGTGATCTCTTTTCCGTCCCTATGCTTCAGCAGGAAGCTTGCTTGCAGCTGGAATTTGTAATGTGGTGATGCATCCCAGGGCTTTCTTTAGTTACATATGGCACTTCAAAGGATTTTCAAAGGGGCCAGTAGAGAGGATCCTGGGACAGCCTCAGAACGGCATAGGGATCAACATGTGAGGTACTGACTTTGAAGCAACACATGTAGTAGTAGACGTCAGAGCTTTGGTACATGTGGTATTTTTTACTTGAAAAGTCAAATTAATGTACAAACAGAAACCTGGGAAGAATTAGAGTCCTAAACAGCCTGCTTCAGTTATATGGAAAATAATGTTCCTTGTTATTTAAACATATACAGCAGAACCCATTATGGTAGTTAAACTTAGGAAATACAGCAAAGAGAAAGACAAAAAGAGAAAGGAATTCTGGAAAAACAGCTAATGGCATATACAGTTGACTTCCTGATTTTTCTTTGCTAAAATAAAACAATGCCTAAATTCCCCTAGTTTTATATTTAAATAAAAAGTATATCACATGACTATGTTTATTCTCAACACTGCTTACGTTGTTTCCTGGTAGTTATTTAATGAGGAAAATGTGTATCCATGCCTTCAGGTCACTAGCCAGCATTCATCCTAACCACAAATCTAAGTAAGAACCACACATCTGCACTCCACAGCCTGATACAAGCAGAACATGTCTGCAGAAGACTGTGGCAACCAATTCATGCAAGTAGAGATATTTTTAAACTAGTTCGTTGTCTTTGGATAATTAAGTCATTAATTGAATGTGTTAACTTTTATCTTTACTTTGTTAAATAGTTTAAAATCTTGTGATAAATTTTAGTTCCATGACCATCAGAGATCTTAGAGTGCAATATTTTAGGAAAGTATGAGTATGAAATAAACTTTTGAAATATATGGGAAAATTTGATTAAAGTTAATGTTCATTATTGTGTTAACCAGAAGAATTACTTTTTACATTAATAACTAGTTTATTAGCAATATTTAAACAGTGTAAGCTCTTCCAAATAAAGGAGCTAAAATCGAAATGGAATCACTTTGAGAAAATCAGTCCTATTAGTCAACAACACAGTACATGTTCAGTTTTGGTTATGGGAATGTGTGGGAAGCCATCCTTATTTAGCAGAATCAGACTAGGTTGAGCCATGGTATGCAGAGACCTGGCTTCCAGGAACTAACAGCCACAGGAAATCTGTCCCAGATTGCTAGGAACCACGTGGCACTGCAGGGGAGTAGTTCCCAATCTCTTTCTGGAATATTCCCCCTAAGAGAATGACTCCCTAACTCCACCCTCGCCTGTCTATTATAGAAGATGCTCCTCCCAGTCCTGGCCCCCTTTTACCTGTGTATGATAAGTAAAAGAGAGTTGGGTGACTCGTTGTTGTTAGAGGCCAGAGGTAGTATGGCCAGAACCGTCATGTCCCCTCTCATTTAAAGAGTATTAGCTATTGGGTGTTTATTGAGTAGATAAGTTTTTGGGTAATTGAGTGATATACAGCCAACATCCTCTTCTGGCAGTTAACCCTTTTCTCATCTGTGTGGGATGTGGCAGAGAGGCCCCCCACAGGAATAGGCACAAAGTAGCAAAATTTCCTGTCACTGGTATCTGTGGTATGTTTCAAATTATCTGGAGACTCAATTTACCCAAATAAAGAAAATAAACTATTTTGAGAAAACTATATCGAGATTGAAAAACTACATAATAAACAAAATAACAACGTCACAGCTGAAATACCAGCAAAGAAGGAACAGGTTCAAAGCCAAAAGGATCTCTAGTCTGTGCTTGATATTAGAAATAACATGAATAAAATCGTTTTTTACTATTTTACATTAATCTGGAAAATAATTTTCTTCCATTATTAAATGAAATAATTCTGTGTGCCATGCAGCCACCATGAGAAATGCGAAAGAATTAAAATCATTGATTTTCAAAGAAATTTGTACATAGAAACACATATCAGCTGTTTTCAAAAGTTCTTTGTTCTTATTTTGGAAATAAAAACTAAATAAGTGAAAATTATATTTTTCAATAAATACTATACTTATAACTTTTCCTACAGATTTATTAAATGAAAAATGTATATTTTTAGCAAGCAAATCAGTCATGCTACTAACATACAATGCTTTGACCTTTATTAATGTGCAGTAGAATTTAATATTTTACTACGGAAAGTAAGAAATTCACTGTAAATTATGCATTTTATAATTTTATAATATCATATCAGATAGTTAGCTTTAAGTTTTCCTGTTTTATTTTCTTTTTTTGACACTGGGAATTAAATCCAGGGATGTTTTACCACTGAGCCACACCTCCAGTCTTTTTAATTTTAATTTGATACAATCTCACCAAGTTGCTTAGGGCCTTGTTAAATTGTTGAGACTGGCCTTGAACTTCTTGTCCTCATGCCTCAGCCTTCTGAGTTGCTGGGATTACAGGTGTGTGCCACCAAACCAGGCTGGGTAGTAGAATTTAAATTTCTGATTGGAAAATATTCAGAGACCTTAAACCATTGCATTCCACTCCTTACACTCCTTTGGAGTTTTGTCCAGTGTAGTTGAAATTTTGGCCATAAAAATCTGCAGTTGCTTATAAAAAAATTATATACATCTTTGGGCCTTTGGTGATGTGTTTCTTTCAAGTCAATAACACATTATAGGGATAAGAATTGAAAATTAGTAAAAAGATTAGTTTTTGCTCAATAAAGTCATTTTTACAAATGTTTTATCTTCAAGACAATTCTTTGCCCATTACTCAAACTCTCATAGACATACCCTTCAAATATAGATTGATATCATGATATCTAAAATCTTTCTTAGGTTGAAACAGTAGAAAAGTAGTAAAGGAGTCAGTAGATGGAGAACATAAAATCCACGGGTTCTGACTGTAGCTCAGTGGTAGAGCTCTTGCCTAGCTTGTGTGATGTTCTGGGTTCCATCTCAGCATTAAAAAAGAAAAAAGAAAGAAAGAAGAAAAGTGAATTTATATTTTTGTATTTTGTCACTAGAAAGTATATTTTGTCATACCTAATTATAGCATTTCGAACAATATCAATTATAGTATTATATTTAATAATGTAATATTTAATGCATTGTTTTTTAAACTTACACTGTTTTTCATTTTCTAATTTCTTTATTTCCATGAGTTTAGAAAACATATCTGTCTTGCCTCATATTGCGTGCCCTTGGCACATTTCTAACAGGAGATATTTTTATAAATGTTTTGTAAATATCAAATATATGTTGAAGAAATATTGACAGTGTAATTTGCTGCCTTTCTACTTAATATTTTAAAAATATTTTTACTTATTTTTATAAAACAAAGAAATATTTTACATAAAAAGTATTTACCTTCTCAGTAAGATTTCTGAATACATTGAATATTTGTAATATTGTTTTAGTTGCAGGGCTTTAAAAAGTAATTTTTCTTATGTGGTATCTTCATTAATATTCTAAAAGATAAGTAGACAAAGTAGTATGTGATTATATTTTTCTATAGAAAATTGACCATTCATAACTAATTTATTTTTCTCACTATTTTAACCTCACATTATTAATTTTATGTAATTATAGTGATTAGATTTGATAGCTACCTATAGCATCATATATTTTCATGTTTTTCTAGTTAATTGGTGGTTACAACTTCCTTCAGTTTCAGACTGAAGATAAATACAAAATAACATAATATAATGTAATATAATATAAATATATATGTGTGTGCACACATAAAACAATTGAAGTATGTCTAAAATCTATTTCTAAAAATAAAATAGCCATGTATCTGATATTGTTATGCTTCTGAATAACACTGGATGTTAGAAATCATTAGGAACAAGTTCTAATTAGACTGAAATGTCCATTCAGTTGGAATTACATGGAGTATTTATAGCAAAAGAAATGAAAGAGTAGAGTCTTTCCCACTTACTTTTTATCCTAGAAAAAATAAGGGATGTTAATAATATTGATTATTTCAGCGATTCATCAGTTCATTTTCTTTCCATCTTTTTTTGTTTTTTTAACATTGTTTTCCATGGAATATTTTGGGAAGCAATCTAAGATAGGAAAACCTAAAGGAGATCAAAAAGGCAGGAAGCATGTAAAAAATATTTTTAAAACAGGAAAAATATGAAAAATATTAGTTAGTACTGATTCAGAAGCAATGGGTACATATGGCTCAGAATTTTAATTAATATATATTTATCAAAATTATCCTTTACTTTTGAAAACAAAAAATTCATGAGCTTTGATAAAACTGGACTTTTATTCAGAATGGTATTTTCATGTTATATCTTTAAATGTTACTATTTTCCATGCAAATAACTGCACATTAAACTATGACATTTATTTTCTATATGTCCTGTACAAAGAAATATATGGAATCCTTACATAAAACAGAGTTCCAAAAAATAAAATTGCAAGAATGAATACTGATGTTAATTAGGAAATAAACTCCTGAAAATGTTTTACTTGTTAAGCCAGGAGCAATTTTTTAGAGCTATGTGTTGCACTTGGCAGGAAATGAATGAGTGAAATTATTAAATAAAATTAAATTCTTCCAGTATATGCAATTTGTGTATGTATTCTTGATCTATTTTTCATTTCTAGACAAAATTTTTTGTACATGTTTATGCATGTGTGAATGTGTGTGTATGAAGAAAAAAACTGTGGCTAGATTCATGCTGCAAGCAATCAACTAAGAGGCCACATCTCCCTGGGGCAATACTTAAACTCCATACTTATATACAAACCAACCACTATAGACAAGGCAGTATTTACAAAATGGTTAATTTTGCTTACCACCCTGCCTGCAAGTTGATTTCTTAAGTTCCTGTAAGATGCTTTTTTAAATTTGCCATCCTTCTATGGAGTATCTTAATATATTTCGCTGATGTTTTCCAAACAGCTAGGAGGAAGGAAGAAAGACTCCAAATGACAAATATCACTTACCTCATCAGCCTCCAGTTCAAGTTCAATCATACCTAAATCTTCATCATTTATCTTGAAATTCATGCAAATTGTTTATATCAACTGTGACCTTTTTTATTTTAACATTTAGCTTCTCCCCAAAATCTTGAGTAAACTTGATGTTCTAAAAAGCTGTGTCATCTAAGTTTAATGTAATTCTAATGTGTTATTACTTGATATCTGCAACATTTACAAGTAGCACTGTAAATAAATCCTATGGAAGATATTTCAAAGCAAATCAGAAATGCTGAAAACTTTTATAATAATTAGATAAAATACATGAATTTACCCTAGATATTAAAATATATGCGTACAGAAGTGTTAACAAGTCTTTAAACTTTATCATAAGAAATTATAGGACATATTTTTAACTGATACTACAGGACAGGAAACTGCTTCTTTGTGATAATTAATTTTGACATTAACTTATTTAATATAAGTTAGAAAATGCCATGAAGCATCAAAAATAGTACACTTAAATTTTATTTGTTCAGAACATCTGTTTACTTAAGTGTAGAACACTTACATGCACTTCTAGGTACCAAATGCCAAATGGTATAAATTGTTTATGCGAACATAGAGGAGTGATCCTGGCTCAAGGAATCACAGAAAGTGCTAAAATGTTTAGACACTATCATTGTCCATTTGGCTATTACATGAACTGACCTTTAAACATATTGGATTTTCACCCGGCAGAATTTGGTTGGCAGGGAAAACATCTATTTTTTAAAAGCACTAAATAAGTCACTAGAAATCTGCCCAACTTAAAAAAAAAAATTGAAATACTCTCCTTCTTCCTCTATATCCATTTCAACCCAGTCACATAGGTTGTCAATTGTTTCCAGATGTATTTTGTCAATTCAAGGACATACTTGCATGTAGTCAACAGTAATAATTAAAATGCTACTGTTACAACCTGGAAATGTTGAGAACCATGGAAATGACCCATTACCCTGTACCCTAACCCATTACCATGTACGCAATCTTACAGGGAATCACCTTTAAGGAAGCAGAAAATGGTGCAGGGAGGGGGAATTTGACATTCATTATATCTCAATTTTTCCCTTTCTACACACACACACACACTTTTTAACCCAGGTTTTTTGTGATGGTAAGATTCTATCTATATACATACATATACATATGTGTGTGTGTGTGTGTGTGTGTAATTATATATTCATGATGTTCCAATCATTCCAAATTAATGTAGTGGATACCACTGGGGGAAAAAGATGAACACATTGTCATCGAAGATTTAAAAAGGAATATAAAGAAGACACTTCTTCAGTTATATGAACCAATTTATATTTTTCAAAGATGGCTCTGGTTTCAGAATGTAAGAAAATATTAGAGAGATTATAAGTCAAAGTATTGAGATATTAGGATGCTTATGAAGTAATCAAAGTGATAGCAAACAAAAGTGAGAGCAGGAAGAATGGAGAAAGTGGACATTTTTGAAATAATTTTTTAATCAAGCCATGCTATTTTTCTCTTTATCTGTTATAGGTTCTGATAGAAATCTGCCCTCATAACAGGAAATGAAGAGGAATATTGTTAGGATTAAAATCAGCTTCCATTGCCACAATGCCCCTGATAGCAAATGAGTCTGAATGTATTACTTACATTTAAAATAAAATCATCTTTCTACATCCTTTAAAATTTATTGTTTAGGGATACTGTCTATCCAGGGCAAGAGTCATTAGCCTGTTGTTATTCTGATAGAAAAAAAAAAAACTTGTACTTTTACTCATTAGTATAGTATCTGTCTATAGTTTAATCATACAATTGCATCAGGATATGCTCAATATGATGACATGATAGCTGTCACCAGACTTGGTGGTAGCCCTAATAGTGGTCTCAGTGTTCAAAATAAAATTGATGGTAGTTACGTCAACAGGACATAAAAGGCAACTGACTGAACCTCCAGAGTTGGAACAGTTTCCGCAAGAATATAAATTAACTATTGATATATAAATCAAAGAACAAAAATAAATGCCCACAAGTTACTAGTGATATAAAAAAATGATTTAATAAATAAGTACATGGGGAAGAACAGCCAACTGTCCATGACAAAAATATTCCAAAAAAAAATGACTCTCCCATAAAAAGAGAAGCATAATTCCATATGCCGTAATGATGGTTGTACAGGGTGTCTTGTGGAAGGGGTGAATGAAAAGGAGGATTGGCCCCACTCATGGACCTGAGTATGCAGCCAACAACTGTCATAGACCTATCACTGCACCTCAAGATTGGACGAATCCTAGGTATGATCCATGCATGAGAGCTGCCCATGGATAGATTCAGGATAATCTTATCTTGCATAATTATCTTGCATAATAACTAAGCATTCTTGCTTAGTTATTTATGTCTTCTCTATCCTACATCTTCTATACTTTTTATCTAAAATGGATCTACTCATTAAATCTCTTGCACATGAAACTTGGTTTTGGGTTCTGACTCTAGGAAATCCAAACCAAGTCAATAATAAAGAAAAAATGAAATGCATAAATTCTGAAATTATATTAATTTCAAATCCTGGACCATCTGTAAAAGCAGAAATTAATGAAGTTTAAAATTCACTGCCCTTCATTTGTACATATCCATTCAGAGCCATGAAACAAAGCCTGTTAACATGTTAAATTGCTAATATGCTTTTACAATATTTGTAAAAAAGTAAGTGTAATAATAGGGTATTGTGTAAAACTGTACAGTCTCATTCTACTTTGACTTCATTATCAGCATATTATCTCACACTGTTTTGGAGAGTCTAGTGCGTTTTTGAAAACCAGTATGATTATTACACACCTAGCTTTGCACTGTGGAGGGATAAGCCTGAAAGTTGAAAGGTGACATGAGTTGTTCCCTATTGCACTAGCCTGTAAGTAGAAGAATGGCAGTTATAGAGGGAAAACAATATTTACAAAAGCCAGAACTAATCTGTTCTGAATTCTTCCACCTGAAAATTGTGGGCAGAAATTAGGACTTAATCAAAACAAAACTGTTCTGTTCAGGACTGTATTGTGTAAAATGAGTACATTCCATTATGATGTCTTTTTTTTTTCTTTTCCTTTTTTGATGGAATCTCATTAAATTATAATTATCAGAATTTCTGTATTGGAAGAGTGCAAATCTGTACTATTACTAAAAATTGGAAATGAATCTGTTAGCACAGTAACATGTTTCACATGTCTTATTTAAAATAAAAATATTAATCAACTATACTAATGGAATATTGTTATTTTCCTTTCTTTCTATAGATCATGGGTTTACAATTAATTTGTTTATAAAGGATATTAAGAAAAAATGGGGGAAAGTATTATATATTTATTATTTTTTATTTATATATTTTTAAAATTTATTTTTATTGTAAACAAATGGGATATATCTTATTTCTCTGTTTGTACATGAAGTAGAGGCATACCATTTGTGTAATCAGATATTTACCTAGGGTAATAGTTTTGACTCATTCTGTTATTTTCTCCTCCCACCCCTCTTTTCCCTCTATACAGTCACTCCTTCCTCCATTCTTGCCCCCCTCTTACCCCCCATTATGGGTCATCACCTGCTTATCAGTGAGATCATTTGTCCTTTGGTGTTTTGAGATTGGCTTAATCACTTAGCATGATATTCTCCAATTCCATCCATTTGCCTGCAAATGCCATAATTTTATTATTTTTTATGGCTGAGTAATATTCCATTGTATATATATACCACAGTTTCTTTATCCATTCATCAATTGAAGGGCATCTAGGTTGGTTCCACAATCTGGCTATTGTGCATTGAGCAGCTATGAACATTGTTGTGACTGTATCTCTGTAGTATGCTGATTTAAGTCCTTTGGGTGTAGGCCAAGGAGTGGGATGGCTGGGTCAAATGGTGATTCCATTCCAAGTTTTCTAAGGAATTTCCACACTGCTTTTCAGAGATGCTGCACTAATTTGCATCCCCATCAGCAATGTATGAGTGTACCTTTTTCCCCACATCCTCTCCAACACCTATTGTTGCTTGTATTCTGGATAATCACCATTCTAATTGGGGTGAGATGGAATCTTAGGGCAGTTTCGATTTGCATTTCTCTTATTACTAAACATGTTGAACATTTTTTCAAGTATCTGTTGATTGCTTGTAGATCTTCTGTGAAGTGTCTGTTCATTTCCTTACCCCATTTGTTGATTGGATTATTTGTATTGTTGGTGTAGAGTTTTTTGAGTTCTTTATAGATTCTGGAAATTAGTGCTCTATCTGAAGTATGAGTGGCAACGATTTTCTCCCACTCTGTAGGCTCTCTCTTCTTATTGCTGATAGTTTCCTTTGCTGAGAGAAAGCTTTTTAGTTTGAATTTATCCCAGTTATTAATTCTTGCTTTTATTTCTTGTGCAATGGGACTCCTGTTAAGGAAGTCTGATCCTGGGCCGACATGTTGAAGATTTGGACCTACTTTTTCTTCTATAAGATGCAGGGTTTCTTGTCTGATTCCAACTTCTGTTCAACATTGTCCTCTTAACTCTAGCCAGAGCAATTAGACAAACCAAGGAAATTAAACGGATAAGAATAGGAAAAGAAGAACTCAAACTATCCCTATTTTCTGATGACATGATTATATAATTAGAGGAATGAGGAAATTCCACCAGAAAACTTTTAGAGCTCATAAGTGAATTCAGTATTATATATTTAAATCAATTAAATAGGTGGTCATTTTTTGTAGATTTTGTAATTTTTTCAATACTTGATAGAATGTTAAATTTGTACTTTGAAAACAAAACGTAACAAAAAGCAGTCAAGACATATAGACAATACTGAAATGGTAGAGTAGAACCAAAATATTCTAAATTACATGGAATTTAAATGACCTACTCCCCCCCGCCTAAACATGGTAACCATTAGCTCCAGGAAGCTCTTTCACTTCAGCATAATTAGATTTTTTTTTTGAATATTAAAAACCGAAACTGTCAATCATATTAGTTACATTTGAAGTGCTTGACTGTCACCTGTGGCTAGTGTTTTCCGTGTAGAATAGTGCAGAACAGAACATTTTCATCAACACAGAAGGTTCTGTCACACAGTGTTTGTCAAACATTCAGTTGTAAGGCAGGGATCCTTAAACTGGATAGGACAGGAAGACAAACAAAATGCCATCAATAGGAAGCTTTTTTTAAATACAAAGGCACAAGTAAGTATGAAGTGGGAAACTGACATCCACAGACTTAATCCCTCAAATCCTTTAGTCAAAGTCTTTACTCAGATTTCATGTCATGGTGGTCTACCTTGATCAGTCTGTTTAAAATTACATTATGTTACTCCACGCTTTCCCTATCAATATTGCTAACTTTCATTCTCTTGATTTTTTTTCTTTAATATTTTTATGGCAATTCAAAATTACACATTATAATTTTATATATGTAATATACATTGACTATATAAAATTATACTACATAATACATACAAAATATATAAATTAAATATATACATTAATAAAAAATTAAAAGATAAAAATATATGAAATTATATATATAATATTATATGTAAACATATAAATTTGCCTCTCCTCCAGCTTATAAACTCTATTATAAATATTTTTACCTACATGTTTTAGTGACATATTCTAAGGATGAGAACAGACCTGGAGCATAATTTGCCCTCAATATATATCTGTTGCCTTAACCAATTTTCCCATTTAAAATTCAGCATACTATCTTGTTAGAGACAAATATGGCTACAATTTGAAGTGTAAATGGAATTATTGCTGAATTAAGGCCTAATATATCAATCAAGAGAGTTATTTTCTCTTTTCTAGGAAGTTATATAATTTATTTTTTAGAAAATGAAGATGTGAATTTTAAACATAATTCATTTAAAAGGAAATAAGATAAAAGTTAAGATGTACTAGTTTTTTAATTAAAAAAAAACAGGGACTGGTAAAAAATATAAAAGTCTAGAAATAAAGGTTAGACGTAAGTATACCACCATATTTTTTCTATTAGGTCTCTCGGTACCAAGATGAGGGTCATAGGCAAGGTCAATATTAAAAATAGATTGTCTATTCCTCCAATTATTATCAAATTGGAATTTACGAGCCTCCATATAAGTACACAATACATAATACTGATGACAACCTACAAACTGTACCACAGAGCATACGTTGGGAAAGGAGAAATTGCCTAGAGAGGTAGTGAATCCGAAAGGATGGCATATTCTCCTGGATGCCTCCAGTGAGAGTCATGTCCATTTGACCCTGAAAGAGGGAATTCAAAAGTTGTTTAATGGTACAAAAGAGACTGCTTATCACAGAGAGATTTTTCTTTCTCTTTGCCCATTAAGAAATGAAAATACAGGAGTTATAAGATCCATGGTTGTTTATGTATGTATGTACATATATGTGTATGCATATTTGTGTGTATATATGTTTCTATGTGTATATATATATGTATATATCTGTATGTATGCTTTCATATTTTAAGATTTTTTTCTATTATACTAACAGGATTTTCTTGAGGAAGGATTCCATCATCTAGGAGAAAGAACAATAATTATGACTTTGAAAAATTCTAGGGAAATTATAAACAAATTGTAACTACTTAACACTGGAGACAAAAGCAACATGGGAAGTGGTGGGTATTATTAGGTCCAAAGCTTAACATCTGTGCACCCATTTTAAAACCTTACTGCCATTTTATAAAATAAATTTCATTTTCCTGCCCTAGAGATAAGTTTCACTCTCCTGCCCTAGAGAGGTGCTTGCAGAGAATCCAAAGTTAAAAGATAACTCCCCATTCCCCTTCCTCTTCGCCACCTGTTAACTGACCTAAGATATCTCCTCACTTGTCCTATCAGCCCACTGCAAGGCTTCACACAGATAGCACATGTGAGCTTGTGCTAGCAACCCAAACCAGTTCTATAAAATGCCCCAAAGCTAAATTTTCCTTACCCTCTCTCACCTTTTCTGAGCGATGGTCTGTATCAGATTTTGACTGACAAATAAAACTCTATGTGTGGATCTCCTCGCCTGGTTTCTGAGTTGCTCGTCCACATTTCACTTTCCTTTCAGGTATTCTTACTTGCAATCTGGAATTTAAAAAAATAGATGAATCCTAGTGACACCAACTCTGATAGTAGTAGCAAGATCTAAATCTTCATATTTAAAGTCTGGTAGATACAGAGATAAATCACCAAACTTGGAAAGACAGAAGGACAATGCTAAGGGCATTATTCTCTGGGATTCAATTGATGATGGAGGCAGGAGATGTAGTGAAAGTCTAAACTTAGCACAGAGTTGACCTCATGGTGGTAGAAGGCTTGTGTCATCTCACACTCAGCACTGCTCAGTTTCATTTTTAAAATTCACGGGAAGAGTAGGTGTCTTTACTCTGAATACAAGAGCATTATCTTGTCCACTCTTTATGGGCTGGATGAGTGGGCACAGGATGTTATGGCAACAGCAAGGGTTCACCTTTACGTCAGATCTACTTATTCTTTCATGGGAGAAGTGAAAGGTGTTCAGTGCAGCTGAGAGTCATGGAGGAAGCCTCACCATGTCCATGATATGGCAATGTTGTCCTTGATGTTTAGGGTAGATGGAGTTTCTTAATTTTACACTATAATCTTGACCTGCAAGTTTGACAAAGCTCTTTGTTTCAATTATAGAACTGAGCAGATGGGGGCTCTTTCTTTCTTTCTTTCTTTCTTTCTTTCTTTCTTTCTTTCTTTCTTTCATTCATTCTTTCTTTCTTTCTTTCTTTCTTTTCTCTCTTTCTTTCTCTCTCTCTCTCTCTCTCTTTCTTTTTTTCTTTCTTTCTTTCTTTCTTTCTTTCTTTCTTTCTTTCTTTCTTTCTTTCTTTCTTTCTTTCTTTCTTTCTTCTTGTTAAACGTTCTCAGCCTATAAAATCATAGGGTATACTGTTAGTTTCCTTAGGGTGCTGGAATAAATTACCACAAACTTGGCATCTTAAAACAACAGAAATTTATTTTCTCACAATTCTGGAGACCAGAAGTCTGAAATCTAATATGCCTAGGCCCCTTGCAGGGCTTCAGGGAAAGTATTAGTTCCTTGCTTCTTCCAATTCTGGTGGCTTCCCTGTCATTTATGGGCTTGTGGCCCATAACCCAATCTCTGAGACCATCTTCACACTGTAATCCTCTGTGTGTGTCCCATGGAATCTCTTCATCACTCTCTCATGAGCACATTAATGACTGACTTTACTTAGAATTCACCTTCATAATTCAGGTTTGGCACCTTCCAGCCGAGAAATTGCCAGCGTTCCTTTATCTTTTGTATTCAGAAATTCAGGATGCTATCCTTTCTTTACCGCCATTTGGAATTGAATATATTCCTATCTTGTCATAAATCCTCACAAATACTGAAAATATCATCTCTTCACCAAGATGGCAAACTGTAAAACTGCTAAATACATACATCAAATAGAAGATAATTAATATATTTGTACATATGTCTTACATAAATACTTTTGTTTGATAAAATTATGCCTAAAATAGCTGTCCTATTATATCAACAAAAATATGCGAATATATTTTGAAACATATTATGTTCTAAACACTGTTCTTAAAATCTTTGTAGATTAATTAATTAAATACAATATTTTTCACTCAGTGGAGAAGATTGTATGACCCCTGTTTTACAGAGAATATCCTGATTTGCAGGGATACTGGGGATGGATTTGGAATGATGGTACATTTATATCAATTTGCTCAAATTCCTATGGGATTTGAATTCAAACATTAGTCCTGAGTCGGCCCTTCATCACAGCACTAGACTATTGGTGACATTCCTGAGGCCAGTAATATGACTCATGCTTATTTAGAAGAAATATTTCAACTCATTTACTTGGAAAAGGAAGACTGCAGCAATAGCATTAAGGTGATTGCTCATCCAAAGCCCTCTTGCCTCCCCAATCTCAAACAGCAAGCAAATCTATTTATTTTGCTACTTGCACTTTCACTGCTAATATTGTCTATATCAAAATTAGACCATAGTGTTAGTTATTATAATTTCACATTTACTACTTACTGTATTTTAACTTCTCCACTTTATACAACCTTTAAACATCATGATTTAGTTAATTATGCAGTAATAATGTTACATATATTCACATGTAAAATATGTTATGAAATAGCCATATGATACACAAAATTCTCAGAGGAAGAAAAAAAATTAATCTTCACTAGGCTCTGGTTATATACCCGGCACTTTTCATGGTAAGACATTTTGTTATTTATTCAACCTTTTTTACTACAATTCCCCAATTTGCAGAGTAAATGAATAAGTCATTTTTAAAAATGTTTACACATACATATCCATATTCCTATATTTTTAAAAGAGCATATAGGTAAATAATGAAAGATATTTAAGGAATAAATATGTACATATATAAAAAAGAATGATACATATTTAGGGATAGTTAACAAGAACAGATATAGAGGGAATGCATTTGGTGTAAGATGGAACAAAATAGATTAATCAAGTTATGTACAGTGGATACATGTACACACATTCAAATTAAGAAATAATAAAGTTAATGATTGGCTTAAGTTCACTGAAATATACATTATAATAATAAATGGTACATTTGAGTTCCCATTAAAATTCCAATACTTAATAATTTTTTTCTTAAATGTTAATATAAACCTATCAGCATTACAAATAAAGCTATATTGATAGAGTTTCTTAAAGCTTTTCCACATTATATATAGTTATTTGATTTGTCAGAATATATACTTAATAGTTCTGTAGTTCTATGTATATGTTTGAATATAATTCATAGAAAATATTGATGAAACTTATCAAACAAATTTTATTTTTGTGCAGTAAGTTTATTCATTGTTATTTGAATTTTCTAGAACAAATGAGCAAGTAGAAAATATAGATATATATACACATTTGTATTAATGTATATATTCTTACACATATATGTGTGTGTGTATATCCCTATCTCTTTCTTTTTTTATCGGTCTCAGGTAGACAGAAAGAGAGACAGAGAAAGAAACTGATTTATTTTTCTCCTGAAGACTGGCAAGTCCAAGATCATGAGAAGAGGCAGGATGGCTAGGCAAACTAGGTTAGCTTCTGATGTCAAGAAATATTTTCTTCCTCAGGGAAATTTAGTTTTGTTCTCAAGGTCTTTGACTGATTGAATGAGACCCACACATTATCCAAGCAATTTCCTTTTGCTTAAAGTGAACTGATTGGAGAAATTGACCATATGTACAAAATTCCTCCCAGATCCCTCACAGATCCAGAATAGTGTTTGGTTGAAAAATACGGGTACTTAGAGCCTCACCACACTGACATTACAAGTAACTGCCACACCCATTTTCTTTATATGAAAGAAATAAATTTAGTCACTTAAAATCATGTACCTGCTTCTACTATAGCTCCCATCACACCCTTCCTAATCACTGGGAAAAAAATGAGCTATTTTACCAATGAGGATCAGTTTCCTTTTTCCACTTTTGCCACACTTCTAATTTTCTGATGTTATGTCTATGCTTTTCTATTTTAAGAGCAAGATCTTGCAAATTTAATCATACTTGTTTCTGTCAGAAAAATCTAAGCAGCAGGAATTTTTAATTCTTGGAAGAAAAATGACAAGTATTTTGACAATGGTACAAAGAGCTCATTATACCTTGTTCATACATCTTTATTATATTTTCTTCTCAGATTAAATGTAACTGGAATTTTGCTACTTTGAAATATATTTTCCTGGTCACATAACCTTCAGGACTTGCTTGCTGTCTTTGCTCAGCAGGCTTCAAATATGCAAAGATGTAAAATGTGATCAGTTCTGTAATGACTAATTTTAACAATGAACTGTAGGAGGGTTAAATATAGGCATTGGCATGCCATTATATGTAATCAGGAACAGTGGGTACAGTAAAATCATGGGGAATAGCTGGAGGGTAGGTTTATTATAAGCATCAAGCTTGAACAAAGCACAGGAAAGAATGTTATGTTTTGACTGATGGAGTTGCTTTTTAAAATGCCTGTGGAGATTAAAAAAAAAAAAAGCTTAATTAGTTTCAATCTTGTCTAAGTCTTTAGTTATGCCTGCTCATTGCTTCAGGGTTTGCTACAATAGAAAACAAAACAAAACAAAACAAAACAACTTTCTAAATGGTCTGAATAAAGCTGTTTGCCTTGTAAGACAATATTAATATTCTAGTACTGTATGAACATGATGTCTTTTGAAGTGACCGCGTTTGAAAAATATTCACAACCAAGTAACAACCATTCCTAGATTATGTTCATCTAAGGTAAGTTGTCTTTTCATTTGCCTCCCAAGTATTAGATTATTTTCAAAAAAATTTTTGGCAAAAATATTTGAAGGGCATGTTTGAAAATTTTAACCCTAGCTCATAAGTTTTACATTTTTTTTTGTAAAAATTCTTTCTCCCCACAAAGCCAAAGTAGTCTTCAAGGTTAAGGTTATATACTTGAAAAAATAATTGTTTATTTCTGTCACCCCACCACTACCAGGCCTGCAGATGGTAATGGTGTTTAACACAGATGTACTTTCCTCTGCAGTATCCTGGTAAAATCAATGAAATCAGTTAATATGGTGAAAGATGGCTGAGTTCCAGTTTACCTCCAGGTCTACAGAGCAACAGCCTCACCTTAAAAGGGGTTTTGCAGCTACAGTTGTTTCAGCACTCCTGCCTCATTGTCATCATCTATGAAATAGGAAAACGTATAAACTTTATCTACTTAGGGATTTTCTAAGGTTTATCATCATCTTACCTCAGATGTATCCCCTTTTAACTCGTTTAGGGTATAAAATAGCAATGTCAAATATCTGAGAAGGTAAGCCTTGAATCACTTTGTCAGTCCAAATGGAATGAATGACCTATTTAAGATCAGCTCTGTACAGATCTGTGGGTCAGTTTCCAAATAGAAACCTACTGAATACTTTTTCCTATAGCTGTGAGTGCTCTCTTCCTTCATAGTGTTACACCATATTGTCCAACAGTGATGAGTATTTTTGACAATTATTATGTGGCAAGCACTAAGAATTTATTTTATCCTCATATATTGTAAATATATGAGCAAATGCCATATAATCCTAATTTTAGAGATAAGGTAACTTGCTTTAAGTCACAAGCTAATTAGAATAAGTAACAGAATTTTATCCAAGCCAGTCAGAGAAAACAACCTACTTTCTTCACATTTATGCTTAACTGATGCTGTGGCATAGTCTTTTAGTTGCTTACCACGTTAAAATTTTAACATTCTTCTTAAATGATAAAATTTCAAAAAATTTGGACTAATGGTCACGGAGAATAATACTACATTTTCCCTTGAGCTTACATATTGTATGGCCAGGGGATTATTTCTATTTCTTTAGACAAATACAAAAGCATTATTGTTCATTTATCTGTCACCATAATAAATACCTAAAATAATTAGATTTTAAGGAGAAATCATTTGTTTTGGCTCACAGTTTTAGAGGTTTCAGTTCATGTGGACCCATCAACCCATTGCTTTCAAGACCAGGTGAAGTTGCTTGAATGGCAATGACCAGAAATGTGACTAAGAAGCAAAATCAAAGGGGGCGGGCCAGAGAGAGAAAGATAGAAAGTGGGGAAGGAGGGACCAGGATCCCATAATTAATCCACTTTGGGACATATCTCTGGTGACATACAGACCCCAAAGGACTGACATCTGGAAGGTCCACATTCTTCCCAGTAGAGTTTCCCTGTAATGTAAGGCTTTAACACATGGACATTTGAGGGAAACGTCAACAAAACAAAGCAAAACAAATTAAAAAAACAGCAAACATCATGTGGTATCTCAAAAATTTCTCAGGATAGAAGAAGTGTAAAGATATTATTCTATTCAACCTGGCTTTCTGTGGGGAACAAAAATGCAATTGTTGGCACTTCAGTGATCCTCTTTGCTCATGCAGCAGGAACCACTGCTTAGGAAATGCCAGGAGATAATTATAGAGAACCAAATGTCATCCATTGACAGTCTATGTGAATATGCCTTTCAAAGGTCAAAATAAAATATTATATAAACTTATTTGCTGTTGATTTCATTCATTTGTCATATGCTGTGCAATCTAACAAATTCTAAGTGATAAAATCCCTTACATTTGGTTTGGATGAAATTAGATTGGGTAAATCACATGAACTGCAGACATGCTTTTCTTGAGCCAGACCCTCTTTTTAAAACTAGAAATTTTACATGAAGTTTCAGATTTTAGTTTCCTGTTGGAATTTCACATCCAGTAACAGTGATAGAACATGTATTCCATTATACATTCATCTGCCCAGCATCCAAAGTCTTTTATTCATCGAGCTTTTATTTTTGCATTGATTGTCCTTTCATCCAATTTAGCCATTGCTGGTCTATCAGTTTGTTGTAACTCCTTGATGTTAACTTGCTTCAATGCACTACTTCGGTTTAGTATTAAAAGAGATGCTACCCCAAAAAAAAAAAAAGAAAAAACTCTCAGCATTAATAATTTTGAATGCTGCAATAAAGTGCTTTTATTTGTTTAAAAAGTGCTACAGTAGATAAAATATTTTACTGAAGAGCAGAAAGGTATGAATTAATGATGTATATCTTAGAAAAATAATATTCCCAGATTTTATGCTACACTTTGGGTTGACAACACACTAGTATGATATTTATTATATTTTATTTATACATAAAATGTATTTTAAGAAAGCTGTAGCATAAAGCATATTCCTATAATTTGTTACCATGGTATAGAAAGTCATTTATTTATTAAAAACAAAGCATGTAATTTGCTGCAATCATTTTAGTTGTTTTAAGACTCATGGATCCTTGTGTTTATTCTCTTGTGCTCCCAGATACTTTAAGAAATATATTATTTCTTTCTAACCATTCCTATTTAATTGCGTTCCAGAGTAGTTGTTAATTTGAAAATAGTCTCTGCACTCCATTTTCACACAATGTTTTAATACAAAGAAATGATTTACATACATTCAAAAATTTGTACAGTACTTTTATAATCATTATTGTTGTTATTTGTCATAAAGTGAGTGATTGGAAGTATGTTTATTTCTCATTATAAAGAAATGTTCCCTTAAACAGCACTTCTTAGCTGGCTTTGATTTATTCTTCCACATGCTAGACAAAAATGTCCTTCAAATGCCATTATCATATAGCTCCCTACTTAGAGCACTTCAACATAATTGCATCTCAGGAGTGAAGGGCTCTCAGTGATTTCTGTTTTAGAGTTAGCAATGAGAAAATTTTTCTTATTTAAATATATATTAAAGCTAGAACATATCTCCATTTGTGGGCTGGCAGACTTTCTTGCAGTCACCTAATGAGGCAATTTTTCACAAAGACTACATCAATCTTTACTACAGTTTATCTGGATCTTAGAGGTTAAGATAGAAGGAAATCAAGGACTTCAGTCAGCTTTAATATATCCTTGATTTAAGGAATTGCATGCAGCCCTAAAAGGGAACAAGGGAAAAATGTCTTGTTATTAAGGGTGTTGATTTTCCATGAAACAAAGTCAACACTGAGATTCTAATAACAGATGGTTAGAGCTATCTTATTTACAATTGAGGTAGATCTTTAAATGGAACAAGTTTTATCTTAGAATAAGACCAAAGATATACTAAAGCCAAGTAGTTTTGGAAAATAGATAAAACAAAAGCATCATTATCCACTTGCAATGAACCATAAGCATTATATTGTAATATATTTAAGTAATCAAAACTGTGCATAGAAGTGAAAGAAGAAAAATTGAAAAGACAGCTAAGACCTAATAATGAAGGAAGAAAAGAAAAAAACTGGAAATATATACAAGTGTTTTAGAGTAAGCATTAGCAAAGTCATCAGAAAAAAGGTCACTGAAGATCAGACTGTCTTTAATATTTTACAAAATATTTGAAATAGTCAATTCAAAATATGCATGTAACTAGTGCACCATGTAAATAAGACAAAAAGTGTAAAATCTTTACAAAACCAATATTTATGTGGAATAAAGTAATGATATATTGAGAATTTTTCTAAAAATATGGGGAATTATTTTCTAAATCATTGTTTCTTAAATATGAGGGGGAATGTCATAAGGTGCTAGTATTCTATAGAGTTTTAAAGTTTATGAAATTGTGAATTTTTTAAAGTAAATAAAACTTTACAGTATTTTCATATATACACACAAATAGTAGATGTAAAGGGGCTAAACAAATCAGAAGAGTGGAAGAATGAGAATGAGGGAGGGAGCAAGGGAGGAACAGGGGGGAATGGGGATAGACATCAAATTCCTTGTATGTATGATTTTTGTCAGAATGGATCCAACTACTATGTATAACTATAGTACTTTAATATTAATTAATATTTTTAAAATAAAAATGGAGAGATAGATTAATAGGATGAAAGAGATTCAAAATATTGAAAGTTGGAGAAAGCTAACAATACTATAAGGAATATTTGTTCTTTCTAGGTCACCAGCATGATCCAAAATGACTGTATATATGCAGGAACTGACAGTGAACATGATAATGATGGCATATCAAGCCATTGAGTTGTAGAGAATATCTTTCTTTTTTTTTTTCTTTCAAAAAACAACATTCTAGAGTCTAATTTCTTCCCATATGGAACAAAAAATGTTGCCATACAAGTACAAAACATAAAGATAAATATGCATTCAAATATTTCATTAAATTTTTCTTTAAACAAGTAATT
Organism: Sciurus vulgaris; assembly: GCF_902686455.1. NCBI lineage: Eukaryota > Metazoa > Chordata > Mammalia > Rodentia > Sciuridae > Sciurus > Sciurus vulgaris. The sequence continues at coordinate 107,691,977 of NC_136464.1, read as the reverse complement.
AATGAGGAATTATCTATAATTTACTTTTGGTACAACCGCTTGTTTTTCTGTGTACAGAATTGAATGAAATGTCATCAATTATAGTCATGTTTTCTTATTTTATAAGTAAAAAGTGGACAGGTAAAGATTATGTAATTTTTTTCTTATAGAAAATAGTTGAATCCAGTTAATATCAAATCCAATCCATTTTATTTTTTTCTAATAATTCTCTGCTCAAAAGAATAAATACAGTATGTTGAATCATAATAGAATTTTAGTGAATAATTTCATCATATATAATTTAAAATGTTTATTTTCCTTGAATTAATCACAGTCTATAATAATATTTGACTTTGTGGTTACAACAAATTATTTTAATCTGAAGCTTCTGTTACTGATATTTTCACACATTCCTATGCATTTAGTAGTCAATTTAATTAATTAGAATAATATACTCTTTCTCTTGTATTTATGTCAGGAACTGTTTTTAAACATCTGTAAAATGTTAAATCATTTTAATTAAATTTGACATGTTTTATAAATAACTATACTGATAAGTTTGTAGAACATTTCTATAATTCTAGTATACAGTGCTTACTGATCATATATAAAGGATAAAATTTTCTCAGCGAAATCTGAGTTATCTGCTCAGGAATTATAATTTTGTCTTTACCTCGTTTCATTAAACCCTAATAACAGGACCTCTGTGTAGTAGGCATGATTCATTTCATTTCCCAATGAAACACAGGTATAAAAACAGTTACAATACTTCTGAACATCTTTTCCTTACATAGCTATGCCTGTTAAGTGACATTTTCATAATCTGCTGTGTTAAAGAATTTGAACTTAGTTAAGCAAAAATACATTTTCATAGGAAGCAAAGACTCAAATCAAGGGTACATAATCATTACATTGTACATTGTCAGTAGCTTCCGACAATGTCAAGTATGGGCATCAAGATATGGCATGAAAATGATATATCATTAATAAAGGTTACATTAACTTGCAAATATATATTTTTATTTAGTAAGTTTCAAATAGATATATGTTTCATGACTTTATCATAATTATTCACATGAAAAGAGTAATACAATATTCAAGTTTTTATTCAAAGTATATATATGAATTTATATAGCAATAGAAAATGAGAACAGTAAGCTTATTATTCAAGTCACTTCTCTTTGTTGAAACACACACAGGCTCACTTTCACAAAACTATATTAACCAGAATTAGAAAGAATGAAAGAAAATAAAATATGAAAGTATGGAATTTTCTCTTCCTGCCTTCCTTCCTCTTATATCCTCCTTTCACCTCTTTCTCACTTCTTCCCTACTTCTTTCTTTTAAGTGTATTTCCAGAACCTGTGGATAAACATTTTATGTGCATGCATAGAGACAGATGTATATGTACATACACAGCAATAAAAAGAAGAATAAACATTTTCTAACAGCTTTGGAATGTGTTTTTATTCTTTCATCATTAAGTTTAACTTTTAGTCTCTGTGACTCCTTTAGTTGGTCTTGGCTATGATAGTGTCCCAGATATTCCTTATTTTTGAAACCTTGAAATTCTATAGAATACTAGGCACATAATCAGTAGAATGCTCCTCTGTTGGGATTCCTCTATTCTTTCCTTGTGGTTAGCTTGTGCTTCTGAATTATACAGAGGCAGACCACAAAAGTGAAGTTCCATTTTCATCACATTGAATAGAAAACACATACTATCAACAGAACTTTTCACAATTTATATTGACCTTAATCAGCTGACTGACATTTGTCAGGTTTTCCACTGTTAATAGCTCTTTCCTCTTCCATGTACTCTTTGAACAAATCACTATGGCTTGCACATCATTAAGGAATAGGGAGTTATGCTTCACCTTTTTGAGAGCAGACAATCTACACAAATTATTTGGAACACTTTTGCACTGGAGATTTGTCTTTCCTCTCTATAGTCATTCAATTATTTGTTTATATCAATGTGGATTATTTTTATATACTTTATTTTGAATTTTACTGCATAAAATTGTTCCAGTGTTGATCATGAAGCACTTTTGTTCTGTTCTTGGGTCTCATTGCACAGTCCCATGTGTGTGTTTGTTTTAATTTCTGAGAACTTTTTTATTTTATAGAATAACAATATGCTCCAGGACTATTCTTATATATTTAATGTTCTAGTCTTACAATAAACCATTTCTATTCAGATTCCTGTGTCTTTTCATTGGAAAATGGTATTATGGATCAAGTTCTGGGTCTAATTTTTTCAATTACATGCATTAAATCACATATTTGTTGCTACTTGAGTGCTATTGTTTCTTGTCCCTGTCAGTGGAAGGAATGGATTTTCATATGTGAACACTCATGCACACATACACACATATGATTTTTGTCTGCAAATGTACATATGTATGTATATTCATACAGACATGTGTGTACTAGTATATCCATTACTATATGCAATTATTTATTTTACATAGTTAAAATTGTTCTTATTGAAATCAACAATTTTAATTAACTTCCACATAGATCATTCTACAGTTCTCTTCCTTGTCTGAAACTTCTCACTCCCATAGTAAGAAACTGTTCTGAGCATTTTTCTATTAACTTATGTGTTCGACTGCAACATACATGTGTCACAGTATCAGAATTGTTAACTCAGATCCCTTTGGAAAACAACTTCAGTAACTAGAGAATAATGCTCATATAGAGTTTATTTTGCACTTATCATTTCATATTCTACCTATTTCTAAAGTCTCTTATGTGAGAACATTCTATTTCACTCTGTCAGAGAGCTCATTGACTGTATTTATAACACAGGTTTTTGGTCACACTATGCATTCTGTCGTGGGATCCCCAATGTCTGATTTTTTTCAATTACATGCATTAAATCACATTATTAATAAAATTTTGCAGGTTTTGCCAATGCATAATAATTTGTCCAATGCATGTTTCCACCACCACAGCATCACAGTGTAGTTATACTACTTTAAAATTGGCCCTATGATTCATTTATGAGCTTTACCTTACAACTCTCTATTAACCTCCAATATTCGTATGATCTCTTTTCTTACCTTTTTTGAAATATATTATATTTAGAATAATTCATTATACAGATTTTGTTAGACTAAATTTTTTTCACTCAGCAATATTTAAGATTCATTCATACTTTCATTGTGTTTGATAGCTTACTTTTTAAAATCAAGTAATATTCCATTGTATGTATAGTCCTCTTTTTTAAAATTTATGCATTTCTCTTATGTACCCAAGAAAAGTCATCTATTTTCTGTTTTTGAGTCTTCTTATCTTGTAAGGATGGGAATGGCAACTTTCAAATTCTCCATGTTGGAACTGAACATGGAAGTTATTCATATTTTCATGTGTGTTCTTTAATAGAAAATTTAAATACTATAGAAAATAATGAGAAGGAACTAAAAATATATAAAATAAATTTTTTCTAATATCACATCTGTAAACATCTTATGTCCAATTTCATTCATTAATTTATTTTCTTCTACATAGTTTTTCAAAGCTAAAAGGTTTAATTTGTCATTATCAAAATTTCTATCACATAAAATAATAAGAAATATTACTCAAAATTGGTATGAAATTTTAGTGTATTCCGTGGAAATTATTCTGCTTTGTTTTACTGAAAGAGGTTGTATAAAGCAGGTAGTACCAAAAGTTAGTACTGAAAGTACCAAGGTAACATAGTGCTTCTCTGGGTCTTGGTTCTTTGTAATTCAAATTGCATTTCTCTACTCCATCTGGGCTTCTCTCTCTCTCCCTCTCCCTGTCTCCCTCCCCCCTAGACAGACAGACACAGACACAGACACATAGGACACACTATGTTGTATATGTAAGCACAATCAGTGCCTCCTCAATACTTTATTAAAATGTATTTTTAGTGGACCTAGGTATAATGTTTTATGTAATTAGTTCCCTCTTTCTGCTTTTAATGTGATGTATCTAGGCCTTTTCTATGTGCAACTTAATGTCATATTACATTATTGACATTCTTTGAACAATATGGAAGAAATAATAATCTTTTCTCATTAGCCCACACCACCTGTACTTCATATGGATTATAACATTAATAATTATAACATTTAAATATAATTTTCTGTCTAAATCTCCCCCACCATTATTTCATGCCTTTCAGAGAAGGATCTTTTTATTTTTATCTCTATAAGTACATCATATTTTATCTGACTTTTAAAAATATGAATATTTTTGTTTTTCTTTCTTTCTTTATTTTAATTAAAAATCATAAATTTACATAGGGCAATGTTGTTTGATTCATTCTGTTATTTTTCCCCCTTCCCCCCCACCCCTTCCACCCCTCTTTTCCCTCTATACAAACCTTCCTTCCTCCATTCTTACCACCCTCCTTATCCCTAACCCTAAACCGAACCCTAACCCTAACGTTAACCCCTCCTACCCCCCCTTATATGTCCTCATCCGCTTATCAGTGTTGTTTTTATTTCTATAAACAATTTAAACTAATGCAGCCTTTTGTTTCAAGTGTTTAAATGAAAAGATTTGCATATATTTAAGGCATGGCACATGATACTTTTGTAAATGTATATCTTGCATACATTGGGTGAGAAGAACTTGTTCATCCTATAACTGAATGTTTTCATCCTTTAACTTCTAGTTTTCCATCTCAACTACACCCAACATTTTGTAACTACTATTCCACTCTCTATTTCTATGCATTGGACATTTTTAGGTGTCACCTATAAATAGGAGCGCACAGTTTTTGTCTTTAATTATCCCTTTTACCATAATGTCTTCCAGGCTTAGGCATGCTGTCATAAATATCAGAACTCTCTTCTATTTTATGGGTGAATAATATTCTATCATGCAAATATAACAGACTTTCTGTGTCTCCTCATCCATCAGTGGGTTCTAAGGTTTGTTTCCTCTCATTGAATTTGCTTCAATGAGCATTGACATCATAGATTTCTCTTCAATATATTGATTTCCTTTAGATAATACTAATTTTCTATATGTCTCTTTTCCTCTCCGTTGAGTTTTTGAATATAAAAATAATGTGTTATGTATATATTTCACATTCCTTTGGCCTGCTTAAGATAAATGCCTTAGTAATTGGCTTGATGGTGAATCTCAAAGGGAGATTACAGGATAATATGTGCCTTCCATTTCTGAACCACCGAGGACCCTCCGACTGTTTTCAATAGTGACTGTACCAATACACATTCCTATTAATTGTGTACAAGGTTTCTGTTTTCCGTTCACTCTTGCCAGCACTTGTTATCTCCTCTCTTTTTAATAATAGTGACTCTAACAGGTGAGAGAAGATAACTTATTTGGTTTTGATTTGCATTACTCTGATGATTAATAAAATTGAGCACACATTAATGCACTCTTTGTATTTGAATGTTTTCTTTTGAAAAATGTCTGTGCAGATAATTCACCCTTTTTTATTGAACCATTTTGTTGGTTTGTTTGCTACTGAGTTTTATGTGTTTTTTATATGTTTTAGCGAGTAATCATTTATCAAACATTGTTTTCAGATACTTCATTTATTCCTTTGACTGCCTTTTCATTGTATTGATCTTTGCTGTGTAAAAGCTTTCTAGTTTAATGTGGTCCTGCTTGGTTATTTTTGCTTTTGTTGCTTGTGCTTTTGATATCCTGTACAAAACAACCAGTGCCAAGACTCACAGGAGCACAGTCTACTTAGTGGTTATATTTAAATGCAAAAGGATTAAAAATAACCAGAGGGTTTTAACAAGCAAAAAAATGTGCAATTTTATCACATAAACAGATCTGACATTTTCTCAGAAGATTACTTATCTACACTGGGGGAAGAATGGTGATGTAGGATATTTCAGGAATAACCAATGAACCTAACTTTACATTCTCCCTTTTATGGAGATATCTCACTTCTTGACACATTTTACAATGTTCTACATAGTTAGTTTTCCTCAATTAATAGGAATTTAGGAAAAGAGGCAGTGTGATGTACTCTAATAATTTTTTTAAAAATAAATTTATGTTTTGGTTATGTGTCAGGGTGATATTTATTCACATTTGTATGTGATAGCTAAACTACTCCTTGTTTATTCAATATTTTTAACTCAAATCATTTGCTACTTTCTGAACTAATTCAGTGAGAAATGGTTCAATATGCATAATGAAACATTGCAATTACAGCAAGACCATTTTAATCTAAATGACCTATTCCATGTTCTTCTCTAACAAAATTATCCAAGTTAGATAATGAAATTTGAATTGAATTGATTGATAATAATTAATCAAATTAAATTCAAACATTCAGAATTCATAGGCTGTGAATGAGACAATAAAATTTTAAAAAGTAATTCTACATGTGTCACTGCAAATTTATGCATTTAAAATACATTTTCACTCAAAGTTCGACATTTCAATCCTTACCCATGCAATTCAATGAATGGGTGGTTCAGCATCCTTTCTTTGTCTTTGAATTTTCTTTAATTATGGAGCAAGCCACAAAATTGTGTTCTTCCCATGAAAAATGAAGTAAAGCAATGTGAAGCAAAGCAAAAAAAGAAAGACAGGAAAGAGGAAGAGAAAGAAGGGGGCGAGGGAGGAGGGTGTGAAAGCACAAAAGGAAAGGAAGAAGAAAGAAAACAGATGAGTTATTTGTGTGTGAATTGATGAATGTGTTAAATAAATAGATGGATGGTGAATATATCATGATGTGTATTACATCAAAGCAACAAGTTTGCACAACTTTGTGTAGCCAAGTATATTGCAGTAAAGCTTGTGGGGACGCAGATCTATAAAGTACCTATTTGTTACTTTTTACCACACTAATTTCATTTAACTTCTTTGCACTCACATCTGATTCAAATGACCTCTAAGTTATTTTTTACAAACTGCTTAATACTAATTTTATATAGGCCTCTTTTCTCTGTTGAATTTTTGAGCACAGGAATAGTGTCTTTTATGTATAGTCCACATTTCATTTGGCCTGATTAAGATAAACACTTTAGTAATTTGAAGTTGGGAATAAATACTCTCATCCACCAAGTGATCATATTGTTCAGTACATTTTTATTCCTGTTGTTCACTGTTAATTTGAACAGAGTAGAAAAAATGTACTTATAACACTTTGGAACTCACATTGCACATTCTATCATGTGAAAATGTTTTGGCATATTTTTGCTACAGTGTAGATGTTAGACATTTTTTAAAAAATAATATCTTAGAGTGCATTACTCATATGAATTATGTGCATCATTACTAATTTCATATCCTATTTCCTACCAAAACATTTGTTAAAAATTAGTTTACTATTTCAGAGGTCAGTGAAATGATGTTTCTAAAGTTATATATCGATCAGATGTAAAAAAATAACTTTTCTTTCGTTTTCTACTTGCTTCAACTTCTGAACCTCCCAATGAATAAAACATGTTTTTCTCAGTGTTTTATTTTCTGGCTGAATTATTTTCTGATGCTCTGTAACTGTGGTTAAAGCTGGCTACATATCAGTTCACTTGGAATATTTTTTTACATGTTAGTTTAAGACTCCTATTTACCACCTCTGAAGATTCAAATTTCATATTTTGAGGATGTAGTATAAGCAATATGATTTTTAAGTAGCACTTAGGTTGATCTTTATTTGAAACCATGCTTGAAAACAAATTTTTAAACACGAGGCAGGAGTGGATAATATTTATCCACTCAGATTCTGGAATCAGAAATATAACATTATATTCTAATTGCACAACTCACTGGCAATGCATTTGGAGAAATTAGTTACACTAAAAGAAAGTACAAAATATCTTTAGTGCAAGACTATGAGGACTAAAATATTAACTGTATGATTATTTGCTTATTTTTGTTATGACAGTGTTTCAGTAGTGCTTTTACAGTACAGAACTCATTTTCTAATCTTTATCATTTGGTACTATATTCATTTTAAAATTATTATTATGTTTTTACTTGTAGATGGACACAATACCTTTATTGTATTTATTTATTTATTTATTTTATGTAGTGCTGAGTATCAAACCTAGTGTCTCACACATGCTAGGCAAATGCTCTGCCACTGAGCTATAACCCCAGTCCTGGTACTATAGTCTTTACTTTTAAATATAGTTATATGCATGTTTTATCTCCATTCTTGTTATGAAAAATAATATTCCTTTGAGGAAAATGGCAAGTTTAGTGAATTTCTAATTCAGTCGTTCATCAGAAAGATTCCTTGTATAGGGGGCAGGCACTTGATTCAGTCAGAATGTTTGCTTTTAGTGTAAACCAGTCAAAAATCTATGCACCTGCTGGGCATGGTGGTGCATGTCTATAATCCCAGCAGCTCAGTAGACTGTTACAGAAGAATCAGCAAATTTGAAGCCAGTTTCAGCAATTTAGCAAGGCCCTAAGCAACTTTTCAAGCCCTTGTTCCAAAATAAAATTTTGGGGTGTGTGTCTTAGTCATTAAGTGCCCCTGGGTACAATCCCTGTTACAAAAAAATAAAATTCTGCTGCACTCATAAAAAATTTATTCATCTAATAAATAATTATTAAGAATAAGTTTTACAGGACAGCAGAAAAGAGACAGAATATGAGGGTATTTGGTGATCCCAAGACACCTATCTGTAAAGATGACAGTTGAAAAACACTTAAAGAAGTCACCTAAGTGAGAATTGTATGTATCTGGATGAAGCACATTTCAGGTAAGGAAAAAAACTTGCACCAAGCTCCTGAGACAGGAGCATGGTTGAAGCTGAAAGAACAAACAGGCCATTCTGGGGAAATGGAATATATGAGGGGAAATGACAGAAAAGCAAGATCAGAATGGAATCTGAATGGCTTACAAATACTTGTAACAACTTTGCCTTTTAATATCAGTGAACAGTTTTAAGCAGAGTGCACACATAACAAAATTAATTAGACTTCTTCTTTGCTAATAGACTAAATATCAGCAACAGTAAAACCCCAGGAGAAAATTTAGTTAACTACCACAGCAATGCAGGTGGGAACTAGCTTTGGCCAAAGTAATAGTAGTAACACCATTTACAAACTCATTTTAAAGATAGACAACTTTGATAATGAATCAGATGTTCAACTGCATGGTGAGAAAGACAGAATCAAGAGTACCAAGGGATAAAGATTTATTCTCAAGATATAAAGTTGTTCTTGCTTCACAGACTAGATACATTTAGTATGATTAGGATTTACTGATGAACATTGGAAATGTCAATCTATTTCTTTAAACTAGTTGGGAAAAAATGTTTAGGAAAATAGTTTATATGTTAATATTTGTTCATTAGCTCATCATTAGATTTGGAAATTCATAAAATACAAAACACATCACATTTTCAGAAAAGATGCATCAGTATTCTCTTCCTAGATATTCTCAATTATTTCCATGACATTAAATGTCAACTGTATGTTGCCTACTTCCAAATTTATATATCTAGCTTAGAACTTTCCCCAAGCCTAAAACCAGTGAATCATTCATGATTCATTTAGTTTGTATGCCTATATTAAGGTTAACTACAAATCGCATAAGTCTCTCCTTCAAAAAATATCTTCTTCACATCCACTGCAATCTTCCTGGAACATTGTTTTGTCTATAGGTAACAATACAATTGTTTCCAAAGAACATTCCCTACTTTCATTCTTTCTTCACAGCAGTCAGAATGATGTTTTGAAAAAATGTAAAGAAATACAAGTCCTTTATCAAAATTTTTTAATATTTCCACTTTAATTAAATTCAACTTATCATTATAAACTACAAAGCACAGCACAATCTTCCCTCTTCTTCAAACAAAAAATGACTCCACAATGCTTTTCCCTTCCCTTCAGATATTTTAATGTTCTACGTTCGTACAATAAAAAAAATAAAACCCTGGAAAAATTTTTTATGCTTTGTTAAGCTTTCAAATGATTTTCCTTATGTTTGAGGTTTTCTACAATGCCTTTAATGTACTTTAAATTTTTTCTCATTTTAGACCCCAATTTTAAAAGACTTATTTTTTAAAGGGCAATTGTCATGACAAACTGATCTAAATAATAACCAACATTTCCTGTTCGTTTGACATATTTAGGTTTATGTGCTACCTTCCAGGGGAAGACTCTTTTGTTGAAGAGTCACTGTCTTTAGGGTCACAGCCTGATGCTCATGTAGATTTGGTTAATAGTGGGAAGTGATTAATTACTATACTAATTCCACAAAAACAATAACAAAAGTTAAATCGAGTGTTCTCTCTGAAATATAATTCTGACATTTCTGAAATATTGATGTTTAGATATGTAGACAAATACATTTCTTTTAAGTTCTGGGCTTCTTGCAGATTTCTTGTTTTTTGAGAAATTGAGAATTAAATTTATCTTTGAGGAAATATTAAGACATTTTGGGGATAAACAAAATTAAGGTGAAACAAGCAAAGTCACATTAGTGCATTCTTTTATTGTTTCCCCATTTTTTTAATGGAGCAGTATAACTGTACATAATGATAGTTTTTGCTGTTATATATTCATATATACACATGATATGATCATATAATTTGGTATTCATTTTTTTCCAATACTGGGGGTTGATCTCACAATTAGTCAAGTGTTCTATCACTGAGCTACATCTCCATCTCTTTTGAAATTCCTATTCTGAGACAGGGTTTTACTAAGTTTTCCAGGCTGACCTCACAGTGCTGGTGGCTTTGAAATTAAGACATTTCTACTTTAGCTTCCCAAACAGATAAATTACAGACATATATCACTGATCTTTGCTCTTAAAAGATCTTTGTGATATGCATATTGAAATCCATTTTCTGTGTAGAAAAATTCTAGTCAATGAGAAGATAAGGAAAGACCCAATTTTGTCTTTCAGGAAAAAAAAAATTATCTTTAACATTATGCTGTTTTAAAGGAGGGCTCTCAGGTAAGAAGGGGAAGAGGTTGATTTTTTCCTTTCTTATTGGTGTTTGTAAGACTTCGTGCCAGGATGTTCAGTAGAAAGGATGTGGTTCAGGGTAATATTGACAGCAAGGGTTGAGGAGATATGAGAGGGGAGAGACCCTAAAAGAAGGAGTTTATACGTGACAGGTATCAATCAGAATCACCACCAAATTAATCATTCCTTGTCATCATATTGTAAGTCTATTAGCACCAAATTTCAGCAAAGTTTTCTAAATGTTATAATCCCATAAAAGAAGTGCCTCAGAGATGTAATGGATGCTCATGAATACTGTGAACAGCCTTAGGGGGAGATAAAGCCATGATCTTTATGAAATACACAAGAGAGTTACTGCCATCCAGCCTGTTCACTAGCTGAGGTGACAGGAGACAAGCAGCACATTGCTTAGAGGCTACCATATTAATGTGGGTAAGGTAACTAGTGAAAGACTGGAATTCTTGAGGGCCAGAGAGGTGAAGAATTGATTACTATTATCTAGATACTTTAAGAAAGGAAAACAAATTGTGGAATTATCAGAGACCAATGGCTTAAAAAAGGAACTGGGTTCTTGATTTCTATGGTATAAGCTTCTAACTAGTAACTCAACATTTGTCTATTTCTTTGTTACTATTTATTATTACACAGTTTTGTTAAAACATGAGATTATATGTTAAAATAATCACTCATCAATTCTACTTCCTACAGTTTAATATTAGCACAGGTCTTTATCTAGTATTTTGATACTCTTCATTTAGGCTAATCTTATCCTCTCCTTTTCCAAATTTTTGACCTTCTGACATTTTGGAAAAAAAAAGAATAAAAAATAAAAATGTGGATTATATAGAGAGAAATGAAAGGGAGTTGGGGGTATGAAAAATGGTTGAATGAGACAGACATCATCACTCTATGTACTTGTATGATTACACAAATGGTATGATTCTACATCATGCACAACCATAGAAACAAAAAGATGTACCCCATCTGTGTACAATGAATCAAAATGCAGTCTGTAAAAATAAAAAAAATAATTTAAAAAAATTTAAAAACCCTGTATATAAGAAATTATCTCTTACAAAAGCTGTGCAACCACACTTCTAGGAGGTTTAAAGTCCTACCATGTCTCATTTATTCAGTGATGCATTAAAACACATAATTAATATGATGTTATGCCAATAGTAAGATTTGTTGATTTATTTGATTTTTATCATGAAGAATATAACTCATTACGAAATAAAGACCGATCATACTTGGAATCTAATGTGCAGCTTCTTATAGCTAACTATTTCAAAAAAGTCAAAGCAATTGAGTTAAAAAACAAATTGGGTACAAAAATGTGAAAGTATAAAAACAAAAAAGATATCAATGCCATTTTGTTATTTCATAGGTATTTGCTTTTTATTTTAGGGTTGAATTTATTTTTATTCTTTCCCAATGTATTTATTAATTAATAAATGTATATAGACTTTATTAAGTACAATATTTCCAAGTTGGCAAAATCTTGTAAATATTAGCAATTCATTATCTTTTGATTGACTTTTTAAAAAAATAATGTAGAAGTAAACAATTTTTATTCTCTCCAACTGTCATGTATCTAGATTGATACCAAATAACAGTTTTTTTTTTAAATAATTACTTAAGTTTTTAGATTTCAGATTAGGTTTCATTGTTTTTGAATGTAGCTTTAAAGAAGCATATTAAGAAATTCAAGGGGCTGAGTTTGGTAGAGTACTTGCCTCACATGTGTGAGGCACTGGGTTTGATCCTTAGCACCATTGACAACTAAAAAAATTTTTAGAAAAGATAGAAATTCAAAAAGTTTTAGAAACTGACTTCAGTAGACTTTCTCTCTCTCTCTCTCTCTCTCTCTCTCTCTCTCTCTCTCTCTCTCTCTCTCTCTCTCTCTCTCTCTCTCCCTCCCCCCCTTTCCTTTGGCACTACAGGCACTCAACCATTGAGTCACATCCCCAGTACTATTTTTTGTATTTTATTTAGAGACAGGGTCTCAATGAGTAGCTTAGTGCCTGGCTTTTGCTGAGGCTGGCTTGAATTTGAAGAAATTCTCCTGTCTCAGCCTCCTGAGTTGCTGGGATTACAGGTGTGTGCCAAGGTGCCTCCCTCAGTAGACTTTCTTAATATGGTAGTGTTTATTGCTATTGTTATTGTTATACCAAATGGAAGTATTATAATATTCCATAGTGATCATCAGATAGAAATATAATGCATATATGCTTCTTGAAAATTCTACTAACAGTAATTTCAATGCCTATTTTTCCCTCAATAGCATCTTTTATTTTAGTCATAATCTCTGTGAAGCATCTATTTTCTGGAACTTCTTTGAAATCTCTTATTTTCTATAATTTTCCATTTTTTGCCCTTGCAACATACAAGATACTCTTAGAAAAACTCTCTAAAGATATATAGCTCTGAACATGTAGTTTTCTGCTTCTGAAACATCCCTGCTGATGGATATCATCCAAGTAATTTGCACAACACTAACAAGTCAACTCATGTAAGAGTATATTTGAGTTTCTCTTCTTGTTAATTGCAAAATACTCTCAAAAATTAATTCAAATTGTGGGGAAAGTGTGCTTTAGGAAAAATAAACTATTTAGTAATATCTGTATAGGTTTATTTATAGAAAGTCCCTAAAAATGTAGAGATTATATTTAGTTCTTTAGAAGTTGAAAGGATAGGTCACACACAGTGGCTCATGCCTATAATCCTAGCATTTTGGGAGGCTGAGGCATGAGGATTGCAAGTTCAGAGCCAGCCTCAGCACTTTACTGAGGCCCTAAGAAAGATCCTGTCTCAAAATAAAACATATTTAAAAGAGGTCTGGGGATGTGGCTCAGTGGTTAAACACCCTGGGTTCAATCTCTGGTACCAAAAAAAAAAAAAAAAAGGAAAAATAAAAGTTGAAAGGATCACTATTCAAACAATGGTTCTTCATTTAAGTCAAAGACAAGCACTCATAAACATAAATCCAAAGACATACACATCAAAACATGTTATTTATTACTGTGAATGTGAAAATTCTAATTTCATCTATATAGTGTCAAAGTAAAGAATATTTACATTATAAAAGTTTACTTTCATTTTGAAACTTGATGTCTATCACTAATTTTCTTTTGTTTTCACTGAGACTATTACAAAGTGATGAAAATATAATCTTGCTACTTAGGAAATTATTTTAATTTTTCATATTTTTCTTTCACTTTTCTAAGTTATTTATTTTTTCATATTTTTGCTGTTTATTTAAAAATACATAAATATTCAAAAGAATACACAAAAACTTTATGTCACATGAATGTATAATTTTGGTTAAGTCATAACTCCATGATTATAACATTTTTTCATAACAATAATCACTATATAAATATACACACAAACATATATATAAATATATATATATACACACATTGACTGGTGTCATTCAGCTATCTTAAATATTGATCATTGTTGGTATGGTTTGAATATGGTTTGAGGTGTATCCCAGGGGTTCATGTGTTGGAAATTTGCTCTGCTGTGTAGTGTGCTTGGAGATGGTTTGATCTTTAAAAGGTAATATCCAAGAGGGAAGTGATTAGGTCATTGGGGATACTGTCCTCTGAAAGTGTTGACTCCCACCGCCCGCGGTGAAAAGATTCACAAGACATTTCTTGTAGGTGCAAAAGGAGATCTCTCCTTATTGTTTTTCGTGCTCATATTTATACATAAAGTAAAGGCAGCGTAAGCAAGAGATAGCCAATCAGAAATAAGAGCACGTGAAAGTCCACCAGGAAGGTGTATGTGTAATAGGTAAAAAATATAGGTGCATGTATTGATCACCAGCGCAGCACAGACCGGTAGGAAAATACCTGCCAATCAGACATGCTTCTTGTTATTGAGTCAGCGCCACGGACTCATCTTGGCACCGTGCCAGGCGCCATCTTTGAAGAACGTGATGTTGGGGGCGGGGGGGAGGGGGGGGGCTGCCCCCAACGTGAAGGGATTAAGTGTAACTCATGAGTTAGCTTCCACAGGAGGGTTTGTTATAAAATAGTGAGTCCTGTCTTCCCCATAACTCTGTCTTCCTTTATTGTCGCATGATTTCCCTTTCTTGCACATGTTCTTGACCTTCAGAATAGTGAACTAGATGAATATCATTTTAATGGATATTATCCAGCCTCAGTAATTTTGTTACAGCAACTGAAAGTAGACTAATACATATACATAGGCTACTTAATTTATATTAACATAGGTTATGCATAGGTTACTTAGTTCAATACTATCTGTAACCCTGTGAAGAATGTTTCATTTTTAAGTTATAGAGTAATAATGTTATTTAGAAACATTAAACATTAGTTAGAAACACAGAGAGCTGTGTAGTTTAGAACCAGAATATTTGTCATCCAATATTCTGTCACTCCAAAGTTTATTCATTAATAGCCCTTCTGAATCAATGTTGACACAGGTCTTCTTGGGTCAGTAAAATAATTTGGGAAAGCAAAGTATTTCATCTACTACTTTTAAAATTGGAAGACATTGGTGGAACACTGGATATCAAATACAAGATATCTACTAGATAGTATGATCTGTTAAAAAAGAATTCTAAAAGATATGCACAGAGACTCAGAGAAGAAACTAAGAATGTGGTAGTTATGGAAATCTACCTAGGTCCTTCAGGTACTTGAGTTTATGTGTTCTTGAGTTTTATAAAGTCATAGTGCACATTTATTTTAAATATAATAAAATTTATGTATAATTACCTAAAGTAGTTTACTGTGACCTTAATAGTCCAAAAAAGACAACAAGGGTATAAAGAAGAAAAATGAGGAAAAAAGATGATTTTTTATTTGTGGATGAAACAAGTGTCAAGTAACCAGGAACTAAACCAAATGGGGAACAGATGATGAATATTCTGTAATATTATAATAGCAGAAAAAGAAACAAGAGTTAGTCAACAGTCAATGATTAGAACAACCTTGGAATACGGAAAAAAGAGATAAAGAACAAAAATGTGAATTCTATTATTGATTCAATGCACTCTTTCATATTTACTTTATTCTTCCATTAATGCTCATTTGTTATCAGATTCTGAGTAGGTTCAACCTAAATATTATCAGGCACACTTTTTTTCTTCCATCCATTAATTCAAACAAAATTCATTAAATATTCCAAAAAACTGTTTCATATTAGAGGTATAACATTGAAAAATATGAATTCCTGTTTTTGTGAGAAATGTAGGTAGGTAAAATGCAACAACCTGCCATTTGCAATGGTGGCAACAACTGCCAAAGAGAGACATCAGGGACTACAATTTGACCAAGAATGTCAGGGAAGAGTTCTCTGCCATTATAAGGAAGAACAAATCTTTTCTAAGTGACATGGAAGGGGAGAAATATTCTAGGTATGGGGCCCCATTTGAATGAGTAAGTATAATAATTAAATGAAAGAATGACTAGAAAAGAAAGAGGGAGAAAAGAATCAGGAGCTAGTTAAAGTTAGAAAGGGTAGTAGGAGTAAAACCAAGTCGTGACTTGTAAACTCCATAATGGAAGTGATAAGATGAGTATACCAGAGAAAACATCAAAATTGTCCAGTTGAGACACAAAGGTAATTTAGACAAAATATTTCACGGTGAAAAAGGAGAAAAAGGAACAGAATTAGAGATATACTAGAGAAATGTTTAACAGAAAACAACAGCTTCTTTCACAATAAAGCTGTCAAAGTAACAGGTAACATCCCCTTCCACTAGATGGAGTTTTATTCCTCCCCCATGATGAGTATGGGTTAGATTTAATGATGACTCTCCAAAGAAAATAATAAATTTATAACAGATATCTGGAAGATGCCATTTTACAAGTGAACAAAGTTAATATCACTGGGGATAAATCACAGTGACACAATGTATTCCTTGATATGATATGAAATGAGGCGAATATTTCATTTCAGTTTATTTCTAACTCCACAGCTCCAGTAATTAATAAACCAGAAAGTACCTATACAATTTTTTCAGTATCTATTTTAATAGAATGGAATGAATTAGCAACATACTGGTAGTTAATATCATAAACATTAATTTTTAAGTGTTAAATACTTTTTAGTGGGGATATGCTATATATAGTTCTATGGATCAATACTATACATACTCAAAGTTCCTGTAGAAGCAAATCATCTAAGTGGATTATCCCTGTTGGCATTTGACTTTAGAATCAATTATAGTTCTTTAGTTACTCTTGGAAAAATAAGAAACTTAATATCCTCCTCCAGGTTTCTTATCTATAAAGGGAATTTCTACTTTATTACCTCATGAAGACTAATTAGCCCTGTCTTTCTGTGTGAAGAGATAACTATCAGGTATGTCTGTTGCCAACTATGCATTAAAGACCCTTGACAGTTGTCAAACATTATGTTCCAGTTAGGCCTTAGTAAACCATTGACAATGAGAGAATCACAGAGCATTTCTCTTGTTTTTAATCTTAATCTATGATAGCATTCAATGATTGACAGTCTTACAATTACTAACCATGTTCTCATTATTCTTCCTACAATAAGAATCACTTAACTGTGTTACAGTTATTGGACATATCATTTACTTTGTCAAATATTATTGATGGTTCAAATATAAGATTTCTATAGACAATTCCCTTGTAATCCTTAGGATGCATCCCATCTGGTCTACTGTGTCTTAAGCAACACAGTCACAATATCAAATTGCTTTCCATCTGACTTTTCAGTGTCTATAAAACATGCATGTCACTGTCTTTTTTTTTTTTTGTACCAATTGTTTGGGTATGTTTGGTAAAACATCATTTCTGATTTTCTCTTAGATTGAAATAGTGTTATACATCAATGATTGTATTAATCTAAATATTTTTATGGGATTGATTAAAAATACTGTTTGAGAATTACCATTTTGTTTAGAATCAAAGGTTTATTTTTCCCCTGTTTTCTTACCTGTTCCATATTTCCTAACACACAGTTAATCTAAGACAATATTCCAAAATTCAGCAAAATATGCTAGACCATAATGATGATGTAACATGGAAAATTGTATGTTTGTGAGTTTAGTGACTCAAATTTCTCATATGCTTTCTTTAAACTACTGTTTGGATAAAAGAAGAAAAGTACAGGACATCTTCCAAAGTTAAAATAAGATGCAGATGGAAAGAAAAAAATAAATAAACCCTGTTAACATTAGTGTATAATTTATCCAAAATTTTCATGAAAGAATCTTGGATTGGATCTATGTGAAGATTCTACAGTGCCAAATAAAATGATACAAAGAATTCATTTTATATATTTAATTGAAATGGGCTGAAGAGTAGTAATAACAGAATTCTAAAGACCTATGATCATGCTATTTTGTACATATTCCTAAATCTTAGGATTTAAAACATTTCAAGTATCCAGATATCCAGATAAGATTTCTGTTTAGTGTAAAATTAGTCATCACCCCAGAAATTTTGACATTAACTCTAGAAAATCTGCACTATTCAATGCCAAAAATTATGGTATGAAATGATACAGTTCAAAGAAAGAACAGCAGAGAAAGCAAGTCATTAAGACATGGATGAAATAAAATGAACAAGTGGTGGAATTAGATTAAATCGGTAATACGTGCTCAAAACTGAAGTTGGACTATAGCAAGCTTAAAAGCATTTGAACAATTTTAAATATGCTTTCTAGTTTTAAACATAAATAGCCTACATTAGTATGTGACACAGAACTTCTCCAGACAGGAAAACAATTTCTCTTTCAATGACAGTCTGTGAAAAAAGTATTTGGAACATCCAAGGAGATGTAAATTACACACTCATATTGACTATTAACAGAAGTTTCAAAGAGAAGCTAATTACAAAATATGAGGAGAATTTAGGTAAAAAACTTTAAAAAACTCCAAAAATTATAAGTTCTGTTTGGAGTAACTATCTAGCACTGAATAGTAGGAAGTATTAATTCAGAGAGAGTAGCTATTTTGTTAGTGTCCTCTGGAAGGAGCTGTGACTTTTGGTACAGGCTTCAGTCTCTCACTGGTATCATGCAATGAGTGCTCAGGTTAATTTATATTCCTACCATCCTCTTTTCAAGCACAAGAAAACTTGTTCAAGTATCTCCTATTACTGTAAATCCATTGCAAATATAAGGGAAAAAAAGCCTATTGACAATCCTTACAGATCAGGGTGAAAATGTATATGGTTTGACATGTTGATGATTTCCAAATAATGATAAAGATACATCAATTCATCACACCATTTGGATGAGAGGCAAAATCAGGTTGTATTCCAAAATAAGAATGATATAGATATAAAATTTATCCCTGTGAATATCACAAAGACATCAGAATATTGAACTTACATCTTTATCACATACTAGAACATTCTTGTAATAGGGAATTGTGATTGGCTCAGAGAGATAGATAGGATACCACAAATAGATCAAATCTGAGGCTGATGGCAGCACATGAACAGTAAGAGCAGAGGAAGGAATTTTGATCCACATGCTAATGTTTTCTTGGATGAGAAGGCAGGTGTCAAGCAGGTCTTAAACTTTCTCTTGCGAGCAGGATGGCCCTTATCATGGATAGTAGGTGTCAACTGGGGTTCAAGTTCCAGTGCTCATGACCAGGACTTGCAAGTTTTGAATAAACCAAAGGAGGTGCCCAGATATAGATAAGAAAAGGAAGGGAGAGTGGTGAGGCTTGAAAACTATTGATAATGAAACAAAAATGGAGTAGAATTATCTATTATGGTAAAGGAGATAAAGAGAAAATGAAGGTAATAATTAGCCATCTTAGTAATTAAGGATATGCAAGTGGTTTTTAGAACATATGCCCCATCTGTTCCATTTTCCTTTTCTTATATTTCAAGGCTTCCAGCTTAGTATTTGTTTTATTTACTTTAACTCTTTCTTCTACAACTTGAATATAAGCTTCTTTAGGAAACATCTTGTTTATTACTTGTTTATTACTTGCTTATTACTTGCTTATTACTGTATTTCTAGAACTCAAGGAGTATCTAACGAACAAAAGAGTTGATGAATTGAGAAACTTATTATCTAGTTGTCCCAAACAATTGTGTAATTAGCTGGATATAAACCTCAAGATTTTTTAAGAATTATTAGTAATCATTATTATTGGAAAAAGTTATGTGCATAACTTTTATAATGTGGATATTATGTAAACTTTGATGTCACATTTATTCTACATATTTTAGTAGATTTTTGAAATGAATTTTACAAAACTATTGACTCATATTTCCTTTATAATTTAAAAATTTTACATTCTTTATGTTGAGTCAATAAATTAAATGTTTAGTTTTTATACAGAAGTTGACTTTGAGAACGTGTTAGCAGTTTCATTGAGTTACCTTATAAATAATCAGTGCACTACCAGACCTAAGTATGGCAAGGGCAATGCATAATTCTGCAAAGCAGGTTTTTGTAGCTATTGGGATATATTTTTATTTCTTGTAGCTGTTGGGAGATATTTTTATTTCTAAGGCTGAGTAAATGTTGGTGCTTTCAAAAAGGAGCAATAGTTTTATGAGAAAAAAGAAGACAACTATGCTGTACCTAAACATAAAAATATAAAATGTCTCAGTAATGCACTATCTGCTTTAGTAGATTATAAAGATTTCTGAATTACATAATATACAAGATGCCCTAACACAAAACTGGTATCCTTGCTATTTTGGTCCATGAATGAAATTCTAAATACCAGATACATTTAATATCACATTGAGTTCAAGTTCAATGAGATGATAAATTAAACTTGTACTTTGATTCAAAATCATATAAATGAATTAAATGTATCTATGGGAATTTGTTATTCTTTAAGAACTTTTTTTTTTTTTTTTTTGCAGTGCTGAGGATTGAACCCAGGGCCTTGTGCTTGTGAGGCGAGCACTCTACCAACTGAGCTATCTCCCCAGCCCAAGAACTATTATTTTAAATAAAAGTCTTTGAAGGTATTTCTAAATGCTGAATTTAATTCATGTCTTATTTGAATATTTATCTAATTATGTATTTTATATTATTTAATATATATCAGCTAATATTAGATTAAATGGTAAAATTGACATAATATAAAGCACAATACTTCATTGCAATCATGTAGTTGACATATTAAGGAATTACAAAATATTATGTTAAATTAGCACATAATTGAACATTTTTACTAGAGACTACATATAAGCACTCTGTGTAATCAAATATCAACAAGAAATAAAACACATTTAAAATTGCAAAGGCTTATGTTCTTATAACAGTCGTTTTTTACAATATTATATCCTCAGCTACAAATACAGTTAATATAATTTAGAGTTTGATTCTATATTTATATTTAACTTCACTTGAAAGCTAGAGACTTCAAACATTATGTTCAATAAATGGTAGTTGCATTGTACAGAGCAGAACACGTCTGATGAAGAAGATAATATGTAGCAGGCAGAAATGGTTAGAAACTGAGGGGTTAACTTTCTCTATTTTGTTTGACAAACTTCTAATCTGTTTTTCCATGTTTAAATTTGATGGTGTATTTTTATGCTTATACTTATGTGTGTTTGTACATATACATATTTTGAAGTGTAAAAGTATAATTACATGTGTTAATAGTAGAGATACAGAGAGGAGGAAAATTTTAAATAACGTGGACTAATCTTTTTTCCACAAATTTCAAAAGTTCTTTGATAATTTAATTGATGAAAACCTTAATGTTGTGATTCCTTGGTCAATATCACTCCCTATAATTTTTGTCTCAAAAGTTTTCAATTGTGCTGGGTGTGGTGGTGCACACCTGTAATTCAAGCATCTCCTGCGGATGGGACAGGAGGATAATAAGTTCAAGGCCAGCCTCAGCAATTTAGTGAGACCCGAAGCAACTTGGTGAGACCCTGTCACAAAATAAAAAATAAAAAGGGCTGGGGATGTATCTCAGTGATAAAGCACACCTGGGTTAAATCCTCAGTACCCCTAAAAAATAATAAATAAATATAAATTAAATAAATAAAAATTCTCAATTGTGCATCTTGAGAAATTGAATGTGGGTATAGCATGAATCCAAATGGAATCTTCAAGCATTTGAATTTAAACCAAGACATATACTTGATGCAGAACCCAAGAAGCAAAAAATAATTTGTCCATGTAACATTAGTGAAGAACACAAACATAATAGGCATGCATATGCTTCATAGTTAATTGTTTTCAAGCTGAATTTGATAAAATGTTGTGTTGCCTTAATCACAGACTTAGATTTTAAGTGTCATGCATTATCAATTACTGTGATCATATTTTCTAAAGTAAAACAGGATTAGATGTCCTAAATTAAGAAAGTATTTGAAATAAGTACTGTTTAGAAAATCTAGTTACAATCCCTGTCATAATGCTTGCCATCAACAGTAACTATCTAATTAAAATAAAATTATAATTATAGCTTAGTGTTTATTTGATGTGAAGAGTAATGATAGGACCACAATAAGGTAAAACAATAGTAGAGTCCTATAACATTTCAATTTTTCTGAAATTTTTTCCAGAGATAATCATGAAATCAGTATGACATTTGATTCCTTGTTTGTGTCTGATGAACATGATCCCAAATTTAGGAAATATTAACTTAAAAGAATATCCAAGTAATTAGTAGGATGCAATAATTCTATTGATTTTGCCTTCATATTTTCTATGTGCGGAAATGAATAGGGAATGAGTAGAAAAAAATCATCTATTTCATTCTTTGCATTTTTACTGCCATAAACATTTCAGGCTTTGGAATGAAGAGAAAATAATTGGGCCCAAATTTTAGGCCTAAATGATTTTTGGCTTTTTTAAAAATAAGATTTCATATAGCATTTAGTAATTATAATATGGCATGCTATTTACAGCAAAACATTTCAAAGGTGACATTATTTTTACTTTAATAACTTTATTACATATAAGTGGATAGAACAACATATTTTTGTATTAATATGATGCTCTAAAGATTAAACTCTCCCTTTAATGACCTATGTATAAGATCTGAAAACATTCTCATAAAAGATATTAAGAAAAATAAAGCGATTGAAACTATGAGCAAATTTTTTCAAAAGTGATGAGCTCAGTGGGGTCCCCAGAATCGACTACTTTTCAACGTATTTTTGCTCTGAGGCTAGTGGGAGAGGGATGGTGGTAGGTTGAATTATATCCCCAAAGGTATGCTAATGTTCTAGTCACTAGTACCTATGTATGTGACTTTATTTGGAATAACATATCTGATATGTAATTCCATGGAAGTTTGGAGTAGGATGAAACTTTTAGACAATATGACTGGTGTACTTGTCGAAAGGGAGAGAAGCTATGCAAAAATCAACACACAGAAAGGAGAATATTTTGTGATCACCCAGATGCATCAGAGGAAAACAGAAATTGGGATTATTCAGCTACAAAACAAGAAATGCCAATGATTTTTGACAACAGGAGAGGTAAGTGATAAGAGTGTCACCCTGCTGACATCTTAATTTCAGATCTAGCCTCTAAAACCTGTGAGAAAATAAATGCATGTTACTTGATGTCTCCCAGTTTGTAGTGGCTTATTATGGCAATTCTAGGAAACTAACATAAGACCCTGATATCATTCAAGTCAGAATACTTATTTAAGGTTTTATATCCTGTAACCATCAATATTAGCTATACCACCCAATCAAAGCAAGGTCACATGCCAAGGCCAAACCTAGAGGAACAAAAAGGGAATGCAGCGTATCAGTACGCTGAAAATGCGTGTTATTTGAATAGAGAGTCTTGGGACTGTCTCTCCTCAAATCTCCTTCTTCTTATAGGCATTCAGGATTCAGAGGAAGGAGTTTGACAAATCAGAAGGAAATATTTTCAAATGTCATTTTAAGTACTTATGGAAGGCTAGGTCATATTTCCCTGTAGAGCTCTTTGTTGGAGGGAAGGCATGGTTAAGGGGTTTAAGTACAGAGCACCAAGCTGCATACATTCCACTGGATAGGGTTGTTTCCTATGGGAACAGGGTTTAGCTCAGTTTCCCTCCCTCTTTCAAAATATTTACAATCACTCATTATCTGCTAGAGATATACAGAATAAGAAAGAGTACTTTTTAATAACTTAATTGTGAATGTAAAACACTTAACCAATAACTAATATTAGCTATATAATTCTCTTTATATTCAATGTCTTTAAATCTATAAGTTAATCTATTCTTCTGGTTTATTTTTCCAAAATTGAATTAAAAGTGACCATCTAATCATAGGCTATCATGAGCTAATCAATTTCAAATTCAAATATATATGTACATAAATGTGTGTGTATATATATATATATATATATACACACACACACACCTTAGATTTAATTTCAATTAATTCTTCCATTTAATTGGGAACTGTTAAAGTCATTTAATTCAGATAAAAGAGTTAAATTTTTCCTTAATTATGCAAAGTTCTCCTTTTTCATGTTTTAAATTATTTCTGAGTTGCTTTATTGGTTTGTGTGCTCAAAAATTCCATATTCACAAATTTCAGATGTAATTTCTATTTATTAGTATTAACGTTTGCTCTACAACTAGAGACCAAATTTGTTAAAATCATATACTGTTATTTAAGATACTTGTATGCTATATACACCTGCGCACACATACACACCAATAACTACCTCTAATGAAAACTTTCATTTTAAATTTCTATTCCTTTATTTACAAAACGACAGGAACAGCAAAGGATGTTTAAATTCCTATTAGAAGTTTAGTTTCTTTTTTATTTTTTCTTAGTACACAATAGTTAAAAGGACATTTTATTCAAGGAAATCATATGTAAAGGCATCAGGAAATTCAAATAAGATTTTGAAGACACACGAAATGGTTAAGCTCACAGATTTAACATACACATGATATCTCTTAAAGTCTAGTTACGCCGGAACCTAAAAACTGAATGCAGGTGGAATTGAGGTCAGAGTTATAGATTAAAGAATGGAAGCTTCTGAAAGTAGTCTTTAATACAGACCAAGTGAATACCAGATACTTCTGATGAGTTGGAATATTTCATAACTTAAATGTGAACTCTACACAGCCAAAGAAGGAGAATGGAAGGGTTAAGAATATGAAATAGCAGTCAGAAAGTGAGCAGGGTGGATCACCCTAATTTTAAGGTCACTTTTTAAAGGCCATTACCCAGCAGAAGGGAAAAGGCTCAGAGGAAAGTTCCCATGAGCAAAGGGGGCTAGAGGAAAATAGAAGTCTCCTACATTCTGGATAACTGAAAATAAGTCATGCATTCTTTGGTTCTGGGAAGTCTGTGCTTCACTTTAGATGATCTCATCAGTGGTTTCATTTGGTCTCTGCATTCCTGGGTTGTCAGCAGGTGCCAACGTCCCCTTGGTGGTGGCAGTACTATGTTTACAAAGTGCGTTGCTGTGGCAGGCATGTGTGGGAGAGCTGCCTGCGAGCTGAACCATGTAGCTCAGTTCTCTTCTCAGCTTTTCTCCAGAAGTCTCATCTGCAGTTGGCCTTGAGGAGTCCTCCAGTTTCTTCATGCCTCAGTTTCTCTTTTATGTATTTCCTTTGTGGAAATGCCTCAGGATAATGGGGAGTTTTAGGGAGCTTTGACATCTTGATATACTGTTTTCTTAATTTTAATGTGAAATGCATCTGTTTATCAAGACAGGACTAAAATGTGTACTGATAAAAATGTAATTTTTATGAGATTGTAATTTTTTAATTTAAAAGTTTAACAATCTGACATATAAGCAGCACATTTTTTTTCTTTTTTTAAAATTTATCTTATTGTAAACAAATGGAATACATCTTGTTTCTCTGTACATGAAGTAGAGGCATACCATTTTTGTAATCATACATTTACATAGGGTAATGGTGTTTGATTCATTCTGTTATTTTTTCCTTACTCCCACCCCTCCCACTCCTCTTTTTCCTCTATACAGTCCCTCATTCATCCATACTGCCTCCCTTCCACCCCCCATTATGTGTCATTATCCGCTTATCAGCGAGATCATTCGTCCTTTGGTTTTTTTGAGATTGGCTTACCTCACTTAGCATGATATTCTCCAGTTTCATCCATTTGCCTACAAATGCCATAATTTTAATCTTCTTTAGGCTGAGTAATATTCCATTGTATGTGTATACCACAGTTTCTCTATCCATTCATCAATTGAAGGGCATCTAGGTTGGTTCCATAGTCTGGCGATTGTGAATTGAGCAGCTATGAACATTGATGTGACTATATCTCTGCAGTATGCAGATTTCAAGTACTTTGGGTATAGGCCAAGGAGTGGGAGAGCTGGGTCAAATGGTGATTCCATTCCAAGTTTTCTAAGGAATCTCCACACTGCTTTCCAGAGTGGCTGCACTAATTTGCAGCCCTACCAGCAATGTATGAGTGTACCTTTTTCCCCACATCCTTGCCAACGCCTATGGTTGCTTGTATTCTGGATAATCACCGTTCTAATTGGGGTGAGATGAAATCTTAGGGTAGTTTTGATTTGCATTTCTCTTATTACTAGAGATGTTGAACATTTTTTCATATATCTGTTGATTGTTTGTACATCTTCTTCTGTGAAGTGTCTTAATTTCCTTAGCCCATTTGTTGATTGGATTATTTGTATTCTTGGTGTAGAGTTTTTTGAGTTCTTTATAGATTCTGGAAATTAGTGCTCAATCTGAAGTATGAGTGGCAAAGATTTCCTCCCACTCTGTAGGTTCTCTCTTCACATTGCTCATAGTTTCCTTTGCGGAGAGAAAGCTTTAGTTTGAATCTATCCCAGTTATTGATTCTTGCTTTTATTTCTTGTGCTATGGGAGTCCTGTTAAGGAAGTCTGATCCTAAGCCAACAAGTTGAAGATTTGGACCTACTTTTTCTTCTATAAGATGCAGGGTCTCTGGTCAGATTCCAAGGTCCTTGATCCACTTTGAGTTGAGTTTTGTGCAGAGTGAGAGATAGGGGTTTAGTTTCATTCTGTTGCATATGGATTTCCAGTTTTCCCAGCACCATTTGTTGAAGAGGCTATCTTTTCTCCATTGCATATTTTTGGCACCTTTGTCTAGTATGAGAAAATTGTATGTATTTGGGTTTGTGTCCACGTCCTCTATTCTGTACCATTGGTCTACCTGTCTAGTTTGGTACCAAATACCATGCCGTTTTTGTTACTATTGCTTTGTAGTATAGTTGAAGTTGTGGTATTGCGATACCCACTGCTTTATTCTTCCTGCTAAGGATTGCTTTAGCTATTCTGCATTTCTTATTCTTCCAGATGAATTTCATGATTGCTTGCTCTATTTCTGTGAGGTACCTCATTGGGATTTTAATTGGAATTTTATTGAATCTGTATTTTTGGTAGCATGGCCATTTTGACAATATTAATTCTGTCTATCCAACAACATGGGAGATCTTTCCATCTTCTAAGGTTTTCTTTAATTTCTTTCTTTAGTGTTCTGTAGTTCTCATTGAAGAGTTCTTTCATCTCTTTTGTTAGATTGATTCCCAAGTATTTTATTTTTTTCAAGGCTATTGTAAATGGGGTGGTTCTTCTGACTTCTCTTTCTGAAAATTAATCACTTATGTATAAAAATGCATTAGATTTATGAGCATTGATATTATATCCTGCTACTTTACTGAATTCACTTATGAGTTCTAAAAGTTTTCTGGTGGAATTTCCAGGTTCCTCTAAATATATAATCATATCATCAGCAAATAGGGTAGTTTGAGTTCTGCTTTACCTATTTGTATCCCTTTAATTTCTTTGGTCTGTCTAATTGCTCTGACTAGTTTCAAGGACAATGTTGAACAGAAGTGGTGAAAGAGGGCATCTCTGCCTTATTCAGTTTTTAGGGGGAATGCTTTCAGTTTTTCACCATTTAGAATGATATTACCCATGGGTTTAGCATAGATGTCCTTTACAATGTTAAGGAATGTTCCCACTATCCCTATTTTTTCTAGTGTTTTGAGCATGAAGGGATGCTGTATTTTATCAAATGCTTTTTCTGCATCTATCAAAATAATCATGTGATTCTTGACTTTAAGTCTGTTAATATGGTGAATTACATTTACTGATTTCCAGATGTTGAACCAAACTTGCATCCTTGGGGTAAAACCCACTTGATTGTGGTGCACAATCTTTTTAATGTATTTTTGTATGCAATTTGCTAAAATTTTGTTGGGAATTTTTGCATCAATGTTCATTAAGGATATTGGTCTGAAGTTTTCTTTCCTTGATGAGTCTCTGTCTGGTTTAGGTATCAGGGTGATATTGGCTTCACAGAATGAGTTTGAGAGGGTTCCCTCCTTTTCTATTTCATGGAATACTTTGAGATGTATTGGAATGAGCTCTTCTTTAAAGGTTTTTTAGAACTCAGCTGAGAACCCATCTGGTCCTGGACTTTTCTTTGTTGATAGGCCTTTGATATCTTCTTCCATTTCATTACTTGAAATTGTTCTATTTAAATTGTGTATGTCCTCCTGGTTCAGTTTAGGTAATTCATATGTCTCTAGAAACCTGTTGATGTCTTTGAGATTTTCTGTTTTGTTGGAGTATAGATTTTCAAAATAGCTTCTAATTATGTTTTGTATTTCCATTGTGTCTGTTGCGATATTTCCTTGTTCATTCCAAATTTCAGTAATTTGAGTTTTCTCTCTCCTTCTCTTTGTTAGTGTGGCTAAGGGTTTATCTATTTTGTTTATTTTTTCAAAGAACCAACTATTCATTTTGTCAATTTTTTTATTGTTTCTTTTGTTTCAATTTCATTGATTTCAGCTCTGATTTTAACTATTTCCTGTCTTCTACTACTTTTGGTGTCGATCTGTTCTTCTTTATCTAGGACTTTGAGCTGTAGTGTTAGATAATTTATTTGTTGATTTTTTCTTCTTTTATTGAATGCGCTCCATGAAATAAATCTTTCTCTAAGAACTGCTTTCATAGTGTCGCAGAGATTTTAATATGATGTGTCTTTGTTCTCATTTACTTCTAAGAATTATTTTATTTCCTCCCTGATGTCTTCTGTTGTCCATTCATCATTCAATAGTGTATTATTTAATCTCTAGGTGTTGGAGTAGTTTTTTATATTGTCATTTATTTCTAATTTCAATCCATTATGATCTGATAGAATACAAGGTAGTATCTCTGTCTTCTTGTATTTGTTAGCAATAGCTTTGTGGCATAAAATATGGTCTATTTTAGAAAAGGATCCATGTACTGCTGAGAAGAAAGTGTATTCACTCTTTGTTGGATGGTGTATTCTATTAATGTCCATGAAGTTTAAATTATTGATTGTGTTATTAAGATCTATGATTTCTTTGTTCAATTTTTGTTTGGAAGATCTGTCCAGTGGGGATAGAGGTGTGTTAAAGTCACCTAGTATTATTGTGTTGTGGTCTATTTGATTTCTGGAATTGAGAATGATTTGTTTGATGGACATGGATGAGCCACTATTTGGGGCACAGATATTTCGTTGTTATGTCTTGCTGATTTATGCTTCCCTTAAGCTGTATGAAATTCCTCCTTTATCCCTTCTGACTAACTTTGGCTTGAAGTCCACATTATCTGATATGAGGATGGATATTCCAGCTTTTTTTGCTGAGTCCATGTGCATGGTATTTTCTTTCCCATCCTTTCGCCTTTAGTCTGTGGGTATCTTTTTCTATGAGATGAGTCTCTTACAGGCAGCATATTGTTGGATCTTTCTTTTTAATCCAATCTGTCAGTCTATGTCTTTTGATTGAAGAGTTCAGGCCATTAACATTCAGGGTTATTATTGAGAAATGATTTGTATTCCCAGTCATTTAGCTCCTTTTTGTTTTTTGACATGACTTAGTTTCTGCTTTATTTGGCTATTCCTTTAGGATAGTTCCTCCCTTTGCTGATTTACATCATTGTTTTTCATCTCTTCCTTGTGGAATATTTTGCTGAGTATGTTCTGTAGTGTCGGTTTTCTTTCTGTAAATTCTTTTAGCTTTTTTTTTATCATGGAAGGATTTTTATTTCATCATCAAATCTGAAGGTAAGTTTTGCTGGGTATAAGATTCTTCGTTGGCATCTGTTTTCTTCAGAGCTTGAAAAATGTTGTTCCAGGTCCTTTTAGTTTTTAGGGTCTGGGTTCAAAAATCTGCTGATATCCATATTGGTTTCCCCCTGAATGTAATTTGTGGCGTGCGAGACCCGGGGCCCAGGGTTACGCCACATGTATCTAAGATGGCGGCTGGCAGAGAGCCAAAGGGCATGCTGAATGCACCTTGAGAAAAACAGGAAGCGTTTACCATTGGCTGTATGATAATTAGTTCTTCCGCTTAGCGCGTGGACAGATATATCTTACATGTATGCGTGAGCTCGTGATCACTTGACCTTTAATAGGATTGGATGGACATATCTGATTACAATTGCTTATGCATGAGACTGCTTATATATTGAGGGTGTTATCCAAATATAGCAGAAGCTGCTTCATGAACTTCTGAAGAGTATGTGTTGTTTGTCCCACTGGTTGGCGGCAAGAAGCAGTAATTTGATTCTTTTCTCTCGCAGCCTTTAAAATTCTGTCTTTATTTTTTATGTTAGGTAATTTCATTATAAGGTGCCTTGGTGTGGGTCTATTGTAATTTTGTATATTTGGAGTCCTATAAGCCTCTTGTACTTGATTTTCTACTTCATTCTTCAGATTTGGGAAATTTTCTGATATTATTTCATTGAATAGATTGTTCATTCCTTTGGTTTGTTTCTCTAAACCTTCCTCAATCCCAATAATTCTTAAATTTGGTCTTTTCATGATATCCCATAATTCTTGTAGTTTCTGTTCATGATTTCTTATCATCTTCTCTGTTTGTTCAACTTTGTTTTCAAGATTAAATATTTTGTCTTCAATATCTGAGGTTCTGTCTTCCAGGTGTTCTATCCTATTGGTTATGCTTTCTATGGAGTTTTTACTTTGGTTTTTTGTTTCCTTCATTTCAAGGATTTCTGTTTGTTTCTTTGTTTTTCAGTATCTCTAACTCTTTATTGAAATGATCTTTTGCTTCCCGTATTTTCTCTTTTAACTGTTGATTGGTGGGATCATTGAAAGCCTGCATTTACTCTTTCTCTCATTGTTTGCTTCTCTGATCATTTTAATTATGTACATTCTGACCTCGCTTTCTGACATTTCTTCTGCCATGCTGTCATTGGATTTTATTGCTATACCATCTAGTTTTGTTTGGAACATTTTCTTCCCTTGTTTTCTCATATTGCTCAGGTATCTACCCCTCTAGTAGTGAAACTCTGGGATATTACAGATTTCCTCTATTGACTAATATTATCTCTGTAGATTTCCAATAACTCACCTACTAGCCTTCAGTAGCCTGAAGTCTTGGAGGAACTTGATAATGCAGTGCTCCACAAGGAAGCTGTCCCTCTAGGGTGATGAGCTTCAGGTGGGATATATTCCTTGCTAGTGGGCAGAGGCGCCTCCACTTGTTGACCAATGGTCAGTCAATAGGGGGACTAAACTGTGGGCTGGGGCATGGCTGGTCTGGGCTTGTGTCTCTGGTTCTACCCACCTGGTGGGAAAGCCTCTCTCAGCAGGGAAGACTCACCCCGTGGGGAATCCTCGCTGGGCAACTCTCCTTGGAGAAGTTTCCTTCAGTCCAGGACTATGCCATGGGCTGGGCAGCACTCCTCTGCAACATTCCCAGGGTCCAGAACTACCACCTGGGCCGGGAAGCCTCACCCTGCACCAAAGCCTGTTGCTGGTGGACCCTCCTTCGAGAAGCTGCCTGCGGTCCTGTCCTGCCCCTGGTCCTGGGACTCTCGGTCTGCGCCGATGCATCTTGCTAGTGGCCCTCCTCTGAGAAGCTACCTGCAGTCTGGTCTTGCCGCTGGTCCTGGGACCTTCAATCTGCTCTGAAGCCTATCACTGAGCAGCCCCTCCTCTACAGTGCTCCCGGTTGTTCAGGTTCATAGCTCCAGTGGGGGAGTTTCGCTGGGCAACTGTACTCCACAAAGTTCCCTGCATTCTGGGACTACCGCCCCCATCCAGGTAGCCTCGCCCAGAGGGAGAGACTCACCTGGTGGCTCTGAGGTGGTCCCAAGTCTCTCACCTCTTCTTGAATCCTGAGTCATGGAGTGACATGAAATGCTGTCACCCTGTAGTCCACCATCTTGAAAGTTCTAGATGTTCATTTTCAAAGAGAAGGTAGGTCGATTTAAAGTAGATGTGTTAGGTATAAGTAATGTTGATTTGTTATTACCTTGATTACTTCTTATTTAACCTGATGGAACCCAACAAATTTTCTCTACAGATATAATTCAAAGAAAGTAAATAGAAATTATAGAATACAGAGAAACAAGAGTTACATGTAGCAGCAGCATATCAGCATGGTATATACTATATAGTAGCATTTTTTGAAGACATGATTTTATTTATGTGCATATAACTTTAGTAGTTATAATAACCTTTATCAATATAATAATTAGTCTTCACCTTTGCTGTCTGATCTGAACTGGAAATAAGTTAACCAATACATAGTTATAAATTATAAGTTCATAATTCTAATTTCATTCTTATTACAGGAAAAACCTAACATCAGTTTTAAAGTGCCAATATTAACAGTAAATAGAAATATTTTCTTTATTATTTATTGGCTTATACATTCTTTTGTTTCCCCAGGGTACTGGGGTTTGAACCCAAGGCCTCATACATACTAGGTAAGTGCTCTACCACTGAACTCATTCCCAGTCCCTTGGCTTTTGTGTTTCATAATAAATCTATTAATCCATCTTCATATGGAAGATCTAATGATTGATATTACACACATCCATATCAAATAAGTCCTACATAACTCAGAGCCCATGTTCATCAGAAGACAGTTATGGGATTTCAATAAATTCATGTACATTATGTATAATGCAGCATACTTCTTTATTTTGTAGCTTAGTTTTGGAATTTTAAAGTCTATTTCCAGGTCAAAAATGTTGAAACACGTATCTCATAATTTGTAACTTAACTTTACATTATCATATCAACAAGATAAAAATTAATACCTAATTCTTTATCTTCATTTTTTTTATATTGAGGAAAGAAATGGGTATCACTCAATCTGTGTTATTTATTTGTTGCAGTTACATGTAGAATAATGTCATTTATGTTTAATAGAAATTAAAGGTCCTGATGCTAGTATTATCCTGTAGAATATGAACCAGGTTTGTATTTAATCCCACAAATTTATTCCAGAATTTTTTCTTCAATTCCCCTTGAATTCTTCTATGAATTAACTTTACTCTCCCCTGATTCCCTCATTACTGATAAAGAAAACATTAATACATACATATGTATAATGGGATTCTTGTTTTTAACTCTTAAAAATTATATATTAACAAAGATAATATATTGATTCAATATAGATATTTTAGAAATTCATGTGTCTTTTACTTAAAATTGGAAGTTTTGTATTATTTATTTTAGTTAAGAATTTTATATTGTTTTTCCCCTAAGGTATTCTTATTAACAATGAAAACTATTTAAAATTTCAAATTTTATTTTATTTTATAACATATAATTTATTTTTATATTTTTCTAGTGGTATTTCTTTTAGAATGAAATGTTTTTCCAAACACTGGTGTTGGTTCTTTTTTATAGGGATAATGGCTGTTCTCATAAGCAGATGTGACCCATAACACTTATCTCACATGCTGTTATTAGAACATTGGGAATAAAGTCATATGCCATAGATGCAAAGGACTGATCTGAACTGAAAGAGTCACTGACCTGCTGGGTACAATATAAGGACTTGGCCTGGGTTGGTGGAAGACTGGATCAGGATGCACTCCATTGTTATCTTTGGCACTTCTTGGCAAGTCAGTATAATTTGAGATATTCTTATCCCAGGTGACAAAATTGAACACAATTCTCTACCTACTTTAGAAGGATGAAGGATTGATCTAATAAAATGAGCAGTAGAAATCCCTTGGAATAAGAAGAGATATTGAAGTTAGGTAAGACTAATAACAGCCAATATTTTAACATTGCTACGTGTTCTTTATTCCCAACAAGACCTCTATTATATATATAAGGCAATGGAGACACAGAAAGATCATGTAACTTGCTTAAGACCACAGACATAGTAAGTGGCAGAAATGATATTCCAACTTGGGTAATACCCAAGTTTCCTCCACAAAAAAATATAGGTTAAAGTTCTAACCCTAAGCACTAGGAACGTGAACTTATTTGGAAGTAGGCTCTTCATAGATTTTACCTGGTTAAGTGAGGTAATTATGGTTAATCTTAAGTCAATATAACTACTGTCTTTATGGAATGGGAAAATTTGTATATAAAAGCACACAGAGGAAAGATGGTGTGAAGACACACAGGGAGAATGATGTGAAGGTTAAGAATTGGCGAGAAGCTTCTATAAGCAATGGGATGGATATCAGAGGCCACCAGGGGCCAGCAGCAAAGCATGGAATAGCTCTTTCCTGCAGACTTCAGAGTGAGCATGGTCTTGCTGACATCTTTCAAACAATACTTTTCTGTCGTTATAAGCCATTCTGTTTGCGATGCTTTGTTGTGGCAGCCCTAGGAAACTAATACGGTGGTTTAGTTTCATAATCAATCCGTCCTCTTGAAAACTTTGATATCTTAAGATTTTACATTTAAATTTTAAAAATCATGTAGTCTGAGCCGTATAACTTTGCTAGAGGTTTTATAAAAGAAAATCACATTAGATATTATCTTTGGATAAAGTCCATCTATATAAACAATAAAAATCAGGAAAGTTAGAAAACTAAGAACCATCATCACATTAAAGTTTTGGTTTTATAGAGTCTAACATTAATATTATTTATTAAATATGCCATTTTATAAAGTTTTATAAAATGTGATATATTAAAAACATAAAGTTTAATTGGATAACAAATTTATGAAGGAAAAAAATTGTAATGTTTTCAAAACATATGACACATGCTTCTACAGTTGGTTGAAAAACACATAAATCATTAATCTAAATGCTTTGAAACTTGCTATCTGTTGCTGTTTTGTAATGTCTCCTGTGTATCTTTGTTATCCTGTCATATTAAAAAATAAGTTTTACATAGTTTATCACTAATTAGTGCTTGCTTTGAAGTATAATCTATTTTCCAACCCTCCAGATGTCTTTTTCTAATGCATGTGTGTCAGCAGAAGACCTTGGTGTTTCAGGCTTTGAAGACAGATGGTTTGAGACTACCATTATATTAAAGTTAACCACTAAATATTCCTTTGTTTGTCTGAGGTATTAAGAATGCTAGCTAGACTCTTCTTTACACTGATTACATAACACATGATCTGTCCATTTTCTGCTGATTTCTGCCTGGTCAAAAAATAGTAAATTTTATTTTCAAAAGTTTCATAGCCAGTGAGAAACATGCTGAGGCTATAGTTCATGCCCACTACTGTATTATCTATCAGCTTGAGAAGGTGTGAACATACCATAAATTTGTGACACTAATTCTAGCAATTTTACTCAGTGGGATGGCATATTGCACATCAGGAGAATAATGTGTGGGGATTGTTATATTATGGTTGACCTTTATTTAGTGGCCTGTAATTGTATCAAGGGGAAATCTTCTCAATTAGTTCTTACGTTTGAACACATTTAGTATAGTTAAGTCTAACACTAGTCTTCAAAATGCACGTGTCAGCTAGATTGAGGAAAAACCTATAAGACCTACTGTTTAAAATGTTTATACTTTAAATATCAATAACAAAGTAAGTTAGTAAGCATACTTTATTAAGGTATCAATCTCTGACAATACAAAAAATAATAGTTTAGGCACTAGTATCTTTCTAAATTTTTTAGTACTGGAGATTGAACCCAGGGAACTTTACCACTAAGCCACATCCCCAGTTCTTTCTATTTTTTTTTTTTTTTTTTTTTTTGAGACATGGTCTCACTAAGTTGCTTAGCACCTCACTAAGTTGCTGAGGCTGAGCCTGGAACTCACAATCCTCCTTCTTCAACCTCTCTGTGATTACAGGCAAGTGCCACCATGCCCAGCTAGGCACTAGTATCTGAAGGTCAAAGTAAGATGTTTGAAAACAATGAAAGAATAAAAATGATGGGAGAGAATATTAGATTAATTTGAATCAGGGAGAAAAACTTGGCTGAATGTGTCAGACAATCATAATAATGACAAGGACAAGCTGAGAGTAAGAACATTTGCAGATGGGCTTTAATGATAATAGAAATCTGTAGAAGATGAAGGATAACAAAGACCAGATGGATGTAATTAACAGAAAAGTATGGCCATGAATACTTGGTGCACGTGTTGTCAAACTGCATGACAAACACCCATGAGGGTGAGAAAAAGTTCAAAATTCTTGGAATCTATAGGACTGAAACTTTCCAAAGCAGAGAGTAGAATAGTAGTTACTATAGCCTGGAGGGTCCTGGGAATGGGGAGGTTTTCTTCAAAAGATGCAAAATTTCAATTAGAGAGGAGGATATGCTTTTTGAGATGAATTGAACACCATGATGACTAAAGTTTATTACAATGCATTATATATTTCAAATTTTCTTTGAGTAAATTGCAAATGTTCTCACCACAAAAAATAAGCTTTTGAGGTGACAGGTATGTTAGTTAAATTAATAATTTCCATTAATAAATATAGCAAAATATCACTTTGTACCTCAGACATTTATGCAACAACAACATGTCAATACACAATTAGATGAAAAATAAAAAAGACTTAAAAAGAACATTATTTTTAAAGTACCATTACAAGGTATTGAGAAGTTAGAGAAAATGTAATGAATGTCAACTAAGTTCCACACAGTGTTCTCAGGGATATCTTGACTATCAAGAGTCCATTGCCACACTGCTCATCTACTTAGTAGACACAAAATTATACACAAAAAATATTAGAACATGGGAACAGAGACAGATTGAGAAAACAGAAGCCTGTTATGCAGATATTAATATAATCTAGGTTAAGGATGAACTCAACTTGCCCACTAAATGTAATGTGTTTTCCTCGATAGAATCCTAGAACAGGATAAATAAATTAGATAAAAAAAAAGAGATCTGAAAATACTATGCACTTTTGCTAATAATAAAGTATCAATATAGGTTTAGCTGCAACAAAGATATTATACTAATATTCCTATACAGGAAATTATGTACAGGATTGTACACATGTACTTTCATTTTTTCTAGAAATCTAAAACTTCTGTTTAAAAAATAATAATAGCAATAATAACAATAGAACTTATTTGTTTTATCTTTGCACTTTTCTACTTGTTCTTTCCCTCTACTTGAACTGCTTCACTTTCTCCTATAATTGCTTTGCTGATTAGAGGTCTTTGAACTCTATCATTTTCTTTAGGTCTCTATATTTTTAGACAGACTAGAAGTTGTTGCACTTGGGTATTCTGAAATATCATGAGACTTTGCTATTATGCCTTTTACAAATATCATTATTCAGATTTAGTGTATTTCAGCGGGCCCATATAATGTATCTGGCTATGTACTCAGGAACTTTAATTATTACTTCAATTAATTTCCCCTCATCTGTTGAATCTTCTTATATGGGCACTTTTATAGGAGGGGTAGTTTCCCTTTTGCTTTCCAGTGTCTTTTTATTTTACAGAGTTATGCCACATTTTATGTACTTCATAATGAATACAAAAGTTAGACCTTATCTCTCTTTGCTTTCTACCATTGAGAATTGTTATATCAGTGAACATATTTTAATTTTCACAATTCATCACTCTCTGACCTAACTGTAGTTAAATGAAACTTTGCTCTTTCTCTGCACAGGCAAGAGCTCCTGAATTTAGAAAGGCAAAAGCCCAGAGTATAGCAGATTTTTATTGATGTAAACATTTGAAAACAAGCATCAAGTTGGTCCTTAGTCCTATCTGGAGATCTACTATTGTATCTTTGATCAATTACCTCTTGTTCTCTCAGATGAATTTTTTCATGTTCCTTTCTCTACCATCTTTTCACTCAGCTTACATGCTTGATATGGAAAAAAATCAGAAATAAGTCTTGATCCGACTTGGTCCTTCCACTTATGCTCTCTTTTGCATAACAGAACTCTCTGAGACCATCCAACAAAGAGTTTCATAGGCCTTAGTAAAGGGATGAGATGGTGGATTCCATCATCACCTGAATCCTTAGGTTGGTAAATTTCTTACAGTCTCTCAACTATTTCTTCTCTTCTGGATTTAAAATAATCTACCTCTTCAGTACAATTCCATAAGAAAAATAAGCTATGTACAACTGTCCACATTAAAAAATAGGAGAAAATCTTTCATATTATGTCACCCTATAACTAATACCCATTTTTTGTTATCTATTTAAGTGAACATATTCAAAACAGTATTTTCAGTTTACTCATTAACGTCCTCTCTTCCAAAGGTCTTAATCCAACCAAACTACCCTATTATTTCTACCACTGATTTTAACAATCCAGTCCTTACCTGATTAGACCCTCACCTTCATTGCAATTAGTGGATCAACCCCTCATTCTTGAAGGACCCAATTTACTATTCTTTCAACATTTTCTTCCTTTTTCTTTTGCTCAGCTACCTCCTTTATTTTGGTTCTCCTTTTGTTAACTCTTCTCTATCATCTAAGTCATGGAATGGTAGAAATAATCGAAAGCTTTATTTGGGCCAGTTAGTCATTTTTAAATTTATTATTAATTTATTGTTAAGAGAAGGACTTTGAAAATGTTGGGTTGTAAAAGGAAAAAAAAACAGTGTTGTGAAAAGGGCTAGACATTTATTTTGCAAAAATTTTATTCTGAATAATGTAGTTAAGAGGTTGAAGGTAAGTAAACAATTTGCCTACTAATCTCCCCCATATTTCCTCTATATCCACTTGTGTCTATAAACCACTTTGCATGTGTCAAATTTAATTTTTCTTTGCTTAATTTCTTAAAGTTATCATTCTATCTTCTTTCCAATTAAATATTAAAGCTAACTGTGGGAGGTAAGCTTATCAATATCCTACAGTGACTCTGAAGTCTCAAATCACATAAAATACATTTTTGAGTGTCCTGCCTTGAATGTAAAGGAGCCCAAACACTTAGGACATCCTTCATTTTGGAGTTTCTGTGGTGGGATCATTGGATTGTAATCAGAAATAAAATGGGGTTTTACTACTTTCATATAATTTTTTTATTAGTTTTCAATAATATTGTTTAATAATAAACTATCTCTACACAAATCCATTCCTGAACTTGTGATTGTGTAGCATCTATTTAATTTTATTTTAAAACTCAACCAATTATTTTGTAATCCTGCTTATACATTTATTTTGTTCTTCTACATCATAAACCTTTTGAAGGAAGTATTGTATGACCTTCCTAGAGTAGACAGGATTCTTTTTTAATGAAAATTTTGATGGCTATTTTAAGAAACTGATAAGGAGTCAACCTATGTGTTGCATAGGCCCTTATTAAACATTATTAATATTGTTTACAGTCCTCTACTCATGGGAGAGAACTTTTGGTAATTTGTTGTCTGACAAAATGTATTTTGATGCTCCCACAAAGCAAAATCTCTAAAGATTATGAAGGTGGGTGTCTCATTAGAGATGGGAAGGTACACTCAACATTGTGCTATTTTCCTATGCACAGAAATTGTCAATCCATTGTGGAATTCAAACTCAATTGCCTGTTGTGTTTTGTTACACCAGAAGGCATCAAAATTAGTTACTCAATTATACGAGAAATTCTGGGCCATGTTTCGTGATTTCTGAACAAATTTTCCTAGAACAGGCAAGAATTAGAATCAATCATCCTTTCTATATCAATTGATAACTGTAGAATGCACATATAGGAATTTTTTTTAGATTGAATAAATTGTTGCCTTAGAATTTACTGTTACAAACTGAACAATAGTCATGTCTTATACTACTTTATCTTATATAGTAATTCAGAATATTCTATAGGAGTTTGCTTTCATATTCAAGCCCATGATAGTGTTCACTAAAATAGGTAGAAATAGAAAATAAATCACCTATCTCTTGTGAATCACAGACAAAAACTACTAAGTTTTATTAAACATATATAAAAGTTGGTGTCAGCAACACTTATTGATGCAAACTCTCAAATGTTACAATTCTTTTCAAATATATAAAATCATGATGCATTCTAATGGTCAGGATTTTATAGTTGTATATAGTTTTGAGGTTTTAAGTTATAGTGGGAAATTTCAGAAAATGGCAAAATAGTTATCTCTTAAAAGGACTTTATAAAATATTCCTAAAATGGTATCCTACTTTATCATGGACTTTAATTTTAAAGGGAAAAAAAAGACAGTTTACGGCTGTTTTAGTCAGCTGTTTCACAGCTGTGACTGAAGGATCTGACCAGAACAATTACAGAGAAAGAATGTTTATTTGAGGGCCCATGATTTCAGAGGTCTTAGACCATAGAAGGCCAACTCCATTCCTCCGAGCTTGAGGTGAAGCTCAATATCACTGCGGGAGAGTGTGGCAGAGGGAAACAGCTCACATAGTGTTCAGGAAACAGAGAGAGAGAGAGAGATTGCCACTTATCAGAGACAAATATAAATCCCAAAGCTATGCCCTAATCCCAACCTCCTCTAGCCACACCCTACCACTTCGATTACCACTTAGTTAATCCCTATCAGGGGATTAAATCACTGATTGAATTAAGACTCTTACAACCTAATCATTTCTCCTCTGAACCTTCTTGAACTGTCTCACACCTGATATTTTCGGGGATACCTTACATCCAAACCATAACAACTGCCATACTGCCTACCTGAGAACATACAGAATATCATGGAAATAGCACTGACTGAGAATCCAGACTTGAATAGTTGTATTTAAGTCTAGATTTTCCAATTTAGTTTGTAACTTCAGGAAAGAAATTTTATCTCTCTGTGACTAAAAGTAGTAAACAGGCATAATATGAATCTATTTAAATATTAAGGCTCTTTCTGTTCTGCCATCACGTGTTTGGAATTTGTTCTTATGGTACAGTGCCAAAGCAATGGAAAGGTAGGAAGGTATTTTAGATAATCCTGGCCTCTGATTTTCTAAATTTTACTTGCATACCAAATGAAACATCTGTAGTCACTAGCATTCTTTAACAGTATTTAGAAAAAACAAAGGAACAGTAGCAATTTAAACAAAGATATGTTTTCCTTTCAACTTAAAAATTCTTATGAATGATTAAGTATATACTCATAACCTACCTTATCTATTA
The DNA here is from genome assembly GCF_902686455.1 of Sciurus vulgaris. Classification (NCBI taxonomy): domain Eukaryota; kingdom Metazoa; phylum Chordata; class Mammalia; order Rodentia; family Sciuridae; genus Sciurus; species Sciurus vulgaris. The sequence goes on along the minus strand of NC_136464.1, from coordinate 107,650,928 downwards.
TCATTTGTTGTTAAACTGTCTTTTGTTTTGTGATAATACAAAGCAATATGGGCTATCTATCTTGTGTACGAAAGTTGTCTAGCCACTTTATTTATTAGTATAAGAGCCAAAATAAGTTAACCAGGTTGTGTAGCTTATCAAACATGTCTAGGAATTGTTAGTTTCTCTACCACATTCCTAGGATCACAAAATATAATTGGACAGGCTGTTCACTTAATTAATTTGTGAAAATTTGGCAGTTTGAATCATTTTTTTCATGAATCATAGTAAAACATTTTTCACCTTTACATCTGTTATGAAAAACCGCAACATATTGCCACAGCAGATCTGCCACAATGAAATTTACATTTTCAAGGTATAAGAAAATAGTCTTTCATATTTTCTTCTAAATAAGCTATGGTTATGTAATGGTTAATCCTACCATCTAACCTATTCCTGGGTATAATATTACATTCTCTATCTGGAGATCAGAGGGAATCAACATCCACCATTCATAACCTGGGGCAGTGCAAACTATAGTCCTGAGACCCTTCACTACAGTACCTCAGAGACTAGTGTCAGCCAGAGGAATAGTTCTGCACGACAGAACACCAGAGGAAAACCTACAACTAGAGTTTCTGCACTCATAGACTACGACCAGTATCTGTACTGCTGTGCAAAGGATCCTACGGGGGGAACAGGTACAAGGTGACCCACAGCCATTGCAAGGACACTCCAGCGCCTCCATCCTGAAATACTGCACAGACAACCCACAACACTGCACCCTCTAATCAGTCAGCTGCCGGCCTCTGAGCAGACAAACAAGAAGCGTCTGGGAGGAGGTGTATAGCAGTTAGGGGATTCACCCCTGTGCCCTGCAACTTTGGAGACCTCCCCAGCCAAAAACTGATGGACATCTACTAAATGAATCAACTGATTTTTCAACTGAAACCCTAAAAGCCAGGTGGGCTTGGAATAATGTATACCAAGTTCTGGAATAAAATGGATGCCAATAAAGAATACCATGCCCAGAAAAATTAAGCTTCAAAATGGAAGATAAAATAACAACTCTTCATGGTAAAGAGAAGCTAAAAGAGCTCATAACTAGAAAGCCTACATTATAAAACATATTCAATAAAATACCTCATGAAGAAGAAATGAAAAATATAAATGAAAACCAGCATAGGGGGAAATTACATTGGAAGTATAGTCAATTAAAGAAGAATCAAGTCCAATTTAAACATTAGAAATAAAATGGCAGGGAATAAAAATCATTTCTAATAATAACATTTTAATGTAAAAGGTCTAAACTCTTCAATAAAAACATATAGGTTAGCAGACTGCATTTTAAAAAAGACTAAAAAAATATTCTGTCCACAAAAGGCTCATCACACAGGCAAAGATACCCACACACTTAAGGTGAAAAGATAGGAAAAAATGTACCATTTGAATTGAACTCATAAAGAAACTAAGATTATACAGAACAAGAAATACAGTTAATAATATGGACCCAACATATGCATAAAATATTTCATCTATCAACAACTAAATTTGCTTTCTTCTCAGCAGCACATGGAATATTTTCTAAAATAGACCAAATTTCAGGTTATTTTAAGCACATCTTAGCAAATGAAAAATAGAGATAATATCTTGCCTTCTATTAGACTACAATGAGACATCAGCATTAAGGTAAAAAACAGAATTCACTATAAGACCAGAAGATTAAAAAGTATACTTTTGAATGATGAATGGATAGCAGAAGAAATCAGGAGAGAAATACAAAAACACTTAGAATTAACTGAGAAAAGTGATACAACATCTCAAAGTCTCTGGAATAGTATGAGAGCAGTTGTAAGAGGAAATTTCATAGCACTGAATTCATACATTAAAAGAATAAAAAGATACCAAATAAATAATCTGATATTACATCTCAAGGTCCTAGAAAAAGAACAATCCAAAATCAAAATCAGTAGAAGACAGGAAATAATTAAAATCAGAGCCAAAAATCAATAAAATCAAGAATTAAAAAAATACAAAAGTTCAATGAAACAAAGAGTTGGCTTTTTGAAAACATAATCCTTAAGTCAAATTAACCAAAAGAAAAAGAAAAAACTCAAAATTCCAGACCTCCCCAAAAAAAAGAAAGAAAAGGAAAGGAATATCACAATAGACACTACTGAAAACTAGAGGATCTTCAGAAACTATTTTGAAAATTTATACTTCAATAAGCTAGAAAATCTTGAAAATTTTGACAAAATTTTAGAGATACATGACCTATCCAAATTGGACATAAACAGATCAATTTCAAGTAATAAAATTGGGGCAGCAATGAAAAGACTGTCAACAAAGAAAAGCCCAGGACTGGATGGATTCTCAGCAAAGTTCTAGCAGACATTTAAAGAAAAAAACATACTAATCCTCCTCAAATCATTTCATGAAATATAAAAAGCATTCTACAAAATTAGCATCACCCTGATATCAATCTGATATCAATACCAAAGATAAATCAAGGAAAGAAAATTTTGAAACAATATCCTTGATAAACATAGATGCAAACATTCTTAAATATTGGCAAACCATGAACAAAAATACATTAAAAATATAGTGCATCATGATGAAGTGGGTTTTATTCCAGAGATTCAACATGTGGAAACCAATAAATGTAATTCATCTGAAAGTACACTTAAAGACTAGAATCACACAATTATCAATAGATGTGGAAAGAAAACATTTGACAAAAGACAGCATACCTTCATGATTAAAACACTAGAAAAACTAGCAATAGAATGGACTTACCTCAACATTGCAAAGGCTGTATTTGACAAATCCAAGGCCAATATTATTTTGAACAGAGAACAGCTGAAAGCATTTCCTCTAAAAACAAGGATGCCCACTTTCACCACTTTTATTCAAAATATTCCTCAAATCTCTAGCCAGAGCAGTCAAAAAAAGAAAATGAAATTAACTGTTTGCCAATGTCATGTTCCTATATTTAAAAAGTCCAAACAATTCTACCAAAATACTTCTTGAGCTTATAAATGAATTCAGCAAAGTAGCAAGATTCAATATCAGCACTCATAAATCAACCATGTTTCTATTATCCAATGATGAATCTGCTGAAAAAGAAATTAGAAAAACTATCCCATTTATAATAGCCTCAAAAAATGAAATAAAGTTCTTGGAAATCAATCTAACAAAAGAGGTGAAGGACCTCAACAATGAAAACTACAGAACACTAAAGAATAATTGGAAAAGAGCTAAGAAGATGGAAAGAACTTCCATGTTCTTGGGTAGTGTATTAGTTTTTTCCTGCTGTGACTAAATGATCTGACCAGCACAATAATAGAGAAGGAAAGGTTTTTTTGAGGGCTCATGGTTTCAGAGGGCTTAGTCCATGGAAGGCAGTCTCCATTCCTCATCATCAGGAAGTAGAGCAGGAAAGCGAGAGCGAGAGAGAGACTCACACTCCAGATACAAAATATATACCCCAAAGGCATGCCCCATTTCCAATCTCCTCCAGCCACACCCTACCACTTCAATTAATCTCATCTGGAATTAATTCACTAATTGGGTTAAGACTCTTCTCACCCATTTGTCTTCTGAACCTTGCTGCATTGTCTCACTTGTGAGCTTTAGAGGGACACCACATAGTCAAACCATAACATTCCACCCTGGCCCCCAAAAGTTCACACTCATCTCACAATCCAAAATATATTTAGTCCATTTCCAAGAGTCCCTATAGTCTCAATAGTTCCGAGATTGCTCAAAGTTCAAGTTCAGTCTTCTCTGAGGCTCAGGCAATATGGTGTTGTAAACTACTGTAAAATTAAAAGCAATTTATAAATATCCAACATATAAAGGTACAGAGTAAACATTTCCATTTACAAAAATAGGGGCATGGAAAGAAGGGATAGGACCAAACCAAGACCGAAATCCAGCTGGGCAAACAAGTCCCGTAGCTCCAAGTCCAGCACCTGGGGCACATGGAATCTTGATATTCTCTCCAAATGACATGTGTAGCTCCATCCTCATGGCCTTGTCCACTGAAGCCCAAGTGGCCTTTCTGTTGGTTTGTCTCTGCTCATTTCCTGCAGCTTTTCTAAGACAATGTCCCGAGTTACTGGCATTTCTTAATCTCGGTGGTTTCCACTGAAGTTTCGGCTTTCTACTCACATCTCCACACTTTGACTTCTCAGCGGGGACACCTGCTGGAACTCCAATCCTGCTGCACTTTGTCTGGCCTCCAAGGCCTTTCTTTGAAATCTTGGTGGAAGTCTCCATGGTCCCCTAAAGCCACCATCCTGTATCCCTGCAGAACCAGCACCATGCGGTTGATGCCAAAGTTGACCTCCATCTCTCAAACAGTAGCCAAGCCTCCACGGGCCTTTGCTGCAGCAGCCTCTGAGGGTCTGGGTGGTTGAGCACGTAGAAAAAGCTTCCTAGGTTCCCCTGGGCAAGAAGAGTGCCCCACTGGTCTCTTCAAGAGAATTTTCACCTTTACACCCTTGAGCTTGGGATGGTGTGGTCCTGCCACCTCCTGAGATGCTCTCCAGCCATCTCTCTGTCTCTAGGCCTAGTCTTCTGCATTTCTTTAGTGGCGGTAATGTTGCAACTTGCTTAGCCCTAGTTTTACTCCTGCCTTTCAAGTCCACCTTTTGAAAATCTTTTTGCTCTGCTTTCTGTTCCTGATTATCACAATAAATTTGGCTAATGGCAACCACCAATATCCGTGCCATTTCCTGAATGCTATGCTGCCTAGACATTTCTTCTGCCAGATTAAGAATTAGTACCATTAAGATTAGTACCATTGCTCTTATCAGAGAAAACATTCGGACTTTGATAAAATGAATCAAATGCAGTCTGTAAAAATAAAAAAGATTTTAATAAAAAAAAGAAGTCCATTGCTTCTAAAATCAGCCTTATAGAAAGTCTCCAGACAATGCAAAATGCAGACAACTTCTTAGCCAGAACATAACATGAATGACCTCTACTCCAAATTCTGAAGGAGTCTTCTTTTTTCTGAACCCTCTTGGGCCACGACTTCACTGACCATGGTCCTATTGGCATTCTGGTCTTCTGAGTTCCAACCAGAATCAATCATTAATCTCCACTTAAAACAGTCTAAAGCATTTCCAGCTTGTACTGCTAAGCATCTCAAAATTCCTCCCACCAATTCCAGGAAGCTCCAAACACTTCTGAACCACATGGTCAGGTTAGTCACAACAAGGACCTGAGTCCTAGTACCAATTTCTGTATTAGTCAGCTTTTTGCTGCTGTAACTAAATGATCTGACAAGCACAATTATTGAGGGGGAAAGGTTTATTTGAGGGCTCACAGTTTCAGAGGTCCTAGTCCATAGTAGGCCAGCTCCATTCCTCAGGGTTTGAAGTGAGTCTGAGCACCATGGTGGAAGAATGTGGCAGAGGGAAACAGCTCACATCATCAGGAAGCAGAACAAGAGAGAGAGACTCCACCCTCCAGATACAAAATATATACTCCTCTGCATCGTCTACAGGTGAGCTTTTAGGGAACACCTCACATCCAAACCACAACAGGTAGGCAGAATTAATATTGTCAAAATTGCCAAATTAATATTGTCAAAATTGCCAAATTAATATTGTCAAAAGTACCAAAAGCACAAAAACAATGTGATTCCCAGTGAAATTCCAATGATGTTCTTCACAGAACTAGAACAGTCATGAAATTCATTTGGAAAAATCAGAGACCCAGAATAGTCAAAGCAATATTTAGTGAGAAAAGTGAAGCACTAGGCATCATGATACTGAACCTCAAATTATATTACAGAGCTATAGTAACAAGAATAGTATGACACTGGTACCAAAGTAGTCATGGAGACCAATGGAATAGAAGATACAGGGACACACCCACATAAGTTCAGCTATCTCATATTAGACAGAGATGCCAAAAACACAGGTTGGAGAATAGACTCGACAAATGGTGCTGAGAAAACTGGAAATCTATATGTAGTAAAATGAAATTTAACCCCTCTCTCTCTCACCCTGCACAAAACTCAACTCAAAGCAGGTCAAAGACCTAGGAATTAGACCAGGAACCCTGTACCTGCTAGAAGAAAATGTATTTCCAGCACTCCAACATGTTAGCTCAGGAACTGACTTCATTAAGAAGACTACTAAAGCAGAAGAAGTAAAATAAAAATAAATATGTGGTGTTTTAGTCAGCTTTTTCATTACTGTGACTAAAATATCTGATAAGAACAATTTCAGAGGAGCAAAAGTTTATTTGAGGACTCACAGTTTCAGAAGTTTTTTTCTACAGAAGGCTGACTCCATTCCTCGGGGTTCAAGGTGAGACAGAGCATCATGGAGGAAGAGTGTGGCAGGGGGAAGCAGCTCACATGGTGACCAAGAAAGCAGGGAGAGAAAGAGAGATAGAGATAGAGATAGAGAGAGAGAGAGAGAGAAAGAGAGAGAGAGAGAGAGACTCCACTCTCCAGATACAAAGCATACCTCATAGCCATGCCCCCAATGAATCACTTCCTCCAGTCACACCCCACCTGTATCCAGTTACCACTCAGTTAATCTCATCAGGAATTAATTCTGTGATTAGCTTAAGTCTATCACCCAATCATTTAGCCTCCAAATCTTGCATTATCTCACACATGAGCTTTTGGGGGACACCACATCTAAACCATAACACATGGAATGGCATCAAATTTTGAATGCAAAATATTTCTATGTGCAGGTATATTAGCCTAAGTAACCTGCTTAATTACATATTATTTACTGTTTTGAATTTGATGAAGCTCAAGTGAAAAAGGAATTAAATAACTTATCTAGTAGAGTTCCGAAGTTGAAAATAAGGACTCTAACGTTTTATCATTTAGACTTTTAGTTTCCTGAATTTTACTCAGTTGCTATACTATGCTAACATCTTTTTTAAGTCCCATCATATTTTAATTCATTATCTAACTGGGATAGAGAAAAAAAAAAAATCACCATACAGTGTTTTTAATTTTAACAAAGTATGTGTGATATTGTGATGCTACTAAAGAGGAGATTTAAAAATTCTGGAAGATAAAGTGAAGTGACTTACTCAAGGAAAAATATTCCCTGTGAATTTTTCACTCTGGAAGAAAAAGAATTCAAAAATATGAAATTGACAAGTCAAAGGGTATTTGCTGATACAGATAAGTTAAGAGAGGGAAAGACTGTGTGAATTGGTATATTTCATGAAAAAGAAAAATCCAATTTCAGAAAATAGATTAAGCACCAGGATTTTGTGCTTACACAAAATTGGACAGCAATTAATCAACATAATATTTAATTGCATATGCAATAAAGATAATTGTAAGCTTGTAGGTGCATTAATGCACATATTTCATTGAATGTCACTGTATGTATATATTATATACATATATTATATACACTTATGTATGCACACATATACATACATATACATATATGTCATATGTATATATATACATATGTATATATCATCGTATATTGAGTAAATATTCTTCATCCAGAAATATGATTAAAGTTGTATGTGATCAGAGTAAAAATTTTCATCTGGGTAAATTCTGACTCAAAGAACCTTGAAATTAATTATTTATGTAAATTGTTGCTAAGTTTCAATTGTAGTTCTATATTTTAGATATTATAGTATTCTACCTTAAAATTTAATACAGAATAACTTTTAGCAGTAAGATAACCTAAGGAAACTTGAATGTAGAAAAAAACATGGCAATAATTTGTCCATGATCAAATGCTATAAACTGTATGTAAAAAGGTAAAATTCCTTTTATTTATCAATATATTTGGATATCATTAAAGTCTTCAGAAGCAATTTGAACTATGTCATTAGCATAATTGGCTTTGTCCTTTTCCATTTGTTTCTACACATTGATTTTCTGTATGCATCATCATGTACAAGGAAAAGGCCAAAGCTGTAACATTTACTTTTCCTTAGAAACTTTAGTATCAACAATTTAAAACTAGATATCAAGTTTTATTTTAGTGAATTAAAAGTAAGTAGAAATGCTAAGATGCCCCTTAGGATTGGCAAATGAAGGGAAAGAAGTTGGTATTATTTAAATTTTGAAGCTTTATAGGAGGGGCCATTTAAGAATTGAAATTCAGATTTGAGGTTCTGTGTTTCTATTCTCATAGAAGAGGCCTCATGGGACGGCAGCCCAGACATTTTGGATGCTGCTTCTGTAATGAGTTGAGATTCATGTTTTCTTTTGAATCAGTATAGACCACTAATCAAAAATATGCATCAGAAGTGAAGCTTCATTAATTCCTAAGGTTGGGTCTTAAATTCAATTTCCTTCAATTGTTACACTTGTGGGAGGCATCATTCTCCATATAAGGAATCTTGTAGTTTGCCATCCTGGAGAGAGTATGTGGGTTCCTTATGGTAAGTAGTTTTGTTGAGCTTCTAGATGACACCTAGCATCTATCCTAATAATGTGAATGAGCCACCCTGGAACAGCACAGTTATGCTGTGAACTGACAGCGTGACTGCAATCTTAGCCAACATCTGAATGCAATTGCTTAGCAACCTCAAATGTGGACTGCCTAATAGAGCCCATACTGAATTTCTGACCTACAAATTTGTGGTCCAAAAAAAAATGGTTGTTTTATGCCACTGTATTTTGGGATGGTTCATTAGGCATCAGTGATAATGCAACAGATACTGGTAGTAAGCAGACAGGAAGGTACAAGTTTTTTCTCCCTAATCCAGTTCAATCATCTCTATTCAGTGGTTCCTGTTACTGGTGCCTATTTGGGTGGCACCTGAAAATCAGAAATCTGTTTTTGAAGAGTATTAGCCACTGTATCACAAAGAATGTGAAATATTACATCTAGAGTTGACAGATAATAGCTTGATAAATGGTTCATGATATTGATATATTGGATGAAAAATATTACAAGCTAAAATTAAAAATTTGCTTTTATTTAGTAATATTTACATTGTGAATTAGGCAATGACCCTAAAGTAGTAAACCAGGATATCATTTTGAGAAATGGCACATGGATTCATATTAAGTGGAACTAATCTGCTTGATAGAATCAGTATACAAGGAAACTTAGCCATCTCCAGAGTTAATTTCTGTTTTCTTTGCCACTGTTATGAGTAATAATTAAGTTGTTATCAGTACAGCTTTCTGATAATCTCATATTTTCATGAAGAGAAGTAATACACATTTAATTTTCATCTTGTCACTCCTGATAACCAGCCCACATTAGCAAATAGTTAAAAGAAGAAAAAAAAAAAAAAAAACAGGAAAAACAAGAATCAAGGCAGATTGCATATTTCAGTTTTGCTATTCTCCACATTGACAGACTTATTGCAGTGAGATTGCTCCATCTGTGCACATTAAGTTATATTACTATAATTAAAATAGTTACTACTAGTAATATTATAGTAATATTCTCAACTTCCCAAAGGTGTTCTTTGTTGAACAAGGAGTAGTTTTTATCTAAATTTTTAGAAAAGTGTTGAGTATAGTTTCTGAAGTATTAACTTGTGTTGTTACTAAATCTCAGCCTTCTTTTCTAAAAATTTATCATTTTGTTCCTCACATTATAACCAGTTGTCTCTAATTTCTCTATATGTACATTTGGCACGATAATCTCTTATTTTCTATCTCATTAATCAAGTTCTTTTTATTTTGGTTCTTTATCTTGACTGATTTTTTTGACATATCAAAGATTTTCTACTTAGGAACTTGGCATTAATTTCTTTTATTTTTCACTTTCTTCTTTCAGTTTGTAAAGTAAAAGAACTTCCCCAAATCCTGATTGGTGCCTACAATTTCTTATTTCAATAAAATCTCCTTGGAAAACTGCTTCCAAAAGTTTTTTTCAGTGCCATAAATCAACTATATAGATATTTTGTGTGAAATGAATATTTTAATATTTAATAACAAAGGAGAGTAAGGAATATATGTCAGAAGGGTTATTGCAACCTAGTTGGGAATCATAGTGAGAATTCAATTCATATTTAACACACTGGAGTACTTACTTCTATTGCTATAAGTTATTTTAAGATGACTAACAATGAATTTTTAAAAAATGTTAATTAAAGCATACCAAAATTTTAAGAAGTCAAGTACTATAAGAATTAATGAAGAAAGTGTATGATTTACAATTTCTTAGCATGCTTTAAGCCTTTTGGTAATTATTCTGTTAAGTGCTTGTTGCATTTTGTGGATTTTATGTCAACTTTTAGAAGCAGTACAATTCCTGTGAATCAACAATTAGTGTACCAATTTTAAGTTGATAAAAGTAAAGTGCCACCAGGTCTGGTGGTGCATGACTATACTCTCAGCAGCTCTGGAGTCTGAGTCAAGAGGATAGCCAAGTGCAAAATTGGACTCAGCAAATTGAGTCCACCAGACTCAATTTGCTAAGTAACTCAATGAAAACTTTCATTGCTAAGTAACTCAATGAAAACCTGTCTCTTAAAAAAAAATACAAAAAATAGGGCTGGGCATGTGGTTCAGTAGTTGCATGCCCTTGAGTTCAATACCTGGTAAACCTCTCCTGGCCCCCCAAAAAGTAAAGTGCCATTAAAATGACAAATATTTCCAAAGCTGCTCAGCTAAGCATGAGAGATAGATACTTAGAGGCCCAGCAGTTGACTTCTAACCATGTTCTTTGTATATTTCACTCAACTTCTTATGAGTGCTGTTAGTTGCAGCTTGTTTAAGTGCAACTAAAAATTTAATCCTGGTCTCTGCTTACATGGATCTGCTCTCGTAAGTACCAGTGGATCACTTTGAAATCATTAATGGATAAGTACTCAATGAATTTTTATTTCAAAAACATTGATAGGCTATAGAACCAGTTACACAGAGAAAAAAAATCTAGATAAAGAATCTTTTAAACAGTACCCAAATAAATAACCTTTAAAAAGTTGATCATTATAAAAAAACAAACAAAAAAAAAACAGTTAAAAAGTGAAAGGCAGTAGAAGACAGGAAATAATTAAAATCAGAGCTGAAATCAATGAAATTGAAACAAAAGAAACTATTCAAAAAATTGACAAAACAAAAAGTTGGTTCTTTGAGAAAGTAAACAAAATAGATAAACCCTTAGCCACACTAACAAAGAGAAGGAGAGAGAAGACTCAAATTACTAAAATACATGATGCAAAAGGAAATATCACAACAGACACCACTGAGATACAGAACATAATGAGAAGCTACTTTGAAAATCTGTATTCACAAAATAGAAACTACAAAAGACATTGACAAATTTCTAGAGACATATGCTCCTCCCAAACTGAACCAGGAGGACATACACAATTTAAACAGATCAATATCAAACAATGAAATAGAAGAAGCCATTAAAAATCTACCATCCATGAAAAGCCCAGGACCAGACGGATTCTCAGCCGAGTTCTACAAGACCTTGAAAGAAGAACTCATTCCAATACTTCTCAAAGTATTCCAGGAAATAGAAAAGGAGGGTACCCTACCGAACTCATTCTATGAAGCTAATATCACCCTCATACCCAGGAAAAGACACATCAAGGAAAGAAAATTTTAGACCAATATCCTTGGTGAATATAGATGCAAAGATCCTTAACAAAATATTGGCAAACCATATCCAAAAACAGATAAAGAAAATTGTGCACCACGATCAAGTGGGGTTCATTCCTGGAATGCAAGGATGGTTCAACATTTGTAAATCAATAAACATAATCCATCATATCAATAGACTTAAGGATAAGAATCATATGGTTATTTCAATTGACACAGAAAAAGCATTTGACAATATACTACACCCCTTCGTGCTCAAAACACTAGAAAAAAAAAGGGATAGTAGGAACATATCTGAAAATTGTAAAGGCTATTTATGCTAAGCCCATGGCCAACGTCATTCTTAATGGAGAAAAACTGAAACCATTCCCTTTAAAAATGGGAACAAGACAGGGATGTGCTCTTTCACCACTTCTATTCAACATTGTCCTCTAAACTCTAGCCAGAGCAATTAGGCAGACTAAAGAAATTAAAGGGATACGAATAGGAAAAGAGCAACTTAAGCTGTCACTATTTGCGGATGACATGATTCTATACTTAGAGGATCCAAAAACCTCCTCCAGAAAATTTCTAGACCTCATCAATGAATTCAGCAAAATAGCAGGCTATAAAATCAACACGCATAAAATCTACAGCATTTTTATATGCAAGCTTCGAAACAGCTGAAAGGGAAATGAGGAAAACAACTCCATTTGCAATAGCCTCAAAAAAAAAAAAAAAAAAACACTTGGGTATCAATCTAACCAAAGAGGTAAAAGATCTCTACAATGAAAACTACAAAACATTGAAGAAAGAAATTGAGGAAGACCTTAGAAGAGGGAAAGATCTCCCATGTTCTTGGATAGGCAGAATTTATATTGTCAAAATGGCCATACTACCAAAAGTGCTATACAGATTCAATGCAATTCCAATTAAAATCTCAATGACGTACCTCACAGAAATAAAGCAAGCAATCATGAATTCATCTGGAAGAATAAGAAACCCAGAATAGCTAAAGCAATCCTTAGCAGGAAGAATGAAACAGGGGGTATCGCAATACCAGAACTTCAACTATACTACAAAGCAATAGTAACAAAAACAGCATGGTATTGGCACCAAAATAGACAGGTAGATCAATGGTACAGAATAGAGGACACGGACACAAACCCAAATAAATACAATTTTCTAATAGTAGACAAAGGTGCCAAAAATATGCAGTGTGGAAAAGATAGCCTCTTCAACAAATGGTGCTGGGAAAACTGGAAATCCATATGCAACAGAATGAAACTAAACCCCTATCTCTCACCCTGCACAAAACTCAACTCACAATGGATCAAGGACCTTGAAATCAGACCAGAGACCCTGCATCTTATAGAAGAAAAAGTAGGTCCAAATCTTCACCTTGTTGGCTTAGGATCAGACTTCCTTAACAGGACTCCCATAGCACAAGAAATAAAAGCAAGAATCAACAACTGGAATAGATTCAAACTAAGTAGCTTTCTCTCAGCAAAGGAAACTATCAGCAATGCGAAGAGAGAGCCTACAGAGTGAAAGAATATCTTTGCCACTCATACTTCAGATAGAGCACTAATTTCCAGAATATATAAAGAACTCAAAAAACTCTACACCAAGAATACAAATAACCCAATCAACAAATGGGCTAAGGAAATGAACAAACACTTCACAGAAGATGTACAAGCAATCAACAGATATTACTAAAGATGTTGAACATTTTTTCATATAAGAGAAATGCAAATCAAAACTACTCTAAGATCCCATCTCACCCCAATTAGAATGGTGATTATCAAGAACACAAGCAACAATAGGTGTTGGAGAGGATGTGGGGAAAAAGGTACACTCATACATTGCTGGTCGGACTGCAAATTAGTGCAGCCACTATGGAAAGCAGTGTGAAGATTACTTAGAAAACTTGGAATGGACCTACCATTTGACCCAGCTATCCCACTCCTTGGCCTATACCCAAAGGACTTAAAATCAGCACACTACAGAGATACAGCCACATCAATGTTCATAGCAGCTCAATTCACAATAGCCAGACTATGGAACCAACCTAGATGCCCTTCAATTGATGAATGGATAAAGAAACTGTGGTATATATACAATGGAATATTACTCAGCTATGAAGAATAATAAAATTATGGCATTTGCAGGCAAATGGATGAAATTGGAGAATATCATGTTAAGTGAGATAAGCCAAAAGAGGAATGATCTCACTGATAAGCGGATGATGACACTTAATGGGGGGGTGGGAGGGGGACAAGAACGAGGAAGGAGGGACTGTATAGAGGGAAAAGAGAGGTGGGAGGGGTGGGGGGGAGGAAAAAAATAACGGAATGAATCAAACATCATTACTCTGTAAATATATGAATATGCAAATGGTATGCTGTTACTCCTTGTACAAACTGAAACATGTTTCCCATGTTTATAATAAAAATAAGTTAAAAAAAAAAAGAGTGAAAGGCTTTCCCAAATCAAGAATTTTGAGCGTGAGAGCTGGATTTTTGAAGTGCAGTTGAGTGAATCAGGTAAAACCTTGTCTTTGGTACATACATCATATCTATTTATTCCAGAGGCAATAATACATTTTTGGTAGGTGTATCATGTTCACATTGCAATCTTAGTTATGTTATTATGGCTCTACATTTAATTTCTAGTATGAAAATTATATATCAATAATCCCAAATATAAACAAAATTTTGTAATTAACACTTTCCCAAGGTAAAAGTCTGTTTGTCAAAAATAAAATGACTAAGATTTTCAGATTTCTGCACTTTTTTCCCAGATTCAGAAAATGGAGTTAATGAATTAATTGAAGTAAATTATCCAAGTTTAATTGACATTAGGAAAAATAATGATATTTATAAATTTGTTTTATTATGGCTTGACTTGTTCCATTTGATACAAAAATAGTATGCATGCAAGTAACAATAAATAATAAATAGCAGCATGAAAGGTTTCCTGGATGCCAAAGCAAAATACAAAGTCCAAGTCATGATTATTTTGAACAGAATGAGCAAGATGAGTTCTTAAATGGAAGCAATACTTCTTTTAGGATCAAATTGTTAAAAATAGTGCAAATAATTTCCCATATGAAGCTGCACTTAAGAGGCACAAAAGACAAGTAGAGACAAACATACACACACACACACACACACATAATACACACATCATACATTTAATGATAGGACATTGAATGATGCAGAGAAGTTAACAAAGTAACTAGACACAGTCTAATGAATATATTCTGACAGAAAGCATTACACTTCTAGATCAGAGACAAAGAATGTTATTACTCATACTACAGTAACAACCATGGGAATCAAACTTGTCTGATAGTATGTCTTGTGTGTCAGATTCACAAGGGCAGCATGTATTAACAAGTATTTGATTAATCTTGAATAGGCTGAGAGCATTCTGAACTCCCCATGTTGACTAATCTAGTAGTGTTAGAAGGCAACCAAACAGGTGCTTCAGTTCATACCTTTTAAGAAAAAAATAAAAAGGAGGCACACAGAAATTTGCCCCAGAAAATGCTAAAAACAATGGAATAGTGAATTACTCTTAAGCTTTTTGCTAATTGAAGGGTTTGTTCAATAATATAAGCATTATATACTACTGGTTTTGGATCTCTGTTTCATAGTGTTTATTATTTTCCCATCCATAAGTTGGTATATGCAGAGAATATAACAACTAGTATACACAGTGGATATGAACAATTAGTATTTGCAGTGAATACTAACAATTTTATGTGAACATATTTCCAAGTTAAGTTGGATCCTTTCCACTATTAGGTATCCCAAATTTCACTGCCATGTAGTTGACATGATTCCTAAACAGACCAAAAGTCAGTTTAGAAAATTTATGTGTGTCTGTGACTAAGTATTTTGATATGACCAACAATTTTTTTAATTTTAAATATTTAAAAACTTAATGCATGCAATTTAAATTTAGTAATACAACATGTTAGAACTATTTCATTAATTGTACTTTTCATTGTTTATGAGATTTCATCAGAGAAATCCATGTGAAGCTATCCATTAAATGAAAAATACAAGAAAGACCTATTTAATAAGGTATAGCAAATAATTTTTAGACTTTTCAGCTATTACTAAGAGAGTGACATTTATTCATTTCATGTGCCAATGATTCAATTAGTAAAAATATACATATTTCTTATCATATGTAGCCTATTAGCATGTATTTTTTAATGAAGAGTAGTAATTAATAAAAGTCCTTGCAAGAAGAAAAATGACATCCTGAATGTATTTCTTCATTGCATGCCAGGCAACTTAGTTATTGAACAACAAACAACTCCAAAAACACTTGATATCCTAAAGGAAGTTACATTACACAAGAAAAGCTCCCCTTACTTAAACATAGTTTAACATATTTCTTTGTTGTCTAATGCCATTTAAAGGTTAAATTGAGAAATCACTTACAATACATGATCACGGTAATATATTTAATGGAATAATAATATATTCCATTTTATAATTTACATCTGCTTTGTGAAATGAAGCAGAATTAAAATCTATTATTATGTGCAATAGAAGTAGATGTATTTTTACTTAATAAATGATCCTATCAGGATTAACATTTGTAAAAAATTTTGCAAATAATTTGCACTTGGAAACCTGGTCTTCAACTTATTTAAACATAGTTTAAATAACTAAATTGAGCAAAATAATATAATTATGCTTTTAATGTAATTTATATTGGCAAATTTTCCTTAAAAAGAAACAATACTGTGTTCATTTTATTAAAACTTTAAGTTGGATTTGGTTGTCATTTTCTTTTTATTTGAAAAATTTAAAAATTATACAGTTCACCAACAAGTTTGTATTGAATATCACAAGTCCATAATGTTGGTCTCATGTTTAAGGTAAACTGTATTAAAGAATAAATATAAGGAGATCAAAGGATTTTCAGCTTCCCTTCTCCGCAGCATTAGGTCTGGTGTGTGATGCTTACTTCACCCTCGGGATGGAGTTGCTAGGGTGAGAGGTTTAATCCTGGAAGTCGAAGTCCTGGAGGTGGGGTCAAACTAAAAAACTTCTTCACAGCAAAAGAAACAATGAAGAATGTGAAGAGAGAGCTTGCAGAATGGGAGAAAGTCTTTGCCACCCACATTTCAGATAGAGCATTAAACTCCAGGATATACAAAGAGCTCACAAAACTTAACACCATAAAAACAAATAATCCAGTTAATAAATTGGCAAAGGAACTGAACAGGTACTTTATAGAAGAAATGCAGTCAGTCAACAAATATATGAAAATATGGTCAATATCTCTAGAAGTTAGAGAAATGCAAATTAAAACTACACTGAGATTTCACCTCACTCCTGTCAGAGTGGCAATTATCAAGAACACAAGGCAATTATCAAGAACACAAATAACAAACAATAAATATTGGTGAGGATGTAGGGGAAAAGGTACACTCATATTTGCTGGTGGGACTGCAAATTGGTGCAACTGCTCTAGTAAGCAGTATGGAGATTCTTCAGAATATTGGAACGGAACCACCATTTGACCCAGTTATCTCATTACTCCATTTATACCTAAAGGACTTAAAATCAGCATACATCACATCAATTTATAGCAGCTCAATTCACAGTTGTTAAGTATGGAACCCAGTGTAGGTGCTCTTCCACAGATGAGTGAATAAAGAAAATGTGGTATTTTACCCAATGATATAGAACTCAGTCATAAAGAGAAATGAAATAATGGAATCTGCCAATAAATAATGGAACTGGAGACTATCTTGCTAAATGAAATAAGCCAATCTCAAAAAAACAAATGTGAAATGTTCTCTCTGATATGCAGGTGTAAACTCAAAATAAGGGAATGGGGGTAGGAAAAAATAGAAGTACTTTGGATGAGAAAAACAGGAATGAAGGAAAGGGAGGGGTAATGGGAATAGGAAAGATAATAGAATGAATCCAGCATTATTTTCCTATGTTCATGTATGAATACATGACAATGTAATTCTACATCATTTACAACCAGAAGAATGGGACGTTATACCCCATATATGCATAATATGTCAAAATACATTTTACTACCCTATATAATAAGAACAAATTAAAAAATAAAAGTAAAATAAAATGAATAAATATAGATCCTGTTTACAGTGAACTAATATATGGTTTTATTGGAAATACAAGTTTGAGTCTTTTATTTCAAGCTCCTAAACACTTTATTAATACACATATTTTCAGTATTCAAAGCCCCCTTTTTTTCCTTGACAGCAATCTGTGTCCCCTCTCATTTGGTATGTTGTACATTTTAAATTTTGTACTCGCTGGTGATGTAATATTATGTCCATAGATTCCATCATAAAGCTTGTTTAAGTTCAGTGTCTTTGCTGTTTGGACAAAAAGTTTTTATATATTTTTAACCCTAACCATAACTGAAACTACGTAGTCAAAAATAAGGAAGTAGTTAAAATGAACAAATTAAAGATAGTAAAGCCTATTTGAACATTATAGTAAATGTATACAAATAATAGTCATAAACCATTATTGATTATAATGAGAATATTGCTGTGCTAGAACCAAATGATGGTGTTGTCCATGTCTTCCTTATTTTTCTTTTAATATTTTTAGTTGTAGATGGACTCAATGCCTTTGTGTGGTGCTGAGAATCTAACCCAGTGCCTCACACCTGCTAAGCAAAATCTCTACCACTGAGCCACAACAAATTTTATTATAATTATTGCATTTTAATTTTATTTAAAACCCTATCTGGTCTACATTTTAATGACAAATTTTTGACATGATTATTAATAATTTCTACTCAGGTATTATGACAATTCATGTTTGTAAGTGAAAATGTTGTATAACAATTGTTAAATCTTTATCAGAAAGTTAAACAAAAAAGATTCACTAAATAGAATTCCAGGGAAAAGAAAAAGTAAATTTGCAACAGATAATATCATAGTGTCACTGAAAAGAAAAATGTTCAGGTCTGAGTGCCTGTGGAAATAATCCTTTAAGATTTTGAAACTGATAAACCAAACAAAAATTTAAACTAACAAAGGTTGTCTTCTAAAGTGAAGAGCGAAAGTTGCCAGCACATTTTCACAGTGAGGAAGATCGTTGATCATCTGCAATGTTAGACTGCAATCGTAAAAACCACTTGGACTTTCATTGATCTCCATTCCTTCACCTTTTGATTATAAGAAAAATTTCAGAAAGCATATAGCAAAAGCCCCTATATCTAGGTCAATGTAAGTCTTATACTTATAAATTAATAATAATGCTACATTTATTAAAAGAACTAATGCCATTTGAGAAGAATGAAGGAATGTTTACAACCAGACAAGAGATGTTGACAACACAGTGGAAGTTGGAAAGCCATTCATTAAATCATAGCTGACATAGTATACTAAACATATCTTCCTGTTTAATGTGGCATACCAACGAGAATGTGGCAGATGTAAAGACAAAAGTCTTGAAAGGTCCAGCAATTTTGCCACCAGTTATTTTGAAGTCCAGAGTGTAGGGCACACTGAAAATATGTGCAATTGATAATAATTTATGTAAGAAGAAACCTTCTACTTTCTGACTTCACAGTTAGATGTTTACTTTCTTTGCCTAAACAGAATGTAGAAAGATCATATTTTGACAAATAAAATAAAAAGAAAACCCAAGAGCACTAGGTAGAGATGAAGATCTAGGTAAATATAACAAAAATAGAGGAAATAGATGAAAATCTACTTAGGACATTACATTACCTCTTTCCACTTTTCTCTATCCAGTTTATGGTCTATTTGCAATCATTTTGTGTGATCTTATGGTAAAAGAAAAAAAAAGTTCCTTATAAAGAATCTGTTAATGACAGAGGAAGGTCAAAGGTCATGGAAGCAAGTGATATGACCTAAGACTGCATGTAAATGCCTGTGAACCACTCAAGGCCATCTTAACTATACATAACCAGAGCAGGGAACAACTCTTGGATTGATGATTTGTTGATTCTGAGTTGAAATTCTTACACATCTTACTTGAGCTTTGAAGTGAGGCCGTGTGGGACAATGGCACACATGCATAAGTCAGAAAGGCACAATATGTGTGTTCAATTCTGTGCTGTTCTACTCACATATAGTGTTCTCCAAGCCTGATGAGCACAGAATTCTGAAGGACCCAAGACCCATGGTGATTCAGTCAGGCTCCAAGCTAGTGTACAATAAATGTGCTCATATGCAAATAAGTGAGACCCTGATAGCCTGAGAGACAACACTTTCTGTAGAATCAGAACTTGCTTGAATGCACAGGAATGGTCAAATAATTCATTATATCCTTTCTTTTTCCTCTTACTTCCCTGTTTGAGTCAATAACTTATGATTTTAAAAGGACGAAATGGAAGAGGAGAGAAATACTGACATCCAATATTCCTTTTTTTTTCTGATTTATGCATAAGCCACTGGTAGAGACTGTTGGTAGAATTCCTTGTACAAAGTGAAATGAAAGCACCTTGGTCAGTTTTGTGCAGTGTTTTCACAGTTCTAGGAAGAACAAGTCCATGTGTCATGAGAGATAAAATAAGATTCAAGTAATTCAGATGATACCTCACATTAGTTAAAAGATTTTACATCATATTTTAAATTGCCACTGCATAGTATAAAGATAAACAATTAAAATTATGTGCATGATTTACTTTTTACTTTAAATAAGATTTTTAAAACTATTTACAAAGCACTGTAAGTTGAGAGAGAAAGAGGAAAAGAGGCTACAGATGAGGAGACAATAGTTTTACCTTTCAGTATGGTCATTGACACTTTGTTCTTGCCTTTGAAAGAAGGCTTCCATATATTCTTTGACACTGGGTTCCACAAATTCTGTAGCTAGCCTGACCTTGAGCCTTGATATTTGTTATCACTGACACAGGACTACAGCTGTCTGATATAATTATTAGTCATTATAAATTGGAAAGGAGGAATGGATGCAGAACTATAAGGGTCTTTCCACAGGGGGGAAACAAACTTTTCCATGATCTGGTGAATTTGACTATACAGGTAATATTAAGTTTTGTCAGAAGATAGAGGATTGGATATTAACTAATATATGTTTAAAAAGGAAAGAAAAGTATTTGACATTAATGTTAACTGTAAGAAAGTATAAACAAAAATGAAAAGTAACCAAGGTTTCTTACAGTTGTGCTTCAATGGTTAGTTGGAGGACCAGCATCACTGATATTAAGATATATTTAGAAATATTTAGAAAATCTTAATCTCAACTCCTTTTAAAGATCTGAGTTATAACCTTTAAAAATGTACCTAGAAAATCTTGTTATGTGTAAAATTATGATTCAAATTTTAGGGGTACACTCCAGAACAACTAATTAATCTAAAAAGTTTCCAGGTGAAGCTGAGGCTACCATTCTGCCTTCAGCACTGATCAACACTTCTCTTCTGTTAACTAGATCTTCGTAGACAGTCAAAAATGTAGACACCAAGTATGGTCATACCTAACTCGTGTGGCAAACAATGGTAATAACATAAATAAGGGAAAGGGCATGCTTGGGGGTAAAGGTGCAAGAAAGTTACTATCTTTTTTAGTACAGGTGGACACCAGTAAGTTTTTCCTAAAACAAAAAAAAAAAGCATTTTTATACTAAGGATAATTAGTACATTAAATATGAACATAGCCAACCTAAAGAATGACCCTTAATTTCACGATTAACAATTAATTATAAAGGGACTTTATGAAAGTCTATATAGCATTAAACTATATAAAAGAGGGAACTGTAAGTTAGTAAGACTACATCTTTGAAAGTAAACTTTCAGTAGCTTCTGGATTGAGTAAGGACAATATAAACTAATACAGAAAATTATCTAGATTGCTAATTGACCTAGAAAATATAACTTAAATAAATGGAATCTGATTTTGGATATATATATATATATAAAGAAAAACTGTTGAACATTTGTATAAAATATGAGCACTGGAAAATATCTGTACCAATTGCAAAAGACAATAATTCAATGTCATAAACAGCCAGGTTAAAAAGAAAATGAACTGAGAATATATATAATTTCATTTGAGTAAAAATTTTAAAAATCCTGTGGTTCATCTTTTTTAAAATTTTTTATTTGTTCTAATCTGTTGTACATGACAGTACAATGCATTTATACATTTTGAAAGATCATACATAAATGGAGTGTAATCTCTCATTTTTTCTGCTTATACTTACTGCAGGATCACATCGGTCATGCAGTCATATATATACATGAGGTAATAAAGTCTGTTTCATTCTACAGTCATTTCTACCACCACACCCCTTCCCTTGTTGTTCATCTTGATTCATCATAGAAATAGTTTATGTTTTCTTTTTTCCCTTTATTGTAAATGAACAAAAACTGTAAAAGCATTTTAGCAAAAATATTTTCCTCTTTATTTTCAGTTCTCTGGTTTCTTCAGAACGAGCTGACATGTGTGACTCCTTTGCTTGGCAAGAGAATAAGCAAAATTGTAGGATGTTTCAAGACAAAGTTTTGTGTTGGTACAAATCCAAATTTGGGTTAATTCCAGACATTTCAAATTAAGCATCATTTAGACAACAACAACAAAAACAATAATAACAAGAGAACAAAAATCCATATGGTACAGAATAAAGCAATTAAACATTTCCTTTCAGCTCTGTTTGCTTTATACTTCCATTAGCTAAGTCCTTACCACCCAAGAAGCACAATGCCTTTTTTATCCCTTTGTGCTATGCAATGAAAGTAAAACTGAAAATACACAGTTTTCACCCTACATTCTTTCTTTGACATTTTCTGCTTTAAACTGAGATGAATGTAAGCAAAGACAGATGTCCATAGTTATAATGTCAAGTTATGTTTCCATTAATTCTTCTCAAAAAGAGATTATGATGCACATTACAGCGTGGGGAAGATGAAAATAACATTTCTTGAACATGCCTTGAAAAACTCCATGGACTTCAAAATTTCTTTGAAATGAAGCATTGTCTTAAAAACATAAATATAAATGGTTTGATAGAGAAGTCTTACTAAATATTAGACAAGGTTTGATTTTTTTGTAAATAAAGTTTTGGTCTAATCATTGAATCTATTGATAATCTGTTGACAGTTTGGAAGCCCAAAGACATCTTAGGAAGGTCCATTTCCCAGTACAAGTTATTTATGAGCTCATTTGTGATATATAGTCATTTAATATCCTTCAATTATATCATCAAAACTTTCAGATCTGTGAATAAACTTTATATTTTTTTAATACCTCACATGCTATTATGAACCAGCTTCTAGTGAAGAACATGATATTTTGTAATTTTATATTTTTGTTGATGTTACCTTAACTATTGTTTTTCAGGAAAAATATGGGGAAAGAGGCATAAAGAATAATGAATATCTATAACCTGTATATTCTCAGCCTAATAATATTTTCCAAACTTTATAAACTAATTAATGTTGGGTAATTTTGGAATACTACCCAAAGAAAGCCTAATATCATTTATATTAGTATCAATGACTAATTATAAAGCATTTAGTTCCCAGCTATGTATCACATGAGCTCAACAAGCTTAGCTATTTCTGGAGTCTATGGAATGCCACAAGTGCTCATGTAATTCTAAACTTGCTTCCTACTGTGTGCTAGTCAGCTTTGCATCACTGTGCCAAAATAGCGGACGAGAACAACTAAGAGTAGGAAAAGTTGATTTTGGACTCACAGTTTCAGAGTTTCAGTCCATGATTGACCAACTTCATTGCTCTGGGGATGATGAAAGGCAGAACATCTTGGCAGAAAGGGCATGGCACAGGAGAGTTGCTCAGCTTATGACAGCAGGAAGGTTGAGAGAGAAAAAGAGAAGCCAGAGGCAGGATATTGCCAAGGCCACACCTTCAATGACCACTTCCTCCAGTTATTACACAACTGGCTACAGTTACCTGCAAGTAGTTATTTCACATTATTAGTCAATCAAATGGATTAACCCACTGATTAGGTTCCAATTACTCTAATCACTCCCCTCTGAACATTACTGCGTTACAATATACGGGAGAATCAGGAGACATTAAATATCCAAACCGTGACATTTTGCTTCTGGCCTCCAAAAGCTCATGTTCACTTGACAATGAAAACTGTATTAAATTCATTTCCAAGAATCTTTATGGTACAACATAACCATAAAGTCCAAGTTCAAAGTATCCAAGATTAAAGGTAAACTGTAACCCCTAAAAAAGATCAAAAGCAAGTAATGTGCATCCAACTTACAACAGCTTAGAGTAAATTTTCCATTACAAAAGGAAGGGATGGGGCATTTGAAAAGGCGGATAGGACCAAAGAAAGACTGAAACCCAACTGGACAAATAAGTTCTTTTACTTGATGCCCGCATCTGTGCAATTCATGACAGTGAGGTTTGGTCTCCAAAGGGTTTTGGTAACCAGGCTACTTGAGCATTGCAGCTCTTTGTCTTTGCCTGGCTCTGCTCACTTCCTATACCTTTCCTCTGCAGACATCCCATGTTATTGGCATCTCTTAATTCCAGGGGTCTCCAGTGCAGTTTAGGCTTCACTCACACAACTTTGTTCATTGTTCTCTCAGGGACTGCCTATAGGAATTCTAATCCTACTACATTTTGCCAGGTCTGCTAGGCCTTCCTTTGAAATCTCAGTTGAAGCCTCAGTGAACACCTAACTCCAGCATCACGCATTACTGAAGAAACAGCACCTCATGAAACCACCAAGGTCTGCTACCAGCTCCAGTGGTAACTGAACCCCCTTGAACTGTGTCTTCATGGGACTGTGAGTGCCTAAGCATCTAAAAATGATAAAAGGAATCCTGGAGAAACAACTTGATAGGATTCTTTGTGGAAGCAGGGTGCCCCCTGTGGGCTCCTCTGGAAGTAATTTTCACCTTTATGTATTTGACTCTCTGATGGGTGAGGTCTTGCCAATTCCTGAAATGCCTTCAAGGCATCATTCCTTTGTCTCTGAACAAAGTACTTGATATCTCTTAGATGGCAGTAAACTTTTAAACAACCACACATCCTTTGGCACCAATTTTATGTGCATTTTTATAGTTAGAACAAACTTCAAAGTTTCAATTCTTTCCTCTCTGCTCTCTGCTCCCAGTTCTCATAGTAAACCTGGATAAAAGTCACCAGCAATAATTATGTCATCACCTGAATTCTATACTGCCTTGAAATTTCCTCCACCACTAGTTTAATTATTTCATCTTTTCATCCTCACAGTCTCAAGATATGGAAAAAAATATTGACAAAGAATTTGCCAGGCCACAAATGACCTCTAGTTCAAATCCAAATACAGTCCTCCTTTCTCTCTGAAATATTATGAGTTGCCCTTACTGTCCATTTTCCTATCATCATTCTAATTTTCTGTGTTCCCACCTGAATCACCCATTAAACTCAGCTTACAACATTCTAAGGCTTCTCTATCCCTAATCCCTAAAATTTTTGAAACTCCTCCTGAAAACCAGTGCCAAAGGCTTCTGAACCATATATATTATCATAGCAATGACCGCACTTCTTGGTAACAGTTTCTGTGTTAATCAACTTTTTGTCACAGTGACCAAAATATCTAACAAGAAATTAGGGGAGAAAATTTTATTCTGAGATTCTCCTCTACCCATGCCCCCACCTGGCTACAGTTAACACCCAATGATCTAAATTATTAATCCTTTAAATGAATTAATTCACTGATGAAGTTAGAGCTCCCATGATCCAGTCATTTCTGAACACTGCTGCATTGCCTAACACATGAACTCTTTGAGTGATAGTTTTAGATTCAAACCATAACATGTAGCTACCCATGTCTTTCTTGCTACTACCTTCCAAGGAAACACTGCTCCACAGGATTCCATTAGTGACAGGGAAGCTCCAAACTTCTTTGAGGTGTGAAGAAAGGTTTTCTGAAAAACATTTACCCCGACTTTTCTTTGTTGGTAGGCTTTTGATGATCTCTTCTATTTCATTGCTTGAAATCGATTTATTTAAGTTGTGTATGTCCTTCTCGTTCAGTTTAGATCATTCATATGTCTCTAGAAACTTGTTGATGTCTTCGAGGTTCTCTGTTCTGTTGGAGTATAGATTTTCAAAATAGCTTCTAATTATGTTTTGTATTTCACTCGTGTCTGTTGTGATATTTCCTTGTTCATTTTGAATTTTAGTAATTTGAGTTTTCTCCCTCTTTCTCTTTGTTAGTGTGGCTAAGGGTTTATCAATTTTGTTTATTTTTTCAAAGAACCAACTATTTATTTGTTCATTTTTCTGATTGTTTCTTTTGTTTCAATTTCATTGATTTCCGCTCTGATTTTAACTATTTCCTGTCTTCTACTACTTTTGGTGTTGGTCTGCTCTTTTTTTCTAGGGCCTTGAGCTGTAGTGTTAAGTCGTTTATTTGTTGATTTCTACTTCTTTTGTTGAATGTGCCCCACCCATGAAATAAATCTTCCTCTAAGTACTGCATTCATAGTGTCCCAGAGATTTTGATATGATATGTCTTTGTTCTCGTTTACTTCTAAGAATATTTTTATTTCCTTCCATGATTATATATTTAGAGGAACCTGGAAATTCCACCAGAAAACTCTTGGAACTCATAAGTGAATTCAGTAAAGTAGCAGGATATAAGATCAATGCTTATAAATCCAATGCATTTTTATATATAAGTGATGAATCTTCAGAAAGAGAAATTAGGAAAACTACCCCATTCACAATAGCATTGAAATAAAATAAAATAAAATACTTGGGAATCAATCTCACAAAAGAGGTGAAAGACCTCTACAATCAGAACTACAGAACACTAAAGAAAGAAATTAAAGAAAACCTTAGAAGATGGAAAGATCTCCCATGTTCTTGGATAGGCAGAATTAATATTGTCAAAATGGCCATACTACCTAAAGTGCTATACAAATTCAATGCAATTCCAATTAAAATCCCAATGATGAACCTTACAGAAATAGAGCAAGAAATTATGAAATTCATCTGAAAGAATAAGAAACGCAGAATAGCTAAAGCAATCCTTAGCATAAAGAATAAAGTATGGGATATCGCAATACCAGATCTTCAACTCTATTACAAAGCAATAGTAACAAAAACGGCATGGTATTGGTACCAAAATAGACAGGTAGATCAATGGTACAGAATAGAGGACATGGACACAAACCCAAATAAATACAATTTTCTCATACTAGACAAAGGTGCCAAAAATATGCAATGGAGAAAAGATAGCCTCTTCAACAAATGGTACTGGGAAAACTGGAAATCCATATGCAACAGAATGAAATTAAACCTCTATCTCTCACCCTGCACAAAACTCAACTCACAATGGATCAAGGACCTCGGAATCAGACCAGAGACCCTGCATCTTATAGAAGAAAAGTAGGTCCAAACCTTCAACTTGTTGGCTTAGGATCAGACTTCCTTAACAGGACTCCCATAGCACAAGAAATAAAAGCAAGAATCAACAACTGGGATAGATTCAAACTAAGTAGCTTTCTCTCAGCAAAGGAAACTATCAGCAATGTGAAGAGAGAGCCTACAGAGTGGGAGAATATCTTTGCCACTCATACTTCAGATAGAGCGCTAATTTCCAGAATCTATAAAGAACTCAAAAAATTCTACACCAAGAATACAAATAATCCAATCAACAAATGGGCTAAGGAAATGAACAGACACTTCACAGAAGAAGATGTACAAGCAATCAACAGATATATGAAAAAATGTTCAACGTCTCTAGTAATAAGAGAAATGCAAATCAAAACTACTCTAAGATCCCATCTCACCCCAATGAATATGGCGATTATCAAGAACACAAGCAACAATAGGTGTTGGTGAGGATGTGGGGAAAAAGGTACACTCATACATTGCTGGTGGGGTTGCAAATTAGGGCAGCCACTCTGGAAAGCAGTATGGAGATTCCTCAGAAAGCTTGGAATGGAACCACCATTTGACCCAGCTATCCCACTCCTTGGCCTATACCCAAAGGACTTAAAATCATCATACTACAGAGATACAGCCACATCAATGTTCATTGCTGCTCAATTCACCATAGCCAGATTGTGGAACCAACCTAGATGCCCTTCAGTTGATGAATGGATAAAGAAACTGTGGCATATATATATACAATGGAATATTACTCCACCATGAAGAATGATAAAATTATGGCATTTGCAGGCAAATGGATGAAATTGGAGAATATCATGCTAAGTGAGATAAGCCAATCTCAAAAAACTAAAGGATGAATGATCTCACTGATAAGCAGATGAGGACATATCATGGGGGGTAGGAGGGGTTAGGGTTAGGGTTAGGTTTAGGGATAGGGATAAGGAGGGTGGTAAGAATGGAGGAAGGAAGGACTGTATAGAGGGAAAAGAGGGGTGGGAGGGGTGGGGGGAAGGGAAAAAATAACAGAATGAATCAAACAAGATTGCCCTATGTATGCCTTGACTCCATGTACAAATAGAGAAACAACATGTATCCCACTTGTTTAAATTTAAAAAAAAATGTATTAATGTTAAAAAAAAAGAAAAAAAAAAACCATTTACCCCATAGTGCCACCCATGCCCTAAGTAGCAATACTTACTCCAAGATCATCATCCTGTAACCATTGGACAAGGAAGTCTAAGAGCACTGGAGAATGGTAATAGAGCTAAAATTTAGGTAAAAACCCTAGAATCATGCTATTTATCTATTTATATCTATGTATATTTACTAAACTATTTAACAGACACATGAGTTAAAAAGGAAAAGTAAAGATACAATTTTTAATTTATGAAAATAATGCTTATTTTCAACATGAATGTATTCCCTGAGGCAATAAATTATTATGATATATATAGACACTTCTCTCTACATAGAATCATCTTAATGCAATTGTCTTTCCAAAATGGTTCCCAATTATGTTGAGTCACAACAATTCAGTGTTGCATCCTCATTATTTCCAAAAAGAAACAAAACATGAGATTGAATATTCACTTCCAAAATTTCCTCATATTCAAATAACAAGGAAGACAAAATCAAATTCCTTTTTGAAATTTGAGGGGAAAATTTTTTTTTTCCACCTCACCTGAGATAATATTTTCTTTTAGCCTTCCAATGAAATAAGCATGCAATTTTTTTTTTGTACCAGGGGATTAAACATAGGCGTGCTTTATCACTGAGACACATCCCCAGCCCTTTAAATTTTTATTTTTTATTTTGTGACAGGTTTTGGCCAAGTTGTTGAGGACCTCATTAAGTTGCTGAGGCCGACTTTGCACTTGCAATCCTCCTGTCTCAGACTCCTGAGCCACTGGGATTACAGGCATATACCACAGCACCTGGCAGCAGACAACATTTTTAACAAGTGAATACAACATGCTAACCATATCATGAACCATCAAGTTAGAAACTAGATTGTGAAAGATCCATTGAGTTTTCTTTCAAGCTGCTCATAGGCCAGGAGGATGATTTAATTGTATAATTTCAGATAAGATATATTTTACTATTCAGGAAAGATTGTTCTTTTACAAATTTTGAATTTTTGTATTTCTATTGAAAATTTTGTGACACTTTATAAAATGATAGCAATACTAATTAACAAATAATTTTGTAATTTCTAAATACACAATTAAAGAATTTTAGTAAATAGTAAATGAAATGCTTCACAAATTTAAAATCTTAAGCAGCAAAATAAAATTTCTGAGTTGAAAAGCATTACACTGCTTACCTGCTTTGTGACTCCTGAGCAAAACACTTACCAATTATACATTTTAATTTGTCCTTTTCTAGAAAGTAAATGATGAAATTTGTACCTTGACTTTATGGTATTTAATACATCAGGCCATTTAAGAAAACTGAACCCAGTTTTAAAATATATTTAGCATTCCATATATATTGTTACAATTGTTGATAACATCAATACCATACAATTATTGTTTTTTTATCCTTATTGTTGGCCTCTTGATGTTGCTGATATCTTATGAGGATATATAAGGGTTAACCCTATATCAGGAAGAATTTTTTATTGGCATAAATTTTTTAAAGATATTTTATACCTTGGGAATAAAATATGAATAGAATCACTGAAAACGCACAAAAGAAAAAAACAGAAGTGTATGTTGTAGTTTATATATGGCCTAACTTTTTGGAAGTAGCATTGATAGAACAATGCTGTGAAGCAGTGAAAGAATGAGGACATTAGAATATATTTGTGGCTGCCATTGGTTTATAAAGTTTTTATGGAAGAAAATTTAGAGGAGAAAAAAGAAAAATAGTAATATACTCAAAACAGGCTTAAAAACAAAATATGTAAATATGATTGGTCAGATTTACATAGTGTAGGACAAAGTAAAAATTTTTATTTCCATAGAAGACACTTTACAGAGATGCTCAATTTAAATTAATGCATTTATTTCAACTTACTTTGACTACATTATAGGAACATAGAAAAGAAGATAGCTACTGCTCTGTATGTATAGGTGTATACATCATATCCTTTTTCATATTTCATGGCAAATTGAAGGCATATATATTGGAAACGGGCAAGAGAAAGTCCTGCCAAGTCTATATGTCATCACCAAACTGCAGAGAAAACATTTTGTAAATACTACTGGGGCATGACATTTAACAAAAACCAAAGAAATATTTATCTGAATAAAGCTGCATGTTTCCTGCTTTATCAATTTCAATTTTTCCTGCAGTTTGGATCTTCCCTTAAAGACCCATGTGTTTTCACTACTGGGATGTGTTGGAACATTTAAGAAATGGGGACTAGTGGTAGAAAATTAAGTCACTGGGGAAATGCCCTTGAAGGTGATAGGAATCCCAGTTTCTTCTCTCTCTTTTTTATCATTTGCTATGTACTTTGAGTAACACATATTTCCACTATGTTATACTGCTTTGCTACAAGTCCCAAAACAACAGACCAATGGATCATGACCTGAAACCTCTGAAACAGTAAGTCAAAATAATCCATATTTCCTATAAGGATGATTATTTAAGTATTTTTATCACAGTGATGGAAAACCAGCAGTTCTAACCCTACTATTATAAGTCTTAATGGGCATTAGTTAACTATACTACAAAAGTTATTATTTTCTTTAATCTAGGCTATGAATGATTAGGATATGAGGTGTTCTCCAAAATTCTCATGGAGCAATGCAGTAATGTTCAAAGGCGAAATTATCAGATTATAAGAGCTGTAACCTAATCAGTAGATTAATAATTTGCATGTATTACTAGGTGATAACTGTAGTCAGTTGTAGTGTAACTGGAGGAAGTGGGTCACTGTGGGTGTATGGGTGTGCCTTTGGGGGTTATACATGTCCTTGGCTTATTGGTCTCTCTCTCTCCCTTTCTGCCTCAGAAGACTATGACTGGAGCAACTGTCATCCACCATGCTCTTTCACCATGATGTCCTGCTCCACCTCAGATCAAGAGCAATAGTGTTGGTCAACTATGGACTGAACCTCTGAAACACTGAGGTCCAAATAAATTCGTCCTCCTCTAAGTTGTTGTCAGTTGTTTGGTTCACAGTATTGAGAGCGGACTAACATAATCATAAATCTTTTCCAATTATTTCCCCTAAAAGAAAAGCTTTATTATTTCTACCATTTATCTGATAGAACAAGACCTTTCAAATATCTTGAATTTACTAAACTCTTCTTTACATATAGTAAACTTGCACTTAGTATGTAGAATATCAAATGGGCTCTCATGTGTGAGAGAATTTTTGAGTAGAAAGAATGTACTGTTTTTCTTAATTTGTGATTATGATTGAAATCCTATGGTGTATTTCCCAAGGTAAAATCATTTTCAAAATTTGTGGATTTTAAAAACATACTGGAAGTTGCAAACTACTTAATTGAATATTAGTAATTGAAAAATCTGGGAGATTTTCTTCATTGATCTTGAAAATATTGTTAGTAAAACTATTTAGTAATGCCTTGCAATATTTTTATAAATTTTATTCAACATTTTTAAAACCCTATGATGGATCACCATCAGCTATTTTGAAACTACAATGTGCTTTAAAGTAGTAAAATGTGAGAAAAAATTGTTATTAAAAAAATTTAATTTGATTCTATCCCAGTTGTTGATTCTTGCTTTTATTTCTTGTGGTATGGGAGTCCTGTTAAGGAAGTCTGATTCTAAGCCAACATGTTGAAGATTTGGACCTACTTTTTCTTCTATAACAGCAAAGGAAACTATCAGCAATGTGAAGAGAGAGCCTACAGAGTGGGAGAATATCTTTGCCACTCATACTTCACATAGAGCACTAATTTCCAGAATATAAACTGAAAACCTATTTCTTTAGATTTTTCAATCTACTTATTTCCATGAATACTTGATCTTTTCAACCAGTAAAAGAAATAAGAAAACAATGAAATTCATTGTAAGCTCATTGTAATAAGGTAATATATACCTCATGTAGCCCCTAGGATAAAGTAAAAAATAAAGTCATCTCTTTAAAATCATTTTTATTTAAGGTAAAAATACATTACTTTCCAATCAAAGAAAAATAATGAAATCTCAGATATCATAATGAAGTGTTTCAGCATTCTAACAACCTAACGTCTATGTTTTTTTTCCATGTTGAAACTCTGAAACCTCAGTTTTATTTTTTCCTTGTTATTGTTGTACATAAGTTCAGAATTAGATATTCAGCAACTTTTTGCCTTATACAAATTAATATTACACCCAAGTATATTCTCGAAGATCACACTTCTATGGTGAATTACCTAATGAATGAGGCATAGTCTCAAGATTTATTTCTAAGATAATCACATAATTAGAAACATAAAACTAAATCAGTCTTTCATGTGTTGATCTATGTTATCTTAATTCACAAGGGCAGATTCTGGAGACCTAAATTAAATTCTTCATATGCATTGAAAAGTAAACCAGCTGAAGGTAGGGGGAAGGAAAAGAGTTATTATAAAGTTGAATTATAAATAAATTTCCTTGTGATTATAGAATCAGAGTAAGTTCAATTTAGTAAATTGACAATGTGATTCCGTCAAGTTAAACATAACTCAAAAACATCAATAGGACCAAGGAATGTTCATTTGGTCCCAAACAGTATTGTACCTAAAAAAAGTCATCACGTTATTCAAGGTCACCAAGATTTTCTTCTGTGTTATCTTCTAGGAGTTTTATAAGTTTGAATGTTACATTTAGATCTGTGATCCATACTTTTGAAAGCTAGAAAGTGGCCAAGATGTCTGTGATTATTTTATTTATTAAAAAGATAGATTGTAGTCTTATCCTGGGTAATTCTGTGAGTGTGTTTTTGAATGAGATTTAAATATTACTTTGTAGGCTGAACCAATTTCTTCAAATTAATTGATAAGACATAAATATAAATATATCATATTTACTGTGTTCATACATTTTGTTATAGAAGTTAAC
The DNA here is from genome assembly GCF_902686455.1 of Sciurus vulgaris. Taxonomy (NCBI): domain Eukaryota; kingdom Metazoa; phylum Chordata; class Mammalia; order Rodentia; family Sciuridae; genus Sciurus; species Sciurus vulgaris. The sequence continues at coordinate 107,618,052 of NC_136464.1, read as the reverse complement.
ATTAAGAAGATACCTTTCTTTAACTACTAAGAAACACCCCAGGTTACAAAACAAACAAACAAACTTACATTTCCTGTGGTAACATTCAGTTGGAAAAAGCCCAAACTTTACCAAGAGATTCTTAAATGGTACATTTAAAGGGATTCCTCTAATAAATATGGAGGTAATGCTAATGAAAAAGTTATTTTACAGAAATCAGAAGACATTTGGTATCTTGATGACAGCTCAGGAGGACACCTGTGCTATTATAAAATCTAAACGTTGAATGTGGTTCCAACAGCTCTGCTAACATTTATAAAGCCTTAAATTCCTTGACTCACAAATCAATGTTGGAGTCTACCTGAAGCTTTAATGAGTTACTGTCTTCATGGTTTTCAAAGATTGACTGAAATACTAATTGCTTTTGTGTTAATTATTTACTATATATACATATTTTTTTTCTTCTCTTGCTTATTGTTGTCCTTGAATGATGGCTACACCTCTGTATGCCTTGTCAAGTCACCTATCACCTGCCACCATGGACCTCTGAACTACTCTGATGCTAAATACCCTTAACTGTCCATCCCCCACTTGACAGAGCATAAGGCCTTTGGGAAACTTCTCCCAACTTTGCACTTTTTCAACAGGAAGCAGCTTGGACATATTGTCATCCATTTTTCCATAGAAATGGAATGTAGAAATTGACAGTGGGAAAATGTAACAGTAGTTCACTTTATGCTTTGAATACAGCCTTTGCTATTCTGCCACTGCAACTTACTTTTTAAAAGGATTTTTTTCTCTTCCTCTCTCCTTCCTCTTCCCCTCCCTAATCTTCTCTTCCCTAATCTTGGGGGAAAACAAGATTACCATGTTTCCCCATCCTAGGCAGAGTTATCTGTTCTGGAGTACACTTGGACTTTGGAATGGCACCAGAAGATCTAAGAAGTGAATATCTCTCCCAAATTAGCACGTGAATTACAACTCCAGACAGAGAACACCTGGAATGCAGCCTTTGAGAAATCTCTTTTAACAACCCCCCCACACACATACACACACCAATTCTCATTCCCCTGATGGGGAGAATCACAGCCTCTGAGGACAGGAGTCACCTGTGTTTCTCCTTTGCTAGCAGAACAATAAAACTTTTTTTCTTTTCCTAAAAATACAGTCAATGAGACAAAGAAAACACTTATTCTAATAACAGTTTAAGTGTTCAGAAATCTCATAATCAGGAGAAACATATTGGAGTCTTCCCCAAAAGACTGAATTATCAACAAAAATTAGAAACTAAATTTCAGAACTATAGCTAATTGCATTTATACCAAAATAAATACTTAAATATTAAACTTGTTTCTCTTTCTTACAAGTATTTAGACCCCATTCTCCTACTCCAAATTTTTTTCCAAGATGAAAAATCAAATCCATTGATCCAGCCAACCACTAAAGAATATTATTTCTGATATTATTTTGGGGAAAATAACTCAAAATCCTCTAATATAAATGACTTATCTTAGATACTAGAATATGATGATAAAGAACTATGAGAATAGTTTTTGAAAGGACTTCCAAATGACTTCCTACATTTTACCAAGTGGAAAGATTAAAAAGAATGTAATTAATTCCATAGCTCACTTCAACACATATATTAAATGTTTTCTGAATTGATGAATAGATAATCAAGTAGATTGGCTTGGATGAAAGTTGACTAACAGGTTTCCCAAAAGTTCTTATTTAAATTAAAATAATATTTTCAAATTATCTTGAAATCGACTGGAGGATATTTAGGACAGGTACCATTAGAGAAAAAGTAGACAGAAAATTTAAAAATAATTTATTTAGTTTTTCCAGGTAATGGTTTTCATTTTGGCTGACACCATCTATGAGTAAATTATTCCTTGGTAATTTTTCTCTTGCTGAAGGAACAGGCCCATATTTTCCCATAACATATTGGATTGTTTGTGTATTAACCTGAGACTGAAAGCTGGGCATACATAGACCAGCAAAGATCAATAAAAAATTTCTTGCACTAAAATATTATAATGCAAAGTGAGATGTGAGGTAATGGAAGCAATGTGGCATATTGTTTAATAGGATCAGGTATTGCACAATCGTGCCTGAACTGGAATCCTGACTCTGCCCTATACTAATGTGTGTTTAATTGAGTTTTTTTTTTTTTTTTAGCATTTCTAGGATCCAATTATCTTATCGCAATAATGGGGATAACTATAACTTCATCCAACATTGTGGGATAATGGAAGGTTCTAAAAACAGGTCATGGAATGTTTTAAGTGTTATATTTTATATTTTGCATGAATATAATTGGAAAACGGATAGGGTAAAAAGAAAATAAAGAGGAGAAACTTGGGGAATGATTGGTTGAAGTAAAGATTTCATAATGGATAAAATTTTATTTTTTTATTTAAAAAAAAAATTTTTTTATCGTGTTTGTCCTCATGTTGGCAACACAGTCCTTAGTCCAACTCACCTCATAATTGGAAAAGGTAAGAATGAACTAAGAATTTCATCATTGATGCACAATGGTTCAAAATGTAAATGACAAAATAATAATAACAATAGCCAACTATAATGCCCATTATAGGAAACAGGTGAATAATATTGAAAATACATAAAGGAGAAATTATCACTCTAGTAGTTAGGGAATGGATTAGAATGCTTTCTCAGAAAACAAACACAGTTTCCAAGAAAGATGCAGGGACTTCCAAAGGTACATTCAATATGTTCAAAATGATATTCCAGTCATAAGGCTTAGAATATGTGACACCACATAGACATAATAAAAGTACAACTTATCTTTAGATGATAAATTACAAAGTTGAAAAAAATGCTTACATGCAAAAGTGTAACTAACTTGTTTCCTTTCTCAGCTTGTCCTATATAACAGCCGAATCAAACTTCCATCTTATTGAAGGAAGATTGTGAAGTATAAAATCCTTCCAATTCTGTTTATTTTTTTTCCGCCCAAATCTGCTTCTGGTCAAATGGGGCATAATCACAGTTGCACCATAATTTCAGCTAGCTAAGATAAATATTTAACCATCTTATGCCCAACATACAAACTATTTGTGATTTCTCATTCCCTTCCAGCTTCTTTACAACTTCTTATGCTTCCTATTCTTTAACGGTAAAAAAGCATGGAAATCCATAAATGGTAATGGTGAGATCAAATCATTGGATTCTTTTTCATTAAACTAAAATATTTTAATTGATAATTGATTCATTTTATCTACTATCAAGATAATTTCACCATGGAAGTTTTTTTTTCTTATTTTAAATTTTTATAAATATATATAATTGTATGTATTAGGGGTTCAGTGTGATATTTCAATATATTCATACAGCATGCAACGATCAAATCACATTCCATCTATCTACCCTCCCTGCCCCTTCACAACCTCTCACAATCACTATTTCACATTCAAACAGACTTTTAAAAAACCTTTAACTTGTAAGGAAAATATGGAGCACTTACTTTCTGTCATAACATAATGTCCTCAAGTTCCATCCATTTTACTACAAATGACTATTTCATTCTTCTTTATGTTTTGAATAATATTCCAATATTTACATATCACATTTTTGGAAAATGCTCAGCATCATACCGGACCTCACACATCCTTTGCAAACACTCTACTACTGAGCTAAACCCCCAGAGAGCATATTCTCTGTATCATTCATTTATTGCTGGACATCTAATTTGATGAAATCTGTACCTTAGTTATTGTGAATAACTAATTGTAATAAACCTGGGTTTGCACTTGATTTTTTGATATATGAATACATTTTCTTTTGAGGGGAAGGTAGTATGGATTGAACTCAGGTACACTCGACCACTGAGCCATGTCCTCAGCCCTATTTTGTATTTTATTTAGAGACAGGATGTCACTGAGTTGCTTAGTGCTTCACTTTTGCTGAGGCTGACTTTCAACTTGCAATCCTCCTGCCTCAGCCTCCAGAGCTGCTGGGTTTATACCCAGTCATGAATACCATTTCCTTTGGATGTATACCCGGAAGTGGGAGATCTGAAACATATAGATCTATCTTTTCTGTTGTTGTTATTGTTATTAAATTGAGGCCCCTATATATTCTGGATACAAATCTTTGGTTAAATGAATACTTTGCAAATATTTCTCTCATTCTTTATGTTGTCTCTTCACTCTGTTGATTGGTTCCATTGCGTGCAAACGCTCTCGAGTTTGATGTTATCCCATTTGTCTACTTTTGCTTTCGTTCCCTGTGTTTTGGGGGCCATATAAATTTTTTTTCCTATACCAATCTTAAACTGTTTATACAATGTTTTCTTCCAGTAGTTTTACAGTTTCAGGTCTTCTATTTAGGTCTTTGATCTACTTTGAGATGATTATTTATAAGGTGAGAAAAAGAGACAAAGTTTTAATCTTCTACTTACGTATATCCAGTTTGCTCAGTACCATTTATTGAGATAATGTTAGCCACATTTATGCAAAGATTCATTGTTCATGTAATTATATTTGCAACAAAATACTGTATGATTACTATATTTGATTACTATGATTTTGTAATCAAATGATTTATTTTTGAAATATTGTTTAGAATTTATAATTCCTACACTATTGGAAAAATAGTTTGTTAGATTTAAAGTTTAAAAATTTCCTAGCTACTTTTCAGAATTAAAATCATTAAAATGAATTAATATTAAAATAATTTTATTATGAAATGGAATAGTTATCAAAAGCAATTAGTGTAATTACAAACTTTTAAGAGAAATACAGGTACATATTTCCTTTCAACATATAAAATAAGTAAGTTAGAAATGTTTGAGGAAATAATTAGAAGAGAGTGCTGATTTGCTGTCATCAGTGGGTACAGATGTCTGGGCCTACAGGAAGCAGGGCCATCTGTGTATACTGGAAGTTCATTGTTCTGTGACGACTTCCTGCTCAGTGCAACATAGCTAAATCCGGAGCAAATTGAATAAATATGTGTTCATTTTCAAGTAATATAGTCATTTATTTTGTTGTCAAAAATATTTTTATTTATTATTATTGTGTTAAAAATTCCCTGTAATTTTATTGTAATTTTTTGTGTGTGTATGCATGTGTGTACCAGGGATTGAACTCAGGGATGCTTGACCACTGAGCCACATTCCCAGTCCTATTTTGTATTTTATTTAGAGATAGAGTATCACTGAGTTGCTTAGTTCCTCACCATTGCTGAGGTTGGTTTTCAACTCTCCATCCTCCTGCCTCAGCCTCCCCAGTTGCTGGGATTACAGGCGTGTGCCCCTACTGTGCTCGGCTTTATTGTACACTTAAGCAATAAATCATTAAAAATTCTTCTAGATATGTGATTACTTTGACAAAGCAACTCAAACTTAGAAATCATGTCATATACTCTAAGTTATATATTCTAAACAATCATAATGAAAGATTTTCAAATATGAATTCATGTCGCTGGCTCTTTGCAGTTCCAAAATCAATGGATATTTGTCACCGCCTGCAGCAACAACTTGCACGGGTCTTATGGTTGGTGGAGTGGAAACTGAGGCACTTCTATCTCTCTCTTTGGTGCACTGCTTTCTTGCTTGTTTATAGAAGATAGAGGAAATGAGGTTTACTTGCTTTGAGAGGAGAGAGAGAGAGACTTTGTTTCTTGCTTGTTACTTGCTTTAAGAGGAGAGAGACTGCTTCTTGCTTGTTACTTGCTTTGAGAGGAGAGAGAGACCCCGCTTATCAGAGAGAAAGAAACTTTGCTTAAGAGAGAAACTTTGAAAGAAAGACAGGCTTTTCTTAGAGCTTAGAAGGAGAGAGGCCTGCCATGCCTTAAAGTCCTGCATCCTGTGAACTAAGGGTGTGTCTACCTAAGGTCCCCTAGTGATGTGTCTCAGTTCTCCGTTCTGCAATCTGCCTTCCGCAGCTGCCCCTACTCGCTGCTGTGTTTTTCCCTCTGGCTGCTCCTAATGGCTGCTATGGCGTGTCTTCTCCTCTGGGCTACTGCTGCGCCGCGTGCCTTTCCCTCTGGCTGCTGCCCCGCGTGTGTCTTCTTCTACTAGCTTTTCTGGTAATGGCTGCTGCTTTCTTGCTTGCTCTGCCTACGCTTATATCACCTCCAGGTCGCAGAGAGCAGGGCCACGCCTCTTACGCAAAGATTAGGCAAGACACTCTAGCAGGCAATTAGTGCTCGAGAATACATGCTCGAACATTGTGTGCATGGACGAGAAAATCACCTGAGTGTGCTTATGTCAATTAACCTCCTCGCTGCCGATGTGATCAGGCGCCATCCTGGCGCCGCCAACATGGCCCAGCCCCCAACAAATTCATGCACATAATTTTTAAAATTATTTAGTCTATATAATGCAACATTCCCCTTTATTCTTTTAATTTCATAAATAATTTTCAGCACAGTGAAGGAATCTCAAAACATGCAAATTTAGGTAAATTTACATTGAGCAGTTAGAATTAATGAACCTCATGAAAGATTAAATTTGATTTTCAGAGCTAATTATTATCCACTTTTCCTTTCTCTTTTTCATTGTCCTTCCTTGAGTGCACTACTTTGTCTTCTGGTTAATATTTGCACTCATATCTGCCTCCAACCTCAAGAACATTTCCAAATATATGTTGACACAAAAAACAAAAACTTTTAGGGTGGGGAAGAATAGCAAAGTGCTTACTCAATTCCACAAAAACCAGACTTTCCTTTGCTTAAAATTGTTCTGCTATTCATTGTCCTGCACAAAAGCAGGGCCCTTATACAAACAGAATGATCATGCTTAGTATAACTCCAAACCTTGTCCAATTCAACTTTAATCTAAGATGCTGTTGCTTACATTGTCTTTCACAGTTTTCTCCCTTGGCAAATGAAACTGTGCTCTTTTACATTTCTTACACCTACTCTTACATAATCAGTGCATTTAGATTGGATTTTTCTCAGGAACCATGTACCTTTGCAAAATTTCCAGAACTTCAAGTATTTCTCACATATAAACTAATGATGACAGAGACCTCCGTCACAACTACTTTTTGGATTTTAACTTTTCATTTCAAACTTACTCCCCCATTGCATGCTGTGCTGTTGGTTTCAGTCAGAGTATAGAACTCACTCCTGCTAGAGTAAGGTTTATTAATTGTTGGGAACATAAAAGAATGCTTCATCCTTTAATATGAATCAAATGATAAAACTTTGGGTTTTTAAGTGTTTTCCATATATTGTCATTTATGCTAGATGTCCTAATTCTGATCCTTAAATCTTGTTTTTGATATGTTAAAATGTTTATTAAATTGAATACTACTTCTGATTCTAAGATATCCTTCAGATTTCAAACTTTATATTTATTTCACTATTATAATTCAGCTGAAAATATTAGCTCAACAAAAGGAAACTCTTATTATAGGCATGAAAAAAGTCCATTCGGTACATTTACTAGGTTAAATTGTAAAATTATATATATACATATAATATGATCTACTTTGATTAGTGGAAGTTCACTGGAAGAATTAGAAGTAATTAATCCATTAAGTACCCAGTTGGCTATGAGGCAGACATTCTTATGAGTTCAGACTTGCTCTCATTTTCCTTACATTTTTAAGAGTTTTTTTTTTAATTGAAATTTCTATTTTCTTTATAACTTACTTTATTCCCAACTCTTCTGTGTCTTAGTAAATGTAAGTGCTTCCTTTAAAATTGAGTTAGGATGGAATTGTGGGAGTGATTCCTCACATTTTGCTCCCTTATGCCCCTCATACCATTCTTGTCACATTCCTGTTGATTCTCTCTGAAAACCTGATCACTAATCCATGAGCAATTATGGTATGATCTTTCACTGAACAGCTGATCATGCAACAAATGAAAGAAGATACAATGAAAATAGGATAGAATCTCAAGGGATTTAAGTAACAACAATTGAATAAGACTTCTAAATAAGTATTATAAAGGGATAAAATACATTAACAAAGCATTAAAAATAAGCAAATAATCAGAGACTATAAGAAATACATTAGTAGAAGGGCTTAAGAGAATAAATACAAATGTAAATATGATCTGTGGAATTAAAGCTCAGTACAGACATTTTAAACAGATGATAGAGGTATGCAGGGTATGCAAAAATATAAAGTGAAGAAGTTGAATACATGTTTTCCCTAAAATATCCATCTCTTTCTCTCAGTTCCTTTGTTAACTTTGTTAATGCCTTAGTTGTGCATGTGATTATGACCTGAAATGCCCTGGTTTTCCATGCTATTTGGGTGACACACTTGGCCCAATCATACATAATGCTGGTGACATAGATAACAGAAGGTGAAACATTCAGAGGCACATGTGCCCTCAATGATATTTTCACTAACTCCAAATAGGAAGTTGATATCCTTCCTATATAAAGAACAATCCAAATCAATCACACATTTTTTTTTTTTAACTTTTTGTTTAGGGATACCAGGGATTGAACTCAGGGGGCACTTGACCACTGAGCCACATCCCCAGCCCTATTTTGTATTTTTATTTAAAAACATGGTGTCATTGAGTTGCTTAGTGCCTCGCTGTTGCTGAGGCTGGCTTTGAACTTTCTATCCTCCAGCCTCAGTCTCCTGAGCTGCTTTGATTATAGGCATGCACCACCACGCCGGGCCCATTTTTGTTTTATTTTTAACTTGCAATTTTTATACCTATTTGTATGAAACATTTATTTTTAAAATTGTATGATTCTTGGATTTTTTTTTAATTTTTCCTTAAAATGAAAAATGTCTTTTGAATATATTTTAATTGTATGTGAAAAATTTAAATTATCTCAAAATAAAACTACCATACTTCCAGCTAAAATTCAAAATACTATTTGTTGGCATTTCCTTAAATCTTATGATTATTTTATAATATTTTCATGTAAGCCTTGTATCTTATTTCCTCAAATTCCCTTGGAGCCCTTATATAGTATAATAATTAGGGTAGTAGACATCAAATTAACCATTTATTCAAAAGAGAAAATATGATAAATTTTCTTTTTTTCCTTATAGACCCTGGAAAATGGTACAGATGAAATATATTTAGAAGTTATTTTACATGTTAATATAATGTACCCCCAAAACAAAAACCCCAATCAATAAATAGGCTAAGGAACTGAACAAACACTTCACAGAAGAAATTCAATCAACGAATATATGAAAAAGTGTTCAATATCTCTATCAATTAGAGAAATGCAAATCAAACCTACACTAAGATTTCATCTCGCTATAGTCAGAATGGCAATTATTAAGAATACACTTACCAATAAATGGTGGCGATTATGTAGGGAAAAAGGTACATTTGTACATTGCCGGTGGGGCTGCAAGATGGTTCAACCACTCTGGAAAGGAGTATGGAGATTCCTCAGAAAACTTGGAATGGAATCACCATTTGACCCACTTATCCCACTCTTCAGTTTTCACCCAAAGAACTTAAAATCAGGACCCCACAGTGATGCAGACACATCAGTATTTATAGTAGCTTAGTTCACAATAGCTAAACCATAGAACCAAAATAGAAACCTTTCAACAGATGAATGGATAAAGAAAATGTGGTATATACACACAATGAACTATTACTCAGCCTTAAAGAAGAATGAAATTATGGTATTTGCTGATAAATGGAACTGAAGAATATCATGCTAAGTGAAATAAGTCAATACCGAAGAATCAAAGATCGAGTTTTCTCTGATATAAGAATGCTCATTCACAATAGGGGGGAAGAGTTAGGGAAGAATAGAAGCCCTTTGGATTAGATAGAGGGAAGTGAAGGAAGGAAAGGGGGTATGGGATGGGAAGGATAGTGGAATGAATCAGACATTATTACCCTATGTGTGAATATGACTGGTATAATTCTACATCATGTATAATCAGATGAATGAGAAATATACTCCATTTATGCATGATATGTCATAATGCATTCTATAGTCATAATAAATGTATAATTAATTAGAACAATTTTAAAGAACAAAGTCATTTTACATGTTAGTATAATGTGCACCCATTTGTGAATCAAAACCTAAAAAGAATTAGAAAAATACACACTTCTCAGGATTTAGTCAATAAATAATAACTTTTTATTCACTTAATATTTTCAAAGAAACAAATTCATGGGCAAGAGCAAGAATTATTATTTTAGTTTTTGACCTTCTTAAACCTGCCAAAATATGTTAGTCTTGCCCTAGAATTTCCAACTTGGTTTCGGAAATAGGAGGACTTCAGCTTTTCATTGTTAACATTACATAAAGTTCAACTATATTATTGATTTTTCTCCTTCTGGATTAGATTTACAAATCATTACTAATTGGATACTCCCATTAAAAGCTTTGCTTCTTTGGTACTTTGATTTATTTTTATGATGTGGCTTTTGCTTTGATTTCTTACTTAGCAATCTATCTTTGTGTAGCTTGCAAAATTGCCTTAAATCTGTATCCACTTGGATTGGGCTTTGACATAAGAATGTATTTATCCATTCCTTCCCTGATAACTTATGATCCCATTGTTTTTCTTCCTTCCTTTATACTAACTGGGCCTCAACTGGAGTTATTTCCCAGAATCAAATTAACACCTCCCAACTCACTATATACACTCAAGAGTGAAACACATTTTCATGTCTGATTCTTTCAACTAGATTCTTTATATAGTGTTATATTTGGAAGCTAAAAATATACTTTGCCACAAAATTCTCTGGACATAATTTACTAGACCATTGATATTTTCAGACAGCCAAATCTATAAAATTTGAGAATTGGAAGTTCCCAGTAACAGTGCATAAGCACTGGACTCAGATGAAGTCTTTAAATAGCTCAAGATGAGTTTCAGAGTCCTTGAGAGGGTCAAAAGTAGGAGAAGGTGAGAATGCTAGAATGGGTTTATCATGTAAGATCTCAGAACCTACTGTCTGATTATGTCTCAGTTTCCAAAGACTAGGACTTTCACTAAAATTAAAAGGAAGCCACTGATAATTGTCGCCACCCATGGCAATTTGTTACCGCCTGCAGCAGAAATTGCGCAGGTATTTATCGGAGGTGGACTGGAAACTGAGCTACTTCTATTATCTTTCTCTTTAGTGCACTGCTTTCTTGCTTATTTACTTGTTCCCTAGCTTATAGAGGAAGTTTTAGAAGAAGAGAGAGAGAAGAAGAAAAGGTTTTGCTTAAAGGAGAATCTTTGCTTAAGAGAGAGACTACACTTTCAGAGATCTATATCTTCTTAGTTCTGCTGCTTCTTCTTAAAGATGCATTCTGCATCCTGCGTCCTTCACTCTGCTATCTAGAGGTGTGGCTTTACTTCTCCGGTCTGCAATCTGCAACCTGCGTTCTGCCATCATTCAGAGGTGCTGCTTATCCTTTCTGCTAGCTGCTTATCCTCACTACTAGCTGCTTATCTGGTTATACCTGGTGCTTCCTATAGGTGTGTCTTATATACCTAAGGCAGCCAATCAGCTTAGGATTAGCACAATTGAGGCATGCCCCTCGGTACCTATCAAGAAAGAATGAGGACTATCTGTTGACCACTAGCACAAAGGAGACATTAACCAGTCAGGCAAAAGTAGATCACACTGTGTTAACACTAACTATGCGCCACCTCTTGTCTCAACTCTAGTGGCCATCTTAGGGTTACCCAAACATGTCTTCAGCATCTTCCCCTTTTTTAGTTTAAAAAGGTGAAGAATAGTAATGGATGTGTGATGGCTATCACTACATCTGGATTGACTGTGCCTGTCTTAGGTGTCCACATGTCCCACTGACATTCTTACCCGTCATCGGATAACCAAGAAGCTATTGTCTTGGCTCCTGTCTTAGGGTTGATATGTCAGCCACACAAGACTTCCCGTCTTTGACTACCAGCCGTCCACTTGAGACAACCAGAAGCAGAAGCAGTTCTGGCTTCTAAGGCGGCAAGTGCGTTTTTTCCCTTTGTTGGTGTAGTTGCATCTTACACATGCAGTAAAATGCTAACACAAATAGACACATGAATAAATCTAAATTTCCCGAAACTGGGGTCATGTGTAACGTCCATTTGTCATAAATGACTAGGCAAAAAGCCTTTTACCAACATGAGGGACTAAAGAATGAGTTACACAGGATGAAAACAAACAGCTTGCTTTACTGAGGAAAAGATGAAAACCATCTGAATTTGAATGCTGGAGTATGAGGGGCCCCAGTTCCAGCAAACTCCAATCTGGGAGTCGCCTGAGTGATGCAATCACTATCAGCAAAAAGATCTGCTGCTCCTTAAACTCTACAAGGGCTGTGACAGCTGCTTCCATTTCCACCAACTGAGCCAATTTTTGAGATGTAATCTGAATAATAGTATGTTGGTGAGTAACTACTGCAGCAGTACCATTAGAAGAAACATTCAGGGCCTTAGGAAAGGATTGTGTTGAGGAACCATCTGAATTCGTGTTCTAACATTGTTCCCCTCTAAGGCTCTGTACGTTTGTGAGCCTTGAGTAGAAGAGCCCTGTGCCCTGTTTCTTAAATGACTTAGTAACATCTTGCCCTCAACATCAGTAACTAATTTGCACTTGTTAGCCCAATGTTTTCCTTTTCTGCGCTTTAGGAAAAGACCTGGAGCACAAGGTGTAACAGATTTTACTGTACTCATCTCTTGTCTTTTGTTAGGGCATTGCCTTTTGATATGGCCTGGCTGTCCACATAGGAAGCAGCCTTTAGGGCGAGCCCCTCCAAAGGTGTTTAAAGGAGAAGCACCTCTCATAGCTGCAGCAATTATATTTCCTGTAATCACTGCCTGATTGATATCTTTACAAAGTTTTATATAGATAGAAAGGTCCCTTTTATTTTTCCAGGCCCTGATAACCTCTTGACAAAATTTGTTAGCATTTTCATAGGCTAGCTGGATAACCAAAGGCATAGCTGTCTCTACCTCTCTTGCCACTGAGCTCTCCCAATCAGATATTGTCCTCCAGATAACACTGCTCTGCACAACTGTTTCCAATCAGTCATACTGCCTCTTCAAAGTTTCCTCAAATACAGGCAGGTTCCACGAATTTTGAAGTTCTTTGTGTTAGATTCAGCTCTCTCCTACTTTTTTCCCTTGTTCTTAAGTTTTCACTACCACTCAGTTATTACTTTTTGGGATTCTTTGTATTAGATTTAGCTCTCTCCTACCTTTTCCCTCGTTCTTAAATTTAAGCAATTGTTTTCTATTCCTCACTTTGTTCTCTTTCCCATTGTGGCACCTTGAGCAGCCTTTCCTCTATAAACCCTGGGCTTATTTCTGCTAGAGTTTGAATATATGATCGTGCAGTGATTTCCTTCACTGTCATGTCTTTTTTGACCTTTCCTCATTTGGGTCTTTGACCAACCCTTTCTTCCTACTATCCCTCGTCCTTAAACCGCTCTGGCCAGAGGCTTACGCGAGGCTCCTACTTTCCCTCGCCTTATTCCTGTGAGGTTCCTCATTTCCCCACCTTTCCAATTTCCCTTCTTTTCCCCTTTCTCCTTCCCCGCATGGGCCGCCATTTGTTGCCGCCCACGGCAATTTGTTACCGCCTGCAGCAAAAATTGCGCAGGTATTTCAGAGGTGGACTGGAAACTGAGCTACTTCTATTATCTTTCTCTTTAGTGCACTGCTTTCTTGCTTATTTACTTGTTCCCTAGCTTATAGAGGAAGTTTTAGAAGAAGAGAGAGAGAGGAAGAAAAGGTTTTGCTTAAAGGAGAATCTTTGCTTAAGAGAGAGAGATTACACTTTCAGAGATCTATATCTTCTTAAAGTCCTGCATCCTGCAAACTAAAGGTGCAGTGCTATCAGAGGAGCTTCTTCTGTGATCTGCCATCTACCTTCTGTGATCTGTCAGAGGTGCTGTTATCCCTCCGCCCAGCGATCTAGAGGTATGGCTTAGCCCTGCGTACTGCGATCTGCAACATAGGTGCTGCTTATCCTTTCTGCTAGCTGCTTATCCTCTCTACTAGCTGCTTATCCGGTTATCCCTGGTGCTTCCTACAGGTGTGTCATATATACCTAAGGCAGCCAATCAGTTTAGGATTAGCACAATTGAGGCACGTTCCTCGGTACCAATCAAGAAAGAATGAGGAATATCTGTTGATCACTAGCACAAAGGAGACATTAACTAATCAGGCAAAAGTAGATCACACTGTGTTAACACTAACTATGCGCCACCTCTTGGCTCAATGCTAGTGGCCATCTTAGGGTTACCCAAACATGTCTTCTGCAGATAGTGAGACATCAACATTTCTAAAAATCCCAGTTGTGATAATTCATGGCATGGGGGGGAGGGTTTCAATAGGAGGATCATGGTATGGCTTTTCTAATAAAAGATGTGATATAATTACAGAACTTCAGGAACTAGGTGACAGAGTCTAACCTTCAAAGGCAAGTACTGCAATATGGGGTAACAGTACATGAGTAGCTTCCAAGATGACTTCATCCTCAAAACTCTCTGATGACTAAACAAATAATTATTTTCTTAGGACAGAGAGATAATCAACTATGGGACAGCTTGATTTGTATAATAAAAAAAAATATCAAGAGCAGATGAGTTTAAATTTGTTCGGAGAGTAGATCTCATTGTGTCTGTACTGTATACACACACAGTCATACAAGGGATATTAGGACACGTTAAGAACGGAGGATGTTCACTATTGTGATGTAATGCAAATGTATGCTTATGTCTGAACTCATCACAAATTATACACATTAATTATGTGCAGGTCTTTATATGCCACTATAGCTCAATAATGTTTGACAAAAATAAGAAAAAAAAGGTCCTAAAATTGTATTTATTCTTTTATCTTCTATCTCACAAATCCACGGCCCATTGTTTTACTTCAAACAAGTTGAGTCAACTTGAAGAAGAAACCCATGAAATCAAAGAACATACACATGTTGTCCAGGATCATTATGTAAAGAGAAAGAAAAATGTCAAGGTTTTCAAAGAAATGTTTGATAGATCTTCTTTATTGATACTGATACTAGAACTAAGAAAGGCCATCATGGTACTCTGGATAGAGTAGAAGCTAAGAGAATCCTGTAAAAATGATTTGTGCCTAATTCTTCTTAGACTTGAGGCAAAGAAGCTAACAAAACAATGGTGGTGATTTCCCTTAAGCCAAAATTTAGTAAATTAGAATTAATATATGCAAAATCTAAAAATTTACTCTGTAAAGTAAGACTTAATAGTGTAAGGACAACCACATACATACATAAAAAACTCCCTACAGTGCTAGTGTAGTATATCAGAAGCAATAACATGTCCCATACAGATTTATAGTTACTAGTGATGTTAACAAAGATGAGGGTGGCTAGTGTAGCCTTGCCCATTATACTTCCTATTAATTGCCTGTGAGGCCTGTGGACAAACGAGATCATGCTGGACAACTCTAAACTTAAAGTTTATCTTCAATTGTACCTGCTGTACTAAATGCAGTATCTTTCACTGGGACAGAACAACATAACATTGCATAGTAAGCAATTACTTCTTAAAATGCTTCAGTGCCTCAGTAGAGATGATCAAAAGCAATTAATGGTTACCTGCAAGGATAGTAATGAACATTAATTGTCCTGCCTCAGAGTTATGTTAATTTTCTTCTCCCATTATAAAAATGGTCTTCAGGAATTTTGATCATTTGGGCATTTCATTGAGAATTCCATTGTTGCAATATATCGACCACATAATGCTAATTGCCTCCAGAGAGCATAGTCTCCTGAGTAATCTAGAAATAAACTGTGTGCCAGGAATTAGCAGATTAGTTTAGCAGAGATTAAATGTCTATGCACGATGATAAAATCTTTACAATTCCAGGGATGTGTGTTGTGCTGGGGTAGTTTTCTAAAATAAGGGTCAAGTTTTGTACCTTTCACTTCCAGTCTTCATGAAAAAACACGGTGCTTTGGGAAGATCTTTAGATTTTAGAGAGAGCAAATACTTCACTTGGGATGTTACTAAAACTCATTATTGGGTAACTTTGAAGGTGGTTGTTTTAAGTGAGACTCATGCTCTGCTGCAAGTCAAACTGTATGGGGAAGCAGACCTACCACTTAGTCCTCATGACACATCATATGTGATAAGGATGAGTCAGTCACAGCAGAGAATTCAATGGAACTAGAGCAAGTTTTATAGCCAATAATTATTCTCTATTTGAAAAACATCTTCTGAAACAAGTAAAGACAAGTGACTAAAAACTAGTCTGTAAATATTTTCATTGATTCATGAATTTGCGCATGGTCAGCTGCAATCTACAGCAGCTCTGCACCAGAGCCCAGGTTCAAACAGATTCAGAAATCACAATAAATGATACGAATAGTTGCCTCAGATGCACATTACTTTCCTTTTTTCTTCTTCAATTTAGATCCCTGACCTCATTGAGGATTTCCAATAACCAACTGACAAGAGAAAAGGGTTTTGCCTGAGTTCAGAGAGATTGGTTGATAAATTAAGTTGGCACTACTCAGGATGTGCTTTTGCCATTTTATAAGGTTACTCACAGTGGTCCTAAAGAGTAGTGGTGAAGGGAAATATTCCTACCAGACGAGCTTAAGATGACTGCACTTAGTCTTCAGTGTAGTACAGGGAAAGCAATATGCTGGAATAAATATGTGTAGTGATAAATACCTGGAAGTACTAGGCAATGATAAATGACTCAACCAGTTTGCTTAGGAGCTAGCAAAGAATAATACTGACCAAGAATTCTGAGGAGGAGATGTGTGGATGAAACTATGAGACTGAATATAAAGTAGTTTGCATCGACTGGCTCATAGGACTAATTCAGATTTTCAAGAAGATAAAAGGTTTCTTTTTATAAAGAGGGTTGTATGATTTCTGTCTAAAAATGAAGAAGATTCACTTGGGCATTTTTTCTCTGTTTTTGTACTCGATTATGAAACAGACAAAAAAGATGATTTTGGCTGCTAATTTCAGCATTCACAACCTCTGCATTTATAAAAATAAAGTCTTGAAGTATTTCACCATTGGGACTGAAAATATGGGGATGGATTTGACAAATGGCAAACCAAAATTTGCAGGGTTCCAGGAATTGAACCCAGGGCCGATTAACCACTGCCCACATTCCCAGTCCTTTTCATGTTTTATTTTGAAAAATTGCTTAGGGCCTCAATAAGTTGCTGAGGCTGTCTTTGAAACTGCAATCCTCCAGCCTCAGCCTCCCGAGTCACTGGGATTACAGGTGTGAACTACCATGCCCAACTCATACAAACTCTTTTAAAATGCATTTATTTTAAACAGTGTTTATGGAGCTGTTCAGCATGGCTGAGCAATCAGCTGTAAAGGCTATGACTAGGTCTACTATACCACTTCCCATTTTTCCTCACTCTTGTTTCCCTGGGACTTTACCCCTCAATGAAATTTTAGAGCATAAGTTTTGATCTAGAATTGTTTATGAAGAAATATAGATTAAGGGACTCAGTATATTTTTTGCTGAGTTGTGACTTTTGCTGAATTTTTGCATTTTGCATTTAGATTACTTTTTCACCATAATTCACTACAAGTGGTCACTAAACAAGGATTTCAGTTACTTATATATTCAACAATTATATGTTATGATGAAATTTCAAATAATATTACTTTAACGACCATGTGCACTATTTCTTCTTTGAAAACACTCTCAATCTCCATTTTATTGTTTCATTACCCCAACCAAAAACTATTGGTATTAACAATTATTTTTCATCTTATGCTTCAATGTTTTAATTTTATTACTTCAGCACTTTTATCATTACTAAATTGCTTAATTAAATATATCAAATGTGAAACACTTTTTCTTTAATAAATGCAATAAAAACAAAATCTTTCACTGCAGGATGCAGAGTTGCCATGTCAGCTAAATGCTAAGTCTCATAGAAGAGCTTGAGAGATGAAGGTGTCTTGAGATTTAGGATGCTGACATTTGTCCAGATATTGATGAAGATGAATAGTTACATCCCCAGACTATTCTTCTTGCCTGATGAAGTTTCTCCTTCAATTAATACCTTTATGTGATTTTACCATGGTTACATTATGTGCAAGGAGAATAGCTTTCTTCAAGAACCAGCCTCCCTACCTATCAATGGGTTCAGTTGGTGTAGGAAAAGTTTAATACAATCCAGGGAGAAAATAAATAAATCTAGTTCCCAATAAAGATACATCTACTCTAAAGGAACTATCAGATATTTCAACTGATTTGGGGAGGTATAGTGAAAATGGATTCTAAAAGAGTTATATGAAGAAGAAAAAAATAGAGTTAGAGTTGAATCTTTTCAATTGGGTATTTATAATTTAATGTGATATCATTAGTGCTTGTATTAAATAATTTACTTTATTGGTTAATTGAAGTCTGGCTTTAATAATGGCCTTTGATCAGTAAAGTTGAAGGGCTGCTACCATGACTGCAATACAGAAGAATGAGTGTGAAAGATTAGAGAAATGATATGTTAACATGTTTCTATTACATGTAACATGCTTATCCACTCTAACCATACTCCTTTGGAAGGTGTAGAGAACATCCAATTTAAAAAAAAATAAGAACCACACTATAGAAAATTGTGGAAAACATGAACAAAGTATGATTAAGTAAAGAGTGTAGTTTCTTCATTAATACCTATGCTTTATAGTCCATTGGTTGTGCATTCCCTCATATCTTAGCAGCTACACACATCTTGCATTGATTAGTACTTGGCTACCTGCCCTCCCCTTTCTACCCTGTTCTATCTCCCACCTATGAGGAGTTCTGGAGATAGCTAATCTTTTCATATATATTTTAGTAGTAATAGGACTTCACTGACATCATCCCACAGCAACCAAGTAACTTATTGGATTTTGTCTCTCTTCACTGAATATGAGTTTCTTAATTTGAAAAAAGAGGGAAAAGCCTGAATGGCAACAGTCAATGCTGTCTTTTGTCTTTCTGCACCAAGTCACTTCTCTGTGGCCCAGGAGGCTAGCCTCTACAGACTGTGTCACTCATATTCCCTTTTGGGTTGGTTTCTAGGTAGCTGAGCTAATGGGAGATCAGAGAGATCAAAAAGAAGGAGGAGGTACAGCTCATACCCACCTCCTTACCATGGTATCACTTCCTGATTGTGCCTCTGTCCACTTCCCTTTAAGACACCCTCAGGGCAACCTTTCTTCCATGGCTCTCTCACTGGCTTCCAGTAGCATGATTTTCTTCTATTGTCTTTTGTAAGGCCAATAAAGGCATATTAGTGCCTGAGAGCCTCAGTACCCCTTGTTAGTTCCCTCAGTCTTGCCCTATACCTTGCCCTTGCTTCTGTAAATGTTTCCATTTTTAAAAGATACTTGAAAACTCTGAGTGGAAATCCATTTTCTGATGGAAACTTAACTGACACTAAACCTAACATTTTCAATAAGGATGAGAGGCTGCCAAGAACACAGAGATTGCATGTTCTACCCTTTATAACCTTCACCCTAACCATGCAAGGTTTCTCATACTTTGAGCTCTTCAAAAGAATCTATATAAATCCAAGGCTTTTCCTTGTAATTCTTGCTTTCTTTGAACTTGCTAAAGTTAAAATCCCTGCAGCAGTGCAAAGCAGGGGGGCTCCAAATAGACCTCTGCTGTTTTAATAAAAGGTACAGAAAAAGGGAAGATAAAATAATGAAGCGAAAGGCCCTGAGATGTGACTCAATTGTGTGAGACTGCTGTTTGCAAGCAAAAAAATCAGGCATGAAAAAAAAGTTACGAGAAGCTGAAATTTTATCAGAAAAGTGTGATCTTTTGGTTATTTTACTTCAGTTATTATTTGTTTGTAGTATTTATGAAAAAGTTAGATTTATAGGCATATTTTCATTTTTTAAAGAATTTGTACCTGAAACATTATAATGGGGGCAACACCAGGTTTTAAATTTGCACAATGCCAAATATAAAATAAAAAATGTTCTAATCTCTGTAGGTACTGAAATCACAGAAACTGTAGGAGAAATGTGTCATTATATAAAGTAAAAGAAATCCTGGCCTTATTATATTTAAAACTTTGATCTATCCAGCCAAATAGGTTAATAAAATAAGGGACTCAAGGTGGATTTCTCTTCCAGTGAAAAGTCTAAAAACAGAGTACTGTTGGACAATTCTGAACCATTATAAGATTAAAGCCCTGTCTGCAGCTTAAAGTCAAGTTTTATCCACATAAATATCCAACAGTGTGCTGATGGACAGCCTAGCTTGGCATGTTTCTCCCTTCTCCTGAAAGAAAAGATAATGATTACAATATCTCAGTTGGATACTGTGGAGAAGTGAATGTCCTGGTAGTTTTGCTCACAAAAGCAAAACTAATGATCTCTTATTGAAATTTTCCAATACAGATGGTTAAAACAGAGCCATCTATAGAACTTGCCTAAAATGAATTCCAGCCTCATTTTTGTGATGATATGTACATTAGATATTGCTAAACTACAAGGCTAGAAAAGTTCTATTTAATTCCAGGTTGTAGAATTAGAATTGATAATTCAATATAATATACTATCATCAAATTTTAACTTCGACTCTAAGGGTTGTTGTTGTTTTTCTTTTTTGTATTTTTCAGTATAACCACAAAAATATGACCTTAGAAAATATATTATTTCATGCATTTTCATATTTTTTCAATTTTTTTCAGGAAAATGTACCATACTATAATAGGTTGATGACAGATCACTGACCAACTATTACTTTGAAATTATGTAAAAATCATAAGTAATACAATGTTGTTATATATACCTAATTTTGAGTGTTTGCTGTTTATAAGTGTATATTTGACTTATGTTATATTTTTATCAATTTTGTACGTGCATGAGATTAGAAAAATAAGGTGATTATTAGCTAGCTCTAAAGACACACCAGAAGCAGTTAAATTATAAAGAAAATGTTTATTTTGGCTTGCCCATTTTGGAGGTTCCAGTTCATGATCAAGTGGGCTAGTTGCTTTGGTCCTCTGATGAGTCATACATCATGACAAAAGGATGTGATTGAGAAAACTGTTCATTCCACCAGCAAGGAAACAAAGAGAGACAAGAAAGGGCCAGAGCCCCACGATCCCCTTAGAGTGCGTGTCCCCAGTGACTTAAACACCTCCCAATGGCCTTATGTACTGAGGTTCACAGCACTTCCCAACACCACCTCCTGGTGGTCAAGCCTTTAACACCCAGACCTCAGAGGGACGTTGGTCCCAACCATTGACGGGATCATGACATTGTAGACTTGTAGCATGCAACAGGGGTTCCAGGCTGCCAGCATTTTCTTCACTATGCATGAAGGTCAAGGTTTACTCTCATGGTACAATTCTACATGATCATGGTACAATTATACATGATCAGTATACCCTTGAAGGAGATTGTTAGAGTTGGTAGAAGAGTTGGCCGAGGCAGCTTCATTGAGAGAGCCTGGTTTAATATCTGCATTGAAAAGAGATGGGTCATGAGGAAAAATGGGGAAGAGCAGAGAAAATGTTTGTTGTTCGTCGTTTCAGTTATCTTGGGCATCACTGCTTTTCTCAATATTCCTAAGCTACTTCCACAATTGTGGTTTTGCAGTGACTATTCTTGTACTTGAAATATTCTCTTCAATGTTGGATGATTACAGCCTCTTAAAAATTCATATTTCAGTTTAAGAAAGTGTTGTCTAACCACTTGGTATAAGTATATATCCTATTTGTATAATATTGTTACATTTTAATTATCAATATGCCATTCATCTATCTTGTATGTTTATGTATTTTTCTCTATGTGTTAAATATCTAATATGAACAGTACCCTTACTATCTTGTTCACTACCATATATCCAGTCCTAAGGGATGGCTATCCCATTCATTCATTGAGGATTTTATGAATTGAATGCATAGATGGATGTTCTCCTAAGTAATAAGTAGGCATATTTGTGAAAAAATTATGGTGCCTTGCATATAGAGCAACCTAGAAATGGCTAAGAGAATGATACAGCTTTTAGCCACTGCTTAACTCTCAGATGATCAGTGGCACATTCAACATCTGAGGGGAGCTAGTAAACTCGTAAAGATACATAGGACTTACTCCTTCCTGACATTCATTTACTGATCATGCTGAAAAGGTAAAAGAGGGGTCACATCAACAATAGGAATAAGCAGGAGAGTAGAGAGGAAATAATGGATGACTATTTAGTCTGTTCTTCTACAATTAATATGTGACTATTATTGAAATTCATACTGAAACTTGCCTTTGTTCTGATATGCATGTTTGGTGTGCCCTAAAATTGGGACCTGGAGAAGTTTAAGGAGAAATGCAATGGTAAGTAAACTAAAGTGGCCTTAATAAAATTTCAAGTGTACAATACAGTTGTTTGTTATAGGGATAATTTATTCCACAGATCTCTGGAACTTCATCGTCTGCATAAAAAAAACTTTGTGCCTATTGAATATTAACTCCCCATGTCTCAGTCTCCCCATCCCCAGGATTTCAGAAACCTAGCTAGCTGCTCTCCTCTGTTCATTTTAGCTATTGTTTACATTAGCAAAGATGTGGAAACAACCAAAATATTCATTCATAGATGAATGGAGTAAGCAGATGGTACATACATACAATGGAATATATGTATGAAATAATGTTCACCCCTTCAAAGGAAATATTTTTGCTATCCACTCTATTTTTGCATTACCTCCAAATTAAAGCATTGCTTCTTTATACCCAATGTGATTTTTTTTTTTTTTTTTTTTGGAGATGGTACCCTTGGGAAGTAATTAGTTTATAAAGGTACATATCTCACAATGGACAAGAGAGAGTTTGCTTTATCTTTCTCTCTCTGCCATATGAGAACTTGGCTAAAAGTAAAGCAGAAGATGATCCTGACCAGGAAATGAATAAGTACTTCGATTTTCAACTTCCCTGCCCTCAGAACTGTGAGAAATAAATACTATTTAAGTCAGCCAGACTATATTTTGTTGTATCAGCCCAAAGTAACAAAAACACATTGCCATTTGTTACAATATAGATCATCCTGGAGGACCTCAGGCTAAGGAAAAATATTGCATGATTTCACTTACATGAGATAACTAGAAAAAGACAGGAGAATAATTTTATATCTACTGTGGTTTGCTAATCTAGAGAAAATCATTTTGAAATCATTTTGAAAAAGCCTGGATTGATTGACTTAACAAACATATGATTACTGCCGAGGAGAAAGATTGCAGAAAAAAATTCATACTCCTGAATTAACACAAATTGTTATTCTTCAGCTGCATTAAAAAAATTAGGTTTATGAATTTTTATTAATGTTATAGGTCACATATGTAAGTCACTTTTCCCATTGTACGATACCATATGTTTTATAGGTAGGGAAGCTGTTATTCCCTTACCTATTTACCATTCTCCTATGTATGTGCATACCAAGTAAAGACTTTTTCTTGAGAAAATGGGAGTAACAAGCTGGTAGGGAGAACCCTTCACACATTGTCAGTCATAATGAGATATTTTCTAGATGCTATGAAACTGGAACTCAAGATATCAATATATGAATTGTAAGATCAATTGTAAGACGATTTTAGGTAATAAATTGAATGATTTCAATGAAGATTATTATTGATAGGTCATATATAATTCATTATTTGATTTTTTTTAGTTCCTCCTACTTGCAAAACATAATTAAAGCACTTTTCCAGATTTTCTTATTACAAACTTCCATTGGAGGAAAACACAAGCAGCTTTCTTTTTTACAACATATGTTTTGTTTTAATTCTAGGTCTTTGAGTCTATTTTTAGCGTCTTGACATAATGGCACAGGAAACAATCATCAGAAAATTCTTAAGACTACTGGAAAGCAATGTAAAGTAAGGGCAGGTTGGGTTAAGTCAAATGTTTCAACTGAATTGAGTGACTGTGGAGGCTGATGCTTCTATATTTAGTAAAGTCATTTTATTTACCTGATTTACCACAGCTACTCAGTCTGAACAATACTTGATATCTGATTGTGACCTCAGCTTGCCTTCCTCAGTTTCCAGGAAACCTTTAACAGGTCCTCTTTCTGATCCAAGTGCAGTCCCTAGACATCTTCTTCAGTCTGAGCAACTCCTTTTGGATTTTAAATGGTTGTGAGAATGCTTTTGTGTTTTGGGTATAGAATGGTAAGGAAGATTAGGCATAGCTACTAACAGGTCTGGTTTGAATTATACAAGTTTTGACTTTTAACTAGTTTTGAAAGTCAAGTATCTATTTTCTATAAAGGTCATAACCAACCATGTTGATAAGTTTGCTTAACTGAATGAAGTCTAAATTTCAAAACATTCAGTATAATTCACAAAATGGGAAAATCATACCTATAGAATACTTGCTCTGATTATTTATGAAGATAGGGCCTGGACAGATAAACAGATACATAGATCGATGGATGCACATCACACGTAACCACTGCAGTCTGATACTTCATGAAAACATTTGTGATCCCCAAATCTATGATGAATTAATTGAATGCCAACAATTTAGCAAAGAGCCAAGTCATTTAGCTTTCCTGATAGAATAATCAATCAAATAGGAAATCAGTTTCTGTAAGAGCAGAACTTAGCCAGAACAATTACTGAAGTGGATTTCCATACAAGGCATGGCGGCAAAGCAGTGCTTCTGTAACTTTTATTATCCACAATAAGATTATAATTGATTATAAGTAAAAGGTGTTTTGTATTATTACTGCTATTACAGCTTGCTTCTTTCCTTTGTCAGGTATATGGACTAAAAAAAAAAAAATAAAGTCATTATTTTTTAAATTATTGTTACAATAGAAAATAACATTTTATTACCATTTTTATTGCTATTTGCCCTGCTCATGTATCTTAGCAAGAGTGATACTTTATAAAGTGCACCTGGTTTAGAAGACTGGGACGTTTCCAGTCATAATCTCAACATTAAGTGATATCTAATGAGGGTTTTTAATGAAAATCACTATAGATGATAATGATTAAAACTTTTTAATAAATGGTAACAATAATTACCATCTTAACAGGGAACACATTATTTAGTTTAAATGTAGCACACAACTAGCTGTAAATAAGCATAGACAATACAGATTTTAAAAATTTATTTATAATCTTTACTGAAGAAAAATAGTCTCCATCAGGAGACATACATGGTATATTTTAGTAAAATGTAGATTATAAAATAATCTCTATGAAAATGATATGTAGAATTTTAGTAATTTCTGCTATCACCTAAAGCTTTAGTTTCTCCAATTATGTATTTCCAGCCTTAGAAATGATTGCATGATTTACACTGCTGACTTTATAAAACAATTTGGAGTTATAAGAACTTAACAAATTATTTTTTTTTGAAATTCAGAATAAATCATTCCTCCTTTTATTTAAAGAGATTTTTTATTTGTTCTTTATAGTTATACATGACAGTAGAATGCATTTTGACATATCGTACAGACATGGAGTATAACTTCGCATTCTCATGGTTGTATATGATGTGGAGTTACACTGGTCGTGTATTCGCATATGAACATAGGAAAGTTACTGTCATTCTACTGTCTTTCCTGTTCCCATCTCCTCTCCCTTCCCCACATACCTGCCATTCAATCCAGTGAACTCTGCTCCCCCAACCCCATAGTGAGTCAGGGTTCTTATATCAGAGAGAACATTCAACCTCCGGTTTTTTGGATTGGCTTAAAAATAAAGTTTTTGTATTAAGATTTTTTTATTCTACTAATTCTGAAGTTTTATTGAAAGTAAATAAAGCATTTTTAATATTCAGAACAGTGTCTGTAGAAATTTTAAAAGTAATTCTCCAAATAATTTGCCAAATGGCATACAAATTGGAACAAAAATTTAATTGTAATTCATATAAAACTAATATTAAAATATGAATGAAGTCTATAACAAGTTTATCCCACTTTTGTGTTTGTATCTATATTTTCCATCATATTCCAGTTGTAAACTGAGTTAAATCTGAAGGATGGTGATAATATCAAAGAAAGATGAAGTTGGTTGAGGCAATTCAGTAGAAAATCACCAGAAATAATATTTTAAAACATGGAGGGACATCTTCTCCAAGGTGGGGTGCAAAGTCAGTGGTGGGGCATCATTCTAAGGAACTGCCCTCAGAAGCACTGAACTTAGTTATTAAGGAGCAGGGTTGGGTGGATAAGGGCAAAGAACTGGAAAGGAGGAATCACAGAGGCAGGGAGCATGTGCTCAGGTTTTGGGTAATGGAGAACAAAGGAGAGACTATTAGGGTGGTAAGGAAATGGGAGGAAATTGATAATTTCACATAAAGCTGTGAAGAGATAGTTAAGATATTTAATCCCCATTCATTGCTTTCTTTTCATAAAGACAAAAAATCTTCAATAGAAAATAATGGTAGTAAAGGCAGAGTTATAAGGTGATAGTCATTTAGCAATGGAAAATGTGTATGTGTGTATGTGATTTTACACATGTTCACATATCCTGATGTATACATGTGGGTTTATATACGTATGTGATATATACATATGTGTTTCACTCAAACACCTAGAATATACATATCCCAGTATGATGCTTTTACAGTGATGATAATCAAGTACTTTTTATATTAGCTTTTTTATGTAACTTAACTTTTTCAAGAACTCAGAATACCTTAAAGTTAGAAGAACAAACTTTTTCTTATTTGGATTAACCTTTCATGCTCTCTATCTCAAACCTAGTCCAAATTTTATACATCGTCAAAAAAGAAAGAAAAGAAAAGAAAGCTATTATTCATTCCAGATAGCACAAAGTATGGGTGTTAACTTAAAATCAATCTCAAATTAAGAGTCACATACCAAGCCATCTGATTTCACCTAAAAATAATATGTGGAAAAAAATCTAGTATTGAATTTTCTAGATTGGTGAGCACGAAGTGCGACCTCAGAGAATGTAGAGTTCTTCTCAGATCAATGTTGCTCCTGTTTTTCTGGTCTCAGTGACATCAGGTTTTTTTTTTTTTTTTTTTTTTTTTTTTTTTCCCTTCCAGTACATGAACCAGTGATACCAACTTCTTGTATATAACATCCTGATCTTTTTCTTTTATATTCCATTTTATTTCCTGTGATTAACATAGAAAACCTTATGAAAGAAACAATTTGCAAAAATTTAATTGAAAATACAAGTTGCATTTTGGAAGATAATTTAATTTTATTTACCATATATTTCCTAGTATAATAGTGAAGGTGGTTTCATATATTTCAGTATGTGATGAGGAATTTTTCAGCAATTGTTTATTGATAAGATTATATGTAACATTACAATAGTTAAATGCCAAAACTAGCACTGTTAATGAAAGAGATGTGTTTTTGTCTGACTCAATTTTATCTAAAACTAAAGCTTATAATTTATCAAATATGTCAAAGAAGATATATAAGTTGCAAATTTTTTATTGTTTTATAGTATATCTTTCAGAATATTTTCCAGACTTCATGTAAGCATTGCTGTCATTTAACATGATTGATAAGGAAAAGTCTACACCATATTTAATCAATCAGGCTAATTTAAGTGAACAAAGCAACCAATTTTAAGTTCATTAAAAATTCACTAATTTTTAATAACTTAAGTAATAATTCTTTATATTTCATTCTTCATGAAACACAATTATGGTAGAAATGTAGGATTTTATTACTAGTTTCAGATCTTCACCAATAACAGGAGCTTAATTCTATAATTAATTCATTTTCAGTCTATCTAGAGTTACTTGTCTTTCTCAATACAGTAGCATCCTTGTTTTAATTCTTGAACATATTTCACCATAGACTAATTTCAGTCACCAAGGTAATTTGGGAGAAGGCTAAATGGGAGAATATTTAATGTTAACAATTTTCCCAAAAGAGAATGTTTTCAAGTGTGGGTAGAATATGTATCATGTCTCAATATCACTTTTGAAGAAAAGGATCATATAATTTTAAACCAAAGATAAGAATGAGAAAATCTGGAGTGATTTTGCACTGTGCCATTGTATCATACCAGAGCTTTCCATGTTTCCATGTAAAATAATTCTACTGTATTAACTAGAAAAATGATAAACAATAGTTACTGCAAAACCATAGTTGGACAAGAATATAACTAACTGAGGAAAAAACATATAAAACCCTATGTAATGATAGTATGTCCACACATACTTAATGCCAAAAATTTTTTACAATGTCTAACAATTCAACAAACATTTTAAAACTGCATTAAGAATAAGAATGAAAGGAAAAATTTGAAGTAGTACTTCACAAAATAATTTAATCTTTCTACACAATAACAATGCAAGAAGACAAGGTTCTAAGATGAGCATTAGCACTTTTGTTCAACATCAATAAACACTAATATTGGCCTTGGCAATTTGGTGGCAGAAAGTATGACACCTTTACTGGCCCATCCTGAGGGTCATAGTCAACACATATAGCAAAAGATAGGTTAACAAAAGTGTAATAAATTTACATAATTGAACTTTTATGTGACCTCGGAGTCTTAAGAAATGAAAAGGGAGACTCAAGGGAAACTGCTCACCTTTATGCTTAGATTCCACAATGGCTGGACAGACAGCCATGTAAAATGTGAAAGGACAGAGAGGTATGACCTAATGGTAACAGCCTGCAGAAACCCAGCAGGGCCTGTCTAGAAGATTCTTCTTGGTCCCTCTGTGCAGCATTCCTTACCCTTCAACTCCCTACCATTTCCATATGGGGCAGGACCTCTCTGTAAGAAGGGTTATCAAAGAGAAAGGAGAGACTGACCTTTCTAGGACTTACAGTTTGCTTTTGGGGACAAGAGTTCTAGGCTTTACCACTAGCCTTGACAGACAGGAAATTTGGTTTCTATGAATTGCTTTGGGGAAGAAAAGAGTGAAGGAGTGAGGAGTATGGATGTAGGTCTAAGAGACCTTGCTTCTGAGGCATTTCCAACATCCTTTATTTCAATATGTGCATCATGCCAGAGTGTCATGGTCACGAGTATCATATTCTGAAATCTTTTAATAGTAACAATGTATGTTATTGTTGCTACCATTGTGATTGCTGCTGTCACTATTATCAATGCTTATTAAAAAAATAATGTTGTCATTGAAACCTGTTATTTAAACCTTAATGTAATGAGTAAAAGATAAAAATTAAAACCTATAGAACCCTGACTATATAGTACTTTATTGGGATATTGATCTATTTACATACTTTCTCCACATTATCTTATGAATAGTGATACAACTATAATAACATATGTAAAATTAGAGCAATCCAAGCTGAAGCGCTATTCTAGGATTTATTGTGGATACTCTTCACTTTTTCTTTGTTGTCAAAGAATATTCATCCTATTGGTTTTTTATAATCTTTATTATTATAGATATTGCTACTAGAAGCAGAGTATTCCTATCATTTCTAATAGTGTAAGTTTTTTGGTCTTTCTTCTTTTATTCTTTTTGTAATTTTTTCCTCTTCATTTTATTGACATTACTAGGTTTTCCTTATATAATCAGTCAGTAAAAAGTCCTATTTGCCAGCAGAAAAACTATTGTGCATTCCCCATTATTCTCTACGTGAGTTTCAGGTTTTCCTCCAAAGAAAACTAAACAATCATTACCTGAACAACATTTTGACTTCTTATCATTCTCTGACTCCAAAGAACAGTTGACCATTAGAAGTAGATGGTACACATAAATTTTTACTATAAACTTTATTTCCTAAAGTTTTTAGCTCTCAGGTATACAAATCTACCCATAGTGAACATTTTGTAGTAATATCACATATTAATTTGAAATCTCTCTGGATTTTATCATAAATCGGATATGAGAATTATTTCACCATGGCTGTTAATTCCTTGCTCTCTCTGTTCTACCTCCTTTCTTCTTCCTTCCTTCTCTGCCTCCTTGCCTTTCTCATTGACCTAAATACAATTTAAAATGATAGAATTGTGTTTTGCTTTTATTCTGAAAACGTCTCCTTTCTCTCCTCTGTTTTATATTAAATTGATTTAAAAAGAAGAGCAGGAAGTAATGATTCAAAGATTCAATCTCCTTTTCATATCTGCAAATCAGAGCTGCAGGGTTTTAAATGGAATTATCTGTCCCCACTTCCCAAATTAAAACAGTGATAATATCCTGACATGGAACAGATAAAATGTTAGAAAATTTTCTTTGTTTTTCCACTAAAAGATTTCCATATCTTTCCCAAACATATTTTATAAGGCAAAGAATACCAAAATAAGAAGGAAAACACTCCTCTGCAAAGAAACTCCTATTTTATAAAACATTTTATTGCTTTCAAATCTTATAGTAAACAATGGATTTATGTTCTGGGATATTTTATGACCAAGGTAAGCTTTTGAATTCACATTATTGTGTAAACATATGAAAATATTTGCAGTGTTGCCAATAAATTTGCATTTGTGCCAAAGGAAAGTGAGTTCCAAAAAGCAATGACATTTTTAATATTTTCTTTGCAGTATTTTACTACACACAGAAATATTTACATTTTACTCTTAAATGTTATATGAAAAACTATGTAAAATCTGTATCACAGAATAGAGAAGTTTACTTGGAGTTTTTAAAAGAAAAATTATCTGTACTATTTGCAAGCTAAAAAGCAGCTCTTCAAACAATTTTAATAGCTGTTTTTCATTTTGTTGCTGACAGACTTCAAGTTTATGAGCCTTTATTAAAATTTTATAGAAAAGATTAGGTGTTCTCTCTTCTGAATTATAAATCAAAGTAATTTGGTCCATTCTTGCTTATGCAGCTGTAGTTCAACTTTCTTTAAATAATCTTTACAGTCATGAAATAAACTTTACCTTTTACCTCACAAACCAACTCCCAGTCATTTTTACTTTCTAAATAGCCCAGATAGAAACTCAGTTCTATTTTGAGGGTTCTGTGACCTGACTTCAGGCCTCATAACTAGTAACAATTTAAATACTAGATTTAATAAATTATTTCTAGTTTCTGAAGTACTATATTTTTCTTATATGCCTTTGAAGTTTGAATATTTTTTTACTTTGTCTCTTGAAGCCATTTGCCTATGTTTATGTGGAATATTGTATCTACTATTCAGATTTTTTTCTTGGATTTTATATCTTCTCTGAAAGCTTCTTTTTCTCTACAGTCTTTTAAAGCAACAGATATTATGACTGCTTGTTTTTGTCCCTCTTCTTTTCTATTTCATTGATTCATGGAATAATGTTTTTATAATAATGAATTACAAATAATGTGGGTATGTAAAACAGACACAGTCAGCCCTCCATATCTGTGGGCTTTGCACACACTCTTAACCAACCAAAACTATTTGAAAAAAAATGTTACTTTTGAATTGAGCATGTACTGATGGTGCTTCCTTTTAATTACTTCATAAAAATAGAGAATAACAAGTATTTACACAGTATTGGTATTTTATTAGGTAATATAATGATGTAGAGATGAATTAAAGTATAAAGAAGGACGTGTATGGGTTGTGTGTAAATACTATACAATATAGCATTTCACTGTAGGGGGTCTTGGAACCAATCTCTTATAGATTATTCAATTTATGTTATTTTGACTTTACGATGGTGTGAAAGCAATATACATTTAGCAGAAACTGTATTCTAAATTTGTAATATTTTCCCAAGTGATTAATGAGATTTGATAATCTCTCTTAATGTTATGAATCCACAGTGAACTGCAGCTCCCAGTCACCTATGTGATCACAAGAGTAAAGGACTGATACTGTACCCAATTCTGTGTTGCTAAGCCCTGGTATTCAGCAGATAAGTTGTACAAGGTGCGTTTTTTACTTAGAATATTTTCAACTTAAAATGACTGTATTAGGATACAACCTTATTGAAAGTTGAAGAGCATATCTGTGTGTATAATGCTATTTATGATACATTTATGTGTGTATGTGTGTGTATATGTAATGTATGTATGCTTTATATATATATATATATATATATATATGTTTATACATTTCCCTTGTACATTTTGAGAACCTGAAGATATCACATCATATATAAACTCCCATTTTCTAAACTAAGTTCCTCTAAACATTATCACATTCAATATATACATGTGAAAATGTACTAAATGCTGAAATGCATGAAATTCTACTATAAAACAAGAAGCCGCATAGAACTCAATAGTACTTGAGGCCATTCTTCGAATCACATTAAACAAAGCAAAATCTAACAGTGCTGGGGTCTCGAACCTTGGTCTCCAGCATGGGAGGCAGACTCTCTACATGATGGGCTATATGGCCAGCACACAACAAAGCAACCAAGGTAGGATGCTAACATATCTTTGTAGAACTGGGTAAAATTTATTCTATGTATTTATCATAATATAATAATTTTCATGTCCTTTTATTTGTAGGAACTGCAGGCTCATTTTCAAATGCCCTACATCTTCTTTATCTTCATATTGTACTTAAATTTTTATTCCCCTTCATTATGTCATTGTTATGTATCCTTTCCTGACAATTCCAGTGCAGATTGCTCCTTTATCCACATTGCCACTATTCTTTATATCAAAACAACTGTGATGTTTCTTCAGTTGATTTCTTATAATCTTATCCAAACTGTAAGAACTTTCAGTTTCTAGATAACTTAAAAATTCCTTAAAATATCTAACAAACTCTTGGCGTGTAAGCATCTTCAAATAACCCGTTATTTAGCTATGTGTGAGGAGACAGAGAATAGAACCTCGGTATTGTTTTTCCTTAGGGGGATGTCTTCTTATCTCTCCCACTTTCTATCCTGCAGATTAATTTCTAATTCAGGGAATAAGAATGATATTTTTCAGTGGCATTCTGTTTTGACACATCCACAGGTGAAGCTATTTCTGTAGCAGTGTTTTGTGAGAAGATCAGGTTTGTTGCCATCCTGAGACAAGTTCCAAAGTTTGCAGATCTCAAGGTGACTGATTCTAAAGTAGAATAACTGGAAGATGTCACATTTTATGAGGATTAAAAAATAAAAAAGCACTCTTCCTCAAACAATAACCTTCATTTCCTGACTGTTAGAATATCAAAAATAAGTAAAATTATCAAAAATAAGTAAAATTATGTTCAAATATACACAAATATAACATAAAATATAAAAGACAAATTGTATTTGTTCTTATTTTGTTTCTTCCTAGTACATTGCTGCCAGGATAGAATGTTTCACTGTGACTTCTAATTCTGATGCTTAAAATTCTCATTCCATAGGATGTCACTCTGTGGCAATATTCCTATTCCTCTTCCTATTCAATTTCCTCCTTCATTGTTTCCAGGTTAACTAAATAATAAAATGTCTCTTTTCCTCTTTCCCAAATAGATTGAATATTCCTGAATTAAACCTGTCATTTATCACACACCTTGGATCAATTCAGTGAAGAGGAAAATCATTTCTAAACTCTTTATTGATGTAGTAGTTATTGCTCTATTATAAAATAGCATGTTATTAATTCTTAGAATGTATCTATCATAAAAGGTCAGTCTGAGTGTGTGGTTACTTCTGTTTCCCTAAAGAAAAAAACACTATTTATAGACATAATATATCAGTAAGTAATATAAGCTTCCTCATCTTGCCAATCATGTAATATAATCAGGCCATCTCCATTACTTTAATGCATTTTGCTTTATCAAAAATAACATTACATAGATTTACATGGTACTTAATAAATGTCTATATAAATTTGTTTAGAAGTACAGAATTTATGATTTATATTTTGATTATATGCTTTCCAATTCTAATTCTAAATACTATGACAAAGTTAATCATTAAGTAACTACACTGCATACTGTTAAATTTCAAAGGAAGCATATCTCTCACATGAGAAAGGTATAAATACAAAAACTTTCATGGTAGGTATGTAATATATTTTTCACCTTGTGTTTTAATCTTTATAAAAATGTAGAAAAAAGATCTTGGTGCAATTCTGTATAAATCATAAAATTATTCAAATTTTGATTACGAACTGAATAAACAGGGCAACTTTTCACTTGCTGCCAGTATGTACTCTGTACACAGCAGCAAAAATAATCAAAATTCTTGCAAAAATCCTTGTTCCTCATCTGATAAAATTTTATCCAGGGTTACTTTCCATATTTTGAACAGAAAGTGAATTACTCTCCATGACCTGAAGGTTTTATGTTATCCATGCTGCCATTAACATGGACTCTTTCTAAAGTTAAGTCAGTTAAGTTTGACTTGACTTTAGTCAGACTCCTGTGAGCTCTCTTCTTGATAAGAATTCAACTTTGTCCCAAACCCTCCCTCCTCAAGTCCCTCGAATTCTTCACCACTCACCCTGCTCAGACTTTGGCATGATTAATTCAACACTGCTACTTGAGGTAGGTACACATGTTAATTCCCCTCATGTTACCTTCTGACCTACTTCTCTAGTAAAGGTTCTTCTTAATTGATCTTTCACCTTCAAAGTCTGTTCCTTACAAAGTCATTCCTGATGATCCTTCATAAGCTCCATCTCCATCCTCCTCCACATCCAAGTTCTGTCTTGAATAGAATATTAACATAAACTTTAACAACATTTTGCTAATAGTTCTCCCAATATAACCTCTCTGTATTGCAATGTGATATTCATAATACATTTTCTCGCTGCATAGCATATTTTATATTACACAGCAAATAGTTAATAGGTGTTGTCAAAACTCTGGACAGGTAAAAGATTTTATCCTGTGTAAAACCTAACAAGTTAATATATCTTTTTCATGCATTGTGACGGAAGACAGTGACCTTTTTGGTAGAGACAAAGGACTTTATTACAGCATGGCAATTACTATGCACTTCGTATTCACGTTGGTCTCCCCATCCAACCCAGTGTATTAGTCAGCTTTTGTGTCACTGTGACTAAAACACCAAACAAGAACGACTTAAAGGAAGAAAAGCTATTTTGATTTGCTGATGGTTTCAAGGCCTGAGTCCATAGAAGGCTACCTATATTGCTCTGAGATAGTACATTATGGCAGAAGGGTCAAACAGAGGAAAGCTACTCAACATATGGCAAGATCAGGAAGCAGAGAGAGGGAGAGGGAAGGGGCCACAGGGAAGATGCAGGGCATTCCCCCAAGGACCCAACTCTTCCAACCAGCCCCACCTGCCCAGGATCTCCAATCAGCCCATTCCAAATAAGATAAAATGATTTGGTTATAGCTCTTATAATCTAATCTTTTGACCTCTAAATATTGCTGCATTAACAGAAATTTTGAGGAACACATATCTCAACTGTAACACCAAGGATACAAGATGATGGGCCCAGATGGCATATATAGTGTTTTCTACTGAAGCACAAAAACATTGATCTTTAGAATACATATCTTCTAGGATGTGCATTTTCTCTATATACTTGCCTTAAATATTTTGTTGATATATTTTATGCTTCTGTTTTATTACACATATGAGGTTATAAACAGAAATGATATATTATTTTCTGAAATTTTAACATCTATGAAAATTGATCTATGTGAAAGATAGATCATTTTTCTTATTTTTGTTTTAAAACACTAGATAAAAATTTAGGTCAAATTAGAAATTATGTCAAATGACCAAGATTCCGTATTATAGATAAAGAGATGTTAAAGTATTAAGAATTGAAGAATTAAGATCTCTTTGTCTATAATATCGAGTTACTTGTAAGCAAATTATATTACCTATTAAATTATTTTAGTTATATAATTTAATACTCAAAACTTTCTTAATTAATAAAAAGATCCATAGCTCTAACATTTTCTTTTCTGTATTGAGTATAACCCTGTTTATTTTTGCATTTATTATCAAGTCTCCTTTGTTCCTTCATTAAGAACACATATTTTGTCATCATAATATATTTTAAAAGTTTAATTCCTGTCTTTAGTGATGGTAAATATTATTAAATTTGTTTATACAAAGAGTTTTATTATGTAATATAACTTTGAAGTGCTGACATCATGTGTTAGTCAGATTTCAGTTGCTGTGTCAAAAATACCTAATGAGGACAACTTAAAGAAGGAACGGTTTATTTTGTCTGACTCTT
This sequence comes from Sciurus vulgaris, assembly GCF_902686455.1. NCBI lineage: Eukaryota > Metazoa > Chordata > Mammalia > Rodentia > Sciuridae > Sciurus > Sciurus vulgaris. The sequence goes on along the minus strand of NC_136464.1, from coordinate 107,582,183 downwards.
AGAGGACTTACTCTATGGTTTGCAAACTCCATTGTTCTGGACTTGAGGTGAGGCAGAATATCATGGCAGAAACCTGTGCTGGAGGAAAAGTGATCAGATCATGGCAGCCAGGAAGTAGATAAGAGATGCCAGGGACAAAATATAGTTCCCAAGGGAACATCCCCAGTGACCTGCTTCCTCTAGCCATAACCCCTCTGCCTAGAATTACAAATGGAGTAATCCTTGGTGGATTAATCCATTGACAACTAAATGAATTACTCCTTTGTGGATGAATACACTAATGAAGACAGAGCCCTAAATATTGCCTAAAAGCCTCATCTCTGAACTTTGCTGAATTAAGAATCAAGTTTTCAAAACATGAGCATTTTAGGAAACATTCTAGCTCCAAATTGTAACACAGCAGTATACCATCAATATTTAATAGATGGTCTATAAAGCCAGGGATGGTGGTGCACACATGTAATCCCAGCAACTGGGGAGAGTGAGGCAGGGGAATAGAAAGTCCAAGCCCAGAGCTGGGAGCAGTGGCGCACGCCTGTAATACCAGAAGCTCAGGAGGCTGAGGCAGGAGAATTATGAGTTCAAAGCCAGCCTCAGTAATTTATCGAGGCCCTAAAATCTCAGGGAGATCCTGTCTCTAAATAAAATATAAAAAAGGGTTGGAGATGTGGCTCAGTGATTAAGTGCCTCTGGGTTCAATCCCTGTACCAAAAAAAGAAAAAAAGTAAAGAATGTTCAAGGCCAGTCTTAGCAACTTAGCAAGTCTCTAAGCAACTCAGACATATCCTGTCCAAAATAAAAAATAAAAATGTTGGGGAAGTAGCTCAATGGCAGAGCACTCCTGGGTTTAATTTCCAGTACAAAAAATACTAATAATCAATCAATTGATCAATTAATTAGTGGTTTATGAAAGAAAAATATGACAAATACAATATTATATTTTCAGTATATATTTTCATTTCTGCTAATATTTTTAATAAAATAATACCATTAAAGAATGGTACTTCTGATAAAAAAAACTTTATGGAAGAACTATCAAAGTCAAAAACAAAATTAAGAATAGTAAAGTTTTATTTTCTACTTGTTTTTTAGATTTGTAAAATGCATAGAATCCACTTAGAATAAAGTACTTCTTTGTTATAATAATCCTATAAACGTATTTCCAAGAAAAACACCAGCAACAATTAAATAATCATTGACCAATGGTAGTAACTTTAGCAACAGAGTATTCTGTTCCTTAGTGTCAGTCTATTGATGATCACTTGTGGCTTTTTTTAAAAAAAAGAGAATTGTTGTGGATTAACTGAAAAAAAAATCTTTAAAGAAGAAACACTAAATGTCAGTATTTTGTAGTTCTGATACAATCCATACCATTATCTTTCTACCGAAATTTTGTTCTAGGTAAATGAGTTTTTAATTATTGAAAAGATATATCAGTATTTTCTGTTGGGGAGATCAAAATGTAAAATATTTTATGGGAAGACAATATAATTCAGAAACTTTACGATGTATCTTCCCTATTACACAACATAAATTAGAAAAAAAAAACTAGACAACCAAGACATTAGCAATGAGATGAATAGTTTTTTAAAAAGTAGAAATAATCTAAATATGAGACAGATGCTGGAAATAGCAGATAAGAACATTAAAAACTCCATTGTACATATATGCATGATCTTAAGGCAAAAGGTTAACCTACACTGGACATTTGGAAAGTTATTGCAAAGAAATTAAACCAAGTATAATAACAGAACTTTAAACATCCAGTGTCTGAAATAAAAATTTCACTGTGTAAACATTAATGCAAAGTGGTGATAGCTCAAGAAATAGTCAATGATTTTGAAAAAACATTCACGATAAGTAACTACACTATAGAACAGAGAATAGGTGGGAAAGATTTAAAGAAAAATGGAAAATATAAGCAGATCCATGAGCTACAGGGAAAATATTGTATGTGAACATTCATGAAATCTCAGAGAGATTATCTTGAACATTCAAAAATGTAATGAAAAACATAGGTCATCCTCATATAGATTCATGCAGATCAGATGAATCCTGACAGAATTTACATAAATATCATCAGATCCAGAAGCTTCAGTGGCAAATTGATGAAAATCAAAGATAAAGAGAAAAATCTTAAATTCAACTACAAAAAAGACAAGTTACTTAGAATGACTTCATCCAAGAAACAACATTTTCTTGATTTAGAACAAAGGGGCATCAAAAGTGAAATAATACTAAAAATGCTGAAGCTGAGAACATAATTTTAAGCAGTTTCTCATAACATGAAAATATCCTTTAAAAATAAGTTTAATGAAGACCATTGAATATAAGCAAAGGCAGAGAAAATGTGTCAGTAGTAGAACTCCAGTATAAAAAATGATAAAGTAATCTCTTTAAAATCCAAGCCATATAATGGAATGAAGTGAAACAAAAGTGTAAATAATAAAACAAAAATTATAAATAATCATATTGAAAAAATTAAGTATGTAGGTATAATTATATGACAACAATTGCAGAAAGGATGATGGGTGATAAAAGTGTTTTAATACTGTTAACTTTCTTACATTTTATAATAATAAGAACCTGACTTTATGATAATTGTGGTATATATATTACAATGCATAGAACTATGACTATAAAAAATGAGAACAAAAACACAAAAAATGAATAAATTACCCATCACAATTTACATATATATCCAGAGTATACATTACCCAGAAACAATTATTTTAGGAGGGAAGCATTTTCTCCTTTGAACTAAAGTAAATTCTTTCACATTATTTCTTTGTGCAAATGTGACCATAACAGAGATACTATGGGTGGGCACCCAAAGAAATTTTGTGCATCAGTAAGACTCTGAGAAGACTGCTTATAGTTCATAGTTTTGGTTTTTGTTATTGCTGTTTTGCTATGGGGAATTGAAACCAGAGGCACATGCCACTTTACCACTACACCACACATATATTATTTTGATACAGGATATCCCTAAATTGTTGAGGCTAATCTCAAAATTTCAATCCTTTTGCGTCAGCCTCCTGAGTCACTGGGATTACAGGTATGCACCAGAATGCCTGCCTGAGTTTGAGAAAATTCTAAGAGATTCATGACAAAGTAGGATAATACAACATTGCTGAATCTTAAGGTACAGGTAACTAGTGACTTAGCTAAAACTTTAAAGAGATTTTAGAGATTATGATGAGCTGATTTTAGATCTGGGGTAGAGAAAAGAAATTGAAAAAAATCCCCTCCAGTTTAAAAAATTTTTAAAAATTATTTTAAACACAAAATATACTCGTTTCCATTCATTTCATACTTACTTTTTCCATTGACAACTCAACTAATTTCTTATTTATTTAGTTTTTCTCATAGACATATTCAGAATTAATTATTTATTAAACTTACCTGATGAATAGTACTTTTCACTTGGATGAGAAATTTTATTTTTAAAAAAGTAGTGAATGTCGTTATAGCTCCAAAAGTTTATTGTATGTACAGTTTCCTATAATATGTGGTTTAGCCTTCTGGAGTATCCTGACATAAAATCAGCAGAATTCACAATATTCATATTCGTATCCTATTTTCAAACATGTAAATTGTACTATACAGGTACAGAAATGTCTACACAAAGCTCAGTGGATTTTAGATGAATTTTTAATTATTAATTTGCTATTTCTTTCTAAAAATATTTTAAAGGGAAATAATAAATCAACAGGAAAAATGAGTTTAATTTTGCAAATAATTACCTCAATTCTCTATTTTGCTGAAATTTCATAAACAAAATCACAGAGGCAAGGAAATGGACATAAAAAGTTATTCTGCAATATATTCATTCATAGATTTGGGAGTTTTACTTTTTTAGCAAGTATGAACCAGTTGGTATTCAATTTCATCTGCTGACAAAATATAGCTTCCTGGTTTTAATAAATGTCTTATAAAAATACTCAGAAACTCTGTGGACATCAAATACCTTCTAAAACACAGTACTTTTATAAGCTGAGTGTAAATGAATCAAACCATCTGGCAATCATTTCCTTAAAATGAAATGCACATGGTGAAAGCACAGAAGAAGAATCCTGGGCAAATGAAAATTCCTGCCTCTGAATTTCTGGTTTATATCGTCTTTTCCTGGTAGGAGAAAAAAATATGGAACAGCAGGAAAGATTGCTGCTGTTCTTCCTTGATTGAAGATCTGCTTGCTTAAGACTGGCAGAGCAAAGGATATAACTTCTCAGGACTTCCATTTCGTCAAAACACTTTAGAGATTGTGCCTCTATAAAGCAAGTGTTTCCAGCCATTTTCTTCCTCTGTAGTGTAGCTATAATCAGAACATAAAAAGAAATGCATGGTGTGAGCATAATTTAGATTGAGAAAAACATTTAAAATAGGAAGTGCTCTCAGTATTATAGGATCCAAAGTTTGGAATAAAATTCTATTATAAAATTCTTCTTGTGGTGAAAAAGAAAATCCCACTTTGCAAAACGGATGTCCCATACCTCTTAGTTCATTTTTTCCAAAACAAACGTTTTCTAAAACCTTATTGTAAAGTTGGAGTATGTGCAAATTAAGACTCTCCACATTAGTTTTCTTCCAAACCTATAGTCTTCTCAGATATACATTATTATGTTCAAATCAGCATGTGGTTCATAGAACAAAATGATTTACAAAGAACAAAAATTAACAGTGATTTATAGTTTAAAACTTTATCACCATCTTTTTGTAAAAGGAAGATATTAAATTTACTTCTTCTCTTTGGCCTGCCCTGAATGTTATGGCTTTACTAAATATGGTATTTTAGTTTTGAAGTACATGATTTAGAAAGAAGGGGAGCAAGACTGGCTACAGCTTTCGAGAGGCCTAGTGCAAAATGAAAATTCAGGCCTTATTTTTTAAAAAAACTAATAAGATTTCAAGATGGAGCATTACATCTGTTGTGCCTTATAGCACAACATTACATCTCTGTGGCACTGTGCTAAAAGCGGAGCCCCATGCCCATGAAGTCAGCTTTAAGAGAAGTAAGTGAGAAGGATTTTAGATTTTTTTTAAATGATATATATAAGGCCTCTTATATAAGATATAAAATAACTTATTTATGTATAACTCAATATAGTAGTCAGAATTCTCTGGAATAACATCACCAATGGACTAAATAATTATGAAATAATGTATTAGCCTTATTCATACGACCAAAGGTCCAGCTGTCCCACAATAATCGCCTGTATGCTACGGAGCCAGCATGATCAGCAACTTCTCCACTGAAGCAGCTGGAACTTCAGAAAGTGAGAGGGGCTAATGATGCAGTCCCAGTCTGAGTCCAAAGGTCTGAAAGACCTTGGAGAGAAACTAGTTCAAGGAGAACCTGGTGTATGATGTCCATGGGTGACAGAAGCAGGAAATACAGTCAAGAAGGGTCATGTGTGTGAAAGCCAACTTTTACCCTCTTCTACTGTTCTGTTCTATTTGGGTCCTCAAACTTTTGAGGCTGAGGCATGCATGGTGCCACCCACATTAAAGTTGACAACCAAAATTATCCATCACACTTATGGTTGCCGAACTGCTACCCTTCACCATAATACTTCTCTAGAACCAAAACAAGATAATGCTTCTTTAATTTTATCACAAAAAATCTAAATGAAATATTTTGAAACGGTTGGTAATTTGATTTTATTTCTCCATTTTACATGTATTAACAAGTATCTTCTTAAAGACTTGTCTTTGTTCTCAACTGATTGTAAGAGGCATGGGCCTTCAACTATGATGTAGCTTAAATTTAAGTCCTGCTCAAATTTTGTTATCTTGAGTGTCTCTCAATGTGCTTATCCATGTTTATGTTCCTTACATCTTTTTCCACTTGTTACTAGTAAGAAAAAAAACATTAAATTGTTACCAGAGAGGTATTATTTTAGCTGATGAAATTGGTGGAAAAAATGAGATCTGAAAAACTCTGAACTCTATATAAATTACTAGGTTATTTGTGTCATTATGAATTGCAAAATTATTAAAATTTATTTTTCAATGTTTCTATTCCTGACTAAATAATCAACATACAATGTCATAAACAACTTAGTTTAAAATTGCATTATAAATATTCTTTTCCTGGAACTCTCTCAAAAGAGTCATTTGAAATTTTATAAGTTGTTTCATTTTAGTCTTGTCTTCATGAATGGGCAGTAGCAGAAGCACAACATCTGTGAAAAAATCTAAGCCAGAAAACAAGTAAAGAAAGACAAGACTGTGAATAAATTTCAGGCTACTGAGCCAGGAAGAGCAAAGAGTCAGGAAGAAGCAGGTGAGTAAGAATAAAGAACTAGATAGAAAAGATGAATCTTCCAAATAATAGTTCTTGCTTTGGGGAACAAGGATGAACATGGTAAGAGAACTCATCTGACAAAGAGTTTGGATATAATTTTTTAAAATTTATATACTGACACACACTATTTTAATTAATTTATAAAAATATATATTGAACATGTGTTACAAAATTAAGGCAAAAATGCATGAGAAAATAAAGGTATACAGTAAGTTAATACTATAATAGCTTGAAGTGTGAGTACTTCTATAACTGATCTCCTGGCATTGCTGGTTACACATACACCAGATCACACTGCTTGAATCAATACTTTTTAATAGGCTTCACAGTCTCAGCTGCCTGCTCATTAATCTAACTTCACCTCAGAATGGCTCTCTGGGTTCACCAAAGGTATATTTAAGTGACCTTAGATTTTTTTTAGTTCAATAAAAACATGTTTAATATTTCACATGGACAAATAGTTTTTCTGATTAATACCCCCAACCAGACTTTCCATATTAGTGTTGGTTCTATCCAAGTCTATTGCTAAGGTCTAGGGGTAGGTTACATTTGATTCCTTTATTCATGGTAAAAGCAAACAGCGTAGTTGCCTACAGTGTGATTAAACAGAGCTAGAAAAATCAATGAAAAAGTGTGTCAATGAGTTCTCATTACTTATTATTCTATTTGAACTTGAAGAATTTTCCTGAGGAAGAAGTTCTAAGATTTAGAACTAAAGCACATGTGTAATGATTGGTGGCACTGAAGTATTGTGTTTGGGGAGGAAATTTAATGTATCATCACTACTTGATTATATATATGAAATACATATATACACATATATATAGTATGTATAATATATACATATACACATAGATATATACTTCTGAATTTTTTACTTCATTCACAGATTTACTCAAGGCAATTATTTTGAGTCTTGAAAATATGGTACTAAATGTGTTATTATTTCTAATTCTTCATACAGAATTAAATAGTGTGATTTAGGGTATAATGTGTATCATAGAAGAAAAGATACAAAATAATTTGCAGACTGCCTATTTTGGACTGAATGCTCTCTCAGTCATAATTCCTATCCATAATCTTTGAGAACATTTATTTACATTTTGATATTTGTTTTTCTTATATATTTATAAATTATAACGTTTTTTTAAATATTGAATACAAGAAGTTAGAAATGAACATTCCCTATTATGCTTTAAGGCACATAGGGATTAACTTATTTTTCTAATTTTCCACAGTTATTTGGGATCAAAACTGCATTCAAATATGAGTTCTTACTGCTATCTATAATTATTGTCTGCTGTACTATTTATAACTCAATAAAAAGTTCATCATAAGTATAATTTGAATTTTCAATAATTTGTTTTAATATAACTATTATTGTGAGTTTTTTTCTATTTTTCTTTCATTTTTCTGCATCTTGATTAAGGTCTAATCAATATATAATATACATGTAAACTATTTTGACATACCACATGTTGTTTTTAGACGTACGCATACACACATATACACACAGAGAGAAATTATTTGATCCAGCTTATTAATATATCCACACATTCATCACCTCACATACTTATTTTCTTTGGTGAAAACATTTAAGGTCCAATCTCTTAGCAATTGTCTCTTTTCCATGTGTGTGGTCATGGGGTTTGAAGTCAGGGGTTCTCAACGACAAAGCCATAACCTTATCCTCCTTTTAATTTTTAAATTTTTTTATAGTTTATAGTTTGATTACAGCTTTCATGTAAAATAATTTATGTGAATCGTGACTTAGGAAAACCATGATCTCTCCCTATCAGATCAAAGAAACAAAACACATTAGGTCAGTGATTACACTATTAAATAGCAAGGCATTTTAAGTCCCAGATATTCTACATGTAGACTGCTAAGCTCATGTTTGTTTTAACAAGATTCTGGCCTAATGATTCATATTTTTATAGAAACAACAGTTTTTTGTTCATTTGTTTGTTTTCAGTTCCAGGACCAGGTAAAGACAGGGCAGCCCAGTTTTCTGTAAAATGGAAAGGTGATGTAGAACTATCTCTTGGCGACACTGAGATGGTTGAGCTGATCTGAAACAAATCTATGTGGGGAAACTTGGAACTTCTGGTTACCTTGATGACCTCAAAAGCCTGTGCCCTCCACACGGTGGCATGGCCTTACTCCTGCTCCGTGGTCATGTAAGGCATGCTGTCGTAAGCAGTGAGTAAGAGAGAAATCAAGTTTGGTTCCAACAAGTGAATTTTATTCATGCAATGCACACTCAACTTTACATTCCTAGGAATAGCAAGTCACAAATTCATTGAAGTTTCACCCCTTGTTCACCTAGAGTCCAATCCCTGTGGACTTACTCAATGCAACGTCTCTTAGCCAAGAAGTCAGTCAGCAAGACCGAGCGGATTCTTCTCAGCTGTAGCCTCTCTCAGCTTCTCGGAAGTCTTCGGATATCCTCGGGTGTCCGATGAGCAGGAGGCTGGGTGGCAGTTGTCGCTGCAGGAGAGGTGGTCAGTCGTCTGGCTTCGGTGACAATGGTCAATCGGCAATCAGTGATAGAGTGGACAGCAGCTGGAGCAGTCAAGAGACACAGCGATGTGGAGTTCTCTGGTCACAGTACTGCTGACAGTTTGCTCCAAAAGCGGAAGGGTTTAAGTAGTGATTTTCAGCCCAGTCATGGTCTTCATTGATAAAGACCAGAACACGACTAGAGGAGGAAATCACTCAAATCATGGATAAAGTTTCATATCATCATTGTTCAGGAGTGTCATCCTGCCACACAGCAAGTTTGTCACCAGGCACCTTTTATGGTTTTAGTTTTATAAGTCCAGGCAAATATTAAATACAGCTTATTATTACTACATAACACATAACTATAACAATTCCTATTATTTCCTTGTCTCATTACACATGCTCAACTGCTAGTGGTTCTTCACCATCATCTCCAGGAGGCAGATAACATTCAGCTTCACAAGCAAAGACACCACCAGCAGCCCAGCAGCAGCCTTCCAGGAATGCCTTGTGGCAAAGAGCAGTGAGGAAGATGGTTTCATCAGCACTCTTCAGAACTTTGCATCCTTCCTGCAGCCAAATGACGCTAATTTATAATTTTGAGACAGGGTCTCGCTAAATCACTGAAGCTGGTCTCAAACTTGTGATCCTCCTGCCTCAGTCTCCCAAGTCAGTGGGAACACAGGCGTGCACAACTGTGTCTTGGTTTTAAAAATATTCAACTATTAAAAATATTCAACTAAAATATTCAACAAGCTGTTGCATAGTTCACCACTATGCAACTGTGATGTTATAAAGGAAATTTCCATAACTTACTTAACCTAAACTTTGTACCCTTTAATAAACACATTCCCATTTTTCCCCACCCAGAGTTCAGGCAAATAACTACTTTCTGCTTCTTTGAGTTTAACTATGTTAGATTTTACATTTAAGTAAAATCATGCAAAATGTGTCTTGCTGTGTGGAGTTCAGTTCACTTAGTGCACCTCCTTCAAGTTCATTCATGTTGTAGCAAGTGATGTGTTTCTTTCTTTTTTAAGGGTTGGATAGTATTCCATTATGTCCTTATAACATCTTTTCTTTTTTTTTTTCTTGTTTTTTTTTTTTTTTTTTTTTTTTTTTTTTTTTTTTTTTTTTTGTCCTTTCACTGGTTGACACTTTTATTGATATAATGTCTTGGCTGTTGAGAATAATGCTGCAGTGTGCAGATACCTCTTCAACATACTGATTTCATTTCCTTTGGATATATTCCCAGTAGTGAGATTCCTGGATCATATATATGGTTTCCTACATTAAATTCTTGAGGCTATTCCATACTATTTTCCAAAATGACTATACTACTTTCTATTTCCCAAAGCAGTGTACAAGCGTTTCCTTCTCTCCATACCTCAGCTATACTTGCTATCTATTGTCCTTTTGAAAATAGCCACCTTAAAATGTCTGATGAATTCTCTTATTGTGGCTTTTATTTGCATTTCTCTGATGACTGGAGATGTTGAGAATTTTTCTCATATACTTGTTACCAATTTGTATGTTTTCTTTGGAGAAATAGCTATCTATTCAGATCTTTGCCTATTTTTAATGAGGCTCGTTTTTTTTTTTTTTTTTTGCTCTTAAATTTATGTTCATTATCATTCCTTATATATTTCATATACAAACATGCTACTCTTTTATACTGTTCTCATTTTTTCTTCTTTCTGTTGATTATTTTCTTTGCTGAGTGGAATTCTTTAGTTTGATATAGTTTCATTTTTGCTTTAGGTTCCTGTACTGTTGTGATCACCTCCAATAAATTATTCCCTAGACCAATGTAAACAAGTCTTTTTGCTGTTTTCTTTTTAATTGTTTTAAAGTTTCAGGTATTATGTCTGAAATGCACCTTGAGTTGATTTTTGTTGTATATGGTGTGAAAAAAGTTTCTAATTTCATTATATTATCTATGACTACTCTATTATCCTAATACTATACATTTAAGAGACTGCCTATTCCCCTTGTAGTTGGTTGCCTGTGTTCTTGGTATTTTTGTTGAAAATAAATTGACTGTAAATATGTGGATTTATTTCTTAGCTCACTATTCTGTTCTTTTGGTCTATGTGTCTGCTCTTATACTTTGTAGATTTATAGACTATATTAAGGTAGTGTCATGCCTCTAGACTTTTCTTTTCTTTTTTTTTTTTTTTTCCTTTGGCCATTCTGTTACTTGTGGTGCCATGTAAGTTTTAGGATTTTTTTCTATTTATCTTAAAAACTCCACTAAATCTTAATATGGATCACATATCAAACATTTAGATCACTTGGGACAATGTGAATGTTTTAACAATATTAATTCTCCAAATCCATGATCATAGAATAATTTTGTATTTATTTGTATCTTCTTTAACATATTTTATTAATGTTTTATAGTTTTCAGGGTACAGAAACTCATCTCCTTGGCTAAATGTATTCTTTGAGTCATTTTTATGCTATCGTAAATAGAATTGAATTATTGATTTATTTGTGTACAGATGCACTCACTGACTTTTGTATGTTGATTTTTATCTAGAACTTAACCAAATTTATTAGTTATAACAATATTTTGGGAGAGTCTTTAGGCTTTTCTATATATAAGATCATATAATCCCCAAATGGGGACCATTTAATGTTTATTTGATTCTGATGTATTTTATTTGTTTTTCCTGCATAATTGCTCTTGCTAGTACTTCTACCATATTTTAAATAAAACTGGTGACTGTGGACACCTTCATATCATTTTTGGTCTCCAAGGGAAAGCTTTTAGATTTTCATGTTGAGTATAATTGCTTAATCATGTTTTTGCCATATATGACCTTTCTTATGTTCAGATATATTTTTATATATGTATAAATGGAAATTTGAGAATTATTGAGAAAGGACGTTGAGTTGTTAAACTCTTTTTATTCATCTGTAAAGATGATTACATGATGTTTTACTCTTTTTTGTTTAATGTGATGGATCACATTTAATGAGTTGCATATGTAGAACTATCCTTACATCCTGGGCTTACATAATTCTCTTGTGACAAATATGTATGATCCTTTAAATGTTCTGTTGAACTTGTTTTTGCTCATATTTTATGGAGAACTTTTTATCTATGTGCACTAGGAATATTGACCAGTGACTTTCTTTACTTGTAATGTTTTTGCTGGATTTGTTATTAAGGTAATTTTGACCTCATAAAATAAATTTGTAAGTATTCCATCATCTTAAGTTTCTTGGATACATTTGAGTATGATTGTTTTTGTCCTTCTTTACGTGTTTGATAGAGTTCACAAGTGAAGTCATCAGGTTCTAGACTTTCCTTTTATTCATGTTTTCTATTTTTCTCTTGATTCAGTCTTGGTAGGTGGTATATTTATAGTTTATTCATTTCTTCTATGTCTTCCTGTTTGATGGTATATAATTATTTGTAGTAGTGTCTTCCAATCTTGTGTACTTATGCAGTATCAGTTATAAAGTCCACCATAGCATTCCATTGTGAAATATACTTTGTTCACTATAGCTGAGTGATAAGCTATAGAAGATAAATCTACATGTATAGTTTGCTTTCTTTTCAAATTAAATCTCTTGCTTAATGCTTCCTGAAATTCAGATTCAAGTGATATTCTTTGATAATTACTTTTCCAAGAGGTATGTAATATATTTTTACACTCAATTAGCCTATTCATTTCTATTCATAATGCAGAAATGGCATTAATAAAATTTTAAGATAATAGGTCATAACACTGAGTATTTAATAAGTTAAATGATATGTAAAATTTTATAGTAAATGTTCAGTGAAGACTAAGTAAAAAAAGTACTGATATTCTGAAAACAAGACCCATTTTTATCTCAATGACCCCATCCTACAAAATAGTCAAGGCCATTTGAATAGAAAAACAATGATATTCCTAGTGCTTTGAATTTCACTAAAGTTGAATATTGTTTTATTTCATTTTATTCTTGAATTTTCATTTAAAAATACAAAGATTATAGTTCATAAAATGCCAATTGTTTCACCCACAGAACCAACAGATTGTATTTTTTTTAAATTTATTTATTTTAATTAAAAATCATAAATTTACATAGGGCAATCTTGTTTGATTCATTCTGTTATTTTTTTCCCTTCCCCCCCACACAGTCCTTCCTTCCTCCATTCTTACCACCCTCCTTATCCCTAACCCTAACCCTAATGCTAACCCCTCCTACCCCCCTCAGATTGTATTTTAAATAAAAATAGAATATTAAAAATATGAAAGTAAAATATATGAGTTTTCAAAAAAACATATTCCTACTATCCAGAGTTATTTTCAATAACCTTGGGGATAGGTATGTTTTGTTTTCCTTCCTGCCTTCCTGAGTTTGTGCATTTTCTTTTTAATTCCTATTGATTCTCTTACCACATTTTGAAATATGTAACTCATGGTTATTTTTTATGGACTAAAAATTGGGGACAGCACAAATTTTTCGTAAGATAATCATAGTTTAAACTCATATTAAAAATGTGTAGCATATTTTCTTTATCCATCTTTTAAATTAGTTATTTAGAATACATCAATTACAAATATTTTGAAGCATTCTTAATTATTTATATAATGTATATTGTTAGACTAATTTTGCTAAAATATGTTAATCTCTAGGATCATCCAATATATTCAAAACTCTATGATACAGAATGAAGATAAACATACATTATTTCACATACACAAAAAAATGTAGATTCTGTGGTAGGATCTAAAGTGCGAATGATTAGAGAACACAAAATAAAACAATGTATTATATGGGAAACAACAAAAATAATAGAAATTTTAGTGACCTGAAAGTTGCTTTAAGAAGAGACAACTGTGTCCTAGGGTATCAGTCGAGATTTCATAGGACATGGGCTTAACACAAGCCCCCTGTGGGAAGAAAATAAGTGATTAAGTGGGGAGAATTGAAGTTGGTTTTATAGAGAAAAAAGAATGTGACTAAAATAGAAGAGCAGAGAGAACATCAAATTTGTGGACAGGAGGGGACCAATAACCCACAGGGATCTAAAGGAACACGTCCCGCAACAATGGAGAAAAAAATTGGCACATGTGGAGAAATTTGTTGGAATAATTAGCACAGTGATTATTTTGCAGGGCATGTAAAGCCTTTAAATAATATTCTTTAAATAAAGAATAATATTACATCAACCATCATTTTTTTACTATCCCAAACTGATATTTTTTGAAAACAAATGCAGTAGGAAGATATAGAAGAGAAATCATGGTGGAAAAACTTGAATATAGTCACTTTCCTTTAGGGGAAAAAATAGCTAATGGAATTAAAAACATAGTATGAGCTTGTTAAATAGTGAACATATTGACTGAATTAGGCTATTCAGAATGGTAAATCAAACCTTAACCTCTCCACCCCATCTTCAAATCTCTTAGTACACTTTGAATTCAAAATGACAACTCCATAAGGCACAAGTGGAAATCTCCAAGGAGCTTTTGAAATGATAGAAAAGAGTGGGAAATGCTGAGTACACAGTCACTCATGGATAAATTCCTCCAAAGTGATGTTTGGATTGTGTGGTAAGCTAACCTTTACTAAATGAGAACAGAAATTCATGCCATGATCCCAGTTCAGTGAAACAATACAACCAAGAAAATGAAGGTTGATAAGGATTATGAAGCAGCTTTTTAAGTCAGGTAGCTGGGGTTGCAGTTTCCATCACCTCTTGTACAAATTATTAAACTTTGCATGTTTCCTTATCCATAAGTTACAGATAATATTGGAAACACTCTCATGGAGTTGATACTCAGCTGAAATGTTTGAATAGATGCAATGACACTCTGAACAATGGCAGTCTCTTGAGAAAGGCTCATGAAATCTCAAATTGCACTGAAAAAAATAATAATAAACATTTCAAAAGGGGAGCTCTATTCAACAAAGTTTTCAACTAAGAAAGCCAAAACTCTTTTCAAATTATTTTTCATTAACTCTCAAACTCTTTTTTGCAGAAGAATTCTGAGGAAGCAATATAATTGGCAATAGAAAGTTATGGTGGGTGGGCAGAAATGCATAATAAATTCCAGTATATATGATAACGTGGAACTATATTTGCAAAGATCCTTTTTATGTTTTTCCTGAACACTTCTTGGTCAATTTTTGTTAAAAAGCAGAGTACTATAATTGTGCATTTAGTTTGGTGCGTCTGTGATAATACAACCACTAAGATTCCTCATTTTAGACTGGAGGATCATGCTCAATACATATTGACATGATAAATATACCTGATACTCTGAGAATTCATTTTCTGGTTATGGCAACTGATTCATGGTATAAAATTCATTAATCATCTATACAACAAAAATATCAGTCCAATAAACATTTCTTGCATAAACACCATGGATGAGACATTGAAACATTTGCTATAAAAAAAGATAGAACATTTTGCATTCAATCATTGTCACGAATGTATATTTCTGTGAGGAATATAAAATAAACTGTGTACACATTAAATAACCAGAACCCATTTAGTTATGAGTTTGGCAATAATGAGGCATTTTAAGTATATATACAATTTATCAGAAATGGTTAAAAAGGGATAAACAGCAGAAGAAAACACTCATGCTTTGAAGTGTGTTCACTATAGGGTTGACAGAAAGTATGGGTTTTAGCGTGGTCCCAGCGGTAAGATTGCGTCTGATCAAAGAGAAAAAAATGAAGATAGTCCAGAAAATAATTTGATATAAGGATGATTATCAATTGTGGATTTTCAGAGGTGTTTTGTTAAAAGTAATCTTGCCTAATTTTCTAATAAAACAAAAACTCCACTTGCACTTAGAAATTGTCACTGCTCTCACTCCTCATCTAAATAATATTTCATAATGCTTTTATTTAGTCTATATTATTAAATCAATCACCAGTTTGAAAATAAATGCCGCATAGTTGTTCATCAGCAAAAATGTCAAAAAATTAAAACACAGATTACAATATATTTATTATGTGAATCTAGTCTTGCCAAATCTCTACTTCACACAGTCCCAAGATAACCTAGAATTTGTTGGCATACGTTGGAGATTTTCCTAGTGAAAATATAATGGTGTATTCCTGATGTATAGACAACTAGAAAAAGTTGCTGCTGGTGACATTTTTGGATTTGCTACAAACTAATGCTGAAAAAAATATCTATTATAATTTAAACCCAATGGAACCCATTTAGTACTGTGAAAGTCTCATTTTTTTTTTGTCATAGAGAAAAAACTGGTGATTACCACCAAACATACTTGTATATTTTAATTGCTATTTATCTCAAAAGTTTCAACTGTGCATAGAACAATGAAAGCAATTAAAATATCAGAAGAGGCTGGCAGAGCAAAGTAGATAGCTATTGTCAGATATGAATGATCAACCACAGTCAGTTAATAGGAAAATGTGCCCAGGGTCCAGTAATTACAGGAAAGAAAGTAATGAGTTATAATTTTCCTCATGAATAGACTGTAGATAAATTTCAGTTGTGTTTTAAATTACAAACTCGTGTGTGTGTGTGTATGTGTGTGTGTGTGTACATACTCAACATGCATTTGTGTAGGTATATATACCTTCACATACATAATTTTGATACTTGTTTCTCCTTAATAATTTTAGGTATCCTATTTTTTTTTGTATTTAAGGTAATTTTATTTATTTCTTTATTTTTTAATTTTTAATTTTAATTAAAAATCATAAATTTACATAGGGCAATGTTGTTTGATTCATTTTGTTATTTTTTTCCCTTCCCCCTCCCCTCCCACCCCTATTTTCCCTCTATACATTTCTTTCTTCCTCATTCTTACGACCCTCCTTATCCCTAACCCTAAACCTAACCATAACCCTAACACTAACCCCTCCTACCCCCCACCCCCGTATGTCCTCATCCGCTTATCAGCGAGATCATTCGTCCTTTAGTTTTTTAGAGATTGGCTTATCTCACTTAGCATGATACCCTCCAATTTCATCCATTTGCCTGCGAATGCCATAATTTTGTCATTCCTCATGGAGGAGTAATATTCCATTGTATATATATGCCACAGTTTCTTTATCCATTCATCAACTAAAGGGCATCTGGGTTGGTTCCACAGTCTGGCTATAGTGAATTGAGCAGCTATGAACATTGATGTGACTGTATCTCTGTACTATGCTGATTTTAAGTCCTTTGGGTATAGGCCAAGGAGTGGGATAGCTGGGTCAAATGGTGGTTCCATTCCAAGCTTTCTGAGGAATCTCCATACTGCTTTCCAGAGTGGCTGCACTAATTTGCAACCCACCAGCAATGTCTGAGTGTACCTTTTTCCCAAGATCCTCACCAACACCTACTGTTGCTTGTGTTCTTGATAAATGCCATTCTAATTGGGGTGAGATGAAATATTAGGGTAGTTTTGATTTGAATTTCTCTTATTACTAGAGATGTTGAACATTTTTTCATATATCTATTGATTGCTTGTACATCTTCTTCTGTGAAGTATCTGCTCATTTCCTTAGCCCATTTGTTGATTGGATTATTTGTATTCTTGGTGTAGAGTTTTTTGAGTTCTTTATAGATTTGGGATATTAGCGCTCTATCTGAAGTATGATTGGCAAAGATATTCTCCCACTCTGTAGGCTCTCTCTTCACATTACTGATTGTTTCCTTTGCTGAGAGAAAGCTTTTTAGTTTGAATCTATCCCAGTTGTTGATTCTTGCTTTTATTTCTTGGGCTATGGGAGTCCTGTTAAGGAAGTCTGCTCCTAAGCCAACAAGTTGAAGGTTTGGGCCTACTTTTTCTTCTATAAGATGCAGGGTCTCTGGTCTGATTCAGAGGTCCTTGATGCATTGTGAGTTGAGTTTTGTGCACGGTGAGAGATAAGGGTTTAATTTCATTCTGTTGCATATGGTTTTCCAGTTTTCCCAGCACCATTTGTTGAAGAGGCTATCTTTTCTCCATTGCATATTTTTGGCCCCTTTGTCCAGTATGAGAAAATTGTATTTATTTGGGTTTGTGTCTGTGTCCTCTATTCTGTACCATTGATCTACCTGTCTATTTTGGTACCAATACCATGCCGTTTTTGTTACTATTGCTTTGTAATAGAGTTGAAAATCTGGTATTGCGATACCACCTGCTTCACTCTTTCTACTGAGGATTGCTTTAGCTATTCTGGGTTTCTTATTCTTCCAGATGAATTTCTTAATTGCTTGCTCTATTTCTGTAAGGTACATCATTGGGATTTTAATTGGAATTGCATTGAATCTATATAGCACTTTTGGTAGTATGGCCATTTTGACAATACTAATTCTTCCTATCCATGAACATGGGAGATCTTTCCATCTTCTAAGGTTTTCTTTAATTTCTTTCTTTAGTGTACTGTAGTTCTCATTGTAGAGGTCTTTCACCTCTTTTGTGAGATTGATTCCCAAGTATTTTATTTTTTTGGATGCTATTGTGAATGGGGTAGTTTTCCTTATTTCTCTTTCTGAAGATTCATCACTTATGTATAAAAATGCATTGGATTTATGAGCATTGATCTTGTAACCTGCTACTTTACTGAATTAACTTATGAGTTCTAAGAGTTTTCTGGTGGAATTTCCAGGTTCCTCTAAATATATAATCATGTCATCAGCGAACAGGGATAGTTTGAGTTCCTCTTTTTCAATTCGTATCCCTTTAATTTCTTTGGTTTGTCTAATTGCTCTGGCTAGAGTCTCAAGAACAATGTTGAATAGAAGTGGTGAAAGAGGGCATCCCTGCCTTGTTCCAGTTTTCAGGGGGAATGCTTTCAGTTTTTCACCATTTAGAATGATATTGGCCATGGGCTTAGCATAGATGGCCTTCACAATGTTAAGGAATGATCCCACTACCCCAATTTTTTCTAGTGTTCTGAGCATGAAGGGATGCTGTATTTTATCTAATGCTTTTTCTGCATCTATTGAAATAATCATGTGATTCTTAACTTTTAGTCTGTTGATATGGTGAATGACATTTATTGATTTCCGGATGTTGAACCAGCCTTGCATCCCTGGGATAAAACCCACTTGATCGTGGTGCACTATCTTTTTAATATATTTTTGTATGCGATTTGCTAAAATTTTGTTGAGAATTTTTGCGTCGATGTTCATTAAGGAAACATATTGGTCTGAAATTTTCTTTCCTCGATGTATCTCTGTCTGGTTTAGGTATCAGGGTGATATTAGCTTCATAGCATGAGTTTGGGAGGGTTCCTCCTCTTCTATTTTATGGAATACTTTGAGAAGTATTGGAGTGAGCTCTTCTTTAAAGGTTTTGTAGAACTCGGCTGAGAACCCATCTGGCCCTGGACTTTTCTTTGTTGGTAGGCTTTTGATGACCTCTTCTATTTCATTGCTTGAAATTGATTTATTTAAGTTGTGTATGTCTTCCTCGTTCAGTTTAGGTAATTCATATGTCTCTAGAAACTTGTTGATGTCTTTGAGGTTTTCTGTTTTGTTGGAGTATAGATTTTCAAAATAGCTTCTAATTATGTTTTGTATTTCACTCGTGTCTGTTGTGATATTTCCTTGTTCATTCCGAATTTTAGTAATTTGAATTTTCTCCCTGTTTCTCTTTGTTAGCGTGGTTAAGGGTTTATCAATTTTGTTTATTTTTTCAAAGAACCAACTATTTATTTTGTTAATTTTTCCGATTGTTTCTTTTGTTTTAATTTCGTTGATTTCGGCTCTGATTTTAACTATTTCCTGTCTTCTACTTCTTTTGGTGTTGGTCTGCTCTTCTTTTTCTAGGGCTTTGAGCTGTAGTGTTAAGTCGTTTATTTGTTGATTTCTACTTCTTTTGTTGAATGCGCCCCATGAAATAAATCTTCCTCTCAGTACTGCTTTCATTGTGTCCCAGAGATTTTGATATGATGTGTCTTTGTTCCCATTTACTTCTAAGAATTTTTTAATTTCCCTCCTAATGTCCTCTGTTATCCATTCATCATATAATAGTGTATTATTTAATCTCCAAATATTGGAGAAGTTTCTGTTTTTTATTCTGTCATTTATTTCTACTTTCAGTCCATTATGATCTGATAGAGTACAAGGTAGTATCTCTATCTTATTGTATTTGCTAACAGTAGCTTTGTGGCATAAAACATGGTCTATTTTAGAGAAGGATCCATGTGCTGCTGAGAAGAAAGTGTATTCGTTCTTTGTTGGATGGTATATTCTATATAAGTCGGTTAAGTCTAAATTGTTGATTGTGTTATTGAGATATATGGTTTCTTTATTCAATTTTTGTTTGGACGATCTATCCAGCGGTGAGAGAGGTGTGTTAAAATCACCTAGTATTATTGTGTTGTGGTCTATTTGATTTCTGGAATTGAGAAGGATTTGTTTGACGTACATGGATGAGCCAATGTTCGGGGCATAGATATTTATGATTGTTATGTCATGCTGATTTATGCTTCCATTAAGCAGTATATAATGTCCTTCTTTATCCCTTCTGACTACTTTTGGCTTAAAGTCCACATTATCTGAAATGAGGATGGATACTCCAGCTTTTTTGCTGTGGCCGTGTGCATGGTATGTTTTTTCCCATCCTTTCACCTTTAGTCTATGGGTATCTCTTTCTATGAGATGGGTCTCTTGCAGGCAGCATATTGTTGGATTTTTCTTTTTAATCCAATCTGCCAGTCTATGTCTTTTGATTGATGAGTTCAGGCCATTAACATTCACAGTTATTATTGTGATATGATTTGTATTCCTAGTCATTGGACTCATTTTTGTTTTTTGACATGATTTGGTTTCTCCTTTATTTGGCTTTTCCTTTAGGCTAGTTCCTCCATTGCTGATTTACATCGTTGTTTTTCATCTCTTCCTCATGGAATGTTTTGCTGAGAATGTTCTGTAATGCCGGCTTTCTTTTAGTAAATTCCTTTAGCTTTTGTTTATCGTGGAAGGATTTTATCTCATCGTCAAATCTGAAAGTAAGTTTTGCTGGGTATAAAATTCTTGGTTGGCATCCTTTTTCTTTCAGGGCTTGGTAAATGTTGTTCCAGGCCCTTCTAGCTTTTAGGGTCTGCACTAAAAAATCTGCTGATATTCTTATTGGTTTCCCCCTGAATGTAATCTGATTCTTTTCTCTCGCGGCCTTTAAAATTCTTTCTTTATTTTGAATGTTAGGTATTTTCATAATAATGTGCCTTGGTGTAGGTCTGTTGTAATTTTGCATATTTGGAGTCCTATAAGCCTCTTGTACTTGGTTTTCCATTTCATTCTTGAGATTTGGGAAATTTTCTGATATTATTTCATTGAATAGATTGTTCATTCCTTTGGTTTGTTTCTCTAAGCCTTCCTCAATCCCAATTATTCTTAAATTTGCCCTCTTCATGATACCCCATAATTCTTGTAGATTCTGTTCATGATTTCTTACCATCTTCTCTGTTTGGTCAACCTTGTTTTCAAGATTAAATATTTTGTCTTCAATATCTGAAGTTCTGTCTTCCAGGTGATCTATCCTATTGTTTATGCTTTCTATGGCGTTTTCAACTTGGTTTATTGTTTCCTTCATTTCAAGGATTTCCGTTTGTTTTTTTTTTCAGTATCTCTAACTCTTTATTGAAATGCTCTTTTGCTTCCGTTATTTGCTCTTTTAACTGTTGATTAGTGCATTCATTTAATGCCTGCATTTGTTCTTTCATCTCCTCGTTTGCTTCCCTGATTGTTTTAATTATGTACATTCTGAACTCCCTTTCGGACATTTCTTCTGCTGTGCTGTCATTGGGTTTTATTGATATAGTATCTAGGTTTGTTTCGGACATTTTCTTCCCTTGTTTTCTCATATTGGTCAGATGTCAATGGGACTCTGTGATATTGTAGATTTCCTCTATTGGCTTATAGTGACCCTGTAGATTTCCAGTGTATCACCTACCAGCCTTCAGTAGCCAGAAGTCTTGGATTAATTTGATAATGCAGTGCTTCCGAAGAACGCTGCCCCTAGCCCACTACTGGTTCCAGGGAGAGAGACCTGGAGAGGTCTCTTGTTGCACAGCCCTGGTTCCAGAGGCTGGTTGTAGGTCGGAGGTCAGCACTGGCTTAGGGTCTTGTGGCTGGCTCTGTGTAGACAGGCTCTCACTGGGTGATTTGCCCCGAGAAGCTAGCCTAGAGAGGCGCTTCCCGCTGGAGGGGGACTGGGCTGTTTGGGGAAGTCCCTGGCACCCTGTGCTGGTCACTGAAGCAACCTGTGGGCGGGCTGGAGGTGGCAGTGAGCGGGCTGGAGCTGGCTGGGGCGGGCCGGAGCTGGCCGCACTGCTTCTGTGCAGAAGGGCTCTCACTGGGGGGCCTGTTCTGAGAGGCTGGAGGATCTGTCCCTGTGGGCAGAGCCCACCGCCAGAGTGCACAGAGCTGCCTGGGGGAGACGCTATCTGCCCTGTCCCACTCTAATAAGCCACTCGAATCCGGGCCTGCCGCCCAGCTGAGCTTCGCTGGGTAGGGGAGACTCACCCCGTGGTTCTATCTTAGTCTGAGTCTCTCAATGCCTCCCCTTCTTGAATCCTGAGTTCTGGGGCGACTGGAGATGCAGTTATCCTCTAGTCCGCCATCTTGGATCACCCCGTGGAAAAAGTCTGAAGCTGGAGGGGGACAATGCTGCCTGGAGAGGTCTCTGGCTGCCCAGCCCTGGTCCCAGAAGCCGCTTGTGTATCGGATGTCTCCGCTGGCTTGGGGACCCGTGGTTGGCTCTGCGTCAGGAGGCTTTCACTGGGCAGTCTGCCCCAGGAAGCTAGCCTAGAGAGGCGCTTCCCGCCGGAGGGGGCTGGGCTGCTTGGGGAAGTCCCTGGTGCCCTGTGCTGGTCACTGAAGCAACCTGCAGGCGGGCCTGAGCTGGCAGCCTAGGTATCCTATTTGAGATAATCAATTTTTAAATAGGAAATTTTAACAGTGCCCTTAATTCTTTAGCCAACCTCTCAAAGGGGCTAAAAGTCTATGAAGTAACAAATGACAGTCATTGGAATTCTTTCTATAAGATAAGGATATCCAGTGATTGTTTTTAGTCACATCTAATTGGTATTTATTTACTGATATATACTACCAAAGATAAGTTTTCCGAGTGCCTTGGAGGAGCTGAAACTATGTTCATAATTTTGCATAATTCATTTGTTCCTCATATATCTTCTAGCAATTCTGTTGCCAGTCTTATCTACAATGAAACTATAGGTCATGTGCTTATTCATTTTTCCTTTCTTCCAGTTTTACACTTACAATTATCAGTGCAAGTTCAAAACTATTGCAATTTAAATTTTAAGGAGTAAATCAATGTATCAAAACTAGAGTAATTACTAGCTGATTATCTCCCAGGCCTACCCCTACTCACTCACAACTGCCCTCCTGCTTATTTGTTTTAAATGAATAATATCTTTAACCAATCTTGCAATGAAACTGGATCTGTGGGACAAAAGCAAAAAATTTAAAACTAGCTTATTGATAACACACCCTATGATGAATTTAGAGAAAGCATGACATTTACTTGAGTGAATAAAGCAAATATGCAAGTTTTTATGTCACACAGCAACCATGTGAGTAAGAATCTCCACTATTGCCTCACAGAAATAGTTTATTCAAAAACAATTGAAACATTTTATTAGAATGCACAGGAAATCACTGATGAATAAAATTTAAAACTGAATGGATAACAATATCGTGACTTAAAAAAATAAGAGAAAGATAAAATGAGAGTGACTCTAAAGTTTAAAATGTATATTATAAAAAGTGAGAACAGTTTTAGCTTTGGTTGTAACTTAAATGTGGGATGAGTACAGTGAGGTACATAACTTCTAAATGAACACAACTTCATATGTGTCAAGAATAGTTTCATTCACTTTTTAATTTACTCATTCATTTATTCAACAAAGATATTTTGAGATATTTCCCTCCTATTTCTAAAGAATATATTTGATACATGTGATATAATATAATATGCTATAATGTCATATAATGTAAAATTAAGAACAAGACCCAGGAAATTATTATTAGTTTTAAGCTAATAATTAATTTTATAGAGTTGTTCCTTGTTATATTAATTAGCAAGGAATGTGACAAATTAGGTATTATTAAATAAAAACAAACTATGTTCACACCATTACAATGATCTGGTTAATTCCAGGTTTTAAATTATTTGTAGTACTGAATCCAAGGCTTTAGGATCTCAGAGATCAGTATGATTAATAGATTGCTAAAAATGAAGGGACTCAACAGGGTGGCTAAATGGAGAAACAGAAATTCATCAAAATCAAATTTAGCCTCTAAAATCACACCATTTTTTTTTAAATGGAGATAACTTTAATAAATTTACTTGTATCTGTTTTGTTTTTTGCCTCATTTTTCTTAAAGTGCTATAACCTTACCATAAAATTTACATTTTTATTTATTTTATTTTCAGAAACATTTTCCTTTCCTCTGGTTTTTTTTATTTTATTTATCTACATTCAAAGTTTTTTTTGTGTTTCACTATGTTGAGATATTTTACATTTTTCTCTGTTGACTGAGAAACAAAAAAAATCAAAACATTATTAAAGATTTCCCTCAGTTTATTTCATTGAAAAAAAAAAAAACAAAACACTGCATGCTCCTTATTTTTCTCATTTTAACTTGAGTAAATATATACTCTTTCATGGACTGTCTTTGCTTTACAGATGTTTGCCTGGAAAACACTAGTAAATTAGAGTAAATTCAGAGTAAAATACTGCATATCATTGAGTTAATCCTCAAAATGTATTTATGTTAGCTAAGCTTTTGGTAATTATTGACTAAACATGAATTTAAGATTTGCTGAGGCAGGAGAATTGTGAGTTCAAAGCCAGTCTCAGCAACAGTGAGGTGCTAAGTAACTCGGTAAGACCCTGTCTCTAAATAAAATACAAAACAGGACTGGAGATGTGGCTTAGTGGTTGAGTGCCCCTGAGTTCAATCCTGGTACCATCCCCCCGCCCAAAAAAAGATTTAATAATACTTAAAAAATTGGAAGCTAAGTAATTACATTCTTAGATTAGAAAAACCATGTTAAAAATACAAGAGTCACTGTCAGCATCATCTTTGAAAACTGAGTAACCTAAAAAGAGCATGTGACTAAGAGAGGCCCCTCATCATCCCACAAACATGGATTGTGGCAATACCATGAACATTACTAAGCCTATCTTTGTGCAGTGACTTTTTAATCCTCTCCAGTGCCTATTCAAATATATTATCAAATCGTTAGACACATGGAATGTATTATATAGCTGCAATAAACATATAAACATGTTGGTTGTATTTTTAAAGTAGATGGGAATTCATTAAAAGAAACACGTTAAGTAAAACAAGCCAGACTCTGAAAGTCAAGTGTCATATTTTTTCCTCTTATACATGTGAGCTAGAAAAAAGGGGTGGGGGAAGGAGCTCATGAAAATAGAGGAAAGAGCAGTAGAATAGAGGGTGGTGATCAGGTGACAGAGGAAGAGGAAGCAAAGGGGAGGTATTAAGGAATGAAATTGACCAAATTGTTATGTGTGAATATGGCTATATCACAGCGATTCTCATTATAATGTAAAACTAAAATGCACTAATAAAATTTTCAATAAAATAAAAAATAAAAATTTCAAGCAACACAATGAAGTAAAGCACAAATAGAACATCCAGTTTTAATCAAACACTTCTTGGTTTGCAAATCAAAAAATAAGTAGCTTTTAAAATGCCCGCTTATAACTGAATAATTAATGTTATGATTTAAAAGCTAAGGAAATCTTAAAATGGGTGCTTAACTAAGAATATTTAATCTGATGACATTTGTTTTTGATCTGTGATTGGTCTAACATCGGAATGCTAGGTAAATGGCCCTCTTGCAAATACCTCAGCTTCCACATCTTTAGAGTGCTGGTTTTAAGTTTTTCCTTCAGATTTAAAACATGTCTGCAAAACATATGTTATCCAGATCTATTATGTTACTTGATCCAGACATCCATTTCCTCAGAAATTTAATTAGTCATGAATAAAACTGCAAACACTTAAATTAAGTGTTCATAAAATAAAACCAAATCTGAATTGAAAAGAAAATGCAATTGGTCGATTTCAGCATAAATTTAAAAAGAACAGTAATGAACATTAAAGTTTCGCAACTACAGCCAAGCTGACCCAAAGGACCAGCTACTGACATGATTTACACTCTGAAGTCCTTGGTGTTCATCTGTTTACAGAGCAGGTTCTCCATGGAGAGTATGTCTCCATATTATTTAATTTTTTTAACTTATAGTAAGTAATGATGGAATTTTCACTCATTAGTATCATGATTATCGACAGATGTTTTTGAGATCTAAGCATATTGTATCTGCCAAAATGCACTGCTGTTTAAAACTTGGTACTACTGCTTCTTAGTGATTAGTTTCTACAATGCAGATTTTCATTCTTGATTTTCTATCTATATCCCTGTTGCTTCAAATTTGTCATGACTTCTTTATTTTTAGTCTAGCTGTCATTTAAGAGACATTTGATTTGGAAGGTAGCGTTTCCTCTCATGTAGATAATTTTATAGTTCCATTTTAACTATCTTCTCGTCTATTCCCATATTTACCTACCACCAATATTTCATTTTAAGAAATGAATGCAATTTCATCTGGTAAAAAAAATGAATTGATTACTGTAGCAATTCTATGGGTTCTATTTCCACTCTTTTTCAGAACTGTACAAAACCGGAAAAGTTGAAAAGCAACAGCTTGCTAAAGCTTTTTTCTTCTGAACTTTTCTTTTTTACAAGTTGTATTTCCCTGCAATTTGGTGGAACATCAATCAACACACACCCACATTCACAAAGGATTGTTTACCTACCCCCATTAGCACCATGAGTGTACTTATGACAGATAAGCACATGTTTTTATTTCATGCTACAGATATAAACATAAAAAATTCTGTTATCTGGGGGTAACACAATATATAGATCTATTATTACGAATATCAAAAGACTTTTGTCTTTTCTTTTACCACATGAACTTCTAATTGTTCCACCTAACCTCAATAGGGTTAAAAAAAAAAAAGATGATCTATTGTGATTTTTTTGACAGACAGCAGATTCCAAAACTGGTAATCACATGATCCAATAAGGAGGCATGCATTGAGTTTTTTAAATAACACCCTACTTTCACTCCAAATATGCAAATTGTGTGAAATATTTAAAATATATTAAATATATATTTAATTATATATTTGCTAACAAAATTTTATTTAAAAACTTTTTAAATTTTATTTGTTTTAATTAGTCATACATGACAATAGGATGCATTTATACACTCATTGGAGAATATAATATTCTACAAATGAATCTATAATTAAGAACAATTTCAGTTAATCAATAAAAGCCCATGGTAAGTTTTATTAAACAGAATAGTACTTCTCACCATAAGTAAGTGAATTAAAATATACTTTAATACCTTTTAAATTTAACATGTCCCTAAATAAATATTTTGTCTTAAAAATTTGCATCTAATTTTTTAATATCTGTGTATACATTTCATTGTCTATTTTTTGATTCCTCTTTTCCTCACCTGGATAGGAATGTAAATACTATAGATTTTTAAAAATGCAACTGAAAACTTAATTGGATGCCAACACAACTCAAGTATTATTTTAGATGTTGAGAATTTTTGTTTAATGAAATCAGATACATGGGTAGATTTACTCATTTGATAAAGATATGATCTAGTACTAAGATTTATGAAATGCTGAAAGTAGTTACCTTTTCACGAAATATATGGACTCTATCAAGTGTCTACTAAAATTTGATATCAATTTGATGAGGACAAAAAGCATGATGATTATAAAAGTATATTTCAATTGATGCTGAGATACGGAGTATGAAAACATTTTCCTTGAGTAAGATTAACTTTGAGTAACAATTATATAATAGCACACTATAGCTTGATGATTGCACAAATATATATAGAAAAAAAAGAGTCCCTGTTTTAAAAAATCAAACTCAAAATTTGTCACTAGTTCTGACTAGTAATTGCATTTATTTTACCTGTAAATGTCATATAGTTTTTGTCTTATTTGAAATATTTAAATTTGCTAGATCACTTAAGAAAGCTCTATTATTTGTAAGGAATTGCAAAAATCATTCAAGCAATTGTGCTACTAATTCTCATTTCTCTTTGGAATGAGGGTGGCTCAGGAGTAGAACCCTTGGCAACCATGCACAAGGCTTTGGATTCAATTCCCAAAACCACACACACACACACATACACACACACACACACACACACACACACACACACACACACACACACAGAGTTTATTTCTCTATTTCTTTCAATGCATTTGTAATAAGTAGAAATGTTTTTGATAGAATAGACTTTATATTTTGCCCCTAGTTTTCCTGCTATATTTTATTGCTAATTTTATAGAGAACATTTTTAAGATTTAATTTTTATTTCTATCAGTTATATTTTATCTGATTCTCCCTACATTTTATGAGTTCTGTGGAAATTCGCATCCTGTAATATTATTTAATATCCCCATAACATAAAATTTGAATCAACGAATAATAATTTTGTCCTTAAAAGTGGAAACATGCAAACAGCAAAGTATTTTCAGAAACTTTCATTTCATTATATTTGTAAGCATTTGTGCATATTGCATAATATTGAAAACTCCCTTCATGCTTATGTATTTTTGGTAGAGATTTTCAAATTTAAGATAAATTCTTGGATTTTATTTTCCTAAGCACAAGTATGTAGAACTAATGGAACATCTCCATGGTGGTAGAGTTAAAAAGGAACTATTAGAAGAATCAGGTGGTTACTTAACTCTGATAGTACACTGGCATCTTCAGGATGCAAAATTATTTAACCAATAATTATATTGTGACCCACCTTGAAACCAGTAATTTGGAACCTTTATAAGTCAGTGTAGCTGGATGCAGTGGTGCAGGCCTGGAATTCCAGTGAACAGTAGGCTAGTTTGAGGCCAACCTCAACAACTTAGAGAGACCCTGTCTCAAATCTGAAAATTTTAAAAATGGGGGTTGAAAATGTGACTTAGGTGTTCAGCACCCCTGGGTCCCTGGGTTCAATCCCTAGTATCCCCCCCCCCCAAAAAAAAAAAAAAAAAAAGTGTGGATCAGATTAAGGGTAGTTCCAAAATATCCTTGGATGATTTTAATTTTCAATTAGAATTTAAAAGATTGTAATATTAGGTTAAAATATTCTGTTTTAACCTCTGAGCTGTTGATGGGCCCTCTACTAACCAAGTTGGAACAAGAATAATAACGCTTAATATTTCAAATCAATGATTTCTTGTAATCCAAAACTTCTTTAAAACCCCCAAGGGAAGGAATAAAGATGGAAAGAGCAAAGGTATACGGCTACAGGGATGAGAGATCTTCTCTACTGCAGTTCACAGCATAGCTGGTTTCCAGGACCACAATGATCAAGTTGCAGGGTAGTGACAAAGTAGCAGAAGGCAGAGGTAGTGCACCATGAGATGACAAGCATGTATATAGTCCCAGCTACCTAGGAAGGCTGAGCAGGAGGATTCTTGATCCCAGGAGTTAGAGACGACCTTGGGCAACATAAGAGACCCCCATATTGGGAGAGTGGTAGAGAGAAAGAGAGAAAGATAGGTGAATCTCTTTTTTGAGGGATGATACCAGGGATTGAACTCAGGGCCACTGGCACTGAGCCACATCCCCAGCCCTATTTTGTATTTTATTTAGAGACAGGGTCTCACTGAGTTGCTTAGTGCCTCACTTTTGCTGAGGCTGTTTTTGAACTCACAATCCTCCTGCCTCAGCCTCTCCAGCCTCTGGGATTACAGGTGTGTGCCATGCTATCACTCTCAGCAGGTAGGTGAATCTTGATAAGGTTTGCCTCTTGTCCTACAATCTGAGACTATCATTGTACTATTTATCTAACAAACTATCAGAAAAAGGCAAAATTTCACCTGAAATCCTCTATGTTTCATCTTTATTTCTCTGAATTTCTGGCTAATTAGCAACAGCCAGGGCTGGAAAATAGACTGATCTGTTACTTCTCCAATTTAACGTAAGCATCCATGAAAAGGAATGGGCTTTACTCAGATAAATGTTATACACCTACTCTGGTGATTCTGTGACTCAACAAGGAGAAAAGATATCTGAAATATATGTAGAATTTCAAGAGGAGATAGGTTTTTGAATCATTGAGGTCTGGTAACTTAGCCCTAATTTCCTCACGAATCACTTATAGAATCACTCCTAGAATCTTTTCTACGTTCTGAGCCTCAGATCTTTTTGACATTACATTTCAGGCATTTCATGTGTAATTATCAATAAATTCATGTACATTAATAATAAAATATTAAACTTTTCCCATCCTAGGAAGACACACACATATACACACATGAAAAAACCTTAGAATATTCTTAATAAAATGGCAAAAAGGACCTCATTTTCTTCATTCTTATTCCTTTCAAGAAAACTGCTTCCTGTAGAGCAGCTTCCTTTACAGCAGTGATCTACATATGTCAATGCATATGTGTGTATATATTTATATAAGCTCTTACCTTTCATTCTATGAAATTATTAAAAATAATTCCAAGGCTTGTGATTGAAGAGTCTCACCTTCACAGCAGGCACATGTCTGAAAGGATTATCCGGTTGCTCTTTCCAGAGTAATTAGTTGATGAATTGTGGAATGTAAGAGTCAGATCTCTGTCTGCCTTTCCTTAAAGGGGTACTAATCATATGATGAGGCTCCCACCCTCAATATCTAATTCAATTTTAAGTATCTCCCAAAGGCCCCTCTCCAAAGACCATCACATAGGGATTCAGGCTTCATTATATGAATTTTTCAAGAGAGAAAACATTCAGCCCATATTCCAAGGAGTTCACAAACAAGTTGATAAAACATGCAAGAGGTACAATAGAACACAGTTTTTTTTTTTCAATATCCATAAATATCTATCTATGTCCTCAATTTTAGGATGTATTTTGGAATAAACATGTTTAGCTGAAGAATCATGTTTTTGATATAGCATATACTTTTTTATAAATCTTGTTATTTCCACTTAGTTATGTACTATTAACTTATTTTCTATTGTTATTTAGGAAAAAAATGTCAAAATATGATCTTGAAATATCACATGATAGTTATTGCACTATTAAAAGTACTTCAGAAAATAAATTTGCCAATCTAGAAATTTTCTAGTACACATCAATAATTTTCTGGAAGGTTTTAACAAATCAGAAAAGAATAATTTAAATTCTTTTAAACTACTTATTTAATTTTAAACATAAATTAATATTTTACATATTTACAAAAAGTTTTAATTCTTTATATATTTTCTATGGTCATTATTTTATTATCAGGTTTTCAATTGCTTTGAGAACTCCTGTTGCCTATTAAAAGTAATACTTGCAAATTACTACTGTAAATTATCAAAGAAAAATATTGAATATCCAGAGGTCCAAACAACATCTTAAAGTTATTTTATTTTTATCACTGATCTCCTATTTTTCTGTTTGAATTTTTATTTTTAAATTAGGAAATTTTTCTTTCATTTTTGAGTATGCAAATCGCCCAGTTCTATATTTATGATTGACTAAGAATTGGCTTTGTACTTTTATTTAATACTTCTGCTAGTAAGTCCTCCACAGAAACTACCTCTTCTGGTTATTTGGGTGTGTTAAGCTTCCTTAGATGTGCAGCATGGAGTTAAGTGGTGTCCATCCTTCTTCACTCACGGTGCTGATGAGAAGGGCCTCTCTGGTGAAAATAATGTGCAGAAAGAGGTCGTTAATAGAGATTGACATTAGCAAAAGAAAGCAGCTTATCTGAGGACTATAATTGAAGTAAAGGGTATAAAGAATTCGGATGGAGCAGTAACAAAAGGACATTGGCAATGTATATGGCAACACTAGGTAGTAGTTCCTGGGAGAAAGTCCAGTTTTGGTAAATAATTTTATATACTAAGGATTACATATTTATAAATCTACTTCTAAATATTAAGTCTAGAAAGAATATTGATAATAAAAACGGGTTTGAGTTTTAGAAAGTTTACCCAATTCTCCTCACCCCTTCAAAAATGTAGTGTGTCCTTGAGATCCTAAACTGTAAAATAGAAAATAGAAGATCAATTACTTAATTAGAATTTTATGAATTTTAAATAGGCTGAAGGAGTTAAAATTTAAGTGCCCATAATTAAAGCACAGAATCTGTAGTCTAGCAAATGAACTTAGGAAAAGAAACAAAGAGGGACAGGCTTGAGGCCTGAACATACCTAAACAAGCCTAAAATAAGACTGCCAAATCATCAAAAACTAACTGGCCATGGAGGATAAACAATCTCCACAAGGCCGTGGACCATCTGGTGTCACCCACTTTCCCCCTTCTTCCCTTTTCTTTAAGGTTAACTTGACCCCTGCTAACCAAAATAAACTGCCCTACCACATTGCTGGAATGTCAATTTGCACGTACTACTTGCTGATGTAATCAATGTAGTCATGTGCCCGCTTATGTTTGAATCAGCCAATTATGTGTACCCGCGCCAAACTCCCTAACTTTTCTTATATAAACCCCTGATTTCTGAGCCTCGGGGTCAACTCCTCTATCTCCTGCGTGAGATACGTGTTGGCCCGGAGCTCCGTTATTAAAGTGCCTCCTGCTTTTGCATCAAGCCGGTCTCTCGTGTTTCCTGGAGCGCGCCATTCTGAGACTGGAGTAAGGGTCTTCCTTTTGGGGGGTCCTACAAGGCAATGAATAAAAACCTTGTCACAATATTTGACATACACTAAACCCTCTATAAGTATTACCTGATCTCAGTCATGTTTTAGTACCCATTGTTGAAGTCTGTATTTTTTAATATATGCTGTTGCCTTGTACAAATCACCAAACGCTTTGGACCAAATTATGTTAAAAGTCTAGTAAAACTGCTTCCCACTCTTCCCAAACACATAGCTCTTTCTCTCCCTACTTTGTAGGTAGAATGCTTATTTTAAAATTGCAGTTCTGATAATCTCACTTCTCCATTTAAAACTTGATCCATCCTACTATCCTGATTGCAAATCCCTGAGTGTGGCCTGTAGGGCGCTAAATAACCTTTCCTAAATCTGCAATCTATTCTTTGCCATCATCAAATCCTCACTTTCTCATTTCAACCATTTTTTTTTTTTTAGCCTTTGTTGATATTTCAATACTATGCTCTTTCTTACATTGCTCTTCTCTTTATAAGTTTCCTTACCCAAAACTTGCAATCTGCTACCTTATCCTTTCTCTACACACCTGTTTATCCTTAGTATTTGAATATCTCTTTCTCAACTAATCCTTAAACTCTTAGATCCCCTTCCCAGATTAGTAAATACCTAATTGTCTCTTCCTATATGACTTTCTAGACATCCTTTGCAAGAGTATTATACTTTTATTTACTAGTTCAATACAGATCTTCTTAGTCATATTTTTTACTTTGGTCAGTGGAATGACTTGCAGATAAGGACATTTTGATTATTACATAAATGACTGGACTGGTCTTCATGTATTTCTACCATTCACCCTGAAAAGATATTTAAGTATTAAGCCACTGGGTTCTGAAATATGAGTGACATCTGGAGCACATGGGAGCCCAAGACAGCTTGGAAGCCATATCTGAAAGGCCCAAAACAACATCAGCTGAATCCCAGCCGAATGGCAGAGATCTTCATTATAATATACTATATTATACTTATATTATTATTATATTATATTATAATATACTAAGATTTCTAGTGTGGTTTAGTGTGCAAAATTGTATCTGTCAATCTATTATCTAAGTACTAGGTTTCAAAGCAGAACAATCATGGTTAGGCAACTACAACAGAATATTAGAAATAAATTTACTTTTAATAAATTTTTGTTAAAGAAATCATATGTGTCATGAGAAGACATTAAACATAAATTATATAACCATGAGCTCATTCTGGCCTAATCTCCCTGTCTCCCTAATTCAAGATCACAACCTAGAGTGAAAGACAAAGATGGCCAAGGATGTCAGTGTAGTCCTTAATGATCTGGTCCTATCGTGTCATGGGCTGACATAAGTGACTCTATTTTGTATTTGAACCTCTATCTTGGCTTAGTACTATCCCCTGGATGACCCTGAAAACCACCAAGAAAAACAAATTTTAAGGAAGTAGGAGAGAACAAGGAAAAATGTAAGCATGGTTGTATGTATAGAACAATAAGGCAGTGGCTATGAGGACGCTCCTGTGCTTGTTTTGAGGGATAGGAAATGGAAGAATATTCCAACAGTTTCTTATCACCAAGAATACTTTTGTGACTTTTAGTTCCCTTAAAAGAGATAAAAAAATGTTATTAGTATTTCATTGTCCCTTATATGTGAACCATTGAACTAAGGAGTAAATTAGATTTGACTGATACACATTGCATGTCTGTAATTCCAGCAGCTTGGGAGGCTGAGGCAGGAGGATGGAGAGTTCAAAGCCAGACTCAGCAAAAGTGAGATGCTAAGCAACTCAGTGAGACCTTGTCTCTAAATAAAATAAAATTTAAAAAAAAGGGGGGCTGGCAAAGTGGCTCAGGGGTGGAGAGTGCCCTGAGTTCAGTCTGCAGTACCAAAAAAATAAAATAAAATAATAAAAATAAAACAACATAAAAAAAAACACAAAAACAAGAAAAATAAAAATAAATAAGTACATATACATATAATTGCTTTCTAATATTTGAATTTCTGCGTATTGACATACCGCTCATGTAAAATCTATAAGTTTCCTGAACTCATAAATGATGATACTGTGAATTCACTCAGTTTTTAGTATATTAAACTATATACAAACAAGTTGATATTTTCTACAAACTGCTCTTTGAAATATATAGTAAAGTTGGGAATGGTGGTGCATGTCTATAATCCCAATTATTCTTTTTTTTTATGGTTTCTAATTGAGGGTACTACATATGATCTATTATATAATCTCTGTATCTTCTTGGTTTCAAATGGAAAATAAAACCATCATAGGAAACTCTGAACAGCTTAAAAGTTAACTTTATGTGAGGAATCATTTTTCTCAAGCAATTATTTGAGAGGCTGAGAGAGGAGGATCACAAGTTTAAGCCCAGCCTCAGCAACTTAGTGAGGCCATAAGCAACTTAGTGAGAATCTGTCTCAAAATGAAAGATAAAAAGAGCTGGGGATGTAGCTCAGTGGTAAAGGACCCCTGGGTTCAATCCTCATTACTCATCAATCAAAAATAAAATAAAATATACAGGAGAGATTTATTCACTTTTGAACCTCCCTATTAAATGGTTCTTAAGTTTGAAATCCTGCCATGTATTCCTTGATAAAGCAGAGATAAAAATTCTACCAGTAAGGACTTATAAACTCATGAGTAGATGGTGGTATTTTGCAGTTTAACTTATTGTGACATAGTTCATAAAACTACTCTGTATAAATATATCCTCCTTATAAAATTGATAATAGAGAATATTTTCCACAAAGAAATTAAATGTTAGTATCTTAGGAAGAGATGAAGAAATATATCATGGGTTAGCAACCATTAATAAAAATGAAGTAAATTGTAAATGGAAACACATTGTACGATTGTACATTCTACAAATATGACTGACTTGAAGTTTGAGACATTTTACGTTCTTAGTTTGTTACTGATATTTTAAATTTCTGTTTCAAGTTTAGTAATTAGCACCAGGGAATTGCTTAAATTTTGGTTCATATCAAAAGGTTTACCTGAAATTCTGTCATCTATCTTTTGTGAAGCAAAAAAAAAAAAAAAAAAAATCAAATAATAACACAAAACAGCAGGGTGCCTTTGGAATACAGCACCCTGAGAACTTAAATTCCTACGAAACTTAATCATGAATTAGTTGCATTCAATTAAAATAAAACTTTTGAAAGCAAGTTATTACAGCCTCAAAAAAACAGCATACCCTATACAGACTTAGTTTTTTAAAAAACTAGGAAAAAAAAAAACCCAGAATATTGCATAACTCAAAAAAGGGGAAATGTACAAAAACAATAATTCAAATAGGTTAATCTATATTTCATATATTTTTAAATATATGTGTGATTTGTATTCACTCAGATTCCAACCTGTTCATAAATTGTTTGAATTTGCGTAGGCATAAAAATTGTACATGCATTAGAGAATGCTGCATGGTGGCATCTAGCTACAGGGCCACAGTACTATAGAAAACTCCACATAATCTCTGCTCTAGAGAATATACATGCCAGAGAGTCAGGTAAATGTTTAATCTGCATCAGGGAGAAAGTCAATGTTCCTATCATTGTTGTAGCATAGTAAGAAAAAGGAATTTCCTTAGAAGACTGTACTCAGAGAAGAGACCAGGAATTTCATAAGGCAGAGGCTCACCTATAGTGTTACCATCAAGTGCTCATTTGTACATTTGTAGCCCATTCAAATGACTTGCAATTGTTCTGATGAGCCCTCAGTCATTGCATTGAATATTTCAGATATCTTTTATGAGTCATCATTAAAACAACCACTGACAAAAATACATTTTGAAAAAAAATTATCTATGCAATTTCCAACACAATAAAATGACAGACATAATGGTCTTTCCTAGTATAAGCTCTTGGTCCACCGTATTCCAAAGAAAGTCAGCTACTTCAATGACATTATCAAGAAAGCCATTTCAAAAATAGATCTAATATCAATATTATCAACAGTGTGCCTGGTTGTACTATATATTTCACTTTGACTTGTTGACTATGGACAAACAAGTTATGATCAACATGCCATTTAGCAGTGATCATTCGAAACATGAAGAAAAATTATGTTTTCTTTAAGTTAAGAAAAATTCTATTTTTCATGGTGAGCAGACACTCCTACAATTGAGCTACACCCCCAGTCCTCCTCTTAATTTGTGAGGGTTCCTCTTCCTGCCTTTCTTAGATGTTCAGTTTTCAGGTTAATCCAAAGAAAGTTTAGGGTAGTAATTTATTTGGGGGGGAGGTACACATTTAATATCACAATTTTCATCTTAATTTATATACAATATATTCACACTTTTAGCAGTTTTGTGAATTTTGTCAAATTTATAAACTTATATAACTACCAGCATGGTCACAATACCCCTGATGACCTCCTTGTCTCTTGTCATCCCCTCCCTCAGGGCCATAGGAGACATCATATTACTAATTTATATCCCTTCAGGATAACCTTGCAAAAATGTCACATAAATATAATTATACATTATGTGTCTCTTTGCGTCTGTTTTCATGAACATAAGGCATTTATATTTATCACTGTACTTGAGTGTATCAATAACTTTTATTACAAAGTATTATTCCACTGCATTGATGCGTCGCAGTTTATTTATTCATTCCTTACATGAGGGACATCTGAATTATTTTCAGTTTGGGGCAAGCCATTATTAATATTCATTTATATTTTTGTGTAGATTATTATTTTGCTTGGCTAAATACCAAGGAGTGGTATTTCTGGGTTTTACACTAGGTATATGTTTAATTTTAAATTTTAAATGAACTTGCCAAATGGTTATCCAAAGTTGAAGTCTTTTTTCCGTATCAGTGGTAAATGAGAGTCTCTGCCTTTCTTCCTTCTCTACAATATTTTATATCATCAATCTTTTACTTTAGATGCCCTAATAGGTATATAGTAAAATCTCATTGTGCTTTCAAGTTACATTTTCATAACAATAAACAATTTTGGACATATGTCCCTGTGTTTATTTGACATCTTTAAATCTTCATTGGCACTGTATCCCTCCAAAGTATTTTCTCATTTTAACAGTTGTACTTTTTGGTTTCTCATTGTTACATTTTAAAAGTTTTCTTGTCTATTATAGTCATAATATATATGATTTGCAAATATTTTCTACAACCATCTTGTTTCATTTTCAGTTCTCCTAACAATGTATTTAATAAAGTTTCTGGTATCAATGCAGTACAAATAATCATTTATGGGGCCAGTTTTACTATTATTTCTATAAATTTTCACTCATTCAAGGTAACACATATTTCCCAGTTTTTTTTTTTTTTTTAATTTAGGAAGATTTATAGTTTCAGTTTTAATTAAAAGTGAGATCTATGATCTATTTGGAGTTAATGTTTTGTATATGAAGTTTGGAATGTGGTTAACTTTTTGTTCATGAACATCCATTGTTTCAACATTATTTGTTAAAAATTCTTATAATCTCTCAAAAAAAATTGTCTTGGCAACTCTTTCAAAACTCCAAAACCAAGCTGGATCTATTTCTATTCTAATTTATTAATCTGTAAGTCTAACCTTTATGTAATTGCGTAATGAGTATAACTTAATGTTATATCTGGCATGAGTCCTCCAATTTTATACTTTTAATAAAACTGAATGACTTAAAATGGATTTATCATATACATCTCATAAGATTCTTCAATTCTATAGAAAATCTTTGCTGGGATTTTGTCTTAAATTGCATTGAGCTATACATTATTTTAGGGAAAATAAACATCTTAATTGTATTGAGTTTTCTAATCTGTGCTAATATTATATATCTCTTCATTTATTTAGGTCTTCTTTGATTTCTTCCCATTAACATCTTGTTTTCAGCACATGTATATTACTCATAATTTGCAAATTTATGTTTAATAAATATGTGTATTTTATAAATTATGTACTTTTATTTGCCTAAATTTCAAATGTTAATTTTTAACATATGGACATGTTACAATTTTGTACATGCAAATTTATCATACAAACTTGATCAACTATTTTAACTATACTGTTAAAAATAATGTCTTAAACCTACAATGTCTCTCAATAATTAGACATAAAGGCTGACACAAGGAGGTTGAAAATTTCCTGGTTAAAGTTGATTTGGTTATAAGAAAAGAAACATGGTAAGTCTGAGAAACTTTGAACTACATATACAAAGTTAAGAAAATGTAGCAGTATGGAGAATAGTTATAAATGTTGGATAAAATTTTCAGCCATGTTGCCTTGAAGATATTGAAAATATAAGTATTTATTTTCTTGTCTTTTTTATACTTAAGCATTTATATGACATATATTGGTATACTTTAAAGAAATTTCAGTAACCAACCTTGACATGGAATTGTTTTCACTGATTGCTCAGTGAGGAAGCCTATCTCTGAGACATTAGGGATAGAGGAAATTTTCACTGTAACCTTACTTACTTGATTGGGTTTGAACCAAACTTTGTTTTTCTTCTAGATACTATATTGGGAAATATAATAATAATAATAGTAATAATAATATAATAAATAATTGTAAATATACATTCCTTAATATAGGTTATTAATAAGGCTCCAGGTTTTAGAGTTTATAACAGGAAATGTGTTTTCTCTATGAATTGATGAGTCTTCAGATAGTCATATAAAGTATAAAGAATACAGGTTTACTTATTTAAAAATAAATTTAGATCAAATATCTTTTGTTCCAGTTAGGTAGAATGGAGAATCAGTTGATAATATTGACAGTCAATAAAGTAGACATTTATGTAATTTTGTGTTTATTGTATAAATTTTCTTTGGTTAGAAATGAAATAAAAAGTTTGTGAAAATGTTTTTTTTTTTTTTTATTAGTAGAGTTTTATAGTTATATATAGTAGTTGGTTCATTCTGACAAACTCGTACATGAATAGAATCCCACTTCGGTTCTTGATCCCTTTTTTTTTCCCTCCCCATTTTGAAAACATTCTAGACCAATGTCCTATCTCTAGCATCTCAATGACATCTGAACAAATTCTGACCACCCTTCCCAAGAGAAAACAACCATTTGAAAATGAACTATTAAGTATGAAGTTTATCACTACACTTAATAAATCTCTGTGTGGGGGGTGTTTTACATATACTCCATGGATAAAGCAAAAATGGTTTGTCTTTGGACATTAGTAAATGAAATTGGTTCAAGTCAATTGCATGATTTGACCTGACTAATCACCAGTAGCAGAGACGGAAGGCCATTGTACCTAAATAGCTACCTTTTCAAGATTTTAACCAGATCTTTTTCTAAGTTATTGGCACTGTATCAACTTTTCTGCTACAAAAGTTATAGAAACAAAAATCATATTCATCAGAATAAAACTGTTTAATAGCTTGTGTCCCTGGAGTAACAATTAGATGAACAAATCTATGTTCTTACCAGAATTTTAAGAAATTTTATTCTTTAAAATACTGGTATAAGTATTACGTACTATAACTCTTGTTGTTTTTAATTGCAGATACTTTTACTTCATATAAAAGATCCTGGGTAATTAATGATTAAGAGAAATATTTGTTTTCTCTAGCAGCTCTGCATGTGTGTATCCCTTTTCTATATGAGATTTGAAATTCTGTGATACAGAATCAACATCCAATATTAAATTTGGTTTAAAAAATTAGTGATGCTGAGTATGGTCACTCATGCCTATCTATAATTGTAGTGACTTGGTAGGCTGAGGCAGAAAGGTTGTGAATTCAAGACCAGTCTCAGCAACTTAGTAAGACCTTGTCTCAAAGGAAGAAAAGAAAAGTTCTGATGATGTAGCTCAGTGCAAATAAAGAAAGTGATATAAATTTCTTTGAACTTTTTTACTTCTGAATTTAGAGGCCAAGTAAACTTTTCCTCTTAGCCTCTTTTTGTCACAAACTCTCTGGAAAAAGTACCTGTTAAACATTTTTCTTACAGATTTCCTCATATTGCATATAATACCATCACTTCAGAGAAAGCTGAAAATTCAAAATTCTGTAATTTAAGTAAATTTATTAAATGTTTACTAACAAAATCAACATTTGGAGGACAAGTATTAATAGTGATTTTTCAACTTTGAAAACATACTTCCCTATTGAAATGAAAAGGTTTACATGGTGACATTGAGTATTCTATATTCTCTTTAGTAAAACAGAACCACTAATGTTGTTCTGAGGCTTTGTATAGCATGATTCATTTTATTTTTTCTCTGTTACCTTGTGAGTTTGGTAGAGGTCAACTCCATTTCAGTGACATCCCTACAGATCTTGGAGTTGAGAAATTAGGAAGGAGTGGTCCCTCGGCACCATCCCAGGGGCTTCTCCACTGTTAGTTTGAATGTGTAGACCTGTAAATCTAATGCTTTCTCCTTAGCTTCTAATTTTCAAAGTAAATCTTATTTGATAAAATTAAAGTTTTAAGAGCCATCTCAAATTCTGATTATTTCCAACATTACACCTTACCTCTCCTTAAGATGAAAAAAGTACAGGAGAAATCCAATCTTGTCTGAACAATTTGTATATAATTTTCTTTTCTTCTTTAAACCTGGATTTTTGATTTAGAGTTGAATCCCACATAACTTCTGAAGTAAAATATAACTTTATAGGTTTGTAATTATAAAATTACGAATGCTTTAAATTAAAGAGAAATTTTATTCAGAAGTTTTAAAATTGAAAATAAAAGTTATAATATTGTATAAGATTTTATAATACAAAGATAATTGGATTTTAATACAAAATTCACATTACGCTTCTAGGTAAATTAAACTCAGGAAATTGAACTTTTAATGGTTTTAGTTTAAAGATGACTATACATTTTATTTCTGTTGCAATAGTTCAATGGATACAGAGAAAAATCATTAGTACATTTATACAGACATTTAGATTTAGCATAAATGCTGAGATTCATAAACCTTCATAAAAAACAAGTTCACTTTTAAACTAGGTAACTTCTTATCTAAACTAGTATTTGGGTAAAAGTTAACTATATTTTCAACATCTACATTTTTATAATTTAAATAATTTCATAAATGTTATGCAAATATTCTTCATTTCTCTCTCTCTCTCTCTCTCTCTTTCATTGTCTCTTCCCCAAATATATTATAGCATCTGTGAAGGTGACAAATGAGAGGTACAATGTGGAAGCATGCTAATAGTTCTTTCTGTTTACACATGGAATGTAAATTATAGGTAAGGTGTGAGGTTATAGTTTTTGTGAGGAAGTCATTGTGAGCAACTTGTGCAGTAAGCAGCAAAGAAAGTTCTAGAAGGCTCAGTGTGTGGTATGTTCTATGGAA
The DNA here is from genome assembly GCF_902686455.1 of Sciurus vulgaris. Lineage (NCBI taxonomy): Eukaryota > Metazoa > Chordata > Mammalia > Rodentia > Sciuridae > Sciurus > Sciurus vulgaris. The sequence goes on along the minus strand of NC_136464.1, from coordinate 107,540,426 downwards.
GTCAATCACATAGAACAATATGAACAGTGTAGAACATAAGAATGAGAATATTCTATTTGTGTTTTCCTATTAAACTACCAAATTTCTGAGGCATAAATGTCAGAGAAAGGCAGTTATATGTATATGTGTATATAAATATATATGTATATTTTGTAATTTTTAAAATATATTTTAATATAATTTTTACATTTTATTTAATAGTAACGTTGACATATTTTCTAGAACTCTAATTGACTTTATATTTGGAAAAATATAATACCAACACAATGCATGCTGAGGCAAAGATCTTTGAAAAGATAAAGGGTACATTTTTCCAATTCACAGTAAAATAGATGAGTTAATACTAATGGATGTGTGTACACAATAGCATTTAATATATTTTCAAGTGTGGATATTAATATGGATAAACAAAATTTTAGGCCATAATGTTAGTAACAAAAATTATATCATCAATATAAGACTGTTTAATTCTTGTTAGATAAAAATATCAGTTGGGCATGGTGGTACACACCTGTAATCCCAGCAACTCAGGAGGCTGAGGCAGAAGGATTGTGAGTTCAAAGCCAGTCTCAGCAAAAGCGAGCTGCTAAACAACTCAGTGAGACCCTGCCTCTAAATAAAATACAAAATAGGACTGGGGATATGGCTCAGGGGTAGAGTGCCCCTGAGTTCAATCCCTGGTACCCCTCACTAAAAAAATCACGTTTCTGCTTTCAACCATAATAAATAGATAACAAAAGATAATTATAGCAAAGTGTATCTTAACTATATGCAGAATATAAACGTTTTTTACAAGCAGCCTAGGTTTCTAAATTTCAACAAAAGATGGTTATCAAACTCAGGAATGCAGAAAGATTTCGTTTAGAAACACTGATTTAAAAAAGTCTTAAATCAGCAGTTTGAAAACTGACATAGGGGATTTTCAAGATGGAAGATAGAGAAAGTCACCTTCCCGACTGTTCCTGTGGCATGAAACCAAGAAAGAAGACAGGCAGCTTCTCTGTAAGGTGGATGAGCAAAAAAAAAAAAAAAAAAAAAAAAAAAAAAAAAGTAGGTGGGGAACTTAACTGGAATTTAAAAGTGGACATTCAAAGCAGACCAGGGGCACAGGAGGCTGGATTTAATAAAATAAGAAAAAAATCCCCAGAAGCACAGCTGCTACCATGGCCAGGCCAGAAGCACCAGCCAGAGTGATCCCTCTGTGACCATAGTAAAGGGATGAGGGGATTAAAGGAACCCGATATTGGGGAGGCCTAAGGCATGACTGGGTATGGAACATTTAGAGATCAAGAACATTGCCCAAAAAAACTGAAAGACATGCTGCATCATAGCTATAGGCAGAGAAAGAAGCCACCATCTCTCTAGGAGGCATGTGCAGGACAAAGGAAGGAACAATTTTGCAGCTGCATTGCATGGGTTGGTAGCTGAGGGAGCTGATACCTGGCAAACCCAAGTTTGACCTGAAATATAGGCCCAGTAAGCACACACTGCACACCCTAGAGTGTGCTTAAGTGACCAGGAAAAAATCAAATGTGGAGAGAGCTTTTCACAGGGGACATCTGATTGAGGAAGCCCACAAGTCTCTATACCTCCCCATCAAATTTGACTGCTTGCCAGACCTGCTGGAAGAGACACACCTGGCCAGGAACTTGAAAGGGTGAGGACATGTGGGAGAGATTATTTGGAGACTGAACCTGACACTAGGAAAGGTGGTGTCCATCGGTGATGTAGGTGACTAATAATTGAGTCCCACACCACATGAGTGGAAGCCAGGGAAGATCCCTGAGGTATAGTTTTCCAATGGAGACTAGCAAATACTGGGTTCTGAAGGAGCTCTGATTTAAAACCTCTAGACCAATTGGCATTCAGCAGAGCCTGGAGTCCACCTAAGAATTAGCAATTAGGAAGTCTGCACTACAGAATATTCTCAACAAAATTTTCCATGAAGATGAAATAAAAAAAAAAAAAAGTAAAAACCAAGAAAGGGAGAAATAACACTAAAAAGAATAGTCAATCAAAGGAGAAACTAAACTAAGCAAATTAAAAACCATAAACCAAAATTACCAGGGATACAAATCATATCTCAATAGTAACCTTAAACATTAATGCCCTAAACTCATCAATCAAAAGACACAGACTGGCAGATTAGATTATAAAACAAGACCCAACAATTTGCTGTCTCCAAGAGACTTACCTCATAAGCAAAGACATCCACAGACTGAAGGTGAAAGGATGGGAAAAAATATTCCTCACAGGGATTGCTTAAACAAGCAAGGGTTTCTATCCTCATAAGAAATAGTGGAATTCAAGTCAAAATTAATCAGATGAGACAAAGAGTGTCATTTCATACTGCTTAAGGGAATTATACATCAACAAGCCATAACAATCATAGTAATGCCCCAAACAATGGAGCATCTACATACATAAAACATCAATTTCAAGAATCAAATAGACCACAAAACAATAATAGTGGGTAACTTTACCATATCTCTCTCACTGTGGGAGAGCTCCTCCAAACAAAAAGTAAACAAAGAAACAATAGAGCTAAATATTACAATCAATAATTTAGACTTAAAAGACATATAAGAATATTTCATCCATCAATGAGCAAAAACACTTTCTTCTCAGCAGTGCAGATTCTTCTCTAAAATACACCATTATCTTATGCCGCAAAGTAACTCTTAGCAAACACAAACACACACAAAAAAAATCTTGCATTCTATCAGATAATGATGGAATTAAAATAGAAATCAATAATAAAATAAAAATAGGAGCTACTGTAACACCCCAAGACTCAACCATATTCTATTGAATCACTAACAGCAGAAGAAATCAGGGATAAAATAAAAAAAGACTGAGAGGTAAATGAGAACATATGAAAATCTCTGGGACACTATGAAGGCAGTGCTGAGGGGGAAGTTCATTGCATTGAACTCATTCATTAAAAGAATAGAAAATCAATGTATAAATGACCTAACATTATATATCAAAACCCTAGAACAAATCAACACAAACAGCAGAAGACAGGAAATAATTAAAATCAGCTGAAATCAATGAAATTGAAACAAAAGAAACAATTCAAAAATATTGACATAACAAAAAGCTGGTTCTTTGAAAAAATAAATAAAACTGATAAAACCTTAGCCACACTAATGAAGAGAAATAGAAAATATAAATTACTAAAATTCATGATGAAAAAGAAAATATCATGATGAACACTACTGAAATAAAGATGATCAGAAAGTATTTTGAAAACCTGTACTCCAATAAAATAGAGTATCTTGAAGACATCCACAGATTTCTAGAGTTATATGACCTACCCAAACTGAATCAGAAAGGCATTCATAATTTATACAGATCAATTTCAAGCAACGAAATAGAAGACATCATCAAAAGAATGCCAACAAGGAAAAGCCCAGGACCAGATGAATTCTCAGGTGAGTTGTATGAGACTTTCAAAGAAGAATTAACACCAATACCCCTCAAATTATTCCATGAAATAGAAAAGGAGGGAACCCTTCCAAACTCATTCCATGAGACTAGTATCACACTGATACCAAAACCAGACAAGGACACATCAACAAAAGAAAACTTGGGACCAATATCCCTGATGAAAGTAAATGCGAATTTTCTCTATAAAATTCAGGCTTATCACATACAAAAACATAGTAAAAAGATAGTGCAACATGATAAAGTGGGGCTCATTCTAGGGATGCAAGTTCAGTTCAACATAAGAAATCACTAAACCTAAGTCAATAGACTTAAAGACAAGAATCATGATTATTTCAATAGATGGAGAAAAAGTGTTTGACAAAATGCAGCACCTCTTCCTTCATGTTCAAAACACTAGAAAAAGTAGGGATTGTAAGAACACACCTCAACATTGTAAAAGCCATATTTGCTAATTCCAAGGCCAACATCATTCTAAATGGAGAAATATTCAAATCATTCACTTTAAGAACTAGAACAAGACAATGATGTCCTCTTTCACCACTTTTATTCAACATCATTCTTGAAACTCTAGCCAGAACAATTAGACAGGAAAAAGAAATTAAAAGGATAAAAATAGGAAAAGAAGAACTCAAATTATCAGTATTTTCTGATGACATGATTCTATATTTAGATGGTCTAAAAAATTCCATCAAAAACTTCTAGGACTAATAAATGAATTCAACAAAGTAGCAGTATATAAAATTAACACCAATAAATCAAATGTATCCCTATATATCAGTGATGAATCCACTGAGAAATTATAAAAACTATCTCATTCACAATAGCCTTAAAAAAATTTGTGAATCGACCTAATAAAAGATGTGAAAGACCTTTTCAATGAAAACTACAGAACTTTAAAGAAAGAAGTTTAAGAAGACCTTAGAGATGTGAAGATCTCCCATGCTCTTGGATAGGCAGAATTATCATTGTCAAAATGGACGTACCACCAAAAGCATTATACAGATTTAATGAAATTCCTATTAAAACCCCAATGATATTCCTCATAGAAATAGAAATAGTAAAGATTTTCTCCCATTCTGTAGGCTTTCTCTTTACATTGTTGATTGTTTCCTTTGCTGAGAAAAAGCTTTTGAGTTTGAATGCATCCAATTTATTGATTCCTGCTTTTATTTCTTATGTTTAGGAAGTCTTGTTAAGGAAGTCTGGTCCTAAGCCAACATGATGAAGATTTGGGTCTACTTTTTCTTCTATTTGATACAGAGTCTCTGGTCTAATTGCTAGGTCCTTAATCCATTTTGAGTTGAGTTTTGTGCCACACACACTTCAGATAGAGCACTAATCTCCAGAATTTATAAAGAACTCAAAAAACTTTATGCCCAAAATACAAATAACCCAATCAATAAATGAACTAAGGAACTGAGCAGACACTTCACAGAAGATATACAAGCAATCAACAGATATATGAAAATATGTTCAACATCTCTAGTAAAAAGAGAAATGCAAGTCAAAACTATCCTAAGATTTCATCTCACTCCAATTAGAATGGTTATTATTAAGAATACAAGCAACAAGCAACAACAGGTGTTGGTGAGTATGTGGGAAAAAGGTACACTCATACATTGCTGATGGGATTGCAAATCGGTGCAGCCACTCTGGAAAGCAGTATGAAAATTCCTTAGAAAACTTGGAGTGGAACCACCATTTGACCCAGCTATCCCCCTTCTTGGTCTATACCCAAAGGACTTAAAATCAGCATACTAGAGTGATGCAGTAACATCGATGTTTATAGAAGCTCAATTCACAATAGCTAGATTTTGGAACCAACCTAGATGCCCTTAAATAGATGAATGGATAAAGAAACTGAGGTATATATGCACAATGGAATATTATTCAGCCATAAGAATAATAAAATTATGGCCTTTGCAGGTAAATGGAGGTAGGATCATATCATGCTAAGTGAAATAAGTCAGTTCCAAAATACCAAAGGCCAAATGTTCTCATAAGTGGATGCTGATACATAACAGGGTGGGGTGTAGGGGTGAGGGAAGTATGGAAAAACATTGGATTGTGTAGAGGGAAATGAGGGGTGGGGAAAGGGCAGAGGGAAGAAAAGATAATGGAATGAGACAGACATCATTATCCTATGTACATGAATAATTACATGAATGGTGTGACTCTATATCATATTACAACCAGAGAAATGAAAAGCTGTAAACCCCACCAAAAAAGAAATGGAAAAAATAATCATGAAATCTGTTTCAAAAAATAAGAGAAACTGAATGTCCAAAGCATTTCTTAACAAAAAAAGCAAAGCAGAAGAATCACAATACTAGACCTTAAATTATACTATAGAGGCACAGAAGCATAGTAACAAAAACAGTGTGGTATTGGTAACAAAAACGGGGCAAGTATTAGCACCACATGTAGACCAATGGTACAAAGTAGAAGACACAGAGACAAATTCACATAAATATAGTTATCTCATACTAGACAAAGGTGCCAAAAATACACATTGGAGAAAAGATATCATTTTCAACAAATGGTGCTGGGAAATTTGGAAATCCGTAAGTAGCAAAATGAAATTAAACTCCTATCTCTCACCCTGTACAAAAATCAACTCAAAAATCAAACTCAAAGTGAAGAATTTAGGCGCTAGAACAGAGACCTTGAGCCTGATAGAAGAAAAAATAGACCCAAATTTTTATCATGCTGCCTTAGAACCTGACTTCCTTAACAAGACTCTTAAAGAGCAAGAAGTAAAATTAAGAATCAATAAATGGGATGAATTCAAACTAAAAAGCTTCTTCTAAGTAAAAACAATCAATAACGTGAAGAGAGATCCTACAGAATGGGAGAAAAATCTTTAACAAACTCACCTCAGATAGAGCACTAATCTCCAGGATATATAAAGAACTGAAAAACTTAACACCACAAAAACAAATAACCCAATCAATAATTGGGCTAAGGAATTGAACGGACACTTCACAGAAGAAGATATACAATGGATCAGAAAATATAGGGAAACAATGTTCAATATCTCCAGCAATTAGAGATTTGCAAATCTAAACTACTCTAAGATTTCATGTAACTCCAGTCATAATGGCAATTATCAAGAATACAAGCAACAGTAAATGTTGGCCAGGATGTGGAGAAAAAAGTCACACTCATACATTGTTGGTGGTACAACCACTATGCAAATTGGTACAACCACTATGGAAAGTAGTATGGAGATTATTATGATTTGGATGTAAGGTGTCCCACACAAGCTCACATGTGAGACAATGCAAGAAGGTTCAGAGGAGAAATGATTATGTTGTAAGACTCTTAACCCAATTAGTGATTTAATCCCCTGATTGGGGGATTAATGGAGTGGTAACTGAAGTGGTAGTATGTGACTTTGGGCATATATTTGTATCTTGCACATAGAGTTTTTCCTCTCTCTCTCTCTCTCTCTCTCTGCTTCCTGTTCATCATGTGAGCTGCTTCCCTCTCCCACACTCTTCAGCCATGATGTCCTGCATTACCTCAAGCCCCAAGGAATGGAGCTGGCCTTCTATGGACCAAGAACTTTGACACTGAACCCTCAAATAAACTTTTCCTCCTCTAAAGTTGTTCTGGTTGGGTCCTTTTAATCACACCAGTGAAAAAAGTTGACTGAAACAGAGATTGCTCAGAAAACTTGAAATGGAGCCAACCATTTGACACAGTAATCCCTGGGTTTATATCCAAAAGACTTAAAATCAGCATACTATAGTGATGCAGCCACATCAATGTTTATAGAAACTTAATTCACAATAGCTGAACTATGGAACCAACATAGATGCCCTTCAACAGATGAATGGATAAAGAAATTGTGCTATATATACATAATGGAATATTACTAGCCCTAAAGCAGAATGAAATTATGGAATTTGCTGGTAAACAGATGGAACTGGAGAATATTGTGCTAAGTGAAATAAGCCAATCACAAAGAACCAAAGGTTCAATGTTTTCTTAGATATGCAGATGCTCATTTACAATAAGGGGGGTGACTAAGGAAGAATAGAGGTAGACAGAGGGACATGAAAGGAAGAGAGGGGATATGGGGTTAGGGGGTAGGAATGATAGTAGAATGAATCAGACATTATTACCCTATGTGCATATATGATTACAGGATCTATGTAACTCTACACCATGTACAACCAGAAGAATGAGAAGTTATACTCCATTTGTGTAGGATGTGTCAAAAATGCATTCTTCTCTCATGTATAACTAATAAGAACAACAAAAAAAAAAAACTGACGCATGAAATGGCATCATTCATTAAACCATCACATTTATCTCATTTAATTTTTGTGTTTTATTATGCCCATAATATGTATTTATAACACATATTTATAAAATCTGGATTATTTAAATAATTGAAATGAACATTAAACAAAACCTTTTTAAAATAATTTGAGCAGTGCTTTATTTACTCAATACCTCTGTAATATTCCCTGTTCCAGAATAGCAATGTTCTTTGCCAGTTTTGTTCTCTGATGCATCCTAAAATTTAGATGATTGCTTACTACATAATAATAATTTTACATAACAATAGTTTTAATTGTTTTGTTCAAAAGGAAGCAAAATTATACTTACAAGATTCATGGCTATTTATGTTTCTCTTAATTTCTTTATAGCATTTTATAAAACACAATGTATCCAATTTCCCAACTGAGATCCTTGTGTTAATTTTAATTTTTGACTATTACAAATAATGTTATTATAACATCTTTGTACATGTTTCCATTAATGACCAGATAAAAAGTGTACAAAGGTATATTTATTTGTTGATTGATTTGTTGTTCTTAAATATAGATCATTTATTTCTAAAGAATACAGAAAAGAATACTTGAAAACAAAATAAAAATATGGAACAAAAACTTGTTAAAAATCATTTCCATAATAATTAGTAACTAAATAATAACAAAATAATTAGAAACAATTTAACAAATTTTCTTATTAAAATGAAAATACTCTGTATTTCTAAATATTTGAGTAAAAGAAAAAGAACCACATGGAAATTGTGAGCAGGAGTAATATGTTTTATTCATTAAAAAAATTGATTAGCACTGGTCAATTATTTTTCATGCTGAAGCAGCAGATTTCCATACCAAAATAAGTAAAAGAGCAAAATCTGACTTGTAAAACATTTTAAGAACAGATGTTACCAGACACTTAGTCACTTAAAAATGTCTCCGCTGAACTTTTGATATGGATTCATATTTTTGCTTACTGTGTTGAATTTTACATTTTGTAATTCAAGAAGCAGAAATAAATTTAACTATGCAACATGTGAATTTAATAGAAATCTAATAATTTAATGTATTATCTAATGAAAACCCATACTTATATGCAGTTATGTATATTCTTGGGTCTCTTTATCTAAGTTTATATAAAATATCATTTAAATAATATATGATTTTGTTTGACCTTTTTAACAATCTCTAAGTAAACAAATTAGTTTATAAAAATTCGAATGGAGCAATGTTTTATAAGGTCAGTAGAAGCTGCTTTTCCTGGGTTTGATTGAAGAAATAAATCACTCCTCTACAAGCAGAGTTCTAGAGACAATTTATGGTTTACAAGTTTAATCATCATATTTGAAAGTTGGCTCCTTAACACAGTTGTAAGTTGTGTACATGAGCTCAGAAATCAACATACATAATGGTTGATCAAAGTACTAGTCTGTAAGTAAAAGTAAAACTAATCTCCTTTAAATGCACACATACTTAGTGTATACATGTATTACTAGATAACTAATTTTGGTGAACCAATATTAGACAATATGTTATTTTTTTCTTCTAAATTCTATTGCCTGTCAATCTTCTTAGATATACATATTATATATGTTTTTATATAAACATTGTTTTAAGTATGAATAAATTGCCAGTATAAGGTTTAGAAAAGACTATCAATTACATTCTAGATGTTTGAAAGAAAATTCATGTGTTACCCATTAGCAAAAATTTACCTCTGTTAGAGTAGTAGGTTTAATGTTTTTTTATTCCATTTCACAAATCTGAAACAAATTTCATAATTTTTCTGTATCAGAAATAATTTATTGTATCCAAAGATTAAATCACATGTAAAATAATGCAAATTAGTAAAACTAAAAATAATTTTTTTTTAAATATTCAGATATGGACAGTGAATTTTTAGGAAGCAGAATTATTTGTCTAAACTTTGACCTTAGGTGACATGTTAGTGTTGTGGCGTGGAAAGAATCTTCCTGGGATGCTTCATAGACTCTAATGCTGGTTCTTATTTTAGCAGAGAGAGATTTCTGTCATAGAAATTATATAACTGAGTAAAAGAAGGCAAACATCAGTGGGTTCAGTGAGAGTCAGCAGAACTACAAGCCAAACCAACATGTAGAAATAATAAGTAATATTCTCCCATTCCCTGAACTAGAACTGTGATTTTTTGTTGCTATTCATTTAATGTTTTTAATAGGAGTTTTAGTATGTGAGGATGGGTTAAAGGTAAGAAAGTGATGGAGTTATGAAGAAAAAAATAAGGTGTGGAGAGGAGACCAAATATAATTATGCACAATTTTCACTTCTTATTTGACAGTAATTCTCAGCATTGAGTTGGATTTATTATCTTCCAATTTTCCAAAAGGGAATTGGTTCTGTTATGATTTTCCCTAAAAACATGGGGACTAATACTTGTTATTATATCCAATATTTAAATCGGTAGCTAATTTCACATCTTAATCTATCTACATCAACCTTATTTCCAGATACATAAACAAAATTACTATAGAAATGAAATTTTTACATATACAAAATTGTGTCTACTTCACATATATGTGACAAACAGATATATAGGACCAAAAGCATCAAAACTCATCTCATTCATTTCTTTCAACATGAAATAATTATTTTACTGAAATTATATTTTAATTCTTTATTCTGTCAATCCCTACACATTTTAGATATTTCAAATGACTTTCATTGTTGAAGAAAATCACACATACTTAATGTGAAAATATGCATTTTAATTCAGTTTTTTTTTTTTAACTACGGCTATTCTCAAGATTAAATTCTAGAGTAGGGCATCTCTTCTGGCAATTTAATCTTTTACAAATTTATACAAGTTATTATAGGTAATGTCTTACATCAGATAGATTATAGGATTGGCCCCTTATGGTCATTTCCTATTACTCATGCCTTTTTGTAATACCTTTTAGGTAATTGTCTACAAAACCTCCAACTTGCTTCTCAACAATAGAATGAGACAAAGAAAATATGATGTCACTTTCATAATTGCATCATACAATACCCCATCTTGGCAGTAGACTCACTTGAGTGACTCCCATTGGAGGCCTGATGAAGCAAGTGGACATGTTGGGAATGCTCCTGTGGTCAGGACTGACATCCTCTAGGAACTGGGCACAGCATACAGCAAGAAGCTGAGACTATCACTACGACAGTCAGAATAAATTCTGACAAAACAAAGTTATCATGGAAGTGAGTCTCAAAGTGAGAGTGCAGCACAGAATCCTCTTTGATTTAGATCAGAGAATCTTAAAACAGACAACCAGTAAGCCATGCCTAGACTCCTGAGCCACAGAATCCATGAAATAATAAATGTATGTGGTTTTAAACTGTTAAATGTGTGGTTACTAATTACAACCATATAAAACAAATACATGTCCCAAAGGGGACATTTTCAAATCTATTCATTGAACAAACATGTTTTGTGTGCCTGTTCCATGTAAATCAAGAACCATGGTAGCTGTATCATGGATGTACAAAATGCACTCTCTTAACTTTGAAAGGCTCAAATTAGTGAGAGTGAACTTGTAAATTGATAACATGCAATATATATGGAAGAGGTGAATATTATAGGTAAAAAGGTATGTGATTACAGGTGAGGGTATGACAACATTTTGCATTTGTTTGCTATTCTCCTAAATTTCTCATAATCAGGAGAATATTCTCTCAGTTTTTAAATTTGTAATTGCTTGTTGAAGAAACCATGTCAGTTTTATTATGCATTTCTCTATTTGTTTCTTCATCATGCTACACATTAGCTGCTCTCCCTCCAATATTTCCTGCAATCTATACTCATCTCTAAAGCCTTAATTAGATGCAGATTCTGTGTTTTCTTTTGGTAAGACTATAGCCTGTGTAGTTTGTATAGTGCTTTGTCATAAAGCATATATCTGGTTGCCTTTTAAAAGGAACCCATACATTGGGTGATGAGAGACTAATGCTTGCATTATATGATTTCTCCTCATAATTTCTTCTATTGATTATTTGTGCTCAAATCACTTATTTCACTAGTGATTATAAAAAGATGATTTTCAAATTATACATTTCTCCCATATTTAGTAATTGAAATTCTTTGAAAAAGAATTCTGTATTGTTGCTTGTATTCTTGCCATTCTGATTGGAGTGAGATGAAATCTTAGAGTAGTTTTAATTAGCATTTCTCTAATTGCTAGAGATATTGAACTCTTTTCATGTATTTGTTGATCAATTATATATATTCTGTGAAGTGTCTGTTCCGATCCTTAACTCATGTATTGATTGGGTTATTTGTTTTATTGGTATTAAGTTTTTTGAGTTCTTTATATGTCCTAGAGATTAATGCTTCATCTGAGGTGAATGTGGTAAAGATTTTCTCCCAATCTGTGGGCTCTCTCTTCACATTATTGATTGCTTCTTTTGCTGAAAAGCAGCTTTTTAGTTTGAGTCTCTCCCGTTTATTGATTCTTTACTTGACTTCTTGCACTTTAAGGGTCTTGTTAAGAAAGTCAGGTCCTAGGCTGATGAGGGGAAGATTTGGGCCTACTTTTTCTTCCAGTAGTCACAGGGTCTCTTTTTAATGTATGATCTATTGAAATGTATAAATGCATTCTATTGTCATGTACAACAGCAGGGTCCTTCATGTCAATCATCTCTCCTTTGACATTCTTTCTTGATTTGGCAGTTTCCCTGTCCTGTGTTACAGTTTTTCTAGGTTTACTATGTTTCTAGAGCCCTGTCTCTCTTTAGTTGGAGATAATCAGAATTCACCATTCAGGCCCTAATGCTTAGTACTAAGTGCTAAAATGTTGCTTTGGAATGGATAGAGATTATTAGTATACATCTTTTTTAAAATCTAAGTATGTCTTCTACTTTAATTTTGACACCAAGATTTTTATTTCTTTTCTCTTATCATGAAAAGTCATATTTACAACCCCTTCAAAAGACTTCTTTATTTTTCTTTTCTTTCATTCTTTTTCTTTTTTTGTTTGTTCTTCTTGTGTTAAGGATCAAACACAGGGGCTGCAAACATGCTCGACAAGTACTCTACCACAAAGCTACATGTCCCCAGTCCCTAAAATATTTATTTCTTTCTATTCATAAATATAATTATAATGTAAATATCATGTAACGAATTAAAAATGACATTTTTACAATAATTGAGAAAGTAAATTTAGTTTTTTTCTCAGAACTATATTTGATTTTTGAACATATTGTGGATATACAATGAAAATCTTATTAAAGTCCAAATAATTAAAGTCATTTAAAATAATATCTTCTCTGTGTGATTTTGTTAACAACCTAAAACACAGGTTCATCTATTTCTTGTTAATTTCAATTTTCAGTATGTAATTTTTAAGTTTTTGCTTTAATTTTATGTCTTAAACATATAAAATATTTGCATAATTCTGAAGTGTAGTTATTTAATTAAAGTATAATCAGAGATGTGACTTTGCACCTCTGTTTCTTTCACCCTGATTCATCCTAATCTTTATATACAGGTCTTCTGATCAGTTGCTCCTGAATCTCACATTCTAGATCTTTAACTTTTAGGTTATCATGAACAAGAAACCTATTTTATTTTTAGATATAATAGTGATTCATCTTTATTTTTAAATATTTTATTACTATGTTATTATGTCCTTATTTTTTCAGCAGATTGGGGTTCTTACAAAGAATATTTTTCATGCTTATTAATGTATATAGTGTGTAGAATGTTTTTTACTGAATATTTTTATTAAAGACAATCATTATGAAGTTGCAAAATCTATTTAAAATACTTCTTTATAAAGAAACTTGGCAATTGTCTATGGATTTTACTATTGTAAAAGCTACTAGAATTTGAAAGCTCAGGGAACTAGTCAAATTGTGACTTCAGAGCACAACAAAAACTGAAGAAACTCAGTGATCACTATTTGACTATAGTTGGCACTGTCAGAGAATCATATTTTCTTTTGGGGCTTATTGTCATTAATGTGTAAAGACTACCAATTATTTTGGAATTGTATTATAGAAAGCAACTTTCTGGGCTGGGGATATAGCTCAGTTGGTAGAGTGCCTGCCTCACAAGCACAAGTCCGTGGGTTCAAACCCCAGCATCACACACACACACACACACACACACACTACCAAATTGGTTAAGAAAGCAATTTTCTTCTTGATAAACCCGAAAAAAAAAATGCTTAAGGCAAATAAATCTTTCCAGCCGCAATATACTAGGGAAAAATTCTTTAAATCTATAAAACAATGTCTTATGATTAATTGGAACAATTCTTTTTCTGTGTTATTTATATACATTTCACAATTGATAAATTATTAGATTGAAGTAATATTGTATATATGCTTTGGACGATGATACTTAACCAAATAGTCATTCTACAAATGGCAACATTTTTTTCCTATTGTGGCCAGGCCCCTCCAAGGGAAGTATCAAGAAACTGTTGAACTGTTGATTCTTCAGTCAAAGGAATTTGTTCTGTATTGATATTAAAGAGAGTAATGGGCAGCAAACAAATAAACTAAACCAAAAACTGAAATTTCATTCAAATCTGTCTTAAGGATTTTTACTTAATCCCTAGGAGCCCCCTTTTAGACATCTTAGCCATGGATAAAATAATGCAGACATTTGCTTCTGTGTGTGTTACTCTTGGCAATAAACTATAATATTCATGAAGGTAGGCATTGCATATACATCATTATATCTGTGATCATTGTAGGCATCTGATTCAAATAGAAATTTAATTTAAGGTCTAATATAAAACAAAACGATGGGGTAAGGCAATCACAGAAAGACGGGAAATTTAAATACATGTTACTAAATAAACGAAGCCACTTTAAAACATCTATGTACTGTATCATACCAACTCTATGACATTCTGGGAAAACTAAAACTATGGAGACAGTAAAAGAATCTGTGGTTGTAGTGTGAAGGGGAAAAGAGAGAGATGAAAAGCAGAGCACAGATGTTTAGTACTGAAGCCGGTGAGTGTGATACTGCAGTGGTGAATGCATGCCATATATGTGGCTAAACCTAGAAAAGGTACTCTGCATTCTGTTCAAATGGTCCTAAGAATAAGGTTTATTAATTAAAAATTGTAAATTTAGAAAAAACTAGTTTTAAAGTTAATTTTAGCAGAAAGTACAAAAGAATATGTAAATGAACAAAAATTATAGAAATCATAATGAAACAAATATTCTACACATAACAAAATATTTTCTTTATTTTGAATAAATTTCATATTCCCTATCTATTCCATTCTACTCTCTCTCTCTGCTGATTCATCAGGATATGTCTTTGATTTACCATGATTTTATCTATAAATAATATGTTGTTTAATATGCAAATTTTTACATTATACCTAAAATGAATTATAGGGTATATGACTCTTTGCTTTGTCTATGGTACAGACATTACCTTGGCTAGTGTGTGTATTCTATATAAATCTAAGATTTCTCTACTTATTTGCCTATATTATATAGACATAGCCTAACAAGTCATCCATTATTGGACATATCCCAGTGCTATTTGTCCTGCCACTTTGATTGGACAGAGTTCTCCTCCACCTTGGAACAGAAGTGAGGGGTTGTTACCATCTGGATATTAGTGGATGACATCTATCTACTGGATTCCAAAATTGATGACTGAACATGAGAATAAATGTCTTGAGGTCTCCTTTCTGTTCCCTGATAGTAGATGGTGGGGAAAAAATGAACATCATCCTTATATGTTTGCATAGTGAAAAGTTTAAAACATAAGTTTTTACCTGAGTTTTTCATTTAACATTTGTGGCAAACTAAAAATGCCAAGATGCCTAACTGTATTCTCCCTTACTCCCTGAGTAGAGACCACAACTGCCTCTGTTCTCAGTGGACTACACTTGCTAATCACAAAAATCTATGTTTACTGGTCATTGGGTCTTGCTATGTCTTGAACAATAAGGGATCAGTAAACTGAATGGAGGGGTGAACAGACTGGGAAATTAAAAGTCTGAAGAAATATTTAGAAATTAAGACAAAAGACACATAAAATAGTTTCAAAAGTGGGGACCTGCTGGGTAGATCAGACCTGATGAGTTGGATCTCTAACAATGGAAAAAGGTTCAGGAAATCTTTATTTAAAGGGAAGAAAATCAAAGGGGTTTGTTGTCAGGAAGCATTCTTCAAGGTAAACAAATCAGCAGGAATAGGCTAATTGGGGCTTATCTATTTGTGCAATATCTTCTTGACAGCTGGTTCCCCAAGGCTGTTGGGCACACCCATATTTCTATCACACCAGGGCTGAAGGCATCTGAATTCAAAGCTGTGGAACCCATAAATTCCACGCCAGGGATGGGGTCTGCTTCATTAACAGCAGCCACCTGCAAATGGGCGTGTCTTTCAGCACCACTGCACTGAGAGAAACCCAAAAGGGCAAGCTAGCTGTTCAAGGCTATGGAGTTCAAAGCAATGATTCCTTTGCTGCTCTCTACAATTGGGGAGGAAACCATTCAAATATTTCTCAAATTTATTTAATACTTAAATTGCTAACAAAGAAAATCATGTACCAAAATCCTAAATTTGAAAGATGAAGTTTTATTCAAAATGAAGAAATAGAAAACAGCTGGTCTAATATTTGTTCTCAGTGATGTTTAGATAACAAGTGACAAAATATTCATCTCAAACTAATGGAGACAAAACAGGCAGTGTTTCATCAGGGGTTAATTTTTTGATCCAGAAGGATAGATTACATAAATAGCAGACTTGTGTTCTCCCTCCATACCTGTGGCTAAGGAGCACAATGCTGAGATAAATCCACCACTGGAATAAAAGAAACAGTTCCTAAGATAAGAGGAAACGTACCACACTGTTGAATTGTCCTCATTAATAAGCTCAGGATCAAGTTGTCTCTTAGTAAAGACTATGTACTTCCCTTATTCAAAAGGTAACTCAGAAATGTAAATTATTTTAACCTCATGAGTAAGAAATGTGAGGTCATGATTTTGTTTTGTAAGCCTTGTCATGTTAGTCTGTAGCAACAACCTTTGTTAGGATCAACTTCCCGTTACCAGTACTCTTGTCACCCCTGTGAAGATGAGGACAGTATTGGACTTGTTTTTTAATGTTTTCATTCATTTGTCCTTTCTGTTAATTATCATGCCAGATTATCACAACTTGGGTTATGATTATGAAGGTATTATTCATAGAAGCCTACTACTCTTTTGCCAAGTAAAGACAATAGTAATAACCTAAAGTATTTATTTTTTAAATAAAACCCAAGTTTAAGAAGCCTTTTTCAAATCTTCTGAGCTACCATGAATGACATCTCCACTCATAGCAGTGTGATGGTACCATAGGAAAATACACCTGTGGGGCGTATAGGAACTATTTTCCAAGGTGAGAGGAGAGAGAACATTGTCCTTTTCATTTGTGTGTAATGTCATAGAGATAAACAGAAATATGCCCATGCCATGCCCAGGCAGCCTGATAAAATTAGAGAAAGAGTCTCAGAGGCATGTAACAATACTCTCTACTTGCTATTAATTATCTTGGGGGAAAAGAGATGTGCTGACATAGCTTTTAATGGCCTTTTAAAATATTTTGTGGTCACAGGCCTGTTTAAATAAAGGTCTCATCACTGACTCACAGTGGAGCATCTGGTGTCTGATCTTCCCACAGACTATTAAAGACCATGTAGTATGTCTGACTTATGTCTAACATCTTTCTAGAATTTAACTAATGATAGATAATTAAAATTCTTCAACACTTTTAAAATTTTATTCTGAAGCTTTATGGAAATCTTCATTATATTCTTTATTATAATTATTGCAAAATTCTTTAAAATTATTAGGAGAAAATATTTGGGAAAGAACACAGAGTGAAAAAATGTGTTGATATCTTTCTCTCATGAATGTACACATATACACATACACACACAGAGTGGGATTTAAAACTGACAAGAGTATTTTCATACATTAGGAAAGCTTTCAACAATGCAGGATTTTATATTGGAAGAATATAGACCTAAATATAAAGGATTTCATCTTCCCAGAATCATGACTGCAAGTTTACATTCTCTCTCTCCCTTGATCCAATTTTATTTCTCTGTTTTCAAGTACTGAGCTAGTCAGATTCTTCCCTCATTCTGTCCTCCATAAAAATACCTGGAAAGACTTACCATTTTAACTTTTAAATGTGACACTTAATTGGTGGATATAAGGGTCATGTGCTCAGGTATATAAACTATTATCTGTCATTCTACATTTAAAACTACTTCATGCATGCTTTTATTTACCTATTACTCTAATTGTTTTTTACTTAGAGAAATAGGCTCATTTTATTGATTATTGATAAATTGAAAATGCTCATTGACAGTTCCCAGTTCAAATAAAAAATGTCATTTCATGAAAATTTTGCTAATCTGCTCATAGTTCAATCTATCATATGAGTTATCTTCCTGGGACATAGTGTTATATGCAGATGTTTTATTTTTACACATGAATATTAAAAGAGTGCTTACTCAACGATCAGGAATTAATGTAATTAAAATGATATTAATTACTATTGTAGAGTTCAATAAATTTTTATAAAGACTACTCTCAAGAGAACTTGGTGTTTTCTTCCTGGAACTCCTTGGAAGAGTGAAACACGATGACTGGAATAACTATTTATTTTCACCGCCTGGCTATCTCTAAGCTGCCAGCAGTATCCACCATTGTTTTTGCAGCATCACTAGAAAGGTCAACACAGTGACAAAAAAATACTATTCTTAGTATTATAAGGAAGATAGTTTGGACCGCGCATTGACTCTAAGTGCCCATTTGACAAGCAGAGATCAGCCGACCACATGTTAATAACTGATCTAGGCAAGTTGGCTATGTCTCTGGTTCTTCAGATTGGCTTTGGTCCCTGTGGTGTACCATTTTTTCCATGGAAGTGTTATAGCATAAAACAGAAGTTTTTTTTTTTTTTTTCCTTATTTCTCCTGCAGTATTGAATGAAACTCCAAAACAGTTTTTCTCTATTTTATAACACTTCTGACTGCCCTGTTCAAGCAACATCTCCTCTAAACATATACTTTAAAGATGAGGAGGGCAAGAAAAAAGAGTGTCAGAAGGTCTTGAAATAGAAGTTAAGAACCTTGGCTCAGTGTGACATATAACACTTCCACTAATTATCCATTGGTTAGAGTGGATCACATGATCCACATATCACTTCAAAGTCAATGGACATGTAATGATATGGCATAGAAAGATATCTGGGTGAATCACATAGAAACACAGAAGATTCTATGATCTTACCATTGACACATCTGTCAAGTGTTTCTGAAGCTCCAGTATGCCCAAGAATTTTGCCAGACATTCTTGGTAAGAGAAAATCTTGGGTTTCAATCAAGGGAAACAGATGAATAGATGTCATAATAAGTGAATAGATGATATAATGCATGAATAGATGATATAATAAAATACAAGAAAATCAAATGAGCTAAGTGCATGGCAGTGTTCTAGAATCTATTGAGGTGAGGTGTTAAAAAAGGCAGATTGGACCTATTGCTTCAGCCACCTGGGACAGGTTGTTCTGTTGAGAAGAGTAGTTTATATGGAGCAAGATCATTAAAAAGGATTTTAGTGAATTAAAGACATTGAAACAATTATAAAGAGAGATCTATAGAGTAATTTTAATGGAATCTTGGTGATGATCTGAAGAATTACCCCAAAGCCATGAAGGACCATAATGCCGATGTGTTCAGTAAAGCCAGGAAAGGAGAGAAATGGCAGACAGTAACTTCAAGAGGGGCCAAAATTTACCTGCTGGTTGCATTACTGGGTACTGTAGTTTTTGGTGAAATGCCAACTTTCAGATACTAATCAAATTATTTCTTTAGAATTAAATTTGGTGGTTATATTTTTCTGCTATTCAACGTCTGGAAAGGATAATGTGCATGAACTTGAATGTCATATCTCTGCTTTACTTTGTCCATGGATGGTACATTGTTTGGCAAAGAGATTTAAAGTTCAAACTCTCAACAGGATTTCTGCTGAAACAAGAGATGTATGCTCCTCTGTCAGGAGACAACAGAAGGGGTTTTGTGTAAAGTCACATAAGCATAAAATTGGAAGATACCCTTACTTTCAACAGCCTGATGTGTTCAGTCTGAACAAAGCATTCATCACTGGGTATACAATGAGGACTTCTAGATGGCAAAGGAAGAGATGGCTGGATGATTAGGATGCCATTTCACCAAACAAAACAGGCGACTTCATTCACTTTCAATATAATTGTCCTTTTTTTCTTAAATTTCATGACACTATCTCTTCACTTTCAACAAAACAAATAACAAAGCCTGGATTGTAGCACTATTTTTAATCATTTTCTAAAAGAAAAAAAAAAGAATAAGATAATAGTTCAGTAAAATTGTATCAATAAACTTTGCTTTGCTACTCACATGAATTTTAAAAGGAAAATCATTATAAATAAGATGGTATGAATAATGGGTAAATATTTTTAATAAAAAGTTTTGAAGTATTTTTAAATTTTATGTCTTTGTGACTTTGTCCAATATCTTGAAATTTAAAATAAGCAAAAAATAAGCCTATAATGGTTACATTACTAAGTCATACATTATTTCTGTGGTAATGAGGCATTTATATATTTATATGTGTGGTTATGTTTTCAGTTTTTTTATTTATATAGAATAAAAAGTCCATATTTTTATTTCTGCATGAAATGAAATGTAATTTATAGATTATATGATTCAAAATCAATCACTTATGATTCTTGAATGGATCATATGTTAACCATCAAGAAATGTGAGTTTCCCTATTTCAGGAAAGTTATTACTAATAACCTTTGGTCACTTTAATAATTCTTAATTTGTTATTTAGTTCAATACACCCTCAACTCATACTTTGTTTATTTTCAGTTTAAAAATATTATATATTTGTGTGAAACTTTCTTTTTCTAGTACTACAAAATGTTTTCCAACACATGCCACTATCTGTGTAATTTTGAAATAAAAATACTGAGACTTTGATGATTCAAGTATTTTTTTACAAAATTTATTCTTCATCTACTATATCTTTGCTTTTGTAGTTTTTAGTAACTTCAAAGTATTGTAGAGGTTGACCTGTGTTAAGACCCTGAATCCTGAACTTACCAATCTTCTAAACTTATCTAAGTTTAAACTTACCTCTAAACTCTGATATATAAAGTGACAGAATATCTCCCAGGATGACAAGGATTACTTGACTCATTGCATAGAAGCAATTCAAAAGGCACAAACATTAAGCATTCAATAAATCATAGTTATTTTTCCTATTAGTATCATCTTTGAAACTGAAAAACACACTTATTCAGAATAAGACAGTGAAAAAGGAGAACGGATGAAAAATTTAGAATTAAAGTGAATTTGTATGAACATAGGTATTTACCATGTTCTTCCTCAAGCATTCTTAACATGACAGGATAATGATAATAATTAATAAAGTGCATACTTACATGGAAAATAAAGATAAGAAACAATGCAGATAGAATCATGGTAGTTGTTTCAGTAAAGAAGATAAAAATGAAAGCGCAGTGTTTGCCCAGAAAAGTCATAATCAGAAGCGTAACAATTCTCCAGAATCCTAAGAATAATTGAAAATAGATGTCAGAAACTTGACACTTCAAATAAATTTGGGGCGGATGTAATGATGTACCTGGAAAAGTTTTCCTTCTGATCAACCTGCCAATCAAGAGTGCTCATGTACTCCTTAGGAATCCACAAATGACCTAACACTTTGGAGTTTGCATTCCTGACACTAGTTTTGGTATGAGTAACAAAAATATAGTTGACATGCTACAGGTAAATTTGCTCCACATCAAGAAACACAGCAATCTTCCAAATTCCCAGAACAATGGCAGTCAAATAGACCCAAAGGAAAGTCATTTTTTTTCTTTTAAAACACCTGAAATTTCCCATAAAAACAGTCTACAACTGAGCATATTATAAAGGGGAAAAATTAATATTGTTTTTCTTTGCTTTTATAAACCAATCACTCTATAGCACAGACTTACTTTAACAGCCTACAATAGTCTTATCAACTCCTTTTTAAAACATAATCAGAAAAGTAAAGGTTGATAAGCATTCAGGAAATTCAACAGAATAAGATACACTTAAACAATCAAACAAAAAATGAAATCATATGAACATAACAGATGTAATGCAAAGAATACAACTTCAGCCACAAAAATACACACTTTGAGGTAATAAATAATATTAGAAATTTGAATCAGTGAGGAAAAACACAAAACCACAGTGTTTTAAGGAAATGAAGACAAATGTAGGGCATGTGGCACGTGCCTGTAATCCCAGCAGCTCAGAAGACCGAGGCAGTAATCACAAGTTTGAAGACCTGCTCAGCAATTTAGGGAGATTGCAAGAAACTTAGTGAGACTCTGTCTCAAAAACAGAAGGTATTGGCATGTGGTTCAGTGTTTAAGAACCTCTGAGTTCAATCCCCAGTACCAAAAAGAGGAAAATGAAGACAAATATGGGTACATAGATAAGCTTGCATTATTGTTGTGGACAGTAGAAGTGGTGCTGGTGTACTTCCGGAACAAATAATTCTGTTCCAGACCACTCAACATTCAAACTGATAGAGGCTCCCACAAGTATTGCTGCACCTCCTTTATACACATACTTTTAGTATATTTGGTGGGAAATTATGAAAAGTTTTCCATGAGCAATTAAATACTTGAAACAAAGGAAAAATATATTCATTTTCACCAAAAACCATTGTACAGAACTGGATACATGGTGCCATGTCTACCCAAAGAATGAGAAAGTAGCACCCTTCCATTCACTGGAAAAGTAAGGAAAATGGTACAGTTAAGCCTTTGAAGTCTTTAACATAGAATTATTTAAATGGAGGAAGGATGGACTATATACAGAAAAAAAGAGGGGGGAGAGGGGTGGGGGAAAGGAAAAATAACAAAATGAATCAAACATCATTATCCTTTGTAAACATATGATTACACAAATGGTACACCTCTACTTCATATACAACCAGAGAAATAAGTTTTACCCTATTTGTTTACAATAAAAAATAAATAAATATGAATATAGATGTTAGCATTCCAAAACAACAATAAACAAATAAAAATCAAGATACAGGTCTTATAATTGTGAGAGCATAAAGTAAATCCAACTTTGAAAATAGAAAGCACAAATGTGAAGATAAACCAGATTGCAGAAAAATGCTAAAGAAACTACCAATTCAGAAAGACAAGAAAAAATGAGTACATTAAGTTATCAAAGAAGTAATACATGCAATTTTCATCTCTGAATTGAACAGTCTCATTCTTGTTAATGAATGAGGGCTGGGAAGACCTCCAACAAGACATATCATTGTAATATGCTTGAACAGTTACTTCCAAAGAGAAAAAAAATCATTTTCAAAATAATTGAAATGAAAATGAAATATTATTAGAATTCTAAAAACAACATTGAATTACAGAAGATTATTGAGAAATGTCTTACATTTTCTGAGAAAAGAGATTTTAAAATTATTAATTTATCATCAATCTCCTTTGAAAGGAAAATGAGAACATTTATTGAAAGAAGGAAAATAAATAAATTTTCCCACCTTATCCCTTTTCCTAGGATGGTACTACAACTTGAACAAAGCAGGGAATTCATTTTATAAAGAGAGAGATTCATGATCAAAACAGAAATGAAAATCCTGAAGTGTTAAAGTTTCAGAGTGAGACTCTATGCAGAGAAGAGGGAAGACAATGGAACTCAGAGCAAGAGACTAATATGTTGAAGAAGGAAAAACCTCAGCATTAAAAACAACAGCAACAAAACCATGGGTGAAGGAGCTCAAGAAAACTGATGCAATGTTTAGATATTTTTTTCCTACTCAAAAACAAATATTAAAAACCTATGAATTTATATAATAAATAACAAACATCAGTATCCTCAAAAATTCATCAAAAGAACACAATTTACTTGGATTTATATTTTGGTGATTGACAATAATATATTTTATATCCCCTTAAAAAGTGTCAAAAGGTAATGGGGAAAGGGTGTAAATTTTGCTTTCTTTGTCTGTCTGGATGTCATTTTTCTGGAGCAAAGAAATTGTTAACATGTGAAACTCAAAGAAATCCATACCATGGTTACCAAAACAATAATTTTAAATTTCCCCAAACATCCATAAAGATGAATGTTATATGAGGAGAAAGAGAACATATTCATATTTAATATGTATGTATTAGTATGTATTAATAAATATGAACTCTAATTGTTTGTAACAACATTGAATTACATACAATGTAAAAATTGTATGTAAAAATTTTAGATTCGATTATTCAACTTTTTAAAACATGAAACAAAAAAGCATTCATTTAGACCCAAAATAAAAAATGAAACATCATAAGCTTTTACAGTTTGAAAATAGTACTGCTCATTTAAAACATTAGCTTTCATTTTTAGTGGGTGTGTTTCACTTAAATCCATAATAAGTATCAACAAGAGATGTGTGTTAGGGGCTGAACATTGCAGCAAAATTATATTTTTTGTAGAAAATATTTAAGACATAAATGTAAATGACGAACTTTCATATTATTTGAAAAAAATTATCTTAAATTTATGTTCTTGTAAGAATGTATTCATGATATACTAGAATGGGTGTTTTTGACCTCCATTCTTCCTACCACAATTCCACAGTTTCATATTATGGAAATAAAATACATTTTTCAGGAAGCTATTATGGGATTGATATCCATATCAAAGCCTGCTTCCTTAATTTTCTTTTCCTGATTAGATGCAGACTTATTTTTGATAAAAGTACTGATCAAATGCTCAGCCTGTAATAGTGCTATATTATCCCAGTCATCAGGAAGGAAAAAATCCTTTCAAAAATGTAATGAGACAGTATCTCACATTTCTTGCCTAGCTCCACTTTTGAAGAAAATCATTTCCACTGTTGATTTACAACACAAAGCCTTACAATGTAAAAATTTTTCACTGCCTTCTATAGGTATATAAAATGTCTTTCTTTGTAAGGCTTCAATATCTGTAGAGACCTGAACAGCTAAAAACTATGCCTTTTGATTTTAAATGACACAATAACTTCATTTTAAACTAATATAAACAATGGCAAACAAATGAAGATGGATAGAATATAACTAGTAATATAAATTTAAATATATTTAAAGCTATTTAATTTAACTAAATTAAATTTAATTTAGTTAAATTTAATTTAACTAAATTAAATCCCTCAGCCATTCTCAAGCATGTAGATTATGGATATCTGATAATGAAACGGCTGTTGGTAACTGGATATAGGATGTCATGAACTTATATAAATGATTTTAGTACTGCTCATCCATTAGATGCTTTCAGGGTATTAATGTAACACATTTCATGAGGTTAAGGCTCTGTTGAAAGCATGGTAAAGATAAAGAGGACATGCTTTGCGTTGCCTGGATCTTTGTATTGCATCATTTTTAAATTACTATGGTAGATATCCTGATGCACTGATCTCAGAGCCAGTTTTGCTTACAAGTCAAGCAGAGTACAAGAAGCAGGTAATAATCATTTAAAGAAAGCAAAGAAACAGTAGTGGTTACTGGAACTGTTGTCTTTCAAACCAGTGTTTATTTTGAAGAACACAAACCTTAGAACAACAACAACGAACCAACCAACCAAACAAACAAACAAAAAAACCTTTACTTTCTTACCCACAGGACGGCCCTAAATAAAATTGGGAATTTGGGATATAAATTAATATTTTCTACTATATGTTTTCCTGAAAGGTTAGAGGAGGAAAGAAAATATAATTCCAAATTTTTGACCCTGTAGAATCCAATGCCAACTCAGAGATGCCCAGTGTAATATATGCTAATTTGTTAATTTTTTAATATTTTAAATAAAATTTATTTTAACTGATTTATAGAAACACAAAAACACATATACTAATGAGGCTAACTGAGGTTTCATGTATACTTTGTAATGTTTATTAAATTAGTTTAAACGTATGTATGTCTTTCCTCAATTGTTTATAACTAGTTCATGGTAAAAACTTCCAAAACCCTTCCTCACCTTTTTGAAACATACAGCATATTGTTTTATTTATCATCACACTTTTAAAAATAGCACTTTAAAACTAGAACTTCTTGCTTCTGTCTCTAACTGCAATTTAGTATTCACTGATCTTTTGAAGCAGTTTCCTAAGACTATTTCTTTTTTCGATAAATCCACATTTTGTAACTTTCAAAGTGCTAGCCACGGGTATTTCATTCATTATTCTGGACTCATTTTGGAAGGAATTATAATTTTTCACTAGGAATTAACTATGACATTGTGAAAGATATTGTTCTCTCAAATCACTGTTATAACTCACAGTCACCAATTTCCCATTGTTTTCAGAAGTGGTATGAACTCATACATCGATGATTTTTACTTTTACATCTCTAAACTCAAGATATATCTCTAAAATTGGTGCAAATCTAAAATAACAATATTTTACAATCACCCTCTCAGACTATGTTTCCACTTCTACAAAACCTGGATGTTATAAAAATTGAGATTATTTTATGTATAGGTAATTCATAACTATATGTTAATGGAATATTAAGTTGAACAAATTTTTATTTGATATAATTTTTTTCAGTGAACTCTGGAAATGAGATTTTACATGTTTTACCTTTTTTCTTCTTGTTATTTTCCAACAAAATGTTTTGATTCATTGTGATGTGTTTCTGAAATGTCCCCCAAAGACCCATGTGCTCCACCTTGTTGCCGGTGTGTGGCACTACTGGAAGGTAGTGGAAGTTTTAGAAGATAAGATCTAATAGATGGAAATTTGGTAGTTAGGAGCAAGGCACTGAAGGGGACACTGAGAACCAACCCATTTCTGTCTCTCTTTTGCTTCTCAGCTACCATGAGGTAAACAGTTTCTTCTACCACACACTCCTTCAATGAAATACTATATACCCACAGGCCCAAAATAACAAGGATAAGTGACAATGAACCAAACATGCAAACCATGACTTAAAATAAACATTCCCCCCTTGTAAGTTTATTATGTCAGGTATTTTTGTCACAGCAAAGGAAAGCTGAATCATCCATACATCAATTCTACAGCTCTTATGTTTAAATATTATCTAAATATTATGTTTAAAAAATTAGATTTGACACAATACACAGTATATATTAGTCTTTTTCAATAACGAATTTTACTTTACTAATTCCCAAAGAATATTAATTTTAATTTAATAATTAAGCAGTTTGGGGCATACAATTCAACTCCTTATGATGAAAAATAACCAAAATATTAAAAATTAACTACTATACTGAATTCTACATTTTTTTCCCTTTCTTGTATTAAAAATTTTACTCCATGTCAGTATATATCAAAGAACTATTATTTTACTTTGTTTCTAAAGTTTGCAAAATGACTATTTTCAGGTTTATAAAACATTTTTCTAACATTAATAATTCAACATTGTATGTTAAGATTCACCCATGTTGTTGACTATAACCACATAGACAGTTTAACCTAAACATTCAGTGAAGGCCTATGTCTCTCATTTGTATGAGCCTCATATGGGGATATGGTCAAGATATGGTCCCTAGGATTTTGATCTTCCATGTTTTTTATTTGGAAAAATGGTACAAACTTTTGTTTAATATTTTAGCTATCTATCCATCTATCTATCTATCTATCATCTATATACTTACCTATCTAATCTATTTACCTACCTTACCTATATTTACCTCCCTATTTTCTATTTATCAACCTCTTGGATCAGTGCCTATAGATTAATGTTAAATAGTTACACAATTCTCAGTTGTACTTCCTGCATGTGAGAAAAAGGGTTCCTGTCAGAGGAATGGGCTGACTGTGAAATAATAACTAAGAAATTTATTTATCAGATAAAAACGGTAGGAGACAGAATTATCTTTTGAACCAGGGGCATGACCGATTGAGCCGTCCATAAGGGACTGACTCTAACAAAGGAAAGAGCCCATGCTTTGTTTATGTTTATTTATAGCAGTACAGATCAAAGGGGGATCGGTAGGAGCTGCTTCCCTGAGAAACAGGATGGGGTGGAGTTAAACAAGTCGTTTGATTCTAGCGGGTCATTCCCACAACCAGGAATGACTGCTGCAAACTCCAGCAGTGAACCAATTTGCAGAGAAACCACATGCTCCAGGCAATCTGGAACAATATTTCAAAATTATCAGTTCCTGAGAGCCATATTTCCGTGTCTAACAGATCAACCAAGCCTGGTTTTATTTGCAAGCTATGGATGGGGCCCTGTACATAATAATCATTGTGCAAATGTTACAAAATTTATTTTCCATTTTCATCTCTATGACTTTTGATTATTCATTTTTTTAAAATTCTACTACTATGTTCATTCTTCTACATGTCTCTTCAGCACTAGAACCAAGATTTCTCTTATATTTATATTTGGGAGAGAAAACAATGGGTTACCATTAAGGTGAACTGGATAGTCAGTGTTACAAGAAGCGTTTGTTTGTTTGTTTTTTTCCTGAAGAATTTGTATCAATTTGTATATCTACCAGAAAAATTTTAGAATATTCTTGTTGACTCTGTAAAATTGATAATTTCAAACATGAATTTTTGTAATTTCATCTCACAAAATTTCACAGTGAGAATTTTATTTTTTATGAAAATACAAAAATGTATATTAATTTTGAAAAGTAGGTGATTTTAAATAGGTAAAATATTTCCTACATATTCATAGGTAGGTCATACATTATAAAGCATCTTTTGTGTTTCTAAATATACATTTACATGATCCTGATCACATGTGAAATAGCTCTGTATCAGTTATTGGCCTTAAAGTTCACATCATTTCTAGAAAGATAAGTATGCTTTTGAAAAAAATGTTAAGAGAATTGTTCTTGTTTAATTAAAATCTATAAAAATATATTAACATATTTTTACTTTTAAAAACAAAATAAAATTCAGCCTAATAGTTTATTATTGATATGTATATATATATGTGTATAAATATTTAATAGCCTTCTAAAATTTTTATGCATTCACATCACAGGCAAACTTATAAAGCTATTAAAATAATCAACTCTGCAAGTTTGCTTCATTGCCTTCCAACAAAATTTGGTTTTATAGGGTTCATTCACTGAAGTCAATTTTACTTCAAGCTACACCAAAGAACGCTTTTTTATTAACTTCCAAGACATTATTGTGCTAAAATTAGATAAATTACATGTTAAATCAATCCTGAAGTTTCCCTGCTTATCAAGTGAGGTCATACAATTATTTTGGGATAACTGAATTTGCCCTAAAATATGGATCTGAAAGTTCACATCAGTTCAGAGTCAATTATCCATATTTTCCCATGATGAGAATTGCTTTTGAATAATACGTTGTTCATTGTTAATTGTGAGAAATTGCTTTATGATTTTTAGGATATTCATTTTCTTATTAAAGTGAGGGTTTACTTGTAGAGTTTGAATAATAAAAAAACTATCATTTGCATATATTACTTTATTAAACATGTAAAGTATGTCATATCAAAACAAATATTATTTAATTCTAAATTTAAATATTTGTAGGACCAAAAAAGAGATAACAATTTGTAAATTCACTTTTGTTTTTGTGCTGTATATTCTAGTCACTTTTCTATGTGCTTTAATTTTTTGGGTTTTTTTAATGTTTTTATTAGTGCATTATATTATATATAATATTGAGGTTCATTTTGACATAATTATGCATGCATGGAATATCATTTGCTCTACTTCAGTTCCTACTACTTCTCCCTTTCCTCGCCTCCTCCCTGGTTCCTTTGCCTTCTTCTACTCTACTGGTCTTCTTCTATTTATATTTTTTACATTAGTATTTTAAAGATACATATAAAGGTGAAATTCACTGTGGTACATTCATATATGTTCATAGAAAACTTTAGTCAGTTGCACTGCATGGTTCCTGCCTTTACTGGTGTTTCCTCCCTCCCCCTCAATCCTCTTTTTCTGCTTCATTAATCCTATACTTTCATCAGATCCTCTCCCTGCCCCCACCCTTTTTGCCCCTTATTTTGGTCTAGCTTCTGCATATGACAAAAACATTCAACCCTTGACTTTCTGAGTCTGGTTTATTTCATTTAGTATGATGTTCTCCAGTGTCATCCATTTAGCAGTAAATGCTGTAATTGCTTTGTTTTTAAATACTGCAAACTTTAAATCAAGTCTTCTAGGTGCAATTAGTATAATAGCTACATTTAAAAGATTTGTTTTTCATATGGTTATTGTTGGACATGTAGTGAAGAAATTTAGTGCTCATTTCCAGAGAAGAAAATGTACCAAGGAGTTTTTTAATTAATCCATTCAACCTTCAAGAGTACTTGAGTTTGTAATAATGATAAGGATTCAACAAGAGTGATATTCCAGGAAAAACACATCTAAAGCATAAAAATCACCTCTAAATTTCAACACAGCTAAATCAAATATATTTATTAACCTTCTACCAAGTCATCCACCTTTCATATTACATTGGAGAGGCGTGGATGGAGAGAGGTTTATTAATATATATGAAAACAAAATGATGGTAGAAAAAGTAAATTTGTGAATTCATTTAAAAGAACTTTGGAACAAGGAAAACTGTTCAACAGAGGCATGAAGCTCTGTTAGTAGTTAATAATTATTGAATTTTTTTTCACCTGTGGAATTATATAACCTCAAACCCTATGACATGTTACAATGAAATTGTGAAAAGAGATTTGCACAAGAAAGGTATTTGTAACAGGCCTCCTCAAACATCTTCTGACACTAGCAACTTAATATCTGGAGGGCAATTGGGGAATCCCTGCTGTGAAGAGAAGTCAGAGCTAAAAAAGGAAAGTGAAAGCAGTGTTAAAAAACTAATTTGTTGTTTTGACATTATTTATCAATTGATGTACCCATCAAATAATTGATTTTTTTATTCTAGCATGATTCTTTTAACTTGATCAATCCTATAAAGACCTTATCGTTCACTTCTCAGAGCCATGTACAGACAGACTGAATATGTGGCTCGCCATTTCAGGAACAGTCACATAGCACGTATACTAAGGAGCTATGTTAATTGTTCTTCTACTTAGACCCTCCTTTCACAGCACCCGGTAGATCACTTCTTCAAGTCAAATAGAAACATCGTGTACTTGTCTCATTAAGTAGAGCATCCTTGCCAAGGTTGAGAGTAGGCAATTCTCTAATTACTCAACTTAGGATACTAAGTCTGAAAGTGGGGCATATACTGTCCTGATGACATGAAAGAAAGATCTCTCTGTGTAGTTACACTTTAATAGAGCTTAATAAAAGCAGCTCACCCTGCCATCTCTGCATCACAAGATGTCCCTTAACATAATCCTTTAACATTACCATTGAATGTTCAACATTGGTTATTACACTAGCATTTGCATAAAAAAAAAACTACACAATTTTTTAAGTACTCAATTTCTCACCATACTGTCAAAAATTCGAATTGTGTAGCTTTGGACAGGGACCCCAGATCATTGTAATCCAGCCTGCTCATCATATGGATTTTGGAGAAAAGATACTAAGTACTTTGAACATGATTATGATTTCATTTTAATTTACTCCAAAAAGTACTATGTCTTTAGAATATTTGAACCAGTATTTTAAAAACAAAATTATTACATTAATAAATTGCTGCATACAAACATGATGGTAAATTTAAAAATAAACAAAAATTATTTGAGTCAATTAGTTATATTTTATGGAATATAGTTCAGTTTATAAGTAAGCAATTAAATTCATATAATAGTACCTCTCTGAAGTTTCCATGGTAAATTCTAATTTCAAAACTTGACTTCACAAAACTGACAAAGAAGCTAAGGGCCCAAAGCCAAGTGCAGCTTCATAAATGCTAAAATAACAGACAAAAACAAGTACTTCTGATCAGAAAATCCTTTGAAAAATCATTCTTACTTTTGCTCAGTAATTCAGGATGTCAACTGCTGCAGGATACAATTACAATTTGTGCATGATTTCAGGGAAATTTAAAAGAAAAGGCTTTTTCTTTCAATATGATTTATTAGTTCTCATCTCATGGACAAATGTGCACCTCATGCTTAAGAAAAGATTATATGTAAATATATATATAGCTTTTTTTTAAAGAAAAACTAAAATTAGCTCAAGGAAAAATGCATCATCCATCTTTAAAGTTAACTTCATAGTAATATTTACACAAGATAAGTATTTATAAAATATTATATTCAAATTTGAATTTTGTATCTCTTTAGGGAGGAGGCATGTTTTGTACTTTTTTTCTGCATCCGTGGCTATTATCTGCTAGCTGTATCTCTAATTATAGACAAATATCATTTAATCTTTTTATCTTTCTAAATGTGTGTAGGTAGATGTACATAAATACAAATACTGATAAAAGAATAGGTCTGTATCATATATTAAACTCTTTTACGTAGCATATCAGGTACTATGACATATCATGTATATAGTATAGTTTAAGACGAAAATATCTATTTAGTTTTTTTGCTATATGCCATATTTTATGTCAACTTTTCATTAATATTTACATAAGAATTTGAGAAAAAGAAGTTGTTTGAAGTTGATAAACTCAAAATAAATTCAGGTCAATAATAAAAAATTCAACAAGAGGTATTTATTGTAAAGTTTGGTGAAGCATTTTAGGTATAGAGTCTAAAAATTACTCTGTGTAGTATTTCATGGTAATAAAATCACTCAGATAAAATTTAACCACAACTTATTAAAGGCTATTTATGAATAGTCGGTAATTTTACTCACTGTGTGTACAAATTTATTATATTTAATTAGTGTGTACATTAAATTGATATAGTATGTTTCTGTTTATTTGCATTGAGACTGTTCAGATAACTAAAGTAGCATAACGCAAATTGTAAATAAAAAAGACATAAATGTAAATCTGATTAGAGTGAATCAAAGGGAAAACTTGTTTGAGCTAGTCATAAAGCTTTTGGGAGTATTCACATGCAACTTTTTAAATTCTAAATATGTTTAAATTTTGCTGTTGCTTCTGGGGAAGCAGTTTAAATTCTATTAATTTTTTTTATTTTTCTTTGACTCCCTACTTCTATTAAAACATGCATGCCTTATTCCATTTTTTAATACCAATATTGCAGATATATCAATAGTTCAGATTCCTAATATGATACTTTAATTTGGTCATCACAAAATTCTTACTAAGTAATTATCAAAAGTGCTTGAACTGATGGTTTAGTTTTTTAGTGCTAGTGTTTTTGTAGAGAAGTATATACTGACAATTTCAATATGGTTATTCAAGTTTAACATTTATAAAAATATGTTTACTTTCACATTGTAAATTGAACTTTTCTTCCTTTGAAAAAGTAGTGGCACTCATTTAGTACCTGTATAGTTGGGGAGTTAGAAAACCTCCTTCATTTCTGACAAACTAAATCCAAAATTCCCAACATAACACTTAGGTTTGATAACTTGCTCTAAGGACTCATAGGAGTCTCTAAAGTTGTTATTCACTTGAAGATGGTTTATTACAGTAAAGAGATAGCAGCTAAATAGGTAAAGAGAGGGGTGTTTTGGGAAACACCCAAAAGTGTTCCAAGAATGAACTTATTTTATCTTCCCAATGGAGGGCAACTTCTAGTTTCCTCCAGTGGAACCATACCAGTGTTATGTTTCTCTCCTCAGAGTTATTTGATAGTATCCATCCATTGATTATTGCCACCAAGAAGGATCCTCTAGCCTTTGGTATCCAGAACATTTATTAGTGGTCAATCACAAAAGTTTGGTAGACTTCCTCTGTGACTGACCTTAGTCTCTAGCCCCTCCGGAGGTCTTGGTGGTACCACATGGTCCAAAACCCCAACCATAAATCACACCACTGGTTGACATAGAATGTTCAAGGAGCACTACTTCTCAAAGTAAACATAGACACTTGTTATGGTTTGGATGTGAGGTGTCCCCCAAAAGCTCAGATGTGAGACAATGCAGGAAGGTTCAGAGGAGAAATGATTGGGTTGTAAGACTCTTAACCCAATCAGTGATTTAATCCTTTGTTAGGGATTAACTGAGTGATAACTGAAGTGGTAGGTTGTGGCTGGAGGAGGTGGGAATTGGGGCAAGGCTACAGGTATATAATTTATATCTCTAGACTGGAGACTCTCTCTTGCTTCCTGATCACTATATAAGATGCTTCTCTCTGCCACACTCTTTGCCACAATGTTCTACCTCACCTCTATCCCTGAGGAATGGAGCCAGCTTTATATGGGCCAAGACCTCTGAAACCACGAGCCCCTAAATAAATGTTTTCCTCCTCTAAAATTGTTCTGGTCAGATCCTTTCAGTCATAGCAGCAATAAATCTGACTGAAACAACACTCAACACGGAGCACGTTTCACATGCTTAGATATTACCTTTCATGATCTGAGAAAAAATCCAGATCTCTTTAGCAAGATAAATTCTTTACTTACCTTTTACTTAATTTATTGAATTATACACGTTTATAGTTTGGAAAACAACAGAAAAAAAATCACTTTCAAATTGTTATTAAAATTAAAACATCATTAGTTTTCTGTAAGAGTGCTAAACAAAATTTAAAGAATGTTTTATTTCTCTATTATTATGCTAACTCTTTTTTAAAAATGATAGTAGTACACATCAAATTTTAATGCCTTATATGAATTTTTTGTCAGACATCATAGACTAAAGAGAAAGTGGAAAAAGAAGATAAAAACATAGAAATATAACTTTAACTTAATAATTCTGCTTTAAGAATTTAGGGGTCTGAGAATCTTGGCTTTGTAACTAATATGTCATATGATTTGTGCAAATCACTTAACCTTTCTAGCACTTAATTTGTCCCTCTATAATTAGTAGATTAAACTAGACTGATTTTAAATTCCTTCACTATCTTCAAAATTCTGAATATTTATACTTCTCACAAAAGAATAATAAAGGTCTGTGGGAAAGTGAATCTATCACAATGGTGAAATCAAGAAACAAAAGCAGTATTCTTCAAGTATTAAAGGGAATTAGAGAAATTTCAAGAATTGAGTCATTTTTATTTTTATATCATGATCTTTAACTGACATTCACTAAAATTATTTCCCTGATGTGTCCCATAGAAATTTAAATGCCACATTAAGGACAACTTATAATCAAATCAAATTTTATAATTAATAATTTTTTAACAAACAGAATCAATATATAGTTCTTTATTCAATATGTTCAAAGGTTGCAAAATTTGGCTTAATTTTGAGGTTTTTTTCATACAATTTTCAACTTAATTTATATCTAACATGTAGACGAACATGTTAAAACAATACAGTATAAATGTACTTGTTCTTTTATTGTTCAAGAGAAATTTTACCAGTTTCAATCATAAGTTAAAATATTTTGAAAGGTAGATAGATACATAAAGTTAACCAAATATCCATTCTTTATACATTTTGTGATCTGTCTATACTAGTTTTTACTCCCCCCACTTACTTTACTTTGAAATGACATATTTATTCTGTCAAGAATTCTTAAGTAAAATATTTATTTCTGCTAAGAAAATATTTTATTTGGATATTTCCTTGCAGTCCAAATGTTTGTTTCAGTAGCAAACATTTGTTCTTCCAGAAATGAGCTCCAAAATGGACTATTACTTTCAAGGGTTTTGGCAACTGTGTAGTATGGGCAGTAAGTTTGGCCAACTGTCTTTCCATCTGCTACTCCTGTTTCTCTGAAAAATTTTCCCCAATTAGCCAGAAACACTTTATAGATCCCAGTGATTTCCTGGGGAAAAAAAAACATATTTAAACATTTTTTCCACTAGGGTAAATCAAGCACTTAAAACTATCCTCAATTAGTAAAACTCTTATCAGGAGATTTTATACATTACTTGAATGCTTTTGAAGGTGGTGACATTTACATAGCATTTCCTTTCCAAATGTGTGTGTGTGTGCATGTGTGTGTGTGTGTGTGTGTGTGTGTGTGTATGTATGAAAGCTGTATACACATCTTTTTAAAAATTTTTACTTAATAATTAAAAATGAATTTGCATAAATAGATTGAATTATAAATATGGTATACAGAAGTTAAAATTTTCTGATTGAATTTCCTAACATCAATTTAATTAGTTTGTATTTACCAACAAAATAAGTATATGTGTTCAAAATATAAATATTCATTTAGGTTTTCAAAATTGCAGATTAAGAAAAAATTTTATGTGAAATTATTTCAACTTTAAATGATTTCTCCAATAGTAGATTTAATGACTACATAATTTTAATATTGCTGAAAATTCTGTCTTTTTATATGTTGTTTTACATAATTT
This sequence comes from Sciurus vulgaris, assembly GCF_902686455.1. NCBI lineage: Eukaryota > Metazoa > Chordata > Mammalia > Rodentia > Sciuridae > Sciurus > Sciurus vulgaris. Next base: position 107,504,380 of record NC_136464.1, on the reverse strand, counting down.
TATTTGCTTTTTATCTTTAGTTTGTGGTAAATCAGCACTGGTAAAATACATTTTTCAGACTTTACTTTTGTGTATACTTGTGCTGAGCCTTTCAATACATAGTCAACCACGAATGCAGCATTCCTCCTCCAAGAATTTAGCTGCTCTCCTCCCAGATTCATGAAGAATTTCTCCTGTGAGCATTGGTCAATGAGAAATGCTAGTGAAAATCTTCATCTTCCCAAGCTCTAAAATAGGTCATAGTAATGTATCAAAAAATTAAAACATAAAACTGATTTAAGAACACTTGAATTATTCCCTAATTGCCTTACCACCTATTTGTATAAATAGTTTCCAAATTTTGCCTTCCAATATCTGGTCTTTTCTCTAAACTATAAACATGGTAAGAATTCACCTTGGATTCTGCCTGGTTCATTGGTATTGATGTCCCAGAACTCTGTTTTAAATGACCATAAATCACACTTCAGCTATCTCAGTAGATTTGTGCTTAGGAAGGCATGAAAGGTGAAGCACATAAGATAATAGTGCAGAAGGTTGATGGCATCCTGCTTATACCCTTATTATTAGAAAAAGGAAGTAAAGACTCAAGTGTTAAAGTAGGCAACATATACTGTAAACTTTGTTCACAAACTCAATCCCAAATTGAAACACTCATTAAAATATACTGGACAAAATTTATAAGCTTTATCTTGAATTGTAAAGTTCTTGATAAAATATCCCTGAAGTAAATCCTGACCAAAGATACTGGATTAAATCTCCACTTTACAATGTAGATAACTGATATCGCCATGATGAAGACACTCAGTACAGCCTTTCCTGTCATTCCTAATTATTCTAACCAGTTTTATATTCCCTGCATTCTAATTAGAGAAGGATGTACATATACTGAAAGCAAGCATTTGGTTGACAAGAGTGATAACTTTACAAATTGGATGAGTCAAAATAAGACCTTGATCAGTTTAAGGTATGGGAGTAAACTTCAATATCCTGAAAGCCCTCAAATTTTATCAACCTCAATTTTTCTATTATTGTACGTGAGATCTATTCTGCACACTCGTCTTCACTATCTCTCTTTTCTATATATATATAACTGTGTTTTTCAGAGTCTTGGGAATTAGTTGCCTCTCCTTTGTCTCTGATTATAGTGCATACATTTATCTATCAAATTCTTCAAAAATAACTATGCAGCTCCAATGATAAAGAAAATATAACTGCTTAGGTTCTGTGCTATTCGGGAGTATTCCTTGCTTAAAAATACCAACTGATTTACTAAACAGAATATTCCATTTTTTCTACAATACCTCATCTATCATTCTTCATTATACCTATTGTGGTCCTCCCTATTTCTCCTTTGAGTAATTCTAATTTTTTTTCCTACTTGCTTAATTTCATGAATACACTTTCTTAATACTTGAATCTCTGTTCATAATAGCAAAGTTATGTTGATGACTATCCACCAAAGATGTGAGCATTTAAGACTCATGGTGATCCTTCTTTTTCATTTCTATTCACTGTCTGTGTAACTACTTGGTATAGGTAGCTCAGTCTTCAAGGATGGATCACCTAATCACTCTTACTGTGGAATTCATCTTAATTTTGAAAGGTACTTTTTCCTGAATCCTTCTTTTTCTGGGAGAATTGCTGAGTTCTTCTTCCTTAAATTTTTCTACTTCTGTTGCCAACATTTCTATAAGATAACTATAACTATAAGAAAATAGTGCAGGAGGTTGATGGCATCCTGCTTATACCCTTATTATTAGAAGAAGGAAGTAAAGACTCAAATGTTAAAGTAGTCAACATATACTGTAAACTTGTTCACAAACTCAATCCCAAAGTGAAACACTCATTAAAACATACTGAACAAAATTTATATTGGCTACTGGTACTTTTCTTGGATTAGTAACCCCTAAATTTTTGTTTTTGATCTTATTTCCAATTGCATTAATTTTGAACATATCTTGTCCTTTCCTTCATTTCCATTTCCTTTCTCTCTCTGATGGCTGATCTTGGTTATCGACTTGACTGGATTGAGAAATGCCTAGGAAATTGGTAAAACACATTTATGGGTGTGTCTACAAGGGATTTCCAGGGATGATTAGCAGTACGATCCAATTGACTGGGTACCCAGATGGAACAAGAATCAGAGAAGAGACTTAAGCATGCACTTAAGTACTAGACTTCTTTGGACTCTAACAGAATGGGTATGTTGTTTGTGGCTGCCAACACCTGTGAATATCACCCTATTCTTCAGCCTGTAAATGCATACTTGCACCAGAAACTCTTCAGGAAGTTTCCTGGCCTTCATCTTACACTGAGAGTGCATCCTTGGTCCCTCTTAATTTGAGGTTTCAGATTCTTGGACTGAGCAGCTACTGGTTTCACCAGATCTTCAGTCTAAGGAGGTCATTTTGGGACTACTTAGTCAGTTTAATAAATTGCCTCCATATAGACCCCCTTTTATAATTATCTATACATTCTATTTGTTTTGTCTTGTGGTGAATCCTGCATTCATTTGTGAGCTCATCCTGAATTCATCTCTCTCACTTGTACAGCTAAGAAGATTGCTTAAACTATCATTTTATCCTCAACAAGACAATATTATATGATAATGCTAGGAAATTCAGTCACTCCAATTACAAGCTTTCTTAAAAATTTCTCATTACCATATTATCATCATAATATGTATTATATACCACAAAACAAACACTACAGTTTTCAAAAATTTATATTATCAATATTTAAATGTTAGGTATATCAAAATATGTTTTTTAAATTTATAAAATTCATCATATATGTGTGAAAGCAAAGTTGTTATCTGTTTCTCCAGACATCATAAATATGCTTAGCACATACTAGGGAAATATGTTCTCAGAGGGATAGGAAGGAGCTGAGGCATTCTGATTTCCTTAAAAGGTCTGATTTGGCCTGCTTATGTTCTCTTTGCATTAGAAACAAGGCCAAAATATCCTCTTAATGGTTTAGGGATTATACTGCAGAAGGAAGAACACAACATGCAAAACTAATGAATCCACCAAATCCTTATTAGGTATAGTGAGAGGCTATTTTAAAAGAAAAATTAGCAAAATAAAAACAAAATAAAAAATAAACACCCTTAAGGTGAAAGATCTTATGCCACTGATATTAGGAAATCTCGTCCATGCATTTTTTTCCTGGTACATGAACCCAATTTTGTGAATTTAAAGACCTAACTAAAGCATTACTCTTCTCTGCTTTGCTTGTGAACCACCTGAGAAATAAAGCAGCAGAAACAGATTTGTGGCACATTTTATGACTAATAAAGGTAGACTGGTGAACATACCTTTTGTATGTGCCATATGGTCTACTAACTGCCTATACCTTGAATCTTATTCCGGGACAAGGATATCTGAGGGGAAATGAGAAGTGTAGAGAGAAAGATTGTTAACTAACTGACCAGGTGGTTGAAGTTAGTTAACTTGAACCAAAACTTTTGATAGTTATCCATTCTAATGATAATAAACAATACCCTAACAAGGAAATATACTGTTTACAGAACAGAGTAAGGGGCAGTACAGTGTGTCAGCCAGTTTTCAATCCCTGTGACTAAATATCTAAGAAAAATCAATTTAAAGAAGAAAAGGTCTATTTTGGTTTATGATTTCAAAGGTCACTTGACATTTTTAGAGAGCCAAATTTGCCACAACATAATGGCATGGTTCAAATAGAAAGAACAAAACTGCTCTGTTTATGGTGTCCAGGAAACAAAAACAGAAAGAAGAAAACTAGATTCCAATATAACTTTCCATGGCATATTCCCAATAACCTACTTCTTCCTACTAGGCCCCTCCAACTAAAATCTTCACCACATTCCAACAACACCATTATCTGGAAACCAGAACATCAACACATATGCTTTTGGGGAACATTTAAGATTCAAGCCAGAACAGGAAGTATATAAAAGATGTAAATGGTACAGGAGAAATACCTTCATACGAAATTTGCCCTCCTGACATATTCTAATTTTATGATGTTGCCTATATTTTTCAGAGCCTGACTATCCCAGCAAAGAAAAGGAAAAAATGATCCCATTATAAGGTCATATTGTTTGAAATATTAATTAGCAGATTCTTCATTATGTGGGTGAAATTTCCACATCAGCTCAAGCATGCAGAGAGCCCTGGCACATGCCTGTAATCCCAGTGGCTCGGGAGGCTAAGGCAGGAGGATCATGAGTTCAAAGCCAGCGTCAGCAAAACTGAGCAACTCAGTGAGACCCTGCTCTCTAAATAAAATACAAAATAGGCCTGGGGCTGTGACTCAGTGGTTGAGTGTCCCTGAGTTCAATCCCTGATACTTTGCACCTGCCAAAAAGGCTCAAGCATAAGGCTAAGCTATGGATGAATAAACTAGGGGATAGGGGAAAATTGAATGACCTTCATTTTCAGAATTGTGGTAGCAGAAGTGGGAATAAATAGTTAATCTTTTAATGAAATGGTCCTGTCTCTGCAGAGAAGTAATAGTGGTGGAGCTAATGAATATAAAAAAGGAAATGGGTAAGATTTCAAGAGATGTGAGCCCATACCATTTTTTGACACTTATTTGTTAAAGTAACTTGGCATTATTTATCCAATTTCAAAACTGGCAAGGCATTTCCTGCAGTTAATTGCATTACAAAAAATGGTTCATATATTTTATTTGAGAAAATTTTGTTCTCTAAAAAGCATTTGGAAATATATCATGCTTAATTTGATAGTGTGACCTTTAATTATCTTATTGATCTTCTGTATTCAATTATCACATTGATCTCATACTGAATTTTTCATTTTTCCAAATTCTACACTAGGAAATTTAATATTTGATATTACAAAGGTGGACACCAGGAAGAGTGCGTGTGTACGTGTGTGTGTGCATGTGTTTGCACATATGATCACTTATGACTCTGTTGTCTATGTATGAATATATATATGCACATATATGTGAAATTTTGGGGTATATATAAAAGCATACAATTTTTTATAGTTAAATGGAATGAATGTATCATTACTTTTGGCCAAGTTTTTGTTTTAGTCAAAATTTTTTTTTAAAAAACAGAGAGAGATAATCTGTTTTCCATTAGTGATTTTATAAAGCATATAGAAGAAATCAATTTTTCTAAATGATTCCAGATCATCTCCAACTATTTTCTCAACCTACACATCTTTTCTTACACTATGTCATTGAACTGATATCCTTCTTTACATCAATATCATTTTGTAAACTCTTAGTCTATTCCTAGAACTTTTTCCTTCAATTTATAATCTTTATATGAAACATCATTGTATCTCTTTGGAAAAGTTGGAACCGATTTTTAATATTAGTTTTAGTAGGGCTACGCAATGAATTAAGAAATTCTTGGTACCATTTACTAATAAAGTAGATTTTAAAATGCTATTTAATTTATGTTTTCAATCTTGAATACTTTTCCTCTTCTTAGAATCATTTTTACTTCATTTATATGCTAACTTTATTCCAGGACCAGGAATACATTAGTTTAATTAGGTAATTATGGACAATCTTGTATAGTAACTAGAGCTAATATTTAAATTCTGAACCTCTGGGATTACTGATGTGCAAATTGTTAACTTAATTTACTTTACTTTTTGATTTAAGATATGAAGATAGTTTGAGCCATACCCAGAGTCTCTTTGGAATGGTAAAAATACCGCATCATGTTTCACTAGTATTTTACTGCATGTTAGAAAATAAATTTTGAAAAAGAAGAAATTTATATATTTATACATTTCATACTTACCCAGCCTTTATCTAGTCACATAAATATAGAAAACATGAAATTTTACTTCCCCCTTTCTAAGAAACCTTCAAATACTAAATTTCCAAAATGCAGTTTTAAATTTAATTTCACTAAATGTTCTTTTGTTAACTACATAATAAACATTAAGCACTATAAAATTAAACCATATAATACACTTTAAGACAGAACTTGTTTAGGTTTTATGACATTATACAAATTGTCTTTTCCAAAAGCATCAGTTGACATTCTCTTTCCCACTTTAGAGTGCTTTGTCATAAAATCTTGTACTGAAAATATTGCAATCTTATGTATTTGCTTTTTTAAAAAAGCACAGTATTGTTATTTAATGGTTTTCTGTTACTTTTGTAAGATTTTTAATGTAAAAAACAAAAATTTTAATTCTACTGAAACATAAAAACTCTTTGAATAATCCTCCTTTAGATTTCTCAAATTAAATTCACCAATAATTTTTATTAACTTACATTTAAAAATTATATCTTTATGATTATCAAATGACTATTATACCATTATACCACTGTTATTTTCCAGTCTTGACTCTTCTACTTTCCTTCTGGTTTTTGAGGGTAGAGGCAATAACTGATATATATATATATATATATTTCTTTCTCCATAATCTTCTACAGTAGAAGTTCAATTTTGAAATATAAATCAATTTAAGCAAAGTGATTTATTCTAATTGACTTTTCTAAAAAAGAAAAAAAGCACAAATGTGTTATTATATGATCTATATGTTTATATATAGTATGGTTAATCTTGGGTGGAGGAAATCTAACCAAAGCAATATGACACACAATTTAAGTTATTACAGTATATTTGTGATAATTAATTGGACATCTATGTGATTTATTATATATTTTGTAGGATAATTTGTAATTTTTAAAACTGTGTTGTCAAGTATGAAGCAATATAAAAATCTTGCTTATCAACAAATGTCTTCATAAACAATTATGACTCTTAGAAGAAAACCTAAGTATGTTTTATAGAAAATATGATTTCTAGAAGGGGATAGAACGGTATAGTAGGTAGTATTTTGGAAAATTTGCATGCTCACATATTTACAGCAAATTAAAATTGAAATAAAATTCTGCATCTAGAAGCCCTAAGAATAAAAATCTTAGTGCTGGGTTGTGGCTTGCCTAGCATGTGTGAGGCACTAGGTTCAATTCTCAGCACCATGTATAAATATATAAAAATAAAGGTCCATCAACAACTAAAAAAATTTAAAAGAAAACCTATCAAAACAAAACAAAACAAAACAAAAAGAATAAAAATTTTAGGTAACATTAAAATGTTAAAAAATTTAAAAAAATACTTATCTTGTATAGTTAGTGTTAACATAAATTATTTACTTAATAGTTTAAAGAACTCGTTTATGCAGCACAAATGAACCAAATATTTGTTAGTTACTTGAATAAGAGATGGACACAAAACTAATTAGAATTATTTTTCTCATTTCATTTTTAAAATTTCTCTATAAGGAAAGATTTGCTATCAGATTTTGTGCATATATATATATTTTTTTACATATTAATGTTCATGAATATATATATATACACTAGTGTATATATATATATACATATATATGCATGAATATATATACCAGCATATATATTATACTATACTAGTATGTATATATAGTATATACACTAGTGTGTATATATGTATATATATGTATATACATGAACACTAATATGTAAGATGTGATCATTTTCTAATTCTTCTAGTATTAAAACACTTGAAACTGCATTTTGTCTCCCAAATCAACCTTTTAAGAGATATATCCTACACCAATTATTGTTCTCTTAAAATGCTATTGCATGTTTTACTACTTATTCCTTATATGTGAAGTTGAAGGTCAACTTTTAACTTCTGAGAAGACTGTTTTAAATTTGACTGAATGGCAGTTTACTGGATGAAGGATGACAAGGCAGCAGTATTGCCTCTATCTTATATGATTGTTTTGAGCCCTCTTATTGTTAAGTCTTTTAGTCTTTCAATACTGATTCTTTGTGTTTTCTACAGTCTTTTTTCTTCAACAATTTTGGCTTTTACTTTGTTTATAAGTTTTGAGGTTTATGTAGGTATAGATTTTTTAATTGGTTTATTATTGGATCTGAAGAAATTATAAACTGTATGAATGAAGTTTTATTTTAGAATCTATTTCAGAAAATCTCAAACATTAAATCATTAAATAATATCTGCTCCCAATGTCTTCTCTTTATTTTCTTTTGGATTCTCTTATTACACATAAACCAAACCATCTAACTTATAGATTCTTAAGCCCTTCTGTTTTACACACAGTATCCAGTTTCTCATGCCAATATTATGCTTTATATTAATTTCATCTGTTTGTCTTTCAATTAATCAACTATAACATCAAGTGTGGCTTATATTTTGCATAAACTGTCTTTTGAATTTTAATTTTGATAGCCATTCATATAGTTTCATTGAATTTCAAAGTGTCTTATTCCTAGTCTCTGGTCCAAGTACTTCATGGGCTATATTTTTTTAAAGTTAAAGAGAACCAAGGAAGAGAATCACAACAAGCCTGCAATCCATCGAATTCCTGCTATGTGTCCAGCAATATTCTTTTCAAAGAGTCATGAAGTAGCTCTGTGAGGAGCTTCTTCTTATTCTGTTTTAACATTTGAGGAAACTGAAGCCCAGACATTCTAGCCACCAGTCTTAAAACTGGGCTGCTCATACCTCTGAAATTATCTAAAGATTTTGAAAGTGCATACAGACACTTTTGAAAGTGCATACAGAGATAACATCAAGTGAATTAATTTCCTTATCTGTTCTTTCAATAATTTTCAGGAAATTTACTTCAAGAAGTTCAATTGATTATTTTAGGTTCTTCCAGTTTTTAAGTTATATTTAATTCTCTGACACATAGTTATTCTATTACTCATGTGTGGGTGTCTCTTCTATTACCTTATCTTCTAAACACATGGTAGATGATGTACTCTGATGTTTTTTATTGTGAAATATTATCTTTGAAAATTTAGAAAATGTTTGGTCCAGAGTTGCAGGATTATCTTTTTATGCATAATATTCTTTTTATTTGCATCTTGCAATAACTTGACTATACCTTGCTTAGAATGGTTTATATCTAATTTTTAACCCTTAGTTTTCTTATCCATGAAGCAAATAGCAACAAAGGCCCAAAAGTTGCATGAGTTACTGGTGAGGGGTGACACAGTTGAAATTTACATATCCCATAAAATCCAGTATTTAGTGCTAGTACATTTTGTCCCTTGGCCTGTTTACAAAATATACTTTACTTCTCAAATGCAGTATATACTCCAAAGTCTCCAGTCCAATCGAAACTGATCCTAGTCCAAAGTCATATCTTCTTTCCCATTGTGGGAATCTAAATCCAAATCCCAGATTAGTCATAATACCTTGTATGTATACCTTACATGTTTTTTTTCTACTTTTTAAAATCAATACTGAGATTCGTCATCTAATGTGAGTGCTCAGTCCTACATTTAAAATATTTAAAGCTGTCTTTTGAACATCACTAAAAATGTGCTATTATCTTAGAATATTTCAGAAGAATCTTTCAGTTTTGTTTATAAAAGAATGAAGACAGTTTTTGTTCCCAAAACAAAACAAAAGGGCAGCATTTGTTATTTGGAAAAGCAATTGAAATGTCATCCACCTACTTGTTCAAGCAAATATTTTCTACTTTTACTTGAGTATTTATCTGTCGCTGGCTCTTTGCGGTACCAAATCCACGGGTATTTGTCACCGCCTACAGCAACATTTTGCGCAGGTCTTATGCGTGGTGGACTGGAAACAGCTACTTCTATCTCTGGGCTGCTTCCTTGCTTGCTTGCTTGTTTATAGAGGATAGAGGCAATGAGGCTTACTTGCTTTGAGAGGGGAGAGAGAAAGAGGCTTTGCTTATCGGAGAGAGAGACTTTGCTTAAGAGAGACAGACTACACTTTCAGAGATCCATATCTTCTTAGTTCTGCTGCTTCTTCTTAAAGGTGTGTCCTGCATCCTGTGAACTAAGGGTGCGTCTACCTAAGGTGCTTTAGTGATGTGTCCCGCTTACTGCGATCTGTGATCTGCAACCTAAAGATGTGTTCTCAGTTCTCTGCTCTACCATCTGCCTTCCACCAGCTGCCCCTACTTGCTGCTTCTATCTGCTTGCTGCCTTTTCTTCCTTTCTGCCAGTGGCTTCTCTCTGCCTCTTGCTGCTAGCTGCTGCTTTGCTCGCTGCCTTTTCTTTCTGCTTGCCGTTTCTTTCTGCTAGCTGCTGCTGCTTTTTTCCTTCTACCTACTGCCCGCTTATATTCCCTCCAGGAAGTGGAGGGCAGGGCCACGCCTCTTATGTAAAGATTAGGCAAGATGCTAGATGTCCGAGCAGGCACAATTAGGAGTGCTCGAGAACACATGTGCATGCATTGTGTGCATGGACAATAAATCACCTGAGTGTGCGTATGTCAATTAACCTCCTCGCTGCTGATGTGATCAGGCGCTGTTCTGGCACCATCCGCATGGCACAGCCCCCAACATTTATCCATATCTACTTCTTTTATAACCCCAATATCCAATATATACCATTCTTATTCTGTGATTGTTATCTCTGGTCCATGCTGAATCGGTTCAGAGCAGTGAATGAATCACTGCTTTGAACTGCCCAGAGACACAGACTGACACCTCCTTTGGGAATTTCTTTGTGTCAAGGCGCTGATAGAAAACTGTCCATTTGATGGTGACCCTATTCTAAGGGAGATTCTGTGCCTGTCATGGAATTTATTAGTTCAATAGCCTTGAGTTCAAGGCCAGCTGCCCAGAGGTAGAAGAGTTAGGATCACAAGCTGATAAACCCTAATTAAACTGTTTTGCTCACAACTTCGTTTTGTTTATCTTGACAAACCTTTCTCACAGTAAGTCCTTTTGATGTTTAAACCTGTATGATAAACGCGTGGGGCCTGCTCGTGGTCGGTCTTCTCCCATCAAGAGTTTGGTCTATCGAGTCTTGCTTTTTCTATATTTGTGTCTGCCTTTTTCAAATCCCCTCCTCAGCCCAGGTTTGAGGGAACATCCTGCTGTGCTTATTCCAATGTATATCAAATCCATTCATATTTCTTCTATTCTCCATTTAAATTTTGCCTAGCCACTCATCTATTCAAAGCCTTTTTCCTCACCCAGACTACCATAGTAGTTTCCTTGTCTGTTTCCTTCATTCTTTTCCAACACTCTTATAACCTGACTCCATAATCAATAAACACATGAAATTAACGACATGTACCAGCACTGCTGAAACACCTCCCAATAACTTACCATTGATGAAATACTTTCCCCAAACTTATTTCTACTTCAGCTTTGCCTTCTGCAACACACTTCTGCATGATATTTTTTCCATGCTCATAATTCATCAGGTTGTTCCCATGGACTGTTTTCCCACCTGACCTCTAAGCTCAAACACAAACTCCCCTTGTACACCTAATAACGTTCCTACTTAAAATTTTCTCTATCTTTAATTACTCTCCTTTTATATGTTCTTCTGACTTTCTTGATAACATTTAAAGTTATCTGAAATTATTTCTTGCTTTGGTTTGACAGTCACTGTTTAAAACAGAATTCTAGCCCAAATCATGATTTTTTTTTTTTTTTTTTTTTTTGGTCGCGTTTAAAGAAAGCAAAAATGAAAGAGGTATTTAGAAGAATACTGGGATATTGAGGGAATTATGCTGTACCACTCTGAGAGCACCAAATAGTTCCATAAGGTGAATTTTAAGTAAAGATTTGAATACAGTCAGTTCGCTCTTTCTTCCTCCTTCATTCTTTCCTTTGTGCTTACTTATGCTTCATCATGTTGATTTTATTATCTTTCACAGAGATTTTTTATTTTTTAATTTTTTTTATTTTTTGCAGTGCTGGGGATTGAACCCAGGGCCTTGTGCTTGCAAGGCAAGCACTCTACCAACTGAGTTATATCCCCAGCCCAACTTTTTATTTTTTAATCCAGTTTGAAAATTCTCCAAGACTCTTCTCAGGGAATATATTAGTATCTCTGACCTAATCATACTCCAGACTGTAGCTGGAGAAGAAAAGTGATGTAAAAAGGAGTGGAATTGCTGTTACTACTATGCAGATTTGTAGAAATGTGGGGGAGGAGAGGAAGACAGAGCTCTGTTCCAGAAGGTACAGACACTAGTACCACCATAGCCTTGAAATACTTTCTAACAAAAATCAGAAAGAGTTTTATACTGATATAATCTGTAACAGAATCAAAATCATGTGTATTTTCAAAACATGCTGTACTCTGTTCCCACTGCCTTTATTTTATATAGGTTTTGTATAAACCATGAAACTTGAGTTAACAAAATAACTGACACTTAAATTATTCATAGTTACTTATTTTAATTCTGTACAGGAGAAAAGCACATCATTTATGTGGTATTATTTTAATAAAGGATTGTAAGACATCATATTAAAAAATGACTGAATCGTCGTTGCTAAAATAGAGTGGTTTTTGTATAAATAATGATAAGATTAATCTCAGAATAAGCTATTAATAAGTGTTGATTAAAATGTTATTTACATAGGTAAAACAAGAAACTATCCTAATTTTCCTTCTATGTGAAATAATTTGGTTGCAAAGAAAAAAACTACAAATTATCTTTAATTCTACAGTACAATTCTAAGAAAAGCCCAAGGTGACTCTGCATATTTTATAATTAATTCATTTTGCTTTTTAACCAACATTTTACTTTGTGAGTTCAGAATAGTATACCTCCTGTGTTCCATTGTTTCAATCATAAAGTGGATCATAAAATGATTGTGTGATAGAAAATAGCTTATTGAGTTACAGTTCTGTCCAATTGGTGCTTTGCTTTAATATAGTTTTACCTCTTGATTAATGTTCCGTCAAGGTGGAAGTCACATTGTTTGTGATTTCTGTACTTGATAACATAAATCATGTTCATAGCAAACTGAAAACTTTCAGAAGAGTATCTGTTTGTTATGCTTTGTTAGGCTAGGGACACTACAATATTCAACTATGACATAAATCTTCTATTTAGTACCAAACTACCTTGAACTAAAGCTCTGATGATAATAATAGTGATAGAAGAATATAAATAGTTGGTTTTGCCCATCCAGTGATTTAGATGTCTTTGCTTCAATAACAGTATTTACTTGAAAATGTAAACACTGTCTATAAAACTTCCTTGTTTCCAGAACTTTGCTTTCAGAAATGTTTTTCTTAGCTAACCTGTAACAATCTATTTTAATTTTGATTCTAAAATTATATTTCATTTTATTTTTCTACATAAAATAGTAATATCATCTAATTGGAGTGCATTATATATTACTTAAAGAACAGATGGGAAATGGAGTTTAAAAAAACTATCGCACTACCACACTCAGGACTAAATAAATTTATTAATTGGTTTAATTCTATTGCTTTTTGATATGATTTATTCTATTTTATGGGCATGTTTTTGCTTGCTCTTATAATATTTATGAATGTAACCATATATGAATTTGAAAAATGTCTTGGTAAAATTTTGATTTGAATTGGGAAGATGATATGATTGGAAAAGCTGACCCTTTATGACCCAGCTTCAGTATCTTTCTGCCACTTCAGCATAAGGCTTACCAAAGTCTAGAATGTTCCAGTCCTCCACAATCTTGCTGTCCCAATTTTGTGCAGTTTCATTTTCTAAACTTAATTCATACTTTAATTACTGCTTCTTACAGATGATTTTTTTATACTCCTTCCCACTACCAGCTAATCACATGGTGTCTTCTTAATCCCTCTTGATTCTTCAAAATCCAGTTTGCCCTTTTCATTAATTTAAATTTGTTCATTGGGTAATACTTACTTAGACAATTCTCCTGATCCATGTAAGATTAAAGCCAACCAACAATCTCAAAACACTCTATGCTTCTCTTACACGTTAGTTAGCTTTTTTGTTGCTGTGACCAAAAGACCTGACAAGAGCAATTTTTGAGGAGGAAAAGTTTATTGGGTGGCTCACATTTTCAGAGGTCTCAGTTCATAGACAGCAGCCTTCATTCTCTAGAGCTGGAGATGAGATGAGGCAGAACATCATGGTTTGGTGGAGAGAAGTGACTCAAGATATCATAGTGGGAAGCAGAGATAGAGAGATAGATAGAGAGAGAGAGAGAGAGAGACTTCACTCAGCAGATACAAAATATATACCCCAAAGTCAAATGCTCAATGACCCACCTCTTCTAGTCACATTCTACCCTCCTTCAGTTACCACTTAATTGATTCCTAGCAGGGGAGTAACTCACTGATTAGGTTAAGGCTCTTATAACCCAATCATTTCAGCTCTGAATGTTCCTGTATTGTCTCAACATGAGCTTTTGGGGGATATCTCACATATATAGCAAAAAAATTTAAATGGCTAATGAGCAGTAATTTTTCTTATGTTAATCTTCTCCACTTCATGAGGCAGAATCCTAAGGCATCCCAAGATCCCCTTCCCTAACTACATAATTTGTCTCTGATAAGACACAGCTCACTTTAACTTGCATAGAATGTATGGGACCTAAAATAATTACACAACTCTCTTGAATTGAGAAAGTTTTTCTTTTTTCCCCCCATTTGTTGCCAGAAAAGCAAATCAGAGAAAATTGGAATGTGAGGAATGGTCTTTACTGCTGAGACTGAAGGGGACACATGCAAAAACCTCTCCAATTGAAAAGTAAACTACAGTTTATAGTAGGGAAATAGGGATCTCAGTTCCATACTCTAAGAAATTGGATTCTACCAGCACCCTGGAAGAACTTCTAAATCCTTTTCTCCCCAGAATCTCCGGATAAGAACAGTCTGACTGACAACTTGATTTTAGATTCATGATAGTCTATCCAATAAGCTCAGCAGTACCTTGTGGGACTTCTCACATGCAGAACTGTGAGGTAATAAATTGATATTGTTTTAAGTTCCTAAAACTGTAACAAATTGATAATTTGTTACACAACAGCAGAAAACCAATGCATACACTTGTATGTAACTTCTTAAGTGTGGGTCTCAAGTCTATACTATCAGACACAATACAGGGTTTAGAATAGACTTGAACAAATCAATGTTCAACATACATTTGTTAAATATATAAATAGTTCTGTCCAGATATGAAAAGATACTAGGAATAATTATGGTATTTGGTTATAAACTTCATTGTTCTGGAACTGTTATTTTCTCATCCCTCCATATTGTGATAGTCATTATAAATTGTTCTACTTGTATTATCTTATTGAACTCTCATAGTGATCCTACAAGAAAGATAGTATTATTTTTATTTGTAAATATTAATAGTTCAGAATAATGGATCTCTTCATGATATGTTCATACATGCATATAAGATAATTTGACAGATGTTTCTCTCCAGTCCTTCCCTTTGACTTTCCCTCTGACCCCTGCCCTAATGGTCTTCTTTCTACAGAAGTTACTATTATGATTTGTCTTTCCAGGTGACAGATATTCATCTTAGAGAGAAAACGTAAATTTTCCAAGATGATGCAATTGTGAAAATAAGATTTTACCTTAGATGTGCTAAACTCATAAATCTTATGATCCTTATTTACTTAAAATTATATACTGCTTGGTAGAGACAGACTCACATCATTTGTACAATATTCCAGCCAGTGCTTATTCTTTTGTGTGTATTTGATAGAAAGGATATACTCTCAATTGTGTAAAATATTGTACTGAAAATTAAACACAGATATTTATTTAAATGCATCTCTTCTTCTCTTTTACTTTCTCTATCTGCTGTCAGTCCTTCGACTCTTCTTTCTTTTCCTTTCTGCTTATGTGCTAGTCAATACCCTTACCAAATCATGAAAGAGTTGCTGGCATGAAATGTTACCTGGGAATGGTGGGGATAGCATCTTACCAAGATTAATATAACTGACAAGTAATACTCTTTGTTACCTTCCTTTGCTCCTTCCCTGAACTTATTTTCACCTTTGAAGTTGTAAGAAGGAGGAGAGATAGATTTATTATCTTATGTAGTAGGTGCTAAGCATCGAAGTGTTTATAGTCCTATTGGTCTAGCTTAGGGTCTATATTTAAGAAAAAAAAAAGACCATTTTAATTTGGTAACAAAAGCAAAATAATTGGAGTGTCTATAAAATATGTGCTGGCAGAGTGACTGATTATTGAAAGACAGTAGCACATCTACTCTTTACTTCATGTGTAGTTGAACAGATATATTGCCACATATCTCACTGATAATAAATTGCATGAAAGACATTCCCTAAATCAGTACAACAAAAACTGCAAATTTATACAGAAATACGTTAAACATTTCCTGTTGCACAATGAATAAAAATGTTTCTCTGTTCTTTTATGTATTTCTATTTATAATGTAGTGATGTTGTAGATTCCTTTCCCTTGACAATCACTGAAATATTTATCACTATGAAAATTGAAATGATAAAACTTTAGTTAGAATTATTTTTTAAAGATTCAAAGAAATTCACATCCTCTAATGATTCTCTGTGTGATCACTATTAACCTGATACAAATGAAGAAAAGTGAAAAATGAGAAATTATTCTAGATACTCAGAATTCCATTTTTCCTTCCTCTTTGATGCTCACTATACAAATCTCATCATTAAGTAAACCATATCTCATTATAGATATTTTATTAAAAATTACTCTACAGTAAAATACAAGTAAGAATCTGATGAAGTTGTTTTTTTCAAGGTTAAAGTGAGGTACAATTTAAAATGCTTAGGAGTAAGGCATTATCATGGGTATGAAGAAGCCATATGCTTAGTCTGGAAAGAATTCAGATTATACCTGCAACCAATCAGGGTCCTACAAAAGTCCAGGTGTTTAATATAAAATGTGTAAATCAAAGATCTTGAATAAATACTATAGTTAAACAAGCAAAAGCATCTCTGAGTATCAAGACATTTATTATGAAAAAGTAAAGTATGGTTAGATTATGAATTTTGGGGAAAGCAATGATCCTTAAATTTGGAATTATGCAATTTAGCAAATGTCTTATTTTGCCATGTAATTACTCTACATGAATAATTTCTTTTTAACTATTCTATGTGACTTTATGAATATTATTTGCAATGTGTGTTGATTATCCATAATTATAGTCAAAATCTGATAAAACATTATAAGGAAATTTTATTTTAGTGACAATTAAATATTTAGTTTCTATTTTTGAAGTATTTTGTTTCTATATAGATAATTTTAAGAAATAAACTGAAAATGAATATGAATATCTAGTTCTTTGAATATAAATCTCTTAATTTATTCTCTCAGTTGGAAAGGAAATTGTAACCAGGAAGGACATGTGTGTTTAATATTTGGTTTTTCTTGTTTGTTTAACAATGCTTACCTTTTTATTGGAGGATTTCAGCCATTTACTTATTTATTTATTCATTAATTTCTTTCTTTCTTTCTAGGAATTGAATCCAAAGCCTCACACACTGAGCTACATCACCAGCCTTTTTAAAAATTTAATTTAATTTAATTTTGGTACTGAAGATTGAACCCAGAGTCACTTTAGCACCAGCCTATATCCTAAGTTTCTGTTTTAGTCAACTTTTTCACTGCTGTGACAAAAAGACCTTACAAGAACAACTTTAAAGAGAAAAAGTTTATTTGAGGGCTCACAGTTTCAGAGGTCCCAGTTCATAGGAAGCTGACTCCATTCCTTCAGGCTCAAGGTAAAGCTGAACATCATGGAAGAAGAGTGTGGCAGAGGGAAGCAGCTCACATGATGATCAGAAAGCAGAGAGAGACTCCACTCATCAGATACAAAATACATACCCCAAATGACATCCCCAGTGATACCCTACGCATCTTCAATCACCACTCAGTTAATTCCATCAGAGGATTAGTTCACAGAGTGGGTTAAGACTCTCATAACCCAATCATTTCTCCTCTAAAACTTCTTGCATTGTCTCACGCATGAGCTTTTGGGGGATACCTCACATCCAAACTACAACAATTCCCTTTTTATTTTTTATTTTGAGACAGGGTCTTGCTAAATTACCAAGACTGGTCTTGAATATGCAATTCTTGCCTCAGCCTTCTGAATCATGGGAATTACTGGCATGCACCACTTCATCTGACTGATTATGCGCTATTATATGTCCCGCTATGTCACATTCTGATCGTGTGACCTTGGGTGAATGATTGGCATTACTAAGAGGTTTCCAAACTTCTAGTTTGTAGTTCAAAAAAAAAGTGTTCACTTCTCAAAAGAAGATAGTCAAAGGCCCAAGAAATACACGAAAAAAGGTAAACATCTCTAATCATTAGAGAACTGCATATTAAAAGCAAAAAATTATATTCTTACTCTTGGTAGATTTCAAAATGATGAAAGGAAATAAGTTTGGTGAGGATGTGGAATAAAGAGAATTCTTATGGTATTTTAAATTAGCAAATCCATTTTGGAGAATAATGTGGAGATTACTTTGAACACTAAAAATAGATCTACCATATAATTCAGATTACCATGTTTACTGAACCCAATGGAGCTCAAAGCAGTATGTTGAAGAGATATATGCACTCCTTTGTTCATTGTAGCATTATCCACCATTGGCAAGAAATGAAAACAACTTCAGTGTTCATCAACAGATGGATTTAAAAATTTGGTGTATGCACATAATGGAATAGAAGTTCGGTCTTAAAAGCAAATAAACAAACAAAACATTAGTAGGAAACTGCTAATTGCTACAATGTGAATTACCATGAATTATTTTCAGTGAAGTAAGGCAACAGAATGACAAGTACTGCATGATCTCAATCATATTGAATATGTTAAAAAGTTTGATTTCATACAAGTTCAGAACAGAATGATGGTCACTGGAACCTGCAGGGAATAAAGAGGAGTGAGGGAAGATATTGATCAATGGAAAATAATTCATAGTTACATAGGAAATAGAAATTCTGGCATGTTACTGCACAATAGGGCAAGTAAAGATAAAAATAATATATTTCAAAAATCTAGAGGAAAAGATATCAAATATTTCCATATTAAAAAATAAATATTTTAAGAGACAGATACATTTAACATTATTTACATATTACACATGTATAAATGTATTAAAACATCACATGATAATCCATAAATATATATGATTTTGTTTTTATGAATCAGTCATAAATAATTTAATTTCACATTGTATCCCATAAGTATACAAAATTATTATTTGTTGGGGAAAATAAATAAAACCTAAAAAGAAAAATAAAACCACAAAACAATCAGTTTTTAACTAAGGTTCCTTTTTAAGTTACCAAAAAAGACATGCCAATTTAAACTATATAAAATGTGAAATTTGGTTTGGAAATCTTGTTTGAACCTTCCATTGAGTTTGTTCATCTTAGAAAACTCTTTTGCTTAATCATGTATTTATTGAGCAGAATAAGACATGTACATCAATATAAGTAAGTGATAAAAAAATGCTAATGTTTATAAAATTTAATTGTATGAGGTAATTTTAAGTTCTCTCCTTTCTAAAAATGGGCTGAGAATTACAGAGTAATAGTTGTTCTTTTTTTTTTCTTTTTACTGAAACATTAACCTATGAAAATGCAAAAATTTTGTGTCAAATTTTGGAACTGCCATGCCTAGGAGGAAGGTAGACTAAATTAACATCAACACCAGCATTTCAGTTGCATAAGTCAAGTAGACATAAAGGACCGAATGTGTCAGCAATAACTTTTTTAAGAACATTGTTATATTTCCTTGAATAATTATATGATTTACAATGTGTTAGTGAAAGAACACTTTATGTTCAGTACTACTGGGATGTGTGTTAATGTGATTAAAAGTCTAAGAATAATAAAACCAGAATTTGAATTTATATTTCCCTCCCGACTACAATCCATTTTAAAGGAAACCATCCATCACAAAGATAAAGAAATGTTCTCAGAAGATTTAATTTAGGGAAAATATGCAATATATCACATTGTGATAACTCCAGAGAACTGAAAAGAAGACTAGAACTTGGAGATTAAAATAGGACACAAAGTTCTTGGTTTCCTTTTCCTTTTTCAACTATTAAGTATAGACATATTAGGTAGTAAATGAATGTGTGATTGTGCATTCCTGCACTTAGTTTAGGAAATTGGAGAGAATACAAAAAATATTGCCATATTTTTATAAACATATTTAAATTGTGTTTTTATTGAAAATATGAAATACAGACTGCAGATAAAGCCATTTAAATGAACTGTCAGGATTGTACTCATGATGAAGTACTGTTCATATCCACGTAGCCATTCAAGATCCAGTATTGTATATACATTCTTGGGTATGTTGTGTTCATATCTGCAAATGTTGTAAGATGCAAAAGCTGCAACTTGGGTCATTAGTTTGGTGAAATGAGTATTTTTATGGGTGTCAGTGGATGGGAACTTTAGAAGAACTTGTGCCACTTTTAGCTATGTGGCCTTAAAGAGGGACTGAAATTGAGAAACAGATTTCTAATTTAAAACTGAAAAGAAATACACAAATACGAAGAAATTGTATTATTCCAACCACCAGATTTTAATAAAATTTTAAGAGAGGGTATATTTTTACATTTATTTTTATGTCATTTTAAGATAATAGAAACTCAAAATCAAAGCTTTTTCAAATAACTTTATTAAGATATGATAGACACACAATAACTATAATACTTCAAGTGTGCAAGTTGATTATTTTTACATACATGGATATACATACAACACAAAATCAAAACAAAATCATGACAGTGAACATATCTACCACACTGAAAAGATTTTTCATGTCTTTTTATAATCCCATCCTTTCATTCCTAAGCATCAAACCCATTTGAAGTCAAACCCTGATTAGCTGTCTGTCACTGTGAATTAATTTATAAAATTTTAAATAAATGAAATTATACAGCATATACGTTTTGTGTCTGGCTCTTTTCACACAGATCATTATTTTGATATGCAGCCATGTCGTTCCATTTATCAAGAGTGTATTGATTTTTACTGCTGAATAGCACTCCATTGTATGTCTATAATAAAACATATTTTTTTTTCAGCTATCAGTGGTTGTTTCTAGTGCATTATCATTGTATTATTATCTTGTTTCTAGTGTATTATTGCAAATAAAGATTCTATGATCTTAGTCACTTTAGTGGGAGTGTATTAGTAAATCATTGCAGTTGTCATTGGAAAGTCCCTATTGACCAATGATGCTGAGCCTCTTTTATTATATTTATTTGCCATCTGTATGCCTTCCTGGGAAAGTAGCTTTTTATTATCTTTATATGCACTGTAGACCTGTCGTAGTGGCTTGAATAATAA
Source organism: Sciurus vulgaris (assembly GCF_902686455.1). NCBI lineage: Eukaryota > Metazoa > Chordata > Mammalia > Rodentia > Sciuridae > Sciurus > Sciurus vulgaris. The sequence continues at coordinate 107,483,302 of NC_136464.1, read as the reverse complement.
GCACAAGCAAAATCTTGGTTAGATTAATTTTGCTAGAAATTGAATAAAAATGTTTCTCATCTATTGTCTTTTTTAAAATAAATGTTTTATTTTAAAACATTTTATATTTACATCAAAATTGAACAGAGAGTACTGAAAGATCCATATAAAGAATGTACAACTTCCCTAGTATTAATATCTTAGAATGCATTTTATTATTAATATTTAAAAAGACTAGTTTAGTTTTCTAAATACAGGTTAATAGCCAATATATCAATGCACAATATAGAAATCACTTCATGTCTTAAAAAAGCAAAAGTTTGGCTTACATTGATCAATTGAAAGATAAAATGATTAAATTTATTGAATTCAGTGTAAATTTGAAATCATCCAAAAGTGCTGTAAGAGAAGCAAAATGGTAAAGGTTATAAAAGAAGACAAACAATACATTTGAAGCTCCATGGTATAATGGGCAAGGAACACACTGGAAGAGAATTGTTCTGAGTTTGAGTTCCATAAAAGTAACTCATTAGAAGTCTCAACTCCCTTGAGTTCTGATTTTACATAAAATTGTATAGTATTAATGATGGTAAGATGATCTATAATTTTTTTCCATTCTCACATTATGTCCTGTAGTGCTACAGTGTGTGTAATGGTATTTTCTAAAATTACAATTGTCCACTATTTGAACACTTTAGAGACAGAAATTCAGAATGCTAAATCTACTTGTATAAATAATGTAATGTCATTTATATGCTGATAACTTCAAATTTGCAAACTGCCTACTAATATGACTACTTGAGATTTTAATGAACATCTGAAAATGTTCCATAGGTAAAATCATTTGCTGATCTTTTCCTCAACCTACTTAATAAGTAGTCATTCCCATGTAAGTAAGGTTACAGTGACACAATCCTTTAGTTGCTTAAGGTAAATTTGTTGATCATACTTTTATCTCTAACTAATATTAAATTTATTAGCTGGTCATTTTAATTAGCTTTTCTGACTCTGTTGCCAAAACACCTGATAGAAACAACTTAGAGGAAGAAAAGTGTATTTGGAACTTACAGTGTCAGAGGTTCATTTCATAGATGGGTAATTCAATTGCTCTGGGCCAAAGTTGAGGCAGCATCATGGAAGAAGGGTCTACCAGAGGAAAGCAGTTCAGCTTATGGTGGAGTCAGGATGCAGGGCGGGGGGGAGGAAGAGGAGGAATGAGAAGAGGAAGAGGAAGAGTTGTCACTGGCAAGTCCCTATTGAGCAATGATGCTGAGGAAGAGGAAGAGACAAGATAGATGCACCCTTACAGGGAATGACCCCAATGACCCACCTCCTCTAGCCAAGTCCCATCTATCTAGAGTTACCTCCCAGTCAGTTCATTTGAACTACAATGAACTGTTTAAGTCACAGCTCTCACAATTCAATCATTTCACCTTAAAATATTCCTGCATTAACAGTAGCTTTGGGGGGGATATCTCATGTCCAAACAATATCATTCTGCCTCTTTCCATATCACAATACAAAATGCACTTAGTCCATCTCCATATCTTAACACTTTTATCATTTTCCAAAAGTCCAAGTCCAGAGTCTTCTCTAAGATTTAAGGCAATTTTTTTTGCCTGTGAGCTCCAGAAAAATCAAAAAATACCTGCACGTATCCAATATATAGTAGCATGGAGTAAACAGTACCATTTTGAAAGGGAGAAACAGAGGTACAAAAAGAAGAGACGGAGCCAAAGCAAAACTGAAACCCAGACAAGGAAAGCAGGTCCCCTAAGTATACATAGAATCTAGAATAAAAGGCAGGGATAAGTACTCTCCCAAGGGCTCTGGTAGGCCTGCCTCTGAGACCTTGCTTTTTGCATTGCACAGGTCCTCTCTTTTAGCCTGACTCTTGGTAGTCAGTACCACTTCTGAGCAAATAGTCCATGTTACTGGTATCTCTTAACTCCTGCTGTCTCCATTCCAACTTTGACTTCATCTTCACAACTTCATTTCCTGCCCTCTCAAGGGCAGCTTTGCAGGGACTGTGATCCTGCTGCACTTTTTGCCTGGCCTCCCAGGACTTACTTTGAAATCTCTGTGGATGTTCCCATTGACCCCTTAACTTGAGCATACCACATTCTGGCAGAATCAGCATCACTTGGATAACACCAAGATCTGCTGACAGTTTTTATAATACCTGGGCCCCTTGGCACCGCAGCTGCAGGTGCTTCTGAGTACCTGTATGGCTCATCAGGGTAAAACAACTTCTTGGGCGACCCCTGTGAGAGCAGGGTACCCCATGATCTCTTCTCAAAGAATTTTTTCTTCTATATCCTGGAGACTACCAGTGGAAATGATCCTGTAAATTCCTGAGATACCCATGAGGTATCTTTCCTACTGTCCCTGTGTAAACTATTTAACAGCTCTTCAGCGGCAGTCATTTCCTTAAAAAGCACACCGTCATTGGCCCCATTATCTCAGGCACTCTTCTGGTCAAACTGCAAGTTTTTCAAATCCTTTAACTCTATTTTCTGCTCCCAATTGTTACAGTAAATACTGTTAAAAACTGTCAGCAATATCCATGCCACTAACTGAATGCTGTACTGTCTTGAAATTTCTTTCACCAGGCTAATTAGACCATTACTTTTAAATTCAGCCTTACAGTCTCAGGACATGGGCAAAATGTAGAAAAATTCTTTGCTGGAATATAACATGAAAGGCCTCTAGTCCAATTTCCAACAGAGTTCTTATTTCCCTCTAATACCTTACAAGAGAAGTATGTATTCCTATCAGCGTTCTTGTCTTCTGAGCTCCTACCAGAATTATCCATTAAACTCTGCTTGTAAGATTCTAAAGCTTTTCTAACTTGTATCTCTCAAGGTTTCTGAAACACATGGTCGGTTAGTCGCAACAAAGACACAACTTCTTGATATAGATTTCAGCTTTGCCTTCATTGTGATCAAAACACCTGAGAAGAACAATTTAGAGGAGGAAAAGTTTATTTGGAGCTCATGGTGTCAGGGTTCAGTCCATAGCTGGTTGACTACGTTACTCTGGGCCCAAGTTGAGGCAGCAAACCATGGAGGAAAGTGGCTTGGCTCATGTAGCAGAAACAGAGAGAGAGACAGAAAGAGAGAGAGAGAGGGAAAGAGAGGGAGAGGGAAAGAGGGAGAGAGAGAGAGAGAGAGAGAGAGAGAGAGAGAGAGAGAGAGAGAGAGAGAGAGAGAGAGAGAGAGAGAGAGAGAGAGAGAGAGAGAAAGGAGAGAGAGAGAAAGCCCACAAGCACAGGGTTCCTAAAAACTGTGTTCCCTTCCAGGGAATGCTCCCAGTGATCAACCTCCTATTGCCAGGTCCCACATGCATGGAGTTGTTACCAGTCAGTTCATTAAAGTCAGGATGGATTAATTAGGTTATGGCTATCACAGATCAATCATTCTACCTCTGAATATTCCTGCATTAACACTAGCTTTGCAGGATGCCTCACTTAATCTACTTCCAAAATTTATCCAGCATATAAACTCTTCTCACTCATTCCATTTCACACCAAGATAATTGAAACTTCCTACTATATAATCTCCCTGCCTTATTCATTTCACTGTGTTCTCAAAAGAGAAGATAACAGTGATTAATTTAATAAATTTGATGACACCACTACTCTGCTCAAAACACCAATATATCCCCAATTCCTCTTGCCATTAAAGCCAAAGGGTGTATAGTCTCTAAATTCCTGCAATAATCTGGTTCCTGGATCTTCTCTGACCTTATTTCTTGTTGTATTTTAATCCATGTACCTCAACTTCAACTACTCTGGTATGCTTGCTACTCTTGGGAAGTATCAGGAAAGACTAGGTTTAGGGGTTTTCACTATATCCATCTTACTAACTTATTGACTTCATAAGATACTCATCTTACTAAGTTTTTACCTCCTTTATGTTCACTGCTCAAAAGAAATCTCTCAGTTCAATCTATATAAGACATTACTCACCTCCTGGTATAGTCTTAACTCCTTTCCTGGTTTATGGGAAGTTTTAGTGTATGTAGAATCAATAACCAAAGCACTAGTACAATAATAACAGTAATAATAATAATAACAACAAAACTAATACCAGTAACATATACAAATATAATACAAGGAAGTTTTATATGTGCCATCTGTACTCTGCAGTGTCTAACACTTCAAATACATTGACTCCAATGTTTCCAGCAACTTTATAAAGGGAGGTTTTATTATTCCTACTTTGAACATATTACACAAAATTACACAGCTCAAATTTATCATGTCAGGAATACTTTTGGCGCTGAGGTTCAAAATCAGATTATAGTTTATTTGATTATCTTCTTCCAATTCAACATCCTTTTATCTATTATTATGCCCTAAAACACAAAAATTGTACATCCTTATTTATATTACTGAGTTTCTCTGCTCAATTTTAAATCCCTAGTATGCAGTAAAATTAAACTCGTTGATGACAGAAACTAGCATTTTCTTTATGGCATTATTTGAAACAGTGCTGTGCTTGTAGCACTCAATAAGCATTATTAAAGTGAGTAATGAGGAATGGATAATGGATTTTAAAAATGTTTAGAAATGTTAAATATTCAAATGTATAATCCTGTATTTTGTAATCATGTGGCTATTTTCCATATATATATATAAATGTATGTATATACATTTATATATAGTATATATAGTACAAAAAATATATATAGTGTATATATATAGTATATATAGTACAAAATAAACATAAACTTTATAGTATGATAAATACAAAATATTTTTCATAACATTCATTACACACACACACACACACACACACACAAGGCAAATATAAAAATAGTTGTCCAAAAATAAAAGCAAAATTGATAGGGTGATTATTTCTACTATTTTAAGATTCTAAAACTCTGTATTCCAAACATTTTAGAATACAATGCTTTAAAAAATCAAATCAACCTATTTCATAAATTTTTATGACTATAATTTTATCAAAATTATAATGTTATAGAATATATATGTATACATGATGCACATGTACATAAACATTTGTTTGATATTTTATAATTTTAAAAGTATTAGCTCTAGTCCAAGGCAGAAAAATTTTGATTAATAACTTTATTGAGAATCATTTTCTCATTTCCTCCTGATTTTCTGATTCTGTTATTCTGTCATCCTGATTTTCTTCCATAAAATAAACTGGGTTAAGTAAGATAAGTTTTGTGTTGTTTTTAATTAAAAATTTTTTTTTTTTTGTGCCCCAAGTTCAACTGACCTAGGTTTCAGGATTAAGACTCTTAATTGCTCATGGATATTTGTTAAAATCTGATTAATCAAAAGATTTAGTAAATGTGCTGCATTTTCTTGATTAAAAGCAATCACATACTTGAGGTTTGCCAGATAATCTAAGGGAAAAAAGGAAATTCTAAATGAGACTGCATTTTTCTGATTGAAAACAGGGTGCGTGACAACATTATGAATGCCTTATTATAAACCATTTTTAGCAAAAACAACAACAATCAACATGCTTAATGAATCTGAGTCTTGGGAAAAATGCTACTAGATAACTTCACTGTTCTTTTTCTCCCTTTGGCTAAATAACATCACTCAAAATCCCTATCCAGTAGTTAAATATGCTTATGTAATCAACAAGATGTCTAGAAATTCTCTTCACTCATTTTAAGTAATGAGTCTTGAAACAGTATGCTTTTCCTTTTACAAATAAGAAAGAGTATGTTAAATATTTAATGATGGTGATATACATGTAAAAATCCAATATTTTCCCTTAAGGTCATATATTAATACTATCACAAAAAGATTTTATAATGATCATTTTTTCAATTTTGCCAAATTCATATTTTTGAATTTATTATTATTTTTGGTAGTTTTGATTTGTATCCTACTGACATGAACATAAAAGTGAGACTATATAATATTCAGTTTTATCAGATGTTTATCTATATTTATCAGATATTTAGTCTTTAATATATTGAAATATTTTCAAGAAAATTTTTAAAAAGCCAGTAACAACACAAATTTTTTTAAAAATTCAGACCATGATGGCTAGGAATGACCTAATCTTTACCCAGTCTCCTTCTGTTGTTCTGTTGCATGCCACAGATTTCATATCTAAGCTTGGAAAAAGCAAATAAGATGAAAAGTCTCAACAGGCTCAATTTTGTTTTCTAAGTATGCATTTCCAGAACAAAATTATAACATTTCATGACTATCTCCACTTAACTTCATGAAAACTGTAATATACCCATTTTCATTTAAATGTCAGTCTTTAAAATGCCTATCATATTGAACTGAGGTTTTTACATTTTTGTCTAATCATTTTTTTTTGTATTTAATTATGAAAGATCTGTTTAAATTTCCAGGAATATGTGATTCAAAATACATGAATGTACCTAAACATACATGTGAATGAAAAAATATAGATCTTCTTCTGGTGTGTGCAATTAAGTTATATGAAGATATTTCAATCGATTTAGTTATTAGTACATTTCTGACATATCAGTGAAATCTCCAATAGGTAAATTAATAATTTAATCCCTTTAATATGCCTTATTCTCTTCTTACTGTGTCTATAAAAATATGCTCCTTTCCTTTTTCTCTCAAGTAGTATAGTTGTAGTCTTTGAAGTCAACAAACTCAACTGTCATAGCACATTTAAAAAACAAAATTAGCCTAAATAATTTCAGATTCAAATTTGTTTTTGTTTTACTCAAACCACTTATTTTTCTCACATATTTAGTTTCATGCAAAATTCTAAATAATTAAAGAAACTTTTACAGAGATAGGCTTGGAAAAATGATAAATTAAATCACAGCTTGCTATGAGAGTTTGTAAATATATGAAATCTTAGGGATGAATGTGAAAGGATAGCCTATATGGAATATGAGGAATTGCACAAACATATTTTTTTCAGAGTTAACTTATGCATTATTTCTTTGATTACTCGCACTTTAGCATAGTGTTAACTGCATGTTGTTAAGTGACTTCTGGTTCATTATCTCTTCATTGTTTCCCAAAGTTGACTAACTATATCATACTTGATAAATTAGAGTGCTCATAAGCAACCTAAAGAGAGGATTATATTCCAATACCACTGACATTTTCCTTAACATGTAAATGACTGATTCACAAATGGTAAATTAACTGTTCCTCTTAACTGTTTTAGTCAGTTTTTCTGCTGCTGTGATGAAAAGTGTGACCAAAGAAATTTTAGAGGATGAAAAGTTTATTTGGGGCTCAGTTTCAGAGGTTTCAGGCCATTGCCAACTCTATTGTTCTGTGCCTGAATGAGGCAGAATATCATGGTAGAGGAGTGTGGTAGCTTGGAACATGGCACAAGGAAGCAGAGAGAGAGTTCCACTAAACAAGGACCCCAAAGGCACACAGGAACCCACCTCCTCCTGTCACACCCTACCTGCCTACAGTTACCATCCAGTTAATTCATATCAGGAGATCCAGTCACTGAATAGGTAAGGGCTCTCATAACCCAATCATTTCACCTCTAATCTTTCTTGCCTTGTCTCACACATGATTTTTGGGTGACACCTCACATCTAAACCAAACAACTATCATCCGAGGATAGTCATGTATGATGCTGACGGTTCTAGTTATCTCTTCTTGAATGACAAACTATTACAAATCTTTGTGTTTTTAAGCAGTCATTGCTCTCTCAAATCTGTATGTTGAGTGAACTCAGTTGGTTTCTTGATTGTAATTTTTCTCCTGTATGTTTAGTCAGATTATGGATAAAGCTATAGAACTCTCAAGCCTTCTGCACTTACATGTCACCCGAGTTGATACAGCAAGAATAACTGAACTGATGTACTCCCTTCTTCACGCAATCAGAACACATGGCCTTCCTATAAACAGCAATCTTAAGTTAGTTAGAAGTCTCACATGGCATAGACTTTTCCCAGAGTAAAGTTTCTAGAGGGCAATAGAAATTTTTGCAGAAACAATAAGGTTTCTTATGATCTTAGAATGAGAAGGATCATAGCCACTTTTCCTGCACTCTGTTCTTATAATGTCATCCAAGATGTAAAGTTTGAGCAGAGTTTACAAGGACTTAAGTACTAGAAAGGAGGGTCTACTGATATTAGAAAATCTTCCTGTAAAGTAAAACTCACAGTGGCAAAAAAATTAACAATATTTAGAAAGAACTGATTTTTAAAGATTAGTTGACATTAAAACATCAATCTAACACAAGCAAAATTATTATTTTGGGGATATTATTTACCAACAATCCAGTATCCATTGATATATAAATAAATCTGAAAAAAATTATTCACTAATGTGCTTATTATAAAATCATTCCCCTTGATTCAAAGGGTTGTTCTTACATAAATGTTAAATCTCACTAGTCACAACAAATTTATTTCACAGTTAAGAGAACTGGCTGATGACATGTAGTTTTTTTATCTACTATATGACAGAGAAACCTGGGACATCAGTCAATCACTTTCCAAGAGAATTTTTAAAAAAGCAAAGCTATTTTCTCTGAAAAATAATGATTACCCATGATATTCCTGTGGATTTCTTGAGTTTCAAGATAATCCTGTACTTCAGCAAATTCACTTAGATCTCAGCACAGTCATCTTATTTCCTTATTTATTGTCCTTTTTTCGATTACCTATATAAAATCCCAAGTAGTCTTGAGACTGACTGCTCAAACTAGATCTTATTATTAACTACTTCTTGCCAAATTGATTATACCAAAGACTGATGATTACAGAAGTTTTCAAAGGAAAGAACAGATAATGATTTCAGCATCATTAGATACTGAAAATCATTTTTTCTTTTGTTTGCCAGTTGCTTACTCTACAAAAGAAACATTGAACTAGTTACCTCTGTTCTAATTTGACCCAAATAATATTAAACACCTAATGGTATGACACCTTTTTCCAACAGAAAGCACAAGCACATTCAATAATGTTAATTGATGCATATTAATGCATCTAGTAGAGTCCCTATAATATTTCACACTAAAACAAAAATTCCTCCTGAAAAATGTTAGGAATCAACGTAGGTGATTTTTTTAAAAATGAGATCTCAAACACACATAAAAATGTGAGATTGTGTTAGAATATTTACCTATTCATATTCAAAGACATTATGCTCAGGAATTCTTACTAAAATTATTACTGTCCTAAATTTTCAGGGCTCCCTTTTGAAAATTATTTCATCTAGAATTTATAATATTTTTTTCACAAGTTGAAGGTCTAGAGTATTCAATTAATAATTTTTATTAAGTGGAAACTTGTGCAGAGATGAGGTAGGAAAAAGGGGCATAAGCCTGGGGAAATGTGGCAAGGTCTGTTGGTTCAGGTTCCCCTTGGTGCCTCTCTATTTTTGGAGGTAAGGGTGCTCCTTTCCTCTGGGTACAGGGAGAGCATTTTCATATGAGAGGGAGGCTATGATCTGCTGTTCAGAGGACAGGGCATCCTTTTGGGACCTGTCATTTCTCAAATCCCTTCAGATTAAAATAGTCGACATGTCAAGATGTTTTATTTTGGGGTACCATGTTCTGAACTCCATCACTACCAAGGTTGTAAGGACAGAAGAACCTTGAGTACTACACAAACTGGTGGGGATTCTGTTCCTAGATTTTCAACCACTCAACTTCTGTCTTGTTAATAAAGGCCATATCTTGCAAAAAAAAAAAAAAAAAGAATAATCAGATTTTAGACACATACTTTAAGAAATTAAAGTGATATTATTAGTTTCAATTTTTCTTAATACTTCTTGGAATTTATATGAGCAAGTATATGGTAGGACGGGAGGTGAGAGAAGAATGGAGGAACTTTATGTAGAAGGAAATGAGAGGGAGAGGGAATATGAAAAATGGAATGAGACAGACATCATTACCCTATGTACATGTATGATTACACGAATGGTATGAATCTACATCATGCACAACCATAGAAACAAAATGATGTACCCCATTTGTGTATAATGAATCAAAATTCAGATTGTAAAAAATAAAAAAATAAATAATTTTTAAAAAGAATAAAGTAAAAAGTCAAGCTGTATAAGATTATCAGAAATACCCAATGATCTCCAGTAAATAACTGTGCCTTAGTACTTTTTTGCAAAACAATACTGATAGTTACAAACTTCTTATGGCACTTTAAAGGATTTACAATTTAGGAATTACTTAGATGCATATTCTCCTTTACTTATTTACTAAATATCTGACATTATAGTTGGATCAGTAGCATAGAAACAATCACACCCCTATTTTTAAAAGAATCAATAAAAAAGATTGTATATTTTGTATTAAACCAGACAAATATTGAGGCTAGATAACTACTATAAAGAAATGATCTGTAAGTAATTCTTCTGGAAGCAAAGATAACAATAATATAAAATATGAAACAATTAAAACATGACAATCATATAATGTAAAGTTATCTATGAAAGCAATATCATATATGAACATTTCTATCATCCCAACAAGATCCCTCATGCCCATTTTATTAATAATCCCTGTCCCACCTCCCCAACCTTTACTGCAGGGTACTGATGAATCTGTTCTTAGACCTGGGTTTCCATGATATTTCCTATACAACAATTTCTTATCAATGGGACAACACTATAGGTTGTGAGTCATACCTAGGTTATTCATTTACTAATTATATTTTCAGGTTCATTTTAGCTATTATGAATATACGACTAAGAACATGGTGTTTATACCTACTTATGAATGTGCATTTTTAATAGCTTGGGAATATACTGAGGAATGAAATTGATATGTCAGATGGTAAATTTATGTTTATTTTTAAGAAACTACCCAACTGTTTACAGGTGTACTTATTTTAGTTGCTGTGAAATGGTATATGATTGAAATTTAAATTTGTAGTTCCAAACAATCTAATGTCATTGATCATCTTTTCATGGAGTTATTAATCATTAGTATTCCTATGTAGTCCATTTAAGAATATTTTATCTCTGGATTCATGAACTGATAGCATTGTCTAAACTCAATTGTTTTATTAAGTGCTTTACTAAGATTCTTTTGAATATATTCTATGTTTGAGAATTCTTAAAATTAGTGTTTGGACAGGATCACAAATTGAAAAAATAAAATTGCAGGAATTTTTCTGATGTTTTTATGGCATCTAAATTTCATACAAAATAATTCTTAAGATTGTTCTGACATTTTCAGTGTGTAATGTCTTAGTTCAACTGAAACTAGTGGTGTAGATATCTGCTCAGACAGATTTGCTACTCAGTCTTGTCATTAATAAAAATGATCTTAACACTGTTCCTAGTAGGATCATTAAGCCTATTTTTTTTCTTCAAACAACAATGTAAAATAATAGCTCTCTAGGCTTTGATTCTAACCATAAGTCTTGAAGTAATAATAGTAATAAATGTTTGTCAAAATATTACTTGAAACTTCCACTTTCAAAGTTATGATGGTTGAGATAATTTTTGAAATCTTGGGGTATTATATCCCATACAGGTTAAATATGAATAAAGAGTTTTATATGCAGAGTGGAATTTTCAAGAATGTGAGAAGAGATCCCAATGCTCTTGTGGCCCCAGATAAATCAGAGTGATAAGAAACTGATGGCAGAGTATTATATATGAGGTATCCCCTGAAAACTCATGTGTGAGACAATACTGGAATGTTAAGAGGTGAAATATTCAGACTATTAGAGCTATAATCCAATCAGTGGATTGATCTATCTGATGGATCAAAAATTTGAATGAATTAATTGGTGGTAACTATAGATAGGTAGGTTGTAGCTGAAGGGAGTGAATCACTGGGGCATGTCCCTGGGGATTATTCTATCCCTGGCTCCTTGCATTCAATCTTTCTTTGTTTTCTGGCTGTCACGTCCTGAGTCTGTATTCCTCTGTCACAGCCTTCTGCCATAAGGTTGTGCCTTACTTTCAGCCCAGAGCAATGGAGTTGCCCAGTTATGAACTGAACCTCTGAAACTGTGAGCCAAATAAAGCTTTCCTCTTCTAAACTGTCTCGTTTAGTATATTGCTCACATTGATATGAAGAAAGTAAGACAAATACATTTTATTCAAAATATATTACTACATAAACACAGATCAATTGGGAGGATTATTACCTAGTCATGTAACTAGTGTTTTACATTAACTTTTGTTCACTCTTTTGCCCTTTTTCTGTTTTTATGGACAGTTTTAAGGGCTCTAATGACAAACTTACCATGACAGATATTTTGATTCCATTCTCTATGGCTGTTATATTACCAGATAGATAACAGCGATAGAGTATATATTTTATATATATAATTTACATATATATTTTTGTATGCTAGAATTTTGTACATATTTCATGTATATAACAACTTCAAAATATGGCTATGAAACAACATTATAATTGTTATGATAATTTTAAGCACCATGCATCTGTATTTCAAAATATAGTTTAATAAAGAGTATTAATTGAATTAATGAAGCAATGTCATTAAAACCTGGTGAACACAATTTTTCATTATGCAAATATTTCATGCTTGATGAAGTTTCTGCTAAAATAACTTCCTTATTTGCTTCTTTCTCTGACAATTTAAGTGATTTAGTTAATGAAACAGGAACATAGGAAGGAAGAAAGCAGGAGTTAAGAAAGCAATTAGCAGAATATGATAGAGTGTTGTCAAACTTAACTATAATGATTGCCTCTCTGATTCTAAAATGAAAAATAAAGTGAAATCATATTTGAAAATAAAACATTTTATCAATCTTTAATGAGCTATAATCTACACTGTTTCTTTCTAATAATTTTGAATGAGACATAATAATAAGGTCTACTTTTATTATTTTCATTCATATCGTTAAAGTAGGTAGAGCCTGTGTCATATAAATCTTATGTATGCAACAATACTGTGCATTGTCAAGCAGTGGTAATGGGCCACAAGTCTTTAAATCAATGTAATGTGTCTTAGGAACTATTTGGTAGATTTAGAAAATAAGATCCAATAAAATATCTTTAATGCATTATACAAACACACACACACACATATGTTGTATTAATCAATAAGCATTATACCCTGGTTTAATGATAGTAAAACATGTAGAACCATGAAGGCAGATCACATAGCTACCTATTTGCTGTGAAATGTTATGACATCTACTATGGGCAGAATATTTGTGTACCCCATCAAATTCCTATGGTGAAACCCTCACCTCTAATGTGATGGCATTTGGAGTTGGGGCCTTTGAGAGGTAATTAGGTCAATGAAGTGGAGCCTTCAAGATGAGATTAATGACTTCATAGAAAGACACCTTAGAGTGCTCATCTTTCCCTCTCCACTCTGTTAACACAGTTGGAAGATTATCATCTGCAAAGCAAGAAGAGGGCACTCACCAGAATCTGATGAACTGGTACCTTGATATTGGATTTGTAGCCTCCAGAATTGTGAGAAATGCATTTATATCATTTAACTCACCTGGGTTTTGGAGTCTGTTACAGCATCCTGAACAACTTTCTCAAAATTGTTTCCTTCTGCTGACCTCAATATCATCATCACTAATGACACCTTTACAAAGATGACAGAGATAATTATTAGATTGCTTGTCATTTATGAAATTAGTATTTCTCAACATACAGGGATAAAGAATGCTGAAGGAAATTTTCATTAGACAAGAATTAGAGAAGAGTAACCTTGATGTTTGAATGCAGCGGGCAAGATTGAGACTTGAGAATGTTGATTAAACAGGAAAGCAATAAAACAAAGCTCTAAGTGCTTCACAGTAAGACTTATGACTAGGTTTGTGTGAGATAGACTAATAGTGCTCTGTAGATACAAGCTTCCTAATTAGGTCTTGAAAACTAAATGAGGTAAAAGGAAATGGTCTTCCATCATCTCCAGAGTATTACATATTCATACCTTCCAAACACAACCATTTGAAACAAAATTCTAAGTCCCAGTCCTATGTAATAATCTTCTCCCGTTAATAAACACACATGTATAAATGACTAAATTCCTAAGTCTAAAGATCATCAACCAAAAAGAACTTTCTCAACCAGTTTTTCTTCTATCCGTACCATATTATCTTCCACTTCCCTTACTATCACGACTCCTCATCTGATCAAATTCTTTCAAACATGTCTCATCCTTTTCCTTTTTGTATCTTCCTAAGATTATTGTCTTCTTCCTGTAATAACACTGACCCTCTAGCCACTTACAAAATTCAATTCATATTCAATACCTACTTCAGAAATTAAGGTCCTGTTTAAGTGCTAATTGCCTCATGACGTTTTTACTGAGCTCTCTCCCCAGGAATTTCATAGAATGCATTGTGTTGGTCTACTTTCTGCTATTGTGACCAAAATACTGGACAAGAACAACTTAGAGGAGAAAAAGTAAATTTTGGACTCATGGTTTCCGAGGTTTAATACATTATGGTCAGTTGGCTCCGTATCTTTGCATGATGAGGAAGAACATCATGAGTGAAGGGCATGGTGGAGAGAAGTTCCTCAGTTCATTACATCTGGGAAGCAGAGAGAGAGTGAGGATCCAGGGACAAGACATAATTCCCAGGGACACAAACCCCAGTGGCCTTCTTCCTCCAATCATACCCCACCTATCTTTAATTATGCCCTAATAATCCTTTCATATGAATTAACACCTTAATGAGGTTACAGTTTTCATAATTTAATCATTACACCTCTGCATCTTGCTATGGGGGAGCCATGCTTCCAAAACATAAGCTTTTGAGGGAGACATTTCTAGATCCAATCCATTGGATCTAGCTTTTTTTTTTTTATAGTTGTTTGAATTAGTGAAATTTTTATTTAATATAGGAAATTTCGATAGATTATAATTGTCATGTTTTTAATCTCTCCAGCATGCTTCATAAAGAAGTACTGATGGTGCATATAGAGAGAGCAAGGGTCAGAAGTAATGTTCTATGTAAGACCCTGCATTTAGCTCTGTACTTTCACGTGACCCAGAAGGAATTGTATAACATTGTTAATATAATGTGATCCAAGGGGACTCTTCTGAGTCTCCATGATCAAAATATGATATAGAGAGGTCCAGAAATGTACATCAGCTTCAGTGATAAGACCTCAGATCTTAAAAAGTTGGTGGACCAGTACAAGCCAAGGCAAAGAACAAAGAAGGCAAATAACTCAAGAACTTTGAAAAGAAACTATTTAGATCCACAGAGCTCTTTCAATGTAATATTCAGTGGCTCAAATTCTCCTGTCACATGCCTGAGTTGCAGCCCAGGTCAGATCATTTACCTTCAGACCTTAAAGTTATCAGATGAACCTACACAGATGTATTCAAAATAAGACTCTCTCATTTATAAAAGGGTTCCTGAAGGTTCTTGAAATATGTACTGATGTGTTACTGTCTCAGGATAGAAGGACAGGAAATCTGAAAAAAACTGAGCATATATTCAAGAAAAAAGGCAACATTCAAAATTAAGTTTCCAAAAAATCTAAAATAATATTAATTCACAATTATATATCCCCAAGACCATTAATTTAGAGCAATGCTAGAATTCAAAATGGAAATCTGTTTTTAGTATATCTGAATTGTGCTATAACTCAATTTTTATCCTGCTATTCTAGTAAATAATTTATCTTTATTATTAAAAGATAATTTTTAAAGAGGTCAAGAAAAGTTAGAAAATGCATTCTTGAAATGAAAATATAAATTCTTGTTCTAACTCGTATTTGCGAAAATTAGCACCTATCTTCTAAATTTCAGATTTTTGTGACAATTATTTATTCACATCTGGATGGCTCAAACTAAGCAAAATAGAGAAGGAATGAGAGTACGACCCATACTTTTTTCTTATATCTACTTCTAATGTGTTGTCTGAAAAATTTGTTTGCCATTTATTTATAGGGGAAGAAGCTACATTGAATCTCCACTACGAGCTACAAAAAAAAAAAAAAAAAAAAATGTTTTGGGAACCCCTTCCATTACCTAAGTCAACTTAGTGATGTTGTATTTCTTTCTCTTTTATGTCATGGAGAATTAGCAGATGACCTTACATTCTACTTTCACAGAGACAGCAGAAGCCATATGAAGGGAAGTCCCTAAAGGACACTCATTATTTCTGCTTTATTACCTCCATTTGTTTCTCAGTTCAGTGTAACTGAGCCTCTTCTGAGCTTATACTAACTCCAGTGAAACCACTTAACACATATATCACAAAAATATTTTCCAAAGGACAAACTCTTCCTTTTCCCTCTGTGGTTTCCCATTATATCGTTCAATTCCCATCCACCTGCTGCTCCTGAGACACACTTTACCTTTTGGCCTTCCTACTTTAAAATATAAATTTCTCTCCTTTTATGTTTTTGATGTATATTTATAGTCCATCATTTGTCCAATCTCCAGAATTACATGTGAAATTGCTTGCTAGACATTTTTTGACCCGGTTGCTCACTCAGCTATCTCATACATTTACAAACCTCTTATCATTATTTGTTATGCCAACTTTGGTAAATTTATCTACAGAATTTACTCGTATTTCCTTATTATTAGATTCTCACATTCATTATAATTGAATGCTACAAAAGATTACTCCTAATACTTTTAGTCTACTTTTATATCTGCATCTCTATTATCCCTCAATTAATTTGGTATCTAATATTACTAATTGTGATAACAGATGAATATGATGATGATGTGATAATAATTATTGTGATTTATAATTGCCATATGGCACTCTTGTGAGTTAATCTCATTAGCTTGCCCATTTTGCAGTCATACAGACTAAGATTCAGACAGCTAAAGCCACGTGCCTATAATCTCAAACTCCAGCATTTATGCTTTTTATCTAGTTTCCTTACTAGCTTATATGAATATGGCCTAATTTTTACAATAAAGTCAAAACAATCTTCAGACTAAAAACAGATCTATACTTTTCTACATCTTTAAAACTATTTTACAATTGCAACAGTCTCAGCTAAAAATCATGTTCAACTACAGCATAAAAAATTCTCAGAATAATAACCTGTTTCCATCACTTTGAGAAACACAATGTCATAGCACATTAAATATATTATTTTTCACTAGTATTCTATGCCTCAATCATGTTTATCTATTTGAGATTTTGTTCCTTTTATTGGAATTCACTTTGCTTCCTTCTTCCTTCTCTGCATAATTCATACTTATAAATAATATATTTATAAAAAATAAAGTCAAATGTGAATTATGTCTTAACAATACCAAGGGAATATTAACCTATTTGAAATTGATTCATGTGCTTAATACAGCAAATTTGTTGGGACACTATTTTGTGCTAGGAACTGTGATAGGGTACTGAGGATACAAATGCTCAAAAAGAAATTCTCTGTTCGCCTGGGGTTTACAATCCAGTAGATTATGTAGTTTTGTAGTTCTTGAGTTGTACCAGATACTGTGCTACAATCTTTAAATATATTATTTAGCCCTTCAGACAAGCCTATAAAAGAGATATAATAAACTAATCATGATTTCTATTTTATATATTAAAAAAGAGCGACACAGTGAGTGACAGATTCTAGACTGAGTTTTTGTACACTTTTAATCCCTAAATTATGACTATTCATTTTAAAACACTACAGATATATTTTATTTCCACCCAGAGATTGAACCTGACATGAAAATGAAAATATTTAGATATGGCATTTACAAAAGACTAACAAAACCTTTTTGTACATAGATATTAAAATAAATTGGTATTTTGGAAAGCATGAACAAATGTTTGATTTTCACATATTTCAATTACTTAAACTTTGTTTCATATCCCTTATATTTGAATACTTCTTTGTACTCAAAGAAGTCTCCAATAGAGGGAGAGATATATATGTAAAAAACTAGAAAACCAAATAAATAGCATGTAATAATGGCCATACTACAGCTTTATATAATATATGATGGAAACAAAGAGGGTGAAATGAATTATCATGAATAGGTCAAGAAACATACAGAACAAGTGTCTTTAGATAATGGTTTGGAAGGTAAATAAAGAGCACAGGAATCATAAAATATTTCACACTGAGGAAGTATAAAAATGAAAAAAATGTATATTCAGAAATAGGAAGTAGACACATGCATGTTTAGGATAGAATACAGATGGCATGGCTGTTTTACAAGGCTAGAAAATTGGTCTGGAGCTCAGCAGTGAAGGTCCTTTTGTGCTAGAATAAGAAATTTGAATTTAATTTCAAAAGCACTGGTCAGTTTCTTGACATCATGTCAGAAAATGGCTTGGTTTTCAAATGTACTTAAATAGAACTCTGACCACCTGGGAACTCCCAAAGAGATAAATCATGCTCGCGTGGAGGGTCGTACTAGATTCACTTGCAGAACCCTGGTTATTGCAGACACTTCAGGCAGGAAATACAGTTCATTAAATTCTGCCTGAAGGATTGCTCAAACTATGTCTAAGAATGTTAAAGCAACACAGCATGCTGATGCAAGTGATGAATTCAGTCTTATTTGATGCAGTTCACCATTTTTAAAATGTCAAAATACTATTAAAGTTGATGAGAAAAGCACAATTTTACCACCAAAAGTTCTACCATAAAAATACAATAACACCAATTGGTACAGACTGATTATATGTGCAAATAGAAGGATTTATTTGTCCCTCTACCTTCTCTCTGTGTGAATCTGCAGATTCCCTTAACCTCTGGAAGCCAACTATAAAATAGGTGTAATTTTTGGACACATTTTTCAAGATTGTTTTATCATTAAGTGAAATAAAGTCCTTACTACAGTGTTAGACATAGTATTATTTTATTTTTTGTTATAAAACTTATTAAGTATTCAATTAGTAATGTGAATATAACCTGTGGGCTGATTTAATCAATGATTTAAATGGATATTTAGAATTATTTTTTGCTTGATGGAAGAAAAACGATCAGAATGGGATTTTGTGGTTTCAAATTAAAAGTTAGAAGTTCAGTAGAAAAATACCCTCCCAGAGCTTGAAGAAAAGAACTGGAGAAAATCATGTTAAAAGTTGATTCAGGATCATGTACAGTATGGAAAGTCCACACATACACAATGGAAAACTCCTTATTCACTAATATTCTTAGTAATGTTTTTGTTAGTTCACCTTAATATATCCGATGTTGCTAAGATAGATGGTAAAATCCAATTTCAGAATGACAGAAATAAAAATTTACATAAAAAAGCAATTTTAATTATTTTTAATTCGCATTTTTGTTTTTACTTGGACTATAATATTTCTGCATTATTATCCAAAATCTATAGTTTCTAGGTCAAAATATAATCTAAGCTAAAGTTTCTTAAATTGGTCACAATCCAAATACCCCCTCTTCTGAAACAATTACCTAAATAAAGGCACATGTTCTGGAATGACAACTATGCCAAAAAGTGTACTGTTAGGATAAGAATTCCTCCATTCCTTGTGTCTTCATGTCAGAACTTCAATTCTCTTTTTTCTAATTTGGTTTTATTTGTTTTTCTTAATGATTACTAAATCAGGAGTTTAAACAGATAAAGGGGTCCACTTTAATCTCTAGGATTCCAGATAGAAACCATTCATCCAGACACCGCTTTCCTCATAAAAGCTTATGTGGTGACATGTGATAGCAGTGGGAAACAGTGAGTTAATGAGTAAATTATATATTTCCTTAAAGTGAGATTGATAGCTAATTCTTTGTAATAGAATCAACATGAAAGCTTTTCCAACTGTGCACAACCAAATTCCAATCCTATTTTGGGGATGGAACTTGCTCCTATAATCAGTCCTAAAAGGGGGAAAATTTCCGGTGGACCTGTAAGTTTTTCACAGGCCTTCTCTAGTCAAACTGCCAGTTGCCTGTTGCTCTATAAAAGAGTCATAACCAGGGGTAGTGCCAGGTTCCCCAAGGTGTACTGCTTCATACCTGCCACAGCATGTGGCCTCTGCCACACTTTTGTAGCTGGCTGACCCCCAGCACAACAGCTAGAGTATCTAACTGAAGAGTGTTCTCTCTGTCCCATGCCCACACCAGGTTTCTTAATACTGAACTGCCTGCACACTGTTCATACATGGTCCACTTCTATCAATGACATCTTTCAATATGCTTCTGTTCCACTTGAGAGATGGGATTACTGGTATTCCTTCAAAACAGAAACCAGAAAGGAGCAAGATCCACATGTGCATTTTGAAAAAGACCCCATGGGATTCAGTACACTGACTGGATGGCAAGTCACCTGGAAATAAGACTGACTGTAACTAGTTTGAATATACCAATCATAATTTTTGCCACAGAGTAAAACAAAGTTTTACTCTGAATAGAAACTTCAAGAGAAATGACAATGAAGAATGGCGTGAAATATTTAGAAGTAGAAACACAAGGATACTAAAGAAAATGGGAAATAAACATAACTCAAAGGAAGAATACTGGAAAAATAACATACTTTGACTTCTTTCCCTTTATTTCAATTTTAAATTATTGAGACTACCATTTCTAAAACCATGCATTCCCAGAAGGACAGATTAATGGAGCTTGACAGAAGCTTAGGAAATCATCTCCGCAGCACCCAGCCCCGAGGCAGCACACGTCTAAACTATCTAGGACGGCTCATTGTCTATGCTTCTCTAGAATATCTCAGGATGCAGACACTACAACCACACTGGGATTTTCTCACCCGAACTGACTAAAAGTTGTTCTGTCACCAACAGCCAGGTTAGATATTAACAAAATTTAACCTACTCTGTGTCTTCTTAAAATTTTTAAGCGCATAGAATAAAACAAGTCCTCCCCCACCTTTCTCTCTTGTGCTCTCTCTCTCATGTATGAATTAATAGGAAATATACAAAATTTCCCAAATGGAATTAATTTTTCAGATAACTTTGAAACTAGGGATCTTCTGGGTAACAGGATTTTAAAATTTGAGATTTTTATTTTTATGTTCAATAACTTCATAACAAAACTTGTCACCTTAAACATACTGAAACTGATCTTCTTTGAATCATTTCCAGCCTATAAATAACATAGTATTTGCATGTATTCATAATACCCTTTAGTTCAATATTCAACATAATTAAAATTTTCTATAAAAATTATTCTTTTATTTTTGGAAAGGATTAGTTGGAAATCCTTTGCTTTTTCTATTAACTTATTAAACCATATTTTAATTTTTGAGTTGCAAAATATACATTTTCAGTAAGGCAATGTTACTGGAGAAAATGCAGTGGATAAACAAGAATTTCAACTGTTAACCTTGCTATGTTGATGTGGGTGTTTCATTTCTAATCTTTGAAAAAGTCTTGACTTGTCCATCAGACAGCATGTCTGCTATACTAAGATGAGATAATGGTAACCTGAAATATATCTTGTTTTCCAGCCTGTGGTTTATTCCCCGTTTTTTAGAGGTCAGATACTGCTATGGAGATCATATATATATAGAAAGATAGACAACTATTTATTACTGCAGCTGTTGTTCAGACAAATTGATCTCAGGGAATTGCAATAACATTGAACCAGCCTTGCGAACAACTACAAAAATCTGCCAGTGTCCCTAAAAAGTTACAGTTACAATCTTTCTCTTTTATAGAAAGAAATTGTAAAATAAAAAGCATCCACATTTGCAAACCAATGAGTCAATATGCATTGATTTGTGTGAAGTGAAGGAAATACCAAAATGTATGATTATAAAATTTATGAAATCATTTCTTTTGGAGATAATATATCTGAGTAACAATTCATAAACCTCTTTTCTGAAGTGAGAATTTAGTAGGTAGTAATGGTGAATAGCAGGATTCTATCTTCTTGATTATAAATCAAAGAAATAAAAAATAATCAGTTTTGATGTAATAAGTTTAGGTTGAAAATGAGGTCAAATTTCCTGACAACACTTGTTAAAATACTATGACTCCCAGGAAACTCTTAAATTGCCTTTGAAGATATTTTAAGATTTTTGCTGCATGTGATTTCACACATGTGCCTCTGTTTTGTAAAATGTTTTCTACTTTTTTCTTTCTTTAATAAAAGGTAAAGCCTTTTTGCAGAGGTACATTTCCACAAGTTCTTTACACGTTTATCATGGTCTGTGGGTCAAATATAGAAACAAAGAGGATGATGTTATTCTGATTTGTTTGTTTGTTTTTATACAGCAACTACCTAAAATAGCAGCAAAAGAACAATAGCACCAAACACCAAAAAAACACAAAAATGTCTGTTCTCCCATGAAGGCTTTTCCTAAATTTTCAGCCTTTGCAGATCTCAAGCATGGGTCTGTGACTTCATTGTTATATTTGCATAATGATCATATAAACATAAATAGTCAAATATTCAAAAATAGAATTTAATACAATCATCCTGCAGGAAATGTTTTTCACAACTTGATGATTTCTAAGAGAAGGCTAGTCTACTAGATATAAAAGGATTTTGAACAATAATCTAAACTAGTGCTTCTTAATGTGTAGTCTATGGCTCACTTTTAAAATAAAACAACCTGGAGCATATGCTAGTTTAAAAATGGTCTAAACAGGCATAACTAATAGGATCTGTGGAGACAGATATTTTTAATCTGAATTTTATTAAGAAATATAATGACTTCAATCTTTGTTGAGTTTGAAAATCATTTAAGGTCCACAGACACATTACTGAGAGTCTAGATGTCATAAATGTCACTTGGTTCTCAATACAAAGCTGAATAAGTCATTAAAAGAGAATAATCTGGCATCATCACAAGCAAATACCACAACATAGATATGAAAACAAATGTAAATGTTACTAACAGAAACTGTATTGAGTGTAGATGCACCGGAGAATGCTTCAAAGTAAAGTACTTAATTGATACTTGTTTGAAGAGGGATCAGCACAGAAAAATTATGAAGGAGGGTGAATAAAATGATGGAAAGCATTAACATAAGAAGTCACAAGAATGTGCAGGAAAATTAATTTATATTCTGGCATCATAAATTTTGAGGAAAAAAGAAATCCGGATAAAGAGATAAAGTAGCTGCAAGACATGAGAATCAATACTAATCAACTCTCATTATTTATTTTAGCTATTTTCTTGTAAGGTATTTCAAACAATCATTTAGCTAACACTGAACCATTGCTTTATGGAAATACACAGCTAGTTTCCTGATACCTTTTAGTCACAAAATAAACTTTTCCTCCTCTAAGTTGTTCTTGCCAGGTTTTTGGTCACAGCAGCAGCAACAACACAGTAACAAAAACAACAAAAACTAACACATATCCTCTATTCAACTCCTGAAAGCATAACTGTGTAAACTGAGTGAGAAACTACTATACTGATATTGCTCTATCCAATTTAAAGAAAGTCACTGCAAATACTGTATTATGTTATTATTAAAACGCTATTTCCAATATCACACATAATTCCAAAGAAAATGTCCAGACCTCCAAAATTTATAATGTCAGCAGTAATAGCCCTTTGCTTTTTCTTGAAAAATATTAGGGGATTTTAAAAACATTCAACAATAAAAATTGGAATTATATTCAATCTTCTGAGTGTGACCTTCTTACCATTTCAATTTCTTCCATAGTGTTCAGCATTTCAAATGCCCCCAGGGTACAGGTTTTAGAATGAGCTGAAAATTATGACCATGGTGATTATCATTTTTAGGGTTAATGATCTAGCAATCCTATTACACATTGTGTCTCACAAAACTCTGCTCATTGGAGTATTTCAATTTGGAAATAACCATTTAGATTAAAAAATATGAAATCCTCAGGGAAATTGTTGACCGAAATGCTGCAGTTTTTATGCATGTGAATATACATTATTTAATTAAATATGTATCAGGTTAGAGTTAAGGATATTCATATAGCATATGCATTTTATCAATTAAACCTTTTATGTATTAACTACATAATCTTTAAGTGACAGTAAATTGAACTGAAATATTCAGAGTGGTAAAAATTTTTTGGCAATAAGTGCATTTTAGTGATCAAAACTTACAACTTATTTTACCCTTTGCCCTTTAATATTACTTTCTTCAAGAAGTAATACAAGAGTGAAGATAGACTTATAGTACCTTCACTCAAAACTTTCATTCTGATCAAGTGGGATAACCAAGGAAAAGCATTGCTCCAATCACAGTACAAAAATAACTAGCCAATCAGCTGTCAGGACCAGAGCTGACAGGGCTCTGTCAAATTCACCATCGCTTATCTCAGATTTTATTCTGACATCAATCTTCCTGCTTTTTGCAAGCATATTTTAGCCAATGAGTAAAAACTACTGACCAACAGAACTCAGAGGAAAATGTTGCCACAAAAGAAATTAATTGGTAGTAAAGATGAACAGAATAACTAAAAGATATCAGTGTTAATGAAATGTTCATAGTTTGCTTTAAAAATATTTCAGAATTGTGAGGTGAAGCTCATACTGTTAGAACAATGCAATGTCTCCTTTGACTAATGGTAATCAATTGTATTATGTGAAGATCAATACTCCAAGGTGGTGTGCTAGTATGGTATCATAAAGCCTGAGCACCCTAGAGGCTATACCAAAATTTCTAAATCTTTATCTCAATCCACATAAAAAAGTTTTGCTTGTGAAGTTTTATTTGTTAGAATATAAAATGCAATCAAATGGTTGCATTGCAAAAACTAACAACTTGTTATTTAGTAGGATGGATAATTGTTATTTAATGATAGCAAGAAAAACAGTGGAAGTCATGGTTCAGAAACACTTGAAATCATCCACACATATGGTATTGAAGTAAGAATTGTGCCCTATTTCTAAAGGGAAGGCTCTGGAAGCATGATTTTTAAAGAAACCTTTGGTGAGCAGATTGGGAGCATTTCTGGTGCTAAGGCTGAATGTAGAGGCTCTTGCCTGTGCATCATTGTGAGATCATGACATGCTGGCTTTTCCTAAAAAGAGATGAAATCATCTAAAGAACAAAGAGTTGGCCTTTCACAAAGGCTATTGGAAACATTGTTTGATTATGTTTGTTTCTTAACAAAGAAAATCTGATTAATAATAACTGCTTATATGTGTGAAAAAATTTGCTCCAATATTGATTTTATATAGCATTCAGAAAGAAAAATATACCCTGGATGTTGAGGTAATATAGTCAAGGTTCAGCAATAGGATTGTGAGAAGCTTCCCTGGGTCTCAAAGGTGGGCCATGGTGTTCTTTTGAGAAAAATAAACAATCACATGGAATTACAAAATCATATGAGGAAACTCTGATCATGAGGAAATGAAAGAAAATAAATTTTTAAAAAAATATTCTGGTAAAACCCAGATAGGTACAAAGAAACTGGTCACCACACAGGTGACCAAACATTCCTTCTTGCCAATATAAGTGACTGATGATTCTTTACTAGTTATAGCCTTGGCCTCATTCTCTTCTTCTCACCTTCTGGATAAAATTAAGATGCATAAACATAGAATGATTTCCAATTTTTCCCTGCATCTAATCCAAAACAAAGCCTCATTTTCTTACACTGCTATTCCATTACCTAACAGAAACCTAGTTCCTATAAAATAAGTCCTAATACCTTCTATAACCAAAACATCCTTGGTTACACATGCATGTGTCCTCCCTGCCCTGAAGCTGGTACTCAGTGCAAATTGTACAGGTATAGGTATGTTCCTGGTGGTCTCTTTCTTGAAGATATTCTTATATCCTCCTCCTTTACTCCATGGTAAAAAACAAAAACAACACAGTTATCTACAAATAGCACTGTAAGTTGATACAATTTACAATAAATTTCCTTAACAAGGCATTTTGGAATAAATACATATATATTTATATATATATTTGATCATATATATATATTTGATCAGAGAGCTCTTGATTCTAGACTTAATCAATAATTACTTACATAATTTTCTTCAGATATTTCACTCCCTGCATTATTCAACATTAAAGCTAAACATTAAATTATCAAAAGGACTGTCTTAGTAACTTAGAAAATGAGAGGTCAATATTATAACATTGCACTACCAATTATGTTTTTTGCACTACTTCCATTCATTCTTTTTCTCTGTACTCTCATTTACTCATAATAAAGACAGAATGATCTTGAAATTCTCAGTTTGCTGAGTTTATTTCAGTTCAGTAAATATAGGAAATGTTCTTTATTTTTGACTCATAATTCATAAAATTTTATTATTTGAATATTGTTCAATTGTTTAAAAAGTACCTTGTCCATCTTTTCCCAATGATGTCAGTTGGCTAAATTCTGTGCTTATATAATTGATATCCATAAAGCAGATTTTAGTAGCCCAACTCTTTCTTGAATTGGTTCATGTTAATTTTGTTAAAGTTTTATTTTATAACAAATTACTTGCAGATGAAGTTCTGTTAATACAATGCTATCAGGTTAACCACATCCTAAGTCATTTGCATACATTTTATTTTTCATAGAAAAGACATATTGTATATAAAACCTAATTTTCCCTGAGCTATTTAAGTGCTTAGAATTGTACTAATGAATCTGTGTGCTTCAGAAAACACTTTGCTTCAATCACAGGTCATGTAAGGAAGCATCCCTCATGAAAGCCTTGGTAGAGACCCTGGGAGAAGAAAGAACCCCAGAGAGGGAGAGCTCCATTCCAGCTCCTCACCCTCTGGCAATCTTAGTTCTGCACAAAAAACAAAAACACAAACACCAGAGACAGGTCACCTCACTCAAGCCCTTAGATGCTTGGATATGCAGAAGTGAGGACATGAATGGTTTCAATAAAGGAGAGACCTTGGAGCAAAGAGAACTTAAACAGCTGAATACAGTCCTGGAAGCAGAAATGATCAACTCCCTTGCAATAAGGATTTGCTCACCATCACCGCTGCAGCCCATGACCTTAGAACACTCAGTAAATTTTTTGAAAAAAATAAACCTTCAGAATTTAATAATCTGACGTGATGAGACAATTTGGGTCTCATGAAGCCATGGGATGGAACCAAGGAAAGAAAACTATTAGGAAATGGCATCAACTTCTCTGAAACACACATAGGGAAGGAAGCAGCCATAAGATAACAAGGAGCAAAAATACAGGGATGTAGGTACCTCTTTATGGCACTATACAGGAAATGTGATTTTTCATAAGTAATGTATGTGTGCTTTCTAAGTAATCTCAATGACATTAATACAAAACTTCTGGACTTTTTCAGGACACCAGTAAATGTTATCCATACCATTATGCCTATCATGACTTTCCCAACTAGAGTAATGTCCTCCTCACTCACCACTGCCACAGTACTTTGTTGTGCATTTTCTCCATTTGAGTGCTTATTACTCAGTACTCTGGTAACCCACTTGTACATATTGTTAACCACATCGGACTGGGCACTTGCTGAAAGCAAGGGTGTGTAACGGGAACTCAATATTTTTTTAATGAGCTGGAAGAAGGAAATATGTGATTTGGAGAAAAGAGAGAGGCCTGTGCATTTTATGTATACTTGGATGCCTAGAGGCATGAGTGAGTTTTAACCTCTTCGAATGTTAAAACAAACAAAACAAAAATCACAAAGCAAAGCAAAACAAAACAGAACAAAAACTTTCATTCTACTGACCTACTCTGATAAGAGATGAAAGTGAGCATATCTGAAACAATTTAGTATTATATGAAAGCTGAAACTATGTGCTGCTATTATAGTAATAGTCAACTTCATTCTCATCTCTTTTTATAAGAACTCTTTTATTTTAATCTCTATTTTGTTTCTTAAAGAGGAAATTTCCAGCTTTTCATTGTGAATCTTCTGATTAAAATGACTGTACTAGTACTCAGCCTTCAACCAACAAGAACAAATGAAGTTAATTTAACTCTTCTAAAGGACATGTTATTTCAAATAACAGTGGAATTATATGTTTTTCCAAAATGAAACTGAAATGTTTGGTAAGAATAAAACTGTGTTTCCAGCCTCTAAATTCACATCGTATTTTAGAAAATAAGCAAACGTATTTTAGAGGAAAAATGCTACTCAATTCAAATACATCTATGATGCATATTCTGTCCTATTGATGGAGTATATTTCATTATGTACATAGCTGTTTTCCAATGTTTAATCCTTTTCTCATTCAACATACCAGTAAAAGTGTTCAAAATGTGTCAGGTGCTTTCCTCAGCCCTGACCCATATATCAGTGCCACACAAAGTCCCTTTGGTAAGGAAGGGAAAAAAAAAAAAAAATCATGCATGTAAAACGCATCATGAAGTCAGTTAAAATGCAGTGAAGAAAATTAACTCAGGGAAGGTAGGACTTACTGAGTGATAATGATATGAACAGGAGATCACTTTTTATTTAGCACAATCAGGCAGGTTTCTAACACAAGATGACATTTATGCAGGCACCTGAATAAAATGAGAAACATTTAGATCTTAGTAAGATCATTTTTGACAAAAGAATAACATTTCCAAAGGCCCTCTTACAGCAAAATTGTAATATAACAGAGAATAGCAAAGAAAAGAAAAGTTAGAACATTTGTTAAAATATTTTAGAGGTAATACAGTATAATTATCAAATTATAGCCACCTACTTTGTGACTGGGTTTGTTTTGCTAGGATACACATAGCACTCAGGTTATTATGCAATGTTGTGCAACATTATGTTTTTGTACAGAGCCGATGTTGTTCGAAGACATTTAATAAGCAATTAGGTTATGCTGGGGTGTGACGGTAAACTTCTCTACTCTTTCCTATTTGACCCCACCCAAATCTGAATTTGGAAGCAATTTTTAAGCAAAGGAGTAAAACAGAGATAAAATATATCAATGATTATTAGAAGTTGGAGGAGACCACATAACTAGTTTTTTAATATGACACTCCTGAATTAGGTAGATTTTTCCATGTCACCAATGATAGAAGAAATTCCAAGTAGTTTCTACCAAAGTAAATACGCCTTTTACAGATTGATTTTTTTTTAAAGCAGTAGAATCCCCAAATGATTCACTTCCAGAAGAATTATTTTCCAGTCCAATTTTCTTCTTTCAAAATCAAGATTAGTACTTCAACTTTCAAAAAAAAGCTTAAAGTGTGACTTGTAACTCTGTGGTAGAGTGCTTACATAGCATGTTCGAGATCCTGGATTTCATCCCCAACACTAAAACATAAAAATTAATAAAGAACAAAGAGTCATTGAAAATATATAGTGAAGGTTACCTCACATCCTAGGCTAGGAAGACCCTGATCACTCTGTCTATTCCAGCAGAACAGTACAAGTGAACAACATAATCCCATTTGTGCCATAATTGCACCAGTGATCCTACGAATTCATGTCCCCTCACGCTATAGTCCCATTTTGCTATTTTTCTTTGAAAATATTTTAAAATTCAATTTCACATATATAAAAAATGGTTTAAAAATTAGACTTGCATCATAACCTTTATGCAGCAGACTTTTTATACCAATTTAAACTATGAATAGAATGGTTTTCATTAGAAAAATGCAAATCAAAACTACTGTAAGATTTCATCTCACTCCAATCTGAATGGCAATTGTCAAGAATACAAGCAACAATAAATATTGGCAAGGATGGCAGGGGGAGGGGAAGGTACACTCATATTGCAGGTGGAAATGCAAAATGGTGCAACATTATGGAAAGCAGTATGGAGATTCCTCAGAAAACATGAAATGGAACCACCATTTGACTCAGTTGTCCCACTCCTTGGTTTATACCAAAAGGACTTAAAAATCAACATACTACAGTGATGCAGCCACATCAATGTTTACAGCAACTCAGTTCACCATAGCTAAAATATGGAACCAACCTAGAGACCCTTCAACAGATGAATGGAAAAAGAAAATGTGGCATATATATTGAAAGGAATATTACTCAGCTTTAAAGAAGAATGAAATTATGGCAATTGTTGGTAAATGGATGGAGTTAGAGAATATCATACTAAGCAAAATAAGCCAAACCCAAAAACCAAAGGTTGAATGTTTTCTCTGATATGCAGATGCTAATTCACAATAAGTGGTATGGGGGAGCTGGAGAAGAATAGAGTTACTCATATTAGGTAGAGGGGAGTGAAGGGAGAGGAAGGGTTATGGGGGTAGGAATGATAGTAGAGTGAAACAGACATTATTTTCTCATGTATATACATGACTTCATGACTGATGTGATAGTACAATATGTATAATCAGACAATGAAAGATTACACTCCAATTATGTGTGATCTACCAAAATGTATAAAATGCATTCTACTGTCATGTATAACTAATTAGGACAAATATTTAAAAATTTAAAAAATACTTTCAATTATTTAGAAAAGCATACCTAATAATGTTCTGGAGGCAAAGAAGGATTTGTAAAAGGCCAGACATAATCGACAGTCTCAACTTATTTTCATTAGGTGGTCTCCCTCTTGATATGTAGTATTCACTGTTCATTCATATTTACTCTATTTTTTCCTATTCATATATCATGAATATTATCTTTTTTTATTTTCTCCCATTCTGCTGGTTCTCTTTCACATTCTTAATTGTTTCCTTTACTGTGCAGAAGCTTTTTAATTTGATGCCATCTCATTTATTAATGCTTGACATTATATTCTGAGCTTTAGGGATCCTAATGAGAAAGTCGTTGCCTGTGCCCATATTGTTGAAGTGTTGGCCCTATGTTTTCTTCTAGAAGTTGCATTGTTTTTGGTTTAATTACTTTTGATCCATTTGGATTTGATTTTTGAACAGGGAGAGGGATAATGTTCTAGTCTCATTCTTCTACATATGGATAATGAGTTTTTCCAGCACCATTTGGTAAAAAAGGCTGTCTTTTCTCCAATGTGTGTTTTTGGTACCTTTGTCAAAGATGAGGTGACTGTGGGGGCTGGGGAGATAGCTCAGTTGGTAGAGTGCTTAACTGGTAAGCATAAGGCCCTGGATTCCGCCATGAAGAATGATAAAATTATGGCATTTGCAGGCAAATGGATGAAATTGGAGAATATCATGCTAAGTGACATAAGCCAATCTCAAAAAACTAAAGGACGAATGATCTCGCTGATAAGTGGATGAGGACATATAATGGGGGGTAGGAGGGGTTAGCGTTAGGGTTAGGGTTAGATTTAGGGTTAGGGATAAGGAGGGTGGTAAGAATGGAGGAAGGAAGGACTGTATAGAGGGAAAAGAGCGGTGGGAGGGATGGGGGGAGGGGAAAAATAACAATGAATCAAGCAACATTGCCCTATGTAAACTTATGATTTTTAATTAAAAAATTTTTTAAAAAAAGGATTCATAAAGAAAAAAAATTAAAAAAAATAAAAATTGAAAACCTGCATGGTGCTGGCATAAAAACAGATATGTACACCAATGGTACAAAATAGAAGACACAAAGATGAACCCACTTAGATATACAGTCATCTGATTTTTTTTGGGGGGGTGCTGGGGATGAATATTATCTTTAATATCTGTTATTCTAACTTCTATAAACCTGCCTTAATCTCACAGGTCAATACTATATTTTATCACTTTTCCTTAATAGTGTATATTAAAAGTTTTTTCATATGGATAAAGCACAGATAGTGGGGCATTACAACTTTGTTCATAAAATTGGTTCAATTACATCCAAATTCCTTATCTAATCTCCTCAATTAAGCGGAATTCATTATGCAGTATTTTGTATGAGTTCTTTGGTTATTTTGTTTACATCACAATATTTTCCTAGCTCTTTAAAAACAGGAAAAAAGTCTACTTTCTTTTTTAAAGTGGGAAACATTTGCCTCATATTTGTGCATAATTATATGTTCCTGCCAAAAGCATGATTTCCTCCATTGTTACAAAAACTCCTACAACCAGTACTTAATTTCCATTCAGACTTCCTACTTTATATTTAGTCACGAATTTCATTTTTATCAAATGGCACATTTATATTTGCTATTCTCTGCTTTGTGATCATGTACATTATGTCAAATTTTATCTAATTCCTTCACACTCAATTAGATGCAAGAAAAAAATAGCAGGATAGCTTAAGATTTTTAGTGTTTAAAATATGTTAATCATTTCAATGGTGCAAACATTTCTAAAAACATAAATTTTTTTCAGATACAATATAATGACCAAAGTAAAATGTAATTATTCTTTAGTGTACACAATAAAAATGTACTTCCCAGAAAAAAACCTCTTAAACATTATGTATTTAAATAAATGGAAAATAATTCCTGAAAAATAAGATGACATTTACGTATATATTTTAACACCAGGTAGAAAGAATTTAATCACATCAAACACATATACATAAAATAATCATGCCCAGATCTCTTAGTGACCACCCCATAAGAAAAACAGGATTCACATTTGTTTTATATTTTTCAATGCAAAATTGCAATGTCACAGGTTAACTGTTCCCCATATTCATTTTCCCTTTAACTAATCATATTAGAAATTTCAAATCTTAACTTATCTCGTGCTCTTCAGAAAAAATAATGAATTGCACTCTCTCTATAAGGATAACTACATTACTAAGTACTGACCAGAGCAGAAAAACTATGTGAATTTCCTGTTGTTTTTCAGTGGAAGTAGACTTGCTCTCTACCTTCACTAATTAGAACACAAATGAGGTGCAGAAATCTCTGGACGTTGTGGCACTCACCTGTAATCATAGCGACTTGAAGGCTGAGGCAGGGGTATTGCCATGTTTGAGGCAGGACAGAAGCCAGTATTGGAAATGGAAGAACATTTAATCATATTCATTGCTGAGTGTTAAGCACTGTTCTGAGTATTAGATAATAGACTGTGAACAAAATAGACAAAAATTTACAAGTCCGTGTAGCATTTATGCAAGTGCATATAAAAAAGAAGTACTTGCTGGTGTGGTGGGGCGAGTCTGTAATCCCGTCTACTGAGGAAGCTGAGACAGCAGAATTGCAAGATCCAGCCTAGGCTCTGAAACCTCACAAGACTGTCTCCAAATAAAAAGGACTGGGGATGTAGCTCAGTGACAGAGTGCTCCAGGGGGTTCAATCTCCAGTGAAGGTTTTGGGGAGTGGGAGGAAGGAAAGGAAAAAAAATGTACTATTTATTGATGTGGAAAATCATAAGGTCATCTCACCATGACGTGTCACCTTCATATAATAGTTCAAATTTCTCTGCTTTCTTTTCCTTATCTGTATTCAAGTTTCTTCCTCTCTAGGCTGTGCACTAAGCCAGGGAAAACAGCTATGAGGGGCTGCTAACCTCTCTATAAAGTTCACATCATATAATTGCATTTACCATCTTGCCAGGAAAATAACCTTTCCTCCATTCCCAAATTATTCACCACGGAGCACAGTGACTTAGTGACTAGGGTATGGAGCTCAGGATATGGACACAGAATACAAGTTTTGCTTACAGTCTTATAGATTCTACCATGACAGAATTGCATTATGCATACTCAGAGCATTATAGGAGAGAGAAATGAGCTTATTCAGCTCTTGTTGTTTGGTTTGTATTATAGACAATAATAATGCATTACAGTATGAAAACATTCAAATTTGTAATTGTTAATGAAAATATTGCATACATAAAAATAGCATACATTCTTTAAGTAAATACCAAGCCTTGTAATATTACAGAAGAGTGATAATTTTGATTTTGGAAGTTGTTCTGTTTTTTTAAAAAGCAATTAAAGTAATGTGAATACATGTTTTTTGAGGTAAATATCTGGGTCACAATATAATTTTCTCTGAAAATGTCCATTCATTCCAAATGAAGCTTTGGTTAATCAATAGATATCATATGTTATAACTGGTATGGTTGATGCTATTTCATGTTTATTCATTATGTAGTACATAAATGTTTCCTAAAATAGCTCGGAGGAGTTTATGTTTGAGTACATTTGCCAATATGGGTATAATTTTGTATGTATTTGTGTTCATGTGTGTTTATTTTTAAAGTAGAAAACTGATATTTGTGAAATAAAACATTAGATCTTAAGTTGTTCTGTGTCCATTTCTGAAAATGTAATTTTATTTATCTTTATTTATTCTTTGTCCCTTCAACTTTAAATTTATCCCATGTTATATATTTTGTAAGCCAGATCACAGATGAAGAGGTACCATGTCTATTGCAGGCACAACTTTGTTCCCTTAGTTTTACTCTGAACTTCCTAAAGGGATTAGAGATGTAGAACTTTGTGTGCTCTCTGAAGAAGAGGCAGTTCTTTTGCCTTCAAAACATGCTAAATTAAAATAGGAAAATCTGTGCCTGAAATCTATTTTGAAATTCAACACATTTGTGTTTGAATTAAATAATGAACATAACCACGTTTATATATCTACTTATTACCTAAATACTTACTTGGAATAAGTGATTTAATTGGGTCTACAGTGTGAATGAAGACTGATCATTATTCATTTCGTTTGGAACAGGAAACCATTTAAACCATTTTCCAAAAGTCATTCACACTTTCAAATCTCAAGCACACACTAGGACCTGCATTCTTTTTTTTTTTAGTTAATTAATTTATATTTTTGTTACTGGGGATTGAACCCAAGAACACTTTACCACATCCCCAGCCCTTTTAATATTTTTAATTTACTTTTTTTTTTTTTTTTTATTTTGAGAGGTCTCACTAAGTTGTTTAGGGCCTCACTACATTGCTGACACTGACCTCAGACTTGTGATTCTCCTGCCTCAGCTTCCAGAGAGGTTGGTGTTATATGCATAAAACCACCAGGCTTGGCCTGCTTTCTTAAGTAATAAATTATATTATGCAAATGTTAGCATTTGGTGTAGCAAGATGAATAAACTGAAGAGTCTACGTTTATATCATAATTGCATTGCTTTACAAAATCACTGACTTCAAATTTCAATGATCATCTTTAATCTAATGAGATGCCAAAATACTTTCCAAATACTCCCATTTTCTATCTTCAAATGATTTCACTTATTACCACCAACTTCATTAACAAGAATGTGTGACTTTTTTTTTTTTATTATTCTCTTCATACTCAGTGATATTTAGTCTTTATCCAGACACTGTATTAGTCCAGACTGGAATACCCTTGCAGTCATGTGTAACTACTCAATGCTTCCTGCTCCAAATCAGGAGCATGTATCCTATATGCCAATCACACTGTGCTCTCTGCACTTCCTCTTAATATACCATGTAGCAGGAGGTGACAAGCCATTTTCTATAAAGGACTATATATAATATTTTTGTCTTTGCAGGTTGGTGAAGTAGTACTTAAAGTAGACATAGACAATAATTAAACAAAAAGCAAAGAAATGGGTATAGTTATGTTTCAATGTGACTGTAATGACAAGAACATGCAGTAGGCCAGTTTAGTGAATAGATCAGTATTTTTGACCCTTGCTCATAAATCCCATGCCTTAAATGCAATTAAATTTCCTTTAAGCTTATTAAGAGGCCCTGGTTATTTTTAAATTCCAAAACCAATCCACTTCTCTGTGATGACTCAACCAGTTTCCTCTTTATCTGATAAGCTATATTGTTCTGTCTTTGGCAGTTGCCCTGGATACAAGTGCATTTTTAAATAGTAGTACAAACACAGTACGCCAATATTTTGGCCACTTGTGTGAGTGTGCGATTACCTTTTTGTTTTCAACTTGTTTATTCACCATGACATCCCACATATCCAATATGATTTCTTATAAATTTGAAGAATTTAGACACACACACATACGTGTAAAAAATAAATACTTTTATAATTCATTTAAAAGCCATGTACATACATTTACACACATATGTGTATATATATCTACATATATAAAAATTTATTTTAAATCTATATATATAGATAGATTTACAAAATAAATGTGTAGGTGAACATATATATGATTCTAAAATGTTAAAAAAGCATCTACAAATGTGCAGGTCTGGAAATGTTATACAGAAAGTTTTAACTGAGATCGCATCTACACAATGCCAAAGCATCAAGATTAAAAGCAAAACATTCAGTCAACCATGATACTGTTTCCAAATATCTACATGCTTGGCATTGGAAAAGGAAAATGTTTAGATGATGGATGTTACTTTTCATTTTCCATCTGGATGTTTTGGCTTCATGGAGACAGAGTCTCTGACAGTCAACATTGATGACAAAACAATTTTAGGTTTCAGATTTGGTTTTTAGCCCACCCACATGGAAGTAAACAGATTAGTTTGAAGAAGAGAAACTGTTGAATGTCTAATCACATTTATGCTTTCAGCCATGAGAAATCTCTGAGGAATGATGATCTGCATTTACATCTTCCCTAACTGTAATTCTACCCTGCTTCATACAAGATAGTTTGCCAGAAAAGATCCCTGGCTCAATTATCCAGACATATCAGGAATCTCCAGTAACACCCTTGTCAGGCTGGGGCCCCACAAGCTGTGGACAGGGGAGAAGCAGTTCTCTCCACTCGGTTCTACCCTGAGAATTAACTGGCCACAATTCTCTTCACATTTTTTTTTTTTTTTGACAGCTATGGAATTTATTTGGGAAAAATGGGGTTATGGTGGACTACAAGGAGATATCATTTTTTGTTCATTTTAAAAGGGCCTTTAATTCTGCTGTGTATAGAAGCCAACAGAGACAAGAAAGACATGGAGAGTACCAAATATTATTTTACAAAACAAATATACTTAAAATCTCTGAATCTTTTGGAA
The DNA here is from genome assembly GCF_902686455.1 of Sciurus vulgaris. Taxonomy (NCBI): domain Eukaryota; kingdom Metazoa; phylum Chordata; class Mammalia; order Rodentia; family Sciuridae; genus Sciurus; species Sciurus vulgaris. The sequence goes on along the minus strand of NC_136464.1, from coordinate 107,446,866 downwards.
CTTTAGATTGACTTCAGAGTGTGAAACAGAATTATCAGAATATGCATCTCAGTAAACAGTTACATAGCATTTTTAAAAGGTTGATGAAATATTCCTATGAACACAGGTACACGTACCACACATACATATGCAAGAGTAAAATTGAATTTACACGTACTACAATATTTATATGTATGCATGCAAAAATTTGTACATGCATCTAAATATCACAACTGAGATATTGTAAGTGAAACTAAATTTAATATATACTGCTGTTTAATACATACTGTTTTAAAATAATCTTATCAGATAGCAATAGTTTTGGTAGAATAGTTATATTTAAGCCATATATATCTTTAAATAACAACAGTAAAATAAATTAGAATTTGTGGCTTAATTTTTTCCAGGATATTGAAAATATGAAAATTTTATTCCTTCTGATTGAAATATAGCATTCAGTTATTTTTAGTCTTCCTAGCAGCCTTAGGAATTTAGAAATCTAGTCTCATCCCTTCAGAGAGTTATAAAAAAGAAACTTCTATCTTGAATTACATAACTTACTATCTCCTTAGGTAGTGGATGTGATTGAGTGTAGGGGTGATTACACCTACAGGTATGGTAAGTGTAATTGGTACTAATAAATAAAAATATTTTTTAAATTCTAACATAAGCAATGGTGGTAATTGGATTACTGAAAGACCAGTGAGTATTGTTTATAACAGGGAACTTCTAAAGCTTCATATTTTTCTATGTGATTTATATTGTGTTATTTATTAGAGATAGACTGTCTTACATTTATATACAATAAATTATGAAGTTACTAAAAATTTTTAGCATAAATACTCTGACATATTTTAAATTTTATGGTTCACTCAATATCTATTGAAGATATAATCTCAGAATTTGGAACATTATTAAACCATTTGATTTTTAAGTTAATTTTCATGTCTAAGCTTTTATTGTTCTTATGCGCAAAAGGTTAACATTAATCTGTTACCATTTTTTTCTTGGAATAGAACTGAATATCATGTTTTCTTATTACTCAGCATGCTTGTGACACCAAATAGCACAGAATGCAATCTTTAATGGCTTGATTTCTGTAGGGATTTTTTTTTTTTCCTCACCTAACAAGACTTGACATAGGGCAACTGGTTAATTCAGTGTTTTGAGAATACATTATAGGACATAGTTTGCTTATTTCTGTTAGTTAGTTCCTCTCATGACCTAAAAATTCTCTTGATATCAATATCTAGAGGTTTCAAGGGTTATGAAGAGTTTGACAACAAAGTTCCGTGCCTAGCACCTTCATCAGTAAAGCTTCATTACTCCTTTACCACTCTTACATTCCAGTCTTTGTAGGTAATGTACTATTGTTGGATGATCAGAAGATTTTAGATCCTTGAAAGGTCTAGTAGGTGACTTGAGAAAGAAAATGAGTCTCTACAAATCAGTCCCTTTGTGTATAAAGGAACCTAAATATAAACTTATTAGGCATTTAAATGTTACGTAAAACAGTTCTGTACAAAGAAGGGTTTGGCTTTTAATAGGCAGTTTCATCTTTAATTTTATAAAATGAACTTTATTAAAATTTTCTTTTTTGATTTAAATGATAAAATTTTAATAAAAGTCTTTATAAATGAGTCCATCCTTCACATTTCCTAGAATTTCACTGGCTTTTGTAATGTCCGATCCCACATAAAAAAAGCTTATCATGTTTGAGTTTTCATCTCTCTCAAAGCTTGGCCTACTTTCAGCAAATAGAAGTTCTAGCAACCCAGTAGAAAATCTATTCTTCTCTTCATCAGCGAAGCTGCTATTTTGATGTCACTTTGTGGGAATACCCAGGTTACACAGATTGACTGTGCCTGTCTTTTCTCTCTAAGGTTGTACATTGTTGAAACATTTTTCATTTCCCCAGAGGTAAGATTAATATGAGTGACAGTTGATGTCTGGAATTTTCATATTTCCTCTTTTCCACACCCTTTTACATGTCCTCCTTTTTGTCTTTCCATTTTTATTTCAGATAATAACTACCTTTTTTTCCTTTTTGCCATTCTAAGGAAATATTTTTATAATGGATTTTTGCAATATAATTATGCCAAATGTTTTGATATTCACCATACTTTACTTAATATTATTTAAATGTTACTCTTTAGTTTCATTGGTCTTTGGCTCTCAATTCCACGTACATATTTTCTATAAACCATATAGCATTGCTGCTGGAATTAAGCAAGAATGTTAGTTCTGATGCATGTTAAGTTGGATTTGCCTGCCTGATCAGGGGTAGGTGTGTCCAAGGCAGCAGTCCCTAGAAACCTTTTGTATTCCTTTGAGTGTACATCCCTTTGGTGGAATTTCCTACCTAATCAACCTCAGCCAAATTCAGGATCCACAGTGTCTCTTCCCTACATCTATCTTACTAAAGTCATATAAAATTTTAGGACATGTAGCTCTAGTGTTAAGAAAAGGTAAAGGGAAAGAAAGCTCTAGGCATATGTTATTGATAGAGATAATATGCACAAGGGGAGATAACAAACTTTTCTTTAAAAAGTTTTTTTGTTCTGATAGGCATAGCTATATGGTGGGCTATATCATTGCTAAAGCAAAGGGGACAGTAAAATACCAGGTCCTTCAATACTTCTTTTGTCTTTCCAAAATACCTAACCAAGTTAAAGTAGCAATTAGAGCAAGTTTGGGCTGGAAAGTCCAGATACATACTATCTTGAAGGACCCTGGCTTTCTCTTATATACACTGAGAACTAGGGCAAGTTACTGCATCTGTAGAAAGCTAGTTCCCTGCATGTACACAAGGACAACTGCTCCTTGAGATGCTGACAAGACAAACCAACTAAGCAAGCTAAAGACGATAATCTCACTTCTCCTGCAGTCTAAAAAAAATTTTTTTTTTAAAAACCCTCCATGTGGGGACAGGCACTGTGGAAATGATCCATGTGACTCATCCAACTTGTTGCCACTGGACAAAATTCAGAGATAGGCAAAGCACAGTGATGGATAGAGGTGCTATCTGTCAGCCTATCACCACTGAAGCCTCTTTAGAGCATTTGATCTCTTGTAAGCTTTCCCTAATAAATAACATATCTCCCATGCTGTCTCCAGGCACTTCCTTTGACCTGTCTGTAACCTATCCCACTTCCCTGGAATAAATGGGCATAAGAGGAAAGGTCTCAGGCTAGAAATCAAGAGCTTTGGGATGACTCTCCCCATGCCACATAATACAGATGTGAAACACCAACGAACATGAATTTAAGAATTCTAAATTTAAATCTTGCTTTTGTTTCATTAAAGGGTGCAATCTCTTAAAGAAATAGTATAGAACCAGTTTATTTTGGAATTTCTTCTCTTGATTTATAGTTTTAAATATTTAAGTAGTAGTATGTTTGCCTGTGTTTATATTTCACCAGGGCTCCCAAGTGTGAGTTATAGGCTTGCTTGCATGTCCTGATTCCATTTTCCTTTAAGAACTGTAAATTCTACTGAACATATTATTTTTTAGGCCTATGTGTAACATATTCTACTTCCCAAGAGGAATCATTTTGTCATTCTGAAGAGTGAAGACACTAGAGGCAGACCAGGTGTGGTCAAACCTCCTTGAATGAATTATTCATGTCATAAGTCCTCTGTGTCTCAATCCCCCATAAATAAAATCTTGACAATAGTTGTACCTATCACACAGAAGTCCATAAAGACTTCATGAGTTAATATGTTACCAACATGGAACAGGATTTGGATAGGGAAAATGCTATGTAAATTTTGGTTGTTTTCATTGGGTGATTCATTTTTTAGTTTTAATTATCATTGTCTTTAAGTAGGTATCATAAGTATATGATGAACTGGATTTCATATTTGTAGTTGTTTCTTCCTGAAATTTTATTTAACTATGTTCTTCTTTTATTGAACAAATCAACAAATTGTATCTTAAGGGGAATAAAAATAAACTTAAGAGTTCACTCTGTCTCAAAGAAGATTAAAAGTTCAGACAAACAGAATTGATACTCAGGGAATAATAATATGGACAAGCAAAAGAGATAAACAGTGACTGAAAGTTTGTATAATGAGCTCTAACAACTAGAAGAGTTAGGAGGAAAGTTAGAAGTTAGAGAAAATATCTATATACTTCATTTGTAAACCAGGTGGGTATGGTAAACACACACACACACCACACACATATATGTGTATGTATATGCTAACATTTTCTCAAAATTTCTTCTACCTGAAAAGATGCGTTATTAAGTAGGTAGATAAATGAAAACAAAAAAAATTAATGAGACTACCATGTTGAACTTAAAATATCAGGATTCAAAATTGAGGAAAAAATCTGAGATCAAATCAAAAGTAAAAATAAAAATCATGCATAGACATTTAAAAAATGATTGCAACTTAAATCCATCATTTCGTAATTTTGAGATTTGTGTTCATGGCATTAGATTCCCAGATATCTTCATGTTTCTTTTACATCAAAATATAACATTGTTTAAAATGCTGAAAATATCTACAAAGTAGTATTGTTAATTTCCATAGAAAACAGCATGTCAAAAGAACATAAAGGATTTTGTATTCACAAAACTTTAATATAGAGTTTGTTCAACTTGTCCTGTAAAAGTATTCAATTTGTTTTGATGTTTTTTTTGTTTGTTTGTTTGTTTGTTTGTTTTCTGCCTGGGACTGCTCTTAGGGAGGGATCACACTAGATAAGGAGACCAGAGTCCCCATCAGCAGCAATCTGAAAATGGCCCAGAACTGTGGGTAAGAGGAGGGTGCAGGGTCGAGGCTAGAGGAAATGGAACCATACGCTTTGACTATTGGTCTGGTGACAAGGTCAAATTCAGAAATCACTGCTAGAGAATCAGAGAATCTTCTAGAAAGGGCATCCGGGTTCACCACTGTCAGGGAAATGGAAATTTCCCCCGACTTCCCGTGCCCTGCCAACTATTTATTTTGAAAAATTCCAATCTTAAAAGAAATTGAAAGAATCATACAATGAACACCTCTGTTCACATTTCTCCACCTTTCTTTTCTTCTCTCTCCCTTCAACCATTTGCAAGCAAATCACTGAGATCGTGACTCTTCACCTCTAAATCTGAAGTAGGTCACTCTCAAGAATAAGGATTTTCTTTTTTTTTTTTTTTCTCTTAAGTGTATTTTTTATTAAAATATTTTTACAGACACATTTTGATTCATTGTACATAAATGGGGTACAACTTTTCATTTCTATGATTATATACAATGTATATTCACGCCATTCATGTAATCATTTGTTTTTGTTTTATATTAGTCTTTCTCAAATTACTTGGAATATTGATAATAGGAAATGTATTATTTAGCTTGCATATATTACAGAACTCAAATTATGCTGCTGTATATTCAGTCTGAATTAATAAATATGTACTTTCTGGCAAGGGGTTATATAGTTGGTAATCTTTCTACCTAATTGAATCAATTTATATTTTTCCTACAGAAATTCCATGCATACCCTTTATTCTCTTTCTGATGAGTGAAATGTATAAAGAGTAAAGGTAAAGAAAGTACACAAAATTATAAACCTACCAGGAAGTTCAGGTAACCCAAATGAATTATTCTATGTGGGGACTGTGTGGATCAGAATACTTGCCTTTGCAAGCGTGGAAATAAATATTACATTCCAAGTAATTGTGGTTTTTGAAGATGCAATGTTGGGCATATCAAATATCTCAGGTTTCCCAAAAGAAACCAGAAACACTGAGGGATTTTCAAACTTGATTATACTTCCTGATACTGTCAAAGGGACTTGAAATTAAATAAACTCTATGCCATTTGTAATCATGCTTGATTTGCATTATTTTATTTTAATGAGATTAAATACTGTATATTTGATTAAAATAAATAAATGGACAAATATTCACATATTTAAAATACACGGGTCACCTAACCTATGCCACTTAGGGTATTTGGTATCTTTCTAATGGCATAACTCACAAAACAAATACTTTAAAATTGTGTAACATGTAGAAATATGTGTAACTGATTTGCTTTATTTGATTGTCATAGTTTATCTCAATATTCTTCACTCACCACTATTCCTTATTAAAAACTTCAACTCACTTGTTGTATAGACTGATTCAGCTTAGTTAGATGATGTTTTGCCAAACTGTAGATCTCTAGATGAATTCAGATTGCCACCTATATTTTAAGTTTTTGGAAACAACCCAACTTTCATATTGTCTGTGATTGTTATCCTGCTATAGGACTGGATGCAGTGCTTGTGAAGTGATCATGTGAGCCACAAACTGAACATATTTATCCACTGGCACGCTATAGGAGATGCTTGCTGATCCCTACTTTAAGGTAAATCACAGGAATATGAATTTAACAAAGGTTCTCTTAAGTGGCTGTCATGATCAAACTAGTTTGGCTCTTTCTATTTATTTTCATATGCCAACTTAATTATCAAAGTGCTTTGCAAGTAGTAGACTGTTGTTGAGTGATATGAGACAGATCAAACCTTGGAATACTGATCAAATCAATGCACCCATGTTAAAGGAATAATTTCCTACCCATCACCTCTCAAAGGATTTCAAATAAAATGTCTTAAAATCCCTAAGTTTACTCCTATTATTTTCATGAAAACAATTTCAAAAAGAAACTTAAAAGAAACCATGCACATTGAATTAGCTAGTTTTTATTCATCATTATCCAACTTTGACTAAATAAGGATGAATCAATTAATGTGGAAATCTTTCTTAGACATATGAAAATCAAAGTAAAAATGTACAAAAGCAAAAGCAAAATATCAGACACATTCTTAAAGTTTCTGTCACAGGGTTTAAAAATGATATCTTTTATTTCTTTTTGAAATAACTACACTTGAAAAAACTAAGTGTAGACAAAACTGGATAAATAAAAGTATTTAAAAATTTGAATTCCAGAAGATATTTAAAACCTTAACATTTTAAATGTAAATATAAATGAATATTTATTTTTCAAAAATTCCTTAGTTTTATGTTAAATTCTCACTTAGTATAAGACATAGGGTTTCACCATCTTTATTTTTCCTATGATTTTTATAATTAATTTGCAAAACTTTTTCTGAAATACATTTTCAGAAATATTTGCATCATATTTCCTTCTATGTGCTTAAATAACAGTGATGTCAGCACATAATATCTAACTATGTGCCTGGTACTTTCTAACTATTCAAGTGAGACATTTTGTTATCTACAGTTACTTACTACATTAGAACTGTCTTTATACTCATTTATATAAACATAATTTTTGGAAGAATAGAAATAATGGTATTATTTACGTAGAATTCTAGTACTTAGGCAGCAGAACAAGGTTTGAATCAAAGCACTTTGACCTTGTAATGTAAGTTTTTAGATATCATCCAAACTTTTATTGCAAAGACACTTTCTGTCTCCTCATCAAGATTAGAAACTGAGACTTTCTCTATAATTCCTTTTCCTAGTCTGTCTGTAGTCTTGACCTTACAGAGTTAAAATGGCTATGTCTTAATGTCAGCTTTACTAAAACAGTAGTGCCTACATTGCTTACCCTGTCAGGAACTTCAGGAAACAAAGAGAACTTATTTTCCTGAGTTTGCAATTAAATGATTAAAAGAAACAAATACAGGAATACAATCACACAACATTGAAAGCTGTCCTATCTGTAGAAGGTACTTATGGTATTGTGTTCAGCACAACTACGCTAACATAGCATAAAACCCTCCATCCAAGACAGCCACCGTGTCATGAGCTGGGCCTTGAGCTATAGTTATTTAGGTTAGAGATGACTATTAGAAAAAAACAAAACAAAACAAAAAAACTTAGACCATCTAACACCCTTCTACATTATGACTAGGAATCTCAATAATTAACTAAGAATTCTTACTTTACCTTATTTTTTGTTTTAAAATACAAAACTAATTGCTGCCATGTGTCTGTGTATTTTAATGTGAATTCCTGTCTTTAGTTTTTCTTGAGGTCCCTGAAAGTCTGCAACTTAATTACACTTTGAGTTATCCAATATCTTTACAAAGATTCCAAAATGATATAGTTGCACATCACAATTAGAATTTAAGTATTCTGACTCACTCTTTGCAAAGAGCAACTACCTTAAAAGAAACCAATACAAAGAAACTTCATGTTGGTTCTAGTTTGAAGAAAATAGTTCTACACACTTTGCTCTAGGTCTCTGTCCAAACAAGACAAAGACCCTTCAGACACACATAAAGAATCTAAGTTAGTAAACAGAAACCTGGAGTTGAGTTTGGACAAAGATAGCTTGTTTTGCGGTTAATTTGAGTGAAACTTAAGAAAAAAAATGTAGAATGAAAAGGAACTTGTATCTGAGTCACAGATAACCACTAAACACACTAATTCTAGAATAAACTAATGATGTTTTTGTTTTTAAGCAATGTACATAGAGTCCAAATATTTCTACAACAAGTGTATTAAAACCTGACAGTGCCCCGTTCATTCCAGAATCAAAGGATTAATTTTAATCCACTTCTTTTTTGTAGTTACCACCCATCAAATTGGAATGTCTAATAAACATAGCAATTATTTTCTAATAATATCTTTTTGTGTTTTTAACTCGTAAGGTCTTATCCTACCTGCGTTAAATGTTGAGATCAATTTTCTTTGTAGATGAAAAAAAGGCTTCAGTTCACTAATTCACTATATTCTTCGATATTCTGCTTTTTAATTCTTCTAGGCAGGAGTGGTATGTTAATTATGACATTATCAAATTAAATTCTTGAGACCATCCTGAATGAATAAGCTGAGAGGAATGACTGAAAAGCAATCAGTATAGTAATTTCATCTCTGCATTACTTTGGCAGGGAGTCTTGTCATGAGTCATGTCAATCAGTCTGAAAAGTGGTGAAGAATTTCCTTGGCAAGTAACTATTTGAGGATTATTTATGGACTACCAGTGCTATTAGATGAAGTAGTAAGTCCTGCAAGGTTAATGAAATTTCAGGAAAATCTACAACACTGAATCTTAAAGGAAAACTCTTTTACTTCCCTCAGATTCACTGGAAAATGGGAATAACTCTGCATATCTCTGAAGTAAAGTATACCTAGTGATCCCAATTATGTCTTTATTTATTGCTATAGGAAGACTCATAGTTATCAAGAAGTAAAATTCCTTAAACAGATGAATACATCTAGTCAATACCTGCAGGTGTAATTTATATGATATTTGAAAACAATTTTATCTACATATTATTCTCACATACTTTGAGCACAGATATATGTTTTATTAGAACTCAATCTTTATCATTATTCAGTAATTCTTCTCAATAAATAATCAATAGTATGGAGGTGAGAATTTTTGCACAAGAGGTTCTATTAAAATATGAAGCACTTCTATGTCTATGGACATCTGTTAAATACTCAAAAATTATACTTGTCTTTGAAAAAGACAAAACATTGGTACTGTTTTTATTAAGACTGTTTTTCTCTTTTTGTTGATATCTTAATTATTTTGTTGTTATTAAGCGAGTGTAACTTTTCAACCATTCAGTGGCAGACTGGAGATAAGAAGACCTAAGACAAATCAGCCTGCAGTGATGTTCCAATTAAAATAAGTGGAACAGATTCAATTCCTGTTTAATCACAGTCACATTGACACTGGTAGGACCTTTTATGATAAGTCTGATGGACCATACTTAACATAGAAAGTCTTAAAACTAAATGGATAAATATCTCCCAAGTATTCTACTATTGGCAAACTACTACTAGATTAGAGAAAATTTGTGTCTGGCCACTCAATTTTTAAGGCACTTCTTCCACAAACTACTAATATAGAATTCTGGTTGTTATCACCATCCAGCATATTTAGGTGGCAATTCGTCAATAATGGAAGTAATTCCATATGTATGTTTAATACTCATGCAACACTTTTTTTGTTCCAAGGACTATACTCAACTCTCACCTCATTTGACTCTCAAAACAACCTACCGGGTTTACTTTTGCTTTATTTATCTGACTTCATATCCTTAAGCACATTTGCCATGTTTATTTCTAGTCCATTACAGTGGGTTTCTTATGAATACTGGAATACACAGTTTTCTCACAATCTTGTTGATTCTATTCCCTTTCCTGGAGTGTTCTTGTATCATATTTATGTTCCTCTATTATTATAGAAAATGATAGTTCCTTCAAATGTACATGCTTTCAGGTACCTTGTGCTTATGGCAGAATTTTTGTTTCTGTGACCAAAAGCCCTGACAAAAACAGCATAGAGGAGGAAAAATTTATTGGGGTTCATGGTTTCAGAGTTCTCAGTTCACAGATGGCTGACTCCATTGCTCTGGGCTTGAGGTGAAGCAGAATATCATGGAGAAAAGGCATGGTGAGGGAAAGCAGATCAGAGCATAGCCAGGAAGCAAAAAAAGCAAGATCTACTCACCAAGGACAAAATATAAATCCCAAAGGCACTATTTCTTCAGATATACCCTTCCTACCTATAGTTATGGTCCAATTAATCCATATCAGATGATTAATGCACCAATTAGGTTAAGTCACTTATTACTCAATCATTTCACCTCTAACATTTCTTACCTTTTCTAATGCATGAGTTTTTAAGGAACATCTCATATTGAAACCACAACATTCCACCCCTGACCTGCAAAAGTTCATGCCCATTTCACAATGCAAAATACATTTAGTCCCTTTTCAAGAGTCCCAAAAGTCTTCACGGTTTCAGCATTATCCAAAAGACCAAGCCCAAGGCCCATCTGAGACTCAAGGCAAATTCTAAGCCTATAAAAATTATAAACAAGTTCCATATTATCAATACATAATGGCATAGAGTAATATTTCCATTACACAAGAAGGAAAAATGGACATAGACATATGGAATAAAACCAAAGCAAGACCAAAATCCAGTTGGGCAAGCAAGTTTTATAGCTCCATGTCCAGCATTTGCAGCATATAGCATCACAATTCCTCTCCAAAGGACTTATGAAGCTCCATGCTCATGCTTTGCTGTTTGCAGCCCACCTGGCCTCTTGCTTGGCTTTTTTATGTTCTAGTCCTGCAGCTTATCTTGGCACAAGTCTCTTGTTACTAGTATCTCTTAATCTTCGGGGGTCTCCAATGCAGCTTCAGCTTCGTTCTTACATCTCTATGCAATACCCTCTCAGGCACTGCCCACAGGAATTCTGACCCTGTTACACTTTTCCTAACTTCCCAGGTTTTCCTTTTAAATCTCAGTGGAAGCCTCCATGACCTCCTAACTCCAGCATACTGCATTCCTGCAGAATCAGCACCATGGGGTTGATGCCAAGGTCTACTGCTATCTTGAGCAGTAGCCAAACCTCTTGGACCCTGACTGAAGCAGTCTGATTGCCTGGGCAGTGCCGAGGCAAACAAATTTCTAGGCTCCTCTGAGCTAGCCAGGTGTCCCCTTGGTCTCTTTTCAAAGGAATTTTTACTTTTGTGCCCTTGAGCCTGAGATGGGGTATGGTCTTGCCAATTACTGAGATACCCTCAAGCAATTTTCTTCTATTATTTTGGCTGCAATGTATTTAGCACTTCTTTAGTGATTACAATCTCTTAAACAAGACACCAGTTTTACTTACACTTTTCTGGCCAAACAGCAAGGTTTTCAAATATTTCTGCTTTGCTTTCTGCTCCTGATTACTACAGTAAATTTAGCTACAGTTCCCAGTAATATCCATTCCACTTTTTGAATGTGGTGCTGCCTTGAAATTTACTCTGCCAGATTTATTAGTCTATCATTTTTATATTCAGCCTCAGAAAAATCTAAGGACATCGGCAAAACTTAGACAACTTCTTTGCCAGAATGTAACACAAATGGCCTCTAGTCCAATTTCCAACAGGGTCCTCCTCCTCTGAAATCCGAGAGACCAGTCTTCACTGTGAATATAGTCAAGGTCATTCTGATCTCCTGGGCTCCCATGAGAATTGCCCATTAAGCTCCCCTTGCAAGATTCTAAAGCTTTCCCTGCTTGCATTTCTAAACTTTTCAAAATCCCTCCCCAACAAATCAGCTCCAAAGACTTCCGAAGCACACGGTCAGGTTAGCAACTACAATAATATTGCTTCTCAGTACCAATTTCTATCCTAGTCAGCTTTTATGTTTTGTGTTTCAGTCCAGTACTAAGTTACCAATAATACATTATATGTACATTTTAATTATTTCTTATCTCACTATTTCATTTAGTTGAATATAGATGCACCAAGAAGGATTGGATGTTGTACGCTTTTCCCCATACCAAGCCAAGAAGATAAACTTGAAACACTGGAAATATCCCTTAATTATGCTGAGTGAAGAAAGTATGGATTTGTTGATGTGAAATCGTTAGGGTTCCCAATGTACAGACAAAAATATTGTGCTACAGAGTTGTAAATTCTTCCAACTTCGTATGAGAAGTAATCATTGAATTAATCAGGATACTCATTGAAGCCTAGGCCTTATGATAAAGTTTTTTTTTATTTTAATTACTTTTATATTAGTGGTTTGTGAACCCATGTCTTTAAAAATAAAATAAACAGCATTGTATAGACCAGAAGGATGTTTTCAAAGAAAATATATGAGAGATGGAGGTCCTCGCCTCAATCCAGACCTAATGTTACATTCTTCCTTCCATCATACTCAGTTTTGTCTTCAATATTACTTAATTAATTAATTAATTATCTTAAACCTTGTCTTTTCCAAAGAAAATTAGTTTACTTTACAACACTACTGAATGTATAGTGTTCTTAAATATATGTGCCATTCAGATGCCAACAGCAGCCAAATCCAGGATGCATAGTCTATAGCAAATTGTTCATGTTTGAAAATGTTCACATTCTAGAAGTGGCCAGTATAAAAGGCTCTTCATTAGCATCTCTATCAATACATATTTATTAATTCACTTAAATGTCCAGAATATTTTTTTGTGGCAGAAAATAGTAACATTTTTCTAGTATGGTGAATGTTATTTTTATTTCCAGTACATTAAAAATACCCAAAATGTGGATTGGTTGATATATTTTAAAGATCTTCCATCCAAGAAATATAATTCTATTAACTCTATAACATATACTTTAGGATCAACTTCCAAACTAGTTCCTATTTTCTTCTTGACAACAGTAGACTCAAAACTTCTGTTTCCCTGATGCTGACCATAATGTTATAGAATTCAGTCTCTAGTCTGTCACTACAGTGCAGGTTAAATTTTCCATGAAAATTAGTAATAGACAGAGACATGCAAATACCTCAAGCCTGAAGACAAGGTGATAAGATATTTTTCTTTGCATGCAATTAAATATTCAGAGAGTACATCTGTATTATGCCAGAGTTTGTTAAGGCTAGCTTTTATTATAACCTCATGGGAAAATCAGGTATAGTAGTGCATTCCTGTGGTTCCAGCAACTTGGGAAGCTGAGGCAAGAGATCTACATGAGTCCAGTAGTTCAAGACTAGCCTGGACAACACAGCAATACCCTATTTCAAAAAACTAATAAATAAAATAAAACAGTAAATCATAGGGATACTTTGGACCTAGTAGCCAATGCTCATAGAATTCAGTATATTTCTGGTGGCTATGTTATCCACTAAAAAAAATTGAAAGAGTGGTACATGGTGAATATTTCAAAAGATACCTCAAATCCTAAGCAATTTGAATTTAATTTTGATTTCTTGATAATTTACTGGGTTAAGGAAGCTTAGTTCAAACGATGTCATTATATCTGCTCATTACATTGTGTGCTTATCTTTGAAGTTTAATGATTTTTCACACTTTTTATATCATTTCGGAACAGGAAACCTAAAACAGGATTAATAATACCATGAAAACCTAATATTTAATCAGAGTATTCTTTAGTATATTATCCTATTTTTTAATTTTCTGGTGCTTGAGAATCACTCTCAATTCCTCCAAGTGTTTTCACTGCATATTTTTATAGGAAAATGTTATTTATAGTTTAGCACCCAATTTCCTTTGACAATATAATATTCGATATCTATTTTTATATTTATAATAATATTTAAAGTAGTTTAATTTTAATTACTCTATTTCTCAAAATTAAAATTTGTACATTTGTATAAGTAAAATTATTAAAAATTTATCTTTCAGTAACTAGAAATGACAAAATATTCGAAAATGCACAAATGATATGAGTACTTAATTATTATATCAATATTTATTTAGCCATAATTAATCTTACTTTTAACTCTACAATCAAAGCATATTAAGAGATAATAATGAGAACACAATCAGAACACAATCTTGGATGGGTTCTTAATCCCCTTCTCAGATATGACTATTTTATGAATGTTGTTTTCTCTACCAGAAAGTAGTAGTATTGTTTCTTCAACAGTGAACTTATTGATGAATTTTAGAAATTGAACAAGAGTATCATTAAATAAGACATTATTCTTTTTATTACTTATCAAAAATTTATTGCAAAGTTCTACTCAGATATCCAATCTGTCTGTATTTCCTAACCATATGATTGAGATAATAGACCCAAAAATAGTTGGAAAATGTAAAATATAAGCAAATATGCATACATCAAGGAAAATCTAAGCAGTGTTTTTTTCCCTTCAGTTCCACAGTATACTGAGTATCAGAAGAAGAAGAAAAACAACAACAAAACAAACAAACAAAAAACTGAATTCTTCAACTCTGGAACTAAAAATAAACAGCATATTATAGTATCTATTGGAAAGTAGAGTCAAAGCTAAAATAGGGGCATAGAAAAAGGGATTTGTGAGTGAGTCATTGGGCAAAATATTGATCAAGAAAATTTTAAAAGAAAAAAAAAACCCTTATAAACTCTTTTCAATCTGGACACAGATACCTTATCTTTACTTGGAAAATGTTATCTATAAATTTCACATTTATGTGTAACATTATCTGCTTGACTCCAAAGTAATTTTTTGAAGAAAGAAAAAAAAAAGAGAGAAAGAAAGAAAAGCTGATGGGAGCATCAGTACATTAAAAGTTCATTATTTTTGTCTTTTCAAACTTACTGTGCAGTAAAGAATATTACTTTGAACATCCAGTAATGTTACCCACGAAAATCAATTTCTCAAAAACGTTTGCTTAGACTCTTTAGCGTATTCAAGTTAAAAAAAAAAAGAAGTTGTGATTGCCAGAGCTCAATGTTTTATTATATAAAAGCCTCTTTACCCACTCCTTTGGGTCAGTTTTACAATGACAAACTGATCTTTTTCACATAAGTTCAACTGTCAAGTGAAGTTGAGTTAATTTAGATTATATGAAAAAGAACAGGTAATAGTAAATGGGATATAAAATGCTTAATGGAGTCCAGAAATGGAGTCAGGTTATAGAAGAAAAAAGAGTAAGATTGAGAAGAACAAGAATTAAAGTAGACTAGCAGGTGATTTATCCTACCTTTTGGGGCAAGGTGTTCTGCTTTTCAGGTAAATTACTCCAATAAATAGCATAAGATGTCCCTTTGTTATATATTGCTTCTTAATACTTTTGAATCTTAAAAATTATTTTAAAGTGGAAATATCATTTTAATCATGACCCCCAAGCAAATTAAGAACCTAAAGTTTCTTAAATTTATTCTTCTACCTGATATGCAGATGAAGATCCTAAGAAATAAATTTAATCAAGACAAAGAATATTCACTGTATATTGTATTTGACTTTTTTCTTTTCAATTTTGTCAAAATATAAATTTAAGGACTACACTAAAATCAACACACTTTTATAGATTTAGATTATTGTTTGTTGACTTAGGTCTGGCCTTGGAAGACATACCTGTTCATACCTTAGTGTCAAAAGATAGAGTACACCAACATTTAGATTGTCAGTGACAGCAGATTGAATTATGCAAATGACCACAAAAGCATTCTGACAGCTGACAGTAAAATAGGGGATAATGAAATGTTTGGACACAAACTTGCAGCTGAGAAGAGTCCACTTAGTTGAGGTTAATGGGACATACAGCCATGCTTCATTGCCAGCTCTTAGAAGCTCTTCAGGACCCCTGTGGAGTTGATGCAAATGAAAAGAGCCATAAAGTAAAGGAGTGCTCTTTGCTAGGAAAACAAATAGAAAAATGGTAAGGATAGGTTAAGTCAAAATGTTAATAAGAGTACAAACTATTTTAGGGACCATCCTCTGTTCTTTTAAAGAGAATTTCGACAAGATTAAATTACTTAATCAAGGTCAAAAGTCTAGTTTGTATCTAAGTATGAATAAGAAAGAATGTCCTCATTCTTTTCCCTTCCTTTCCCTTTATCATGACGCTAATAGGGATGATGCATATATATTCCATATTAATTAGCAACTTGAAGATAAAGTAAAGAAGAAAATAGGGACATGATATATGCTATTTCTTCCAATATAAACATTAAAAAACTACAACAAAACTAATATCAAGTATACATTAATTTGATTGCACTAAGCTAGCACTTTAGCATATGTATTTCCCTAAATCTTTCTTTCCTTTTTCATATGTGCATTGTAGAAACATGGAAGGCAATGAAAATATTAATAAACCACAACAACAAAAGGTGTTGCAATTCACCTGTAAATACATATTAAAAATCAAATATATATCACTGAACACATATTTCATTTTAGACTAATACACATATTGCTATATATTTCCATGTGTGTCCATGTGTGCTTATATATAATGTTTTGAATATTTATGTTCCCCTAAAATGCAAATGTTGGAATCCTAAATTCCAAGGTGATATTAAGAGGCCTGATCTTTGGGACATGATTAGATCATGAAAGCAGAGCCCTCATGAATAGGATTAGTGCCCTTTTAAAGAGGTCAAGATGCAGCTGTCAAGAGGTGACAAAGGCACTGTTTCTGAGGAACAGGTCCTCATTGAACCCACATCCGTTGTAATTTGAATTTCTTTTTTTTTTGTAGTGCTGGGGATAGAACCCAGGGGCCCTGTGCTTGCAAGGCAAGCACTTTACCAACTGAGCTATCTCCCCAGCCCTGTAATTTTAATTTTTTTAACCTCTAGAACTGTGAGAAATAAAGTGTTGTTTATAAGACTCCCCCTCTTAATGCTATTTAGTTATAGCACCCTGAACACACTAGGACATATGTGTTATTTTAACACATATGAATAATTTTTGGTTAAAATTATAGTTATCTTTTGTGAGGAAGTATTCCAAATCAAATTCAGTTACTTTCTGTCTTGAGAAAATTCATAAATAATTTTATATAGCATTACATTAAAAAATAAAATTGTGTTCTTCGATCAGTACCTCATTGTAATGAAATAGGGTCACTAAGAGTATTATTTTTTAGATAACTTATGTTGTTATTTTTTGTGGAGTTGAACCAGTTTTCCCCATTGCTTAATTTTAAAGACAGCTAAATCACAACCCACAGCCAACAAGTATACATATATCAATTCTGGGAGCTCAAAACTGTAAAACTTCATTTCTACTTACAAAATACTTAGAAGTTGCTTGCAAAAGAAAATACACATGTATAAAATGAGGGAAGAAGTGTAAAGTAGGAACATCCTTGATATTTACTACATCAAAGATGTTATCAATTAGTCATGTAATTCAGTGCATTTACTCATATCCCTAAGGTCCACTTTTCCCTATTACAACACTGTGCTTTCAGTTATCCTGAAACATACTTTAACACTGAAATTCTAATTCTGAAGAAAGAACTGTAATATAATGTATTATTAACACTGGGTCAAGTGGGCACAGCTTATGAGACATACTAAAATTTAGAGAAGTAAAATTTGATAAATTGCTGAGGTGCATTCAATAGCACATGTAAAAATGGAAAATGAATAATTTAGTTAATAGTTCTAATATTCTGTAAGCCAGCCAATCCCAAGAAACCAAAGGCTGAATGTTTTCCCTGATAAATGTAAAAAAGTAAAAATGTAAAAAAAAAAAAAAAAAAAAGTAGTTGTAATAGTTTCTAAAGCCCAGATACCACATATAATACCACACACGTTTTAATAGAATTGATTCACAGTCAAGGATTCCACTAAAAAGTTTTCTTAAATGTTTTGAGTCTAATAAGAAAAAAAAAGAGATACAGACATAGACTTTTAGTTTAACTTATATTAGTAATATAGTTCAATAATAATTTCATACAAGAAAATAACCAAATGTGAGATATTTACATTTTAGACACATATTTATAAGTTCCTAAAATAACGATGGCCATATATCAAAATCTTGTTCATAAGACTGACCTCTTTTGACATAATAAAATTAGATTACAAAAGACATTTTAATAATTATTTCTAATTATTGAGGAAATCACATGCCTTTTATTATATTTTAAGTAAGTTTTGGAAACCTATTTTTTTGGTGCCAGGGATTGAGATTGAACCCAGGCTTGGTTAACTACTGAGCCACATCTCCATTCCCCCTGGTTTTTTTTTTTTTTTTTTTTTTTAATTTTGAGAAATGGTCTCACTAAATTATTTAGTTAAGTTACTGAGGCTGGCTTTGAGCTTGTGATCTTCCTGCCTCAGCCTCTCAGGCTGCTAGGATCACAGGTGTGCACCACCATACCTGGCCTTGTTTGTTTTCACTCCCATTTTAACCCTCAGTTTTTCTGGCATTTCTTCCTATTGTGGAGTTCCTGTATTAATTTTTGAGGTCAACAAGTTATCCATTAGCCTTCTTATATAGAAAGTTCAAGGTAATAAAAATATTTCTTCTCACTAGCATCATGCAAAATTATTATCAGTTTACACAATATTGCATATCTTATATAAATAAATAATACAGTTACATTTAAATATATGATTTTATTGATACTATATCATTTATCCTCTGTTAAAAATAATTGACTTACCCTAACTAGTGCATCTTTATCAAATGTAGTAGAAGCTGCATTTGAACAGTAATTTGCTTCTGTTTTATTATTTGGCTTCGACTGCTACTTAGCACATTATTCTGTAATATTATAGGTTTTATTTCAAACATTAATTGTGCACATTGATCACATTTTAAATTTTAAAAGTTATTACTTCTCTCATACTTGCTCTGCTGCATTTGTATCTTCTTTGAATTAAATACGTAGATTCTAATTCCATCATTGATTTAAAATAATATGACTGCAACCAAGAAAGAGCTAAGGAGAAAATTTTGATTGAACCGGACTATCAAAATTATTTGTTAGGTGACTATTAATCCATAGAACAATCTTACCATGTGATCTAAATTTCAAAATGGCACAGTTATTTTTATCAAATGTTTGGTAGAAACCAGTATAAAGTATATCTGTAGGATGACCCTGAACCTAAAAGTAACTCGAGAAAAGCAAGCATATAAAAAGAAAAAGTTATTCAAAGAGGAAAAGAAAAGAAAGAAACCATCAAATTGCTTTGATTATATGGATCTGGGTCTGGGGATATAGCTCAATGCCACAGTGCTTGCCTAGCACACATGTATTTCCAGCACTGACAATAAAAGGGAGGGAAGAAAAATAATGGCATGATGAATTTTGGCTCCAAAACCTCACTCCGATCACCTATGCTAATGTTTATTCTGAATATTGTTAAAAATTAGATTTACTTATTTACAGCATCTATAATCTACTTCAGTTTTTGAAAAATAATTATCCTGCTACTACTGTTTAGACACTCTCTATTCCTCATTTTTTTTGGTGATCAAGTTCAAAGGTCATATGCAGATGCATTTCATCTGGACTTCAATGCTAAACTACTTTTAAATGCCTAGAAAAGTTTGAATGCCACTAGTCATTCTGCCATTATTTAGGTTAACAATCACTTATTAGCTCCTACTCCCAACTTTACCTAACATTTCATTTAACGCATCAAGTCTTTTGTCATTTTTTTTTAATTACAACCTTGTTTGAAAATGGTTGAGCTATGCTCAATCTATTTCACCTAAAATATTTTTATGAATTTCATTTTCTCTATGAAATTTATATTTTCACTTATGCATATTTTTTGTAACTTACTAAATATGTTTTTAAAAATCATGTCTTTTAAAACCTTGTCAGCAAATTCTATAAGTCTACCACTCTGTTTTATTGTCTATTTTTTTATTTCTGTGGTCCTATATAGCTAAAATCTTTTTTATAGTATTCATGCATTAATGATCAATTTTGTTCAGTCAAGGTTGATTACAAACCTGTTAAAATTAGGTCAACCTCCTTTTCATTCCTGACATCTCAGAACTTTCAACAGAACAGCTGAAGTCCTGAAATGTTAAAACACTGGAACATCTTGTACTTATAATATTTGAATCTTATTAATATTATCAAAATTCTTAGCACATCCATTCCTCATTTCTGCAAATGCTCTCTGATGATTTCAAATACATTGTTTCTGTATTTCATCCAACTTCCTTAAAATTTCATTTTGACATGTAGAGTATTTCATTTTTATTTTTTAACTTATCTATAAAAATCCCAGTATTAGATGTTCTTGAAAAAAATTTAGCAAGATTTTATAAATATTGTTATTGGAAGTGTAAATTAATGTATTTTAGCCAGCTTTTATAATGTAATTCTACTTCCTTTCTTTCTCTTTTTCTTTCTTCCCTGTTATCTATACAAGCTTTCCCCGCATTATCTATAGCACTCAGTGGAACAATTATTTTGAAATAATCTACATCTAATATATTAATGTTAGAAAGTCTTATTGATTTTTATATTAATTTTTTTGTTACTTGTTTAATACATAGAAACACATGAATCAAGTTCATAAAAAGCTATCTGGGATTACCTTCCAAAAAATTAACTTGTTTCAATCACACTAAAATTGTGCAATTTCTTTTGATATTGTACCCTGTCCTTTCCACTGGTTTATTTCTTCAGAATCTTACATTCTTTTTATTTTACTCATATCTACTGAATTTTTTCTTAGAAATTATCAGTTTGTATTAATTAAATGCAACAAAAATAACTATTCTTAAAAAATTCTTACTTTTAAGAAAATAGTAAAGATTCCTATTGCAGAATAATCTACATCACAAAAGGAAAGACAATATTATCCTATATCTTGAAGATTATTTCAACAATTTATTTGGTATTATTTTCCAGGTTTTGAAGAGAAGGAGAAGTTCTTGTAAACTCTTCTTGTTAGCTGTCACATGAAATAACTATTTGTGTTTGGTAACGAGAACTGGGAAGGTAACTGAGAGTCAATTAATATTAGTATTTGAAAAGTAACATGCCCTTTCCAGTAACAACATCCATAAGACCTTACTGGATTTTTTTTTTTTTTTCAAGGACATCTTTTACCAGGACTTTTCTAGTTAGGTTAAAAAAAATCATCTCTAATAGTCTACTATTTTCTTTGTTTCTTATTCACAAAAAGAACTAACATCTTCTAACTTCTTGTTCCAAAATTCACAACTAACAGCTTCACATTTCGGAAACTTTAATCATCATATCTACAATCCAACAGCAGAAAATAAAATCAACAAATAACCAAATAACCAAAAATATATTTAAAATGGAAATAAAATACATTTTAAGGACATTTCAAGTTGATTACTTTTATTTCTCATATTCTAGGATTTACACTTTTAAGCTGCTATCAAGCTCCTGTAAAGTTAAGCATCAAGTGATAAGCACTAATAGAAATCAGTGATGTTATTTGAAAAAAACAATGGAAGAGTACCTAATAAGAAGGGCAACAGGGAGTCTCTACTGCAATTTTCCATTTTGTAGAGTGTCTTATAATCTCTGATTGTTTATTTCAATGCTAATTTTAGTTCTACTGTCCATGACCACATCTAGGCTTAATGTAATGGGTTTTATATCACTGTTTCTTAAAGTAAATTGATGGTTTTAGTTGTCAAATATCATATGCTTCATTTTATGAGTATTATTTAGTAAATTGTTGCATTAATTCACTTTATTTAGCAATTTCCTGCTACCCTAAGATAATTTTATCACACTTTATATAATTTAGCATAAGCAGATCATCTTTTGCCATATTCCCTAATCTTCATGTCAATATGAAACTGCACAAAGAATTAAAATATCAATTTGTCAAGTGCAATCACATAAAGAAGAGGAGTAAGGTTTAGTGACCAATCATTATAGAAATTTGTTAATTTATAATGAAATATTTTAACAAGTTATCCTGGAGTATTTAACCTAAAAGTCTTCAGATCATATAAATTTTTCATCTTTTAATAAAAGCCTTGTTAGTCTTATTTCAGACATTACCACCTACTAAACTGTATTTTTTTCATTAATAACTGTTTATTGATCAATGGTTTCATATAAAGTTATCTCAGATCTTCAGATTTTGCCCAGAGGGAATCACAAGTATTACAAATCACTAAACTGTACTTTAATGAAATGATTGCTAAGAATATTAATTACATAAAGAAGAAAGCAACTATTTAAAAGTAGTATTTGAGAGGAGATGTTAAGAATTATGTATTGCTTGCTAAAATATTCTTTAATATAAAAATAATTTTTAATATAGAAATTTTAATATAAAATTTTTGTAATATAAAAAATACTTGGACATTTACTATTATGGAATCATGTGACTAAATAAACGACTACTATTCATTCTTTGATACATCTAAATGTTAAAGGAAAATAATTTTTATTCTTTACAAGATAGTTTAAAACATACATATTTGAAATTGTGATTTAAATTGGGGCTTATAAATTATACACACACAGCCATCTCTAGAAATCGCCCTACTTGGTGATTAAAGTATAACTTATCTATTACTAAGAAGGAATAACTTTCTAAGTGTAGAAAAGACCTAACTGCATTAAATGTATTATTGACAAAAACAGATTGTCTCACTGACACAATAGAAGCTAGTGATGTGACAGTAATTAGTTTTAACTGTTATGATTAGAATGCAGTGGTACAATGACTTAAAAGGCATCTTAGGGAAAATAATATTAGTGCAAAAGGAAATAGAAAAACTCTTGTCAATTCAGATGTGCACTGGTAAATATCTTTCTTCATCATTAAATGAGCACAAAATTAGATGAAATGACAGTGCTGACAGGAAACATGGTTAAAATGAAAATATGTTTCATAATTATACTGTGTAGCATTGATGTGTGTGTACAACTTCTAACAGCACTCAACTTTCCATACATTTCTTTTCAAACAAAAAGAGCACAATGTATACATGGAATGGTGAAATAATTTTCTTCTATGGTTATTCTAATTACTCAACAAGTAGTGAAAACTTTGAGCACGCTTTTTGTTTTTCTTTCTCTGGAAGTCTAAAAGAAAGCACAAACAAAGCTTATTAATGTCATTTTGATTTTGTACATCTGAGAATCTATAGCCTGATCCTTCAGTTTTTTGGCAGTTTCACTTCAAGTAGACTTATCAAGAAGTTTGAAGTAGTAAATCACTTTATCTAAGGATTTGGAAGAGTTCCATAAGAAATTGGCTCATAAAAATGTCAAAGCCAGTTGATGTGATTAATAAATCATTTGAACTGGGCATAATATTTCAAGTGAAATTTACTTCAGAATTCTCTAACAAATCAATTATTCTTCCTTATTTAGTGCTCTTTTCATGTGGTCTATCTATATATTTACATATACATGTGTATATTCTCAGAAATACATATACATACATATGTTAAATCTTTACAACAATCACTTTACCAGCAAGAAATAGATGACTTGTACAAAAGGTTTACACACACACAAACATATATATATATATATATATATATATACACATATATATATTTTAGTTGTAGATGAACACAATACCTTTATTTTATGTATTTTTTATGTGATGCTGAGTATTGAACCCTGTGCCTCACACATTCTAGGTAAGCACTCTTATCATTCAGCTACAACCCCAGATCTGGATATAATTTTTATAATGGGAATATTTAACAAAAGTGTGGACAAGATTAAGGGAACTGATTGAAAATCATGAAGCAACAAGTAGCAAAAGAAAAAGAAAATTACCATCCCCAGGCCTGAAGAGGTAAACTATGTTGTTATTAGACAGGGGAGAGCTTAAGAACTCTAACAAGAGAAGTCTTCTCTGGTGTGAGCTACTTTTTTTTTTTTTTTTTAACCAAAGATAAATGGTGTGGTGGTAGTTGGAGGGATACATCTTCTGTCACCCTTCAAATGACTGATCTTATTGCCTAATCAAAAGAGAAGTTTGAGACACATACCATGGTCTGTCTTCCAAGACAGAGTGTGTCTGTTACATTCTTTTCACATGCACTATATCTTTTTTAGAAGCAAATAAAACAAAAGAACTGACAGTACCTTATAAACAGGAAACAAATAACAACAAAACAATAAGAACAATGACAAATATCCCATAACTTTTGATGAATCTTAATTAAATTGGGATAAATTCCTAGACCAAAGACTGAGTTCTAGAGAAAATTTGGGATTAATGTTACTAAATCTCTCTCTCCATCCATTTGATCCATCTTATTTCCCATTTCTTATAATTT
Organism: Sciurus vulgaris; assembly: GCF_902686455.1. Taxonomy (NCBI): domain Eukaryota; kingdom Metazoa; phylum Chordata; class Mammalia; order Rodentia; family Sciuridae; genus Sciurus; species Sciurus vulgaris. Next base: position 107,422,491 of record NC_136464.1, on the reverse strand, counting down.
CTGTAGAAAGATTTCCTCATATGGCTTCCATTATGGCCACTGGACTCTTCTGTCAAATTAGGAACCTCAGGAGTACATGTCAGTTTACCAAAATCTACCTAAAGGGAAATTTTAATAGACCTCAACTAGGTGATTCACTCAGAGAAATAGTGTTATGTTTTGAGAAGTGTACATCATTTAAATCACATATGAGTAAAAATCTTACACATGTTCGATGAAATTATTTACAAAGATTTACATCAAAATAAGTACTTAGCTAATAGATTTCTTGATCTGCTTATTTTCTCTCCTCAACTTCCACCACTTCTGATACTAATACTAGTTCATATTACTTCTGATATCAAAAACATAAAATTTAACATCTAAATTTCTGACTCCCAATTCCTAACCTATGACTCTTTTGATTAAGTTCTCTCAATTTATTAAAGTCTGTTCAAATACTATAAGTCTGAAATACATGAAACATTCCACTAATTTAATATATCTCAGAGATCCTCTAGGTTCTGTCTTATTCATTTTGGACTGTCTGATACAATCACTTCACATATACAGGAAGCCATCCATGAGCCATGTGTTAGGCGGGGAAGCCTGGTTTTAGGAACTCCCAGTCAGAATCCACTGGTTGGAGAATGCCCGATTCACAGGGAGCCTTGTTCTAGCTCATGGCTTATGTTGAAGCATAGCCGCAGAAATGAGAGTGACTGGCTAAGAGCCAAACAGCCTGCCAACCCCCACCCGTATCCTGTTTTTCCTGAAGAAGCAAGCACCAAGACAAGACTTCTCCCACACTAAAACCTTATACCTACCAATCCCCTTTGATCTGTACTGCTATAAACAAAATAAGCACTGGCTCTATCTTTGTTAGACTCCTTAACCCTCTGCTCATCACTGTCCCCCTGCCTCTTTAAAATATATTTCTGGTTTTTTTGTGTCTATTTTGTGGTTCTACATTGATAGCTTTTATTTAGCAGCCAGCCCATTCCTCCAATGGGAACCCTTTCCCTTGACCAAGCAGGATGTCAGTAAGACATATACTTTGTGAATATATCCAACTGTATTATTTCTCTCATCCTCTTTTGTAATAACCTGGAATTGCCTGCACCCTAAATGAGCTCAATTGAATCTTTATTTGTAAGCAGATTTTCCTGAAGTTAGCATATTTTTCTACTAAAATAAGCTTCTATTCACTGACTTTAATATGAGTAGGAAGCCAGTCAGAAAGCCCTGTTCCTACTCCAGTGGAGTGAGCAGTCAGTCTCCTCAGAAATACCCTGCTGTTCTTAAAATTCACATTTTCTCTCCCTGGCTCCAAAGCCTACCCCAAATCTTTGCAGATGATCTTTTATTCATGAATTATTTATAAATAAAATATCTATTTCTTCATATCTAGAGCTTGACCTATGTACTTACCTTCTTCCATATTCTTTCTTAGGAAGTATTTCTCCTTTGAAAAATACTAATAAGGCAAGTGTTTTGAAACTCGTTGTCTCTTTACTTCCAAAGGACTGTTCAAAAATCTCCCTCCAGTATTTCCTGAGTCTTCTACTTCCCCATTCCAACAAGCATTCTTTTGTATTCCAAAATGCCACAGCGTTTCCCATTTGGAATAGAGTCTTCCTGGACTCTCTACACTCTGGTACAAACTCTGGTAACTATACTATTTATAAGTTCACTTCTGTAGATTATTTGGCAGATCAAAAAGAGCATTCTAGGCACCCTTTATCTATATATCCAGCATTTATTCATTTTTGTATTTATAATTCCCTTTTTGCAATTTATTCATAATTTCAATTATTTTGATCAGTATTTTCAAAAACTTAGAATTTATTTCTGCATATTTAACATTACATATTGAATAAACAACTTCCAAACTTCGATACTAAAAGAAAAGGAAAGCATTTAGACTCTTAAGTCAACAATAATACCCATATTTTCAAACACCAGCATCAAATTATTATTTAATAAACAGTACTATAAATTAATAAAGAGGTTAAAGGAAATAGATTGTTTAATTGCATGGTTTTGGCTCAAGTATGTGATTTTTTTGATTTGATCTTACAAAACTTAAATATAATAACTAATTATTTTCCATTAATGTATATTAATATTCCCCCACACATAAACACAATTTTTTTTTTTTTCAGGAGAACTTAAGACCTTAGTACCCTGTATATTTATTCTCAGACTATCTCTTTAAACTTGTTGCATGTCCTTCCCCATTAAACTTCTTATTCATTATATCCTCTTCCCTCAATGTCTTCAATAAGTTGCTCTTTTATGTACTAGCATATTATTGCTAACCATTCAACATCATCTAAATCTCTATTCTTGCATAGTTTCACACATCAACTATCATATCCTCCAAGAACAATGCTTTTTATGCAAGTTGATTTTATCCTACTGTCTTATGACCTTCAATATATCACAGTGATTGAAAAGACATTGAACCTATTATATGTGCTATTAGTAATATGGGAGCATTTGCATGTGTACGTGTGTATGTATTTATATACAATTATTTAATCATTTAAGAAAAATTAATCACAATTATTTTAAGCATATTGAGAATATTTGCTGATTTACATAGCATTTGGCATCTTTTATTGTTTATAGAAATAAAAAATAATATTCTTACTTTTGAATGTCTCTTTAAAATCTGTGCTTTTGAAGAAAAACATTCTCAACACTTTTTTAAAAATTCCCATATGGTAAACATCTCTCTTAAAATATTCAGGCCTAATATGCTCTACAGCAAGAGAGCATCAGCAACATCCACTCGCAAATATGGCATTTTCTACTTAATTCTAAGTTATGTTCCTATTTGTCCTCATTGGAGTATGATATCTTGGTAAATAACAGGGTTGCTTCACATATATTCACTAACCATATTTTTAATTAATTTTCATTTTTAGTTTCAGATACTTATAGATTGATATCTACTATGAGATGGTGCGGAATTCATGCACATAATATAAAATTACAATGCAATATTGACTGTAGGTCATGTGATAGAGCTATAGTCAAGGAATAGAAATAGCTCCTATCACCAAAATAATTTTCATGTGGCCCTCTTATCCACATTCACCTCTCTCACTAACTTCTCAATATTTCCAAACACAGAATATTGATACATGGCCTGTTGGGACTAATGACACGTTAACTAACTCAGGCTGACTCCTTAGTACCTGGTGAGTGAGCAATATCAGGTCCTCAAGGGTGGTTTCAAGGGTTGGTGACCATGAATTGGACCACCATCAGGGATTTGTTAACAACAGTTCTGCAAACGTGATCAGCTCGTGCTTGCCATATAGTCCTATGGGACTCTCACCTGCATGAACTTCCCATGCCTTGCTGACCTTTAAGCTGATTGGTTCCCGCCTAGCCCCCACCCTACATAAAAGCTATGTGACTTCTTCAATAAATGAGTTCCTGTCATGACTGGTCTCCCTGACGCGTCTGATTGTCCTCCACCCAGAGGAAGCCGGCGGTCAGTCGGCCCTACCTATCCTGGTCTGACCTTGTTGGGGAGTGTCCACTTCCCTTGCTCGAGAAGAGCAAGGGGGCTTAAGACCTTGACAATGGCCTGCAAAAATGAATGTCTCTATGAAGTCAACACATATGTATCAGCACTCTTAGAAAATGAAAGCACTTTATTATATGATGCTTCATGGTTTGATGTCCTTTGCGAGTGAGTACATTAATGAAGACTTTCTCTATCACTGATACTGTATATCCATGGTCTGCATCAATTCAAAGGAAAAAGAGGAGAATGTTATTCTTGCTATGTCCTGTGCAGCAAGGGATCAGTAAACCTGCTGGGAAATTAAAGGTCTGAAGAAATATTTAGAAATAAAGATAAAGGACACAGAAAATAGTTTCAGAATTTGGAAACCTGGTTGTCGCTGGCTATTTGCGGTACCAAATCCGCGGATATTTGTCACCACCTTCAGCAACAATTTGCACGGGTCTTATGGGTGGTGGACTGGAAACTGAGCCACCTCTTTCTCTGGGCTGCTTCCTTGCTTGCTTGTTTATAGAGGATAGAGGAAATGAGGTCTACCTGCTTTGAGAGGAGAGAGAGAGACAGAGAGAGAGAGACAGAGAGAGACTTTGCTTTCAGAGATATCTATGTGTTCTTAGTTTTCTGCTGCTTCTTACTGGTGTGTCCTGCATCCTGTGAACTAAAGGAGCGTCTACCTAAGGTGGTTTAGTGATGCGTCTCAGTTCTCTGCTCAGCGATCTGCCTTACGCCGCTTTCTGCTAGCTGCTGTGCCACTTCTTTCTACTAGCTGCTGCTTCTGCTGTCTTTTCTTTCTTCTTGCCCTATTCCTGCTAGCTGCTGCTGCTTCTTCCTTTCTGCTAATGGCTTCTCTGCACTTCTTTCTGCTAGCTGCTGTGTTTCTAGCTGCTGTGTCTTCTGCTAGCTGCTGCTGTGTGTCTTTCTACTAGCTGCTGCTTTTCCCTACTAGCTGCTGCCGTGTTCCTTTCTTTCATCTTGCCCTATTCCTGCTAGCTGCTGTGTTGTGCTATCTCGCTCTGCCTATGCTTATATCACCTCCAGGAGGCGGAGAGCAGGGCCACGCCTCTTATGCAAAGATTAGGCGAGACGCTAGATGTCCGAGCAGGCACAATTAGGAGTGCTTGAGAACACATGCGCATACACTGTGTGCATGGACGATAAATCACCTGAGTGTGCTTATGTCAATTAACCTCCTTGCTGCCGATGTGACAGGCACCGTTCTGGCACGGTCAACATGGCACAGCCCCTAACACCTGGTGGGTAGATCAGACATGAAGAGTCAGATCCCTAACAAAGGAAAAAGGCCCATGAATTGTTTATTTATAGGGGAGCACATCAAAGGGCTATATTATGGAGAGAGGATTCTTCAATGTAAACAAGAAAGAGAGGCTGTGTGGAAGTTGGCCTTATTGGACATATATCACTTGCCACAGTGATTCTTCCTCCTCCAGGCAGATGGCACCTCAAGACTATTTGGGTGCACTGATATCTCTTTCTGCCTCAGGGCAGCAGGCATCTGAATCCAAAGCTATGGAACTCATAAATTCCATGCCCCATTAATAGCAACCACCTGCAAATGGGCGTGTCTTCCAGCATCTTGTACTGAGAGAAACCCAAAAGAGTTAGGGTTAGGTTTATGGTTAACTAACTGTCCAAGACTATGGAGTTCAAAGCAATGATTCATTTTTAACTCCCTACATTTTATTATCTTCATTTCAAGAAAGGTAAACCTGAGATTCAGGATTAATTTGTGTGTGACCATATAGCCAGAATTAACAAGAAGTCTATACAACTCCAGACTCCATGCTCTCCACATAAAAGGAATGACCACTTTAGATAACATCACAGAAAGTAATGATAATCATGGAAATCCACATGAAATTATAAAATTTAAATTTTAAAGTTTTAAAAAAATGTATCTGTATTCTCCTTTAAGGAAATGTTATAAGGAGTAGAGAGCTTTGTTTTATTTTCAATAAGCAGATTAAATTACCTCTTGGCTATCTCTCATATCTCAAATGATAGGATCAACCTTAAAATTGGATATGCTTAGATTGTAATTTGGGGAAATCAGAAACAGAAGATCATAGTGGACCTTGAAAACCAGATGTTACTCTTTGGAACTAAAATGTTTTACTGCTTACAGATTATCTTATTGCTATATTTCACTTCAAGTACTCCCATTTTCCTTTCATTTTTAGAACTACACATGAAATCATGATAGGTCATGAGAACCAGATACAGGTAATATAGGTGAGTCAGGGGCAAATAAAATGTTTGAGTGAGGAACACTATGGCATAGTGCAACCCTCATGGATTTTAAATGAGAGAATCACTCATCCGGCTGCTTTCTAGTTGTGGGAAAATCACATAACTTCTCCTATTATCAGTTCACTTCATCTGTAAAATAATAACAATGCATATCTAGGAATTCAATAAATTGTTTTTGAAATAAAAAATACATATTTAGGAACATTTAGGAGAATAGCATCCATTATGTAACTAGTAAAACATAATACTAAAGTAGAAACGATAGAGCTAAGTTTTTCGTATTTGAAAATTTTTGAAAAACTATTCCTTATTCAAGAAAAATAGCTGCCAGACCTGACTTGCTGATTCAAGAAGCTTTCCTGTCAAATCAATTTTATTTCTTAAGACTGCACTTGTGTTCCAAGACAATTAGGATTTAAAAATGCTATTAAATACTGGAAGTTAGTCCTTCTTCCTTCAAACTGCCTTCTAGCCAAGTGTTGTTGGCTTAGTCAGGGAAAAATGATTCCAAATACAAAGAATGGGTTTCATTTTCTTTTTCTTTTTAAATTTTTGAAGGATAGTCTGACTCTTAATGCTTTCTACATATTTTTACATATTTCCTCTATAAATTATCCCTGGCTTTTACAAATGCATATTGATATCATGAGAAGAAAAGCCTTCCAAACTGTATTAGTAGATTTTATGGAATCTTACAAGTGCTCTAAGATTAATGGACAGTGTACACACCACAGTGAAATTCCTTCAAATATCGTATTACAATCAAAGAAGGTTTCAAAGGGAAAGGCCATCTAATATTCAAGTAGTAAAAATAAAGTTTTTTTCCTGCCATATTTTCTGAGATTTCCAACTATCTTTCCAGGATTGTTCTACAGAATAAAAACACAAAAGGAGAGAAATTTTTATACTAATCAAAATTGAGTTTTCATTTGGCCCAATGGATAGCTAAAGTCAGTTTTTATAAAAAATTAATTAGAGAATGCTTTTTGGCTAGCAACGTTAGACGAAAATTAATTCTAATTTAGGTTATAGCAAACACCTTAACACTTTCAGTAAGCTGGAGGACTTATTCTCGATTTCTTTGAGAAGCTTCAGGTGTCATCCAATAGACCCTAGTCCAGACATATTGCATTCTCAGTCTGGTAAGATCCTTCCAGTTTTTAGAGAAAATTTTAAAACTTATTGAATTTTCAAAAAAAAAAAATGGATCAGGCGTATTCCAGATGAGCAAACAAAATAATTAAATATTTTTGTTTGTTAACATGTGTTTTCATGGTGCTGGGATAAAACCCAGGGTCATGCACATGTTAGGCAGGCTCTCTACCACTGAGCTACCTCCAGCATCCCCTGGAGTATGTTTTGATGCAATATATACAATTAAATAGCTGGGCCAATATCTGAGGTTTTTGCTCCATAATTATTTCCATTTTCATGCATCAATTACAAGATACTTTACTTCACACTTAATTACAATATTTATTTAAACTTTGTTTTTCCTTAGAAGAAATATGGGAAGATAACTTCTTTCATATTTGCCTTTAATTGATTTCTACTTCTGTGTTTTTTCTCTTAAGGTGGAAGTAAAAATATATATGTGAAATCATGGAAATTGCACACTATTATTTGTTTGCTTTAGGTTTTGAGTGTTCTTCTTTCATTACAATTTCTTTTATGTAATCAGGAGCCTAAGAAAATGATATGTCATATTTTTACTATTGGAGGGAAATCATAGATCATTATTTTTTTGTTTCACTTCCTTAATAAGAGAAATACAACTTTCTTCACTATTTCCACTGACATACCAGTATTTAATACACCTTTGTTGAAGTTCCTAAGACCAAATTTTAGGGTAGGAGAATAGTAAAAGAGGTAGTGAGTCTTGTCAATCATTTTCTTCTTTACTTTCTCAAAAATACGAAGTCATTCCTTTATTCTACAAGTGTTTATTGAGTACTTATTATATTCTAAATTTTGTGTTTTATTTATTAACAAATAACTGATTATACAAAAGACATTATTTTTATTCCTGGAGCAAATTATTTGAGAATTAGACTTGAAGCTTTCCATATATTGCCAGACAATGAGTTACCCCTAGGTCCTACTCTCCCAATAGGAGGGAATATAAACAAACTGATTTTAAAATGTCAAAGTCTTTCTTCCCCACACAGGAGTTCTGTAACTTCCTACACAACTAAGAAGCCCAGCTATCTTAATATCCTCAGATGCTGAGCACTGGATTACATAAAAAATTACTGATGTACTGACTCCTCATGTAAAGACCTCCTTGTACCCAATTATCTGTATTTTTCTGCATCAACAGGACTGTTTTCTTCTGTTTCCTCACCAATGGAATATGCAAAGAGGGAAGGATTCCCTCGAAAATTAAAGTCACCCATTCCCAGTAGAAGCCTAAACTTGAAAAATATCCCATGGGATTTGGGGAAGAGATTAGCCAAGATTCTCCAAAGAAACAGTAAGAGAGAGAGATAGATACAGGTATAGATATGTGTTTATATATTCATACATACGTGCACATATACATGGATTAATATTTTGGACAATCTCATTCATTATAAATAGCCACATATACACCACTTGTGTTCATTCCTTCTGAAAATCTGAGTGTTCCAGTGGAATCACCATTTTTTTTTTCAACAAATTCTTCAGTATTTCTCTTATTGCATGTTTGTAGGTGAAAGCTTCTATGTAGAGTTCATGGTCTGAAACAACATTCATTAAATATTAATTTCTGGAGGATATCTTCATTTGGTATTGAATTATAGATTTTTAGTTATTTCCCTCAACTTTTAAAGATATCTTTCTGTTCTTTTGCATCCTTATTTTTCCTTTGAAAGTTAACTGTGCCTTATAAAATTTCCTTCAAAATAATTGTTTCCTATAACTGGACCACTACTTTGATTTTTTTTTACAAGATCGTCTCATTTAGTTTTTGAAATACAACACATAGGTGTTACTGTTTGGATATGAGGTGTCTCCTTAAAGCTCCTGTGTTAATGCAGGAATATTCAGAGGTGAAATGATTAGATTACCAGAGCTGTATACTAACCAATCCATCATGTGTTGAATGGATGAAATAGGTGGTAACCATAGGCAGGTGGGACATGGCTAGAGAAGGGAGGTCACTGGGGGTGGGGGGAAGGGTGTTCCCTGAAAGAGTTCATCTTTTTTGTGGACTCTTCCGCTCTCTATTTTTTCCACCTGCCATGAAGTAACAGCACTCCTCCAACATGCCCTCCCACCATGATGTTCTGTCTTGCCTTGGACACAGAGCAATGGAGTGGACTGACAGGGACTGAAACTCTCAAAATAAACTTTACTTCCTCTAAGTTGTTATTGTCAGGTATTTTGGTCATAGCAATGAAAAGCTGACTAATAAGGTAGATGTAATATTTTTGTATTCCTCTTGTAGCTCATACAAGTCTTGAAACTGTGGCTCCGTATCTTTTGATAATTTTATTTTAAAAAATAAAACCATTATCTCTTTATCTGTTTTGTATCAATTTTGTACTTCTACATTTTAATTATGTAAATGCTATATCTTTGATTATATCCCCTAAGTCTTATTATTCAGTATATGCACTATTCCTTTTCATTTCATGTATTTATTCTCCAGGTTAAATTTTCTCTTCAATTGTGGCTTATTGGCCATTGAACACATCCACAAAGTTAATAGTTTTAGTTATTCTATTTTAATTTCAAATTTTGCTCTTTTTATCCTTCTTTCCTTCTTTTCTTCTTTTGGTTCATCCTTTTTAAGTTCTCTGCCAAAGCACATCTTCTGTTTCATTTCTTAAATTTATTATTAGAAGCTATTTTTATATCTGTGTGACAACTGCGTTACATTTTCCTTCTCTATTTTTCTACTGTTTCTTTGATTTATATAATTTCTGTTTTATTCTCATGCCTATTTTTGGTGTATGAAGGATATTGTGTATGAAAAACTATAGCCATAATTTAGAATTTTAGATAAAGTTTTCTTCCTTTAAGATTACGCACAATTATGAAAAAGGTTTTGATTGACTGTTTAAGTTCAGGCTCTGAACTATTTCAAAATTAGAATAGTAAAATAATTTAATAGAAATTGAAGATTAAGAAATAAAATTCTGTATCCATTTTTATCTCTCACATATCTTCTTGAGCCACTATATATTGGTTTTTATTAAGATTTTTTTTTTTAAATAAAGGAATTAGATTTAATGGTTCTTAAATTTTCTAGATCTCTCTTCTCAGCATCAAGGAATACAGACCCTTTTTTAGAGGAAATGTTTCACACACATATCTATAAAGTTTTGAGTAAAATTTTATATTTTAGTTCTAACAATCTCTGGCTGAAAATATGCCCTATGACAATAAATATTGTTTGCATTCACCCTGTCTCTGAATATTGTCATCTGTCTGAAGAAATTCTGTACCACTCAATTGTCCTTTCTAATTTTAATCAATTCCATCCTACCTTTACTTTCTCTGACAATACCTTTTTAAAATGCGATTTAATTTTTGCTGACAATCATTCTATGGTTTTCATTTGACTCTTAACTAATGTACATATTCATTTACTGACCTGTTAAAGTCCCCCAATTTATGTTTTTACCCTGGCTTGTAAAACTTGCTTTCACAAGAAGATGGACTTTGGTAGGTAGTTCTACCGGCAAGTTTGAATTACTTGCTGCTATAAGAATATTTCATCTTCCCCAAATTGATGTTGAAACACAATCATGCATATATTGTTATTAGGCCATAGCACCTTTGGAATATAATCAGGAATAGAGATGCTGTAGAACATGCCTTCCTCCATGTGAGGACCGTGTGAAGGTACTGTCCATGACTAGTGCAATACAGCCTCACCAGACATTGGATCTACTGGCTCCTTGACTTTGGGCCACTCCGTCTTCATATCTATACAAAATAAATTTCAGTTGTTTAAAGATATCCAGTCTATGGTATTTTTATTAGAGTAACCTAAGTGTGCTAACACACTTATGAATTCTATTTTCTTAATATTTACATACTCTAATTTTATTCATGCTTTTTAAATTTGACCATTACTTAAATTTTCCTAGTTTATAATGCAAAAGCTAGAATTTTCTTCATCTAAAATTATATTTATCTACATAAATCATATGTAGCTTAGTTGCTACTATTAAATTTTTTAAAAATTGTGCTTGAACATGTTAATTTTCCACTAGTATTAATATCTTTTGGAAAAGGAAATATCATTTTACATAATTTTCACTCTTTGACGGTTAGCACATATCACCTACATATGAATTATTCACTAAAAAGAATTTAAATAAAATTTGAGCAAATTGCACTTCTGAAAAATATAGTTTTCTGCTCAGAGTCATTATCATCATTATTCTCTTAACATCAGCAGTTATAAACAATGTAGATATTCTAACTAGTCTTCAGTTTTTATTGTTTTCCTAGATATTTTCTTTTGAATCACTTTTGTTTAATATAGAAAGCTCCCACATTCTCTACTACTCCAACTTTCTCATAAACCACTTACATAATTTAAATGTTCACAGTTCAAAATAAATCCTCAACAACTCTTAGAAGTGTACATTTTAATTTAATATAATATTATGTATTCTAAACTATTATCAGTTTCCAATAATACATCTCAGACCAGTTTGAAATGATGCTTAGCAAAACATGACTTCCTGAGAATCAGTGAAATTGAGAAATGTAGCTTTAATTCCTCATCAAACTATAAAATACATATTTATGTGGGATTTCTCTGTATAAAAATGAATTTATTCATAAAAGTTAAAAACAAATATTATAAGGTTATTTTTCTTTCTAGCAGCTCCTAAAAATGAGATATCTAGAGCTCCTGATCATTCATTGCCTAACAGAAAAGGGGTAGCAATACAATACTTCAAAATTACATATTTCTACAAATTAAACAGTTGGACTATATTTGTTTCAAGCTAGATTTTCTAAAAGTAATTTTGTACCAATAACTAATATAATTGATGAAATATAAGAAGTCATAATAGAGTGAAACAGACATTATTACCTCATGTACATATATTACTGCATGACTGATGTGATCCTACAATACGTATAATAGAAAAATTAGAGATTACACTCCATTTATGTATGATCTATCAAAATATATAAATGCATTCTACTGTCATGTACAACTAATTAGAACAAATAAAAAAATTAATTAAAATTAAAAAATTAAAAATCATGCTGTAATAATTAAGATTCCAGTTGTTCTTTATCACCTTATCTTCCAACATAAATCTATTTTTATTACAACTACAAAAAGAAGATAATGATGAAATGGAAAGCTATTTACTTTCTAGAAGACATGAATAGTTGCCTACATTTATATTTAAGACTCATTAAAAAATATTTCCACTTTAAAATTGATTAATTTATCCTATGCATTTATTAGGGAAAAAATATTTTATGTTCTTCATCATAAAATTGCTGCCTCTGAGGAATATTCACTATGTTATGTAGAAGAAAAGAAAATCATAATGTCTTCCAGTCATTGTCTTTTGTTTATTCTCACCATTTTGTAGTTGAAGACAGTTATTCAAGGAAATTAATCATTTTTCAACCTCTTAATATGAGTTGTTTCAATGAACATGAATATCAAGTATCAATTCAATGCTTCTCATTTTATTTTCTGTAATAGAAAACATGATGAACATTTAAGAAACTATACCTTCATAATGTGTATTTTTTAATTTTTATATGTCAAAGAGCTTCAGAATCAAGCTGACTTAATAAACTGGATAATAATATCATCCTATTAATAATATTAGGATAAAATAATTTGTCATGCAATAAATACACAAAAGAATTTCTGACTACTATTTCTCACATCTCAACCCCAGCAAATCCTAAGTAAAATGACCATTATTATTATACAAATGCATTGTTGCTATAGTGGTTTTCTATGGTACATTACAAAGGCACTATAAAGATTCTTTATATTTTTAAAAATCTTGGCAAATATTTATTGTTCTTTAAATGTTCTTAATGCAGTAATGTACCCCATGATATTGATTTATCTAATTATCCATGTGACACACACACACTTACTTCCTTGTTTCTTCCATAAATTAAACTCATTTAGTGACTTTAATATTTATGTAGCTACACTAATAATATTAGATTAATATTATATCAGAAGCCTTCCCTGAATTGTGTTTTTTCTCTTAGCTAGACTATTTTCAAAAATAATATCTCAAACCACAAATGATAATATTGCCTTCTGACAATAAGATATTTACTTATTTTTTTCTTCACTAAAACATAAAACAAAATCTTTAAGAACTCATATTGCGTTTTAACATGCAAGATCATCACATCTGCAAACTTTAATCTGAGAAAACATTATTTTACAAATTGATGTTCTTCATTATTACAAGGACTAAGTTCTATATTCAAATAAATATATACAACCAAGAAATGAGCAATTAGAATTGAGGATGCAGACATAGAGGTTTCAGCATCCACACACAAAAAAGTTAGTGTATTAATGCCAGAAAATTTAGAGGTTCAGAACCTCTCTCTTTCCTCGATGTCATTTAACACAAACCTGTAAAATCTACTCTAAATCTCACTTCTATTTTATAAGAATTGTGCTACCATAACTTTCTTAATTATCAGAATCCATCAATAGATAATTTATGAAAATGGACATGTAAATTTAAAAAACACAGTTTAAAAAGTTCAATTCAAAGTGGGTACAGAGACTGTCATACTAAATGAAGACACACATATAGATACTGTCAAGGTGGTCTCATTAAAAATTGAAAATTGTTTTGAGGGTGATTGCTAATATCATGAATGACACTATGCTTTACTTAAGATTTCAGAATTGCTTCAAATCAGTGCCTTTTGTGTCTTCCACTTGTTCTTTCTCTTAAGAACATAAGAAGTTTTTACCTTTTTTTACTCATTGTATATGAACTTAATTTAGTCTAAATGCCTGTACCAAAGGAAGGCCCAAGACTTGACAGTTTTGCATAGTACAGAGAACCTGCAAGAGAATTGTGTGTAGTAACTACATACAATTTCTCACAGAAGGGAGTGTTTTATATATGGAAGAAAAATAAAATTATATGATGTAAGAAGGACAGTGTGTGACAAAAGGACCTAAGATCTAATATTTTCTTATTTCCAGCAATAAATTATGAGGATCTTTTTTTTCACAATTTCCTAACAGGAAATCAAACTATGAATCACTTGGCTACACAATCATCTAATTAAAGGATTCTAGGGTTGCTGAAATACCAGCAATTCTGAAACTGAGATTTTTATCATGGAGACTCCAATTCAAGGAAAATAAGATCGTTCAAGGAATCAGCAACATGATAATCAAAAATCAACAAATAAAAGTGAACCACCAATAGTGGCAGAAAAAGGTATCAGGCTTCTGTAATAATCTGTGTAAAAACAAATAAAAGGCAGAGAGACTCTAATAGTCAAGTTCTTAGGCCAAGTATAAAACCAAAGGAAAAAGAAAAAAAGAAAAGAATATAGTGCAAAACATCTGACAAACTCTATTGATTCAGATGAAGAATAGTTTATAGCAACTCCTTGGTAAGAAGGATAGTGATTAAATGAATGCAATCCTTATACTGTCTTGTAATTAGATATATGAGGAAGTTAACTGTCAAACAATGGAAGATAAACGGTTTGGTATTATATGATTACATCATGACAGACAAAAGCTTGATATTATAAATTCAAAGGAAGGAGACATCTTTAGAGTTTTAAACTTCAAAGAAAACTTGGTTTAAAAAGAGAGAAAATCTGTGGATCTACAGATACATGAACAAAAGTAGGGTATTGTAAGTATAAAGCACTTTTAGGAAACAATGATTAGATTTTCCTCAATAGCCATCAAGGTATAATCTAATGATTCAGCAAAGGTCTTTCTTTTGACTGTCTCTAGCATACAAAGAGTTTAGTATGGGGTTATTTGGTTCTCAGAATCAAATAGACTGGATATAGACTGTCAAGACTCTTTTAACAGACTTGACACTGGATACCTGGTTCTAATCAGGGCATCCTATTTACAAAGGAATAGGGTAAGGCTGGGTCAGTGTTTTTGTGTCAGCAATTTAGTTGTCTGGCAAGCTAAGCTACAGGAGGAATGGTTGAAGAAAGTGGATGCTTTGATGAAGTCTTTACATAAAGACCTTTTATCCTGGCTATCTAAGAGCTAAAACCTTTTTGGTTTTATAGGGCCTGTGTGGACTTGGTTCCTGGAAGAGTGAAGACCAATCATTCAGCCTCAAGCATTTAATGTTAACTTTGAACTAGAGACCAGCATTTCTGGGTGGGAGCAAGCATTTGGCTCAGAACAATTGCTGTACAAATTGGCTGGTGAAGAAAATTTAGTATATAAGTAAACCAATAAAAGGGATTATGGGAAATTTCCATTCAGCCTCATGAAATTCATAGTTTTCTAGATTAAGCTACCTCTCCTACTCAGAATTGGAAATTAACCATCCATTTTCTATTTTTCCAGAGGCAATGGAAATACTGTCACCCTCCACTTAGCTGTTGTATTCATGTCATTGCAATAATGTATCTCAACATGAAAAAATACTGTCTATTTCAACTCAAACACTTTGAAATGACTAAAATGAGTAGTTTATTGATCCTTCTAGCATTATTTATCAAGTGCCCATTCTGAGCTCTGAACTGCTCAAGACTCTAATGATATTTCCATGTATTTACTTACAATGCAGTTCTTCTTTATACAACTTAGGTTCTGCTTCTCAAATAATGGGAGCCATATTAAGGATAAGAGACCAATAAAAAGAAATACAAACTAAAAAAATATAAAAGGATTTCATAGATCAAAAAAAGAAAGATATCTGGCTATAAAACAATTCTGTATATCCCTAATAAGAAAAGCAACAAATTTCTAACTACCCTAACTTAAAAGTAGATAGATGTACACTTGTAATGCATGATTAATTTAATCCATGAACCCATATAAAATAACATTATATAAAATGATATATGAAAATAAAGTTATGGCTTTCTTCTAGTCATATTTTATGAAACAATTTTCTTAAATCTTTCATGTGAACCCTGAACATCACTGTCAGGACAGTACAGCAGCCTCTTTATGAGTCATCAAGCACAGTTTTTTAAAACACATCATCTTCCCTTCTGTCTGTTTCCTGAAATACAGCATTTTTTAAAATTCTGTATGATGCTGTCACTGGAAATTTCATCCCAAGTCATCACATTAGAAGTATCGTTTCTCACACTTGACCCCCACCACCCTGTCCCCCATCATTCTTGAAGTAAAAAATTTACCTATAAAATGCTGCCATCCATGACTTTTTCAAATGTTATTTTAAAATGGGCCGGTTTTGTTAGTATAACTGATAGTTGTAATGTGTTAAATTTATAAATTACTTCAAAAAATCATAAAGTGATTTTTCCCTTTTTTAAAAAATAAGTCTTATTAAGATGAGCCACAAAAAAATCCCAAGTCAGAAAATGATTAAAGTTGTTTCACAGAAATAACTCTCAAAAATATTTGGTTTATTTTTCAAAATATTATTTGGATATAAGAGACTGTAAATGAGTCCTGCAATATAAGACATTTAAGTACTTTTTTTTTTTTTCCCCTAAGAAATGTATTGGGAAAAAAAAAAAATCTCTCCATACTATTTGTGCCTGTATGGTACACGGTGATCAACCATTCTGTAATAACTGAGTCTGACGTGCTTTACAGGGGATGTCAGTTTTGACTTGGATCTTAACAAATGAGGATCCAACCTGGAGAAACCTGTTCCCAAAGACATTACAGTGCATAATTAGATCATAGCACTACAAAGCGGTTGTAAGGATTGGGCATCAGGTTCCGGAGGAGAGGAGACTGCAAAAGAGAACTGGAAGAACGGGAGGAAATCAAAGAGAGCTTGGTCAACATGCAAAGTAGTTTTTGCTTCAGTGTCATACAATAAGGAATCCCTGAGGGTTTATACAGAGAAGTAACATGAGCAGACCTGCCTGATAATGTGGAAAGAAAGAAGATATTTAAAACTGGGGGCACAGAATAAACTAGGAATAGACCAAGTGAAAGAGTATAGGGGCTAACATCAGAGGCTGAGGTAGGCATGGGGAATGGGAAAAGCAACTAAGACCATTTTTAAGGTATTCTGTCATTATTTAGTAACATGAGGAATATCTGGAATAAGGGATAGTGAACCAAAACTATCAAGAATATCAGTTTCTGCTGACTTCATATTGGTGTTTTCTTGTTTTTTATTTCCTGTCATCTGTAAAATGGAAATATTAATGTTGATTACACAAAGTTTAAGAAAAAAATCAAATAAGACTTTGTGCTAAAAACTCTTATCTGAATGTGTGGCTCCCAGTAGTTATTCAATAAATATTAGCTTCCCTGAAGAAATTGCTTTTATTAAGGCCCGTACTATATTCTTTTTTATATCAATTGCCATTTGACAAAATATTTGTTTGTATAATGTCAAATGCATGTTTAGAGAATCATAACTGACACGTTTTGTAGAATAAATATGTCGAGTAGATGACTGCATCGAATTATGGATTACCAGGGCAATGGAGGAGATTGGAGCAAGAGAAACTTAAAGGATATTGCAAATTAGGAAGTTCAAAAATCATTTCCCAGTTTACTTTGATTAAATTTAATATTGATCATAGGGCGTTATTAAGAAAGTGCATCTGATTTTATCAGGAGTTACATTTGCATGGAACATAAAAAATTGCATTAGAATTTTTAAAAACAGAAAATGACACTATCAAAAATATTTAAATGTTATGATAAAATCATGTCTGAGTGGTAGGTTTTTATTATTAGAAATCCACATTTTTGTAATGTAGTTAAAAATGATGGGCAACCAAGTGTAGTAGTTTATGCACACTTATGATCCCAAGGATTGGCAAGGCTGAGGCAGGAGGATCACAAGTGTGAGACTGACATGGACAACTTAGAGGGACCTTGCCTCAATAGAAAAAGTAAAAATGACTGGGAATGGAGGCCAGTGGTAGAGTCCTTCCCTAGTATGCAGGAGGTCCTGGGTTAATCCTCAGTACAGGAGAGGGAAAAAAAAAAAAAATTGATGAATACATGCTTATAGAGTAATGCATTAAAAGTTTTGTTAGTTCTAAGAAAATATTATTTGTACTGCTCCTTCTTAAGTTGTTGCTATAAATCAAAGGATTTTACTTTGTATTGTTCTATTAGTAAAAATGTTTAAATTATCAAAGATTCCCTATTTTAGAATCTTAAAAGGCAATATTGTATACTCATTCTCCTGAGTATTACACTAAGAATGTCTTCCATTTGGTTTCTAAATAGTACTAAATTTATTTCATCTTCTATAAATATTTATTGAGCTTCTCCTTTATGCCAATTTTATCTTGGCATTGTAATATATGTAATCAGTACCATCCCAGTCAGTTTATGCTGCTATAGCAAATTACCACAGACTGGGTTACTAAACAGCAAACATTTATTTTTCAGTTGTGTAGGCCAGGAAAGCCAAGATCAAGGTTCAGCAGATTCAGTATCTCTGATGAGGTCACACTTACTGGTTTGCAAATATCTGTCATCTCTTTTACTGTCACATGGGCAAAATGAGTATCTTTACAAGGACATTCATATTCCATTCATGAAGTTTCTGACCCCATGGCCTAATTGCTTCCCAAGGAACCACCTCCTAATACTATCACATTAGAGGTTAGGATTTCAACATATGCTGTTTGAAGAACATCAATATTGAAACCTTAACAAATGCTTTATAACATTTTCTCATCTAACTCTACAACCGCTTAAGTATGTGGTGTTTCTGCTTTACAGAGTAGGAAACTAAGAGATGCTGCATGTGTAACATGAAAGAAGGTCACAGGATTGTCCTGTGTAGAAGCCATCCAGTGCAGTACCCAGGGGTGCACAGGAGTTTTAACCATCTTTCTGAATTGGAAGAACACACTCTTAATGAATAACAAGTATCTTTATTTAGCACCTCATTGTTCATTTGTCTTCCTCTTCTTTTTGTTTTTTATTTGCACTGGGGAAGTACCAATTATTGAACCCGGGGACACTCAACCACTGAGCCACATTCCCAGTCCTATTTTGTATTTTATTTAGAGACGGGTCTCACTGAATTTCTTAGTTCCTCACTTTTGCCGAGGCTGGCTTTGAACTCATGATCCTCCTGCCTCATTGAGGCCAGCTCATTTTTCTTCTTAACACACATTTACATGAGATTCAGTTGCCTTCTTAACAAACATTTACATGGGGTTAACTTTTAGCATCTCTTAAATTTCAAGGAAAAAAATTTAAAGAAAAGTACGCACGTTGTTTGCATGCTAACTAAAATATAACCTTTTCCTCATATTTTTATTCATCATACTATTTTACTTGAGATCTTATGAAATTATGTATCTGAATAAATTCACTATGATTTAACTCTAATTTTATATTTTTTTATTTGAAATTGTGTTCGTGTATGAATATATCAATGTTTTGCTTTGTTTTGTTTTATCAATGTGTATTTTAACAAACTCAGTTATTGAATCATTTACTGAATTTTATAGAATGTTGTTCCAAAACCTCAGAAATACTGATTGTCACAATGTATATTTGTCTTACACTTTATCCCTGCATCTGTCCTCACTTTCCATGCCACAGGAAGCAGATGTCATAAACAAAGAAAATTGGTGGCAATCAAAGTTCTAGCGATGTTCTATGCTAGACATCAAATTTCTGTCATCTCTGAATATGACCTTGTCTTTTGTTCAAGCACATTATTTTTATTGCACCCAGAATCATAAAAGTTAAATTAGGGGAAACTTAGCTTAACCTGGATTACCTTGCACCCCGTTAGTGTCATCAAATCTAATATTAAGGATAGCTCATAGAGACAAGATTATTCACCATTGTGACTAAATGAACTTCTTAGTAGCTCCTTTATTCTAAAACAATTAAAGAATCTATTAAAATACATTACAACAGCTGATTTTCCAGGACCCTCTAAGATACATTGACATTTCCAAAGTATAATATGAAAATTAGAGAACACAGTAAGGCATAATTCATGCAAAAGAGTTCATTTATCTAGTGCCTACTGTTTATCAAATTCCAAATACAGTGCTAGTTTTATCACTATTTTTATTCACTCATTTTTCTATTTATTGTCTGTTTCCCTCTAGTTCATTATCTACTCCATAAAGTCAGGGACACTTAGTTTTGTCATTACAACTTCAAAACTAAGAATCCAATGTGTCTGAGACAAAGTAGGCATTCAATGTTAATCAATTTTTTAAAGAAAATAAGTAGAAATTATACTTGTCATTACATCATCCTTATTTACCATTATGTCTAAACTTAAAGTTCTTTGTATCATAAGAACTTTGAATCATGATAAAATAACTATTCAGGTAATAAAAATCTTGACTAATAGACAATCAATTAATTGTAAGCTTTCAGAACTTAAAAAAGGCCTATTACATTTGCTATATAACTAATTATTATTCCAAGGAGTGATTGTAAATGGTAATACAGAGGAGTTAAAGTGTTTGAGAAAATTTAAAAGGCATTTTTGAAACACCACTTGCAATTCAAAATGAATTAGTTAAGATCACTGTAACAAATAAACTAGGCAATCAAATTGGGTCAATAATTATTCTGATCCTTTGTAAAGGTTGATGTTTGCTTTGAAGCATTATAATGGTAATCTAACATAATGAATGAAAGTAGCAATGATGTGCTTCAAATTTTTTGGAACAAAATACAAAGCTTAGCTTTCATAAAGGAAAACAAAATAATAATAATAATAATAGAACAATATGGCAAGCTAAAAAAAAAAAAAGAAACAGCCATTCCTGTTGTTGGATGATGATCATATTTGTGTTTTCTCATTTAGTAGAGAAAATTATTAGCTTTATAATGAGATAAGCTTATTTCATTTTCAGTCAAATAATTTTTAAGTTTATTTATAAATTCTTAACAGTCCTAAGGGAAACTAATCCAAGTATGCTATTGGGACAACCTTTTAATCAGTCTTTTTTCTTTCTTGTACAATTTTCCAAAATCTAAGAGACAATTTAAATTTAAATTTCTTGTTCGAATTTTAAAGAGGAAGAAATATGGCTTATAATGAACAAATTTGATCATAATTGTAGAAAACCGCGGCTGCTTGCCAACAGGGCTTCTCTTACGGGAAACCCCGGCTTCTTTGTCCTTTCGCTTACTCAAAACTGCTTGCGGAAAATCACCGCTCCTCACGCTTATGGCCCGACCAGTGGGACAGAAGACATGTACTCTTTAGAAGTTCATGAAGCAGCTTCCCCTTTATTCCAATAACACCCTCAATATATAAGCAGTCTCATGCATAAGCAATTGTAACCAGATATGTTCATCCAATCCTGTTAAAGGTCAAGCAGTCACTCACTCTAGCATACATGTAAAGTATATCTGTCTACATGCTAGGCAGCTGAACTGATTATAGTACAGCCAATTGTAAATGCGTTCTTCCTTTCTCCATGCATATTCAGAATGCCATTTGCTCTCTGCCAGTTGCCATCTTCGGATGCACGTGGCGTAACTCTGGGCCCCAGGTTCTGCCTGCCACAACTCCCCCTTTCTGTTTATAAAAGGGACTGTGCCTGTCTTAGGTTGTCCACGGCAGAGCAACATCCTTACCCGTCATTGGACAATGAGGCTCTAGCCCTCATTTCCTGTCTTAGGTTGGTATGAGCTCCCCATAAATCTTACCCGTCATTGGCTACCGGTCCAGCATAATAAACCAGAATTGGGGGGATGGGCCAGCATCAATTTCGACGAGAGCTTGGCGAATAATGGCTGTTTTTCTGCGCGGATGTATATGCATTTTGTATATGCACAGGACAGATACAACACACAAGAGACCTCCCCTGGACAAAAACTTAAACCATTCTTTTCCCCATAGAACAGCGGACTGCAGAAATGTGGCCAAATATTGTAAAGTTAGGAGGATATAGAATAGAGGAGTTGGTAAGGGGAACAGGATAGGGCCACATCTTCACTATCCCCCATAGTTCACACGGGTCTCCTCCATTAATTTGGCGAGAATTCGCCAGCACCATCAGCGGGAGAAGTCTCCTCATCTTCTTCCTGTTTTTGGATCTCTGTTGAGGCCTTGACCAATCTCTCCAGCACCCAAATCCGTGATTGTGTGTCCTGTGGGAAAACACAAACAGACCCTCGGGTCCAGATTAATATCATTGTCCTGATAGAATGTCCTTCCAGAGCACTTGAGGTAGATGCTTTTTATTAGGCTCTGAATGACAGTCAGCAGCAGATCGGCCCTCAGAATCAAGATGTTAAAAATTTAAAATGAACAAGACAACGGAAAATTTGTCTTTTGGGGATCATCTGTATGATGCCCCTATTCCCCCTTTTTGTTTATAAAGCATGTTTTTAAGCGTTAAATGGGCATGCTCGACAATGCTTTGTCCAGTAGGATTATAGGGAATTCCTGTGACATGTTGAGTATCAAAGGTGGAACAAAATTGTTTAAAGGCCTGGGACATATATCCAGGACCATTATCTGTTTTAATTTGTTTGGGAACTCCTAGGATGGAGAAAGAGTGTAAACAGTGTGTTATTAAATCTTTGTTTTTTTCTCCAGTAAGAGCAGAGGCCATAATAAATCCTGCAAAGGTATCAATAGACACATTAATGAATTGTAGTTTTCCAAATTCTGAATAATGAGTTACATCCATTTGCCAAATATGATTGGGCTGAAGCCCTTTTGGATTTACTCCTAACGAGGGGTTAGGAATAAATGTAACACATTTAGCACAAGACTTGACTATGTCCTGAGCTGTTGCCTTACTAATTTTATAGCGTGTGCATAGAGTGGAAGCATTTATGTGAAATTTGGAATGAAAAGTTTTTGCATTTTCAAGCATATTAAAGATGTGTGGGTCTCTGGTAGCCATGTCTGTTAAATCATTGTGTAAACGTAAAGAACCTGGAAGGTCAGTATGAGCCCGAACATGCCCAATAAAAAAAGGATTTTTTTTCTGTCCCAAATAAGTTTTTGTAAACTTTGCAAATATTTAGTAATAGTGGAGGTGAGGGAAATCATACCAGTTAATTCTAAATTTTGAACAGCATTAACAACGTATTTGCTATCAGAGAATAGGTTAAAAGGCTCATGATGGGTTTTGAATACTTCTGTAGCTACTAATAGTTCTGTTTGTTGTACAGATAGAGTATTAAACAACAATGTTTCTGTAACATTATCTATAGTAATAGCACTTGTACCATTTTTTGATACATCAGTAAATATAAGGGTAGCTCCTGTAATAGGTTCTTTTCGGGTGATTTTAGGAAAAATTATAGAATGTTGACTCCAAAATTGGAGAAGAGGATCAGAGGGCAAATCATTGTCAAACACAGCAGAAGTACTAGTAAAGACTACCGCCCATGAATTTGAATTATTAATAAGATATTGTATCTGATCAGTAGTATATGGAGTAGTGATAGTTGAGGGATGTGATCCAAAGGGGGAAAGGGATACTTCTAACGCCTTAAGGATTAATTCTGCCACAGATTCAGTAAATAAGGCTAAGACCTTGTTAGTGACATAATTCATGTGAACCCATAGAATAGGACCCTTTTGCCAAAACACTCCTGTGGGTAACATATTTGTGGCCAAGACAATGAATGATAAAGGCTTAGTTAGGTCAATACGATCAAGATGAGCTTTTTCCATAGCTGTTTCAACAAGCTTGAGAGCTGTTCAAGCCTTAAGCGTAAGCACTCGCTTAGAAAGAGGGTCAGAATCACCTTTAAGAATATCAAACAGGGGGCCCAAACTTGAGGTGGGTAAGCCCCATCTTTCCAGTGACTTTAGTAAGGAATTATAACATTGCTCTAAGATAGGTTTTTCCTTATGAGCTAGCAAAATATCATCCATATAATGATAGATTAAAAGTTGAGGGTTTGCTAGGCGTATAGGTTCAATAGCATTGCCTACATATATTTGACACATGGTAGGGCTATTGGCCATGCCTTGCAGGAGGACTATCCATTCATATCTTTTATTAGGAGAGCTATTATTAAGTGAGGGCACAGTAAATGTGAACCTTTTGGTGTCTGAAGGATGTAACGGAATGGAAAAGAAACAATCTTTTATGTCAATTACAATGGAGGGCCAATGAACTGGGATAGTTGATAAAGTAGGTAATCTTAATTGGATAGGTCCCATGGGCTCCATTATAGAATTTACTGCTCTTAGGTCATGTAAGAGCCTCCATTTTCCTGATTTCTTTTTTATTATAAATATTGGTGTGTTGAAAGGAGAGGTGGATGGTTTCACGTGTCCGGCCTCTAGTTGTTCGTTAACCAATTGCTGGGCCGCTTCTAATTTGTCTTTTGAGAGGGGCCACTGAGGGACCCAGACAGGTTTATCAGATTTCCATGTTATTTTAATTGCTTCAGTGGCCCCTAATGAAAATCCAATCCCTTTTTATCTTGTTTTGGAGTAACTAAAATGGGTGAAGTAGGTCCTTGACTATTTTTCCCAAGACCTTTTCCCCATATGTGTCCTTGGGCTAACATCATTTGATTAGCTTTTGGATTACCGTATGGGATCTCGGATGTGAGATGTAAATCCACCTGTTCCATGATATCTCTCCCCCATAAGTTTACCGGGAGATGTTCAAGGACATAAGGTTGGACGACACCACTATGACCTTCTTTATCCTTCCATTTTAATATGGCTGCACTCTTGTTAGGGTTGGAAGCTATACCCAATCCTTTTAAAGTCTGATCTGCCTGTTAAAGTGGCCAGGCTTTTGGCCATTCTGTAATTTTGATAATACTATTGTCAGCCCCAGTATCTAATTAGCCCTCAAAACTTTTGCCTTCTATCACTAACTTTGTCATAGGCCTATCTTTTAAACCCCATGTTAACATGACCATATTTTGGCCAGTAGAACCTAACCCTTTATTTCCCCTAATAATATTTTTTGATGGCTATTGATCATAGCAACTGGGTAAGACCAACAATTGTGCTATGCAATCACCCTGAGCTATTATTGTTACACCTCTTGGTGAAGAAGCAAGGATTTTTATTTTTCCTGTAAAATCAGGGTCTATAACTCCAGGAACAATATTTAATCCTTTTAAAGCAGAAGAACTCTTCCCCAGAACTATTCCCACTGTTCCTTTAGGTAATGGGCTGACAGCCGAAGTTGGTATTGGCTGTACTCCCATCTCTGGAGTTAATACTGCTCTGGCGGAGGCACAGAGGTCTGTATCTAATATTTGATGATATCTCTGATTGTTTTGATCTTCAAATACTGGGAGTATTGGGAACACTGATCGAGATTCTACATCAGCCCACTGTCTGGGGCCTCCCCTGTGCAGCAAGTAAATGCGCCCTTACAACTTGAAAAGGGGCAATGATCTGGATTATACGCCAGAGGGCATGGCACGGTAGGGGTTAAATGTCACTGAGGTAACTTCTTTTCCGGCTCTGTCTCACATTGCTCCTGTTCCTCAGAGTCTGAACATCTACTTTCTCTTTCAGAAGCTTGATTTGATTATTCTTTTTCTATAGTTTCTAATATCTTTTCCCCTTCTCTTAACTGTTTTTGAGATTTTGGGTTTTTGGAAGTCAGACAAAAACAAACTAATGTACACAACGCTATAACAACAACAAACAGAAACCAAACAAGAAAAGGTAACACAAACATTAATTTACACATATTTGTTATGGGACGTCCTTTGCTGTCTCTTGGGAAAGCCTTTCAATATATTCTCTCTCTAGGAGAATCTTCTGTTAATAATCCCTCTCTAGGGGACTCTTCTGTTAAAACCTTAAGGCCACCGTTTCCTCAAATAGGGAAACCTTCTCGTTAATTATGCTAGCAAGACTTTTTTTTTTTTTTTATACCTGAGCACTCACCAATTTCCAGTTCGATCCTCGTCTGATTCCAGTCCAAGCCACAACTTACGGAACACTGTGGCTTCTTCCCCGGGTGGGCCACCACTTGCGGAAAACCGCGGCTGCTTGCCGACAGGGCTGCTTCAAGCGGCTCGCAGCGCAGCTTCTCTTACGGGAAACCGTGACTTCTTTGTCTTTTCGCATATCGAAAACTGCTTGCAGAAAATCACTGCTCCTCACGCTTATGGCCCGACCAGTGGGACAGAAGACACGTACTCTTTAGAAGTTCATGAAGCAGCTTTCCCTTTATTCCAATAACACCCTCAATATATAAGTAGTCTCATGCATAAGCAATTGTAACCAGATATGTCCATCCAATCCTGTTAAAGGTCAAGCAATCACTCGCTTGAGCATACATGTAAAGTATATCTGTCCACATGCTAGGCAGCTGAACTGATTATAATACAGCCAATTGTAAACGCGTTCTGCTTTCCTCCAAGCATATTCAGAATGCCATTTGCTCTCTGCCAGTTGCCATCTTTGGATGCATGTGGCATAACCCTGGGCCCCAGGTTCCGCCCGCCACACATAATTCCTCTATTTCAATTCTCAGAACTTCTTCATAGTTTGCTGTTTTAGTCAGCTTTATCACTACTGTGACTAAAGTACCTGACCAGAACAACTGTAGAGAAGGAAAAGTTTGAGAGTTCATGGTTTCAGAGGTTTTAGTCCATAGAAGGCTGGTTGGATTTCTCTGGGATAGAGGTGAGACAGAACATCATGGCGAAGAGTATGATAGAGGGAAGCACTTACATGTTATCAGGAGGCAGAGAGAGAGAGACTCCACTCTCCAGATACAAAATTTATATCCGTAGCTATGACCTAATTCCCACCTCCTATAGCCACACTCTATCACTTCAATTACCACTCAGTTAATCCCTATCAGGGATTAATTCACTGATTGGATTAAGACTCACACCCAATCGTTTCTCCTCTGAACCTTTTTGCACTATCCTACACTTGAGCTTTTGGGGGGACATCTCTCATTCAAACCATAACATTTGCAAATTAATATGGATTATCTATTAGCTGAAATTCCCACTACCTAAATTCTTATATTTGTAATATAAATTAGAGAAAAAATAATGAAATCGCAATTTTCTGGTCATACCACACAACTACATTACTTGCACATGCTCTACATTCCTTTTCAGTGTTTTATTTTCTTGCGTTTATTTAAACATGCAGGTGTCTGTTTGCTTAGTATTATCAGTAAGTGAAGCTTCCAACCATTCTCAGTTGAATGGAAGCCCTGGCTCCTGGGCCCACATTGCACTTTAGGCACAGAGGCACTCAGTTTACACTGATTGTTGTAAAACACTTAATGATGAATGCTTTGAGTTGCATACTTTCTTAACATCCCCTTTCTAAAATGGTTGCCCACAATGTTCTCTTGTGATGATTACTGAACAAGTTAACTGATCCTAGTGGTCCGCTGGATTCAAGGAAACACTGACATAAAATCTGCCCTCTTTAAGAATATGTATTTTACTCAGTTTATTATGAAGGGATGAAGGTTAAAAATGTGTGATTGAGGTAGGCCTAACCAACTGCAGGTCAATGTTGATAAGAAAGCAAAAATGCACAATTAAGCAGATGAGCTGATGTACAAAGATTTAAAACAGCACAACTTTAGAGAGCAATATTTATTTGTAGCATATTTTCCTCTAAATATGTGTTAACCCCTGAAGACTGCATCTTTACATATTTGTACTTACAATCAAATATTGTATCTCACTGAATTTTTAATTTATTTATATAATATCCAGAATAAAAAATAACATTTTTGAGATAAGTAATTTAATTTTTATTTCCATTTTTTTAGTTGCTAGAGATGTTGAACATTTTTTCATGTATTTGTTGATGTGTCTGTTCAGTTCCTTAGCCTATTTATTGATTAGGTTTTTTTTTTTTTTTTGGTAGTATATTTTTGAGGCTTTGTATATCTGGAAATTAGTAACCTATCTGAAGTGAAGGTGACACCGTCCAGCAGGTCAATTTGGCACAGGAGACAAACAAGTAGTGAGGCTCTTGAATTCGGAACCGTTTATTGGTGATTCAGGAAACCCGGGAACACCGTGCTGGAGGAGAGCAAGCTTATATTCCCTCCAGGAGGTGAAGGGTAGGGCTGACGCTAATTATGTGAAGATTAGGTGAGGAACTAGCTGTCAATCACGGTAAAGGTCCAAATAAGCAGGCACGATCAGGAGCACTCTGGAACACCTGTGCACACGTTGTGTGCATGGACTTAATTGAATACGGCCAATGATAAATCACCTGGTGTGCTTATGTTAATCAACCTCCTCACCACTAATGTGATCAAAACAACCTCTGGCTGGCTGCCAGGTGCCATCTGGGCGTAGTCAACAGAAGGTGTTAAAGATTTTCTCCCAACCTGCAGGCTCTCTCATCATGCTCTTGATTCTTTCCTTTGCTATGGAGAAGCTCTTTAGTTTGATGCCATCCCATTTATTGATTTTTTACTTCACTTCCTGCACTTTAGGAGTCTTCTTAAGGAATTCAGTTCCTGAGTCAATATGTTGGAGTGTTGGACCTACAATTTCTTCGAGTTGAGTTTTGTGCAAGGTAAGAGATAGGGGTTAAATTTCACTCTGCTACATGTGGAATTCCAGGTTTCCCAGCACCATTTGTTGAGGGGCTATCTTTTCTTGAATGTATGCTTTGGCACTTTTTTCTAGTATGAGGTAACTATGTGGGTTCATCACTGTGTCTTTTATTCTCTTCCATTGGTCTTCATAGCTGCTTTGGTGCCAATATCATGCCACTTTTGTTACTATAGCTCTATAGTATAATTTAAGGTCCAGTTTTGTAATTCCTACTGTTTTGGTTTTCTGGCTAAGGATTGTTTAGGTTATTGTGGGTCTCTTATTTTTCCAAATGAATTTCATGACTGCTTTTTTCTATTCTTATGAAACACATCATTGAAATTTTGATGGGAATTGCTTGAATCTGTATAAGTGATTTTGTTATGATGACCATTTTGACAGTATTAATTCTGCCTATCCAAGAACACAAGAGGTCATTCCATCTTCTACGGCCTTCCTCAATTTCTTTATTTAGTTTTCTCTCATTTTAATTGTAGAGGTCCTTCACCACTTTTTTAGATTAATTCTCAAGTAATTTTTTTTTGAGGCTATTGTCAATGGGATGGTTTTCCTAATTTCTCTTTCAATGGATTCATCATTAGATTATAGAAGCACAATTGATTTATGGGTATTAATTTTGTATCCTGCTATTTTACTGAATTTATTTATGAATTCTAGAAATTTTTTGATGAAGTTTTTTGGGTCTTCTAAATATAGAATCATGTTGTCTGCAATTTATAGTGACCTTGCACTCTATACACACTATAATTTAAAATGTACTTATTTGATTTAGAAGATCATTAATTTAGCAAATAGAAAACACCTCTCAAGAATAGAAATTTTTAAGATTGTATTTCTTTTTAAATCTTTTAAGTCCACATGTGTAAGTTACTCAGAATTCAATTTTTTTAAGTTGTGATGGGCTGACAGATCTGGCTCCGTGAGAATGTTATAGGCCAGACTCTAAGGGAAATGACTAAACAGACTCCATTTTGCTCTGAGACTCCATGTTATGTAGGAAATAAGCTTCTCCCATGGGAACACCCCACCTCTGTACCCATCATAAGTTACTTAATGTGACATGTTTAATAATATACAATGGCAACTCCTATGTAGTAAAAATTGCTCTCCTTTGACCTCTATTGCTCTTAACCAATGTACCATGTAAACGGTAATCGTGTGGATGTTAGCAACCATTCTTTAGTTTGTACCTAGGTAAGGGTCAGTTTGACCCACTTCCCCCTCTGTCAATGATCTCATGATGTTAGTTTGTAACAACCATTCTTTAGTTTGTACCTAGGTAAGGGTCAGTTTGACCCACTTCCCCCCCTGTCCATGATCTCATGATGTTAGTTTGTAATTTTGAATCATAGCAACAGACACTTATGATTAATGTGATTTTTGGTATAAGAACACCTACAACCCTGTGGTCTAGGCTGTTCTCCCAATAGCCATTTTTTGAGGCATTGTGTGAGACAGTCAGGGGGCCAGCTTAATAAAGACTCTCAAATTTGGACTTCTCAGTGGTGATCAGTCTGTTCTTAAGTTGCACCCCATAACAAAGTGACCTGTAAATACTGTAGCAACACTTGTTAGAAAGCATAAATGTATAAACTATGATGGCTGACATATTTGGCTTTTGGAAATGTTACAGGCCAGGCCATATGGGCAATGACTAAAGAGACTCCATTTTGCTCTGAGACTCCATGTTATGTAGGAAATGCTTCTCCCATGGCAATGCTCCACCTCTGTACCCATCAACAGTTGCTTACCTTCTCCCATGGGAACACCCTACCTCTGTACCCATGAAAAGTTACTTAGCATGACATGTTTAGCAATACAAAATGACAAAATGATAAAAAAATTGTTCTCTTTTTGATACCTATTTCCCCTAAACAATGCACCATGTGAATGGTGATGTCAACAATGATTGTTTGGATCTTAGTAACCATTCTTTAGTTTGTACCAGGTAGGGTCATTTTGACCCACTTCTCTCTCTGCTGATGAGTTCACATATCACGATGTTAGTGTGTAATTTTGAATTATAGCAACAGACACTTATGATCGATGTACTAATTTATGGTATAAGAACCCCTGCAACCCTATTGTCCGGGCTGTTCTCCCAATAGCCATTTTTGGGACATTATGTGAGACAGTCAGTCAGCCAGTTTAATAAAGATTCTCAAATTTGGACTTCTCAGTGGTGATTTGTCTGTTCTTAAGTTGCACCCCAGAACATAAACCAGGAATGGGATTATTAGTATTTCCATATTTAGAGCCAATAGTCTCAGTTAATTCTCTCTAAAAATAAAACCATATAAATTTATTGGTGTCTATAATTTCATTTTTTATTTCATGAATATATATTCCTTCATTAAAACTCTAAAATCATTTGTGAGAGGAAAATGTGTGATTTTGCTACCCAATCAATGTAAAATCAACAGAAGGACTGCCAATGAACTATAGTCAGGAAAGTCATTGATAGTGACATAAAAACTCACGAAGGCTGGTGGGGATGTAATTAACACATTATTTAAAAGAAATGCCCAGCTTACTCGTTTTCGGAATGAATGATATTTTTCTAAGCTCCTCTTCTTTTTTCATAAAAGTGTAGAAAAACGTGCCTGTGTATACACGAAATCACATTTGTTTGGACACCCTTTCTGTTTGCAAAACTCTTTTAAAAATGGGTGCTTACTCATAAACAAGTCATGTCTAGTGTTGAATTCCTTTTAAATGAATTAAATAGATTGAAAAAATGGCTTCAGGAAAGAATCTGACTATACTGAAAAAAAAAAGTGCCTCCATGAATAAAACAAAAATTTAAAAGTATCTTTTATGCAAACTTGTGATCCAGAAAAAAAAAAAAAAAGTAAATTGTTTTCATAAAACCAAACCTCATTGGAAACAAGGGATTCCCCTCAGGGAAGGTATGTAAATGTGGTTTCTATTATTATTGTAGAGAAGGATCATCTCCTGCTTGTCCTTGTCTTCTGGAACATGTTTATATTAAAGGTGATTGGTTTAGATAAAGATAAAATCCTGTAGCATAACCTATACTGCTGATAATATTAACAAAACAAAAATAGAATCATGTAGGATATTCTACAGATGTTATAAATGTGTGATAGAAATTTGTGCACTCTTCCTACACCAATACATTTTATTCTCATTTCCAGTTTTCAGGATTTAATTCAAAGGTAAAGTAAAATATTTCATGCCTTGTTGAAACATGAAAAATGTGACTAGCCAGGACACAGAAAGAAACATTGCCATTATATACAGATTAGAATGAGTCATATGATTACACTTTTAACAGATAATTTATGCCTCACTTCCTTTTGCAAACTATTCAGGAAATCCAGTGTAGGGGGGACCCTGCTCTGTATCTATATTATAGATCTATAGATCTCTGTTCCTTCATGTGATTAAGCTTAGAAAATAGTTCTCTGAAATGATTTTAAATGGAACTGAAGGACTGTAAGTATATTTGTTTTTGTCAAACTAATACATGAGAGACTTTGTAGTTAAAGTCAGCTAAACCAATATCTAGGTGCCCTATCCAGTGAAGTTAATAAGGTTTGGTATCTCAGTGCACTGATCTAGATTTAACAATTTCTAAGTAAACAAGAGAAATAAACTTAGCATATGTTCATAAATTCTCTTGATAAAGTTTGTTTTATCTTCTATAAATAGAAAATAATTGCTTACTATTGGTACAGCTAACATAATAGCAGACATTGCTCTTTATGCTTTCCCACCTTTTCATAGAATTACACTGCATGCCTTAGTAACATTTAAATTTGTTTCTATTATTTTCCTATTAATAAACACCTTTGTATTTCTTTTAAATCTAAATTAATCATTTGTCTGAAAGCAGCAAAATTGCAGAATATAAATGCATTCTTTTGCACACTTAAGATCATAGCAATGATGTTTCCTAGTTGACATTTTGAGCAATTGTCCTGCTTCCTTTACACACAGAAAGACCAGGGTCAGGAATGAAAAGTGCTAAGAAAGGTGATCCAGGCAATTTTCCAATGTTAACGCACTATTCTCCTGCCTTTTTACTTGCCTTTAAAATAATGGAAATTTTACTTTCAAGTGTCTTCCTACAAAATGTAAATAATAATAATAATAATAATAATAATGGTTTGGGACCATTTTGAAAATTTCATAACACACTTTTCCTCACTATCTTGGATAACTGAAAGTTAGTTCTGGCTTAGAGAGATCCCAGTATAAAAAATTAAAATCATTTTGAAGAAACAATTTCATATGGATAGATTGTGGTAATAAAAATGTATGTGTTTATAATACTTTTATATATTTAGAACCTTACTCATAGAGGTTATTTAGAAAATAGCTAAAGAATAAAATGTTTCATGAACATTCCCAGGTTAACAATCAACATTCACTTTAGCCATTAAATAGAGAAAACTGTTTTTACCATACACAAAATATATATAATCTAAATTGCATTTCTCTGGAAATTATAAATGAGAGACATATATTAATTGCTAAAACTGACTACTATGAAAATACAAATTACTACAGTGTAAAAATATATCTAAATGTAAGTTCTAAAACTAATCATGATAACCATAAAGGCCTAATAATAACATAATACACCTTTAGTGGAAAGTAAACAAATGGACTAAGAAAATGAGAAAACATTAATGAAAATAGAAATTTAAGTGCTGGGGCTTATAACCCTGATTTTCATACCACACCCCTCAGAGTTTATGCAAAGTAACAGGGCACTGTTTCAAAAGCATACATAGGGAGAAATATGAAAATTATATTTTACAGGTGTCTTCTCAAAAAAGGGAGATTTTGCTTAGCAAATTATACACACTTGGTGCAGAAAAATGAAGAAATTTACTAATCCATTTTTCTAATATGTCAATATTATATATACTTATAAATAGTATTTAGTTCAAAATTTAAGTTACATATATTTGGATGAAATGTTGGAGGAGAATAAGTTATTTAGTTAGTTTTAAATGTAATACCTGTGAGATTATTTACACAGAAAAAAATACAATGTCAGAGTAAAGAGAGATGTGTTATGCAACTCTCATCTGGGTGATCTAACTTGTAATTATTGACATGGCAAAGTCTGACTGTTTGCCTTCTAAAGCATGTTTCCTGTATATTATCATGAGAAATCCTCAAAGATTCCACAGGTGAAACCATCTCAAGATTCCTTGTCTGGATTCTTGAAGAAATTAATGATATTTAGAATAAAGTAGAATAAACTAATGATATTTAGTCTATGATAGGACTCTATATTTAAAAAAATATTTAAGTTATATGACAAACAAATGGAAAAGACATGTTTTGGTTGGTTCATGATTTAGAAAAGGAGGACGAGGAAGACAGAAGGTGGTGAGTGAAGGAGATGGAAAATGACAACCCCTCAAAACCTTCTGACCTGGAGAAAGAGGAGGAGGAAGGCAATCATTAATCCTCTCTCAGTAAATCCTTTCCCAGTCAGTAACAATGGGCACAGCAGGAAAAACCAAACTTTCATCCCT
The DNA here is from genome assembly GCF_902686455.1 of Sciurus vulgaris. Taxonomy (NCBI): domain Eukaryota; kingdom Metazoa; phylum Chordata; class Mammalia; order Rodentia; family Sciuridae; genus Sciurus; species Sciurus vulgaris. Next base: position 107,388,548 of record NC_136464.1, on the reverse strand, counting down.
TCCTGGGTTCATCCCCCTGCATCTCCACTGAAAGAAATATTCATTCCTTCCTAACCACAATGGGTCCTGAAGGGAGGAGGTGAACTTTTACCCTTTCCCATTGCCAATGAGTCCTAGAAGGAGAAAAGCAAATAGTGAAGCTCTGGGTAACAATGAGCCCCAGAGGAAGAAGATAAGCAGTGAACCCTGAGATTTCCCCACTGATAATGAGTTTCTGACTTCTTATAACTTTTTTCCTGACTTGCCTAAACTAACACATTCGCCTCAGTCTCCAATGATTAATTCACCCTCATTGTAAACTATGAAACTCAGACTCTTTCTGTAAACAGTGGCCATTTTCCTACCCAGAAAATGAGCCTGCCCAGTGCCTGATTGATTGACTCCACTGTGGAATAAAGGAAAGTTTACTGATCCATTTGAGGTCTGCTTCCATCCAGGTTATTTGTATTTTCAATATGGTGCGGAAACTACATTGGTTATTTTTGCTTACAGTGAAGAAGGATAGGAAGAGTAGCAGCCTTTGCTATGAAAGGCATTTTGAAGCTAATAGTCACAGGAACTAGTTCAAATGTCTAATGTAGATTTATAGTATCATTTTTAATCTTCTATAATCATATACAAATTACAATTAATTTCCTTAGACATGATAATACTAAAGTGGCTGTATAGAACAATATTGTTAGAAAATCCATACTAAGATATTTGTGGTTTGTAGTTTAGTGTTATGAATTCTTCAGTTGAATTTTGAATTTCACATAGATGCACCTATATATCATACACGTGAAAATGTTGATATATATAAATAGTGGTCACAACATTTGAAAGTAAATTCTGTGTGTGTATGTAAATAGAGAATAGAGTAAAATCTTAAATAAAACATTGAATAAACTTGAAAGGATGTCACATTGTACTTTTCAATTGTTAGGTCCAAATATGTATGAATATGTATTCATATTAAAGATGTTATTTAAAACACTAAGCATAAGTATTTGATATTGAAATAAAACTAACAATTTTTATGCAGTCAACATTAAATTGCATATTAGCAATTTTGCTATCAAAATATTTAGTTCTTGGTTATTCTAAATTGTGTGAGATGCTAAAAAATACTTATTAACTGTGCGGATTTCTTTAAACTTTCCTTATACAGAGAGTTTAGAGAGTTGAGGTAGTATACATTAATAAAAATTGATGTTTTATAATATTATGTTTAATAAGTAGATATTATAAGTAACTGGTTTGACTGCTTTTGGGGGGTTGATTTGCTCTTTTGGTTGAATGTTCATGTGATTTTGGGGCTGTTGGTGCTGGGGATTGAACCCAGGGCCTAACCTACTAATCACAGGGCACATGCTAATCACATGTTCTACCATTGAGCTATAAAAATTGACTATATTTTTTGTTTTTTGTACCAGGGATTGAACCTAAGTGCATTTCAGCACTGAGCCACATCACTAGCCCTTTTAATTTAGTTTTTATTTTAAAGCAGGGTCTCACTAACTTGCTGAGGTTGGGTTTGAACTTTCAGACCTCCTGCCTCAGGCTCCTGAGCCACTGGGATTACAGGGGTGCACCATCGTTCCTGGCTTGACTATCTTTCTTAAAACTCACATTCTTTCTTTTTATAATTGGGGAGTAAAATATAAATAAATTGCTGAAAATTAGAAAATAGTAGAAAGTGAAAATCAAAGAATAAAGAGAGTAATCTACAGTCATTTGCCTAAAAGGTGTTACATATACTTTTATTATCAAAAGTGAATAGTGATATAGACAAACTCTCAAAAGACTACATAAAGCTAAGGTCTGAGTAAACATCCAAGTTAGTGAAACTAGTTATCAGCCCAAAGAGGCAGATATATGTAGAAATTTCATTGTTCATAGACCATCTCTTGCCAGTTTGTCTTTGTGGGGATTATAAGTTTCTTATTTATTTTGACAACTCTCCTAGAAAAATTTCCCTGAGGCAACAATCTATTCTTTTCAAAATTTCAGAATGTATTTCCTCACTAAGTATCTTCCAGCATATAATTATCAAGCCTGTGCATGAAAAGTCTGGCAGGCTTTCTCAGATCTAACTTGCATCCACAGTGCATACTTTTTACTTTCTGAGTTTCTCCACTCCACACTCCACTCATAGTCCATGGAGATTTTTATTTTAATTTCCCTTTGCCATAAATAGTAATAGACTATTTCATTAACCTTCACAGGATTAATGTTTCACAAACTCCTCCTTATCAGGTCACATTCTTGATTACAACCTATACTGATGCTTTATTACCTAATAGATAAAACAATAGGTTTAAATTTTTAAAAAAATTTTCCACTTTAAATAAGTATTTTTATTCCTCTCTATCCTTCACTCATAACCAATTATTGCATGATTACATATATTTTTGGAAATACCAATGTCCTCATCATGATTTTCTTTCTATTTAAAAACTAAACCAGTTCTCTCAATTTTGTGGAAAAAAAAAAATTAACCATCTGTGTTAGTCAGCTTTCCACCACTTTGACAAAATACCTGAAATCAATTTAAAGGAGAAAAGGTTTATTTTAGATCATGGTTTCATACTTTTCAGCCCATTGAAAGCTGATTCCATTGCTTTTAGGTCTGTAGCAAGGCAGAAACATCAAGGGTCAGGGGAATAGCAGGGGAATTGCTATTCACCTCATGGCACTTTGGAAGCAGAGACAGAAACAGGGAGAGAGAAGGGGGTGCGGGGTGGGGGGGGAGAGAGAGAGAGAGAAAGGGGCCAAGGACAAAATATAGGCCCAAGGACTTGCCCCCAAATTCCTCTTCTCAACCAGCGGCAAGGGAAGGGGACACTCCCCAACAAGGTCAGACCCAGACCGGGATAGGTAAGACCAACTGACCGCTGCTCCCAGCCCTCCAGGCGGAGGAAAATCAGACGCCTCAGGGAGACCCGTCAGAGCAGGAACTCGTTTATTGAGGAAATCACACAGCTTTTATGTAGGGTGGGGGCTAGGCGGGAACCAATCAGCTTAAAGGTCAGCAAGGCATGGGGTGTTCACGCAGGCAAAAGTCCCATAAGACTATATGGCAAGCACGAGCTGATCACTTTCCCAGAACTATTGTTAACCAATCCCTGACGGTGGTCAGTGGTCCGATTCATCATGATTAACTATTGAAACGGCCTTTGAGGCCTTGATCTTGCTCACTCGCCAGGGAGTAAGGAGTCAGCCTGAGTTAGTTAACGTGTCATTAGTCCCAACACTTCCCTGCATTGGGGAACAAGCCTTCATCACATGAGCCACTGAGGAACATAACAAATTCAAATCACAATACAATACACAGATAAAATTTTGCAGGTATTTCATTAATTCTAATTATTTGGATCATATTACTTAATTTTTTAGTGTGAGACTTAGTCTCATGCCAATATTCGGGATTATTATACTATAACTAGAAAATGTTATTTAGTTTTATTAAAAATATATATCAAATTTTCACCAAATTTCTACATTGCTTATGAAGTCATGAATACTCTCTTCATGTTCTTTTCTCTTTTTATAAATATTTCATTTACTGTTTGGATTATCATTTATTAAACATATTTTTAGATCATAAATTTCTAGGAATGTATCTTTCACCAAACTTTTCATCATTCTCACAGTACCTGCCACAACATACATGATTCAAACATGCTGACAAAATGATCCCTTCCATTCTTCAATACCACAGTAGTGAAATTAGAAGAAAAAATTAGTCACAATATGGTAATTCTGTATAAAGTTTACACTTTTCTACATTGTCGTATTTATTTAAATGAGTGGTTTTTCATAATAAAAGCTAAAATGTTCACAACCTCAGAAAGCAGAATGGCAAGATTTAGCTTTCCAGTTATGTTCAGTTAAGCAACAAACAAAGGCAGTTTCTATTTGAACAGCTAACTAGCATTCATTGTATATTTCAATATGTTTAGATTCAACAATATCTTGCCTGACAGCAGTATATAAACAGCAGTAATAATCTGTAATGAAGTCATTTTCACTATACAGTAACACAATAAAAATAACATTTCTTTGTACAAATAGAAAAAATTGGTGATAATTTCATTTCAGTCAGTCTTGAATCCAACTCACTTTTGTTTTCACATTATGTAAAAATGTTCTTGATATATAAATGCACGTTAACTTGTGGTGCTAATCCAATAACTATTTCCATACATGTATCCTTAACATCTTCCTGCAAAAATAAATTGGGGAGCCATGATCCATATTATACTTAAAATCTAGATAGTGTCTAGATCTAAATAACTCATTCACTTTTAGAACAGAGGAGGTTTGCTTTACCCTAATAGTATTCAGTTGGCCTATGAAAATTAATGGCCTCTCTCAAGAATGTAATTTAACTTTTAAAATCATTTGGCTTAATTTACACCCACACATTTAGTCACAGATAATTTGCAAACTCTGTATGTAATTGCACTGATATTTATTAGAGCATATCTACTGCAAATTTCATTTTTCTTCTTGTAGAAACAATACTGAATCTGAAGAAATATTTCACTTAAATGAATGAGCCAATGACTTGACTTTAACATTTTGGGCTGTTTGCTTTCCTCTTGTTCCACTACTTTGTGACATCATTGACATGTTTAGAGAAGAAATATCGATAAAAAATACGAAAAAATAAACCCACAAAAATAATGCTAATTGTGGAAGTGGAATATTGAAACTAACTGGTACTAATTATATTTACATATAATATTAGAAAATGTAGATTATTTTCACTTTAACACTTCATTATGATAATCATATGCATTTGATTTTTAATATTTTTTTCTTTGGTTCTCCAAGGGTGTTGTTTGTACGACAAATAATTCTAGTTGCTTGGAAATGTTGAGCAGGGGATTCTTTATACCAGGTTGTTTTTACTCTGAGCTACTAAAGCTAACAAATACTAAGTCTTTATCTCAGTATGGACTTTATATCTAACTTCCATAACTGCATTTTCAAATATTAAGAGCATTTGAAATGTTCATTTAGCTCTTACATGGACATTTCAAAAATAATGTCTAAGAAATATACACTTGATTCCCAACCCTGAATGCTTCTCCTTGTAACTAATTTTTTCCCTCAGTAAACAACAGCTTTGTTCATCTAGTGGCTGATGGCAGAAACCTCACTTGTAAGGAATTTCAAATTGAGTCAATAATCAGTTCCCATCAAGTTCTACCACTAAAATTTATCCATTATTGATTCTAAAAGCACTAATAACTCCCCTGGAAAAGAGTTCTGGACTGTGGAAATATTTTGCTTTTCACTGTAGATTGGTGCAAAAACAGATAATTATGTTATAGAGACAACAAAAATGCTGAACATCCTGTAGACATAGGACAGTTATATATAATGGGAATCCTTTTCTGCCTTTGGTTATTTTAACAAAGAGAGTTTGATATAAAACACTAGTTAAATAGGGGTAGGGGGATTTAACGAACTGTAATAAAAATTAAAAATAAAGCAGATATTAAAAGAACGCAGAAATCTTACACGTTGACAGTGACTCTGACCTCTAGGACTAGGTCAGCAGAGGGATACAGTTGTGATTATCAGAGTCTGAAATTTCAAGATTGGTTCCCATAGAAGTTGGACAAGGAAGAGAGCCACTGCCCAGCGGATGCTGGTACATCTGGAGCTCAGAAGAGGGGCCTGCAGAGGAAAAATTCAAACCTTTAATGAGCACCTGGTTGCTGCTGGAACTACCAGGGGAGCACAGAGCAGTTGGTTCCATGAGTGTAGAAACAGCTGGAGAGTGAAGCAGTAAATCATGGAACCAATGAATGAAATGTTTATTACCCAGCTGATGCAGGGAGAATTTCCTTTTACGTGGACTCTGGGTTCACCTGCTATTTTCTGTTGGTAGAAATTTACAGAAAGCTACCAGCAAAGGTAAGATATAGTTTATGCAACCCACTCCCCAGAATTGTTGGGCAACTTTGAGGGCAACATTGAATTTAGTAACATAAATTTTATAGAAGGTATGTCTCAGTGTTGAGAAATATTGAATAGTAGGTAATTAGTCACAATGAGTCATGGTTTCAATATGAGAAGTACCCCCAAAGCTCCTGTTAATGTAGAAATGTTCAAAGGCAAAATGATCAGATTATGACAACTGCAATCTAATCAGTGGATTAGTCCATTTGATAGATTAATATCTCCAATTAATTACTGTTTGATTACTGTAGGTAGGTCCACTGTAGCTAGGGCAAAAAATCCCTGGGGTCATGCCCTGGAAGAGTACATCTTTTCTGAGGCCCCTTTGCCCTCTCTCTCTGCTTCCAAGATTCCATGAATTGACTGATTTCTTCTGCCACATCCTTTTGCCATAACGTTTTGCCTCACCTCAGGCCCGGAGTAATGGAGTCAGCTTCCATGAACTAAACCTCCAATACCATGAGCCAGAATATAGATTTCCTCCTAGAAGTAGTTTTTGTCTGCTATTTTGATCACAGCAACAAAAAACTGACTAACACCTTTTGCTTTCAATCTTTTCAAATATTCAAACCTATAGATCCTTCATCTTTAAAAATCATTAATCACATGATGTCATTGTTTCTTAAACCATAGTAGATGTCCCTTTAATAAACGACAAAATGTCAATAAACTTTAGCAAGGAGCCTTCTTAGAGTGTCCCCAGAATAGTCCCATTTTTATTTTATACCATTATTTTCCTTCAATGCCTATGCTCCAAATACAGTATCATTTTCCTGATTTTATAAATGTGACAGCTTCTTTCTTGATTCAATGTGAATTTCCTCAATATTTTTCAGGAAATCTTCTGTTCATATTTTTTTCAGATAAAAATGTTACTTCTAAAGAATAGCACTTCCTAATCCCTAATCCAAATAAATTCTCCAGTGAATTTTTGTACAATCACTCTCATAACACTATATATTATGTAAAACAACTTGTTATTTATACTCACAGATGATGATTTTATGCTGTATACACTACATTTCAGACTCTATGAGGGCATGGATTACAATTTTTTTCCTAGTTTTCTGGGATCTAATGGGGTTCTTGGTTCATAGTACACATTCATTTTGTATGTTTATAATAAAATTAATGAAATAACTACCATTGTATTGATAAAAATGAATAATAAAATATTTGGTGACTTGCTTTTTTCATTCATTTAAGAAATTGCTAACCAAATACTTTCTTCTTTCAGTAAATATTTTCAAAGTACCCTTCAAAGCTCTCTTGAAATACATTTCATTCAATGAAAATTTTTGAGATACTCATTTTAAATTGCATATGGTGCAGTCTCTCCCTCTTGACTACAGATCTTTTAAAAATATCTCTACTGAAAAAATATTTACAAAAGATTAAATGAAATTAGTAAATAGAATAAAAGAAACATTAAGATAATTATTTTGCAATTGTATTAAAGATTCAATACATATCATTAAGATCAAGTAAATTTTCACATTTTTTTTTACCTATTTAACCTGAAAGCATCCTTATTTTATTTTTGATTAATGCTTAATATCTACACATATTTATGGGGTTCTATGTAATGTTTTGATATGTGTATATTTTGTGTAATAATGAATTTGGGATAATTAGCATGTCTACACTTAAGTCTTATCATTTATTTGCAGTGAACAGATTCAAAGTCCTCTGTCACAATGTATTCAGATATGCAATAAATTATTATAAAATGTTAAAGATTTATTTACTATTTTTTTCCTTTAAAATAGAACTAAAACTCTAAATCTTTAATGAAGAAACATCATTAAAATCTTGACAGCTTGGGCTGGGAATGTAGTTCAGCATGTTGCCTATCATATATGGGGACCTGAGTTAAATCCTCAACACTGAAAAAACAAAATTTTGACACCCTTATTTAGTAAGTCAATATTAGAAAGTATAAAAATGTGTGAAATACATGATGTTTAGAGTCAATAATACATTTGAGGAAAATTTTACATACCAAATATATTGTTCAAAAATAATTTAAATAGTGTAGGTTTGTGATACAACTAAGGTAGCACACAATATCAAAATGAAGTAGGAAGTTCCAAAAGAGACTTACAGTTATGTTCTTCTCAAAAATATAATAATAAAATATAATATAATATAATAAAATATAACATTTAATGTAATATTCCAGAATGCTGCTGAAATCATTTATGAAGAGTACTACAAATTGAAAGGCTAAAGAAGTAGATATATCATGAAGAGCAAATTTAATTCAATAAGTCATGCAGCAAAATAAAGCAATTGATTCTCTGTATCCAGGAATATTTTTGACATCATAACCTATTTGGTTAGGTACTGAACAGCAGTTTTATTATCATATTGTGGGCAATACAGTAGGACACAAGCTGCTTTTACCACTTGAGGAATGACTAAACGAACTCTTAATAAAATGAATGATGAGGTATTTTCAGCAGGTCTGTGGTAGTCTCAAGAAACACAGCTCAAGGTTACCCCTGCCACATTCAGCTCCACATCAGTGGCAGGATCTTATTGTAGACATCATGTGCTGCCTCACAACTTAATTAAAGTGAGTGTCAAGAATGAAGAGTTCTCTAAAGAAAGTTATACACAGTCAACCTTATGACCCAGCAATTCCCTTCCTAAGTATATAACCAAGAAAAGAGCTTACATGAATACACAAGAAAAGCAAACCACACAAAAACCTTACAAACTAATATTCTTCAGAGGACTATTTATAACAGCCACAAAATGTGAGCAATCCCTATATCCATCAAATGAGAATGGATGGACAAAATGTGATATATCCATGTAATTAATTGTCATTCAGTAATAAAAAGGGTTTATTGATACACACTATGGCAGAACTCGACCTTGAAGATATGCTAAGTTAAAGAAGTTAGACACACAGCCCTCATTTCCATTTATTTGAACTAAAAAAGCCTGTACAGAAGGATAGGGGTGGGAAGGGTGGGGGGGGAGAAAAAAAATAACAGAATGAATCAAAAACTATTACCCTAGGTAAATGTACGATTACACATATGGTATGCCTCTACTTCATGTACAAACAGAGAAACAAGATGTATCCCCTTTGTTTACAATAAAAATGAATTAAAAAAAAAAAACAATCCATACAGAAAGATAGTAAAATCTGTTTACCAGAAACTGGAACATATGTTAAGGGATATAGGGTTTTAGGGGAAGGCAATTACAATACTCTAATTAAAAATGAATTATGATTTTTAAAAATCAACTTGGTCAGTTTTCTTGAAACCAATAAACTCCACATTTTAAAGGAGGGTGGATTTTATGGAATTTAACGTATCTGAATAACAAAAATTGAATGAGATGTAAAAAGGTGTAGGAGAGGTTTCCAATTAAGAGGAAATTGCAATTTTGTCTGTGAAAGATGACAGGGGTCAAAACTACTAAGAGTAGAGCCTTTGGGGTAGAAATAAGTCAAAAAGTTTTAAAATCTATTTTAAAAGACAACTAACGATTCTGATTAAGCAATCAGTATAATTAGGATTTCCATTTCTTATTGTTTATATCCATGTTCAATTTTTTAAATTTCAACTACCATTTTTCATAATAATATATTATAAATTTTACAAAAATGAATCAACAATTGATTCCTGTCTCTTTGTACATATTTTCAAAAGAATTTCTGGACTGAGCACAGTGGCAAGCGCCTGTTATTCCAGCAGCTTGGGGGCTAAGGCAGGAGGACCTCAAGTTTTAGGCCAGCCTCAGCAATTTAGCAAGGACTTAAGCAACTCACTGAGACCCTGTATCTCAATAAAATACTAAAAAGGGCTGGGGATATAGCTCAGGTGGTTAAGTGCAATTCCTGGTTAAAAAAAAAAAATATATATATATATATATATTTTTTTTTTTAACCACTATATCTGTCTTAGTGTTAGGAGACATAAATTAAACTCAAACTTCTTGAAATCTTCCTTAAGGGCAGACCTCCCTTCTGCCTATGCTAGTGACCTCTGCTTCCTCAATCTCAAGGTCTCTTTTATCCCTGTCTCATGCCTTTACTTCACATGGATTATAAGAATGTATGTATGTACTTAGCTTATCCCAACTGCAGAGATGCTATTTATCTATAACCAAACGCCTTTATTCCTAACTAACTCAATAGAACATTTTGAATCCATAATATTATGTAATGTTATGTCAATAATTAAGAGTTGAGTCAATAAAGAACATTTTCTTGTAATAACCTTTTTTGTACTTTTAAAATAATAAGTTATATTTTTGTTTCAATCCTCTGAAGATGACAAATGCTAAACAAAAAAAATGCTTTTTATTCAAACTCTTTATAACATAGTAAATGCAATTGACATTTAAATAATTGAAGTTTCATGTGAACTTTTGTAGCATTAAAACTTCTGAAGTATTATAGTTAAAACTCTACTATGGGAAAATCTGTGTACATTTTGGTGCACACAAAGCACGCATTTGCACACTTACACACACACATCTCTTTTATATATAACATATATAGATAAATATGTATATATGATATGTGTATGTATATATATTATAGTGCCTTGTTTTGTTTTTTGATCTTCAATATTTTAAATAATATGTGATCAATGGTATCTTCTTAGTTTTACAAATATTTCTCTTTCCATTAATTAATTGATTCAGTAATAGTTTTAAATGATTTTTTACTCCTTAAAGTATAAGCCTCAGGAATGTGAATCTAATTAGCTTGAAGAAATCAGTGACTGTAATGCACTACACACTTGAAAAGTTACAGGGGGGCTGGCTAAATCATTCCTGGTGGGAGGACTAATGTCCCTAAGACTCTGCTTTCTCACAGATCTCTCATGCTGATCTCATGCTCAAAAAGGTTTTTCCTGGTTCTGAAATTGTCTTATATTCTCATAGCTAGCAATTCAGGAGAAAATAAAATTATAACTTTCCAACAATTGAGCAAAACCGTGGAGTGTTGATCTCTATGACCCAAAGTGGGTCACATAAGTAATCTTTGAGTCAAGTCCTTTGTCTTACAGAACAAGAAACATTGATTATTGGATCAATCAGGATGACTTTGGAGCTGAGGTTATCAACTTCATACACACACATGGATGAGGTCATTTTTTCCCAAAGAAAATGCAAGCTTTTTCAAGTCCCTCCCCCTTCTTCTTTCTTCTTCTACCATGATCCCCAAAGGCAGCTTGCATGTATTTGTTTGCTCATTGAAGTGTAAAACAATTGCCAAATCAGAAATATTATTTGTTTCCTTAGAACACAACTACTTTAAAATTAGATACAATTAATTACTTCAGGAGAAATAGGTGGTGTCAAAAACAAAGACTTATTATTTTTCAATTTAGGTAAATAAACTTTAATAATTTCCTTTAAATATACATAAAACATATGAAATGAATAACAAGTTATGAAATGTCTGCCAGTTAGTTTTTCATGAATTTCTTTTATCTTAAATAAAGATATTTAACTTTGTTTATGCAAAGCTAATACATTTTTATATTCTAATAGGCAAATTATATTTTCCAAAATAAAGAATAAAACTTATTACTTATATAAGTAATGAGCTAGTCATTTCACAAAGAATGCATTATTATGCCTAAGACACATGAACACACTGTATTCCATAAAGCCAATGGCTTTGGAAGAAGACCAAGATTATGAGAGACTTAAAAAAGAATATTTGACTGTTTGATCCTAGAGCATCTTAATTCAATATATAGAATTTGCTGCCCAGAAATGTTTAAATTAAAACACACAGATCACCAAAGATAGTTTATGTATAAATGTGTGCTCTTTGAAATGTAAAATAACAGACACATTAGGAGAGATTATTTATTCAATAAAACACAGGTGCTTTAAAATTTTTCATAATGAATGCCTACAGATCTAAATCTCAAATTCCAAATAATAGGACTGATCAATATTCAAATAGCCTTTAACTTGTTTTTTTAATTTAATTTTTTTTTTATTCTGTGTACACAAATGGGGTACAACTTTTCATTTCTCTGGTTGTACATGATGTAGAGTCACACTGTTTCTATAATCATACATGTACATAGGGTTATAATGTCTGTCTCATTCCATTATCATTCCTTCCCCTTCAACCCCTCATTCCCCTCTACACAATCGAACTTTCCTCCATTCTTCCCTTACCCTTCCCCGTCCCCCATTATGTATCATCATCCACATATCAGAGAAAACATTTGACCTTTGGTTTTGGGAGATTTCACTTAGCATGATATTCTCCAACTCCACCCATTTACCTGCAAATGCCATAATTTTATTCTTCTTTATGACTGAGTAAAAATTGACCTTTCCAACAGCAAATATAAATAAGAGATCTCACTTAGAATGAATGAGCCCAGATTTAAAAAACAAGAGGCTAACACTGATTTTTCCATACATTGCCTATTCAGAACATGATAAAAATTAATTAAAATGTTTCTATTACATCCTAAAGAATAGGTAATTGATGCTGAATCAGTTTAAACATTTTTTAGATGGTATATACATTTCTTTATTTGAAGCTATTAACTTAGGGGATTCTTTATAGGATGAGAAATACATTCTAGATGGTCTCTTGACAGTATGACTTACTTCCTAGTTAGCACCCTATAACCATCACAGCCCTCAAGAACAATTGCTGTGAAATGTCCAAACAAAACATGATTAGTGGCTAATTGGGACTTACTACTTGCATTATTTTAAAAGATTGAAGGGAACATTAAAATTTTTCTTTTTGAAATATCTCTTCATCCTGTATAGGAGAAAATGCAAGATTAGTGAAGCACAGAGGTTACTTCATCCTAAAAAGAGTCACTGTTTCATTTATTTTTCTTACACATTTGGTTTTGGAGGTAATACAGTTTTCCCAATAAATTAAAAATTTGACAATTTAATAAGAACCTGTCATTTTCACCAGAGAATTATGTTCAGTTCATTCCAAAGAGTAAAGCCACACTTGTGGGGAGATTCTGTTAGCATATAAGAATAGAAGCATCCTCATTCCATAGTTCTCTATTAGTTTACTGTCTCCAAGGAAAGATAAAAAAGAAAATGGGATTCAGTTTTCTTCAATACCTTTTTATTTGTTCTAGCATATTCAACTTTTACCAGTCTTCTAATTCATATATATATATATGTGTATATATATATATATATATATATATATATATATATATAATGTCACTGGACATTTCTCTTTCTTTTTGTGCATGTAGCCATCAGGATTTTTTGAACATATATAGCATGTCATGGATATATTTGCTTGGTCTATTTAAATATTTCTAACCTTTTTAAAATAGCAAAATGTAAATGATTATTCAAAGTGTATATTATCAAATATATTTTATTGTAATAGTTCATATTTCATTAAGAAAATAAAAATACTTCAAATGGGCTTAAGCAATTTGGAGAAAAAAATACAATAATTTCTTTGTAGACAGAAAGAGAAGACATGCCAAAAGGACTGGAATGTGGAACTGCCAAGTTGATAGAAATACAAGGAATTCTGACTCACTGCATGTGAATCTGTCCCTAACTTCTTTTTCTCTCTTTATTCATCACTGAATTTTCTTCTTTCTCAGTTTCTTCTACTTATTAAAATCAGTAGTACAAACACAATGTTCTAACATTTTGAAATTTATATTAAAGAGTAGAACTTTAATTGAGATAGCATGAAGTCTGACATAAATTTAAGCAAAAATTCTATGGGAATATATAACTTTCATGTATATATTAATGTAAAAAGCTGTTTTATTAATCATAAGAAAATTTAATTTAGCAATAATTATTTATTTTCATATTTGTATAACTCATATATCCCTATTATATGTCATATAAAAAAAAGTATGATGTCCAAAAGTTTTTTTTCAGTCCTCTTTCATAATTTCTAAATATCATAAATTGTCTAACATAGGTACATTGGCTGAATTAGACCTATAATATGTGCTATTTTTAAAAAATATATCGTTAGAATGGCTTTGATATTCTTATGGTCCTTCTAGCGCCTAAGTACACAGCCATAAGATGATGCAGGCAGCGAAAATAGAAAAGTTTGTACGAATCCACACTATAAAGTACAACTCAATGTTTGCACATTCTTCTCTATTAAGATTAGCATGTTTTCTAATATGCAACATATTAAAACATATTTTATAGCAGACATATATTAAAATAAATTGACCAAGTGTAAGCAATTAGCTTTCTGTTTGAATGTACTTTGAAAAATGCATAATATTCTTCCTTGTAATGAGAGGTATTGTTTAGTCATTATTAAGAATACTACTAATTTGGCAAGTTTACACGAGAGGGTCGATAATCTGAAGTGTCAAAAAGCAAAGGAAAAAAAAAATAAAGCATTTTTTCATTAAAAAAAATCTCCAGAAACTTGGCTGAAACAAAATAATGTAGCAATCAACATGGATTAATGTAAATCATTTAAGAGAATAGAGGAAGTAAATTACAGTTAAATTCTAAATTAGGAAAAATATTCTTTTTGTGATGTATGTAATTTAAATATTTCTCTTTTCATTATAAGAACACTTTGTTATATACATTGAAAAGTGCAAAAATTGAACACGAAAATTATACAAGTTTAAAATAGTATATTTTTTGATTAAAAAGGCAGAAATAGTCAGGTATGGCAGTGCATGTCTGTGACCCTAGCAGCTAAAGAGGCTGAGGCAGGAGGATTTCAGGTTCAGAGCCAGCCTCAACAATTTAGCAAGGCTGTAAGCAATTTAGTAAAATTCTGTCTCAAAATAAAAAGGGCTGGTGATGTGGTTCAGTGGTTAAGCACCCCTGAGTTCAATACCCAGTATCCACACACATACCCACAAAAAGGCAGAAATGTTACATTTGTGCCTCTATGAAAGTGTTTCTCATTAGAAGTTAAATACTGGTTACTATATCAGTAGTGGAAAATATTCCTGGTGAGCAAATATTAGGAAATAAGAAAATCAAAGTCACACTACTAAATCATTTTTTAATAAGGTCTATATTTGTAATATATTTGTACAAAACCTTCAATTCAGGATTTTAGTCTGTGTTTTCACTGATATCCACAAGCAGGAATGACTAAATGATGATCAAATACTTAGATTACTGGGTTAGAAAACTGAATAAGACTCATAGGGAAATTTATTGAAGCAAAGTGGAACATATAGTTGCCTTTTGCATTAACCACAGCTGATTGAAAATAACTAAGCACCTTAACACAGTGGTTACCCCAACACTAATGAACCTCCTAGAGGTAGGTTCTGCCTGATATACTTCTTTCTCCCTCAGTGACATAGCAGGAAGGCAGAGCAAGCAATCAGAAGAGTAGCCTATGAAGCAAGAATGATTTTGCAGTGCAAATGCAGTGGCATTTAACATTGAGAGTACCCACTGGTAAACATGGGGATGCTTATTGGAAAGGAGTACCCAGGAATTTCACTCCTCAAGTTAATTACTTACTTAATAAGCAACAAGGATTGGAGAAAATTGCAAGTTTCTCCCTAATACTTCCATAGAAAGCAGATGCTAACAGATCCCACTTCTCTAGATAAAACCAAAGAATTTCTTCATACACGGTTTTAATTCAAACAAGCTTTATTCGTAACTGTCTTTCTTGACAATGAACGGTGCAATACTTCCCCCCTATCTTAATTACTATGACACTATACATATGAAAATACATATTTAAAAATTTTTCAAACACACATACACACAAATACACACAAAATACATACACACAAAGAAGCAGAAATATTTCATTTGTGCCTCTATGAAAGTGTTTCTCCTTAGAAGTTAAATACTGGTTAGCATATCAGTAGTGAATAAAAATATTCACCAATATTCTTTTCAAGAACTATACATTCTAATGCATTAGCCTCCTAGAATGTAAATTATATGCACAATCAAGTTTTATGACTCAATACAACTCTTTGTCACTATTCTTCCTGTGTATAGCAGAACCATTTTTAAATGTTGTGCATATTTTGTTTCAACTTTTCTAGAAATAATTTACTCAATTAAATATATATTTTACCAGTACTCTAAATCTTACACTTTATAATGCAATTTCCAGTACTTAAATATAAGCGATTCTCTTAAAATTATCTTGACAGTTATTACAGAGATGGGAGTTTGTATGTGGGAATGCAGTAGATGCGAAAGCTAAAAATCTACATTTGTGAAAGGATTAATGGCCACTATTCTGAATATGATTTAAATCTTCTCAGTTGGAAGAAATCGAGCTGTATCTAGAAGACAACAATGAGGCAAAGGACACATCCATTTGTTCCTGATATAACCACTAAAAATACAGTCAAGAAGTTTGCATTTTGCTGGAACTGACCATAGTTGAGTGAGCAATGCTGCAATAGCCAGCAGTCAGTGTCTTCATTATGCCATCTTCCTCTGGGTCCAGTTACTGGATATGCAAATGGTTTCTTGGAACTGGCAGCAAAAGTAGCAGTAGTACTCCTGGTAACCTCCTTCTTCAAAGTAACATGTACTTTAAATGTTTTAAAATATTCTAAAAATCACTTAATTTGGAAATCCTTTGTTCTTTGTCTAATTAAAATAAATCAATAAAAACTAGCACCCAGAATAATTGAAGATAATAACTACCAATAAAAGGGAAATCTAAGATTGATTATCTGCTCTGCTTAAGCAATAAGATATTAATGTTCTAATCAGAATTTTTAAATGGAGTCCATGGAATGTGGTTATCTTCTTGTAGGTGTGTGATTGGAACCTATTACTGAATAACACATGTGGTTGCCAAAAACCTTTGGGCTTTTAGAAAACCAAAGATAAAGTTCTCAATTAGGTCTTCACTGCAAGGCAAAGAATATTGAAACCTTGGCTTGAAAACCCACTGGGATTATCTTTTGGTGGATCAAGATAAGATATAATATATGGGCAATGTGTTACACACCAGGAGGATAAAAGCAGTGAGACACCTAGATTTTTGGAACAAATCCAAGAGCACCTCATTTAAAAAGTCTCATGGAAAAAACTCTTGGTTTATTACTGAGTAGTAACAGAGGTCAAATATCTGAGCTTGATATGATTTCTAAAATAGTTGCCAGCAATTGAATGCTCTCTGATTCAATTAGGCAAATATTTGTTGTGTGGCAGAACTCAAATTTGTGTATTTTTATAAATATGTGATCAGATTCATCCTAGTCATGAATAATTGCATGAGATGGTCACATTTCCCAGTGTGCCTCCACTTTGCTAAACGCCCACCTTTCATTAACTCTTAATAACAGCCCTGTTTTTTATGCCAATGTCCAGATCACCCAAATAAAATGGTGGGATTTTTTGTTGTTGTTGTTGTTCATTTTGTTTTGTTTTGTTTAGTACAGTGGATTGAACCAAGGATAGTTAACCACTGAGCCACATACCTAATCCTTTTTTTATCTTTTATTTCCCAACTTAGTGAGACCCTATTTTATATTCACAGGAAAAAATATGCTTCTACCAAAGATGGGTTCACCATCTCTGTCCACCGTACCTTTGCCAGTAGCACCACTTAAGAATTTGCCGATTGTCTTCTTAATTAGTTCAGTTTTGTTTCTTAACATTAAAATCATTTTATAGAAAAGGAAACCAGATGATGGATGATTTCATGAGATTTATTGTATTTAGTATGTCTACCATCTAGAATGTTCATACAACAAGCTAGTTGGGAGACAAAACTTGTAATTTCATGGTGTTGTACAACAGGGTTCAGTATATTCTTTGATGTAATGAATCTCATTTAAGATGTGTCACTTAATACTGCTTCTCCCACTGACAGATAGTATGAGTCCATAAACTAGGAGATAAAAGTGGGAGTGTTGTTTCTTGTAATTACAAAATTGAAATATGGTTGCTTCCATCCTTTACACATTTAGTCTATGCTGGTTTAGAAGTTTTAATTTCTAGAGAAATATCTATACTAGGGGAAAAAATGACATTTCCAATAAACTAGATTTTTCAGACTGCTTCATGATCATTGGACACTTCTTGTGAACATGAAAGTCAAGTCAGAAAAAGAAAAACATTATGGTATGAACTGGACTCCGATCATAAAAGAAAAATAAAGTACTGCTACAACACAATGTTGGCAAAAATGTGACTGCACACCTGGTTCATTGGTAACACTCTAGGGCTATTCTCATTTTGATGAGACTGAAACAAGAATCGGAGGAATAATGAAGGTTCGGATCTTTCAGGGAAAAGATCATTATTATACAGTGGTAAAGAACCTTGTCCAGAGGAGAACTTTCTGTAAGTAAAAGAAAATGGAATAGTCAATGAAGGAGGAAGCCATAACTATTCCAACTCCTTATATACTCGATACCCTGGCATAAAAATGTGCAATGTGATAGTCAATAGAAATAATAGAATAAAGAAATTAAAACCCATACTATATGACTTTTAAACACTTCTCTGTTAATGGTCCAAAAATGCTCAAAAATCAAATAATTTATAGTTAATTTGAATAGTATAATCTGTAAATATGACTAAAGTAACACAGGCAACTGAAAAATAGATGTCTGTTTCAAAAATATAGGAAGCATTTATAAAATTCTAGGTAATGTATCAAGCCCAAAATAATTTTAAATAATTGAAAAAATGAGCAAAATTTGAGATATAGGAGCATTAAATAGATATAAAAATAAAACGAGAAAAATATAATTTAGAAATTAAATAACATACTTCTAAATACCCCAAGGTTTTAAGAGGTTATCATACTACAAATAAAAATGTATTTTAACTGAGAGATTGGAACTATATGTTATATTAAGTTTTCATATATATATATATGAATATATAACCATATGTGTATATATGGTTAAAGCAGTGTTTAGAAAAAATTGGATTCCATTAATAAACTTATTTAAAAGTAAGGCCAACTAAAACCCAGTGATTTAAGTTTACATAATTAGGAGCAATAAAATGAATAATATAAGGATGTTAAAAAGAGAAATTGAATAAACATAATAGCAGAAATTGATGATTTAAAGAACAATGTACTTAGAGAAAGCTAAAATCCTAATATTGGTGCTTTGAAAATGTTAATACACTGTATAAGTCATTAGTTAGATGTCCATCCAGAGAAAAAAATGAATAAAACAAAAATTTTCAATATTATCAGCAGAAAATATATCTGTACAACTATAGAGATGTCAAAAATATTAGCAAGAGAATATTATAAAATTCTAAACCACTAATAGTGATATGTCAATTAAAATAAATTAATGCTTCAATTAACAAAACTTAACACAAATTACCAGAAATGATTTAAAAATAAGGAGAAGAAACTTAGAATCTTGTAGGACAACAGTAGTTAACCCTAAAGAGGATGGGATTCCAAGGGAAATTTCTAGAATGTTGATTGTGTCCTATTTTTTTTTTAATCACTATTCTACCTACTATATCCCTTTTGTCAAAGTTTTCAATTGTATAGACTATGGTTCCCCTATGTCTACATATTAAAATTCAAAATATATGTCTTTAAGACATTTTGAACAACAAAATGATTAGATCATAATGCAGAGGAAAAAGTACCCTTGAATCCAAAATTATCTTAATAAATAAATAGGTAGATAAATAAATGAAAGCAAGGGCAACTCTTTGTTATAGACAAATTCCAATTAATACATATGGAGATAAGAGGGAAATGGAAAGCTGTTACTGAAGTATCACAACATCTGTTTAGTAAGTTTCTCCAGAACTATCTTTATAAGCACTGGTTCTTTTTATGGTTGTGTCAAGTAGACCAAGAAGTCTGTAGGAAAACATTCTTCAGTTCTGTTACTGTATTTTGTTTATGTTAGCCATCCTTTTTTATTCTTTCTGAAACTTTATCTGTCCTTATATTACCCATTAATTTCTTGAATATCGTCTGCTTTTCCATTAGAGCCCTCAGCATATTTATCAGAGCTATTTAACATCTGTGTTATGTCTGAGTGTGTCTCTGATGATTACTTTACCTCTTTAGATTACATTTTTTTGCCTATCATGGTACCTTGTCATCTTTGTGGAAAGCTAGACATACCGTATTGGGTACTAGAAACTGAAGTAAAGGGGCCTTTGGTGTTAGGATTTATATTAATCTGGACAGAAGTGTGTCTGGGATTAGTGCTTTTATCTCTGCTCTTGACTTTGGACTCTCTTAAGTACTCTTTCTCAGAATGATTGTGTCTTGCAACTCACCTCTAATCCATCATTTTTATACTGGAGCCCTGCTGGTGTCATGGGAAGGTCTTGGGGATTGGGGATGTTCTATAACATTTTGATTAAACCTCAGTCTTTGAAGGAGCCTGAGTCTCTGGGCTGCAGCATCACTAAGGTTTATCTCATGCAATGGCTTTCCTAACCCTGTTTCCCCCTCCTCCCTTCTTTCACTGTAGCATCATCTATTTGCTTTCAGCTGTTACTTCTGTTGGTTATGCTTCACCCTCTTCCCCTTCAGCTGAGGTAAGAGACCTGAGACAGCTCAGACAAAATCTTTTCCCTTGTACAACAGGTTTTGTTTAGTTTATTGCTTGTTTGTTTTGTTTTTATTTGCTTTTGTTTCAATAGAGAAATTTCTGGATATATTTCACAGTGAATATCAGGATATATTTCTCTGCAGACAAAGTCATAATGAATTATCTCTTCCTCATTATGAAATTCTGATGGTGTTTATGGAGGCAAAGCTCATGAAAATGTGTGTGTGTGTGTGTGTGTGTGTGTGTGTGTGTGTGTGTGTGTGGAGGGGGGTCCTGTTAAGACTATGGCCCCTATGATTTCTTGCTCTTGAGCTTGTTCCTCCTTAGTCTCCAGTAATTTATGATTTAAGTGTTCCTACATGTTTCTGGTTCCAGACATTCTCTCTCTCTTCATGTGACTGTCTCTTTAGATTTGTGGATGATGGTTTGCTGTGCAGTCCAAGAAAACTCACTGATTTAAAATTTGTCCAAAATTCTTATTATAAGGATTAGAATGTCAACTGGAAGGTCTTTGCATATCAGAATGCTCCCCCTTAATCGTAGTTATACTACATATAAGATCAGATTCTATTTCTTCTTCAAACTAGTTACTTTAGGGCAATTGGCTATTACACTATATTCTTATTTGATTAAAAAATGCATAAAAATTAACCATAAAATGAGTCAGTTTCCAAATCTCATGTTGCTGTGTCCTAGACAAGCACTATCGAATTTTTAAGAAAGAATTGCTCAGTGTAGTTTGTAATAACAGGTAAGGCTTATCGATACAAAATCTGAAGGATGGGAGGAAATGAGATAAGCAGACAGGAGTGCATTCCTCTAAAGGAAATGAATAAGGAATCTTGGCTGGACCACATCTGGTGAGTTCTGGTTGGCATACAGTACTCACAGAGGGAAAAGTATGAATGCCCTATAAAATTATGCAACTGGATCACTTTATGGGAGTTTAATAATGTGTTAACAAAATATTCTTCTTCTTACAGGAACCACTAAGCCTTAGAAGAGATTTGAGCAAGTGAATGATAACATGAAATACAAAATAAAAACAGGTTTGCCCCCAAAGATAAATTTCTTTGAGATATATAGGAAAGAATACTGGCTCAAAGAAGAAGATCTCAATCATAATACCATAACAATTGATCTGAAAACTTTGTTAAGGCATAAAATCTCCACTGGAAATTCTTTGTTTCCTCACAAAAGCATGTTGACCATATTTTTAAGCTTTTTGTGTTCAAACGGGTGTCCCTTTGTTCCCATTTTCTTTCACAAACTTCTACTTTGATATACAAAATATCTACTAGATTGTGATAGGGACTCCAGATTTGATTCATGTCACTGCTTTTATCACTCTGATCTCTTAAAATTTTCACTCTCCCTTGAGAACTGTTATAGTCTTACTCTTCCCACCTTTGAATTGCTCACTTCCCAGAAAGAATTGTCATTTTCTTTCCTCTATTTTCTTAGGGACTGCTATACCAGATCTTTTCTGTAATCACAGGTCAGCAGGGTGGACTTCTTTTCAGACTCTGTGACTGAATCACATTGTTTTTCTACAGTTTTCTGAACAGTACTGCAATTTTTTACAATAGAATTTTCACAACGTTTGCAATGAGTTTTATTATAATTTTTGACTTGACCATCTAAGATAAAGCTGCTTCGTAAAAAATGCAGTTGGCAGGAGGTTTACATCTGAAAACTGTGTGGCTTTTAATTGCAAAAATATATTATATTAATTATCCATTATTATTCTTTCACCAGTCTAACAGCATATAATGGAATAAAAAGCCTTTGATGGTATGCTATTTGTACCTTTCTTGACTTTTGGCTAATAAGAATAAGAGAAAAAATAAATCCTGTTTGTGAGGACTTGTAAATAGCCTAAAATTTATAATTGGGCAGATAAAATATATACTGAAAAAATAAGTCTTAATTAAAGTTGCATAACAAGTTACATTACAGTCTAGTTTGGAAAAATTTATCTTCCAAGATAAAATTATTAAATTGTTTATAAAGCTTGTATGATTGATGTGATATTAATAAAAGCATAATGAAGTAATGTCAACACATGACCAATGCGTCTCATTTTAAAAACTACTTACGGAATTTTTATTTTACAAAATCATATTTTTAAATTATTTAATTTTATTACTTACATAGTATTTATGCATTCAGATTTAATGTAAAACATTTACATGGGATTTAAACATAGCTTTTAATTAAAACTATATTTAAACTCTAACTGTAAATCGATTCGGACTATGGTTTCCTCATTTCTTCCTATAAATATCTTCAATAGGAGAACAACTTTTTGATCTTCTAGGGTATCAGTCTAGTTTTGCTTATACAAATCACAGCAATTCTTTGCAAAGATCCAATTATTACTAATTAACTGTGCTTGCGGAAAAGGAAGCTATATTATGCTAACACTAAATTCAGGAACACTGAGCCAGAAATGAGTAGAAAAAAATCTAACACTTCCAAGTGTTAGTAGAAGAGTTTTCTTTTTTGTTGTTCATTATCCTTTCCCACTAAAATATTTTTTTACAAATGCTTTGATATGATTTATTTCCTCTTCCTCAAATATGTTTTGAGAAGAGTATTTTTACATTGTTTTTGTACTTATTCTTGCTTTTCTCTTCTATCACCCGGATACTTTCTGCAAAGGTTGTTGCAGAGTTTAATTATCTTTTTTTTTTTTTTAATTTTACAGACTGCATTTTGATTCATTGTACACAAATGGGGTACAATTTTGGGTTCTATGGTTGTACCTGATGTAGATTCACACCATTTGTGTAATCATACATGTACATAGGGAAATGATGTCTGTCTTATTCCACCATCTTTCATACCCTGTCCCTTCCCCACCTCATTTCCCTCTATGTAATCCAAAGTTCCTCCATTCTTCTCTTATACCCCACCCCACCCCCATTATATATCATCATTAAATATTAATTGTAATCATTTGAATACTTAAAAAACAAAAATGAACAAACAAAAATCCATAACCCTGTCCAGATTCAGTAAATGCTGCCATTATCATTTCCTTTCAAGATAATCATAAACTTTCTTAAAAGTTTATTAAAATGTACCAACCTTTTAAAGAGAAATAAACTGGTATTGGATTTTGGTTGTGTTGAGTTTTATTATAGTTCATTTCTCTTATATTCAGAAAAGTAATCTGTAGAGAGATCACAATTCCATGTAGCACATAAATTAATCAAATACACACCTATCTCTTTCCAATTGCTGTGTAGTTTGAAACGGATTTTTTTCTTTCCCATAGGTTTATTAAATTTCTAAGGAATCCTCATTATAGAGCACAGCTCGTGAAAAGATGTTTTTTTTTTTTTTTTTTTACGAATTTGTGTTTCCTTTATTCAATACTTCCTTCCTCTTGCCTACATTCCTCCTAAAAACCAGTTTTTTTGTTTTGTTTTGTTTTGTTTTTTTTGCAGTGCTGGGGATTTGAACCCAAGGCCTTGGGCGGCAAGCACCCTACCGACTGAGCTATATCCCTAGCCCAAAACCAATTTTTTTTTTTTTATTGTAAACAAATGGGATACATGTTGTTTCTCTGTTTGTACATGGCGTAGAGGCATTCCATTTGTGTAATCATAAATTTACATAGAGTAATGTTGTTTGATTTATTCTGTTATTTTTTCCCTTCCCCCCACCCCTCCCATCCCTCTTTACCCTCTATACAGTAGTTCCTTCCTCCATACTTGCCCCCCTCCCTAACCCTAAAACTAACCCTTCCCTCCCCCTCATTATGTGTCATCCTCCACTTATTAGCGATATCATTCGTCCTTTGGCTTTTTGAGATTGGCTTATCTCACTTAGCATGATATTCTCCAATTTCATCCATTTGCCTGCAAATGCCATAATTTTATCATTCTTTGTGGCTGAGTAATATTCCATTGTATATATATACCACAGTTTCTTTATCCATTCATCAATTGAAGGGCATCTAGGTTGGTTCCACAGTCTGGCTATTGTGAATTGAGCAGCTATGAACATTGATGTGGCTGTATCTCTGTAGTATGCTGATTTTAAGTCCTTTGGGTATAGGCCAAGGAGTGGGATAGCTGGGTCAAATGGAGGGTCCATTCCAAGTTTTCTAAGGAATCTCCACACTGCTTTCCAGAGTGGCTGCACTAATTTGCAGCCCCATCAGCAATGTATGAGTGTACCTTTCTCCCCACATCCTCACCAACACCTGTTGTTGCTCGTTTTCTTGATAATCGCCATTCTAATTGGGGTGAGATGGAATCTTAGGGTGGTTTTGATTTGCATTTCTCTTATTACTAGAGATGTTGAACATTTTTTCATATGTTTGTTGATTGCTTGTACATCTTCTTCTGTGAAGTGTCTATTCATTTCCTTAGCCCATTTGTCGACTGGATTATTTGAATTCTTGGAAATACTTAAAGATTGTTCTTGGAATATCACATTGTGGACATCGTGTTTAAGAATGTGTGGTGACGTCAGTGATAATAGCTCCAATTACACAGTAACATGTAGTCTAAGTGTTATCACTTTCCTTTCTAGTTGGAGTGTCATGCCAAATTCCATAGCAAAAGATGGGTTAATAAGGGAAAAACATACAAATTTATTTAGTTGAGGTTTTACATGACGCAGGAACCTTCAAATAGGAAGACCCCAAAATGCAGGGATAATTTAGGTTCCATGAAGAATATAGGGCCATGTAGAAATGTGAATGGACAAAAGTGAAGGATGAAGAGTTAAAGAGGGAAAGTAAGCAAGACCTGACTCTTAAGATTTTTTCTTCTCTGTCTAGTATTCCTTCCTCTCTTGTATTGGGCAGAAACCCATTGAAATCAGGGTCTTCAATGCCAAAGGGAGAAGGAGGAGTGAACTTTCTAGGCTTAATGGCCTGCTCTAGGGAGGAGGAGCTCTGGTTTCTATGACCCATTGTGGGAAGGATGGATTCTGGTTTCTGTGACTTAATTTAGTGTGAAAAATGTGAAGGGAACAGGAGGTCAGGGATAACTTGCTTCTGAGGCCCCTTCAATGTTCTTCACTTCAAAGCACTTGGCACGCCAAGCTGCCATCCTTGGGGTGACATGTTCTGAGTCACACTGTGAGAAAGGAGCGACTATCTAAAGGTATATGAGTTTAGGAACAGTACAACAACAAAGACTCTGCTTCTGGTTCCAACTCCAATACCAATCGCAAAAAGTAGATGATGGCTCAAAATGGTAATGAAAATTGACTGACTTTTTTATTCTTTTACTCAATAGCTGCATTTTGGATACATATTATCAGTGAGAATTTACTTGGCTTTGTTTTTAAAGTACAAAAGTGTTAAACATCATTTGAATTATAAGATACTGAAAAGAGATAATTTGATAGACTCTTTTCTGTCTCTGTTTAGCTTCAGAATTAACATGTTGAAATCCTCGTGTTAAGTTCTTAGTAAAAGCATCTAGATGACCAAATGGATTGTGACCCCATTCTACATTAGTAGGTAATCATTTTGACTCGGTCTTGCATATACCATCCACTCACAAATTCTTAAACCAGAGCTCAAAGCTTCAAAGTCTGATTTTGTTTGCACTAGTGGATTTTATTTGGATAGGTAACTCTCTGAAATTCAATATTTTGCTTTTTTATATAGGGATAATAATATCTCCCTTGCAATCTATGATGAGGCTTAAATGAAGTAATGTATGTGAAATCCTTGACTTATGCCCCAGAAATGGATTCTATTATCATAATAATGAGATTTCTAGACTAAAATACTTTTATTGCCATCTAATTCAGTCATTTCATTTTATAGACCTGGAAAGTATTTTAAGAGGCTAGAGTGATTAAGATTACAAAGTAAATGTATCATTTGCTCTCCTGGTCTTCATTTCTTTGTAATTTGTTCTCTATTGTCATTTATTTGCTCATAGTTCTTAGTCTTCTTCCAAATACAGTTTGAATTTCTGTGGTAAGTTCTTGGAACATAAAAAGATCTCACAAATAAGAGAAAATTTTCAAATCTTAAAATTGGAAACACAGAAAGATATACATTCATCAATCTGTGAACTCTAACATTTTTCAACATTAAATAATATACAGAATATATATTAAGCTAATCTGGACAAATATATAATCACTTCTATAAACTAAAATAATCTAATAACAGTTATTATTCTCCCAGTGCAATGCACCACATCTATAGTTAGGAAAGTTTAATTTTATTATTGAGTTAACACATAGTTTAAAAAAGTCAGTGGAGATATTTGGGAGGGGTAGAGGGATCTAGTGGGATTTGGGGATAGTGGAGGAAGAAAAAGAAAACGTAGGTTATAACAGGTGGAATGGATAAAAGCCTGCTTTGATCTAACTTGCTTACTGGGCTTTTGCTCATCTTCTGCCATGTTATGTTGCTGAAGTTCAGGGAATTATGTCAGTGAACATGCAAGTTCCTAAAAAGAAGAGAAGAAAAAAAAACTTTTCTAATTTACTTATACTTCATTTAGGTGGCCTTGAGGTATTTATTATTTAAATAATATGTAAAATTCAATTTTAATTTACTAGTCAACTTTTTAGTTATACCACTTTACATCGTTTGTTTTAGTGATTATTATTTGAATACTCTAATTATAGTTATTATTTCACTACTTCACATGGCATGTAGAAAATTATAATCACATAAGCCTTTTTATTCCCCTGCTTTTGAACTCTAGCTGACAGATGGGTTTTATTGTTAGAAACCTACTGAATATTTTAACTCTTTAATTTAAATGTTCTGCATATGGATTGGGAAAATTTACTTGCAAGATATATATGGGACAAGGGATTAGTATAAAACTGTAAAAGAAACTTGTTCGGATCAATAACAAAAAACAAAACAAGCTAAATAAAAACTCTATTAAAAATAGGCAATGGATTTGAATAGATTTTTTTCCAAAGAAGACATAAAAATTGCCAAGAGTCATATGCAAAAGGTCTCAGCATCACTTATCTGGAAAATACAAATTACAAACAGAATGAGATATTACCTAATACCTGTTAGCATAGCTGTTACCTAAAAAGATAAGCGATAACAAAGGTTGGTAAGGATGGGAAGAAAAAGGAACCTTGCTGGTGGGAACATAAACCAGTAGAGCCATTATAGAAAATAGTATGGAAGTTTCTCCAAAAGTTAGTTATAAGATACCATATAGTTCAGCAAATCTACTTCTGAATATATACCCAAGGAATTACATCAAAACCTAGTGGTGATAACTGCACATACATGTTTACTACAACATGATTCTCAATAGCAAAGATACATAAGTCAACTAAATGATCATAGGACAGTTCCTAAAATGGTTTAGGTTCTGGTTTTCAATTTTATCATAGTGTGAAAGGTGTTCAGTTCTGTACTTTGAATTTTAAAGTATGATCTGGGAAACCAGGACAGCCCTGTGCAGTAGGAATACTCTCACAATGCTGGGCCACAACAATGAGCTACAGCTCCCAGTAAACAACATGGTCAAACAGTGAAATCTCTGCAGTGTCCTGTGTGACAAGTAGGTTTGGTAGGTAGGTTAGGTGTATTAAATAGGTTGCAACTTAAATATCTTCAACTCAGGATGTGACCCAATTGATAAAGACCTAACCTCACTTATTATAAATTGAGGCTAAATAGAAAACAGAAAACTTCTGGAAGATAATTGGAAATAAACCTTTTGGAACCAGTATGACCAATAAATAGAATACAGAACAGCAGATAAAAAATAATGTCAGATGATTTTCTGCGTTTGTATTTAAATTTGGAAATTCTGAATTACTTTTTCTTATTCCAAAGTGATTTAGAATTCAAAGAACACCAAGCAGTTTTTATTCACTTTGATGAACGGTAACTTCTTGAGTCAAGTATATAGGTACCAATGGAACAAACATTATATATAAGATTGAGTTTTTTAAAGTATATAAAAAGTTACCAATAATATTGTTAGATGTGTGTGAATGGGAATTTAAGAACTCTAGAGACATAAAAAGCCATCCCTGTACTAAATCAGCATCTATTTTGTTCCAGGTAGTTAACCTAATATTTTTAGAGTTAAGTAAGTGAGATGTGAACATCATATTAATTAAAGTATTTGATTACACTTTTAATTTACAAAAGTACTTTAGATGTTTTTACATTAGGTTTTCTTTTCCTAAACAGCAAATACCTATTGCCCATGTCAGCAAATATCTATTAGTTGTATGAAACGAATAGGTACTTGCTGATATAGTTTTGCTCTTCCAAATTAATTCTACTATAAAGGAAAAATGATCAACTAGTGGTATAGAATATAATATAATTGAAAAGGTATTGTTATCATGTGGAAACAGATTAAAACTAAAGCAAATAAAGCAAATGTAGGAAAACTTTAAAAGAAAGCTTACTGAAAAACAAAGAAAGTTGGTGGTAGTGGTTGAAATTATATGAGGGGAAGTGAAAACTGAGTTTCATAGAACGAATTAAAATAGACTAGCAACATACATTGCTGGAGATTGTTCTCTAATCATGAATGGTTAATAAAAATAACTAAAAATAAGACCCAAACCCCTAATCCAGATAAAACAGAAAAAAATACAGTATTCTTAAAAGGAACATGGAAAAGACTCTAAAGAAAAGTATTTATTTTCTAGACTACTAATCATACAATCCTAATAATGTTGTAGTGAATTTGAAAATACAGAATTGCTTTCAAAGTAGTTATCAGTAAAAAATGTTTATATTTAACAAGCTTGACATGTGTACCTTTGATTTTGTTACAGTTTACAACAGTTCAGTGTGTGTTTATTTTCAGGAAAAATGGGGAGGTGCAGCTGAGTTGTTCCTTCATTTAATCCTTGGTTCCAAATAGTCCTTTGATTGCCAAGAAAATGAGCTCATTTATCTTCCTCATGACCTTATGTTTTCTTCTCCTTTGTGAACATTTTAAGTGTACAGACTATTTTTTTTTCCCTGAAGAGCCTTTTAGGTGTATATTTTTCCTGTACCAATAAAGCAAATGTTAAAGGGGAATTTGAGTTTATTAACAAAAAATAAATTCTAAAAATCATTTAACAGAAAATAAATTCTAAAATCATTATCCTTGAATTTATGGAAAGTCTTTTTGTGGCATGACGGTTTATATATGATTACATTTTTAAAATGTATTTGACATTATGGGGCCACCATGTACCTTTAGAGCTGTAAAGCAAAACACAAATGATTTTTCTGAAGGTAAAAATATAGGTCAGGTAATATTAGTAATCAAAAATAAATTTGTAGGACTTCATTCCATTAGAAATGATGATGGCTCTTTTGGACAAAATTATAGAAACTAAGTTTAATACGATTTGGGGAAAAAAATACTTGGAACTTACTTTAGAGTAATAATTGCATGCCCAAGATTTAGTTCCATACTATCTCAAGTACATGGGATGATAAAAATGTTTTCTAACTACTCCAGTGCATAGATTCAAATAATATTTCCTCTGTAACCTAAAAGATTATTTTTAAATATACTTTGTCTTCTGCATTTGAGGTTATTACCAAGTATATGTTCCACTTGTGGACACATGTACATGTGTTTCATGTTTTCTTTATATTTTAAAATTAATAAGGTGATAATTGTTAAAGAATGTTTGCAATGTTTGCTTTAGTGTGTTGCTTTTATTTTTCTTTAAGTTTCAAAGCCATATGTATTTATAGCAAGGAAGATCTCACTGATCACTTTTCTGAAGAAAGTTATATTCTAATTAGGTCCTAACATTGCATGTTATTGAAAGAAATACTGGCCGAATATGTACCTGCATTATTTTCCATGAGAAATGCTAGAAAATACTTATATCAAGGTCCAATGGCATTTTTATTTTTAACTCCCAAATTATTCTCAGTTTCCTGAATGGATCTTTATATAATCAGATTATGACCATCACTAGAATTAGTTGTATGGAACAACAAACATTATGAAAAGCCTAACTGTCACACCGTTTATAAAGCAAACATGAAATTGATGTGTGATTTGTCACTCAACAAAGCACAGATGGTGACTGAGTGCCAACATTTTAACTGATCCTTTTCAGTTGATCATGCATAATTTAATATGTCAGTCAACTGAAGCTAAATAGAAGACAGAAAACTTGTGTGAAATAATTGGAAACAAACCCTCTTGTAGCCATTATGAAAAATAACCAGACTATAACACAGCAGGCAAAATACACTTTCACATGAATTTTCTGTGTTTAAATTTGGATTTGAAAATTCTTTATTAGGTTTTTTCCTATCCAAAGTGATCTAGAATTCAAAGAATGAAATATAATTTTTATTCATTTTGATGAAAGGTTGCTTCTTGTGATTAAAATACTGTTATAATTGGCAATAAGTAGATATCAATTGAAGAAGAATTAAACATATAGTCGACTCTAAAAAGTATATAAAAACCTTTTAATGATATTCTTAATAGATGTATAGGAACTGTAATTCCTTTACTAATAACATTGCTTTTTTGATTCAAGGAATGTTATTATAGTAATGTTAAAGTTAAGTTAGTACTAGATGTAGACATTGTAGTAAACATGGTAGTTCTTTAAAATGTTAATTTGCAAAATACCTTGGAATTTTTATATTGATTGCCTTTTCTGTTCATTGCTATGTGAAGCTTGTAGGTGTTTGCTGATGCAGCTTCACTCTTACACCTAAGTTATACTATAAAAGGCAGTATGATAAACCCGTGAAATATGTTTACATTTGTATATCCCTTTTGAAGAAATTGAAGCAAGGAAAAAAACCAAGAGACTGCAATATTAACTGCTATACTTAGCAATTAAAGCAGTTATGGGATAAGCACTTAAAACATTAAATTGAATTTTAAAAATGTCCATTAAAATGCTCTATCAGTCCTATTAGATGAAGCTATTAGTTGGAAGGAAGCAGCCCAAAGCAGCAGTGTGAGAAGTTTGCCAATATTCATGGAAAACCCTTCACTGAACTTTAGAACTGCTCCCTCACCTTGAATCTCCAGCAAGGGTCTGTGGCTTGTGGTCCAGGATGAGAGAGTCACCAGGGCCACCTACTGTTTTCTCCTTTTTAAAAAATAAAATTCTATTTTGTACATTTTAAACATATAAAAACTGAAAGAAAATGCATTCAAATATTTCCCACCTACTATTTTCATTGCTCACAAGTAACTGTGAAACTGCCTAACTTTGAAGTATTATTAACAGGTGTAAATTACAAGTATAGAACAACATTAAATTCCTTTTGCTTTGACCCACATGTATATCATTTGCCTGTCATCATTTCTATTCCATTAAGTTAACTTAAGTATAGGCCTTTATTTGGAATCTTTAATTTGCATATAAAATAACAACACAGTTCTTGATGTGTTAAAGTTTTACTTTTGCAAAAAGTAAAATATATAGTAATTTTATACTCACAAACTACTACATTAAAAGATCCCAGAATGATAAAGTCAAAACTGAAGATTAAAAGCTGAAAAGAAATACTATGGAACTTTCATAGAACAGGCTTTTCATTGTCATTGTTTTTCACTCTTTTCTTTAACTTCAGAACTGTACTTGGAAATTAGAACAAATGCTATCTAAACAAGGAAAATGATTGAAGGAAGCAAAGTTAGTCTGCTTTTCTCTTTCTTTCATCCGTTTTTTCCCTCTATTTTGTCATGAAAAAGAAAAGACAAAACAGAAGGCTCAGTGTGAGTTGTGCTTTGGAAATTTTGACAACAAAACATACAGTGCATGCTCTTACAAGTTTTCAGAAAAACAGAAATCCTTTATTATAGTCATCTAAGGGTGGCACAAATAATTAAAATGAACAGACAACATTCAGTCTTTCAGTTCTTATTTTGATTCATGGAGAAGAACAACAACATGTAAAAAGTATAAACTTCTTCAGAGTAATATAATATATATTTCATATGGGACTAAATATATTGTTTGAAAAACAATCACAATGTAGTATATTCTTAGTTAAGTATATATGCCATTTTAATTAGTTATTTACTATGTATTCATTATGAAGCCTACACAGTCTTAGAAATATATCTATTATATATTAGGTTTACTGTCTTAGAAATGCATATATATTATAAAAATATATACATATCCTCTTGGAAATTCAAACCAACATATTGAAAACTCTGAAAACAAACTTAGAATTAAGAAATCTGCATATTTGTTTTATTCAGTATTTCATAAATGTCCCTGACTATTTTCTTTCCTCAAATAAAAACTTATTTGAATCTCATAAAGATTTGGTTGTGAATTAAATTAAAAAATATTTATGGTTATTCCGATTTTGTAGATGCTAAATGTGGTTATGCACACTCTTGATGGTGAGCTCTAAAAGATCAAATGTGTCACAAGAAGGTGGAGATTCTAAGTTATTCTTTCCTGTTGTCCAGTATTAAAAGGGAAACTACTTAGCAGTGATAAAAAGTTAAATATAATTATTTCTGTAGACTGAGCATACCATGTGATAATAATTGGAATATGTTCTTGAGTTTTGATTCTTTTCAGCAATTATGCAAGCTCCATATCCTTTTTTTTCTATTGTTTAAGATTTTACTAAAATTATTTCTGTTTTTCAGATGAAGAAATTGAGGCTTAAACATTAAATAACTTGCCAAGTACACATACTTGCAAGCTGTTTTACTGGGATCTGAACCAGAATTCTAAATTTAGAGAATTTTATTGTACTACATTGTTCATTACATCATATTTTATTAAGATTATGTTGGCAGGTTGAAGGTAGATTGACAATCAAATGAGGAAGATCTCATAGGAAATGAAGTTTATAATAGAGTTAGTACACATAAAGATTTTAAGAAATGATACTACCTTTGTGAGTTAAGAAGAATTTGAGAAATAAAATCAAATTTTTTTTTTAACTGGTTCAAGTAATGGAAACATAATTCATGATTTATTTTCTCACCTTGTATGTATGACCAAGTACAAATCACAGTGACAAATAACAAATTAGAACTGATATCACTTAACCTCTAACAACCTTGGTAGAAAGAACTACTCTCTGTTTTTAGATTTATAGTCACTCACTGTTTTCCTTTCTCTATTGAAAACTTGGTAACTCTTGTCACAAAAATGCCATAAATATTGCTTTGAATCTGGCTACTGAAGTGCACCATGAGGATAATCAAATTATAAAAGTGCTACAGGACAATTAATTGAGTGAGTGAAAATGTGAATGTGGAAGAAAACCGAAGACCAACTTTTGTTGACCACAGCAGTGTATAGGATAGATTATGGTCATGCTGCCTAACGCCCCTGGAGATTTAATTGTATGTTTTTCCATTTGGAAACTGAAAGTAGAGGTAGTGAACTTCTTTCCCAACAAGAAAGCCCTTCCTGTATCTTTTACGTGCAGAGGACTACGGAGAGATAGATAGATCAGCACATTTCACCAGTAGAAATCAAGCAACGTTAATGATCAAAAAAGGTTCTAAAAAGGTGAGAAAAGAAATCATGACAGACACTGATAGGTTTACGAAAAGATATTGTTTTTAGGACATAATGGTAGAAAAGATCCAACAAACTAAAAACAGAAAATCGAAACAAAAAAAAAGAACTGAGGACCATTTAATGTATAGATTCCGAAGTAAATTTACCCAACCTTTTGTTTTCATTCAGAATTAAAGAACTTTGTTGGTGGAAGCAATGTCATCCTCCATCATCACTCTTTAGGCTCTCTCTTCTCCTTTAGCCATAAACACAGAGGCCTCATGTTTGAACTATGTTTCAAACAGATCAGAATACCCTTAGCATATTCAAATCCCCTCTCCCACCTCCATATCTACTGTGTCTACATGTGGAGAGAGAGAGAAAGAGGGAGAGAAGGGGGAGGAGAAAGGAGAGGAGAGAGGAAAGAATTGATAATGTGATGTCAATAAGAGTGGGATTATTTGTTAGCATATCATAGTTTATAACAAACTAGCACAATGAACTAGCACTTAGAACCTTTACTTGCCTAACAAAAACAAGTGGAAACTAGACATGGATAAATAGTCCCTTTGGGGAGATTTACTTCTCTGGTTGGCTGTAAGGGAAAACGCAAATACTGAATGAAATTACAACTGTACTGCCTGGTATTATAGCGGTTCCATTGGCCAAAGCAGAAATTCACTTTCACTAGAAATTCTCTGCTCTAAATTGAGAAACAAACAAAGAATTCTGGGTCCAACTCAAGATACCCACATGTACCAGCTCATAAACTGACCCTACATCTTAAAGGAAAATTTTTAACCACTGCCTAGATTAGGAAGGAGGCCCAGGTAATCCACAGTTGATTATCTAAGGCAGGATTTTACAAAAACACTCCAAGGAACAAATAGACAATAAAATGCTTCCAGGGAGAGACTTATGGGCAAATATTTTGAGAAATCCTGCATGTTATACTAGAAATTCAGAAAGTACTTAGCATATTAAAGACTCTTTTAAGTCCCTGTTAAAGACATCAGTGTAATCTTGTCGAATATGAGATTTTTTTTCTCTCTCTCAATTTATTTGTTCAGTAAATTCTTTGTTCCTATGACCTGGTTAATATTTTCAGTTTCAGGCATTTCTAGAAATCCAAAAACTTTCAGAGTGATGCAATTGTAGCCAGAGCTAGAGAAAAACACTGGGAAAAGGAAAATATGTTAGATCAAAATAGCAGAAACCAAATGATCAGGGTCATGTCACATTAATCATTAAGATAAGTGGGCCCCACCACACTGGGGGAAAAATCAAACCATTCACCTAACCCCAGCAGTAGTGGTAGTTGCTCTTGTCAGTGTATGATCTCACTACAGCCTGAATATCGGTATTTTGCATTCAGACACAGTAAATGATATGAAATCTTGTCACTGCAAGCTTTTGGGTCATTTTTAGTGTTTGAGTTGATTCTTTTGTCTGCTATGAATATCTCATGCTGATTTTTGTTTTCATCTTTTATTAAAACTTCTATTTGATATATTGAGGTCAAATTGCTTTCAAGTTGTGAATTGGTATGAACAATATTGGCTGTGTACAGGTTTTGTTAAGGAGTCTCAAGATAACAGCAAGATAAATTTGCTGCTTGGTAATAAGGATGTTTAGTTGTATAAGTATCTTTCAAAAAAGATTAAGATTTAGATGCCAAGAAAACAGAAAAACAATGCAGTGAGGGGGAAAGAAATCAAACTATTACTAGGTTCAATTACCGTTCTTTTTGCATTACAAAAAATATTATTATTCCTTAAAAGACAAAATGAATCTAGCTTTGAAGTGTCACTAGGTCTTTTCTGAGCTTTGTAGACAGTGAGATGCTTTTCCAAAAATGAGAGACATACAGCTTCCAGAAGATATTTTTTTCTTTATGCAATCTTTTCTTTCTGTAAATAATGATAGCAGCAGAACCTTTCCCATACTAATCTCAGAAATAAATAGTAATAATCTGGAATAAAATGTCACAATAATGATTGCCCTTGTATAAATGAAATTCTCAGTGATTTATGGTCTATTTACTTATATAGGTTCTCTATCATCCCTTTTCAAGTTAAGTCCTTATTATTTTACCAGTCACAAAGAAAAAACTTTTTCATAAAACTAAATACAAAAAGAAACAAAACAGCAAAAATACAGAATAGTTTGACAAGATGAGACACTAACAATGTTAGAACAGCTGGCCTAAGAAAATTAATAGCTTATTACTTATATTGTGGGAATAAGCATATATTTTGCATTTGAGAATAACAGTGAGATACCTACCTTTGCCTGTGGAATCAGACCTTGACAATCTGTGTTCATTTGCCTTCTAAACATATCTGGTTTTACTCAGGTTACCACCTAATCAATTTCAAACTTGTCACCACTCATGACTGGGAAATCTGCTATTTCTTTGACTGACTTCAAATGTTTTCAGTTCTTTAAAAACCTATTTTCCTTCATCAGCCTGTGTTATGCCAAATTCTCTGAGACATTTTCTCAAGAATCCTGTGCAGTGATGTGGCTTAATAAATGCACAATATTAGGAAGGTTTTAAATTAAGAATAGGCCAGGAAGACACTCTAGGTCATGTATTATTCACTATCAAGAAGATCTGAAACAAGCAAGTTGGAGAGTCAAAAATTCTTGGCTAAAGTTGATCATGAGTGCATATTAGTTTAGCAAAATGCCAATAAGATGATGAGCTCAGATATGAGCCAGAGACGCTACTGAAGAAAGTGAGCACATCTTTGGCATGCAAACAGATAACATATTGTCCCATAGTTTGAGCTCATACTTTCTACTTAAAATCAAATTCTCAGACAATTCCTCAGTTGTGATGCACTGTGAACCCCATGGCAATGGAGTCAAAGGCATCACAATTCAACTTTATGGGGCTAGCTTGTAAGAGAGGGTAACTGACAGGGAGCCAAACCACATGCTGACTGATAAGTTGAAGCAGGGTGATCATAAACAAGTCAGGCAGAGAAAACATCACAAAACTCCATTATTTGGCAGTTGAAGCACTATGAGACATTGTTGATGGCTGAGAAGTGACAGCATGGAAAGAAAAAAAAAAAGTCTATAGTAGCATGTAAGCTGCTGAATAGAGAAAGCTCAGTTTGTGCAAAAATGTCATGTAATCCTTGGGGCTGAGGCAAAATTCTGATAGATCCTGCAAGCAGTGGTCATCACTGGTAACTAACAAGAATTTCACACATATTCTCAATGGACTGCAGTGCAAATAAAATTTTTATGTCTTCAGCTATGCTCATAGGAAAACATTGGCATCAAACCTTTGAAAGATGGGTGACTGAAAATGTTACCTTTTGCTGAGTCACATAGATTAGCAATGAATTACAGAGTAATCACTTAAACTGTAAATGATAGGTTATTTAGTGTAATCGCTGAATTGTAATTATACACAATTAGTGAGATTTAGCACATTCAATTGTTGAAATATGTAAATGGGATTCATTCATTTTCTGCCCAGGTGCACTGTTATGAGAGGTTACAAAACAGCTGCAAGAATATTGACAGTAAAATGAAAGGAAAGATGCTTACCTGTGCTGACATCACTCGTGGCTTTTTCCTTCACTGAGATCCACACACAGTAGCAGAAATGACACATTTCTGTCACCGGAAATATTTTTAACGAGCTCCCAGAATGACCTTTCGTGATGATGTGTCTCTAAGGAGTTTTTCCTCCAGGACTGCTACAATGGCCAGTAACATATCCTTGATCCATTGGCACATTTGGGAAATAGAATGGGCAGAGATTTCTAAGTAACAAAAGCTGGGAAAGAGGAGAAATGAGTATGGCAAAGCTCTAAGAAATGGTACTGGAACAAATGTTAAGATGGCAAATCCAAATATAGACGCAGAGTAATTGTAATACATCATTTGAAATCTGTAATGCCAGTAGCCTGTTCTCTCTTACCTCAGTTTTATGCGGCAGCATTGTCAGAAGAATATTTCGTAGACCTCTAGTTCCATATGTTGTCATGTGTTACATGAAAATGTCTTTCCATAGTCTGAAATAATTGTGAAATAAAAGTTGCATAAAGTTAAATACTTTATATGCTTTGTCAAAGACTTTCTGTATTTAGAGTATATAATGAGTATATAATGTATTATAGAGTGTATAATATATAAGGATATAAGTATATAGAGTATATAATGTATTATAGAGTACACTTAAGGAGTAAATGAAGATGCAGTATCCTTATTTGTCTCAAATTTACTGATTATAGAAGTCCCTAGTAGGAGCAGTGTGAAGAAGAAGAGGCGAAAACGACCCCCGGACCGACCAAAGCCGCCCGCCGCTGCATCCCGGCGTCCAGCGCCTGCGTCCCACCGCTATCACCACCATGCCCAAGAGAAAGGCTGAAGGAGATGCTAAAGGAGATAAAGCCAAGGTGAAGGACGAACCACAGAGAAGATCAGCAAGGTTGTCTGCTAAACCTGCTCCTCCAAAGCCAGAGCCCAAGCCTAAAAAGGCCCCTGCAAAGAAGGGAGAGAAGGTACCCAAAGGGAAAAAGAGAAAAGCCGACGCTGGCAAGGATGGGAATAACCCTGCAGAAAATGGAGATGCCAAAACAGACCAGGCACAGAAAGCTGAAGGTGCTGGAGATGCCAAGTGAAGTGTGTGCATTTTTGATAACTGTGTACTTCTGGTGACTGTACAGTTTGAAATACTATTTTTTATCAAGTTTTATAAAAATGCAGAATTTTGTTTTACTTTTTTTTTCTTTTATTCTTTTTTTTTCCTTTTTTTTTTCTTTTTTTCTTTTTCTTTTTTTTTTTTTTTAAGCTATGTTGTTAGCACACAGAACACTTCATTATTGTTTTCAGGGGAAGGCGCATACGTCACTAGTAGAATGTCTCCAAAGCTGGATTGCTGTGGGGGAAAACACCTTCCCCTGCTAGTTTTGAGAGACTTCCTCTTGGCTCCCAAGAGGAGGGATTCCCTGATGTTGGCACACATAGCCACCTTGGCACAAACGCCTTGTGGTATGGAAAAACTCAAATTCATCTTATGTCCTCCTCTCCCTCTCTGCCATCGGCATAGACTTAACTCCCTTACACTCAGACCTATTGGGACCTGTCTCCCAACAATTGGTTTTACCAGTGTGTCGGCAATCTGGACTTCCCAGTGACATTGAGATATTGTCCCTCAGAAGAGCAACAGTTCCTTTTCTAGATTGTGGATCTTCAGATTAATAATTTTTGTCATTTTCATTTCATTTCCTGAAAGTCAGGGTCGGCTTGTGAAAAGTTGTTAAACAACATGCTAAATGTGAAATGTCAACCCTCACTCTAAACTTTCCCTATTCAGAGCATCAAATGAAGATTTCATTGGGTTTTATAGTGGCTTTCTGATTTTGGTAGTCCATCAAAGAAGGGAGTTTGAAAGTTGTTGTATACTGTTAACGATTGTCTGCCCATGTCCTGCCTGAAATACCATGATTGTTTATGAAAAGTGTCTTTAATAAAGCTGGATACAGTTTGGCTTGGAAAAAAAAAAAGAAGTCCCTAGTAGCATATTTTGACAAACTAAAACTTCAGTGAAACATGCTTTAATCAATTGTATTCTGTTTAATAATTTAGACTGTAATTTTCTCAATATAAAGGTCCTTGTTTTCCCAGATTACAGATTCCTTTAGGGAATGAATAGGATTTTGCCAATCTCTATCCTGATGGCACCTAATACAATTTTTCGACATAGGGAAACTAAATATGTTTGTAGAATTGGTAAACAAGCAATAATGATTGGGTTATAGTTAGTCAAACACTATTGGTAAATCTCTCAGAACTAATGCTTGTATCGGTCAGTTTCCAGATTTTGGGCATAATGTGATAATTCTTGAAAACAATAGCAACATAGAAGCAGCTGGGAGAAAGCTATATAACAGATATATTCCCTAAATTCCTTAACCCTTGTTTTATGTTCTATACACAGCACTTAAAAATAATTTGTTCAGATTTTCTTCAGCCAATTATGATGATCATACCTTGTCAAAACATACATATGATGAGGTTGCTGAATAAATTATGGGATATCCAGTGTGGAAGAATCACATATGGTGACCCCAGAAGATTCATGCCCTGGCGTAATCACCTCCACTTGAATTTGAACTGAATTATCCAAGCAAATGTGTTCAAGATGATACGATGTCATAGCAGTGATTATGTCACCTTACAGGTCAAAGGTTGAAGAATTTGCTGATTGAATTAAGTTCCCTAATTGTTAACTTTGACTTAATGAAAAATGAGACTGTCATTGGTAGGAAAGAACCCTTTAAAAACAAGCTAGCTCTTCCCTGAAGGCAAAGACTCAAAGAAGCAGAGACTCTTTCCATCCATTATTGGATCTGAAAAAGCAAACTACCATGAATTATACAACCAATCAAAATGAATTCTGTCAACAGCATGAAGAGAGTGGAAGTCAATCTTTCTACAGTGAAGCGTCTAAAGGAAAATACAACCCCAAAAGACAACTTTGGTCTATCCTTTGGAAGATCCTGGGCAGAGAATGGAGATATATAGATAAGAATACCCTGATGTCTGACCTACAGAAATTATAGGATAATAAAAGTATATGGATTTAGCATCCCAAATTTGTGTCAGTTGGTTTATAGCATAGGAAACTGATCTACTCTTTGAAATTAAAATTTCTGAGTTGGGGCGATTTTTTTTTTTTTTTTTTTTTTTTGGTACAAGAATACTCCAAATATTACAGGAAAACAAATATTCATTTTTATATGAAATTTTAATTTATTGGCTATCCCACATATTAGTATGAATTGATCTGCTTGTTTATTTGTTTATTTTTAAATATGGCAACCCTATTCCTGGGAAATTCTTCTCACATTTAACACTTCTTTAACTCCCCATAGTAATGTATTAATACTTTGCACATAAAAGCTTATTTTGAAAAGGATAATCAAACCTCACAGAAATGATTCTGGCAGAGAAAAGAAGAGTCACAAAATAGGGAATGTTTAAATGCATATATTATGGAAATTCTGCTTTACTTTAAATTCTTATTATAACCACACTCATACATAAATAATTCAAAACATGCCTCCAATACACACACACACACATGCACACACACACATCATTAAAACACATTCCTGAAACCACATTCCCTGCAATATCTTGGTTATATCTAGCTAAAGAGTCTTTTATTGAATTTCTGCTTTAATCAACACCAGAAAAAAATCAAAATATATTTAAAAGTCTCTTTATGTTTAATTTCCAGATATCTCTCCATGTGATAAAAATCCAGGTAAACAAATACTAAAATAATTAACACCAAAGTTTTAGGACTATGATCATATCTTATTTATATATGGTACCGGTTATTAATCTTCTTAGAAGCATGAGAATTTCCCTGAAATGAAGTTGTTGTGCTAGACTTTAGATATAAAGTGTTTTAAATGAAAAGAGAACATGTTTTAATGTCAGTGAAATTGTAGTTTCAATCTCTATTGAACCTTTTATTAGCTCTTTACCTTTGAATAAGATGTTCACTGTTTCAGATCTTCACATTCTTCTTTGATACAACAGGAAGTGGAATACGTACCTTGCTGTGTTTATGTGACATTTAATTATAATTAATGACAAATTCTTTAAATATACTGATTTACTTAATTTTCACATTAACTTTTTCTTTTCGTTTCTTTTCTTTTTTTTTACAAATGAGAAAACTGAGGATTAGGCACATTAATTGACTTTTGCAAAATCATGCAATATGTGTTGCCAAAGCAGTGCTCAAACCCATTCTCATATTCCACAGTTGTTCTAACTAAATTTCACTTTGTACACATTCACTTTAGGAATTTATATAAAAATATTTGACAGTGTATACACGTCAATGAAGTAAAAAGAAGATGAGGTACAAAAGCATGATAAGCTCATGAGGAATATTTAGGAACTTTTACTCTATGTCTAATGTTTTCACTTATATCATTTCTTCTTATCTTCCCCAAAATGCAATGAAGTAGGTAAGGTATTTGTTTTCAGAAGAAAATGAAACTTGCAAAGGTTAAATAAGTTGTCAGTTGTTACTTGAACTCACAGCTTTATATTAATTATATCTTTTTAATTTGTTGTCTCGATTGCATGAATTTTGCATTTTCATTAATGAACTTCTACCATTTATAAACCCCTTTCTTGTGTGAGGCTACTTAAAAAGAAAAATTAAAGACAAAACACA
The DNA here is from genome assembly GCF_902686455.1 of Sciurus vulgaris. NCBI lineage: Eukaryota > Metazoa > Chordata > Mammalia > Rodentia > Sciuridae > Sciurus > Sciurus vulgaris. Next base: position 107,346,413 of record NC_136464.1, on the reverse strand, counting down.
CACACACACACAAATTCTGATTCACAAAATTTATTGGTGAATACGAATTCAAGGATCAAATGGAAAGACTAATTTGGGTTTTCCACATTCTTACCCCAAACAACACAGCAGTTATTTTTTCTCTTCTCTGCATTCAAACCTGAAGGGAGAAGGAATGTCAGGAAGAAAGTGACTCAGATCCTGTACTTCACCTGTACTTCACAAGTGCTGATCTCAATTTGTTCTGTTCACTCCTCTTTCTTTATATCATGGTTAAGAGATCTCAGATGTCAGGCTGTCACAGAGGAAGTGACAAGGAGCCAGGGGAAGGACTTTTCATACCCTGAGCATCTAGGCATTTTTTTCAGTATGAAGGTTTACTAAATAATGCCAAATAAATAACATCACGTTGCTTTTAGGTGTGGGAAAGTAAATCATTATACATGTTCTCACTCATAAGAGTTCCCATTTTTATGCCACATTTAATGATTATTTTTTAAAAATATGATAAAGTTATTTTATCTGTGGACAGATTCTGCTTCTATTTAAATTCATTCTAAACTCAGAATGCTTTAGATCACATGTTCTTTAATAAGAATCTACTGAAAAACTCTCAATGTATCAGGATAGTTCACTCTTTGATTTGTAAGTTGTTCTCCAGTTACTATGACTAAAAAGAAGGGTTATTTTTACCAAATGTAACCTTTCTTTTTAAAATATTTTTTTAGTTATCAATGGACATTTATTTATTTATGTGCAGTGCTGAAAATAAAATCCAGTGTCTCACACATGATACACAAGCACTCTACCACTGACCCACAACCCCAGTCCCAAATGTCACCTTTCTATTCATACCATGTAATGAATGCACATTGACTTTCCTTTAGATGTTATTGTCAACCAGATGTTCACAGGAGATAGGCAAAGATAGCTCACAATAAATTAAATATTCAGTCAATAAATAAATGCAATACCATCTTACTTTTGGAAAGTAAGGTTTTTTCCAATTTTTCAACATTCTGGAAATTTTGTTTGTAAAATTTTTTGGTGTGTCCCTTAATCATATACATTTATAAAAAGGTTACATAGATTAAAAAAGTGATATGATCAATTTAAAATTGAAAACAGTACATCTACCCAAATCATCATTGTGATTAATTTAAACACAGCCAATGCTTCATTTAAATTCTGGTTTGTTCTGTATGCGAGGATAGAATATTTGTTATAATTTTTGACCTGCCAAGAATAATTGAAATAATTTCGTTTGCATTGCTAAATATAAGTATGCAAACACATTGTTTTATTATAAGGCTTTACATTGCAACATTCAGCTTAATAATGTCAGGAATAGTCATTAGTTTGCTGAGAGATGATCTAATTTGGGCAGAGAGACATTCATTCTTCTAGGTTCACATTAGTTTAAAGCACTATTTTATTTCTTTTATTCATCTCAGTTGAGTTTTAAGTTATGGTTCCTTAGTACTTACATCTTTAGGACTTGAAATATTATTCAGTTACCTCAGCTTAGCAAAGATTTACATCATAGTAAATGATGGGACAGACAACCATGTTTAAATATTATTCATATACATTTCATATGAACTGATGATACTACAGAATGGGAATTTATTAACTAATATTATGGACAGAATAAATTATTCCCAAGGATCAAGTTATTCTATTTTACAGGTAGAATATAAATTTTGTATGACAATCATATATATTATAGTGTAAGATTAGTAATCAGACTCGTCCTCTGAACAATGGCTATAAATATTTCTCCTTTTTTTCTAATATTAAAAAGTTTCATTGAATACATGTCACTTAACTCTTTTATACTGAAGTTAATAAAAATGTGTTAAGAAAACATCATTTCAAAAATTTATGTCAGGCAAAATTCAAATCAATTAGTATCCAGATAAGTGAGAAAATTATCCCAAATCTTCTGAGAAAAGCTTTCTATTTCCTATTTTATTTTTTTAAAGAAAAGGTTACATGGGGTTTGCTCTAAGACAACCACTTTGGAAATATTCGTGTATTTAATCCACATAACAACTCTCTGAGTAGTAGTAACCTATTTTGCAAATAAGGAAATTGCCTTGCAGAAAGATTAGATAACTTGCCCTTAAGAGATACTTACCTGACCTTAAGATAGAATGCCAACGTGGAAGAGAAATTAAAATTTTTTACCTGGTAGAATTCTTTACACCAGCATTTTAAAAATGTTATTCTACATTCAATATCAAGATCCTTGAAAATGCATACCTTACAACTTTGCTTTAGTCATTATGAAAATCATTATTTTTAATGTCTCTATTAGTTGACCAAGTCTTCATAACTTTCACATAAAAGCAAATGATGTCCAAGACTTTGATTATTTGCTTTAGAAGAGCCTGACTGCTAATGTTGGATATTGTGTGTTTCCCAAGGGTTTATGTGTTGGAAGCCTGGTCCCTGGTGACCAGTGGGAGAATGTTAGTTAGGTCACTGGGGGCACTGAGCTCCACAGAGATTAAGATTTTTCTCTGGGGTCACCTAGTTTGGTTCTTGTGAGAATGAGTCATTATGAAAGAGCAAGACTGGTCTCTCCCACTCTGTGACTTCCTGTCTCACCATGTGATCTCTGCTTCTCACTCACCCTCATACCATGTTGCCATTCACCATGTGATACAGTCAATGGGGACTTCTCTAGAGTCCAAGAGATGTCAATGTCAAACTTTTGAACTTCCAAAACTGTGAACTAAATATACCTATTGTATTTATCAAGGGCCCAGTTTCTGGTATTGTGTTATAGCAATGGAAACTAATCAAATACACTGACAAAGGAAATGCTGTTCAGCACAGTACTGCTAGACTCTTTTATCAAACAATAAACTTGTTCCTCAGATTGTCATTCAGTTTATAAGTTACTGCCTAGTTTGGCAGGTTACAATTGCACATATAGTAAGTAAACTTACACTAGAAAGGAATTAAAACTTTTCTCTCTTTGAAAAAACTTTCTAGATTCATATATGAAGAATTAAGCTGGTTATCATTCTAAATATTCTTTCAGCAATTTTCAATAGTGATACCACTGAGTTTTCATTGTTTGTTCAAATAAACAGAATCAAAAGATGACTCTTGGAAATTAAATTTTTCTCTTTAATCAGTAAAAATACAGAAATGTCAAAAAAGGTCATTTAAGTATAAGAAAATGTTTATTCTAGAGCATAGCTGCAAAATAAAATCCTATTCTGTCAGGATGGGAGGACTTCCTCCATACATGAGCAATTGGCTCACATGGCAGAGGTATGAGTGTCTTAACCAGAATTATAAAATTGGACTACATTCTTCATCAAATGTAGAGAGAGCACCAAACACTCTTCATTTATTTCTATCATGCATAAAATAGTGTTCACTGAACAAGAGTAAGTAGAAGTCTGATATTTCTTTCCTTATAGTGAAAATGAGTTTGCTTTATATTATATTCACTGTAAGAGATGACATTGCAGAACTGGCAGGAGTTGTGGTAAAATCATTACAACTATCACAACAGCAATAAAGCAGAATTACATGTCTGTAGCTTACTAGCTCAATGTGGGTACCACACTGCCTTTATTGGTGATGACACTTGTTAATAGCCTTTTATCTAATGAGACCATCTGCCAATACCTTACTAAGCATTCACTACTTCTCTAAATGTTAAAAAAAAGTTGTACTTAAAATGCCATTTCCTTTCTGCTGTGCACAGCTTGTTCCAATAAAGCTAGGGAATTTTAGAGAGTTGACCTATTTCAGAAAATTATTTTCTGTCCTAAGCTCTTTGGGTGTATCCCTCTTTAGATTTACATCAAACCAATTCTGGATAGAGTTTAGTGGTTTGTAACATCAACAGAATATTTTTTTCTTGTAATGAAATATAATTCTATTCACTAAATTATAAGCAATTACATTTAGACCTTTGACCTAGCTAATGGTCTTGAGATCAAGGAATAGTGGATTCTATTCCTTTAGGGGAATAGAATTCCCTCTTAATCACATGGTGCATTTTGCAATGTATTGAAAATTTTACAGTGTATAACTGGTGGTATTTTGACTTGTTCATAGAACTGAGAGATGAAGATACATAGAAACAGTTTGCAAAATTGTTATAAAAGTATAAGATGAGAAGTAGAGGATATAAGTTATACAACCTGCTTTTAATGTAAAGCTAATATAATAGCCATATGCCCATGTTACTAGGAAATATAAATGAGTTTATATTGGAGTTTTCATATTATTACTATGCCAACTCTTACTTCATTACCAGACAAGAACTTTAAGTGTGTCTTGTTCTATTTGTGCTGTTATAAAAATATATCAGACTGCAATTTGTAAACAAAAGAAATTTGTTTCTTACAGTTCTGGTAGAACTGGGCAGACCAGGGTCACATTGCTGACACTGGTCCTGTGAGACCAGCTTTCTGCTACCAGGATAGTACCTTGTAGGGGTGTTCTTACAGGACAGAAAGTACAAAGGCAGTCTTTCTACCAGGACTTTTATAAAGCTGCCAATCCTTTTCACCCCCCAAAGCCATGTCTCCAAACACTGTTGCATTGGGGATTAAGTTCCCACATGAATTTTAAAAGAGATAGTATCATTACAAGTATAGCAATAGGCATTATCGAAATCATGCTTTCTTTCAAATTGTCATTACTTTAGAATGAATTTTATACATTGCTTGCCAAAGGCTTGGAGTTTACTTTTTTCCTTCAGCTATACTTTTCTTACCCACTCAAGATAAGTTGAAAAATTAGAGCACAAATCCAAGTAACTGATTCCCAAAACAAAAAATATTTTCTTGTGCAAGATGCAAAGAAATCAAACTAAGACAAAAACAGAGCAACCATTTGAAATGAAGGTATGATTTTGGACATGAAAACATTAGCACCAACAAAATGTACATTTAAAATGTTTGTATTTCGGTACAGTAAAAAGCCTTTCTTATATTAGGATAAAAATTGTGTCCAACACTCTATGGAACTATTTGTTCTATTCACGGTAATTATTGTTGAAAATATTTCATTCACCCAACTAGCTATAAATGTAAGCAGTGGGCAATAAAGGTTGCCAAGGATTTTAGGCTAAGATCCAATGTATATTTAACTTTAAGAAACTCCTGGAAACTAGACCATTCTCATGTTCTGTGTATTGACAATAGTTTCCCATAGCAGATTCTAGAATGAGATTATTCCCATGAGTTATACTTAAACATGTTTCCCACATACAAGACTATGTTGCTTATCAAATAAAAAACTAAAAATTAATTACAAATAATCTCATCATGAATGATTCTTTGATAATTCTGTGACTGTGTTGATACTACTATTGTATTAATTTTTAATGCAAACCACTGATAAATTATAGAGGTATTAACAATTAGATCTTGAAATCTGATTATTTTAATTTACTTTTCACAGAAGAGCATGTGCAAGTAATCACAATCATATAAAATTAAATGTGCTGAGTATCTTTTCTTAGGAAAGGTTTGCTTATGTCACCTAAGTACAGATTCATTTTCAATTGTCCAATACCATTCTCTAACATAAAAGTTAATATGTTTTATTATTATATTTATTTCTGTAGCTATATATTGTTTAAATTGACATATTAGGTTATATGAAATTTCTTATAATTCTATTTTTATACCTTTAATGATTATGTGCAATTAGATTTTCTTCCTAAAATATGCTTTCCTTTTCTTTTTGCCTTTAACTCTGTCCATCTTCCAGATCAGAAGTCTGGTTTAACATTTCAATTTATGTATCACAAACATCTCTGTCAAGAACTATTCTATCTAGGGCTAGAGATTTAGCTCAGTGCTGTAGCACTTTCCTGCATATATGAGACCTATGTTCAAACCCCAACACATGGTGAAAAAAAAAAGAGAAGGGATCTATCCTACATAAAGACAGGCAATTTACTACTTTCCTAGTTAAATAGGATATGGTTATTTTACATTTGGTGTGTTTTAATCCAAAGTATTTATGTCTCAATTACAAAGTCATTGCGAAAACAATAGAAGATTTCAAATTTATGAGAAGATATATTATTTTCAGAGACAATCTTTTAAAAAACATAACTATGTGCTGGGAATCTCTAAAGTACCCGATTGTTACTCATTGTCCTCTTTTCTGGGGGTGGGGTGTTACTGGGGATTGAACTCAGAAATGCTATACCACTGAGTTATATCCCCAGACCTTTATATTTTTCATTTTTGAGATGAGATATTGCTAAAGTGTTGATTCTGACCTTAAACTTTAGATTCTCTTCCATCAGCTTTTAAGTAGCTGGAATTACAGATGTGTACCACCATGCCTGGTGTTTATTTTTTTTTTTTTTTAATATCTATTTGAATAAATGTTACATGGCCAGGGAAAGTTTTGTCAATTTGGTTTACAACCTATTACCAGAACTTAGAATAGTGCACATAACAGTGAAGGTGAATAAATACTCTTCCATTTCCTATACTAGCTTCTATCTTTTGATGTGGATCACTGTTCATCTCTACCTGGCCTGAACTTGTGATCCTTCTGCCTCAGCCTCCTGAGTCACTAAGATTACAGATATGTGCCACCACACCAAGCTACTTATTAATTTTTCAAAATTAACTATTGAGTATCTGCTTTTAGCTAAATATTTTTAACAATATAAAAATATATAAAACCTGGGTACCCATAATATTAACATTCAAATGAATAATCCAGGAAAATCAGTAGATTCACAAAGACTTTCTGTCCTGATTTTCTTTAGGGGATCACTGGATATTGAACTTGGGGTACTCGACCACCAGGACACATCCCCAGCCCTATTTTTTCTTTTATTTAGAGACAGGGTCTCACTGAGTTGCCTAGGCTGACTCTGAACTCAAGATCCTTGTGCCTCAGCATCCTGAGCCACTGGGATTACAGGCGTGCACTATGTGCCTGATTCTATCCTTGTTTTTAAAGTAAAATGATTATCATGTTATACCAAATATGATATATAAATAATACATGTTTATTAATATATGTTTTCATTTAATATGTTTTATAGGATAAATACAGTGTGTCTGACACTCTTCTAGGAGCTAGGGATAAAGTAAGAAGAAAAAGCAGTAATAGGTGCTGTGATAGTAGGAAAGCAAAATCAAAGGGTATTATGGTTTAGATGTGTCCCTTGAAAGCTCATGTGTGAGGTAATGCAGGAATGCTTAGAAATGAACATTATGAGAGCCATTACCTAATTAGGAGATTAATCCACTCATCTGGGTGGCAGTATGTGGCTACTAGGAATGTGCTTTTGGGGTTTAAATTTTGTTTCAGGTGAGAAGAGCCCTCTCTCTGCTCTCTACTTGCCATGTCCTGAGCTTCCACCATGATGTGCTGCCTCACCGTGGGCCCAGAGCTATAAACCTCTGAAACCTTAAGTCAAAATAAACTTTTTGTCCTCTAAGTTGTTCTTGTCAGGTATTTGTAGTCACAGTGACAAAAACTAACTAAAACAGATGGTGAAGAGCAGGAGTGACTAATTCCATCTGAGGAAGATGGGGTGAAAGGATAACACAGAAGTTTTCTTAAGCATTAATGTCTAACTGACAGCTAAATTCTAACTGATCAAAATTAGCCAGACACATGAGATAAAGTAAGAAAGGAAGAATGTTCCAGATAGTTACCTCATTTCCTATGAAGACTAACACAATGACTTTTAGGTTAATTTCTCAATTATCAGAAACACATTTTAGCTGATGAGAACACGGAAGATCATGGAATTTATGCTGGATTAAGTTCACCTGGTTTAAAGAGAGCCTGAATTGAGTCTGTTCTCTCTGACTCTGGAGGGGAAAATATTCTTCTTTCCAATATATCAGCATGAAAGAACATAAAATAGGGAGCATATGAATATTTGCTATTTGATTTTAAAAACCCAGAGTACTTAATTAACTCTAGAAATCTGAAACTTATATTTAACTTAAAATGCTGCATATCTGAATCAAATTAATGCCTTCTTATATCTATATAATAGGCATAAATGATCCAAATCCTTGTGTATTTTATTAATATTTACCCAGAAACATGCAACCCTTAATCCAATCTGATGAACACAGTTCCAGAAACATGAGTCCATACTGAAATACAGTCAGTAGGGTCACTAGGCAACTTCCTTCACATATATTCCCTAAGAAGAAATCACTTTGGTTATTTTTGCTTTTATGTTTCAGAGACTGAGAGAAAATCTTCAATATGAGCAGCAATTACGAATATCTTCAACAATAACTGAAATAAAAATCAACACAAATAATATACCAGCACAATGTTCAAATAACAATGTTTCTGCTTTGCCTTAAGTTGTTGTCCTATAATAACAGAGAAAGAAAGGAATGTATCTGGTCGATAAAATATCAAGTAATAAAACTTTATTTTTAACAAAGTAATGCTGAACTTCGGAAATACAGTTGGAGCTATAACTTTGTTCTTAGAAAATTTCTGCATTTTCATCAAGTCAGTTTTGGCAGCAGTGGTGCTTTGATTTTTGTTTCCCAGGAGAAAACTAAGGTAGGGTTCAAATACCAGCCTCCTGCTTCAGCTGGCAAGGACACTCACGTGGTCTGGGCCTGAGAGTCTATGTAGCTGTCGTTCAGTGATCACTGCACTAATATAAGTAAGACTGTTGCAGAGGTGACCTTTTCAGTCTCCTATAATTTATATCATTTTCTGGCAGTGGGAAAAGCAGCTCCAATAACATCAGCCTCCAGAGAGGCCAGTTGTTCTCCTGGCCCTCCTGGCCAGAAAACAGACATCTCTGGAGATTTTGTGCCAAGAAAATGCAGAGAAGCAGATATGGAAAGTAGTAAAAACAAAATGTCCTGTAAAATTCTTACCTGTGTAATCAAAAGTATAAAGGACTCTTCAAATCTGTTTGCATAAGGCATTGCATAAGGTAATTTATTTACAGGAACCTCAGCCAAAAGTAGAAAAGCAGAAAAAAAATGTTGGAACTAGGATTCCTTTTTTCCTCTTTATTTCAGAACTTGTGTAAATAACACTAATAAGCTTTTGTTCCTGTGCCAGAAAAATAAGGACAGAAATGAATTAGTTGGTCAGTATCACCTTGAATAAAATAAAGTGCCTCTTAAGCAAATCAAAACACGTTCAAAATAAGTATTGCTTTTGTGATTACACTTTCTTCCGAGGATAAAACTAATAAATTTATTTTATATTTTTAAATAAAACAGTGCTTTAAATAATTTTCTCTTTAAGATAATGAGGGCTTTATAATTTCACTTAGTGATTTTGTATTAACTTCAAAGTATAATTAAACAAATTATAAAATAGAATAAAACTTTTATAATGGAATTTAAAAGTTATCATGAAATATATAAGGATAGTATGAACATAAGAAACTTTCCAGTATCTTTAATGAGATAAGGATCTAAACAAAATCGCCACTGTTAATGTATAAAATTTGGAGCTAAAAGCACAACTTGAATTAAATTTATGAATTTAATAACATAAATTATGTATCACATAGAGCAATATATCTTATTTTTATAAATAGAACTTTATTATTGCTATATTTTATGAAAGAAAGTCACTCAAATTAATGACATGTATATTGCAGTTCAGTATCTTTGTTCTGAATGGAGCTACAGTTTGAACTAATTAAGCCGTTCTCGAGAACATATCATTTTCACTTCTGCGTAAGTTGCTTGAATTAAAACAACTGATTAAAATCCATGCTTGAAGCTGTCACTGGAAACATTCAGCTCATGCCACAGGCACCCATTTGCATAACTAGAACTATTTCTTGTTCATCTGTGAATACCACTCACCGTAGTGCTTCACAAGTTTTGTTTACCATGAATCCAATACAACCACACAGCTGGACTCTCAGGAATTACTAAGCTTGCATCAAATCTTTTTACCTCTTGTTTACTTACTTTATCCGGTGACTTCTGTCAGTGATGAAAACTGACATTGATTGAGGTTAATTTCCATTCCTCACAAACAGTAGCATGTGATTCAAAATAGAAAATGAAACAGAAGCCCTATTGTCTTGAAATGTCCCTTACTGGCTAAACTCCAAATTGTCAAAACACTTCAATTTTATAAATCTAGTTCATGTTAGTGTTAGTGAGACATGTCATTTATAGGAAGACTAAAAATTCGTAAGTCTGTGGATCCATATTAACATTTATACACACACTATTAAACATTTGCCATGCTATTTGATAACATTATGTCATTTTTCATTTTTCACACAGATATTAAGTTAAGGTAAAAGCCACAGGAAAAAATGATTGAAATTGAAAGTCTGAAATTGAATTTTAGTCTCGGTTGTGGACTGAATATCTGTGCACCCCTCCACCTCCACACACATCACATTTATACGTTGAAATTTTAAACCCCAAGGAATAGGATTAGTACCCTTTAGAAACATTACAGAAAGTCCCTCATTCCTTCTCCCATGCGAGTACTGGGTGAAAGGCCACCATCTATGAAATAGAAAATGAGCCTCACTAGACACTAAATCTGTTGCTGCCTTGGTCTTGAACATCTCAGCATCTAGACTGTGAGAAATAAATTTCTATTATTTATGAGCCATCTAGTCTGTGATATTCTGTTACAGCAGCTCTAGCAGACTGAGATATTCTCTAAAGCACCTTTGCTAAGACCCCTCTTTATTGAGGGCCTTGAATAAACTTCCTTACTCTGACTAGTGTTTTTCCATTTTTAATGCTTCCCCCTGCCTCCTTCCTCAATCCCTCACAGGTAAATAAAATATTGTGAGCCTTATTTGGGGGATTCTCTCAGCACTGAGAAAAACCCCATTTTTCTTGATGTACCTGCAGTAACCACATAGTTGTCATTTCCGAGGGATAATGGAACATGGAGATAACTGTTGCTTTCTCTTGTTTAATCTTCTCTTGTAATATCACAATGACTAATTAAAAACTTTCTTACCACTTTCATTTTGACTTAGACAAACACTTGATATCTGGGCTGCTCAGTTCTCTCCACCTCAGTTCAGCTCAGCTCTTGATAAATGACAGGAGAGAGGATGAGCATGAGATGTTCTTGAAAGATGACAAATTGAAGAATGAGAGGCAGATTGAAAATCATTAAATAAATAAGTCAAAAGAAACTGAATTAGATATTTGACATGCAATGCTATTTTTATTACATAACATTGTACATACAAGGAAGAATCGTGGATGTAGAATTTCAGAGCTGTTTTCCACATTTGGTTACCATGGAACTATGCAAAGTGATGTTAGGGTTTTGATATGCATATATTTCAATTAACAGGGTGCAGTGCAAATCAAGTACTACTTGTATCATCTGTGTCACTTTGGGACACATTATATAGAAAAATATTTGGGGAAAATAATTTAAAAGATAAATAGTTTGAAAACTCAGTTGTATGCTTAGTGCTTATTCTACTATAACTGACTGTGTCATAACATGTTAAGTACAGCATCCTCTATATGTGACAGTACTAAAATTTGCAGCAATTAAACAGTAAGAAACTATCTCCAGTGAATAGAAGCATAATTCTAGCACAGTTTTCCAGAATATGTAAAATAGATGGAGCAAAGCAGAAAGCAGACATTTTTGGTGTCTTATTCCTGTGGCTATGTTCACCAAGGTTGTTGGTGTAAGATCCAGTAAATAGGGAGTAAGAGCTTTGACCCCTCAAGGTTCTTTGAAATCCTAAAGGCATTTCCCAGCTTTGATGGGCTTGAGTTCAGAGCAACTTGACATATTTCCTCTCTGATTAAAACTGCCATAGTTAGCTTGAAAGCAGCAGAGAAAGCTGTCAGATTAATAAGCAAGAAATGCTGCATAAAGCAAGATTTTTGAGGTTGCTTCTCACCTCATTTGCCAACTCTACCTCAGAGACCACTTATTTAAATTATTTACATTGAAATATTATGCATTCCTGTGTTTATCTTAATTATGATCAGCCCTATACTAGACTGAATTCCCAGTATTTATCATGATCTCTACCATAAGTTTGCTTTTTCTATTTTCTCAAATACAGGAAAAATCTCTTTTCTATTTGGTTAGCTAAAACATTTTAATGCCTCCCCCAGCCAAAGATAAAAGAATAACTATTTACCAACCATTACAGAACTTGAGTTTTACTTTTTGGAAAGACATATATCCTAATTCTCCTTTGAAGTATGAAACTAAATACATTCAATACTGTAATTAAAAAAACTAAAAAGCCTCATACTTTGATTCCAATAGAATCAACAAAGTATTGATATAAGAAAATTTTAAATTACAATAAGTTTAAACCGTAATATAATTTCTACATCCAAAGTCCAGTAACAGATAAATTTTAAAGAAAATGATATAGAGGGTATATATTAATACTGGTAGAATATTAACTAAATGCTAGGCATTGCCCTAAATAATAGTTGGCATGCTACCTCAAAATCAACTAAAATGATATAATGGATATGACAGTTGAACAAGGTCATAGGTGCTCAACAACCTCATCCAGGTCACACACTCAGTCACATACCTTGTGTTCCATCAGAACATGGTTTGCTTTCGCAGCACAGGTACTTTTTGACCCATATATGTCCTCCTGAAGTCTGATGAGCATGTTTAAGACTACTTGGTATGAGAGGAATTTTAAACAGTCTAAATAAGTCCCATATCTGTAAAAATTATCAAATATAGTTAGAATGAAAGATAACTCAAGTCATTATGTTGAGAGAAAAGAAGGAAGAAGGGAGAAATTGAAAAATGTAAAGATTTTGTTATTGTTGGATGGCCCTGGCTAAGTTACTACACTTGCTCTTCTTTGAATTTACTTCTCTAAAATAGGATACCAATAAAACAAACTTTACAGCCTATTGTAACATGGGAAAAAATTATATTGTGAATTGCACAGAAATTTATAGATTATAAGCTTTACATATACTACCCATGATCATTATTAAGCCAGAAAATAAAATCTTATAGGATATAAAGCATAGTAACTGCTATGAAAATAGTACTAATAACAATAGCAATAGCACAATTCACTGTTGGTTAGATGAATTATAACTAATCATCGCAAGTACTTGGCATATTATACATATTTAATAATGGAGGAAATTATAGGCAATTCTGGGTCATTTTACACTGTGCATACACCAAATCAAACTCTGATCAGGGGCTTTAACGTGAGTACCTATGTGTGCTGCCTAGTCACTGTACATTTGCTGTAGACTACATAACATGATGACTCAGGTGCAATAATAAAAACTGCATCCATTAAACAGATATCAGGTCTAGATGAAATGTCTTGCTAAAAAGACAGTCATAGAGCAAGTATGTTGGATCTACACAGTTCTAGACATTTAGGAGTTCCCTGGGATAATGCCAGAGTCTTTTGAAGCCTATCAGGTTCTCCTCCAGCTTGACCTTGAACCATCAGCACCAATGTCAGTGCATCCATCATGAGTGAGAACTGGGGCATGCTCACTCACAACTCCCATCTCAACACTTCCTGTCCTGCCTCTGCTCTCTTCAAGTTTATTGCAAAAATTTTCCCCACCAAAGATGTAGAGTGCTTATTTTCGCCATCATCTGATCTTATATTCTACTTTATTGGGCATATTACTGAAACTTTTAATTTTAAAAAATGACCTCTGAATTTATATCTTAAAAGGTTAATGGTGGAATAAGACTGTTCTAGAAAGATGGCCAATGACCTACTGCATCTGATCACAGCAGAGCTTGGGGTCTTATGAGACATCTCTTCCTGCCCAGCACTGTGATGGGAGCAAAGTCCCAACACTAGGCCCAGGGAATGCACTGTACCAGGCAAGAAGCACAAAACACAGGAATGAAGGAGCTCCTTGGCAGCCATATGCTACCTTTCCCCTTAATTCAGTGGATGGGTCGGGGCAGAGATAACTTAATTGAAAGCAGAAGGGGAGAAGCTGCCTCAGGCAACTTACAACTTCTGAAAACACTTAGAATCATAGCAGAGGAAGACGATTGATTTAATTACCACTCAAGTGTAGAGAGGTTGGAGCCCACAGGCATACTCCAAGCATGCACAAGTTCCTTCTGTTAAATAAGATTTATGTTATTGAGAAAGAATAAAGCTGGAGGGACAACAGAGAATCTGGTAAGGATTGTTCAGAGGAATTGACTATTCTTCTCGTCCTTGGTAGCTAGGCAAAACTGAATGCTATGGGGGGTATCTTTCCCTGCTTTATTTTCTCCCTTCCCACCATCCGAGGATCCAGCAATGTATTTCCTCAAGCAGGAGATGCTGGTAACTGTGTCCTCTAAGGTAATTAAAAATAATGGTTCATACCATAAAACATTTATCATGTGCCTGACATTCTTCTGAAATGCATATTGCATTTTTTAATTAGTAACTCTTACTAAAACCACACATTTAAAGTTGGTACTATTATGATCCACATTTTGCAGAGGAAGAAACTGAAAAATACATACATCTGGAAAGTACAGTCAGAATTGAAACATAGGCAGTCTGGTTTCTGAGTTCACATTCTTAACTGCTTCAGTATATTGTCCCTGAGTTATAGCATGACTAATGATTAACAGGTACAGGATGAGAATGGGTAGGTAAATAAGAATGGCAACAAGGTAACACGTGTATAAAAACCTCTATTTTGTCCAAAGTATCCCTAGTATAATAGAAAGCAAAAAGTAATCATGCTTGCTAACTTAATTAATGGTATGTCAGAACCCAATTTATTAAATGAATTGAATCCCACCATAATATATATCTAGTATGGGGTTAGTTCTAAACCCCATCCTGTTTGAAAGACTTTGGGGCTTACACAGCCCCAAAGAGAATAAAAAGAGAATCATAGCATGCTCTTTCCTATAGGACAGGACCCAGGGAATAAGTAATCATTAAATAATGGTGCCTAATGAAATATGTACTCCAAGTGGAAGATTGCACAGTTTTGTGCCTCTGAAAATTCTTAGGAATGAAAACTTTATTAAATAAGGATGTATGACTGGTAGGGCCTCCACCTCATTGGAAAACCCAGAGAGTCATAATATGGTAACTAGACATTGTGACCCCATGAATTAATATCAACGCGAATACTGCTGCCTGGATAACAGATCTAAGCTGATTACAGGAGAATAACATAAATATAGTCACAAGATGCATTCCAAATGCCCAAAGAGGCAGAATATTTTTCCAATGATGGCTATAGATATGGCTAAAGTATGGGGGGAAATGCTGACATCATATATCTGTATGATTATCCATGGAAATGAACATTGAACAAACCTTTAGCTGCATACTAGGTACCAGGGGTCAAATAAATAACAACATCAAAAAATTCCCAAACAAATAAAACAAGACATTTCCAAATAACATCTGTTAAAGACTGGATTCTTTGTGAAACCAACTTTGGTAGAGATTAGTGTCTTGGAAGAAAGTAGATCTGGAGAGAGAAATAATAGCTTGTATGAAGATCACAGTAAAGATTCATCTGGCCATATGGGTACTGAGTTTGACATGACTGTTCAGAGTTGTACTAAACTGGAGACAAGAAAGTGGGGATTTATTAGTTGTGAACTGCCATAAGAGGGGATATTACATTGAGCAAAGTTACTCTTTTGAGTTGAGGCAGTTCCCTTCAGTTCTCAGTGAAGATCTGAACAGCGTAGCATAAGATTCATAGCAATGCCATAGTTTTGGATAGGCCTTAATGCAAGAGCGTAAGTCAAGACCAAATACAGTTTGGGTCCTTCACCGACTGATGGGTTTCTGTGTGTGTGTGCGCGCGCGCGTGTGTGTGTGTGTGTGTGTGTGTGAGCGTGTGTGTGTGTGTGTGTGTGTTCCTACACGCATGCACACATTAAAAACAATCATTCTTCAAGAAGATTCATCAAGAGGAAAGATTATTACCCAAAGTCATTTCCCAACCTTTGGGCAAAAGACAATGGAGACCCCTGAAGCTTCCTAAATAATCAAAATTTTGAGTTATATCACACATTAGATTAGTACTAGAGACACTTCAGTTACACTTAACTAAATGAAGAAGTGAATGCAAGTCTCTTGTGAACTACATGGAATAATTGATCTTGAAAATCATTCTGTCTTAATAATTATATATTACCAGGAATAACTAGCATACTAAGGAAAGACTATAGTATGGCTTCACTGTTTCTCTTTAGGAGTATCTCAAATTATCCAAGTGTTACCATAAAATCATATGTGCAGGATAGGAGGGGTAGCTAGAGAATACCACAGTGCTCCTCCCTTCCGGTTATTACAATTAGGGCTTTCTACTTGTGGGGCTCACTAGAGGAGAGGAAGTTCCACAAGGTCTTCCTCTGAAGACCTTGAAAAAGTTCTGAAATAGCATTACCTATTGCATGATCCATTTATGTAGCATTGTGGTAGAAAAATTAAAACCAAGAACTGAACACATTTGAGACATATCTCAGCAGCACTGTGATGGGAAATCAATATGAAGAAAATTCAGAACCTAAAACAAACAGTAAATAGTCACAGAGCCAAGATATTCTGGCATGCAACTATGAGTGAAAGACTGGAGAAGTCACATGCATGTTCATGTGTTTCTGTGGCCATGACTGTGTCTCTGTGTGTGTGTTCATTTCCCGGTATGTAAGAATGAAACTTAGCAATTAGTGACAGTTTAATACTACCTCTATTTTTTACATCTTCCCAGTAACATATTTCCATAGGTAATTTCACTAAAAAATTTAAAATTCATAAAATAATCATGATTAAAAGGTAGTATTAATAAACAGGCAAGGATATTTAACTAACAGTTCCAAAAAGACCACATAAAATAACAAGCGTAAATGATGGGAAGAACTGGATTATGTTACTTTGGCAACGAAAAGTGACTAACTACCCCAATGTTTTGGAGTTAGGTGAATTCATGAGTGATGTTTTTTCCCCAAAAAGTCTGGACTGAATTTTGGAAAAAGAAAGAGGTTCACATGATTTGGCAGGAAGAAGGAGGGGGTGGCGCAGCACTGGGTCTTGAAGCTATAAATGTGCATTATAGTTATGATAATGCACACTTTTCTTTCTCCAAAGCCACTATTTTTGACCACTCTCCTTTATTGCCACAAGGATCTCAAATAAGATACATAATAAATACTTTATTTAACTTGCCATGAAATACGTTTCTTTTGAATACATTTCTTAAAATTTTAAAAGATGCTACTTTTTACCAATGCCAAAAGTAATCTCAAGGCATTTCAAGGTTGACTGTGGCCTCCTCTCCACCACATTCAGTTACGAGTTACATCATATTATTAGAGCACCTAAATAATGCTTGAATCTGCTCTTCTCAGACTTAACCTTTACTGTGGATTTAATTATCTTCCATTTTGACATGTTTTATTCAGTTTTTAATAGACTATAATATTTATTTAACCACATTCCCTTGAATGTAGTCTGGACATTTTGTCACATCAAAATATTCTGAAATTGGATTGGTCTTAAAATTGATGGTATAATTCATCTATTGTGGGTCAGCAGCCATTAGACATGACCGTCATTTCCTGTGGAAGCAGACCAGAATTCCAGGTGGTAGCAAGATTCAGTAATGGCCACTCCTCAACATTTCAGTCAAAAAGACTACTCAAGGATACTTGAGAAAATAAAAACAATTGCTTAGACTGTCTTGAAAGATCATGAATGTGATGGCATCAAGATTTTAATAATCAGAGGCAGTGGCTTCAGTGAAAATCTCAGAGACCAGAGAAGAGCACCATTTTAAGAAATGCCCCATTATCAAAATTCTTATATAAATAATACTGTTTAAACATATGGGCATGGGGCAACAGCAAGCTAAGCAAGATTGAGAGACCCTAAAGGAAAAGCTGTTTCAGGGACCTTCTCTACTATCAGATATTTTCTTTTTTACATAAGAACAAGATGTTTGATAGAATATTTATATTTGTCCTAGAGCTTTTTAGTGAACATAAAGTGTGCATTATAATAATGTGAGGTTGGCTATTATAGTTTAATTAGAACATGTCTTTTCCTTGGTTATAATATGAAGTAGTGATGTGTCCTTATAATGATGGAGACTTAAATATGATAAGGTATAATATATCTGTTTGAATGCATAAGTTGATGTTTATCTTCCCTGATTCTTGTAGGTATTTTAGTTTGGTATAAAATATTCTGTATTAAGAAAACAATATAACAAATCATCTAAGTTACATATATGTATTTGTTGATAATGGAGAAATAATTACAATTACATATTTAATAAGGTTATTGAATAAAATGAATATTAATATTTTAAATTTTTGAGTCTTTGTGTGACACCTGTGATGGACCAACAGTCTCTCATGGGGAGCATACGGGACAGAATTTACATGTTATGTTCCTCTAGGTTTTGGGGTTGGCTAAGGAACTAATTTAAGGCTGTTTAATGTGGGTACCACGGGTGAACTCTTTTCAACTTTCAAAGAAAACATTCCCAATAATTCCTGTGTGGCAAAGTAATGGAAATTAATCCAGCCTGCTTTCACTCAGGAAGAAACTCCTCTATTAAAAGCCCTGGTAATAGTGAGGTTAACTCAGATACAAGTAAATGCTTACTGAGTAAATCAAAATTTAAAAAGATGAGATCAGATAGCTATAATGAGGCTGATGGAGAAAATTGAATACTAGAGTTTGGTGTTTGAATTTGAACTAATAGGAAAGAAGAATTTGTGGTTATAATTCAGGTTTCTGGTCTTTCTTGAACTTTTGACTTACACAATTCCCAGAGGATATATGATATTAGTTCATTCCAAGGAAGAAAACTACATAGTACTTGATGCTTGCAAAGATTCATTTTCTGAGGTTTCCCACTTTGAGAAAGATAAAATGTTATTTTATATTGTTGTCTTTTAAAAAAATTAGGTTCCCCAGGGTATCTGTTTTGCTATAGAACCCTTAAGTTCTGCTGAAAACTACTGAATAGTAGTGTAAAGCATAGTTTTGGAATCTGCTTAGGAAAAAAAAAAATTAGAACAAATAAGATAAAATATCACCATGTCTTTCTCTGGAACAGCATTAATTTTTGTTTTCATTGTTATCTCTGCTACTATTTTTGACCTTCAAAAGTTGAAGATCCAAATACTAACTGGCAGCCATTTCAGTTAGTTCTGGAATGAAGTTTGGAAAAAGAAAGAAGTACACATGCTTGGGCAGGGAATGGAATGACTTACTGCTTTCTTCCTAGACTTAACTACTAACTCCTGAAATCACATCATACCACCGGCTGCCATGAACGACAGGGCAGGAAAAAATAAAGCAGATTTGTTTAAAGCAGTGTGGCTGGTTATGATGCAAATACGATAATAAAATGATCAGCTGCTATCTCTTGAAATTTAGGAACAGAATTTTAATATTAGTTGATTTGATTTTTTAAATACTGTATTAGAGTAATACTAAGTCTGAAATGAAAAGCACAGAGAACATACATCTAGTAGCAATCATCGCTTGCTTTCTCTCTCTCTTTTTTTTTTTTTTTTTGTTGTTGTCTGGTTTATTTTGTTTTGTTTTGTTTTTGATACTGGGAAAAGAACCTGGGGCACTTAAACTTACGTTAAGTTTCTTAGGGCCTTGCTAAATTTCTGAGGTTGGCTTTGAACTTGTGATCCTCCTGTCTCAACCTCCCAAGTTGCTGGAATAATAGATGCTCACCACCACACCTCACTAAAGTATAATATTTTTTAATGATTTTATTTCTAGATTTTTTTTTTCTTTTTTACTTTTACCTCTATCACTCTAAGGTTATATTTAAGTTCTATTCTTGGATACTTAAATAGAATATTTTGATCTCTCTGTTTAAAAGGTATGGATTTACATGGACTCTATCTGCCACTTCTCCTTTCCCAGAACTTGATATTTACATTTTTCTTTTTTTAGGTCCTTTATTGACTGCCTTTGGAACTTGACTTCATATACTTGGACTGCAATTCTGTTTTGCATCTCTTTAATCTTCAATATGTCAACTAAAATATTTAGCTTCCCCTTTCCCCACCTCCCTCCTTTATTTCATGCCACACCTCCTTTTAGCTCTATTTTGAATTTAGTTATTGATGTTAAGCTAAAAAGAAATCAAGGGCTAAATTCTTCTGTGACAATAACATCTTTTGTACTATGTTTATAGTTTTATTTTTAAAGACAAAAATAATAAATAACCCTATATCATCATTACTACATACATATGTACTTTTAGTACTAACTTGTGTATCTCAATTCCCTTTTATTTGTCTACCATAGGATCTCTAGGTTAAAAGTAAATATCAATGTTAATTCTTAAAGTCATTCATTGCTTTCAATATTGACTTATTTTTATGTACTTGACAGCTTGACTGTGTTCTCGTCCATGTTTTGTTGTTTCTGTCATTCTGCTTTTTCTTCATTTTCTAAAGTCGTTGGTTATGTTACATCCTTCATCTTCCTTTCCCTACACGTTAGTCCATACATTTTTCTCTCTCAAGATTCATTCCTCCCTGGAAAATCCTTCCTACAGTTCTCTCTCTGCCACCTCTGAATTTAGCTGCTGTCCTAGGTTTGGTCTTGATTTCTTCAGATAGCCTAGCCTTTCTTTCTTTATTTTCCTGGTGTATCTTTAAGGAAGTTCTTAAAAGAAGACCATAGAGGTTAAACACATTCTAAAATATGCCTGATTGCGCTTTGTTCTCTAGGCATGAGGTGACATTTAAAGCAGTTTACTTTGTTCTAAATCATTTTACTCAAAACATACAAATAAGTACTCAATTGTCTTTAGAATCTATTATTGTTGATATCAAGTCTAATGTCAATATGATTTTATTCTTTTGTTTTTGTCTCTGGAAGCATTCATTTAGTTTCCCTATATGAAGGTCATTTTTCATCTATTTTCTTCATTCTTTTATTATGAAGATGTGTTTGTTTTTCTAATTTGAGAAAAGGCATTCTCCTTTCAATAATTTTCCTTCCCTCTTAGACTTGTATTATACAAATAACAGACCTTCTCCATTATTCTTTTACATGTATTTTTTTCTCATGTTTCCTCTCCTTATACTTGTGCGACATAATCTTGGTGGTTTCTTGATTTTTAGTCCATTTAAATATTTTCATTATCCCAATACTTTAAAAAATATTTCAATGTACTAATGCTTAATATTCAAGAGATTATTATTGCTTTGTTTTGTTTTGGGTACTAGGGAATGAACCTGGAGCACTTAAACCTAAGTTAAGTTTCTTAGGGCCTTGCTAAATTTATCCTCAATCATGCCACTTCTGTAGCATTTTCCTTTGTTAGTATCTCAGTTTCTTCAAGAACTTCTTTAGGTATATTAATCAGGAAGAATGTTTTATCTTGTATGTCTTTAATATCTGTTATGACAATTGACTTATCTTCTTGTTTTATTTCTATTATTCATTGTTTTCCAATTATTTTGGCTTATACATCCTTGGTTGACTTTACTGAGGACAGATAATGTCAATAAGCTCGGATTTCTTTTATCTGCTAAGTAGAACATTTTATTACAGGGGATTGACCGTAGGTACCTTGAAGTCAAGAAGGATCTGACAATGAGGTTTCACTTTCTATTTTAATCCAAGTATCATCATCCAAGAAAATTTAGTTCTCTTCTAATATTCTATGTTCCCTAGAGAAAGATACCGTGAGATATGGCTTGGTGGTAAATAACTGGAAGTAACTCTTTTGGGAGACCAACTAGAGGGAACAAACCAAGTCTTTATTTGGATCTGATTTTTTGCTTTGTTTTCTTTTTAAGTATATTATTATACTTGACATATCAGATACTTTACATTAAAAAGGGTATATTTGAGTTATTTATTTTATAGGAGAATAAATAGAAGTCTAGAAAACAAATTAAGAAGGTATTACAATCGTTCAAAATAAAAACAAATTATAATAAGGTGGTAGAGGAGGTGAAAGAAAAATATGGTTAAGACCAAGATACATTGTGAAGTTGGAATTGAGATCTGATTAAAGACTGGGTGTGGGTGATAAAAAAGAGTAAAACATGATTCTTAGTTTTTTTTGGTCTTGAAAAATGTGATAAATATCTATTTTCTCACATGAAGGAAAATAGGAATTGCAAACAAGTTTTTGATTTTGTTGGTGGGTAAGTGCAGACCTCTGTTCCTCATGCATGGATGATGAAGTTTGTGATTCAAGAAAGAAGGCAGTAGGGCTGGGGGGATGGCTCAATTGGTAGAGTGCTTGCCTCACAGGCCTAAGGCCCTGGGTTCATTCCCCAGCACTGTAAAAAAAAAAAAAAAAAAAAAAAAAGAAGAAGAAAATTAAAAGAAAGAGGATATCATTAGTTGATTAGTTTTTAACTATTCATCTTTATGTAACAAATTAAGATGGTATTAAGTTATTATTAATTACTAGGTTTCACTTCTATACATACACAGATGTATGCTCACCCTGAGACAGATAATTACACACAAACACTTACACACACATATAGACTCCCTGCCTTTCACTAGAAGTCATGTGCCAGAATCTTGAGTATACTAGAAAAAAGAAAAAGTAGGCCATCACAATTCTAATTTAAGTAAGAACTAATTTGATTTGTTATTACCTAATTTTAATTTAGAAAGACACATGAAGAATTTTCTTTACCATATTTCCATGTGAACTTCAGATTCATGGGTGTTATTTTCTAAATATTTGCCTTCTTTCATCCCAAGGAAGACCTGTAGTTTTGCTTGTTTGTAAGTTGATGCACACACAATATTTTTATTCCTTTTCAAGTAATTGGTTCTATTTCTGTAATTTTTTTTCCTGGCTCCTAGTATTTTTCTCATGTATTCATCTAATTCCAAAATATTGCAATACTTTGTCACTTTCTCTGTGAAAGTAATGAAATCCAGTTCTTCCTATATTTTATGCATATTATTTTATGTGGTCTTTTTAGAACTGCAAACTAAATACCTTTGTCTATTTATTAATGTTATCTTTTAATTTTGAGTTATTTTACTTCTTTTAAATTTTATTTTTAATGAAATTAACTCTGAGAATTTGCTATTGGATAGAGAGAAAAGGGAATTCAGAAAGTTTATATTTCTAATTATGTCAAAATGAAACCTATTTTCATGAATAACTGAAAAGAACCAATAAAAATTTTTAAAAAATCTGAACAGAAATCAACTAAAAAAGAAAGTTTATAAACAGTATAAAATAACACCAATATCAAAAATGCTGATGTTTTAAGTGGATTTTAACATTAATATATTTAAATAATTTAACATATTAATCACCATAGCACTTTATCTGTTATAAAGATTCATCCATAAAAATGTATGTGTATATGTTTGTTTGTACAAGTGAAATTTTTATTTATATATAATGTGTATCTACTGCATATGTATTATACCAATACACATATATGTATCTCTACAATTCTATGATCACTATTGTTGTCACTTATCAATTTTGTATTTGTAAATTGTTTTACTCACTAGAACTTGTTTTAACCCCTAAATTAGTATTTGTGGTGTTTTCCTGGCCATTCACGCACAGAGAAGTGAAAAATTTGAGTCATCTAGCACTTCCAGCTAAGATCTAGTAAGGCAAGGTTCTTTTTGTTTCAGCTCTTGTGTTATAAAGAGGTGTTCTTTTTGCAGTCGATTTATTTCCTCATTTTTCAAATTTTGTGCTTTCTGTTGGTGATTTCCCTGTTTAAAATCACAGAAACTTAGAGCTAAAATCATCACTACTGTTACTCATTGCATGAAACTGTGGTGAGCCTTGAAGAGAAAAATTTGCATTAAGTAGTCTTCATTTAGGCATGAATTATATATAACACAGTTGTCTACAACTTCAATGTTAAAAAATAATTATATCTGTGTATGTATATATAAAATAAGGTGTCTTTAAACAGAAATATGTATAGAAGGATGTTGCCGCCCACAGCAACAATCCCGTGGGAATTTATCGGAGGTGGACTGGGAATGAACTACTTCTATTTCTGAGCTGCTTTTTTGCTTGTTGGTTTGTTTATAGAAGAGAGGCTTGCTTGCTTTTAGAGGTCCTACGCTTTCAGAGAGGCTACCGCTTTCAGAGGTGCTACTTCTTAGAGGTCTGCTGCTTCTTCTTAGAGGTGTTGTCCAGAGAAACATTCTAGAGGTGCGTCTTAGTGGTGCATCCTACGTCCTATCAGAGGTGCTGCTTATCAGAGGTGCTTCCTATAGGTGCATTCCTAGTCTTCTCCCAGGTGAAGAGAATGTCTTATATACACTAAGGCAATCAATCAGCTTAGGATTAGTAGCACGATTAGAGCATGATCCACGGTACCAATCAAGAAAAAAGGAGGAACATGTGTTGACCATGAGCACTGAAGAGACATCAACCAATCAGGCAAAAGGTCATGAGAGATCACGCCATGTTAACATTAATTATGTGCCACCTCTTGGCCTAACGCCAGCGGCCATCCTAGAGCCACTTAAACATGTCTCCATAGAAGGATTATGTATTAACCAGAGAACATAAATGTGTGACCCAAATCTTTACTGCTTCTAAGAGCAGTGGCTAAATAGTCTCTATTTAATTCATTGTTTGAAGTAACTTTTTAGAATATAAATACCAAAAATAATATGAATACACACACACAGAGGTACATGCATACATGCATGCACATATGCACAAGAACCCTGTGTGAGTGTAATAAGAGTGTTGTAGGTAGAATAAGAATAATGACTTCCCTAAATAGTGACCTACAACAGGCATTTGCAGTGTGATTCATTTAAGGACCTTGAGATGAGGAGATTATCCTGCATTACCTAAACAGTCTAATATTATCATTTATTATACTGCTTCAAAAATTCTCAAACATGAATCTTCTGCTCCACTTTGATAACCTCTGCAGTTTTTATAGCCATTGACATATTGAGTTTAAGACAACCGTTAGAGCCTCCTCCTCATTTCCATTGTCTTGTTCAAATTCCTCAATCATGTGTTGCCAGAACAGTCAGCCTAAAACTCATCATTCACAATTACATTGCCTTTTTTTCCGACTCTTTAGTAACAAGAACTACCCATTTAATAGGTCTCAGGATTTTTTATAGGATATGAAAAGCTTTCTATAACCCAACCCCAGCCTATATTTCTTCTTCATTTACCCCTTAAATTGTAGTTTATGTGCCTCAACAAAAAACTGCTCACACTTTCCCTAATGCACTATGGATTATTTTACCTTGTTGCTTTTGCTTATTGCATCCCTTGACCTGGTATATCTTTTTATCAATGCTGTTATGGAAAATATCAACTCATTTTAACTCTAGCTTTTCAGGTCCTTTGTGTAGAAATTTGACCTTTGTGCTTTCTGCCATTCCATGAATTTCACTTAGGAACTCCTCAGTTGTGTTCTCCTTGCCTGTAAAAATCACCATCACTGTAGCTACCACACTGTCTTGTAACTTTTGGTCATATACCTATTTCACCAATGAAATTACAAGTTTGATGAAAATTGGAACCTCAAATAATTCATCTTCTTACAACACAAAAGTAATGTTTTGAGGAAATTAATACATGATGGTCTCTTAGGGACTTGTTCCTTGTCTGAGTCAGTGTGTTTGATATGCCCTGTTTGGTAGAATAGAGAGATTTCAGAAGTCTTTTCAGACTGCTACTTGCCCTACTAATAATCAAATTTACCAAACTGAAGGAGTGCATTCGAATAAATAATAATTTATTGAACATTCTTAGATATGACCTTTCCCTGCTGCAAATTCAGAAAGAAGTACTTCTCATACATTATGAAAAAGAATTTACATATGGTCTAATTTGATAGAATCTCCTTGTCTGAAACCATTTTCAAACTCAGGGGACAATGATGTATTGGTAATGCAGCCTGGCCATTAAGTAATTCCTCAGGAGGTTCACTGCAAAATGGTATTGGGCAAAAGTCCTGGTAATGTAGGCCATTGAATTATACACATGTTTTTGCTTTATTAAAAAATAGCAAAACTAATTGGATTAACAGAATATGTTATAAAATTTCTCAATAAAATGATGAGAAAAACCTCAAACTTGTAAATGCTATTATCATTAATCTGGTCACAAAAGTTCATTCCATGGAACCAACACCCAGCTATCCCACTCCTTGGTATATAAGAGGACTTAAAATCAGCATTTAAAATCAGAGACACAGTCAAATCAATATTTATAGCAGCACAACTCACAATAACTAAGCTCTGGAACCAACCTAGGTACCCTTCAACATAAGACTAGATAAAGAAAATGTGGTATATATTTACACAGTGGAGTGTTACTCAACCATAAAGTTAAACTTTAGCATTGCCAGTAAGTGGATGGAATTGGAGACTATCATGCTAAGTGAAAGAAGCCAGTCTCAAAAAGGCAAAGGTAGAATGTTTTCTCTGAAATGCGGAAGCTATTCCAAAATAAGGAAGGGGGGATTAAAAAAGAATGGAAAAAATATCAGTGAAGTAGAAAAAGGGGAATGAAGGGAATGGAGGAGCAATGGGATAGGAAAACAGTGAAATGAATCTGACTTAACATCCTTATGTACATATATGAATATATCACTGTGAATCTCACCATCATGTTCATCCACAAGACATTAATTCAAACAAACAAACAAAAAACTCTAAGCAAATAGAAAGATCAGTAAAGGAAAGGCAACAAGGGGAGGAAGGTGGGGAGGGAAAGGGAAAATACTAGAAACTGAATTAGAGCAAATGATATTCCATACTTTTATAATTAAGTCAAAAAGAATTCTATTGTCATATTTAACTAAAAATAACCAATAAAAATAAATAAAAATTTAAAAGTTCATTCTATACCAACAAAATGATGTTGGTTTATTACATGAAAATAGCCTAAGTCACTTTTTAAAGAATAAATACATTATAACACCTCTTTTGTTTGGAGATTAAAACTTCTTATGAGGTTTACTCATTTTCTGTGTAGTACTTGTATTGTTACTATTAAATATAGAAAGTGAGTTAACATTTTTTTTCTATGGGAAAATTAGATCTAGTTTTCTATGTTTATAAACATAGTTTCTATATTTATCTTTCTTCAATTTCTTGCTTGCTATTTTTGTTCACTTGATTTTTCCAAAATAGTGTGAGTCTCTTAATGTATGAAGAGTTCTCAAATTGCAAATTTGAATTTTTGTGAATATATAATGTCATGTTAAAATATAAGCATTTCTGACAAGCTCCATCAACTTGTATCTATTTAATTTTCTGTAAGAGAAAAAAAAAACATTATTTTAGTTACTATTTCCATAGGGTGATGAATTTCCCTAATATTTGTGAATTTTTTTTTTGTTATTATAAACCTACACATGCCTGAAAAACACATCTCTATTTTTGATACAATGAATTGCAAATTTCCTGTTATTTCCAGGCAGATCAAAACACATTCTTAAATATTTTGTCAAGTATTTTGTCTGGTATTTCTGTTTAGTCAGCCTTTTCACTGATGTGACTAAAGGACTTGACCATAACAGTCACAGAGGAAGAAAATTTTATTTGAGGGCTCACAGTTTCACAGTTCTCAGTCCATAGACAGTCAGCTCCATTCCTCGGGCTCGAGGTGAGGCAGAACATCAGTGGAGGAAGAGTGTGGCAGAGGGAAGCAGCTCAAAAGATGATCAGAAAGCAGAGAAAGAGAATCACTCACCAGATACAAAATGTATACACCAAAGGCAAGGCTCCAATGACCTTTTCCTCCAGCCTCATTCCACCTGCCTGTAGTAACCACTCAATTATTCCCATCAGGTGATTAATTCACTGATTGGGTTAAGACTCTCATACCCCAATTATTTCTTCTCTAAACTTCCTTGCATTTTCTCACATGTGAGCTTTTGGGGGACACATCACATCCAAATCATAAAAATTTGCATGTACATTTTTAATGACTTAATGTACAAATATTCTAAAGGTATTATTCTTTTAGCCATACATTGTGTTAATTTTTTTTTCATTTTACTTTTAATTACATTTAGAGCAGCTTTAAATCTAAAGGCAGGTATAGATGCTATCATTTTAAGAATATTTCAGCAGGTTTTTCGTGCTACTTAAGATACATCATTTAATGTAATAATAAAAATGTTATTAAGTCAAGAGTACTCAGGAGATTCAAATGGTAATTATTGAAGAGAAATAAGTTCTTTGACACGTGCAAATGTGCTTAAAACAATAGTGTGATGAATGAGTTTTAAATATCTTTATAAAGAAAGAATAAATGTGCATATACACAGCATATAAGATTAATTATATGAGTACTAGGGAAGTATCTCAAAAAATCTGGATTTTGTAATCTATAATATTAGAAAGATGGTAGCTGAAACAGAAATAGTGGCAGGAAAAAGAATCTCTTATCAGATGATTTATTTCTTTTTACGTATATTAATCTAGAAGCACTTATCTGAAATTTACAAACTGACCAGGAAATAGATTGCATATTCCATTTTACTGATCTAGAAAATGCCACCCAGATGAGGTTATTTTCTCAAAGTTATACAAATTCTAACTATAAGAACTTGGAATTTAATTCAAGTCTGTCTGATTCAAAGGGCTATGCTATGACCACTCTATTCTGCACAGGGCTGAATAGCATCACAACGAAAGGAGAAGGATGGGGTAGTGCACACTTGTAATTCCAGCTACTTGGAAGGCTGAAGAAGGAGGATCACAAGTTCAAGGACAACTTGTGCAACATAGAGAAACTCTGACTAAATAAAATAAAACAAAACGGGACTGTCAATGTAGCTCAAGTGGAGTACTTGCCTATCATGTCAGTACTGTTAAAAAAAAAAAAAAAGCTTAATGAAAAAAAAATGAATAGTTTGGGAATACTTGTGAAAACTAAGGAGAACTTCATGAGGACCATAGAGAAGAGACCCCCCAAAATGAGTCAATATTCAATAGGATTTGAATATTGAAGACAGTAGTTAAAATAAACAGCTCTACTGGAAGTAAACCGTAAGGGGAGCATGAGGATAAATGGTGAGAATATGAGGCAAATCGATAAAGACCCTTACGCCCTGCTATATCCAAGTTCTAGTGCAAAACATTTTGTTTAAATTTTGTTTTATTAAAAGAAATTTATGACTTAAAATTCCTCTTTTTTACAAACTTATCTCCTATACTTATATTTTTTGAGAATAATTTTCCTTAAACCATTACATGCCAATTTAAGTGGAATTTAAAAACTTTTTTTAAATTTTTATATGATTGTCACCACTGAAATATATAGGCTCATTCTGTGTTCACCCATCTACATATAAAATAGAGAACAGTAATTTCTTCTTGGCTTATTGAGTTTAGAAAGCTAAGCTCTGCCCTAGAAAAACAAAACAAAGGAAAGATATCATAAGAGTAAATATCTCTGTCTAAGTAAAACAACAAAATATTTCATGATTAAAGAAAAGGAGCATTCAAAAAACAAGAACACAAACAAAAAACAAGAATAAGAAAAGAAAAATAGATTTATTGAGCCCAAATAAAATTTAAATTGGCTGAAAAACTTGCTATAGCATCAGTAAATAGTGGAAAAAATAGGGCTTCTGATTCCTAACTCATAGATAATAGTGAGACTGACTTCAGGCAACCCAGGATCTGTATGTAGGAGGGATCAGGCTTGGCCAGATTAAGAGCACTGAAGTGCATAGTGAAAAGGTTTGCAGGGAAAAGAAGTGAACCATATTGGAAAGGCGGATTGGGCTGATGAAGGGAGGACCTGTCTGTGATCTGTGATCAAGGATAGAGATTTGCAAAGTGTGAGGAATGAAGCTCATTCCAACATTTCAGAATTAGTTTATGGTGGATTCAGAAGCCTGCATCACCACCATTTGGTCCAGATATGCTACCGATTCTTGGGTGATGATTAATAGAACGATTTGAAAGGATTCAATAAGGGTCCACCTTGAGAATGAATGTTCCAGGAAGAAACTCAGGAAACTTGTACAAAACATACAAAAAATGCACCTCACGGGAAGATGGAACAGAACAGTAATAACAGTGATACTGAGCTTCAGAAAAAAAAAAAAAAGCAATTTGTTAAATTTTTGTACTACTTGGGAGACAAGGAAAACTAATATGGAAAAAAAAGAGAAAAAAGAAAAAAAATTATTCATTTTCATGACATCACTTCCTCCTAATCTCTGGGATGTTGCTAGTTTTCATGGCTTCAAAAAATGATAGCTATTGAGTTACTATTCTGCACTTTAAATTCTCAAATATAAGGGGACATAATTATTTAGTTAATTATTATTAACTATATTTGACTGGAGAATTATTATTAAGTTCTTCAGATGGGCAATCTTTCTTGCCAGGTATAGGATTTTCTGTGATAAGCATCTGAAATTCCTAGAGGACTGTCGAATTTTTTTTTTTTTTCATATTGACCTTTAATACAACAACTAAGCAATTTCTGAATTTTGTTTCTGTATCAGCACTTGAGGCAGTCTAGAACACAGGCAACTTGCACTTTGATAATCGGAAGCAAATATGCTTCTTTCATTTTATTAGTGTACATTCAAAACTTATTTTTGAATTTTAGTAAGATTTTAAATTTTCAACATTTTCTACGATAACACACTAGATAAATGATGCTTTTTTACTACTTTATTTCTTGTACAGTGTGACTATTATCCTACTCTTGAATCTCCCCTTCGAATATGAACATATTTTTTGAAAGAAGGGAACTTTGAAGTCATTTATGGATGGATCACAGAAGACAATTATAGTCCAGACAAACAGTTGCTCACTTTACTTGGAGATTAGTTGCTTGACCCAATTATGCATTTTTTAATTATACAAGTACTTTCTGTGGTTCTACTCTACTGAACCCGTTAGTAAAATAACAGAAACATTGGACTAGTTTTCCATTTAAAGTTTATAGGTTCAAAAGAAAGTAACTAAATGATATAAGAGAAAAATTCTACGTTTATATATTTTCATATGCCAGGTCAAACTAACCAGGATCTGCCCAAAAGAAATTTGAATCCTCCAAAGTTGAGAATTATAAAGTGAATTCAATTCTGACAATCAGGAGTAAATTTCAAAGACAAAAGGAGCTATTGGATTTGGGTGTTAGCAGTATTTTTTTAGTTGTTGTGGTTTTCTTTTGTTTTTTTTTTTCTTAGGCTGACTTCTTTGCTGATGGAGGTTGATTTTCTTCTGTCATATTATTTACCTCTTTGCCTACCATCTGGTGAATCCAATAATCAAAATATTCTTTCCTGTATGGAATTTCAACCATGAGCAGAGTGATGAAAGGAAAATAGGGAGAAAGAAAGAAAAAAAACATTTATTCATTTTCATGGCAACAAAGGCATGAGCCTCTGAGAATTTGCCTTTAAAAAGAAATCCAGGAACTCTGTGGTTTCTGTTATTTCTGAATCAACATTCTCTTCCTCCCCATAAATCCTGTGAGTTCCAATAAATTCTCATGTTTCTTTATGTTAGCTAAAGGGAAGTCTCAGGCTTGCAACCAAAGAACATCACTTATAAAATAATTGGATTCAGAACCTCTTTATAGGTAGCAGATCCAAAAGAATTTAATAAGTAATTTAGAATATTTGCAATAAAATCTCTAGGGATGTTGAAACAAAGCACAGTGCAATATATTGCTCACTGCTGGAACTGGAACCTGGAGACATTTTACCAATTGATGAAGGAGCTTAATTAAGGTATTGCTTGTGATCATCTGGAACAAAGTGCTCCTTGAGGGTTATGGCTCTTTGGAGCCATATACTGGCTGTCATTTAAAATGAGACTGTAAGAAGAAAAGGCATGCATAATTAAAGCAAGAGAAAATATGGCATAATTGCCTTAATTCTCATCCCAAAATAAAAAATTAAAAATCCAGATTTTCTTTACCTTTGATGAAGTAATCTTTCTCTGTTAGCTGAGGGAATTATCTTCCCAGAAACCAATTTCTGATGTGTTTCTGGAGGTTATTGAATTTAAATTCAATGACATTCTTTAGCCTTTCTTGGTTTTATTTGAAAGCTTATGTCATTGATGGAGAACCAGCTTGTTTCTTATAATGAAGTAAGGCTCCACCCAAGATTCAGATGTCTCAGAACTCTAATCCTTTTTGAATCACTTCCCACTTCAAATCTATACTTCAGGAAGGAGTATCTATTTCCTACCTTCAGAAGCTGGTCATCTTTGGCTTGAGGCAGCTGTCCACACATATGTAATATGTTATTTTCCTCCTGCTGTACCTTTAAATGGTTTCATGCAACCTTCTTTTGGATGTAAACCTAGAATAGAGGAGTCAATTTAGATAATCAAATAGCAAAGAGCATTTGGGAAAACAGATTTTGAACATGTTCAAAAACATAATTTTGTTACCTTCTGAATTATTTGATGTGGGTTACATTTTCTCTAAATCCAGAGACTATTGTGCTGAATATATCCTTGACATCTCTACTTGGATGTGTAATAGGAATATCAGCTTATTATATCTAAACCTGATTTCTTAACATGGAAAAATGTATTTGCCAAAAAATGTCTTATGATCTTCTCTGTTTAAGCAATTAATGCTGACTACCCATCAAAAGAAAAGGTAGATTTTTCTCTCCTCTTGATTCTGAGTTACATTATCAGGCAGTCAAGTTGGAGAGAATGAGGATGAAATTAGAAGGCACCACCCCTAAGTCTAGATAATAAAATGGGACTTGACTTCCCAGTCATCACTATATGGTCATCACACCTCTAGGTTTGACAGCAGTGGCCCTAGCTAAGGCCCCTTATCCAATAACAAGAGACAAAAGTTCATATGAGTAAACCTGCAAATGATTGTGTACCCCTGCCTCTGAGACCCTGAGGTGACACCAGGTCAAATGGAGAAGAGTGTTCCCTACTGTATCCTGCTTAAGTGACTATTTTATGAGCATATATGGGAAATTATTTAAACAATAATCATGGTGCAATTTGTGACATGACTGTAGCAATTCACACATTAACTCCACAAAGGTAATTTTCTTTCCTTATTACTGTACTAGTTCAGGCAACTCAATTCTTTCAGTTAATAAAACTAAAAATATTAGAAATGAATATCCTTTGTTTCTCTTTTGCTCAGATCATCTCATTACAAATCATATTGGCTTCAATTTCAAAATACAACTAGAATTCTTTCAGTTTCTTATTTTCTCTATTGCTACACTTCCCCCAAGACAGATTATTTCTTTCTATATCCTTGAAAATCATTTTAACTGTTTGTCTTTTTGGTTATATGCTTCCTTCAAACACATCTTACATCAAATAGAGTCAGACTCGGGACAATAATCTTTTTGCACATGATTTGTTGAGAGAAAACATTCAGGAGAAAATCAAGGATGGTAAGGGCATCTGCATAGTGCAGAGATGAAAATTAGGCAAACATGCTGTTTTGGAAGAAGTTTACACACAATGAGAACTCTCTGGGGACTCTGGAGTCTAATTGTACCACCGGGGTTATCCCACTAAAGACTATTATCCTTCTTTTGTCAGTCTTTAGGAAGAGAAATTCATACTACAACCTCCCAGGCCTCTTGACTTGGGGTTTCTCCTGTTAGTCAAGAGCAGGCATTCTGGATGGCAAAAGCCAATAGTTATTGCTGACACTATGGCACCTGGAGGGGTAAGAGGGAGATGACTGATGACATCAAGTGGTCTAAGCAGAGCACTAACTGTGTCTGCAATACCACCGTATTAAACTCGAGCCACTCTTCATATTTCACATCCTCCTTCACTACTTTGAAGTTTTTTCCTCTTTATAGTTTTTCTAAAATTTAATCTACTAGATATGTTAATGAATTATTTTTTTCTAATTATTCATGTGTAATTTTTTCTTCTGTTTTCTATTGAATGAAGCTCTGCTATAGAGGGATATTTTTAATGTTGTGATTTTTTTCTTCCACTACAAAATCCTCAGTAACTAGAATAATGCCTTGTATTCAACAATTATTAACCAATAAAATAAAGATTAAGTGACTTAGTACAAGAATTCTTAATTACAATACAATTAAGAATATTAGCACCATGCTCTAACCAACAGAGCTGCCTGCACACAATGAGAATATTGTAGTGATATGTAATAATAATTATTACAGTAGTTGTAATGCATAATAGCAATATTGTGATAGCATGAAATTAAGCATAAATATACTTAATTAATATGTAATTAAGAATACTTAATATACTAAAAAATGTAGGCACTAATCTACTAATGTAGCTTCTCTATTCTGGGAAAAAAACAATAGTTTTATATGAAATCCTAAAGTCACCTTTTTATATAAAGTACCAAATGTAACAAATACATTAATATTTTGGGGTCCAGAGTCTCTGTTACAAACACTCAACTCTGTAGTGTGACAATCACTACAGACAAGACAATGAATAGGTATAAATGTGTTCCACTGAAACTTTATTTAGTAAGAAGGGGGAGGCATACCCCTCTCCCCCCCAAAACCCAGGAATTTCCCAAAGGACCTGTGAACTCTTCAGCAGGAAGAATCAAAGGAAATATAATATCTCAAGACTCACTGAAACACTTGCATCAAAGTCATCCCTTGATGTGTCCATCAATCCTAAACTTATTTCACAATCTGTCTCCAATCTTAAACATCAAAAAATACATTTTGAAACTGATGTTCAAACCTCATGAACATTCTAATTTTCTTCTTTCCTGCAAAGATAGTAGTGACCTTCATCTATAAGCAATAGACTCAGTTTGGTCTTATCTATGGAATATTTTGACAGTATTATGAAGAACTGGAATTTGATATTTCGCTGTGCCTTCTGATGCTTATTCGTGTTTTCTTCCTTCTGGAATATACACATATCCTATTTCTACAAGGTATTACAGTCCCTTCAGAATTGCCTTGGTTTGGATATGAGGTGTCTCCCAAAAGCTCATTTGTGAGACAATGGAAGGTTCAGAAGAAAGAACTGATTGAATTGGGAGAGTCTTATCCTAATCAGTAAATTGATCTCTGATGGGATTAACTGAGTGGTAACTGGAGGCAGATGTGGCTGGAGGAAGTAGTTAATGGAGGGCCTGGCTATGGGGTGTATTTTTGTACCTGGAGAATGGAGTCTCTCTCTGCTTCCTGATCACAATGATGTGAGCTGCTTCCCTCCAACACCCTCTCTCACCATGATGTTCATTCTCACCTCGAGCCCCAAGGAATGGACCCAGATGTTTATGGACTAAGACCTCCGAAACTATGAGCCCTCAAATAAACTTTTCCTCCTCTACAATTGTTCTGGTCAGATCTTTAATCACAGCAGTGAAATAGCTAATTAAAACAAAGATGTAGTCAAATCATCTCTTCATCATGGCTTCTTCCCTTAAATTGCCTGATGAAAAGTCATCTTTCCAGCCCATGGTAACCCATGATATGTCTTCAGAATAGTGGCAGAAGAAAATAATTTGGAGCCAAGGGATGCAAGTTTGAATATTGGTCCTACTTCTACAAGTAGACTGCTTTAAACCTGTTTCTTACAATCTTTTATCCACTTTTCCTCATTTATAAAATGACATTCTTACAATCTACTTTATATGATTTCTTGAAGAGCTAAATGATATACTGAAGGAAACAAAACTTTATTTGTTGCATATCATGGTTTAATAGATGTGACAGCAGTTTCAATGTAATTTGTTTGCATCTCTGAAATTTTACTTATCTATGAGTAATAAAATGTATTTTTCTTAACTTTATTACATTTAATTCTTCCCAATTCACTGGATTATTTTATGACTTTAGCTTCCCTCTGGGACTAGATCCTTCAGATACTATTGTTAGTGCATATAAAAGTACTTACTGGTCTGACAAAAAAATTTTTGAGTAAGTAAACATAAAAGAAGAAAATAAAAACCTGAACTCCTCAATTTTATTCTTGATTGGGGAAGAGAAAGTTTATGAAATCAACATATTCAACACCTTTGAAGTAATTTATATTTTCTTATTTTCTGAATCCATTTTGGTAAGTTCACTCCCCACTCTGTAAAATACACTTCAAAACAATGGACAGATATCAATTGTTTAACACTTGCATGAGTATGTTTTCCTAAGTTGCATAATAGCATTATGCATAATACCATTAAGTCATCTTCTTTCACACCTAGACTTTTCCAACGGATGACACACTGTACAAGCAGATGCAGAGCACAAAGCTTTATATAAAATTCTGCTCTGTCTCTTGCAGTTAGAAATGTAAACTTTCATACACCAAAGGGGCAGAAGAAAGGCATTCAGATAGCTGGGGGACATAGCTCAGTTGATAGAGTACTTGTCTTACAAGCATAAGGCCCTGGGTTAAATCCCCAGCACCAAAAGAAAAACATTGCTTTTTTGATTCAAGGAATGTTATTATAGTAATGTTAAAGTTAAGTTAGTACTAGATGTAGACATTGTAGTAAACATGGTAGTTCTTTAAAATGTTAATTTGCAAAATACCTTGGAATTTTTATATTGATTGCCTTTTCTGTTCATTGCTATGTGAAGCTTGTAGGTGTTTGCTGACGCAGCTTCACTCTTACACCTAAGTTATACTATAAGAGGCAGTATGATAAACCCGTGAAATATGTTTACATTTGTATATCCCTTTTGAAGAAATTGAAGCAAGGAAAAAAACCAAGAGACTGCAATATTAACTGCTATACTTAGCAATTAAAGCAGTTATGGGATAAGCACTTAAAACATTAAATTGAATTTTAAAAAGGTCCATGAAAATGCTCTATCAGTCCTATTAGATGAAGCTATTAGTTGGAAGGAAGCAGCCCAAAGCAGCAGTGTGAGAAGTTTGCCAATATTCATGGAAAACCCTTCACTGAACTTTAGAACTGCTCCCTCACCTTGAATCTCCAGCAAGGGTCTGTGGCTTGTGGTCCAGGATGAGACAGTCACCAGGGCCACCTACTGTTTTCTCCTTTTTAAAAAATAAAATTCTATTTTGTACATTTTAAACATATGAAAACTGAAAGAAAATGCATTCAAATATTTCCCACCTACTATTTTCATTGCTCACAAGTAACTGTGAAACTGCCTAACTTTGAAGTATTATTAACAGGTGTAAATTACAAGTATAGAACAACATTAAATTCCTTTTGCTTTGACCCACATGTATATCATTTGCCTGTCATCATTTCTATTCCATTAAGTTCACTTAAGTATAGGCCTTTATTTGGAATCTTTAATTTGCATATAAAATAACAACACAGTTCTTGATGTATTAAAGTTTTACTTTTGCAAAAAGTAAAATATATAGTAATTTTATACTCACAAACTACTACATTAAAAGATCCCAGAATGATAAAGTCAAAACTGAAGATTAAAAGCTGAAAAGAAATACTATGGAACTTTCATAGAACAGGCTTTTCATTGTCGTTGTTTTTCACTCTTTTCTTTAACTTCAGAACTGTACTTGGAAATTAGAACAAATGCTATCTAAACAAGGAAAATGATTGAAGGAAGCAAAGTTAGTCTGTTTTTCTCTTTCTTTCATCCATTTTTTCCCTCTATTTTGTCATGAAAAAGAAAAGACAAAACAGAAGGCTCAGTGTGAGTTGTGCTTTGGAAATTTTGACAACAAAACATACAGTGCATGCTCTTACAAGTTTTCAGAAAAACAGAAATCCTTTATTATAGTCATCTAAGGGTGGCACAAATAATTAAAATGAACAGACAACATTCAGTCTTTCAGTTCTTATTAGATTCATGGAGAAGAACAACAACATGTAAAAAGTATAAACTTCTTCAGAGTAATATAATATATATTTCATATGGGACTAAATATATTATTTGAAAAACAATCACAATGTAGTATATTCTTAGTTAAGTATATATGCCATTTTAATTAGTTATTTACTATGTATTCATTATGAAGCCTACACAGTCTTAGAAATATATCTATTATATATTAGGTTTACTGTCTTAGAAATGCATATATATTATAAAAATATATACATATCCTCTTGGAAATTCAAACCAACATATTGAAAACTCTGAAAACAAACTTAGAATTAAGAAATCTGCATATTTGTTTTACTCAGTATTTCATAAATGTCCCTGACTATTTTCTTTCCTCAAATAAAAACTTATTTGAATCTCATAAAGATTTGGTTGTGAATTAAATTAAAAAATATTTATGGTTATTCCGATGCTAAATGTGGTTATGCACACTCTTGGTGGTGAGCTCTAAAAGATCAAATGTGTCACAAGAAGGTGGAGATTCTAAGTTATTCTTTCCTGTTGTCCAGTATTAAAAGGGAAACTACTTAGCAGTGATAAAAAGTTAAATATATATTATTTCTGTAGACTGAGCATACCATGTGATAATAATTGGAATATGTTCTTGAGTTTTGATTCTTTTCAGCAATTATGCAAGCTCCATATCCTTTTTTTTCTATCGTTTAAGATTTTACTAAAATTATTTCTGTTTTTCAGATGAAGAAATTGAGGCTTAAACATTAAATAACTTGCCAAGTACACATACTTGCAAGCTGTTTTACTGGGATTTGAACCAGAATTCTAAATTTAGAGAATTTTATTGTACTACATTGTTCATTACATCATATTTTATTAAGATTATGTTGGCAGGTTGAAGGTATATTGACAATCAAATGAGGAAGATCTCATAGGAAATGAAGTTTATAATAGAGTTAGTACACATAAAGATTTTAAGAAATGATACTACCTTTGTGAGTTAAGAAGAATTTGAGAAATAAAATCAAATTTTTTTTTTACTGGTTCAAGTAATGGAAACATAATTCATGATTTATTTTCTCACCTTGTATGTATGACCAAGTACAAATCACAGTGACAAATAAAAATTAGAACTGATATCACTTAACCTCTAACAACCTTGGTAGAAAGAACTACTCTCTGTTTTTAGATTTATAGTCACTCACTGTTTTCCTTTCTCTATTGAAAACTTGGTAACTCTTGTCACAAAAATGCCATAAATATTGCTTTGAATCTGGCTACTGAAGTGCACCATGAGGATAATCAAATTATAAAAGTGCTACAGGACAATTAATTGAGTGAGTGAAAATGTGAATGTGGAAGAAAACCGAAGACCAACTTTTGTTGACCACAGCAGTGTATAGGATAGATTATGGTCATGCTGCCTAATGCCCCTGGAGATTTAATTGTATGTTTTTCCATTTGGAAACTGAAAGTAGAGGTAGTGAACTTCTTTCCCAACAAGAAAGCCCTTCCTGTATCTTTTACGTGCAGAGGACTACGGAGAGATAGATAGATCAGCACATTTCACCATTAGAAATCAAGCAACGTTAATGATCAAAAAAGGTTCTAAAAAGGTGAGAAAAGAAATCATGACAGACACTGATAGGTTTACGAAAAGATATTAATTGTTTTTAGGACATGATGGTAGAAAAGATCCAACAAACTAAAAACAGAAAATCGAAACAAAAAAAAAGAACTGAGGACCATTTAATGTATAGATTCCGAAGTAAATTTACCCAACCTTTTGTTTTCATTCAGAATTAAAGAACTTTGTTGGTGGAAGCAATGTCATCCTCCATCATCACTCTTTAGGCTCTCTCTTCTCCTTTAGCCATAAACACAGAGGCCTCATGTTTGAACTATGTTTCAAACAGATCAGAATACCCTTAGCATATTCAAATCCCCTCTCCCACCTCCATATCTACTGTGTCTACATGTGGAGAGAGAGAGAAAGAGGGAGAGAAGGGGGAGGAGAAAGGAGAGGAGAGAGGAAAGAATTGATAATGTGATGTCAATAAGAGTGGGATTATTTGTTAGCATATCATAGTTTATAACAAACTAGCACAATGAACTAGCACTTAGAACCTTTACTTGCCTAACAAAAACAAGTGGAAACTAGACATGGATAAATAGTCCCTTTGGGGAGATTTACTTCTCTGGTTGGCTGTAAGGGAAAACGCAAATACTGAATAAGATTACAACTGTACTGCCTAGTATTATAGCGGTTCCATTGGCCAAAGCAGAAATTCACTTTCACTAGAAATTCTCTGCTCTAAATTGAGAAACAAACAAAGAATTCTGGGTCCAACTCAAGATACCCACATGTACCAGCTCATAAACTGACCCTACATCTTAAAGGAAAATTTTTAACCACTGCCTAGATTAGGAAGGAGGCCCAGGTAATCCACAGTTGATTATCTAAGGCAGGATTTTACAAAAACACTCCAAGGAACAAATAGACAATAAGATGCTTCCAGGGAGAGACTTATGGGCAAATATTTTGAGAAATCCTGCATGTTATACTAGAAATTCAGAAAGTACTTAGCATATTAAAGACTCTTTTAAGTCCCTGTTAAAGACATCAGTGTAATCTTGTCGAATATGAGATTTTTTTTCTCTCTCTCAATTTATTTGTTCAGTAAATTCTTTGTTCCTATGACCTGGTTAATATTTTCAGTTTCAGGCATTTCTAGAAATCCAAAAACTTTCAGAGTGATGCAATTGTAGCCAGAGCTAGAAAAAACACTGGGAAAAGGAAAATATGTTAGATCAAAATAGCAGAAACCAAATGATCAGGGTCATGTCACATTAATCATTAAGATAAGTGGGCCCCACCACACTGGGGGAAAAATCAAACCATTCACCTAACCCCAGCAGTAGTGGTAGTTGCTCTTGTCAGTGTATGATCTCACTACAGCCTGAATATCGGTATTTTGCATTCAGACACAGTAAATGATATGAAATCTTGTCACTGCAAGCTTTTGGGTCATTTTTATGTTTGAGTTGATTCTTTTGTCTGCTATGAATATCTCATGCTGATTTTTGTTTTCATCTTTTATTAAAACTTCTATTTGATATATTGAGGTCAAATTGCTTTCAAGTTGTGAATTGGTATGAACAATATTGGCTGTGTACAGGTTTTGTTAAGGAGTCTCAAGATAACAGCAAGATAAATTTGCTGCTTGGTAATAAGGATGTTTAGTTGTATAAGTATCTTTCAAAAAGATTAAGATTTAGATGCCAAGAAAACAGAAAAACAATGCAGTGAGGGGGAAAGAAATCAAACTATTACTAGGTTCAATTACCGTTTTTGCATTACAAAAAATATTATTATTCCTTAAAAGACAAAATGAATCTAGCTTTGAAGTGTCACTAGGTCTTTTCTGAGCTTTGTAGACAGTGAGATGCTTTTCCAAAAATGAGAGACATACAGCTTCCAGAAGATATTTTTTTCTTTATGCAATCTTTTCTTTCTGTAAATAATGATAGCAGCAGAACCTTTCCCATACTAATCTCAGAAATAAATAGTAATAATCTGGAATAAAATGTCACAATAATGATTGCCCTTGTATAAATGAAATTCTCAGTGATTTATGGTCTATTTACTTATATAGGTTCTCTATCATCCCTTTTCAAGTTAAGTCCTTATTATTTTACCAGTCACAAAGAAAAAACTTTTTCATAAAACTAAATACAAAAAAGAAACAAAACAGCAAAAATACAGAATAGTTTGACAAGATGAGACACTAATAATGTTAGAACAGCTGGCCTAAGAAAATTAATAGCTTATTACTTATATTTTGGGAATAAGCATATATTTTGCATTTGAGAATAACAGTGAGATACCTACCTTTGCCTGTGGAATCAGACCTTGACAATCTGTGTTCATTTGCCTTCTAAACATATCTGGTTTTACTCAGGTTACCACCTAATCAATTTCAAACTTGTCACCACTCATGACTGGGAAATCTGCTATTTCTTTGACTGACTTCAAATGTTTTCAGTTCTTTAAAAATCTATTTTCCTTCATCAGCCTGTGTTATGCCAAATTCTCTGAGACATTTTCTCAAGAATCCTGTGCAGTGATGTGGCTTAATAAATGCACAATATTAGGAAGGTTTTAAATTAAGAATAGGCCAGGAAGACACTCTAGGTCATGTATTATTCACTATCAAGAAGATCTGAAACAAGCAAGTTGGAGAGTCAAAATTCTTGGCTAAAGTTGATCATGAGTGCATATTAGTTTAGCAAAATGCCAATAAGATGATGAGCTCAGATATGAGCCAGAGATGCTACTGAAGAAAGTGAGCACATCTTTGGCATGCAAACAGATAACATATTGTCCCATAGTTTGAGCTCATACTTTCTACTTAAAATCAAATTCTCAGACAATTCCTCAGTTGTGATGCACTGTGAACCCCATGGCAATGGAGTCAAAGGCATCACAATTCAGCTTTATGGGGCTAGCTTGTAAGAGAGGGTAACTGACAGGAGCCAAACCACATGCTGACTGATAAGTTGAAGCAGGGTGATCATAAACAAGTCAGGCAGAGAAAACATCACAAAACTCCATTATTTGGCAGTTGAAGCACTATGAGACATTGTTGATGGCTGAGAAGTGAACAGCATGGAAAGAAAAAAAAGTCTATAGTAGCATGTAAGCTGCTGAATGGGAAAGCTCAGTTTGTGCAAAATGTCATGTAATCCTTGGGGCTGAGGCAAATTCTGATAGATTCCTCGTAAGCAGTGGTCATCACTGGTAACTAACAAGCATTTCACCACATATCTCAATGAGACTGCAGTGCAAATAAAATTTTTATGTCTTCAGCTATGCTCATAGGAAAACATTGGCACTCAAACCTTTGAAAGATGGGTGACTGAAAATGTTACTTTTGCTGAGTCA
This sequence comes from Sciurus vulgaris, assembly GCF_902686455.1. Classification (NCBI taxonomy): domain Eukaryota; kingdom Metazoa; phylum Chordata; class Mammalia; order Rodentia; family Sciuridae; genus Sciurus; species Sciurus vulgaris. The sequence goes on along the minus strand of NC_136464.1, from coordinate 107,303,803 downwards.
CATAGATTAGCAATGAATTACAGAGTAATCACTTAAACTGTAAATGATAGGTTATTTAGTGTAATCGCTGAATTGTAATTATGCACAATTAGTGAGATTTTAGCACATTCAATTTGTTGAAATATGTAAATGGGATTATTCATTTTCTGCCCAGGTGCACTGTTATGAGAGGTTACAAAACAGCTGCAAGAATATTGACAGTAAAATGAAAGGAAAGATGCTTACCTGTGCTGACATCACTCGTGGCTTTTTCCTTCACTGAGATCCACACACAGTAGCAGAAATGACACCATTTCTGTCACCGGAAATATTTTTAACGAGCTCCCAGAATGACCTTTCGTGATGATGTGTCTCTAAGGAGTTTTTCCTCCAGGACTGCTACAATGGCCAGTAACCCTATCCTTGATCCATGGGCACATTTGGGAACTAGAATGGGCAGAGAATTTTCTAAGTAACAAAAGCTGGGAAAGAGGAGAAATGAGTATGGCAAAACTCTAAGAAATGGTACTGGAACAAATGTTAAGATGACAAATCCAAATATAGACGCAGAGTAATTGTAATACATCATTTGAAATCTGTAATGCCAGTAGCCTGTTCTCTCTTACCTCAGTTTTATGCGGCAGCATTGTCAGAATATTTCATAGACCTCTAGTTCCATATGTTGTCATGTGTTACATGAAAATGTCTTTCCATAGTCTGAAATAATTGTGAAATAAAAGTTGCATAAAGTTAAATACTTTATATGCTTTGTCAAAGACTTTCTGTATTTAGAGTATATAATGAGTATATAATGTATTATAGAGTGTATAATATATAAGGATATAAGTATATAGAGTATATAATGTATTATAGAGTACACTTTAAGGAGTAAATGAAGATGCAGTATCCTTATTTGTCTCAAATTTACTGATTATAGAAGTCCCTAGTAGGAGCAGTGTGAAGAAGAGGCGAGAACGACCCCCGGACCGACCAAAGCCCCGCGCCGCTGCATCCCCGCGTCCAGCGCCTGCGTCCCACCGCTATCGCCACCATGCCCAAGAGAAAGGCTGAAGGGGATGCTAAAGGAGATAAAGCCAAGGTGAAGGACGAACCACAGAGAAGATCAGCAAGGTTGTCTGCTAAACCTGCTCCTCCAAAGCCAGAGCCCAAGCCTAAAAAGGCCCCTGCAAAGAAGGGAGAGAAGGTACCCAAAGGGAAAAAGAGAAAAGCCGACGCTGCAAGGATGGGAATAACCCTGCAGAAAATGGAGATGCCAAAACAGACCAGGCACAGAAAGCTGAAGGTGCTGGAGATGCCAAGTGAAGTGTGTGCATTTTTGATAACTGTGTACTTCTGGTGACTGTACAGTTTGAAATACTATTTTTTATCAAGTTTTATAAAAATGCAGAATTTTGTTTTACTTTTTTTTTCTTTTATTCTTTTTTTTTCTTTTTTTCTTTTTTTTTTTAAAGCTATGTTGTTAGCACACAGAACACTTCATTATTGTTTTCAGGGGAAGGCGCATACGTCACTAGTAGAATGTCTCCAAAGCTGGATTGCTGTGGGGGAAAACACCTTCCCCTGCTAGTTTTGAGAGACTTCCTCTTGGCTCCCAAGTGGAGGGATTCCCTGATGTTGGCACACATAGCCACCTTGGCACAAACGCCTTGTGGTATGGAAAAACCTCAAATTCATCTTATGGTCCTCCTCTCCCTCTCTGCCATCGGCATAGACTTAACTCCCCTACACTCAGACCTATTGGGACCTGTCTCCCAACAATTGGTTTACCAGTTGTGTCGGCAATCTGGACTTCCCAGTGACATTGAGATATTGTCCCTCAGAAGAGCAACAGTTCCTTTTTCTAGATTGTGGATCTTCAGATTAATAATTTTTGTCATTTTCATTTCATTTCCTGAAAGTCAGGTCGGCTTGTGAAAGTTGTTAACAACATGCTAAATGTGAAATGTCAAACCCTCACTCTAAACTTTCCCTATTCAGAGCATCAAATGAAGATTTCATTTGGGTTTTATAGTGGCTTTCTGATTTTGGTAGTCCATCAAAGAAGGGAGTTGAAAGTTGTTGTATACTGTTAACGATTGTCTGCCCATGTCCTGCCCTGAAATACAATGATTGTTATGAAAGTGTCTTTAATAAAGCTGGATACAGTTTGGCTTGGAAAAAAAAAGAAGTCCCTAGTAGCATATTTGACAAACTAAAACTTCAGTGAAACATGCTTTAATCAATTGTATTCTGTTTAATAATTTAGACTGTAATTTTCTCAATATAAAGGTCCTTGTTTTCCCAGATTACAGATTCCTTTAGGGAATGAATAGGATTTTGCCAATCTCTATCCTGATGGCACCTAATACAATTTTCGACATAGGGAAACTAAATATGTTTGTAGAATTGGTAAACAAGCAATAATGATTGGGTTATAGTTAGTCAAACACTATTGGTAAATCTCTCAGAACTAATGCTTGTATCGGTCAGTTTCCAGATTTTGGGCATAATGTGATAATTCTTGAAAACAATAGCAACATAGAAGCAGCTGGGAGAAAGATATAACAGATATATTCCCTAAATTCCTTAACCCTTGTTTTATGTTCTATACACAGCACTTAAAAATAATTTGTTCAGATTTTCTTCAGCCAATATGATGAATACCTTGTCAAAACTACATATGATGAGGTTGCTGAATAAATTATGGGATATCCAGTGTGGAAGAATCACATATGGTGACCCCAGAAGATTCATGCCTGGCGTAATCACCTCCACTTGAATTTGAAACTGAATTATCCAAGCAAATGTGTTCAAGATGATACGATGTCATAGCAGTGATTATGTCACCTTACAGGTCAAAGGTTGAAGAATTTGCTGATTGAATTAAGTTCCCTAATTGTTAACTTTGACTTGATGAAAAATGAGACGGTCATTGGTAGGAAAGAACCCTTTTAAAAACAAGCTAGCTCTTCCCTGAAGGCAAAGACTCAAAGAAGCAGAGACTCTTTCCATCCATTATTGGATCTGAAAAAGCCAAACTACCATGAATTATACAACCAATCAAATGAATTCTGTCAACAGCATGAAGAGAGTGGAAGTCAATCTTTCTACAGTGAAGCGTCTAAAGGAAAATACAACCCCAAAAGACAACTTTGGTCTATCCTTTGGAAGATCCTGGGCAGAGAATGGAGATATATAGATAAGAATACCCTGAGTCTGACCTACAGAAATTATAGGATAATAAAAGTATATGGATTTAGCATCCCAAATTTGTGTCAGTTGGTTTATAGCATAGGAAACTGATCTACTCTTGAAATTAAAATTTCTGAGTGGGGCGATTTTTTTTTTTTTTTTTTTTTTTTTGGTACAAGAATACTCCAAATATTACAGGAAACAAATATTCATTTTTATATGAATTTTAATTTATTGGCTATCCCACATATAGTATGAAATTGATCTGCTTGTTTATTTGTTTTATTTTTAAATATGGCAACCCTATTCCTGGGAAATTCTTCTCACATTTAACACTTCTTTAACTCCCCATAGTAATGTATTAATACTTTGCACATAAAAGCTTATTTTGAAAAGGATAATCAAACCTCACAGAAATGATTCTGGCAGAGAAAAGAAGAGTCACAAAATAGGGAATGTTTAAATGCATATATTATGGAAATTCTGCTTTACTTTAAATTCTTATTATAACCACACTCATACATAAATAATTCAAAACATGCCTCCAATACACACACACAACACATGCACACACACACATCATTAAAACACATTCCTGAAACCACATTCCCTGCAATATCTTGGTTATATCTAGCTAAAGAGTCTTTTATTGAATTTCTGCTTTAATCAACACAGAAAAAAATCAAAATATATTTAAAAGTCTCTTTATGTTTAATTTCCAGATAATCTCTCCATGTGATAAAAATCCAGGTAAACAAATACTAAAATAATTAACACCAAAGTTTTAGGACTATGATCAATCTAATATTTATATATGGTACCGGTTATTAATCTTCTTAGAAGCATGAGATTTCCCTGAAATGAAGTTGTTGTGCTAGACTTTAGATATAAAGTGTTTTAAATGAAAAGAGAACATGTTTTAATGTCAGTGAAATTGTAGTTTCAATCTCTATTGAACCTTTTATTAGCTCTTTACCTTTGAATAAGATGTTCACTGTTTCAGATCTTCACATTCTTCTTTGATACAACAGGAAGTGGAATACGTACCTTGCTGTGTTTATGTGACATTTAATTATAATTAATGACAAATTCTTTAAATATACTGATTTACTTAATTTTCACATTAACTTTTTCGTTTCGTTTCTTTTCTTTTTTTTTACAAATGAGAAAACTGAGGATTAGGCATATTAATTGACTTTTGCAAAATCATGCAATGTGTTTTTCCAAAGCAGGGCTCAAACCCATTCTCATATTCCACAGTTGTTCTAACTAAATCTCACTTTGTACACATTCACTTTAGGAATTTATATAAAAATATTTGACAGTGTATACACGTCAATGAAGTAAAAAGAAGATGAGGTACAAAAGCATGATAAGCTCATGAGGAATATTTTGGAACTTTTACTCTATGTCTAATGTTTTCACTTATATCATTTCTTCTTATCTTCCCCAAAATGCAATGAAGTAGGTAAGGTATTTGTTTTCAGAAGAAAATGAAACTTGCAAAGGTTAAATAAGTTGTCAGTTGTTACTTGAACTCACAGCTTTATATTAATTATATCTTTTTAATTTGTTGTCTCAATTGCATGAATTTTGCATTTTCATTAATGAACTTCTACCATTTATAAACCCCTTTCTTGTGTGAGGCTACTTAAAACGAAAAATTAAAGACAAAACACACACACACACACACAAATTCTGATTCACAAAATTTATTGGTGAATACGAATTCAAGGATCAAATGGAAAGACTAATTTGGGTTTTCCACATTCTTACCCCAAACAACACAGCAGTTATTTTTTCTCTTCTCTGCATTCAAACCTGAAGGAGAAGGAATGTCAGGAAGAAAGTGACTCAGATCCTGTACTTCACCTGTACTTCACAAGTGCTGATCTCAATTTGTTCTGTTCACTCCTCTTTCTTTATATCATGGTTAAGAGATCTCAGATGTCAGGCTGTCACAGAGAGGAAGTGACAAGGAGCCAGGGGAAGGACTTTTCATACCCTGAGCATCTAGGCATTTTTTTCAGTATGAAGGTTTACTAAATAATGCCAAATAAATAACATCACGTTGCTTTTAGGTGTGGGAAAGTAAATCATTATACATGTTCTCACTCATAAGAGTTCCCATTTTTATGCCACATTTAATGATTATTTTAAAAAATATGATAAAGTTATTTTATCTGTGGACAGATTCTGCTTCTATTTAAATTCATTCTAAACTCAGAATGCTTTAGATCACATGTTCTTTATAAGAATCTACTGAAAAACTCTCAATGTATCAGGATAGTTCACTCTTTGATTTGTAAGTTGTTCTCCAGTTACTATGACTAAAAGAAGGGTTATTTTTACCAAATGTAACCCTTCTTTTTAAAATATTTTTTTAGTTATCAATAGACATTTATTTATTTATGTGCAGTGCTGAAAATAAAACCCAGTGCCTCACACATGATACACAAGCACTCTACCACTGACCCACAACCCAGTCCCAAATGTCACCTTTCTATTCATACCATGTAATGAATGCACATTGACTTTCCTTTAGATGTTATTGTCAACCAGATGTTCACAGGAGATAGGCAAAGATAGCTCACAATAAATTAAATCATTCAGTCAATAAATAAATGCAATACCATCTTACTTTTGGAAAGTAAGGTTTTTTCCAATTTTTTCAACATTCTGGAAATTTTGTTTGTAAATTTTTTGGTGTGTCCCTTAATCATATACATTTATAAAAAGGTTACATAGATTAAAAAAGTGATATGATCAATTTAAAATTGAAAACAGTACATCTACCCAAATCATCATTGTGATTAATTTAAACACAGCCAATGCTTCATTTAAATTCTGGTTTGTTCTGTATGCGAGGATAGAATATTTGTATAATATTTTTTGACCTGCCAAGAATAATTGAAATAATTTCGTTTGCATTGCTAAATATAAGTATGCAAACACATTGTTTTATTATAAGGCTTTACATTGCAACATTCAGCTTAATAATGTCAGGAATAGTCATTAGTTTGCTGAGAGATGATCTAATTTGGGCAGAGAGACATTCATTCTTCTAGGTTCACATTAGTTTAAAGCACTATTTTATTTCTTTTATTCATCTCAGTTGAGTTTTAAGTTATGGTTCCTTAGTACTTACATCTTTAGGACTTGAAATATTATTCAGTTACCTCAGCTTTAGCAAAGATTTACATCATAGTAAATGATGGGACAGACAACCATGTTTAAATATTATTCATATACATTTCATATGAACTGATGATACTACAGAATGGGAATTTATTAACTAATATTATGGACAGAATAAATTATTCCCAAGGATCAAGTTATTCTATTTTACAGTAGAATATAAATTTTGTATGACAATCATATATATTATAGTGTAAGATTAGTAATCAGACTCGTCCTCTGAACAATGGCTATAAAATATTTCTCCTTTTTCTCTAATATTAAAAGTTTCATTGAATACATGTCACTTAACTCTTTTATACTGAAGTTAATAAAAATGTGTTAAGAAAACATCATTTCAAAAATTTATGTCAGGCAAAATTCAAATCAATTAGTATCCAGATAAGTGAGAAAATTATCCCAAATCTTCTGAGAAAAGCTTTCTATTTCCTATTTTATTTTTTTAAAGAAAAGGTTACATGGGGTTTGCTCTAAGACAACCACTTTGGAAATATTCGTGTATTTAATCCACATAACAACTCTCTGAGTAGTAGTAACCTATTTTGCAAATAAGGAAATTGCCTTGCAGAAAGATTAGATAACTTGCCCTTAAGAGATACTTACCTGACCTTAAGATAGAATGCCAACGTGGAAGAGAAATTAAAATGTTTTACCTGGTAGAATTCTTTACACCAGCATTTTAAAAATGTTATTCTACATTCAATATCAAGATCCTTGAAAATGCATACCTTACAACTTTGCTTTAGTCATTATGAAAATCATATTTTTAATGTCTCTATTAGTTGACCAAGTCTTCATAACTTTCACATAAAAGCAAATGATGTCCAAGACTTTGATTATTTGCTTTAGAAGAGCCTGACTGCTAATGTTGGATATTGTGTGTTTCCCAAGGGTTTATGTGTTGGAAGCCTGGTCCCTGGTGACCAGTGGGAGAATGTTAGTTAGGTCACTGAGGGCACTGAGCTCCACAGAGATTAAGATTTTTCTCTGGGGTCACCTAGTTTGGTTCTTGTGAGATGAGTCATTATGAAAGAGCAAGACTGGTCTCTCCCACTCTGTGACTTCCTGTCTCACCATGTGATCTCTGCTTCTCACTCACCCTCATACCATGTTGCCATTCACCATGTGATACAGTCAATGGGGACTTCTCTAGAGTCCAAGAGATGTCAATGTCAAACTTTTGAACTTCCAAAACTGTGAACTAAATATACCTATTGTATTTATCAAGGGCCCAGTTTCTGGTATTGTGTTATAGCAATGGAAACTAATCAAATACACTGACAAAGGAATGCTGTTCAGCACAGTACTGCTAGACTCTTTTATCAAACAATAACTTGTTCCTCAGATTGTCATTCAGTTTTATAAGTTACTGCCTAGTTTGGCAGGTTACAATTGCACATATAGTAAGTAAACTTACACTAGAAAGGAATTAAAACTTTCTCTCTTTGAAAAAACTTTCTAGATTCATATATGAAGAATTAAGCTGGTTATCATTCTAAATATTCTTTCAGCAATTTTCAATAGTGATACCACTGAGTTTTCATTGTTTGTTCAAATAAACAGAATCAAAAGATGACTCTTGGAAATTAAATTTTTCTCTTTAATCAGTAAAAATACAGAAATGTCAAAAAAGGTCATTTAAGTATAAGAAAATGTTTATTCTAGAGCATAGCTGCAAAATAAAATCCTATTCTGTCAGGATGGGAGGACTTCCTCCATACATGAAGCAATTGGCTCACATGGCAGAGGATGAGTGTCTTAACCAGAATTATAAAATTGGACTACATTCTTCATCAAATGTAGAGAGAGCACCAAACACTCTTCATTTATTTCTATCATGCATAAAATAGTGTTCACTGAACAAGAGTAAGTAGAAGTCTGATATTTCTTTCCTTATAGTGAAAATGAGTTTGCTTTATATTATATTCACTGTAAGAGATGACATTGCAGAACTGGCAGGAGTTGTGGTAAAATCATTACAACTATCACAACAGCAATAAAGCAGAATTACATGTTTGTAGCTTACTAGCTCAATGTGGGTACCACACTGCCTTTATTGGTGATGACACTTGTTAATAGCCTTTTATCTAATGAGACCATCTGCCAATACCTTACTAAGCATTCACTACTTCTCTAAATGTTAAAAAAAAGTTGTACTTAAAATGCCATTTCCTTTCTGCTGTGCACAGCTTGTTCCAATAAAGCTAGGGAATTTTAGAGAGTTGACCTATTTCAGAAAATTATTTTCTGTCCTAAGCTCTTTGGGTGTATCCCTCTTTAGATTTACATCAAACCAATTCTGGATAGAGTTTAGTGGTTTGTAACATCAACAGAATATTTTTTTCTTGTAATGAAATATAATTCTATTCACTAAATTATAAGCAATTACATTTAGACCTTTGACCTAGCTAATGGTCTTGAGATCAAGGAATAGTGGATTCTATTCCTTTAGGGGAATAGAATTCCCTCTTAATCACATGGTGCATTTTGCAATGTATTGAAAATTTTACAGTGTATAACTGGTGGTATTTTGACTTGTTCATAGAACTGAGAGATGAAGATACATAGAAACAGTTTGCAAAATTGTTATAAAAAGTATAAGATGAGAAGTAGAGGATATAAGTTATACAACCTGCTTTTAATGTAAAGCTAATATAATAGCCATATGCCCATGTTACTAGGAAATATAAATGAGTTTATATTGGAGTTTTCATATTATTACTATGCCAACTCTTACTTCATTACCAGACAAGAACTTTAAGTGTGTCTTGTTCTATTTGTGCTGTTATAAAAATATATCAGACTGCAATTTGTAAACAAAAGAAATTTGTTTCTTACAGTTCTGGTAGAACTGGGCAGACCAGGGTCACATTGCTGACACTGGTCCTGTGAGACCAGCTTTCTGCTACCAGGATAGTACCTTGTAGGGGTGTTCTTACAGGACAGAAAGTACAAAGGCAGTCTTTCTACCAGGACTTTTATAAAGCTGCCAATCCTTTTCACCCCCCAAAGCCATGTCTCCAAACACTGTTGCATTGGGGATTAAGTTCCCACATGAATTTTAAAAGAGATAGTATCATTACAAGTATAGCAATAGGCATTATCGAAATCATGCTTTCTTTCAAATTGTCATTACTTTAGAATGAATTTTATACATTGCTTGCCAAAGGCTTGGAGTTTACTTTTTTCCTTCAGCTATACTTTTCTTACCCACTCAAGATAAGTTGAAAAATTAGAGCACAAATCCAAGTAACTGATTCCCAAAACAAAAAATATTTTCTTGTGCAAGATGCAAAGAAATCAAACTAAGACAAAAACAGAGCAACCATTTGAAATGAAGGTATGATTTTGGACATGAAAACATTAGCACCAACAAAATGTACATTTAAAATGTTTGTATTTCGGTACAGTAAAAAGCCTTTCTTATATTAGGATAAAATTGTGTCCAACACTCTATGGAACTATTTGTTCTATTCACGGTAATTATTGTTGAAAATATTTCATTCACCCAACTAGCTATAAATGTAAGCAGTGGGCAATAAAGGTTGCCAAGGATTTTAGGCTAAGATCCAATGTATATTTAACTTTAAGAAACTCCTGGAAACTAGACCATTCTCATGTTCTGTGTATTGACAATAGTTTCCCATAGCAGATTCTAGAATGAGATTGTTCCCATGAGTTATACTTAAACATGTTTCCCACATACAAGACTATGTTGCTTATCAAATAAAAAACTAAAAATTAATTACAAATAATCTCATCATGAATGATTCTTTGATAATTCTGTGACTGTGTTGATACTACTATTGTATTAATTTTTAATGCAAACCACTGATAAATTATAGAGGTATTAACAATTAGATCTTGAAATCTGATTATTTTAATTTACTTTTCACAGAAGAGCAGTGCAAGTAATCACAATCATATAAAATTAAATGTGCTGAGTATCTTTTCTTAGGAAAGGTTTGCTTATGTCACCTAAGTACAGATTCATTTTCAATTGTCCAATACCATTCTCTAACATAAAAGTTAATATGTTTTATTATTATATTTATTTCTGTAGCTATATATTGTTTAAATTGACATATTAGGTTATATGAAATTTCTTATAATTCTATTTTTATACCTTTAATGATTATGTGCAATTAGATTTTCTTCCTAAAATATGCTTTCCTTTTCTTTTTGCCTTTAACTCTGTCCATCTTCCAGATCAGAAGTCTGGTTTAACATTTCAATTTATGTATCACAAACATCTCTGTCAAGAACTATTCTATCTAGGGCTAGAGATTTAGCTCAGTGCTGTAGCACTTTCCTGCATACATGAGACCTATGTTCAAACCCCAACACATGGTGAAAAAAAAAAGAGAAGGGATCTATCCTACATAAAGACAGGCAATTTACTACTTTCCTAGTTAAATAGGATATGGTTATTTTACATTTGGTGTGTTTTAATCCAAAGTATTTATGTCTCAATTACAAAGTCATTGCGAAAACAATAGAAGATTTCAAATTTATGAGAAGATACATTATTTTCAGAGACAATCTTTTAAAAAACATAACTATGTGCTGGGAATCTCTAAAGTACCCGATTGTTACTCATTGTCCTCTTTTCTGGGGGTGGGGTGTTACTGGGGATTGAACTCAGAAATGCTATACCACTGAGTTATATCCCCAGACCTTTATATTTTTCATTTTTGAGATGAGATATTGCTAAAGTGTTGATTCTGACCTTAAACTTTAGATTCTCTTCCATCAGCTTTTAAGTAGCTGGAATTACAGATGTGTACCACCATGCCTGGTGTTTATTTATTTTTTTTTTTAATATCTATTTGAATAAATGTTACATGGCCAGGGAAAGTTTTGTCAATTTGGTTTACAACCTATTACCAGAACTTAGAATAGTGCACATAACAGTGAAGGTGAATAAATACTCTTCCATTTCCTATACTAGCTTCTATCTTTTGATGTGGATCACTGTTCATCTCTACCTGGCCTGAACTTGTGATCCTTCTGCCTCAGCCTCCTGAGTCACTAAGATTACAGATATGTGCCACCACACCAAGCTACTTATTAATTTTTCAAAATTAACTATTGAGTATCTGCTTTTAGCTAAATATTTTTAACAATATAAAAATATATAAAACCTGGGTACCCATAATATTAACATTCAAATGAATAATCCAGGAAAATCAGTAGATTCACAAAGACTTTCTGTCCTGATTTTCTTTAGGGGACCACTGGATATTGAACTTGGGGTACTCGACCACCAGGACACATCCCCAGCCCTATTTTTTTCTTTATTTAGAGACAGGGTCTCACTGAGTTGCCTAGGCTGACTCTGAACTCAAGATCCTTGTGCCTCAGCATCCTGAGCCACTGGGATTACAGGCGTGCACTATGTGCCTGATTCTATCCTTGTTTTTAAAGTAAAATGATTATCATGTTATACCAAATATGATATATAAATAATACATGTTTATTAATATATGTTTTCATTTAATATGTTTTATAGGATAAATACAGTGTGTCTGACACTCTTCTAGGAGCTAGGGATAAAGTAAGAAGAAAAAGCAGTAATAGGTGCTGTGATAGTAGGAAAGCAAAATCAAAGGGTATATGGTTTAGATGTGTCCCTTGAAAGCTCATGTGTGAGGGTAATGCAGGAATGCTTAGAAATGAACATTATGAGAGCCATTACCTAATTAGGAGATTAATCCACTCATCTGGGTGGCAGTATGTGGCTACTAGGAATGTGCTTTTGGGTTTTTTTTTTTTTGTTTCAGGTGAGAAGAGCCCTCTCTCTGCTCTCTACTTGCCATGTCCTGAGCTTCCACCATGATGTGCTGCCTCACCGTGGGCCCAGAGCTATAAACCTCTGAAACCTTAAGTCAAAATAAACTTTTTGTCCTCTAAGTTGTTCTTGTCAGGTATTTGTAGTCACAGTGACAAAAACTAACTAAAACAGATGGTGAAGAGCAGGAGTGACTAATTCCATCTGAGGAAGATGGGGTGAAAGGATAACACAGAAGTTTTCTTAAGCATTAATGTCTAACTGACAGCTAAATTCTAACTGATCAAAATTAGCCAGACACATGAGATAAAGTAAGAAAGGAAGAATGTTCCAGATAGTTACCTCATTTCCTATGAAGACTAACACAATGACTTTTAGGTTAATTTCTCAATTATCAGAAACACATTTTAGCTGATGAGAACACGGAAGATCATGGAATTTATGCTGGATTAAGTTCACCTGGTTTAAAGAGAGCCTGAATTGAGTCTGTTCTCTCTGACTCTGGAGGGGAAAATATTCTTTCCAATATATCAGCATGAAAGAACATAAAATAGGGAGCATATGAATATTTGCTATTTGATTTTAAAAACCCAGAGTACTTAATTAACTCTAGAAATCTGAAACTTATATTTAACTTAAAATGCTGCATATCTGAATCAAATTAATGCTTTCTTATATCTATATAATAGGCATAAATGATCCAAATCCTTGTGTATTTTATTAATATTTACCCAGAAACATGCAACCCTTAATCCAATCTGATGAACACAGTTCCAGAAACATGAGTCCATACTGAAATACAGTCAGTAGGGTCACTAGGCAACTTCCTTCACATATATTCCCTAAGAAGAAATCACTTTGGTTATTTTTGCTTTTGTGTTTCAGAGACTGAGAGAAAATCTTCAATATGAGCAGCAATTACGAATATCTTCAACAATAACTGAAATAAAAATCAACACAAATAATATACCAGCACAATGTTCAAATAACAATGTTTCTGCTTTGCCTTAAGTTGTTGTCCTATAATAACAGAGAAAGAAAGGAATGTATCTGGTCGATAAAATATCAAGTAATAAAACTTTATTTTTAACAAAGTAATGCTGAACTTCGGAAATACAGTTGGAGCTATAACTTTGTTCTTAGAAAATTTCTGCATTTTCATCAAAGTCAGTTTTGGCAGCAGTGGTGCTTTGATTTTTGTTTCCCAGGAGAAAACTAAGGTAGGGTTCAAATACCAGCCTCCTGCTTCAGCTGGCAAGGACACTCACGTGGTCTGGGCCTGAGAGTCTATGTAGCTGTCGTTCAGTGATCACTGCACTAATATAAGTAAGACTGTTGCAGAGGTGACCTTTTCAGTCTCCTATAATTTATATCATTTTCTGGCAGTGGGAAAAGCAGCTCCAATAACATCAGCCTCCAGAGAGGCCAGTTGTTCTCCTGGCCCTCCTGGCCAGAAAACAGACATCTCTGGAGATTTTGTGCCAAGAAAATGCAGAGAAGCAGATATGGAAAGTAGTAAAACAAAATGTCCTGTAAAATTCTTACCTGTGTAATCAAAAGTATAAAGGACTCTTCAAATCTGTTTGCATAAGGCATTGCATAAGGTAATTTATTTACAGGAACCTCAGCCAAAAGTAGAAAAGCAGAAAAAAAATGTTGGAACTAGGATTCCTTTTTTCCTCTTTATTTCAGAACTTGTGTAAATAACACTAATAAGCTTTTGTTCCTGTGCCAGAAAAATAAGGACAGAAATGAATTAGTTGGTCAGTATCACCTTGAATAAAATAAAGTGCCTCTTAAGCAAATCAAAACACGTTCAAAATAAGTATTGCTTTTGTGATTACACTTTCTTCCGAGGATAAAACTAATAAATTTATTTTATATTTTTAAATAAAACAGTGCTTTAAATAATTTTCTCTTTAAGATAATGAGGGCTTTATAATTTCACTTAGTGATTTTGTATTAACTTCAAAGTATAATTAAACAAATTATAAAATAGAATAAAACTTTTATAATGGAATTTAAAAGTTATCATGAAATATATAAGGATAGTATGAACATAAGAAACTTTCCAGTATCTTTAATGAGATAAGGATCTAAACAAAATCGCCACTGTTAATGTATAAAATTTGGAGCTAAAAGCACAACTTGAATTAAATTTATGAATTTAATAACATAAATTATGTATCACATAGAGCAATATATCTTATTTTTATAAATAGAACTTTATTATTGCTATATTTTATGAAAGAAAGTCATTCAAATTAATGACATGTATATTGCAGTTCAGTATCTTTGTTCTGAATGGAGCTACAGTTTGAACTAATTAAGCCGTTCTCGAGAACATATCATTTTCACTTCTGTGTAAGTTGCTTGAATTAAAACAACTGATTAAAATCCATGCTTGAAGCTGTCACTGGAAACATTCAGCTCATGCCACAGGCACCCATTTGCATAACTAGAACTATTTCTTGTTCATCTGTGAATACCACTCACCGTAGTGCTTTCACAAGTTTTGTTTACCATGAATCCAATACAACCACACAGCTGGACTCTCAGGAATTACTAAGCTTGCATCAAATCTTTTTACCTCTTGTTTACTTACTTTATCCGGTGACTTCTGTCAGTGATGAAAACTGACATTGATTGAGGTTAATTTCCATTCCTCACAAACAGTAGCATGTGATTCAAAATAGAAAATGAAACAGAAGCCCTATTGTCTTGAAATGTCCCTTACTGGCTAAACTCCAAATTGTCAAAACACTTCAATTTTATAAATCTAGTTCATGTTAGTGTTAGTGAGACATGTCATTTATAGGAAGACTAAAAATTCGTAAGTCTGTGGATCCATATTAACATTTATACACACACTATTAAACATTTGCCATGCTATTTGATAACATTATGTCATTTTTCATTTTTCACACAGATATTAAGTTAAGGTAAAAGCCACAGGAAAAAATGATTGAAATTGAAAGTCTGAAATTGAATTTTAGTCTCGGTTGTGGACTGAATATCTGTGCACCCCTCCACCTCCACACACATCACATTTATACGTTGAAATTTTAAACCCCAAGGAATAGGATTAGTACCCTTTAGAAACATTACAGAAAGTCCCTCATTCCTTCTCCCATGCGAGTACTGGGTGAAAGGCCACCATCTATGAAACAGAAAATGAGCCTCACTAGACACTAAATCTGTTGCTGCCTTGGTCTTGAACATCTCAGCATCTAGACTGTGAGAAATAAATTTCTATTATTTATGAGCCATCTAGTCTGTGATATTCTGTTACAGCAGCTCTAGCAGACTGAGATATTCTCTAAAGCACCTTTGCTAAGACCCCTCTTTATTGAGGGCCTTGAATAAACTTCCTTACTCTGACTAGTGTTTTTCCATTTTTAATGCTTCCCCCTGCCTCCTTCCTCAATCCCTCACAGGTAAATAAAATATTGTGAGCCTTATTTGGGGGATTCTCTCAGCACTGAGAAAAACCCCATTTTTCTTGATGTACCTGCAGTAACCACATAGTTGTCATTCCAGAGGGATAATGGAACATGGAGATAACTGTTGCTTTCTCTTGTTTAATCTTCTCTTGTAATATCACAATGACTAATTAAAAACTTTCTTGCCACTTTCATTTTGACTTAGACAAACACTTGATATCTGGGCTGCTCAGTTCTCTCCACCTCAGTTCAGCTCAGCTCTTGATAAATGACAGGAGAGAGGATGAGCATGAGATGTTCTTGAAAGATGACAAATTGAAGAATGAGAGGCAGATTGAAAATCATTAAATAAATAAGTCAAAAGAAACTGAATTAGATATTTGACATGCAATGCTATTTTTATTACATAACATTGTACATACAAGGAAGAATCGTGGATGTAGAATTTCAGAGCTGTTTTCCACATTTGGTTACCATGGAACTATGCAAAGTGATGTTAGGGTTTTGATATGCATATATTTCAATTAAACAGGGTGCAGTGCAAATCAAGTACTACTTGTATCATCTGTGTCACTTTGGGACACATTATATAGAAAAATATTTGGGGAAAATAATTTAAAAGATAAATAGTTTGAAAACTCAGTTGTATGCTTAGTGCTTATTCTACTATAACTGACTGTGTCATAACATGTTAAGTACAGCATCCTCTATATGTGACAGTACTAAAATTTGCAGCAATTAAACAGTAAGAAACTATCTCCAGTGAATAGAAGCATAATTCTAGCACAGTTTTCCAGAATATGTAAAATAGATGGAGCAAAGCAGAAAGCAGACATTTTTGGTGTCTTATTCCTGTGGCTATGTTCACCAAGGTTGTTGGTGTAAGATCCAGTAAATAGGGAGTAAGAGCTTTGACCCCTCAAGGTTCTTTGAAATCCTAAAGGCATTTCCCAGCTTTGATGGGCTTGAGTTCAGAGCAACTTGACATATTTCCTCTCTGATTAAAACTGCCATAGTTAGCTTGAAAGCAGCAGAGAAAGCTGTCAGATTAATAAGCAAGAAATGCTGCATAAAGCAAGATTTTTGAGGTTGCTTCTCACCTCATTTGCCAACTCTACCTCAGAGACCACTTATTTAAATTATTTTACATTGAAATATTATGCATTCCCTGTGTTTATCTTAATTATGATCAGCCCTATACTAGACTGAATTCCCAGTATTTATCATGATCTCTACCATAAGTTTGCTTTTTCTATTTTCTCAAATACAGGAAAAATCTCTTTTCTATTTGGTTAGCTAAAACATTTTATGCCTCCCCCAGCCAAAGATAAAAGAATAACTATTTACCAACCATTACAGAACTTGAGTTTTACTTTTTGGAAAGACATATATCCTAATTCTCCTTTGAAGTATGAAACTAAATACATTCAATACTGTAATTAAAAAAACTAAAAGCCTCATACTTTGATTCCAATAGAATCAACAAAGTATTGATATAAGAAAATTTTAAATTATAATAAGTTTAAACCGTAATATAATTTCTACATCCAAAGTCCAGTAACAGATAAATTTTAAAGAAAATGATATAGAGGGTATATATTAATACTGGTAGAATATTAACTAAATGCTAGGCATTGCCCTAAATAATAGTTGGCATGCTACCTCAAAATCAACTAAAATGATATAATGGATATGACAGTTGAACAAGGTCATAGGTGCTCAACAACCTCATCCAGGTCACACACTCAGTCACATACCTTGTGTTCCATCAGAACATGGTTTGCTTTCGCAGCACAGGTACTTTTTGACCCATATATGTCCTCCTGAAGTCTGATGAGCATGTTTTAAGACTACTTGGTATGAGAGGAATTTTAAACAGTCTAAATAAGTCCCATATCTGTAAAAATTATCAAATATAGTTAGAATGAAAGATAACTCAAGTCATTATGTTGAGAGAAAAGAAGGAAGAAGGGAGAAATTGAAAAATGTAAAGATTTTGTTATTGTTGGATGGCCCTGGCTAAGTTACTTACACTTGCTCTTCTTTGAATTTACTTCTCTTAAAATAGGATACCAATAAAACAAACTTTACAGCCTATTGTAACATGGGAAAAAATTATATTGTGAATTGCACAGAAATTTATAGATTATAAGCTTTACATATACTACCCATGATCATTATTAAGCCAGAAAATAAAATCTTATAGGATATAAAGCATAGTAACTGCTATGAAAATAGTACTTATAACAATAGCAATAGCACAATTCACTGTTGGTTAGATGAATTATAACTAATCATCGCAAGTACTTGGCATATTATACATATTTAATAATGGAGGAAATTATAGGCAATTCTGGGTCATTTTACACTGTGCATACACCAAATCAAACTCTGATCAGGGGCTTTAACGTGAGTACCTATGTGTGCTGCCTAGTCACGGTACATTGCTGTAGACTACATAACATGATGACTCAGGTGCAATAATAAAAACTGCATCCATTAACAGATATCAGGTCTAGATGAAATGTCTTGCTAAAAAGACAGTCATAGAGCAAGTATGTTGGATCTACACAGTTCTAGACATTAGGAGTTCCCTGGGATAATGCCAGAGTCTTTTGAAGCCTATCAGGTTCTCCTCCAGCTTGACCTTGAACCATCAGCACCAATGTCAGTGCATCCATCATGAGTGAGAACTGGGGCATGCTCACTCACAACTCCCATCTCAACACTTCCTGTCCTGCCTCTGCTCTCTTCAAGTTTATTGCAAAAATTTTCCCCACCAAAGATGTAGAGTGCTTATTTTCGCCATCATCTGATCTTATATTCTACTTTATTGGGCATATTACTGAAACTTTTAATTTTAAAAAATGACCTCTGAATTTATATCTTAAAAGGTTAATGGTGGAATAAGACTGTTCTAGAAAGATGGCCAATGACCTACTGCATCTGATCACAGCAGAGCTTGGGGTCTTATGAGACATCTCTTCCTGCCCAGCACTGTGATGGGAGCAAAGTCCCAACACTAGGCCCAGGGAATGCACTGTACCAGGCAAGAAGCACAAAACACAGGAATGAAGGAGCTCCTTGGCAGCCATATGCTACCTTTCCCCTTATTCAGTGGTGGGTCGGGGCAGAGATAACTTAATTGAAAGCAGAAGGGGAGAAGCTGCCTCAGGCAACTTACAACTTCTGAAAACACTAGAATCATAGCAGAGGAAGACGATTGATTTAATTACCACTCAAGTGTAGAGAGGTTGGAGCCCACAGGCATACTCCAAGCATGCACAAGTTCCTTCTGTTAAATAAGATTTATGTTATTGAGAAAGAATAAAGCTGGAGGGACAACAGAGATCTGGTAAGGATTGTTCAGAGGAATTGGACTATTCTTCTCGTCCTTGGTAGCTAGGCAAAACTGAATGCTATGGGGGGTATCTTTCCCTGCTTTATTTTCTCCCTTCCCACCATCCGAGGATCCAGCAATGTATTTCCTCAAGCAGGAGATGCTGGTAACTGTGTCCTCTAAGGTAATTAAAAATAATGGTTCATACCATAAAACATTTATCATGTGCCTGACATTCTTCTGAATGCATATTGCATTTTTTAATTAGTAACTCTTACTAAAACCACACATTTAAGTTGGGTACTATTATGAGCCACATTTTGCAGAGGAAGAAACTGAAAAATACATACATCTGGAAATTACAGTCAGAATTGAAACATAGGCAGTCTGGTTTCTGAGTTCACATTCTTAACTGCTTCAGTATATTGTCCCTGAGTTATAGCATGACTAATGATTAACAGGTACAGGATGAGAAATGGGTAGGTAAAATAAGAATGGCAACAAGGTAACACGTGTATAAAAACCTCTATTTTGTCCAAAGTATCCCTAGTATAATAGAAAGCAAAAAATAATCATGCTTGCTAACTTAATTAATGGTATGTCAGAACCCAATTTATTAAATGAATTGAATCCCACCATAATATATATCTAGTATGGGGTTAGTTCTAAACCCCATCCTGTTTGAAAGACTTTGGGGCTTACACAGCCCCAAAGAGAATAAAAGAGAATCATAGCATGCTCTTTCCTATAGGACAGGACCCAGGGAATAAGTAATCATTAAATAATGGTGCCTAATGAAATATGTACTCCAAGTGGAAGATTGCACAGTTTTGTGCCTCTGAAAATTCTTAGGAATGAAAACTTTATTAAATAAGGATGTATGACTGGTAGGGCCTCCACCTCATTGGAAAACCCAGAGAGTCATAATATGGTAACTAGACATTGTGACCCCATGAATTAATATCAACGCGAATACTGCTGCCTGGATACAGATCTAAGCTGATTACAGGAGAATAACATAAATATAGTCACAAGATGCATTCCAAATGCCCAAGAGGCAGATATTTTTCCAATGATGGCTATAGATATGGCTAAAGTATGGGGGGAAATGCTGACATCATATATCTGTATGATTATCCATGGAAATGAACATTGAACAACCTTTAGCTGCATACTAGGTACCAGGGGGTCAAATAAATAACAACATCAAAAAATTCCCAAACAAATAAAACAGACATTTCCAATAACATCTGTTAAAGACTGGATTCTTTGTGAAACCAACTTTGTAGAGATTAGTGTCTTGAAGAAAGTAGATCTGGAGAGAGAAATAATAGCTTGTATGAAGATCACAGTAAAGATTCATCTGGCCATATGGGTACTGAGTTTGACATGACTGTTCAGAGTTGTACTAAACTGGAGACAAGAAAGTGGGGATTTATTAGTTGTGAACTGCCATAAGAGGGGATATTACATTGAGCAAAGTTACTCTTTTGAGTTGAGGCAGTTCCCTTCAGTTCTCAGTGAAGATCTGAACAGCGTAGCATAAGATTCATAGCAATGCCATAGTTTTGGATAGGCCTTAATGCAAGAGCGTAAGTCAAGACCAAATACAGTTTGGGTCCTTCACCGACTGATGGTTTTCTGTGTGTGTGTGCGCGCGCGCGTGTGTGTGGTGTGTGTGTGTTGTGAGCGTGTGTGTGTGTGTGTGTGTGTTCCTACACGCATGCACACATTAAAAACAATCATTCTTCAAGAAGATTCATCAAGAGGAAAGATTATTACCAAAGTCATTTCCCAACCTTTGGGCAAAAGACAATGGAGACCCCTGAAGCTTCCTAAATAATCAAAATTTTGAGTTATATCACACATTAGATTAGTACTAGAGACACTTCAGTTACACTTAACTAAATGAAGAAGTGAATGCAAGTCTCTTGTGAACTACATGGAATAATTGATCTTGAAAATCATTCTGTCTTAATAATTATATATTACCAGGAATAACTAGCATACTAAGGAAAGACTATAGTATGGCTTCACTGTTTCTCTTTAGGAGTATCTCAATTATCCAGTGTTACCATAAAATCATATGTGCAGGATAGGAGGGGTAGCTAGAGATACCACAGTGCTCCTCCCTTCCGGTTATTACAATTAGGGCTTTCTACTTGTGGGGCTCACTAGAGGAGAGGAAGTTCCACAAGGTCTTCCTCTGAAGACCTTGAAAAAGTTCTGAATAGCATTACCTATTGCATATCCATTTATGTAGCATTGTGGTAGAAAAATTAAAACCAAGAACTGAACACATTTGAGACATATCTCAGCAGCACTGTGATGGGAAATCAATATGAAGAAAATTCAGACCTAAAACAAACAGTAAATAGTCACAGAGCCAAGATATTCTGGCATGCAACTATGAGTGAAAGACTGGAGAAGTCACATGCATGTTCATGTGTTTCTGTGGCCATGACTGTGTCTCTGTGTGTGTGTTCATTTCCCGGTATGTAAGAATGAAACTTAGCAATTAGTGACAGTTTAATACTACCTCTATTTTTACATCTTCCAGTAACATATTTCCATAGGTAATTTCACTAAAAATTTAAAATTCATAAAATAATCATGATAAAAGGTATATTAATAAACAGGCAAGGATATTTAACTAACAGTTCCAAAAAGACCACATAAAATAACAAGCGTAAATGATGGGAAGAACTGGATTATGTTACTTTGGCAACGAAAAGTGACTAACTACCCCAATGTTTTGGAGTAGGTGAATTCATGAGTGATGTTTTTTCCCCAAAAAGTCTGGACTGAATTTTGGAAAAAGAAAGAGGTTCACATGATTTGGCAGGGAGAAGGAGGGGGTGGCGCAGCACTGGGTCTTGAAGCTATAAATGTGCATTATAGTTATGATAATGCACACTTTTCTTTCTCCAAAGCCACTATTTTGACCACTCTCCTTTATTGCCACAAGGATCTCAAATAAGATACATAATAAATACTTTATTTAACTTGCCATGAAATACGTTTCTTTGAATACATTTCTTAAAATTTTAAAAGATGCTACTTTTTACCAATGCCAAAAGTAATCTCAAGGCATTTCAAGGTTGACTGTGGCCTCCTCTCCACCACATTCAGTTACGAGTTACATCATATTATTAGAGCACCTAAATAATGCTTGAATCTGCTCTTCTCAGACTTAACCTTTACTGTGGATTTAATTATCTTCCATTTTGACATGTTTTATTCAGTTTTTAATAGACTATAATATTTATTTAACCACATTCCCTTGAATGTAGTCTGGACATTTTGTCACATCAAAATATTTCTGAAATTGGATTGGTCTTAAAATTGATGGTATAATTCATCTATTGTGGGTCAGCAGCCATTAGACATGACCGTCATTTCCTGTGGAAGCAGACCAGAATTCCAGGTGGTAGCAAGATTCAGTAATGGCCACTCCTCAACATTTCAGTCAAAAAGACTACTCAAGGATACTTGAGAAAATAAAAACAATTGCTTAGACTGTCTTGAAAGATCATGAATGTGATGGCATCAAGATTTTAATAATCAGAGGCAGTGGCTTCAGTGAAAATCTCAGAGACCAGAGAAGAGCACCATTTTAAGAAATGCCCCATTATCAAAATTCTTATATAAATAATACTGTTTAAACATATGGGCATGGGCAACAGCAAGCTAAGCAAAGATTGAGAGACCCTAAAGGAAAAGCTGTTTCAGGGATCCTTCTCTACTATCAGATATTTTCTTTTTACATAAGAACAAGATGTTTGATAGAATATTTATATTTGTCCTAGAGCTTTTTAGTGAACATAAAGTGTGCATTATAAATAATGTGAGGTTGGCTATTATAGTTTAATTAGAAATATGTCTTTTCCTTGGTTATAATATGAAGTAGTGATGTGTCTTATAATGATGGAGACTTAAATATGATAAGGTATAATATATCTGTTTAATTCATAAGTTGATGTTTATCTTCCCTGATTCTTGTAGGTATTTTAGTTTGGTATAAAATATTCTGTATTAAGAAAACAATATAACAAATCATCTAAGTTACATATATGTATTTGTTGATAATGGAGAAATAATTACAATTACATATTTAATAAGGTTATTGAATAAAAATGAATATTAATATTTTTAAATTTTTGAGTCTTTGTGTGACACCTGTGATGGACCAACAGTCTCTCATGGGGAGCATACGGGACAGAATTTACATGTTATGTTCCTCTAGGTTTTGGGGTTGGCTAAGGAACTAATTTAAGGCTGTTTTAATGTGGGTACCACGGGTGAACTCTTTTCAACTTTCAAAGAAAACATTCCCAATAATTCCTGTGTGGGCAAAGTAATGGAAATTAATCCAGCCTGCTTTCACTCAGGAAGAAACTCCTCTATTAAAAGCCCTGGTAATAGTGAGGTTTAACTCAGATACAAGTAAATGCTTACTGAGTAAATCAAAATTTAAAAAGATGAGATCAGATAGCTAAATGAGGCTGATGGAGAAAATTGAATACTAGAGTTTGGTGTTTGAATTTGAACTAATAGGAAAGAAGAATTTGTGGTTATAATTCAGGTTTTCTGGTCTTTCTTGAACTTTTGACTTACACAATTCCCAGAGGATATATGATATTAGTTCATTCCAAGGAAGAAAACTACATAGTACTTGATGCTTGCAAAGATTCATTTTCTGAGGTTTCCCACTTGAGAAAGATAAAATGTTTTTTATATTGTTGTCTTTTAAAAAAATTAGGTTCCCCAGGGTATCTGTTTTGCTATAGAACCCTTAAGTTCTGCTGAAAACTACTGAATAGTAGTGAAAGCATAGGTTTTGGAATCTGCTTAGGAAAAAAAAAATTAGAACAAATAAGATAAAATATCACCATGTCTTTCTCTGGAACAGCATTAATTTTTGTTTTCATTGTTATCTCTGCTACTATTTTTGACCTTCAAAAGTTGAAGATCCAAATACTAACTGGCAGCCATTTCAGTTAGTTCTGGAATGAAGTTTGGAAAAAGAAAGAAGTACACATGCTTGGGCAGGGAATGGAATGACTTACTGCTTTCTTCCTAGACTTAACTACTAACTCCTGAAATCACATCATACCACCGGCTGCCATGAACGACAGGGCAGGAAAAAATAAAGCAGATTTGTTTAAAGCAGTGTGGGCTGGTTATGATGCAAATACGATAATAAAATGATCAGCTGCTATCTCTTGAAATTTAGGAACAGAATTTAATATTAGTTGATTTGATTTTTTAAATACTGTATTAGAGTAATACTAAGTCTGAAATGAAAAGCACAGAGAACATACATCTAGTAGCAATCATCGCTTGCTTTCTCTCTCTCTTTTTTTTTTTTTTTTTTGTTGTTGTCTGGTTTATTTTGTTTTGTTTGTTTTGATACTGGGAAAAGAACCTGGGGCACTTAAACTTACGTTAAGTTTCTTAGGGCCTTGCTAAATTTCTGAGGTTGGCTTTGAACTTGTGATCCTCCTGTCTCAACCTCCCAAGTTGCTGGAATAATAGATGCTCACCACCACACCTCACTAAAGTATAATATTTTTTAATGATTTTATTTCTAGATTTTTTTTTTCTTTTTTACTTTTACCTCTATCACTCTAAGGTTATATTTAAGTTCTATTCTTGGATACTTAAATAGAATATTTTGATCTCTCTGTTTAAAAGGTATGGATTTACATGACTCTATCCTGCCACTTCTCCTTTCCCAGAACTTGATATTTACATTTTTCTTTTTTTTAGGTCCTTTATTGACTGCCTTTGGAACTTGACTTCATATACTTGGACTGCAATTCTGTTTTGCATCTCTTAATCTTCAATATGTCACTAAAATATTTAGCTTCCCCTTTCCCCACCTCCCTCCTTTATTTCATGCCACACCTCCTTTTAGCTCTATTTTGAATTTAGTTATTGATGTTAAGCTAAAAAGAAATCAAGGGCTAAATTCTTCTGTGACAATAACATCTTTTGTACTATGTTTATAGTTTATTTTTAAAGACAAAAATAATAAATAACCCTATATCTCATTACTACATACATATGTACTTTTAGTACTAACTTGTGTATCTCAATTCCCTTTTATTTTGTCTACCATAGGATCTCTAGGTTAAAAGTAAATATCAATGTTAATTCTTAAAGTCATTCATTGCTTTCAATATTGACTTATTTTTATGTACTTGACAGCTTGACTGTGTTCTCGTCCATGTTTGTTGTTTCTGTCATTCTGCTTTTTTCTTCATTTTCTAAAGTCGTTGGTTATGTTACATCCTTCATCTTCCTTTCCCTACACGTTAGTCCATACATTTTTCTCTCTCAAGATTCATTCCTCCCTGGAAAATCCTTCCTACAGTTCTCTCTCTGCCACCTCTGAATTTAGCTGCTGTCCTAGGTTTGGTCTTGATTTCTTCAGATAGCCTAGCCTTTCTTTCTTTATTTTCCTGGTGTATCTTTAAGGAAGTTCTTAAAAGAAGACCATAGAGGTTAAACACATTCTAAAATATGCCTGATTGCGCTTTGTTCTCTAGGCATGAGGTGACATTTAAAGCAGTTTACTTTGTTCTAAATCATTTTACTCAAAACATACAAATAAGTACTCAATTGTCCTTTAGAATCTATTATTGTTGATATCAAGTCTAATGTCAATATGATTTTATTCTTTTGTTTTTGTCTCTGGAAGCATTCATTTAGTTTCCCTATATGAAGGTCATTTTTCATCTATTTTCTTCATTCTTTTATTATGAAGATGTGTTTGTTTTTCTAATTTGAGAAAAGGCATTCTCCTTTCAATAATTTTCCTTCCCTCTTAGACTTGTATTATACAAATAACAGACCTTCTCCATTATTCTTTTACATGTATTTTTTTCTCATGTTTCCTCTCCTTATACTTGTGCGACATAATCTTGGTGGTTTCTTGATTTTAGTCCATTTAAATATTTTCATTATCCCAATACTTTAAAAAATATTTCAATGTACTAATGCTTAATATTCAAGAGATTATTATTGCTTTGTTTTGTTTTGGGTACTAGGGAATGAACCCGGAGCACTTAAACCTAAGTTAAGTTTCTTAGGGCCTTGCTAAATTTATCCTCAATCATGCCACTTCTGTAGCATTTTCCTTTGTTAGTATCTCAGTTTCTTCAAGAACTTCTTTAGGTATATTAATCAGGAAGAATGTTTTATCTTGTATGTCTTTAATATCTGTTATGACAATTGACTTATCTTCTTGTTTTATTTCTATTATTCATTGTTTTCCAATTATTTGGCTTATACATCCTTGGTTGACTTTACTGAGGACAGATAATGTCAATAAGCTCGGATTTCTTTATCTGCTAAGTAGAACATTTTATTACAGGGGATTGACCGTAGGTACCTTGAAGTCAAGAAGGATCTGACAATGAGGTTTCACTTTCTATTTTAATCCAAGTATCATCATCCAAGAAAATTTAGTTCTCTTCTAATATTCTATGTTCCCTAGAGAAGATACCGTGAGATATGGCTTGGTGGTAAATAACTGGAAGTAACTCTTTTGGGAGACCAACTAGAGGGAACAAACCAAGTCTTTATTTGGATCTGATTTTTTGCTTTGTTTTCTTTTTAAGTATATTATTATACTTGACATATCAGATACTTTACATTAAAAAGGGTATATTTGAGTTATTTATTTTATAGGAGAATAAATAGAAGTCTAGAAAACAAATTAAGAAGGTATTACAATCGTTCAAAATAAAAACAAATTATAATAAGGTGGTAGAGGAGGTGAAAGAAAAATATGGTTAAGACCAAGATACATTGTGAAGTGGAATTGAGATCTGATTAAAGACTGGGTGTGGGTGATAAAAAAGAGTAAAACATGATTCTTAGTTTTTTTTGGTCTTGAAAAATGTGATAAATATCTATTTTCTCACATGAAGGAAAATAGGAATGCAAACAAGTTTTTGATTTTGTTGGTGGGTAAGTGCAGACCTCTGTTCCTCATGCATGGATGATGAAGTTTGTGATTCAAGAAAGAAGGCAGTAGGGCTGGGGGGATGGCTCAATTGGTAGAGTGCTTGCCTCACAGGCCTAAGGCCCTGGGTTCATTC
Organism: Sciurus vulgaris; assembly: GCF_902686455.1. Lineage (NCBI taxonomy): Eukaryota > Metazoa > Chordata > Mammalia > Rodentia > Sciuridae > Sciurus > Sciurus vulgaris. Next base: position 107,276,749 of record NC_136464.1, on the reverse strand, counting down.
CCCAGCACTGTAAAAAAAAAAAAAAAAAAAAAAAAAAGAAGAAGAAAATTAAAAGAAGAGGATATCATTAGTTGATTAGTTTTTAACTATTCATCTTTATGTAACAAATTAAGATGGTATTAAGTTATTATTAATTACTAGGTTTCACTTCTATACATACACAGATGTATGCTCACCCTGAGACAGATAATTACACACAAACACTTACACACACATATAGACTCCCTGCCTTTCACTAGAAGTCATGTGCCAGAATCTTGAGTATACTAGAAAAAAGAAAAAGTAGGCCATCACAATTCTAATTTAAGTAAGAACTAATTTGATTTGTTATTACCTAATTTTAATTTAGAAAGACACATGAAGAATTTTCTTTACCATATTTCCATGTGAACTTCAGATTCATGGGTGTTATTTTCTAAATATTTGCCTTCTTTCATCCCAAGGAAGACCTGTAGTTTTGCTTGTTTGTAAGTTGATGCACACACAATATTTTTATTCCTTTTCAAGTAATTGGTTCTATTTCTGTAATTTTTTTTCCTGGCTCCTAGTATTTTTCTCATGTATTCATCTAATTCCAAAATATTGCAATACTTTGTCACTTTTCTCTGTGAAAGTAATGAAATCCAGTTCTTCCTATATTTTATGCATATTATTTTATGTGGTCTTTTTAGAACTGCAAACTAAATACCTTTGTCTATTTATTAATGTTATCTTTTAATTTTGAGTTATTTTACTTCTTTTAAATTTTATTTTTAATGAAATTAACTCTGAGAATTTGCTATTGGATAGAGAGAAAAGGGAATTCAGAAAGTTTATATTTCTAATTATGTCAAAATGAAACCTATTTTCATGAATAACTGAAAAGAACCAATAAAAATTTTTAAAAAATCTGAACAGAAATCAACTAAAAAAGAAAGTTTATAAACAGTATAAAATAACACCAATATCAAAAATGCTGATGTTTTAAGTGGATTTTAACATTAATATATTTAAATAATTTAACATATTAATCACCATAGCACTTTATCTGTTATAAAGATTCATCCATAAAAATGTATGTGTATATGTTTGTTTGTACAAGTGAAATTTTTATTTATATATAATGTGTATCTACTGCATATGTATTATACCAATACACATATATGTATCTCTACAATTCTATGATCACTATTGTTGTCACTTATCAATTTGTATTTGTAAATTGTTTTACTCACTAGAACTTGTTTTAACCCCTAAATTAGTATTTGTGGTGTTTTCCTGGCCATTCACGCACAGAGAAGTGAAAAATTTGAGTCATCTAGCACTTCCAGCTAAGATCTAGTAAGGCAAGGTTCTTTTTGTTTCAGCTCTTGTGTTATAAAGAGGTGTTCTTTTTGCAGTCGATTTATTTCCTCATTTTTCAAATTTTGTGCTTTCTGTTGGTGATTTCCCTGTTTAAAATCACAGAAACTTAGAGCTAAAATCATCACTACTGTTACTCATTGCATGAAACTGTGGTGAGCCTTGAAGAGAAAAATTTGCATTAAGTAGTCTTCATTTAGGCATGAATTATATATAACACAGTTGTCTACAACTTCAATGTTAAAAAATAATTATATCTGTGTATGTATATATAAAATAAGGTGTCTTTAAACAGAATATGTATAGAAGGATGTTGCCGCCCACAGCAACAATCCCGTGGGAATTTATCGGAGGTGGACTGGGAATGAACTACTTCTATTTCTGAGCTGCTTTTTTGCTTGTTGGTTTGTTTATAGAAGAGAGGCTTGCTTGCTTTTAGAGGTCCTACGCTTTCAGAGAGGCTACCGCTTTCAGAGGTGCTACTTCTTAGAGGTCTGCTGCTTCTTCTTAGAGGTGTTGTCCAGAGAAACATTCTAGAGGTGCGTCTTAGTGGTGCATCCTACGTCCTATCAGAGGTGCTGCTTATCAGAGGTGCTTCCTATAGGTGCATTCCTAGTCTTCTCCCAGGTGAAGAGAATGTCTTATATACACTAAGGCAATCAATCAGCTTAGGATTAGTAGCACGATTAGAGCATGATCCACGGTACCAATCAAGAAAAAAGGAGGAACATGTGTTGACCATGAGCACTGAAGAGACATCAACCAATCAGGCAAAAGGTCATGAGAGATCACGCCATGTTAACATTAATTATGTGCCACCTCTTGGCCTAACGCCAGCGGCCATCCTAGAGCCACTTAAACATGTCTCCATAGAAGGATTATGTATTAACCAGAGAACATAAATGTGTGACCCAAATCTTTACTGCTTCTAAGAGCAGTGGCTAAATAGTCTCTATTTAATTCATTGTTTGAAGTAACTTTTTAGAATATAAATACCAAAAATAATATGAATACACACACACAGAGGTACATGCATACATGCATGCACATATGCACAAGAACCCTGTGTGAGTGTAATAAGAGTGTTGTAGGTAGAATAAGAATAATGACTTCCCTAAATAGTGACCTACAACAGGCATTTGCAGTGTGATTCATTTAAGGACCTTGAGATGAGGAGATTATCCTGCATTACCTAAACAGTCTAATATTATCATTTATTATACTGCTTCAAAAATTCTCAAACATGAATCTTCTGCTCCACTTTGATAACCTCTGCAGTTTTTATAGCCATTGACATATTGAGTTTAAGACAACCGTTAGAGCCTCCTCCTCATTTCCATTGTCTTGTTCAAATTCCTCAATCATGTGTTGCCAGAACAGTCAGCCTAAAACTCATCATTCACAATTACATTGCCTTTTTTTTCCGACTCTTTAGTAACAAGAACTACCCATTTAATAGGTCTCAGGATTTTTTATAGGATATGAAAAGCTTTCTATAACCCAACCCCAGCCTATATTTCTTCTTCATTTACCCCTTAAATTGTAGTTTATGTGCCTCAACAAAAAACTGCTCACACTTTCCCTAATGCACTATGGATTATTTTACCTTGTTGCTTTTGCTTATTGCATCCCTTGACCTGGTATATCTTTTATCAATGCTGTTATGGAAAATATCAACTCATTTTAACTCTAGCTTTTCAGGTCCTTTGTGTAGAAATTTGACCTTTGTGCTTTCTGCCATTCCATGAATTTCACTTAGGAACTCCTCAGTTGTGTTCTCCTTGCCTGTAAAAATCACCATCACTGTAGCTACCACACTGTCTTGTAACTTTTGGTCATATACCTATTTCACCAATGAAATTACAAGTTTGATGAAAATTGGAACCTCAAATAATTCATCTTCTTACAACACAAAGTAATGTTTTGAGGAAATTAATACATGATGGTCTCTTAGGGACTTGTTCCTTGTCTGAGTCAGTGTGTTTGATATGCCCTGTTTGGTAGAATAGAGAGATTTCAGAAGTCTTTTCAGACTGCTACTTGCCCTACTAATAATCAAATTTACCAAACTGAAGGAGTGCATTCGAATAAATAATAATTTATTGAACATTCTTAGATATGACCTTTCCCTGCTGCAAATTCAGAAAGAAGTACTTCTCATACATTATGAAAAAGAATTTACATATGGTCTAATTTGATAGAATCTCCTTGTCTGAAACCATTTTCAAACTCAGGGGACAATGATGTATTGGTAATGCAGCCTGGCCATTAAGTAATTCCTCAGGAGGTTCACTGCAAAATGGTATTGGGCAAAAGTCCTGGTAATGTAGGCCATTGAATTATACACATGTTTTTGCTTTATTAAAAAATAGCAAAACTAATTGGATTAACAGAATATGTTATAAAATTTCTCAATAAAATGATGAGAAAAACCTCAAACTTGTAAATGCTATTATCATTAATCTGGTCACAAAAGTTCATTCCATGGAACCAACACCCAGCTATCCCACTCCTTGGTATATAAGAGGACTTAAAATCAGCATTTAAAATCAGAGACACAGTCAAATCAATATTTATAGCAGCACAACTCACAATAACTAAGCTCTGGAACCAACCTAGGTACCCTTCAACATAAGACTAGATAAAGAAAATGTGGTATATATTTACACAGTGGAGTGTTACTCAACCATAAAGTTAAACTTTAGCATTGCCAGTAAGTGGATGGAATTGGAGACTATCATGCTAAGTGAAAGAAGCCAGTCTCAAAAAGGCAAAGGTAGAATGTTTTCTCTGAAATGCGGAAGCTATTCCAAAATAAGGAAGGGGGGATTAAAAAAGAATGGAAAAAATATCAGTGAAGTAGAAAAAGGGGAATGAAGGGAATGGAGGAGCAATGGGATAGGAAAACAGTGAAATGAATCTGACTTAACATCCTTATGTACATATATGAATATATCACTGTGAATCTCACCATCATGTTCATCCACAAGACATTAATTCAAACAAACAAACAAAAAACTCTAAGCAAATAGAAAGATCAGTAAAGGAAAGGCAACAAGGGGAGGAAGGTGGGGAGGGAAAGGGAAAATACTAGAAACTGAATTAGAGCAAATGATATTCCATACTTTTATAATTAAGTCAAAAAGAATTCTATTGTCATATTTAACTAAAAATAACCAATAAAAATAAATAAAAATTTAAAAGTTCATTCTATACCAACAAAATGATGTTGGTTTATTACATGAAAATAGCCTAAGTCACTTTTTAAAGAATAAATACATTATAACACCTCTTTTGTTTGGAGATTAAAACTTCTTATGAGGTTTACTCATTTTCTGTGTAGTACTTGTATTGTTACTATTAAATATAGAAAGTGAGTTAACATTTTTTTTCTATGGGAAAATTAGATCTAGTTTTCTATGTTTATAAACATAGTTTCTATATTTATCTTTCTTCAATTTCTTGCTTGCTATTTTTGTTCACTTGATTTTTCCAAAATAGTGTGAGTCTCTTAATGTATGAAGAGTTCTCAAAATTGCAAATTTGAATTTTTGTGAATATATAATGTCATGTTAAAATATAAGCATTTCTGACAAGCTCCATCAACTTGTATCTATTTAATTTTCTGTAAGAGAAAAAAAAACATTATTTTAGTTACTATTTCCATAGGGTGATGAATTTCCCTAATATTTGTGAATTTTTTTTTGTTATTATAAACCTACACATGCCTGAAAAACACATCTCTATTTTTGATACAATGAATTGCAAATTTCCTGTTATTTCCAAGGCAGATCAAAACACATTCTTAAATATTTTGTCAAGTATTTTGTCTGGTATTTCTGTTTAGTCAGCCTTTTCACTGATGTGACTAAAGGACTTGACCATAACAGTCACAGAGGAAGAAAATTTTATTTGAGGGCTCACAGTTTCACAGTTCTCAGTCCATAGACAGTCAGCTCCATTCCTCGGGCTCGAGGTGAGGCAGAACATCATGGAGGAAGAGTGTGGCAGAGGGAAGCAGCTCAAAAGATGATCAGAAAGCAGAGAAAGAGAATCACTCACCAGATACAAAATGTATACACCAAAGGCAAGGCTCCAATGACCTTTTCCTCCAGCCTCATTCCACCTGCCTGTAGTAACCACTCAATTATTCCCATCAGGTGATTAATTCACTGATTGGGTTAAGACTCTCATACCCCAATTATTTCTTCTCTAAACTTCCTTGCATTTTCTCACATGTGAGCTTTTGGGGGACACATCACATCCAAATCATAAAAATTTGCATGTACATTTTTAATGACTTAATGTACAAATATTCTAAAGGTATTATTCTTTTAGCCATACATTGTGTTAATTTTTTTTTCATTTTACTTTTAATTACATTTAGAGCAGCTTTAAATCTAAAGGCAGGTATAGATGCTATCATTTTAAGAATATTTCAGCAGGTTTTTCGTGCTACTTAAGATACATCATTTAATGTAATAATAAAAATGTTATTAAGTCAAGAGTACTCAGGAGATTCAAATGGTAATTATTGAAGAGAAATAAGTTCTTTGACACGTGCAAATGTGCTTAAAACAATAGTGTGATGAATGAGTTTTAAATATCTTTATAAAGAAAGAATAAATGTGCATATACACAGCATATAAGATTAATTATATGAGTACTAGGGAAGTATCTCAAAAAATCTGGATTTTGTAAATCTATAATATTAGAAAGATGGTAGCTGAAACAGAAATAGTGGCAGGAAAAAGAATCTCTTATCAGATGATTTATTTCTTTTTACGTATATTAATCTAGAAGCACTTATCTGAAATTTACAAACTGACCAGGAAATAGATTGCAGATTCCATTTTACTGATCTAGAAAATGCCACCCAGATGAGGTTATTTTTCTCAAAGTTATACAAATTCTAACTATAAGAACTTGGAATTTAATTCAAGTCTGTCTGATTCAAAGGGCTATGCTATGACCACTCTATTCTGCACAGGGCTGAATAGCATCACAACGAAAGGAGAAGGATGGGGTAGTGCACACTTGTAATTCCAGCTACTTGGAAGGCTGAAGAAGGAGGATCACAAGTTCAAGGACAACTTGTGCAACATAGAGAAACTCTGACTAAATAAAATAAAACAAAACGGGACTGTCAATGTAGCTCAAGTGGAGTACTTGCCTATCATGTCAGTACTGTTAAAAAAAAAAAAAAAAAGCTTAATGAAAAAAAAATGAATAGTTTGGGGAATACTTGTGAAAACTAAGGAGAACTTCATGAGGACCATAGAGAAGAGACCCCCCAAAATGAGTCAATATTCAATAGGATTTGAATATTGAAGACAGTAGTTAAAATAAACAGCTCTACTGGAAGTAAACCGTAAGGGGAGCATGAGGATAAATGGTGAGAATATGAGGCAAATCGATAAAGACCCTTACGCCCTGCTATATCCAAGTTCTAGTGCAAAACATTTTGTTTAAATTTTGTTTTATTAAAAGAAATTTATGACTTAAAATTCCTCTTTTTTACAAACTTATCTCCTATACTTATATTTTTTGAGAATAATTTTCCTTAAACCATTACATGCCAATTTAAGTGGAATTTAAAAACTTTTTTTAAATTTTTATATGATTGTCACCACTGAAATATATAGGCTCATTCTGTGTTCACCATCTACATATAAAATAGAGAACAGTAATTTCTTCTTGGCTTATTGAGTTTAGAAAGCTAAGCTCTGCCCTAGAAAAACAAAACAAAGGAAAGATATCATAAGAGTAAATATCTCTGTCTAAGTAAAACAACAAAATATTTCATGATTAAAGAAAAGGAGCATTCAAAAAAACAAGAACACAAACAAAAAAACAAGAATAAGAAAAGAAAAATAGATTTTATTGAGCCCAAATAAAATTTAAATTGGCTGAAAAACTTGCTATAGCATCAGTAAATAGTGGAAAAAATAGGGCTTCTGATTCCTAACTCATAGATAATAGTGAGACTGACTTCAGGCAACCCAGGATCTGTATGTAGGAGGGATCAGGCTTGGCCAGATTAAGAGCACTGAAGTGCATAGTGAAAAGGTTTGCAGGGAAAAGAAGTGAACCATATTGGAAAGGCGGATTGGGCTGATGAAGGGAGGACCTGTCTGTGATCTGTGATCAAGGATAGAGATTTGCAAAGTGTGAGGAATGAAGCTCATTCCAACATTTCAGAATTAGTTTATGGTGGATTCAGAAGCCTGCATCACCACCATTTGGTCCAGATATGCTACCGATTCTTGGGTGATGATTAATAGAACGATTTGAAAGGATTCAATAAGGGTCCACCTTGAGAATGAATGTTCCAGGAAGAAACTCAGGAAACTTGTACAAAAACATACAAAAAATGCACCTCACGGGAAGATGGAACAGAACAGTAATAACAGTGATACTGAGCTTCAGAAAAAAAAAAAAAAAGCAATTTGTTAAATTTTTGTACTACTTGGGAGACAAGGAAAACTAATATGGAAAAAAAGAGAAAAAAGAAAAAAAATTATTCATTTTCATGACATCACTTCCTCCTAATCTCTGGGATGTTGCTAGTTTTCATGGCTTCAAAAAATGATAGCTATTGAGTTACTATTCTGCACTTTAAATTCTCAAATATAAGGGGACATAATTATTTAGTTAATTATTATTAACTATATTTGACTGGAGAATTATTATTAAGTTCTTCAGATGGGCAATCTTTCTTGCCAGGTATAGGATTTTCTGTGATAAGCATCTGAAATTCCTAGAGGACTGTCGAATTTTTTTTTTTTTTCATATTGACCTTTAATACAACAACTAAGCAATTTCTGAATTTTGTTTTCTGTATCAGCACTTGAGGCAGTCTAGAACACAGGCAACTTGCACTTTGATAATCGGAAGCAAATATGCTTCTTTCATTTTATTAGTGTACATTCAAAACTTATTTTTGAATTTTAGTAAGATTTTAAATTTTCAAACATTTTCTACGATAACACACTAGATAAATGATGCTTTTTTACTACTTTATTTCTTGTACAGTGTGACTATTATCCTACTCTTGAATCTCCCCTTCGAATATGAACATATTTTTTGAAAGAAGGGAACTTTGAAGTCATTTATGGATGGATCACAGAAGACAATTATAGTCCAGACAAACAGTTGCTCACTTTACTTGGAGATTAGTTGCTTGACCCAATTATGCATTTTTTAATTATACAAGTACTTTCTGTGGTTCTACTCTACTGAACCCGTTAGTAAAAATAACAGAAACATTGGACTAGTTTTCCATTTAAAGTTTATAGGTTCAAAAGAAAGTAACTAAATGATATAAGAGAAAAATTCTACGTTTATATATTTTCATATGCCAGGTCAAACTAACCAGGATCTGCCCAAAAGAAATTTGAATCCTCCAAAGTTGAGAATTATAAAGTGAATTCAATTCTGACAATCAGGAGTAAATTTCAAAGACAAAAGGAGCTATTGGATTTGGGTGTTAGCAGTATTTTTTTAGTTGTTGTGGTTTTCTTTTGTTTTTTTTTTTCTTAGGCTGACTTCTTTGCTGATGGAGGTTGATTTTCTTCTGTCATATTATTTACCTCTCTTTGCCTACCATCTGGTGAATCCAATAATCAAAATATTCTTTCCTGTATGGAATTTCAACCATGAGCAGAGTGATGAAAGGAAAATAGGGAGAAAGAAAAGAAAAAAAACATTTATTCATTTTCATGGCAACAAAGGCATGAGCCTCTTGAGAATTTGCCTTTAAAAAGAAATCCAGGAACTCTGTGGTTTCTGTTATTTCTGAATCAACATTCTCTTCCTCCCCATAAATCCTGTGAGTTCCAATAAATTCTCATTTTCTTTATGTTAGCTAAAGGGAGTCTCAGGCTTGCAACCAAAGAACATCACTTATAAAATAATTGGATTCAGAACCTCTTTATAGGTAGCAGATCCAAAAGAAATTTAATAAGTAATTTAGAATATTTGCAATAAATATCTAGGGATGTTGAAACAAAGCACAGTGCAATATATTGCTCACTTGCTGGAACTGGAACCTGGAGACATTTTACCAATTGATGAAGGAGCTAATTAAGGTATTGCTTGTGATCATCTGGAACAAAGTGCTCCTTGAGGGTATGGCTCTTTGGAGCCATATACTGGCTGTCATTTAAAATGAGACTGTAAGAAGAAAAGGCATGCATAATTAAAGCAAGAGAAAATATGGCATAATTGCCTTAATTCTCATCCCAAAATAAAAATTAAAAATCCAGATTTTCTTTACCTTTGATGAAGTAATCTTTCTCTGTTAGCTGAGGGAATTATCTTCCCAGAAACCAATTTCTGATGTGTTTCTGGAGGTTATTGAATTTAAATTCAATGACATTCTTTAGCCTTTCTTGGTTTTATTTGAAAGCTTATGTCATTGATGGAGAACCAGCTTGTTTCTTATAATGAAGTAAGGCTCCACCAAAGATTCAGATGTCTCAGAACTCTAATCCTTTTTGAATCACTTCCCACTTCAAATCTATACTTCAGGAAGGAGTATCTATTTCCTACCTTCAGAAGCTGGTCATCTTTGGCTTGAGGCAGCTGTCCACACATATGTAATATGTTATTTTCCTCCTGCTGTACCTTTAAATGGTTTCATGAACCTTCTTTTGGATGTAAACCTAGAATAGAGGAGTCAATTTAGATAATCAAATAGCAAAGAGCATTTGGGAAAACAGATTTTGAACATGTTCAAAAACATAATTTTGTTACCTTCTGAATTATTTGATGTGGGTTACATTTTCTCTAAATCCAGAGACTATTGTGCTGAATATATCCTTGACATCTCTACTTGGATGTGTAATAGGAATATCAGCTTATTATATCTAAACCTGATTTCTTAAACATGGAAAAATGTATTTGCCAAAAAATGTCTTATGATCTTCTCTGTTTAAGCAATTTAATGCTGACTACCCATCAAAAGAAAAGGTAGATTTTCTCTCCTCTTGATTCTGAGTTACATTATCAGGCAGTCAAGTTGGAGAGAATGAGGATGAAATTAGAAGGCACCACCCCTAAGTCTAGATAATAAAATGGGACTTGACTTCCCAGTCATCACTATATGGTCATCACACCTCTAGGTTTGACAGCAGTGGCCCTAGCTAAGGCCCCTTATCCAATAACAAGAGACAAAAGTCATATGAGTAAACCTGCAAATGATTGTGTACACCTGCCTCTGAGACCCTGAGGTGACACCAGGTCAAATGGAGAAGAGTGTTCCCTACTGTATCCTGCTTAAGTGACTATTTTATGAGCATATATGGGAAATTATTTTAAACCAATAATCATGGTGCAATTTGTGACATGACTGTAGCAATTCACACATTAACTCCACAAAGGTAATTTTCTTTCCTTATTTACTGTACTAGTTCAGGCAACTCAATTCTTTCAGTTAATAAAACTAAAAATATTAGAAATGAATATCCTTTGTTTCTCTTTTGCTCAGATCATCTCATTACAAAATCATATTGGCTTCAATTTCAAAATACAACTAGAATTCTTTCAGTTTCTTATTTTCTCTATTGCTACCACTTCCCCCAAGACAGATTATTTCTTTCTATATCCTTGAAAAATCATTTTAACTGTTTGTCTTTTTGGTTATATGCTTCCTTCAAACACATCTTACATCAAATAGAGTCAGACTCTGGGACAATAATCTTTTTGCACATGATTTGTTGAGAGAAAACATTCAGGAGAAAATCAAGGAGGTAAGGGCATCTGCATAGTGCAGAGATGAAAATTAGGCAAACATGCTGTTTTGGAAGAAGTTTACACACAATGAGAACTCTCTGGGGACTCTGGAGTCTTAATGTACCACCGGGGTTATCCCACTAAAGACTATTATCCCTTCTTTTGTCAGTCTTTAGGAAGAGAAATTCATACTACAACCTCCCAGGCCTCTTGACTTGGGGTTTCTCCTGTTAGTCAAGAGCAGCATTCTGGATGGCAAAAGCCAATAGTTATTGCTGACACTATGGCACCTGGAGGGTAAGAGGGAGATGACTGATGACATCAAGTGGTCTAAGCAGAGCACTAACTGTGTCTGCAATACCACCGTATTAAACTCGAGCCACTCTTCATATTTCACATCCTCCTTCACTACTTTGAAGTTTTTTCCTCTTTATAGTTTTTCTAAAATTTAATCTACTAGATATGTTAATGAATTATTTTTTCTAATTATTCATGTGTAATTTTTTCTTCTGTTTCTATTTGAATGAAGCTCTGCTTAGAGGGATATTTTTAATGTTGTGATTTTTTTCTTCCACTACAAAATCCTCAGTAACTAGAATAATGCCTTGTATTCAACAATTATTAACCAATAAAATAAAGATTAAGTGACTTAGTACAAGAATTCTTAATTACAATACAATTAAGAATATTAGCACCATGCTCTAACCAACAGAGCTGACTGCACACAATGAAGAATATTGTAGTGATATGTAATAATAATTATACAGTAGTTGTAATGCATAATAGCAATATGTGATAGCATGAAATTAAGCATAAATATACTTAATTAATATGTAATTAAGAATACTTAATATACTAAAAAATGTAGGCACTAATCTACTAATGTAGCTTCTCTATTCTGGGAAAAAACAATAGTTTTATATGAAATCTAAAGTCACCTTTTTATATAAAGTACCAAATGTAACAAATACATTAATATTTTGGGGTCCAGAGTCTCTGTTACAAACACTCAACTCTGTAGTGTGACAATCACTACAGACAAGACAATGAATAGGTATAAATGTGTTCCACTGAAACTTTATTTAGTAAGAAAGGGGGAGGCATACCCCTCTTTCCCCCCCAAAACCCAGGAATTTCCCAAAGGACCTGTGAACTCTTCAGCAGGAAGAATCAAAGGAAATATAATATCTCAAGACTCACTGAAACACTTGCATCAAAGTCATCCCTTGATGTGTCCATCAATCCTAAACTTATTTCACAATCTGTCTCCAATCTTAAACATCAAAAAATACATTTTGAAACTGATGTTCAAACCTCATGAACATTCTAATTTTCTTCTTTCCTGCAAAGATAGTAGTGACCTTCATCTATAAGCAATAGACTCAGTTTGGTCTTATCTATGGAATATTTTGACAGTATTATGAAGAACTGGAATTTGATATTTCGCTGTGCCTTCTGATGCTTATTCGTGTTTTCTTCCTTCTGGAATATACACATATCCTATTTCTACAAGGTATTACAGTCCCTTCAGAATTGCCTTGGTTTGGATATGAGGTGTCTCCCAAAAGCTCATTTGTGAGACAATGGAAGGTTCAGAAGAAAGAACTGATTGAATTGGGAGAGTCTTATCCTAATCAGTAAATTGATCTCTGATGGGATTAACTGAGTGGTAACTGGAGGCAGATGTGGCTGGAGGAAGTAGTTAATGGAGGGCCTGGCTATGGGGTGTATTTTGTACCTGGAGAATGGAGTCTCTCTCTGCTTCCTGATCACAATGATGTGAGCTGCTTCCCTCCAACACCCTCTCTCACCATGATGTTCATTCTCACCTCGAGCCCCAAGGAATGGACCCAGATGTTTATGGACTAAGACCTCCGAAACTATGAGCCCTCAAATAAACTTTTCCTCCTCTACAATTGTTCTGGTCAGATCTTTAATCACAGCAGTGAAATAGCTAATTAAAACAAAGATGTAGTCAAATCATCTCTTCATCATGGCTTCTTCCCTTAAATTGCCTGATGAAAAGTCATCTTTCCAGCCCATGGTAACCCATGATATATGTCTTCAGAATAGTGGCAGAAGAAAATAATTTGGAGCCAAGGGATGCAAGTTTGAATATTGGTCCTACTTCTACAAGTAGACTGCTTTAAACCTGTTTCTTACAATCTTTTATCCACTTTTCCTCATTTATAAAATGACATTCTTACAATCTACTTTATATGATTTCTTGAAGAGCTAAATGATATACTGAAGGAAACAAAACTTTATTTGTTGCATATCATGGTTTAATAGATGTGACAGCAGTTTCAATGTAATTTGTTTGCATCTCTGAAATTTTACTTATCTATGAGTAATAAAATGTATTTTTCTTAACTTTATTACATTTAATTCTTCCCAATTCACTGGATTATTTTATGACTTTAGCTTCCCTCTGGGACTAGATCCTTCAGATACTATTGTTAGTGCATATAAAAGTACTTACTGGTCTGACAAAAAATATTTTTGAGTAAGTAAAACATAAAAGAAGAAAATAAAAACCTGAACTCCTCAATTTTATTCTTGATTGGGGAAGAGAAAGTTTATGAAATCAACATATTCAACACCTTTGAAGTAATTTATATTTTCTTATTTTCTGAATCCATTTTGGTAAGTTCACTCCCCACTCTGTAAAATACACTTCAAAACAATGGACAGATATCAATTGTTTAACACTTGCATGAGTATGTTTTCCTAAGTTGCATAATAGCATTATGCATAATACCATTAAGTCATCTTCTTTCACACCTAGACTTTTCCAACGGATGACACACTGTACAAGCAGATGCAGAGCACAAAGCTTTATATAAAATTCTGCTCTGTCTCTTGCAGTTAGAAATGTAAACTTTCATACACCAAAGGGGCAGAAGAAAGGCATTCAGATAGCTGGGGGACATAGCTCAGTTGATAGAGTACTTGTCTTACAAGCATAAGGCCCTGGGTTAAATCCCCAGCACCAAAAGAAAAAAAAAAAAAAAAAAAAAAAAAGGCCTCCTCTGACCAAAGGAAAATCAAAGTTCTGAAATTTTAAAATCTGGGAAATATGCACAATTCTTTTTGACAAGTGATTAGAAATCTACAAGTAAGTATCCAAGAAAGGACCAATAACAAATGTATTTATCTTTACCAGAATGTTCTCCTATAGACATTAATGTAACTATATAGAACAGCAGCTTGGAAGTGGGATGTCATAAGTTTCCTGTGTCACTCTTAATTGCAATGTTTTATTCACCTGAATTAGTTTGCATTATTAGCTTCTAGTGCTTGAATCAAATATTAACATGACTCAAGAAAATAAACATCAATGTGTATAACTTAAGAGAGTAAACCTTGCACTGTGCTTTATCTACAGCTCTCAAAGTTAAGAAATAGACTCTAGGGAAGTAAGAAGAAAAATAGAACAGATTGTAGAGGATAAAGGCCAAACTCTGTGTGTACATTCTAGTGGGAATTTAATTTCTCTAAAAGCAGATTGGAATATTTTTTCTCAAATTTCTTTCCTATAAAAAGACTATTTTTTTCCCAGGGAAAAGAAATGTTTAGCTCTGCTGCTCATGCAAACAACTCACATGTCTAATTTCAAGATTAGGTAGCAGAGTTAAATGATAAGATTCAGTTTTAGAAACTGTCTTATTTCGTTGCTTAAATTATAATAGTAGTCAGGACATGACAACAACTCCTTTGTGATACAATAAAGAGACCTTTGTTTGCTTATTTATTTTCAGATTTTTTTATTTAAACAAGTATTTCAAACTCTCTTTCTGGGCACTGGTTTCCCACATCTGCTCCATCTCGAGGCTTGTGGTATTGTTAAGGCAAACCATGCCCATGGATCAGTATGTTTCTTATAGTTCACTTTACATGCATTTAATGCCCTTCATAAGGAATTTGGTTCTTCCCTCCTGTTAAGGAAACTATCAATTATGAATTTAAATTTCAAATATCACATTACCTATCATATGATATTTCATATGTGTATGATCTTAAGACTGTACTTCCATTACTGTAGAAAAGGAGGGAGGTATTATATGATACAGTAAAAAATTACAGACTTACTAGAATCCTGATAAGCTGTGATACCTGTTACATTCAAAATTATAAGGGGCGATGACCAAGATGGAATTAACATTCCCCTCAGTTAGGTTAAACTTTAGACAAGTTGCTTCCTGACTATAAGCAACCTGACCTTCCTTTACCGATAGTATTTATTTTAGAAAATTTGCAAATGTGAATTCATTGTCTGCCCCTTTTGAGATATAAACCCTATCCCAGCTTCTTGCTAGTTTTACAACTCAGGAATGTTTTCCTCAAGTACCTGAGCACCATCCCTTCAAGATAAAATCATGGAAGAAGGTAGAAATCTTGCCTTTCAATCTTAGTGAAAGAGCAGGGATCTTATTTCTAAAAGGGATAACTAGCAAATACCTAACCACATTGACCAATATCCTCACTAATGTCTTCTAGTACTTTTCCACTCTGTCTCCCAGCAGGCAAAAGTCCTCCCACTGTTTGCTCCAGTGGACCAAACTCTCTTCCCTCCCTAATTATAACAGTCTTGACTAAAGTTTTCTCTGCCTATTTAACCTCAGCAGTTACAATTTTTGTTTGGCAAAACTTGACATCAAAGAAGTCTGGGCCAGTCTTTTATTTTTATTTATTTATTTATTGGTACCAGGGATTGAACTGGTAGTTAAGGGGCACTTAACTACCGAATCACATGTCCAGCTGTTTTTTGGTTTTCATTAAGACACAGAGTTTCGCTAAGTTGCTCAGGGTCTTGCAAAGTTGCGGAGGCTGACTTTGAACCTGCAATCCTCCTGCTTCAACCTCTGGAACCACTGGGATTACAGGCATGCACCACTACGGTGGGTTCTGTGGTCAGTCTTTTAATTCCACCTTCTAGGCTAGATAATTCCTTTGTGAAAAATGCTGATTGCCATTATTTTGAGGAAGAAAGTAAGTGTGATTAGGGAGTTATTTGTTTGGTGTCTAACTCTCTGCAAAAGTAAAGTATCAATGTTATCAAAGTCGGATGGTGAATTAACTTAAAACAAACATAGCAATAAACACTGCAAGTTGTCCACAGTCAGGCTTCAACTCCTCCACCCGCTTCCTTCTGCTTCTACAGGAAAAATGTGTGGTTCTTTTGCCAGTTTTCATTGGGTCTTCTGTTGTATTTATGATGTTTTTCAAGCTACAACTTTCTTTGGGTTTCACATGTATCATCCTCTGTCAGTACATGATAGGATAATTAAGTTCCCTGCAAGCTGGAACCAACAATGCTTTGTACCCTCATGCAGCACTATGGCTCACAAGATATTCCTGTAAATGACTGTCATTTCAAAGTTAATTGGATTATAAAGTAGTTTACTCATCATTGTATCATGGAAAGAAAGGAAGGACACAGAGATGGCAGCGGGGAGACAGGGAAAGGAGAAGAGCAGAGAGGGAGGAAGAAAGAGATTCTATAAAATGATGTGAAAAGACATTATAAATTACGTAAATTTCAAACTGGTTTTTTCTCTGTCTGTGATAAATGCCTGTGTCTCCTAATGTACACAACCAGTGAAATTTCTTCATTTGGATATACTTTTTTGTGTGTCAGGGGGAAGGCTATGACACAGATTTTTAAATTAGAAATCCAACTAGGAAGGAGAATGGCAGAGAGAAAGTAGGGAAATAAAGTTAGGAATAACTGCCTTAAAAAAGAGTCTGGCAGATGAAAACCTTAAATATAGTTAAAGATAAACCAATTTACACAGTAATTCAAGACATGAAATTTGGTACTCATTTCATTTCTCCTGGTGAGTCAGAAGATTATAAATCAGGAGACTGGCTAATCAAAGCTGAAATGAAATGAGACACCAAAACAAGAATGGGCAGGAGAGGAAGATCCTTGCTCAACAGAAAACTAAAACTAGCAGAAGTTTGTTCTTTAGTTAAGGAAAAAAAAAAAAAAAAAAAAAAAAGGAAAAGTTAAGTTTAGGATGTGAAAACAAGTTTCCAAAATATTTGAAAATTGGAAAGCTATGTGTAAGTGTAAGGATTTGGATTTTTTTATTCAATGAAGATTTTCATTACTTAAAAAAAAGTAAAAATTGGTGTGAATTTTATTGTGATATAGTTATAATTAAAAAAAAGAAAGAAATTGTGGTGTTCTTTTACACTGTATGTTGACTAAAGGTAAAAATAATGTACTGTCTTTAAAAGAAAGCTAGAATAAAGGCTTTTGAAAGTTTTCACCACGTTTTCTTTTTTCCTTTAGGTACTGGGGATCAAACCTAGAAGCACTCTTCCCTGAGCTATCCTTTTATTTTGAGACCCTTCTCACTAGTTGCTTAGAGCCTCAGTAAGTTCCTGAGGTTGGTCTTGAATTTGCAATCCTCCTGACTCAGTCTCTTGAATACTTGTGATTATAGGCAGGAACCACCACACTGGGAATAAATGTTTTTGAGGTGATAAATATGTTTAACCTGATTTAAACATTACAAAATATATACATGTATTGAAACACTACATGAAGCATAGATATGTATAGTTTTAATGCTTTTCCATATCAGTTAAAGTAAATTTAAAACCTCTTTAGAGGAAAAAAAGAAATTATAAGCTAAAATTTTTAGGAAAAATAAACATTAATACTGAAGTTTTTAGAAACTTGAAAATATCAGATCAAGTGGGACCAACAATTTTTTTCTCTTTGAGAATTTTAGTCAACTACCTACTTTATCTTTCTTACTTTATTATCTTATTACTTTTTATTTATCTACAACAGAATGCTGTAAGACTTTGAAGGGATTTTAAAAAATGTTCTTCTCTTGACTCTAATACTCGTTCAGTATAACATGAGCTCAGTTCTGTCTTCCCTGTCTCTGCAAGTGTTAGAAAACAGGTAAGTTTAAAGGCCACTGAAGAACACTTAGTAATGAAAAAGTGGCAATAGGTGCTCAGTTTAAGAACTTCTTTTTATTAACTAAGGTATTTGAAACAGTTCCTTCCTTTGTTTAAAGACATATCCTAAGGAGAATGAAAAGGAAGAAGCATTAGATATCAGACCAAAATAGTGAACAAAAAAAAAGACACAGTTTTTACTAGTGTTAATTTACATGGTACAAACCAATGCTTTCAAGATATGAATGTTCCTATAATTCATCTAGGAATCTTGTTAAAAGGCAGTTTTTGAGCAAGAGCTTAGAGAAGGGCCTGAGTTTTTGATTCAAGAGCTTAGGGAAGGGTGTGTTCTACCAATCTTCCCAGATGATGCTACTGATCCTAGGCTATGAGCACTGTTGAGGTATCAACGGATGAATCACAATTGAGTAAATGCTTTAGGCAATATTTTGAAAGACAAGGAATCAGAATTGAATCCATGTCCAAGAAACATTGTAAAAGACTTCAAAATGGGCATTCCTTGGACATAATCATCTGGGTTACCAGATTCCACAAAGTATCTCATAGCATGTCTTTGAGATATTTTACAACTCTGTAAATTATGAAGAACTGAAGACAATGCAAATTATTGCCAATGAGGGAAATGGGTTTTGTCTTGATTTGTTCTTGATTATTGCCTTGTAAGTATTGAATTTTTACTTCTATTAGTAAATCCATTTTCTCATTTCAGTTGCACATATGTGCTAGCTCTTCACACTGTCCTGTAAACTACTTGACACAGCTTAATGATTTCCTCATTAATAAGTTAGTATATAAACCTGCCCTATTTTCATTATCCATTTTAATGTGTCAAAATATTACCATTAAAAATAACCTTTGAATATAACAAAGCACTTAATTCCAGAGATAGACTTTAAACTGAGCTCAGACATATCACTAAAGGACATTTACAGCAAGAGATCATTAGAAAAAAGTATATTCTTGGAGAAGAAAGATTAAAGAAAAAAACAGGACATGGTAATGATGCTCTTCTCAGGACCAAGAACTAGTTTCATCAAAGAGGTCAGAGGCCTATTTGAGGCAATTCTAAATAAATGTAATAGATAAAGAAAACTAGCTTAGAAATTGAAAAAAGTGAGCAGATGAGGAAATCAATTCAGGAATTTCTGATAATTGGTGTTACTTGTGGTATAGACATATATATTTATTCCAGACATTGACAGAATCTAATAAATAACTTCATAGAAATACCAGATAAATTAAATAGTTTGCTTTTAAATTTTGTATTAAAACATTTTGAACTTATAGAAAAGGAGCAAGATTGGTGTAAAAAGTCCTCATGAAACCAGATTCACCATTTAAAATATTTTCTAATATATTGAACTTAATATAACCATATTCACCATGTAAAATACATTTTAAATAAATAAATTCACCACTTAAATTATTTGATTGATATTTCTCTCTCTCCCTCCTTCCTCCCTTCTCTCTCTCTCTCTCTCTCTCTCTCTCTCTCTCTCTCTCTCTCCTGCCTACTTATTTTCTTAAGCTTCTGACGTTAGGTGTTCAGCATCATAATTCTTACAGGTTTAAAGCAGATTTCTAAAAGAGAATAAAGAATAAAACATAATAAGTATAAAGAATAAAACATAGTAAAAACATTAAATTTTAGAATATCATAGTCTTGAAAGATAACTATTTTGATCAATAGAACACATGAAAAGTTTTTGAAATCAACCCAAAGAACACAATATTTTAGCAGAATTTTTGGCCAAAATGAGGGCAAGATATGGTTTTTCTTTCCTGTGTACTATAGCAATCAGATATTGTTCTAAGTAATTTAGAAAGGTTCCTCTAACTTCAAAAGATAAATTCCACAGAATTTCTCTCATTGTATGTATGTATGTGTATATACATATATATATATATATATACCTGTTTATATATATATATATATATATTTTTTTTTTTTTTTAAATTAGAGACAAACTTGTTAGGAAGATTAAGCTGGTAAACCTTTTCATGTGCAGGAGTGAAAATTTAGTCACACCACACACTTGCACTCTTGTTGAGATTACCTGTTCCCAATGTACTATGTTGCAAGGAATTTTAGAACCTTCCTCTCTGATCCCCCAAACACAATGTTGACACCTGAACTGATGAATTTGGCTGATCCCAGTACTGGTGGACACTGAAGTTCAGGTGTTACTAAACTTCAGGTTCAGGCCATTGCCCAGTTTTTGTAGGGTAGGACTCAATTAAAACAAAAATGACTTTACAATATTAAAACATTGAACAATAATTTAAAATTGTTGGGACTAATGATATGTTAACTAACTCAGGTTGACTCCTTACTTCCTGGTGAGTGAGCAGGATCAGGGCCTCAAAGGCGGTTTCAAGGGTTGGTGACGGACCACGGTCAGGGATTGGTTAACAACAGTTCTGTGAACGTGATCAGCTCATGTTTGCCATATAGCCCTATGGGACTCTCACCTGCATGAACCCCTGTGCCTTGCTGACCTTTAAGCTGATTGGTTCCCGCCTAGCCCCCACCCTACATAAAAGCTGTGTGATTTCCTCAATAAACGAGTTCCTGCTGTGACTGGTCTCCCTGACGCATCTGATTGTCCTCCACCCGGAGGGCTGGAAGCGGGCGGTCAGCTGGCCCTACCTATCCTGGTCTGACCTTGTTGGGGAGTGTCCCCTTCCCTTGTCACTGGTCGAGAAGGGAGCTTAAGACCCCGACATAAAATAATATTTTATAATGTGAGAATATATAAAAGTCAAATTTCAGTGTCCAAAAATAAAGTTTTATTTATTTTTGGAATATAGTCATTCAATTTATTTACATATCCTCTGTGGCTACTTTGCACTACACTGGTATAGTTGAGTAGCGGTAACTTTGGTTTGTCTCTCATAAAGCCTAAAATACTTAGCATTTGGCCTTTCATAGAAAAAGTTAAGTTTTGATTCCTGCTGAAGATGATACAAGGTAATCTGCCTTTTTCAAGTATGAAAAGATGGACAGCAATAGTCCTGTCCAAATGTAAGGTTTTGTTCTAGTTTATGATGCTGAGAAACCATGACCCTTTCGTCTCTCAGTTAAGTGTTACAGGTTGCACACATTACAGTATGTGGAAAAAACTGCCATCTGCTACATTTCTTCCCTCCCTGGGGAACTGAAGGACCTAAGTCTTCTATACAATTTTCTCCCAGTGCTATTTTTTAAGCACAACTTTTCCCCAGATAAACAGAAAATATTTGGTTGGAAAATGACCATAAAATCTTAAGTGGGAGGCCAGGTTCTATAAGGATTACATGGTCCATTTCATCCTTCAAATTTTTCATTTATGAATTGTACAGCTCAGCTGTGTACAATCCATGGAAAAGTGATTCTTTTTCTTCCAGGGAAACTTAGAAAGGTTTGGAAGCATTTAAAACAATTCAGTGGGTTGACACCAAGGATGTGAAACATCATGAAATCCAAGTGGTGTGAGCAATTATCCCTTCAAAATTTCAAAGCATGCTCATTGAGAAACACTGTTTTAAAGTATATAAAAAAAATTTACTCTCTAAGAATGATCAAAAGGAATTTGATGTCCATCAGACTCAGAAAGTATATACCACAAGAAAAAATGATAACATTCAGTTGGAAGACAGGAGTCCAAGGATCTCTGGTATATGGAACTTAATTGCTGTCATTTGGAAACAAGTTGTGTATTATTTACTAGTTTTATAAGCTTAATTTAATTTAAAAACCAATGTTCAATCATGTAAAATTTTTAAGAGTTCCAAAAATTCTTCCATTATAATGTGAAGTATATTAAAATAATTTCCAAATTATATTACAATGAAAGCCATGAACATTTAGGTTTTATCCCTTTTTTCTATATCTTTTTTCATATGAATCACTTTTCTTAAATTTACCAGTAACCAATAGTTAATCTCATAGATTTCAGCTTTCATAAAGGTGCTGGTAAATTTTGGTGGGCTTAACTAAATAGACCTATTATTCAACCTTGGAATTAACCATTTCCATTGTTAGCATAGTAACCCAATGTCAGAGCTATGTCCCCCACCAGCCTCCCTAAAAACTGTCTGGGATTTTAACAGAACAAACAATGTAAAGGATCCCAGGATTCTTAAGCTGCACTGATAAAAGAAACTCACAATGGGTTAAGGTAGTCATAAGAGTAGTAATCTTCCTGTGCTACTGTTTAAAATATTACCCTGGAGATATAAGGTAAGTTTTGAATCTCTAGTTAATTCACTATTACTAATCTGTCCTGTATGCACATGTGACATACATAATGACTCAACTTGAAAGCGCACTTTTTACTTTCCTAAACCTGAGAAAGTAAGGAATAATGATTCCTGTTCTTAATTTATCAAAAACAAAACAGCAATTTTTAGGGCATAGGCAGATTCTGAGTAAAAAATTGAAGTCTTGATTTATTTTGGGATCTTTAGCTAGACTGTAAGGGTAAAGGGTAGATTCTCAGAGTGTCTGGCCTACTCTAAGGATAGAGGTGATTGTTTCACAAAAGAACCTGTCAAGCCTATACCATCTGATCCATTTCAATATATTCCTTTAAAATATAGTATTATTAATGTTTAGAAGCCATCCAAGAAACTTGGGAATACTTTCTACAACACTAAAATTGTGTTACAACATTCATTGCGCCAATGATTAGGGAGGGAGTGGTCCAATGTCATCTCCCTGTCATGAGAAGATTCATTGCTTTTAGGCATGGCAAGAAAACACCAATCGCAGACATTTGGTAACATGATGGAATCTTGCATCACCATGCCTGTTTTAATGCAAACCTGTTTCATAATCACTATCCAGATTATGACCCATTTGCCTGTCTTCAGGACTTGTGTCATCTGCTTTGGGGCACATTTTTTTTTTTTTTATTGTGAATAGTTTCCTAACATAGGATATGTATTTATATGGATCATCAGATTTTTAGTTTTAATTTGTTAGCTATTGCTATACGTAGGAAGTTAGCCTATACAAATTTGCTCTACAAATTTGGACTTAATGGCCTAATCATTAGAATAACAGAGATCATACCATCACTTAAATAAATAAGAGCTATAGTATTGAACACTTGATACAGTCCAAGTATTTGTATTTTTAATTACCTTTGTTTCTACACGGTAAGACTAAGTACCCACATCCCCATTTATAAAGTTTCATGAAGGAAACACTTGAAAGCTCAAATCACTTTGACATTAAAAGTTAAGCCATAATGTTAAATCACTTGGCAGCTGTAAAGCCTGAAGACAGGACCACCCAGGAGATAAGTTTCCAGCATTCTTACAGTGTCCTTTCTCTGTTGGTAGCAAATGCTCTTTTCTTGAGCATTTTCTTATAACTAGCCACAGATTCAAGATGAAATAAAAGTTTCATAATGTAAGGCATTGTATTAATGTACCCATACCACTTCCATTCAAGCTGGTCTTGTGTGTCCAACTTAAATTATAGCAACAAAAAACATTCAAGAAAGTTTCAAGAGAGCCTAATTAAGCACCAAAGAGCTACATTTAAATGACCCTTCCAGTTCGAAATTCAGAGACCAGTATTGTCAGTATTGTCAGTACTCTTGGAACCTGCCAAATCCTGCATGCAGTTGTGTGGAGAGTGGTGATTTGAATCACAGTCTTTCTGATTCCTTCTTGGCTGTCTTTGTGCTAGGAATTTCCTGTGAAAAGGTTCAGGTCAAGATGGCCCAATCGCTGTGGTGACACTGTGCCAGAGAAAACTGTGCAAAAGGCACAGAGTTAGGTCAGTTGAGACCTTGAGCTCAGGTACCAGCTCCCAGGAACAGAGAATGCTGAGCATAACAAGAGAACCCTAATGATGTTTCCCCTGTCCTGCATCCTTCAGATTACCTACTTTGCTGAAATTTTCTCACAAATAACCTTTTCATGACAAAACTTGTATAATAAATGTGCTGAGCTAGCTCTAGGTCAAACTCTAAGAAGTTTGACTTCCCACCTGACCCCAGCTTTTTTTCTATGTGTATCTGTTTGTCTTTTCTTCATCCCCCATCACTCTTCATCCAGTCTTTACTAAATTAACATTCATGACTGAGAACAAAGGTGAGAGGACCATGGCACCATTGAACTGTCAGGAAGAGAGAGAGATCTCATCCTGATGTAAGCAATATGCCCACTCCCAAAAATTTACGTAGCAGAACTTGTCTATGTGGCTTGGCTCTTCAGGCACTGATATTTAGGGTTCTATGAAAATTTTAAATACATGTTTAGTTCTAATTAAAACATTAAGTTTTCAGCAACAAACTGGTATTTTTTTCTCTTCTTTCTATACATTGCCCTAAAGAATAACTGAACTCCCAAAGAGAACTTTATGGGAAAACATCTGATTTTTCTATTGAATGACCAAAGCCCTTTCAAATATTAAATCAGTAAAAGCTATAAGAGCTTCAATTACATTCTTTCCTCTAAATATTCCTGATCTTTATGACTTCTTGATAATGGATTACATAGGATTATGTTAGGCACCATGATATTGAGTCCTGACTTTCAGATTTTACCACAAATAATAATTTTATATTAATAATTAAGATATCCCTGTGACAAAGCAACAAATATATAAAATTTTGTCTTTATGAAATAAAGACAAAGTTCTATTAATGACTAAATAAAATCTATACTAAAAATTCTTGAAGCCAGTGACAACATAACAATGAATTAGTAACTTATAAAGAGCTAAATATGTTAAATATATAAACAAAAAGTACACTGAATCCACAGCATTAGGACAGCATGAAATAATTTTCTTTTTTTTTTAAAGCAATAGATGTGTTTAATATTTAAGTCAACAGTAGATATTTTCAGCAGAAAGCACACCATTAAAACTAATAAACATTTTATAGCACTTGCTAAATGCTCAGCTTACACCTACATACCCCTACCAGGCAGAGGCTATTATTATTCCCATTTTACAGATGAGGAAACTGAAGAGCTGTAGATTAAATAGTTGGGTCAAAGTCACACAGCTAGTGCAGGTTGAGGGTTGACTAGAACCCAAGCAGTCTGCTTGTGTCCGTGCTCGGAACCTCTGAGCTGCCTCTCCTAAAGGGAAACTGATCGCAAGGGATCCTGGCAGCTTCTAACAGGATCCTGATGATGTTCTCTTCCATTTCCAGCAGCTAACATCCCTCCCTAGCAATTCAGCATAACCAGATAAAGCATAATCCAGATTAATGTTTAGAATGGTACTTAAAATATAGCATAGCTCTATTTTTCATCTGCATAAAGAAAAGTCAAAAAAGGAAACAATCAAATGAGGTATTTAAGATAGATGGTTAACCACCAAATAGACACATCTTTGAATTCCACATAGGTTGGCTACTCATCATTATATGCAATTTTTCTACATTCCCAAATTTTAACAACTGTATGAAAACTATGAACATTTTTATACCAAAAATTCTCATGAAACATGGCTAAATATACTAGTACATCTAAATGTCAAATCACACATTTCAGGAGTAATGAGAATACTCTTCAACCTCTGTGATTATGACTTAAATGAACAATTGACATAACTTTTCAAACTATCATAGTGCACAGAAGCAATAGAATTGTATGAATACCAAGTCTAAAGTTGTTTTTGTTCTGTTGATTTTCCTTCTGCATTAGGGAAGGATCTTGAGTTTGCATTTCTGGGTTCAGTTTCACTCAATAAACCCGCATTGAGTACCTAATATTTTCAAAACTTTGAGTTAGATCCACAGAGGGGTGGAGCTGCACTAACAGAACCCAATGACTGCTCTCCTGAAATTTAAGGAATTAATTTTATTTATTTTTTTTTATTGCAGTTTCAAAACATATGTTATTTATTGTAATTTCTTGTCATTTGGACAATAACTGTGACAGAGGTTAAAATGATATTTTATTTGCATAAAAGGAAGAAAGGAAGCAAGAAAGGAAGGATATAGTTATCTTAGTATAAATAGAATGTTCACAAAGAATTTAAATCACATGAGAAAATAAATTTAAATCACCCATTTTTTTAAATGAATCAGATCATTTGAAAGTTGTCTCATCTAATTTTTAATGAGTCCTAAACATCTGTTAAGGCAACAAACTAAATTTTTATAGTTGACTTAGGTTATTATATGACAGGAAAATAATCAAGCTGCATTTAAAACTTTTTCTGAATTTTTCACTATTCACTTTTTGTAGAAGCAGCATAGTTTTTTTTAAAATTTATTTTTATTGTAAACAAATGGGATACATGTTGTTTCTGTTTGTACATGGAGTAACAGCATACCATTTGCATATTCATAAATTTACATAGAGTAAAGATGTTTGATTCATTCCATTATTTTTTTCCTTCCCCCCCACACCTCCCACCTCTCTTTTCCCTCTATACAGTCCCTCCTTCCTCCATTCTTGTCCCACTCCCACCCCCCATTAAGTGTCATCATCTACTTATCAGTGAGATCATTCCTCTTTTGGATTTTTGAGATTGGCTTATCTCACTTAACATGATATTCTCCAATTTCATCCACCTGCCTGCAAATGCCACAATTTCATTATTCTTTATAGCTGAGTAATATTCCATTGTATATATATACCACAGTTTCTTTATCCATTCATCAACTGAAGGGCATCTAGGTTGGTTCCATAGTCTGGCTATTGTGAATTGAGCCGCTATGAATATTGATGTGGTTGTATCTCTGTAGTGTGCTGATTTTAAGTCCTTTGGGTATAGGCCGAGGAGTGGGATAGCTAAGTCAAATGGTAGGTCCATTCCAAGTTTTCTAAGGAATCTCCACACTGCTTTCCAGAGTGGCTGCACTAATTTGCAGTCCCACCAGCAACGTAGGAATGTACCTTTTTCCCCACATCCTCTCCAACAACTATTGTTGCTTGTGTTCTTGATAATCGCCATTCTAATTGGGGTGAGATGGAATCTTAGTGTAGTTTTGATTTGCATTTCTCTTATTACTAAAGGTGTTGAACATTTTTTCATATATGTGTTGATTGCTTGTACATCTTCTGTGAAGTGTCTGTTCATTTCCTTAGCCCGTTTGTTGATTGGGTTATTTGTATTCTTGGTGTAGAGTTTTTTGAGTTCTTTATATATTCTGGAAATTAGTGCTCTATCTGAAGTATGAGAGGCAAAGATATTCTCCCACTCTGTAGGCTCTCTCTTCGCATTGCTGATAGTTTCTTTTGCTGAGAGAAAGCTATTTAGTTTGAATCTATCCCAGTTATTGATTCTTGCTTTTATTTCTTGTGCTATGGGAGTCCTGTTAAGGAAGTCTGATCCTAAGCCAACAAGGTGAAGATTTGGACCTACTTTTTCTTCTATGAGATGAAGGGTCTCTGGTCTGATTTCAAGGTCCTTGATCCATTGTGAGTTGAGTTTTGTGCAGCGTGAGAGATAGGGGTTTAGTTTCATTCTGTTGCATATGGATTTCCAGTTTTCCCAGCACCATTTGTTGAAGAGGCTATCTTTTCTCCATTGCATATTTTTGGCACCTTTGTCTAGTATTAGAAAATTGTATTTATTTGGGTTTGTGTCCATGTCCTCTATTCTGTACCATTGATCTACCTGTCTATTTTGGTGCCAATACCATGCTGTTTTTGTTACTATTGCTTTGTAATAGAGTTGAAGTTCTGGTATTGCGATACCCCCGTTTCATTCTTCCTGCTAAGGATTGCTTTAGCTATTTTGGGTTTCTTATTCTTCCAGATGAATTTCATGATTGCTTGCTGTATTTCTGTGAGGTACATCATTGGGATTTTAATTGGAATTGCATTGAATCTGTATGGCACTTTTTGGTAGTATGGCCATTTTGACAATATTAATTCTGCCTATCCAATAACATGGGAGATCTTTCCATCTTCTAAGGTCTTCCTTAATTTCTTTCTTCAGTGTTTTGTAGCTTTCATTGTAGAGATCTTTTACCTCTTTGGGTAGATTGATACCCAAGTATTTTATTTTTTTTTTGAGGCTATTGCAAATGGAGTTGTTTCCTCATTTCCCTTTCAGCTGTTTCATTGCCTGTGTATAAAAATGCTGTAGATTTTATGCGTGTTGATTTTATAGCCTGCTATTTTGCTGAATTCATTGATGAGGTCTAGAAGTTTTCTGGAGGAGGTTTTTGGATCCTGTATATATAGAACCATATCATCCGCAAATAGTGACAGCTTAAGTTCCTCTTTTCCTATTCGTATCCCTTTAATTTCTTTAGTCTGCCTAATTGCTCTGGCTAGAGTTTCGAGGACAATGTTGAATAGAAGTGGTGAAAGAGGACATCCCTTTCTTGTTCCCGTTTTTAAAGGGAATGGTTTCAGTTTTTCTCCATTAAGAATGATGTTGACCATGGGCTTAGCATAAATAGCCTTTACAATGTTGAGGTATGTTCCTACTATCCCTATTTTTTCTAGTGTTTTCAGCATGAAGGGGTGTTGTATATTGTCAAATGCTTTTTCTGCGTCAATTGAAATAACCATATGATTCTTAACCTTAAGTCTATTGACATGATGGATTACGTTTATTGATTTACGATGTTAAACCATCCTTGCATTCCAGGAATGAACCCCACTTGATCGTGGTGCACAATTTTCTTAATATGTTTTTGGATACGGTTTGCCAATATTTTGTTAAGGATCTTTGCATCTATATACATCAAGGATATTGGTCTAAAATTTTCTTTCCTTGATGTGTCTTTTCCTGGTTTGGGTATGAGGGTGACATTAGATTCATAGAATGAGTTCGGTAGGATACCCTCCTTTTCTATTTCCTGGAATACTTTGAGAAGTATTGGAATGAGTTCTTCTTTGAAGGTCTTGTAGAACTCGGCTGAAAATCCATCTGGTCCTGGGCTTTTCTTGGATGGTAGATAGTTAATGGCTTCTTCTATTTCATTGCTTGATATTGATCTGTTTATATCGTGTATGTCCTCCTGGTTCAGTTTGGGAGGAGCATATGTCTCTAGAAATTTGTCAATGTCTTTGGTACTTTCTATTTTGTTGGAATACAGTTTTTCAAAGTAGCTTCTCATTATGTTCTGTATCTCAGTGGTGTCTGTTGTGATATTTCCTTTTGCATCATGTATTTTAGTAATTTGAGTCTTCTCTCTCCTTCTCTTTGTTAGTGTGGCTAAGGGTTTATCTATTTTGTTTACTTTCTCAAAGAACCAACTTTTTGTTATGTCAATTTTTTGAATAGTTTCTTTTGTTTCAATTTCATTGATTTCAGCTCTGATTTTAATTATTTCCTGTCTTCTACTACTTTTGCTGTTATTCTGTTCTTCTTGTTCTAGGGCTTTGAGCTGTAATGTTAGGTCATTTAATTGTTGACTTTTCATTCTTTTCTGGAATGCACTCCATGCAATGAATTTTCCTCTTAGTACCGCTTTCATAGTGTCCCAGAGATTTTGATATGTTCTATCATCATTCTCATTGACCTCTAAGAATTTTTTAATCTCCTCCCTGATGTTTTTTGTTATCCATGTTTCATTCAATAGCATATTATTTAGTCTCCAAGTGTTGGTGTAATTTCCTTTTTTTTACTTTGTCATTGATTTCTACTCTCAGTCCATTATGATCTGATAGAACACAAGGCAGTATCTCTATTTTTTTGCATTTCCTAAGGGCTGCTTTGTGGCATATCATATGGTCTATTTTTGAGAAGGTTCCATGTGCTGCTGAGAAGAAAGTGTATCCGCTCGTTGATGGATGGAATATTCTATATATGTCTATTAAGTCTAGGTTATTGATTGTGTTATTGAGTTCTATGGTTTCTTTGGTTGAATTTTGTTTGGAAGATCTAGCTAGTGGTGACAGCGGTGCATTAAAGTCGCCCAGAATTATTGTGTTGTGGTCTATGTGATTCTTGAAATTGAGAAGGATTTGTTTGATGTACAGGGATGCACCATTGTTTGGGGCATAAATATTTACTATCGTTATGTCTTCCTGATTTATGGTTCCCTTAAGCAGTATGAAATGTCCTTCTTTATCCCTTCTAACTAACTTTGACTTGATGTCCACTTTATCTGATATAAGGATGGAAACCCCCGCTTTTTTACTGGGTCCATGTGCGTGGTGGGTTTTTTCCCATCCTTTCACCTTTAGTCTGTGGATGTCTTTTTCTATGAGATGAGTCTCTTGCAAGCAGCATATTGTTGGGTCTTTCTTTTTAATCCATTCTGCCAGTCTATGCTTTTGATTGATGAGTTTAGGCCATTAACGTTCAGGGTTATTATTGAGAAATGATTTGTATTTCCAGTCATTTGGCTTATTTTTGGTTTTTAAGTTGTCTTGGTTTCTCCTTTGAGTGGTTTTTCTCTAAGGTAGTTCCTCCTTTTGCTGACCTACATTGTTGTTTTTCATTTCCTCCCCATGAAATATTTTGTTGAGAACATTCTGTAGTGCAGGCTTTCTATTTGTAAATTCTTTTAACTTTTGTTTATCATGGAAGGATTCTATTTCATCTTCAAATCTGATGGTTAGTTTTGATGGGTATAGGATTCTTGGTTGGCAACCATGTTCTTTCAGAGCTTGAAATATGTTGGTCCAGGCCCTTCTAGCTTTTAGAGTCTGGGTTAAGAAGTCTGCTGCTATCCGTATTGGTCTCCCCCTATATGTAATCTGATGCTTTTCTCTCGCGGCCTTCAAAATCCTATCTTTATTTTGAATATTAGGCATTTTCATTATAATGTGCCTTGGTGTGGATCTGTTGCGATTCTGTGCATTTGGTGTTCTCTAAGCCTCTTGTATTTGATTTTCCATTTCATTCTTCAGGTTTGGGAAATTTTCTGATATTATTTCATTGACTATGTTGTTCATTCCTTTGGTTTGTATCTCTGTGCCTTCCTCAATCCCGATAATTCTTAAATTTGGTCTTTTCATGATGTCCCATAGCTCTTGGAGATTCTGTTCATGATTTCTTACCATCTTCTCTGTTTGGGTGACTTTATTTTCAAGATTAAATATTTTGTCTTCATTGTCTGAGGTTCTGTCTTCCAAGTGGTCTAGTCTGTTGGTGATGCTTTCCATTGAGTTTTTTATTTGGTTTATTGTCTCCTTCATTTCAAGGATTTCCGTTTGGTTTTTTTTGAGAATCTCTATCTCTTTGTTGAAATGATCTTTTGCTTCCTGCAGGTGCTCTTTCAGCTTATTGGTATTATCATTCATTGCCTGCATTTGCTCTCTTATCTCATCCTTTGCTTCTCAAATCATCTTAATCATGTATAATCTGAAGTCCTTTTCTGACATTTCTTCTACCATACTGTCATTGGATTCTATTACTATAGAATCTAGATTTGTTTGGATCATTTTCTTCCCTTGTTTTTTCATGTTGTTCATGTATCTTCCCCTCTAGCAGTGCAGATCTGGGGTATTGCAGATTTCCCCCTATAGGCTTATAGTGGCCCTATAGGTTTCCAAAACCCTTTCTTTAAGGCGAGATCAATATTAGCAGTGCCCAAATCAGACACTATGCAAACCTAGACCAAATAGCCCCTATGGGGACAATAACATCATGTAAATAAGGGAGAAAGCGACTCTGAGGGAACAGGTAAACAGAAGGAAAAGAAAGCAAGAAATGTAAAGAAATAAAAACTTAAATATTATTTTAAAGAAGGAGAAAAAAGAAAATCTACTGTATAATAGTCATATACTAATGAAACCTCCCAGTGTTCAATAGCCTGATGTATAAGAGGTACCTGACAATGAGCTTCAAACCTCCAGCAGGCGTCTCAGGATGGGATTTGCCCCACCCGAAGATCGGAGCTACGGCTTCCAGGATTATCCAAGATGGCTGCTCTGGCTTCCAAATCTGTTGGCAAATGGGGAGCTGCAGTTCAGGGGTGGACGTGGTCAGCTGGAGGTCCTGGAGACAGGATGCAGTTGGTCCAGCAGTGATCCTTGAGATCAGGTGTTTTTGATGTCGTTGTAGGATCCAGGAGGCCGGGTGCAATCAGTTGGTCTCGTTCCTGGTGATAGGGCACAGTCAGTTGGTCTGGGGGTCCTGGTGGCAGGGAGCAGTCAGTTGATGTGAGGGCCCCAGAGGCAGGGAATGAATGGTTGGGCTGAGGGATCCTGGAGACTGGACTCAGTCAGTCTGGCCAGGGGTCCTACAGGCCTGGCTGTTGTCTCAAAATGGTGGCAGCCACGTGTAATCAAACCTGCAGGTACTGTAACAGTGAACTTCCAGGCAGCAGCAGGCAGCTGGTTCTCCACTGGCGGTCTGCAGTCAATGGTTTCAGAGGTCTTAGTCCACAGAAGGCCAGCTCCTCAGGACTGGAGGTGTGGCAGAACGTCATGGAGGAAGAGTGTGGCAGAGGGAAGCAGCTCACATGGTGATCAGAAAGCACAGAGAGATGAAATAATTTTCTATAATTCAAGGGTAACATTCAGGATCATCTATCAGTTTCACAGCTTTAATGAAGAGTTAAAACAAGAAGTGTTGACGTATGTTATCACCTAGTTTCTCCACTCTGAAATTATAGTTGTAATTTTGCTTAATCTGATTGTAAAGAAAACAGAATCAGATAAAAGACTTGTGGAGCAGGGAGCCCCTAAGATTCCAAGTTAATGTATCCCCCTTGTCAAAGCACTATGAATATCTCATGGAAGTAGGACATTTTTTTTTCCCCTAGATAAACAGCAATCAATACTAGAGACACGCTTACAGGAAAACAAAATTACTTGCAAAACTTTTTGTGACCTCTGTGTTCAAGTTGTAGTTTTAGTGCCAATTAGCTGCTTCTTTATTTTCAATGTGCTACTAGCATGATTTTTATAAAGTGGACACCAATATAACACAACACAACATTGCTGTTTTCTGTCAGTTGCTAAGTTATAGCTGGGAGAAGGGGTATGTGTCAAATCTAGTGTTCTGAACAGCACTGACTACCCACAGCCAATGTAATATGAGGGGAAGGAGAAGGCATGGCTTGCAAGACCCCAATCCCAACTATGCAGTACAGGAAATTAAACTGAATTCTTCAAGGAAAGGAAATGAAAAGAGTGAAAACAGTAGGGAAATGCATATTTCCTATACCTTTTTTCTCTACTACTTTTCTAATCTGAATCTCAGAGTTTCTTTGAGTTCTGAATAGCTTAAAAATATGTTTTGATGGAAAGCTTGAGACTTATTATTCTTATCATCATAGTGATTTGGGGTCATAATGCAATGGCTGAATTTCCAGATATGCTCTGTTTATAAAATGTAAATATATCTATTTACACACACACACACACACACACACACACCATGAGGTATTGATTTTAGGACCCTCTCTGTATACCACAATAAAAATGACATAGTATTTGAAAGTAACATTTGTATACACTCCCATACACTTTAAATCATTTTTATATTATTTACCTAATACAATGTAAATGATATACAAAGAGTTATTATATTCCATTGGTGAGTAATGACCAGAAAATCTGTACATATTCTGTATAGACACAAATTATTTTGCCACTATTTTTTTAAATTTATTTTTATTGTACAAAAATGGGATATATATTGTTTCTCAGATTGTACATGAAGTAAAGGCATGCAATTTGTGCAATCATACATTCACACAGGGTAAAAGTGTTTGATTCATTCTGTTATTTTTTTCCTTCCCCCATCCCTCCCACCACTCTGTCCCCTCTACACAGTCCCTCCTTCCTCCATTCTTGCCCCCTCCCACCCCCTGCTATGTGTCATCATCCTCTTATCAGCGAGATCATTCGTTCTTTGGTTTTTTGAGATTGGCTTATCTCATTTAGCATGATATTCTCCAATTTCACCCATTTGCCTGCAAATGCCATAATTTTATCATTCTTTATGGCTGAGAAATATACCATTGTATGTATATATACATATCACAGTTTCTTTATCCATTCATCCATTGAACGGCAGCTAGGTTGGTTACACAATCTGGCTATTATGAATTGAGCAGCTATGAACATTAATGTGACTGCATCTCTGTAGTATGTTGATTTTAAGTCCTTTGGCTATAGGCCAAGGAGTGGGATAGCTGGGTTAAATGGTGGTTTCATTCCAAGTTTTCTACAGAATCTCTATACTGCTTTCCAGAGTGGCTGCACTAATTTGCAACCCCACCAGCAATGTATGAGTGTACCTTTTTCTCCACATCCTTGCCAACAACTATTGTTGCTTGTATCCACACAATCACCATTCACATGGTACATGTTTAGGAGCAATAGGAATCAAAAGAGAGCAATTTTTCTTTACATAGGAAATATCGTTCTGTATTGTTAAACATGTCACACTAAGTAATTGATGATGGGTACAGAGGTGGGGTGTAGCCATAGGAGAAGCTTATTTCCTACATAACACGGAGTCTCAGAACAAAATGGAGTCTGTTTAGTCATTTCCCTTAGAGTCTGGCCTACAACATTCTTATGGAGCCAGTTCTGTCAGCCCATCACATTCCCCACTGGTTTTATGTACATAATCAAATCACTGATTCATTAGTTGTGCATAGGTGATTGTAGTGAGTGTGCAATACCATTAACACACAGGATTCTATATCTAATATATTTAGTTGAACAGTTTATCATGTATGGCCCGATTAAAAGTCTCAACATAACTAGAATGAGAGGTCCTGCCATTGTGGTTGTTAGAGTGAAAGCATTAACATTTTAATCTATCAAAGGTCATTTGTCTCCAACTTTCTGGACCCAAACTGGCCCTTATTTTGTGATTTAACCCAATTTGTCGCTGGCTCTTTGCAATACCAAATCAGCGGATATTTGTCACCGCCTGCAGCAACAATTTGCACGGGTCTTATGGGTGGTGGACTGGAAACTGAGCTACTTCTATCTCTGGGCTGCTTCCTTGCTTGCTTGTTTATAGAGGATAGAGGAAATGAGGCCTACTTGCTTTGAGAGGAGAGAGAGAGAGACTTTGCTTATCAGAGAGAAAGAGAGACTTTGCTTAAGAGAGAGACTTTGAGAGAAGGACAGGCTTTACTTAGAGCTTAGAGGAAGAGAGACTTGATACACCTTACTTAAGGTCTGCTGCTTCTTACTGGTGCATCCTGCATCCTGTGAACTAAGGGTGCGTCTACCTAAGGTGCTTTAGTGATGCGTCTCAGTTCTCCACTCTGCAATCTGCCTTCTGCCACTTTCTGCTAGCTACTGTTTCTATCTGCTAGCTGCTGCTTCTTCTTCTTCTTCCTTTCTGCTAATGGCTTCTCTGCGCTTCTTTCTGCTAGCTGCTGCCACTCTTCTTTCTACTAGCTGCTGTGCTCCGCTGTCTTGCTCTGCCTACACTTATATCACCTCCAGGAGGCGGAGAGCATGGCCACGCCTCTTACGCAAAGATTAGCAAGACACTAGATGTCCAAGCAGGCATAATTAGGAGTGCTTGAGAACACATGTGCATACATTGTGTGCGTGGATGATAAATCACCTGAGTGTGCTTATGTCAATTAACCTCCTTGCTGCCGATGTGATCAGGTGCCATTCTGGCGCCGTCAACATGGCACAGCCCCCAACACCAATTTATCTATCTATATTGACTGTCTTTTAAAATTTTTATTATTACCCCTCTAATTTTAGGGACTTTTTACTGCTGTAAGGAAAAAGGGTGATGACAGTTCTTGCTGCTTCGAGCTGAGAGGGGGCAATGTGGGGTGGGGCAAGCAGTAAAAAGTTCCTTTTTAGAAATTGGATCTTTCTAGGGGTAAGATCAAAAAAGAAACAAAATAACGTGTACAAAATAAATAGCATCTGGAACATGTCAATCAATGTCATGAAGCTGATAGAAATTAATAATCTCGTACCAGGAGGTGGAAGAGCTGAGACGTTGTTTACATACAAAGTTTAACAAGGCTGGAGAGGATAAGGCCTTAATTGTAAATCCTAACACTGTCGGAGTGATCAGGAAAGTAAACACAACATTTAGTTAAGTTACTTACTGTCATCTGATTTTTGTAAAATATCTCTTTGTTTAGTAGAGATCCCTTTATTTTTGTTACTTAGGGTTAGAGAATTATGCTAGCAAACATTGATTAAGTCTACCTGTATCAGAGGTTAGGATGATCTGTAGGCCTTAAACTGACTAAAAACTTATAACTCTGGCAGTTTCTCTTGAGTGTTATCAGGCATTTTTGTCTAACAATATTTTTGTCACCTTTAGTTTTACTTATTTTGGGGGAGCTAACACAAGTGTATATCTCCAGTTACATTAAAATAACTATTGTTTAGTTTTTAAAATGTCCAGGAATGACTGTGTTTTAGTTTTAACTGTTTTTGCTAGGTGTTTAAGATCAAGCTGGTCAAATTGAACTTGTTCTTATCTTCTGATAAGAGAGCTGAGTTACCACAGGGGTCACTCTCGGAGACTTGAGAGCAGCTTCGTAGCTCCTTTAGTGCCATTCACTAGGTAGGGTCTCCTTGATAAGGTGGCTTCCTTTGGAAGTATTAGGGATGTCTCCCTTTCCCAAGGACCCTCCTCTGTAGGAGGTACACTGATTGGCTTCTCATCCTCTAGTGGTCACATCAGTCTCCCTGATCGGAAGGTTGTGTAACCCAGAGTTACAAAGCTCCTTAGAGAAGTTCTCTTGTTCCCTGGGTTTAGGCTGACTCTGAGGGCAAGAGCCAAATACTGATTCTTTTGACCCCTTTATTTTGATCTCAATCTTTAGGTTTTGATTTTAAACATCCAGCAAGTCATTTTCACCAGTCATACAATAAGATTACTGGGTTTTAATTTTAATGTCTATGACTCTATGGTTATTTACCAACTTTTATTAAACTGGGGTCTATATTATCTGTCCTATAGGTGATGGCTTATTATCTCAAATTAATTTAGATTATTCTTGAAGCAGTACCTCTGTAAAACATTAATCAGTCAACAGTTACAGAGTTTACAAAGAAAATACAAAATTAACAACAGTAAAAACATATTTAGTTGTGTAATAGTTATCTTAAATTTTGGCTGAGTTATATATTATATCTCCTGTTTGAGATCACAGTAATTTTATAACAAAAAAATCAACCTTTTGAGTATAACTTATGAGCTGAAGTCTGACTTATTTTGTAGCCACTGTAAAATGTAGTAAGGTAGGAAGCAGAGCCTTATCTCAGGTAAGGCAGGACTCTTCATAAATCTTAGGTAAAGCAGTCTAGTTCTGAAGCTGATCTTTATCTTTTTTAAATATCATTTTATAAAGTTTACATATATTGTTTCCTAAGTGTATATGAATGTTAGTTAACACTATGATATTACACCTAAAGTATGAATCAAAGAAAGCTGAGCGAGCTTTTTTTCTTTTTGTGTAGTAAAGTGGCAAAATGTTTTTCCTGTTTCATGATATTAACTTTTAAAGAGATCAGGCTCTCTTTATCTTTTAGAAATACATTTACATTTTTATCCCAGTGCAGAAGGTAACAAGGTTCAGGTCCAGTTACAGAACACTAAATGATATAAATAAATTCCTCAATAAAATTTCTTATTCTGATAAGTTTAAAATTACCATTACAACTTTAGGTTGGAAAAAACCAGCTTCATAAAATATTCTTTGAAACCTTTTAAAGACTTGTATACCTGGAAGATATGAACACATTTAACATATAAAAAGTAATAGAATCATAATTTCATTGATGTCTTTATATTATATATACACATAAATCTTTTAAAATTTACCCTTAATTAATACTTTTTAATCACTTAGTTAGACACTCTTGTTGTTTACTTAGATGTATTACAGCCTTATTTTATCACATACAGACATTTTTACCTAGAGACATTTTTTACTAAATATATTTTTATATCTAAAACCTTATAATGTTTTAATCTGTTGATCTTGTTATTTAAAAAAATTATATTTTGAAACAACCCTTACAAATTTCTGAATTCAGATAAATTACTCCCTTTTAATCCAATGAAATACTTTGTTACTTATAGAACTCTATTTAAATACAGTTGAAACTTTTGGACCCTTTATATAGAATAACTGTTAAGACTTTCAGTAATCATGTTTTTAGTGATAACATAAAGTAAATTTAAACCCTTTTTTTATTTACCAAGTTATAAAAACACCAAAAATGTTTTAAGTTTGTTACCCTATGGTAAGTAACATCCACACAATCACCATTCACATGGTACATTGTTTAGGAGCAATAGGAATCAAAAGAGAGCGATTTTTCTTTACATAGGAATTATCATTCTGTATTGTTAAACATCACACTAAGTAACTGATGATGGGCACAGAGGCAGGGAGTTCCCAGGAGAGAAGCTTATTTTCTACATAACATGGAGTCTCAGAGCAAAATGGAGTCTGTTTAGTCATTTCCCTTAGAGTCTGGCCTGTAACATTCTCATAGAGCCAGTTCAGTCAGCCCATCACAAATACCATGCTGTTTTTGTTACTATTGCTTTGAAGTATAGTCGAAGTTCTGGTATTGCAATACCCCCTGCTTCACTCTTCCTGATAAGGATTTCTTTAGCTGTTCTGGGTTTCTTATTCTTCCAGATGAATTTCATGATTGCTTGCTCTATTTCTGTAAGGTACGTCATTGGGACTTTAATTGGAAATTGCATTGAATCTGTATATCACTTTTGGTAGTATGGCCATTTTGACAATATTAATTCTGCCTATCCAAGAACATGGGAGATCTTTCCATCTTCTAAGGTTTTCTTTAATTTCTTTTTTTAGTGTTCTGTAGTTCTCATTGTAGAGGTCTTTCACCTCTTTTGTTAGATTGATTCCCAAGTATTTTATTTTTTTCAAGGCTATTGTGAATGCGGTAGTTTTCCTAAATTTTCTTTCTGAGGATTCATCACTTGTGAATCAAAATGCATTAGATTTATGAGCATTGATCTTACACCCTTCTACTTTACTGAATTCATTTATGAGTTCTAGAAGTTTTCTAGTGGAATTTCCCAGCTCCTCTAAATATAGAATCATGTCATCAGCAACGAGGTATAGTTTGAGTTCTTCTTTTCCTATCCCTTTAATTTCTTTGGTCTGTCTAATTGCTCTGGCTAGAGTTTCAAGGACAGTGGTGAATAGAAGTGGTGAAAGAGGGCATCCCTGTCTTGTTCCAGTTTTTAGGGGGAATGCTTTCAGTTTTTCACCATTTAGAATGATATTGGCCATGGGCTTAGCATAGATGGCCTTTACAATGTTAAGGAATGTTCCCACTATCCCTATTTTTTCTAGTGTTTTGAGCATGAAGGGGTGCTGTATTTGATCAAATGCTTTTTCTGTATCTATCAAAATAATCATGTGATTCTTGACTGTAATTCTGTTGATATGGTGAATTACATTTATTGATTTCTGGACGTTGAACCAACCTTGCATCCCTGGAATAAAACCCACTTGATCGTTATATTATCTTTTTAATATATTTTTGCATGTGATTTGCTAAAATTTTGTTGAGAATTTCTGTGTCAATGTTCATTAAGGATATTGGTCTGAAAGTTTCTTTCCTTGATGTGTCTCTGTCTGGTTTAGGTATCAGCGTGATATTGGCTTCAAAAAGCTGGAGTATTCATCCTCATATCAGATAACATGAACTTCAAGCCAAAGTTAGTCAGAAGGGATAATGAAGGACATAACAATCATAAATATTTATGCCTCAGTGACTCATCCATATACATCAAACAATTCCTTCTCAATGCCAGAAATCAAATAGATCACAACACAATAATACTAGGTGATTTTAACACACCTCTCTCACCACTGGACAGATCTTCTAAACAAAAATTGAGAAACCAAGGATCTCAATAACATAATCCATAATTTAGACTTAACGGACATATATAGAATATACCATCCAAAAAGAGCGAATACAATTTCTTCTCAGCAGCACATGGATCCTTCTCTAAAATAGACCATATTTTATGCCACAAAGCTACTGTTAGCAAACACAAGAAGATAGAGATACTACCTTGTATTCTATCAGATCATAATGGATTGAAAATTAGAAATAAATGACAGAATAAAAACAGAAACTACTCCAATACCTGGAGATTAAATAATATGCTATTGTATGATGAATGGACAACAGAAGACATCAGGAGGGAAATAAAAAATTCTTAGAGGTAAACTAGAAAAAAGATACATCATATCAAAATCACTGGGACACTATGAAAGCAGTACTTAGAGGAAAATTTATTTCATGGAGCGCATTCAATAAAGGAAGAAAAAATCAACAAATAAACAACCTAACACTACAGCTCAAAGCCCTAGAAAAAGAAGAACAGACCAACACCAAAGGT
This sequence comes from Sciurus vulgaris, assembly GCF_902686455.1. Classification (NCBI taxonomy): domain Eukaryota; kingdom Metazoa; phylum Chordata; class Mammalia; order Rodentia; family Sciuridae; genus Sciurus; species Sciurus vulgaris. The sequence continues at coordinate 107,236,500 of NC_136464.1, read as the reverse complement.
AGTAGAAGATAGGAAATAGTTAAAATCAGAGCCGAAATCAACGAAATTGAAACAAAAGAAACAATCAGAAAAATTGACAAAATAAATAGTTGGTTCTTTGAAAAAGTAAACTAAATTGATAAACCCTTAGCCACACTAACAAAGAGAAAGAAAGAGAAAACTCAAATTACTAAAATTGCCACTATATTTAATCCTGTAGTTGGCTGCACACATGAAGGTGGAACCAACAGACATGTAAAGCTGACACCTATCAATTTAGAGATCAGAATTTTATCCATTCTCCTTTATTTTATGAGGCAGTATTCAGCAATTATCATAGTAATTTTAGACTTTTGCTTCAGAGATGAGTTATCTTCTTATGCATTTGAATGTATCTGGTGGTTTGGGGAAAGCAAGTGTAGATAGTTTTGTCTAGAACTGAACATCTCCTTCAAAGTGGGAAGATTATTATACTATTACACATCCCATGTCAAAAAATATAATTGGTAGTGATTACAGCAAATCTTAGCTTTAATATGTCATTTAAGGAAGTTTTAATGGTGGGTCTTACCTATTTGTAAAATCAAAATTGAATAATAAGCTCACTCTGCCATTGGGCTCTTTCAGAAATTGCTGCCAAGATGGAATTAGTAATTAAAAATGTTTGTTATATGCTATTAAAATACCTGAGAAAGATTAAGAAATGAGTATTATTGAGCAAGGATTACTGTTATATTGCAAAGCAGACCTGGTAAAATCTTGCCAGATAATGGAAGATGTGTAGAAAAAAGACTCCTTTGAATGAGTCCCACTCGCTAGAATCTACCTCAAAAGAACATCGCCTTCACCTAAACTTTGGTTGGACTCAGAAAGTGTGGAGCATCAAGTGCTTTCTTGAAAAGTCTGAGTTGAGCATTTACCTGTCTGAGAATAAATTTATTAGAGAGAGGTAAGTTTGTGAAGCAATTTCAGTTCCATATGTGCATTTGGTCTCAGGAAAAAAAATTATACTAATCATTCCCTAATCCACTTACTATTCATTCTAAATTACCATGTCCTTGGCTACCACATCTGTGGATTCCTGTAGTTTACTGGGTGTTTTGATCCAAGACCTTACGAATGCATTGCTCTAGGTGCCCAACTATAGTCACAGTTGGTGAGAAGTAGCAAGAGATATGGGAATTCTTCATCTGAGTTTTACACATGCACCTCTGTGACCTCACTGAATAACTATATAATCTTACCTTGTCTGGTTGACTAGTATCAACTGCCTCTGTGGACAGAATGACTCCATTGCTTGCATATTAGTCCCTGGGCAGAAATAGTCCAAAGTTCCTATGCAGCAACCATAGTTTTGAAGTCAAAAGAAAGCATAATTATGGAGTTCCAAGTTGCAAAACCCTTTGATTTCAAAACTTTTGGGTCAATAGGTATGAAGTAAGTTGGAAAAGCCAGAAAGTTGTAAGGAAGATAAATTTTGTAGCCAATGAATCTATTCCACGCACAAAATAAGCCAAGCATGATTATCCTGCAGTATCTTTGTGTGCTTAGTCCTTCTGACCTAGCATATAATTTTGTGACCAATTCCATCTCAACAATTTAAAAAAAAATTCATCTTTTAAATTTTTTTATTAATGTGCATTAACTACATATAATAATGGGGTTTAATATACTATTTCCAAGTATGGTTATAGTGTGCAAAAATCAAATTAAAACTGTTCAAATTTCAGTTCCTTAAAAAGCATCATCTCCTCAATCCCTTACTTCTCTGATCCATTGTTCATTTCTTTAAGAAAAATGTGCCACTGTCCAGTTATATGATTGTTTATTGTTCTTACTGATTTTTCTTGATTATAAACTTGTAATTTAGAACTTCATCTTACATGTGTATTTTCTACTGCCTAAAGGATTGCCTGTCACGAATTGCAAAATAAACATCTATTAAAATAATTAATTTTAATCTTCAGTATTGGAAAATATGCATATTGAAATCCATGCATGAACAAGTTGGTAAATAGTTCTTTGCTTTTAAAATGCACATTGACAGTTGAGCAATGTTCAGACACTAATATTTATTAATGAGGTGAAGGAAGATCATATATGAAATCGGGCTTCTTAATCCAATAAATATTTATACATAATCAAAAGTTATGTTTTAAAACATAGAGGGAGGTCACAGTGATTCCCATGTGGATTAAATGCCAAACAATGGGTGATTCATTAAATATGAAGCATATGCTTATTTGCATTCTGAGGCATTAAAGGTGTTTATTTGAATAAATGAATACCATAAGGCATTCTGCAATCATAAGAAAAATTTACTGATGAAAATGATGTTATGGCACATCATATTTTTGAAGAGATAATCTTTGAGGGGGGGATATTGCCATATCCATATATTTTTTGAGAGAGAACAACTGCAACAAGGCAGAAAGAAGGGAAAGTAGGTCATAGTTTTTCATCACATAAATACAACACATTAAGTGAATATAAAATAAAACCTTTGCTCATTACTCAGAAATTCCATTTTTTGCTTAAAAGCGTTTAGCAAGAGAGATTCTACCTATACAAAATTTTGATTTATGCAACACATTTCAATACAGAAGGGCTGTGTAAGCAGCATAGAATTATCTGAATAAGAAGTAAGTACATACTGTCCCTGCACCTGTTCTTCACACAATCACAATAAATGGGAAAGAAAAATTCTAAAGGGATGACCTGAATCAATTTGTAATTTTTTTTCATGGGGTGGTCTTTGTGTGGTATTTCAGAATAGAAGCATACAGCATTCATACTTCCTGCATGCAATGCCTAATGTGCACCACGACACACAAATTGAAAAGCTATTTCATAATAAATAAATTTTCTTAATGCAAGAACATAGTGACTGACCTGTGGCCTCTAGAATTCTGAATGCCTGTTGGAATGTTAGTTCTAATATGCACAGTTGTGCAGCTTTGCCAAGTTACTAATTATCTTTCTGTTTCAGGTTTGTCACTTCCAAAATATGCAGAATGACAATTACCCATGAAAATGTTAACTTTAAAATTAAAAATTATATACATATATATAATACATAACATATATAATCATAGATAGATATAATTACAACACAGATTGGGAAGAAACAGTTGTTGGTGAGGGCATTTGTCACATGCCATGTGCCATGCTTAAAACTACCATTTATTCAGCATTGTATACAGAGCATTGTATGTGGTCCAAGTTTTTTTGCAATGCACTGAGAATATGAAGATAAGCATTCATATTTGGTACTTTCTGAAAACAGTTTTTAATTAATTAGAAAAAGAAATAAAAAGGGAAATACATAAAATAATTGAAAATGGAATTTTAAAAAAAAAAGAAGAAAATGAGAAGTGACTGAGACAGAAAATATTGGGAAATTTCAGGTTAGGCATTTTAATGAACAATGAGGGCAACCATACCCATTGGAGAGCATTTGTCCAGTGTGAAAAGAGCTCCTGCCATTATAAGCTATAGAACTACGTGTAAGGGATGTACCATGATTCTTTTATAATTCCCCCAGGGGGCTTCAGTTTGGGATTCAGGTTTTCCCTATCTTGGATTTGCAGCCAACTTCTGTGTGCAACATCTTCACCCAGTCATTTGAAAATTCTGATGATGAACTCCTAATCTAGAGGTGAAATTACTGGGCCAGAAAAGACTTAGAGATTTGGGAACTAGTTTTTATCTTTCAATCATTGTCAGGTCCCCAAAACTAGTCTGCATTTTTCACTTGCCCTTTGTTAAGCCAAAACTTGACTACTGTGCATATTATTTTGACAATAGAATTGTTCAGGACACTTAGTAATAGTAAATTAATATTTTGTTGAAAAAATCATAAAGCAAGGAAGAAAAGAGAGTAAACTATATATTATATGTATAAAATAAAAAAATATAATTAATAAAACCTCTCCAGTGGAATGTATGAGCCTGTTAGTAGAAGCAACTTATGTTGCAATCTTCAAAACTTCTCTGCTTGTCCTCTTGTCTTCTCTAGTTTTTTCACTCTTCATTCTTAAATTTATCCCTCCAAAGTTCATGTCAGTAACTAGAGATGCCTAAGTACAGATCCCAATCTTACATCCTCAATATTCAATAGAACATTTTCCATTTTTTTTTTTTTTTTTTTGTTACCAGGGCCCAGCCTCCTTTTTTTTTTTATTTCGAGACAGGGTGTTTCTAGGTTGCTTACAGCCTCACTAAGTTGCTGAGGCTGGTTTCAAACCTGAAATCCTCCTGTCTTCACCTCCTGAGCCCCTGGGATTACAAGCGTGTGCCATCACACCCAGTCATTTACCACCCTTCTAGCAGAATGGTGTAGGCTGTCTCTCTCAATCGTAGCCATCCCCTACACCCACCCACCCCCCACACACACACAAACACACCTTTCTTTATTCTGAGTGATGCATAGAAGTTATGGAGCCAGAAGCCAAAATTATGACAAAAGGGATCATCATCATTATGGAGTATAAATAATACTCTGTTCTATTGTTCCACATTTAGGCTTTTAAATAATACATTTTTATAACATGCTGTAGTTGCCAAATTTAAAGCCATGATTTATCCTACCATAATACGATGATGATTCTCCTTAGTAGGTCTTTGCTAGTCATGTACATAATGTACCTGATTCAAGATATAGTTACAAAGTTCATCTCATAGATCCACCTCTGTGTTAGGTCTCATAAGTATCTTCATTTGTATATAAAATTACTTTAAAAAAAAATCACACTTTGGATATAGGTTTCACCTGCTTTTAAATTGCAACTACTTCTGGCATAGGTAGCAACCTTGTCATAACAACTACACTGACGAATTCTCAGTTTGTGAGAAATTATATAGAAACTCCCCAATAAAGTAGACTCCAGCTGGGCTGGCTGTATTTTAAATTTACATAATAGTTACTTATGTATAACATATTTGTAAATATAATTATGTGAACGCTTTCTACGTGCAGACACTAAGATATGAATACTTGATATGGTTGATCTTCAGAGTAATTCTGTAAAATGAATGCCGCTGTTATCACCTTCACATGGATGAGGGCTTGAGGGCACAACTGACTCAAAGTCATATAGAAAGGAAAGTGAGAGCTGCATTAAAATTTAGGTCTGTTTCAGCACTGTGTCTGAGATTTTAAGTAGAAGAGGAAGCACACAAAATAATTCTAGAATCCTGGATATTGCTTTGTAATGGTAGGCCCCACTAGGAAATTATAATAAGGGATAATAGAGAAGTTGAGAACCAGTTTAATTTATCCACTGGTAGCTTTTATGAAAGTATTAAGTGATAGGAAGGTAAGAGAGATAAATGTGATTTACTTTATTGTTCTGCTTAAGCTGGATTTATTAACCTGCTGCCAGCTTAAATTGTGTAACTTTCCTAGTTTATTTTTCACATTTGATAGCAATTATTTTAACACTTTATCTTTTATTCCAGACCATGTTCCCACTGGAACAGATTGTTTAAAGTTAACTGAACTTTCCATACACAAATTTGTTTCTTAATTTTACAAGTATTTATTAGGTGATTACTGTGTTCCAACCACTGTGATAAATAGATGAAGCAGTTACATAAATAAAAGAGCAAATTCTAGAAGTAATAAGATAGTGATAGAGATGTTCACAGGTTGATCCAGGATACTTGAGCAGAAGTTCATTAAACAGCAATGGCATAAAAATGAAGCTAGGAAATCTAAACACTGCCCCGTGGTTATTATTAACCATGAGTACCACTTTAAAAAGAAGTTCTTTATTTTATATAATGAAGGGCTTAAATGTCCCAAACTCTCAAAGTGCATAAGCTAGATAAAATGTTTAATTTCAGGAAACAACTTAAATAGATACATATCAAATTTATTCTAAAATGTATTCTAAAATGTATTTGCAGTGAGATGACAAAACTGTGGTGATAGGATAGTTTTTGAACTTTAGAATTATTTCTAAATATTCATTCTTCACTGTCAATTTCATTGAATTTGGAAAAATAAAGCTTTAGTGAAAACCTATTACTCATGGAATCCCACATTCAGTGTGCAAACAAGTGACAGGCACTGTTTAGCATTGTCATCATGAATTGTTCATGAACCCTGAAATTATAGCAAATTGATTAGATTAAGAAGATTTAAATATCAGAAAGATAATATGAGGGAATGACAAGTAGAGAAAGTTCAGGCCACAACTTAACGTGTGTGCAGTTTATTGCAGTGTGTAATCGAGGGTATCTGTTTTGTAAACAATGGCAACTTTGCTAAAGCAAAATCTAGTCATCTATGTAAAAACAAATTTGACCTGGCAAAAAACAGCACAATGATATTAAAAACAGACAATTTTCTATTATAGGCTAGTTGGATATTTTCTAATATAAAATTTGGCATTTAAATTTCTATTTCTGATATGACCAAATTTCTATTTTCATTAGTATTCTGCAGATTTTATGTTACTGTGTAACTAAACACAGTTTGGTTCTCAATCTGTTTCTAAGAAATTGAAAAAATACAAGTTCTACTGAATCTTTTGACCTAGGAGCACTTGGGCTGTGTGGTTTGGTAATAGAGTGCTTGCCTAGTATGTGGATGACACTGGATTTGGTCCCCAGTACCAGAATGGGGAAAAAAAAAAAAAGAAAGAAAGAAACACTTGTAACGGGTAAAATTTCCTAAAACAGCTTAATCTGGGGTATTTTGTAATGATAGAATTAAGTAGTAAATTTTAATTTGGTACACCCACTGATTTTCATCCCTGTAAGATTGTCACTTCTACTACTCTTATACCACAGAAACAATTAAAACTAATTTTCCAAATAGAGTAATCTATTCTGTTGAATTGCCAACCTGTAAGAAAGAGAACCTTGGTCCTATATCAGCATCTTTATTTAAACTCAATTTGCTATCAATATTTAACATTGATATAAGCTGAAAAAGATGATCTATTGAAGACCTCAAATTGCTGATTTAGTTTTGTTTGCTTTTTTTGTTGTGTTTTTTGCCTGATTGTTTTTTTTGGTTTTCCACCATATTTCCTTTGTACTGGTGAATAAATTTATTGAATTAAAAATCAGAAACAAATTATTTTAAGTATTGTCCTATCCAACTTTAACTACAAAATGAGACCATTATAAGGTGTAACATTGACTTTTTGTTTACTGTGCTACTCATTGTTAACACTGTTGGAATTAGAATCATAAGTGGATGTTTTTGATATAATTAGTAATTGCTTAATATTTTATGCAGCAAAAAATTAGAAAGCTAAAAATTGTAACTTACTATTTCTCATTATGTCTTATTAATTCACTAAATACCTTATGGCCACATTTGTCTAATAAAGTGATTGGGAAATTTTTCTTTAAAGACAAGATAGTAAACAGTTTAGGTTGTGTAACATACTGCCTCTATTGCAACTAATTAAACTTGCTCTTGTAGTATCTATAGGTAATATAGAAAAGACTGGGTGCAACTGTTTTCCAATAAAACTTTATTACAAGAGCAGGTCAGGCAGCGTTTTCTTCACATACAAGAAACCATTTAAGGAACCACATAACCACTTATTCAAGGATATTTGGGGTTAAAAATATCCTTGATTTTGTTGTGTTTGGTTAGTTTATCTTCTAAACAAAAGACATAAAAAGTAAGCAAGTGACTGGTATGCTTATCTATCTTGCTATTTTCATCTTAAGTCAATTTTCCTCTTTTTCAAGCCTGAAGGATAAAAACGAATAGAAAATGGATCATGTAACTCATCATTTGTGAGTCAGAATCTTATTTTTCTCTTAATTTTATTATAGGCCGTAACATGTTGGAAGTAAGGAACTGATGTGGTCGTGTTTATGCTTTAATAGATGGTGTTGGCTGCTTTGAAGAGGTCACCAGTGTAGAAAACAGTGGAAGAACTATAGCAATTGTCCAATTCAAAAGTGGTCAAATTTGGATGTATTGTAGGGAATTTGGATGTATTATAGAGAATTTTCTACTAAGTTTAATGTGGATGAAATAGAAATAAAAGAATCACAGATAACCACTAACTTTGGTTTGACCTACTGGCTATTAGCTCATGATTCCACTTAGGTGAGACATGTGTATGTATGTGTGTGTGTGTGTGTGTGTGTGTGTGTGTAGAGTATAGGGGACTGGGTAAGAGGGGTTTTGTTCAACCAGGTTATATGTAAAATACCTTTCATAAATTCACATGAAAATGTCAACCAGACAACAGGACATACATATGTACAGTTCCAGAGAAAAACCTACACTGTAGATACAGGTTTGAGTCCATGTCTGCCTTGTTTATATTAGAATCAGTGGAACAAAATGAAATCATGTGTAAAGAGTAATTCCACAGTAATGAGGAGGATGTCCGTATCAGAGCCATAGGATATTTCTCAACATTTTAAAACCTGAACAGAGCAATACGAGTCAGTGTGGGTGAGAAAGAAAAGATGGCTCTTGAAGTAGGAAAAAATCCCAAGAAATAGTGGAGCACCAGGAGACATCTCCTCAAAACAGAGAAAATGGAAGTTTACATTAGCTGCAGTTGAGATGTCAAATAAAAGAACACAGATCTAATACCTGGATTTTAACTACACGTTCTGTGAAGTGGTGGAATTGAAAGGCTTATTACAATCAATTGAGGTAACAGTTTGGAAACAATAATTTATATAAAACTGTAACAAGAAGTTTTGCTATGATATGGGAACAGGGAAATGTCGTAGATAAGTAGAGGATTTCAGGGATTGGGGAAATTTTCTGCTTTAAAATATGTGATACTTGTGGTGAAGGATTGAGGAGACATTCATCAATAAATACAAAATTTCAGTTAGGAGGAATAAATTCAAGAGATCTATTGTACATCATGATGATTTAGTACAATAACATGAATAACAATGAATTACATTTTTAAAAATCCAAGAGTATATTTTAAGTGATGTCAACACAAGAAATGAGTATGTGAAGCAACACATATCTTAACTTGATTTAGTCATTCCATATGTATATGTATTTTTACACATCAGGTTGTAAATGACAAATATATAAAATTTTAATTTTTTGATTTAAAAATACATTAATAAAATAAAAGAGACAATGCATGGTTATGATTGCGTCCTTGAGGAAATTATCTACAGAGAGAGAAAGTAATTATTGATGCAATGATCCTGAGAAGAAGGATACAAAAGTCATTAGTTGAGACATAAGGGGATCCAGCTCCCACAAAGACAGTGACTATTGACAAGGACAGGGCCACATCATTCATAGTCTGAGGAGGGAATCCAGTAAGTATGGGTACAGCTGAGAGTAGAAAACTGACGTATTGGAGAAAATATGGCAGAAGTCCCCTCTGCAAATCTGATGTGAAGTCACCAAATTTTGGAGTGGGAAACAGAAAGTTCAAGAAGCTAAAAAATTTCTGAAAAATAGTAGATTTAGAGAGCAACAAATGAGTATGTAAAGAAATTGTGCTAAAACTTCCAGGCAACATTGCGTGGATTTTTGAAATTGGGGACCCAGGTTTTAATTGCGATTCATGAGTGTACCAACACTCAGTTGCTAATTCAAGATGTTCATTAATTTGAAAGTCATGTTTAATTAAGATTTTGATTTCCCAGTTAACAATGACAAAGTAAAAGTTAAGTAAAGATATTAACAAAGTTTAGCAATATTTTATCAACTGAAATTATAACTATTGGAAAAATAATAGGGAAACAACTCTGAATCAGAATAACTTGATTATAAGGTTTACTTTTTATGATTATAAAGAAAAAAACTTTAATTTTATTGCCCCATTTTTATATTTTATTAGTCATGCATTTTATATCCAATAATTTCTCTATGTCTCATAAGTATATAAAACTAGATTTAAAGCTACATTTTATTCTTTTATAAAAATGGATCTATAATTTAGAGTAATGAAGTCAAACAGTCAAGGGTTTGAACTGTATCACCTCATGTTCCTTATTTCCTCTAGTCTCATTTGCTCACTCAATTACTGGTATTTTGAAGAGTAGTAATCTCTCTCTTTTTGCCCTTTTTTCTATAGTGCTGCTTAACCTTTAGTGGAAATATTCTTTTTTATGGGATTTTTCAAATGACTTCCTTGGCACCCCTTATGAGAGATTCTTTCTTATTCAGTAGCTTTTGGAAGGGGCTTCAGGATTATGGTTTCAAAAGCGCCACAGAATGATTCTGGCTTGCACCAAAGTTAAGAACTATGGCACATGTTATTGATGACTGCCATTCTGACTGGTATGAGATGAAATTTTGATATGCACTTCCCTAATTTCTAGTGATGTACAACATCACTATATGTTTTCATGTATTTGTTGGCCATTTGTATTTTTTCTTTTGAGAAGTGTCAGTTTAATGCATTTGCCTACTTATTTATTGGATTATTTAGTTTTTGGTGTTAAGTTTTTTTGAATTCTTTATTTATACTCTGAATATTAATTCTGTCGGAAGAATGGCTAGCAAAGATTTTCTCCCATCCTGTAGGTTCTCTCTTTACATTCCTAATAGTTTCCTTCGCTGTCCAGAAGCTTTTTAATTTGATTACTTTTCATTTATGAACTCTTGGCATTGTTTCCTGAGGTTAAGTGGTTTTGTATTTCAGCTATTCTGAAATAGCTATTACAATATTGTTCACTATAGTCACCAAATTGTCCAGTAGAACACCAGAACATATTTCTCCTATCTAACTGTAACTTTTTATCTCTTGGCCAGTCTCTCCCCATCTTTCCTTCCCCTCTTCTGTCTTAAGCTTCTGGTAACCATTATTCAACTCTCTACTTCTATGGGATCAACTACATTCTTTATGGACTATTTCCTCCAATCCCAGAATCCATACATCTGACTCCTTGTAATCTGTTTAACAACAAAGACTTTGAAAAATATTTGAAACAGGAAATACTCAATGAACATTTGGTGGATAAAAGAATAGACAATTGAGTAAAAGAGAGTCTAAAAAGTTTATTTAGAATACTATTAAACTCTGCTTTTTACTGTATCATGGCCAACATAATTTCAAACATAATTTTAAAGTAATTTCAAATCATCATCAAATGGGAAAAAGTCAGAAGACAAAAATAGAAAGTATTCAATTTCACACCATCAGTTTGCTGGTATGGACTTCTGGAAACCCTGAACCAAGTTTTTGACTTAGAAACTGTGTTTTACAAAATTGACAGCAAGATTATTAAATAAACCAGTAAAATATGATTTCATATTATCATGTTTACTAAGTTGCAGATAGCCAGTTTCTTTGTGAAACCAAAAAAATGTCAAAGCCCTGCTGTTATGTCACAACCGCTGGCGCCAGTTCTCAAGATGTTTAATTTTAAAATGTACCCTCAGTAAACACAAGAAGTTGAGAAACTTGGCAGAAAGTTAAACTGCCTACAGATGCAGACAATCATTTACTAAAAGCCTCTAGTAATGATTCTTTGGGTTCAACATGGCATAGTCCATCTTTGTTATTTTATGGATCTATAGGTTTCACATCTGATATCTTTCACACCTATCTGAAGCTGCACTGAATCTTGTTAAAGGGGAAGATATAAATGTATTTTTCTGCATTTTTCATAATCATAATTGAGATGGTGTATGTAAAAAGAATTTAATTTATTGTAAATATGCTTATTGTTTGAATAGAACACTTAATATAATTATCTTTTATATACTCTACAAAGGAATCTTTCATTTTGTTTGTAATTATCACAGACTATGCTTTCAAGTGTTTGAAAGCAGATAAATTTTGAAAATTGGGAGAATTTATTTATTTACCAGATTGTAATCTTATATAAATTACTTAATGTAGTGTTACCACAAGCATTAGATAATATACATAAAAGGTACCTAACAGATTAACATGGAAGTTAATCATTTATAGAAAGAATTATTATAGTGAGACTTAAGTTGTAGACCAGCACATTATCTTAGTTTATACTTGGTGTCTCCTATCACTGTATGTATAAAAATCTTAGTATTCTATGGACAATGATGGAGTAAATTATGATATGATTCAATACATTATTTTATATTTAAACATGTTATGTGCAAGATAATTCATTTGACTTTCTGTTGGACATAAATATAAAATTAGTAGTATTTAATTAGCAGTACTTAGTATCATAGGGATTACAAACTTTAGTGAATAGATATTGGTTTTGGAAAGTAAATAATATATTAATATAATCTATAATGCAAAGTTAAATATAGAAATACAACTAAGACAAATAAGATAATGGTACATGATTAAGGAGCACATGTACAACCTTCTATTAATCAAATGATCTGTTCCACAGGTAAAGAGCTAGGTGAAATTAGAAATTTGAGTATGACTTTAAAACTACAAACACTCATCTTCACCCTATGATACTCCTAGATTCAATCCAAAACCTTATTAGAAAATCCTTGAAAAATTAGCAATGTTATGGAGGGGAGTAAGTAGTTTAAAATGTAATTGGAGGGAATGCTGATCATAATAAAGTTTAAAATCATACATGAAACATTCTTTTGAGCTAACATAGTTTAAATAAAATCCCATTTACTTAAACAACATGCCATCTAAGCTTTATATTTTCTATTATTTATATACTCAATGAACATTAAAATTATACTTTATCAAAAGTTTTTCTCACATATATTTGTTGTGTAATGGTATAATGATATTTTGATTTTCTTAATTATTATTTCTTAGTTAAATATTTTAAACCACTAATTCTTTGGACTACTGATGTCCAATTATTTGAAGAAAAAAACATGAAATATGCTATATGTCTGGAGATATCACATTAGAATATTTGAGACAATCATCCATCACCTAAAAAGCATGTCACATGATTTTCAGCACACAAACTCCTTCAGGGTTAAACTCAGAAGCTCCTCTCCACCCAATAGCATATGGTACTCTGGTCCTAATTCTTTAACACTTTGTCTCCATATTGATAGACCAAATAAAGTGATGAGGCAATGGGACATTTTAGTGGGTAGTTTATCATTAATAAACACTTCTGTAATTCTCTCACTGCTGAAGTTTGAATCAGGTGAATTTCTAGTTAGATAATATTGTTTTAAGTGTGTATAACAATTTTTGTACTTTTCAGAAATTCTAATAATTGTGAATAGGAAAATAACACATGCTATACATTTGTTGTTAATACCCTATGAAAATAAAGATTCTCAAAAAGGATGGTTTAGAAAGATATTCATTCTGTGTACCTTTTAATATGATATTTGTCAGTTAATCTTATAAAGCTTATTCAAAAAGTATCATTGATATCAGTGTAGTTTATGTGTTTATTTTAAAGCAAATACTATAATTATGCTCCAAATTAATGTTTGTTATTTTAAATTATTTTAAATAACAAACAGTATCAAAAAAACAAGAGATTACTAAAGATATTTGAAAATAATAAAGAATTTTAAAGCACTCACTCTACATGTATAACTTAAACATGTCACCTAAAACTCTGAAATTGTTGTTGGATTCAGTTTATTTGAAATATAAAATAGTGTTTAAGAGTAGTAGACTGTTGATTCAAGAGAAATTATGTTCAGAATTGAACCTATCACCTCCTACCTCTTATTGTAAGCATTTCCTTCAACATCTGTTTGGATTTTCTTATTGGTAAATGCAATATGTACCATCATATGTGATGTTCATGATGATTAAATGTGATTATCTACATGTTCTCTCTGTGTGTATTTCTTTCAAGTGATTTTAACTATCTACCTGCCTATCTCTATTGAGGGTGGGCGGGTAGTTCTGGGGATCTAACTCAGGGACTTTACCCCAGAACTATATTCCCAACACTTTTTAATTTTTTTTTTTAATTTTGAAACAGGATATCACTAAGTTGTTTAGGGCCTCACTAAGTTTCTGAGGCTGACCTCAAACTTGTGATCCTTCTGTCCCAGCCTCTTGAGTTGCTGGGATTACAAATGTACACCACCATGCTCAGTCTACCTGCCTATCTCAAAGGAAAGTTTGAAAAAGGGTTCTAGCCTCCTCCAATATCTGTCCTTTTTCTCATTGCAATGGAAATTCTAGCTTTTTGTTGTGAATACACAACCAAGGTAAAGATGACATTTCCAAAATTCTTTGCAAATATGTATGATCACATGACTGGCTTCTGAATAATAAATATAGATAAGATAATATGCAGTAACTTCTGGAAACCTTTGCAAAACACAGTTAATGCACAATTTTTTCTCCTTCATTATTTAATGTTAACTCCATCCTATTAGCTGAACTATGGATATAATCCAGGATCTCATTCTAATATTTTCAAACTAGGTAATTGAATCTGTAATCAAGCTAAGTGGAAAAATCAAAAACCTGCAATCCTGAGAATTTGTAGAACATAATCAATTAATCCATGAAACTTTAATTTCTGAATTTTATATAGAGAAAAATTTCTACTTTAAAAAGACTCTGTCATATTGAGTGTCTTTTATTACTGATAGACACATTGATATTACAAATCTTAAACTGATGCAAGAATGCTTTTTGTAAAAGAACTAAAGTAATAAAAAATGTCTTAATGAGAACTAAGACAATATCTCCCTTTGTACAACAGAGATGAGTATTAAGTTGAATGAAGTGGAAAGATACTAAAATAGTTTTGGATTTAGGATTATGTTATTGTGATTTATTTTATGACACTGCCCATGTCATTTAGTAAGGATTATTTGCAAAATAATTATTTAAAAACTGAAAAATTATACAATCAAAAATATTTGGACTAGAAGTCACTGAAGTTGCTGAAACATCAAAGTGAACTGAGAATTAAGAAATGTTGTTTCATGGGGTTGTCTGACATCCACAGTCAAGTGAAATCAAGAAAATATTATGGAAATGTTCATATTTTGACATTCTTGATAAATATTTTTGATTTTTTCTAAAAGTCAACAGCTTTCATCTCAAGTTTTCTGTGCATATGCAACCCATCTTGCCAGTATGCATTGAAAATAAAGTGCATTTATTTATTGAAAATAAAGGTTAAAGACTAGAATGAAACACTTCACAATAACCAGTGATACAGGATTGATTTCATATTAATTTTTTATTGCTTTTTAAGACAAGTAACCACACAGATTAATGGCTTTAAACAATGCAAGCTTATTGTCATACAATTCTGGACATAAGGAGCCAAACAGTTCTCGTTGTGTTAAAATCAAGGTGTTGAATGGGCTGCATTTTTTTCTGGATGTTCTAGTAGAGAATTTATCTCCTTGCCTTTCTAGTTTCTATGGGATATATATATATATATATATATATATATATATATATATATATATATTAAAGATGTTGATAGACCTTTATTTCATTCATTTATCTATATGTGGTGCTGAGAATTGAACCCAGTACCTCACACATGCTAGGCAAGTGCTCTGTCACTGAACTTCAACCCCAGCCCTGGGCCACCTATATTACTTTACTGGAGACTCCTTTCTATCTTCAAAGCTGACCATGAGGAATTAAGTTCTTTAATGTGGCACCACACTGTTCTGCCTCTTCAACTTTTAAAGGCTTTTTTAATTTCATTCAATCCACCAAAATCATCTAAGAAAATCTCCCCAGTTCAAGTTCCTCAACTAATCACATTTGTGCAGCCTTATTGCCATGTAAAGTTGCATTTGTTAAGGTTTCTGTTTTTAGGACATAGATAGCTTCAGCAGGGGTAGTTATTCTACTTATCAAAGAAGCTTACTAAAGAGATTCATAAAACATTGCATCATTAGGTCTATATAGGTGTATTCTTTGATTCACTAGGCATATATAACTGTTCACTCAAGGACAATCAAGTTTCAGTTAATTGTATATTTTCACTGTTCATCTTGAGAGCTCTCTTTTTTATCAGGGAAATATAGCTATTTTTGTAAGTTTAACTAAAAAATGACTTTTCTAGAGAGGTGTTAAGCAGTGAGTGGCATCCATAGAGTTAAAGAATTTTCAGTGAAAGTGAGGTCCTTCTCTAGGGAAGAAGATCAATGACAGTCTCTGGAAATCTAAAATTACATTCTCTATCTAAAACATTAGTTACATTTAGTGTCTATTTTTATAGCATTGAATGAACACACAGAGATACATGTACACACACTCTTGAATATATTCATAATTACATATACAGGTATCTATACATATAAGTTTATTTGTGTATATTTATCTCATAGAATACCATTTCAGGACCATCATTTTAATTTATGTGGCTTAGATACTTATTAGAGGAACATTTGGATTTGTTATTATTGGTATAAACTTTTGAGTATATTTTAGGACAAATTTCTCATTTATGACAAGGTTATTAGAATTACGTAATATAAATATTATTAATGAAAAGGAATCAGTTTTTATCATTTATAATACAATCATGACAGGACTGGGGTTGTAGCTCAGTGGCAGAGTGCTTGCCTATCACCTGAGGCACTGGGTTTGAACCTTAACAACTCATAAATATAAACAAAACAAAGGCATTCTGGTCATCTATGACCACAAAAAAATTTTTAAATATAGTCATGACATACAGTTTGAGAGCAGCTTAAGAGTTTTATCAAGTTTCTGTAACAATTTAAAAAAGGAATCAGCTGGAATCAGTCACTATTCTCTTTCTAAGGATTCTAATATTAAAAAATATGATATGACTTCTTAAGTCTATGGGCTCAAACATTCACTTTTGTACGTATTTCACACAGATCATCAGTTTTTTGTCCCTGGATTCACTATTTGATTCTTTGCACTCATCTCTTCACCAAATTTATAAACACTTCTAAATTGTTTGTGTTACAATTCTTACCTTTGATTGTGTTTGTGATTTATTTTGACAGGAAGAGTAAATGGAGTGAATACTTTCCACAGTGTTTATATGTCTTTACATATATTTCAAAATGTCTTTCTTAGTTCAAATAGAAGTTCATCCTGTCCTAAAAATTTTACATATACCCATATGTGACCTTTTGACCTTTTTTGATGAATACTTATGCAAAACTTTCATTAAAATTTTTGTTGTTTAAGCTATACATGACAGTAGAATGTATTTTGACATCTTATACATACAAGGAGAATAACTTGCAAGACTTTAATCAAGAAAACCCACCAGTCTTAGCATTGAAACATTTTTTACATTGCCATTCTCTAACTCACACAGATATTTTCCTAAACAATTCATATACATTGTTAAAAGAAAGAGCTATGTCTAGATATGCATAGATTTGTGGGGTATTTTTTCCTTCCCTTTGCATGAAAAATATCACAAGGACACTTCAAGTGTTAAATAATAATTTTCCTGAATTTTCCATTTCTGTTTTGGAATTTGACATAAGTATTCCATGGTATTAGAATTGTTGAACCATCTTAATTTTTAGTTTCCTTGATATTGATTCAATATATAAAGATTTAGTCATTTAAAAAATATTAATTGTAATTGCTATACAGCATTAATTTTAACTCTTCACACATAATATATAACTATATATAGTCTAATGTAAAGGCCGTACTCTTGTGATTTACATGCATGAATTTCATTTATCATGCTTTTATTTATTAAATGCAAATCATTTGTCACCTACTGAACTACTCATTTTTTAACATATAATCTGAGAAGTTTGAACTCTGTCCAGTATTTTAATTTGAAGAATGTTTATTAAAGTATAGTTTAGGTATAGAGAGAAAGAAAGAAATATCCTTCAAGAAAGAGAAGATACCAGAAAGACAGGGAACAAAAAAGAGAAAGACTGAGAAAGAGAGCAGGAAAGACTTTCTTTTTGCTTAGATAACTTTAACCACTTTAATCATTTTTAAACCCTAGTTATTTTTATAGGAAGCATTAAGCATGTTAGTTTTGTCATTAGTTGCCTTCTTTTCTCATTGCATATTTTTCATGACCAATATGTTTGAAGAGTTATCTGTAGAGCTCTTAGGATGTGGTTTCTCTGGGACACATTGCTTCAAAAGGAAGGAACTGTGTATGTTTGAACACAAAATGAGCAGATGGGAAGTAAAGCAATATGAGAGAAGGGTTATGGGGACATTTTTGCTGTGTTGCAGGTGGGTGTGGATTATGATGTTGTGTGTAAGTTCATTTTGTGTTGCAGCAGCAGAACACCATGCAGAGTAAACACTGAACAACAGAGGTTTATTTTGCTCATAGTTCTGGAAGCTGGTAAGTCCAAAAGTGCAGTGCCATCATCTAGCTAGAACCTTCTGGCTGTTTCATAACAGAACAGAAAAGCAGAAAAATGATACTGGAGACAGAGAGTGAGCAAGTGCCAACTCCTCTAAAATCAGTCTTCACTTCCTTTTTAAATAAAGCAACTAAACTCACCTTGCACCTTCATGACCTCATCTTACTCTAGTTACTTCCCAAATGCTGCCTCTCCAAAGAACAATTAATGTTTGAATTTAGGGATTAAATTACAGCGGATGAACTTTGGGGAACTTACTTCTGTTAATACTAAAAAATCTAAACATAGGTTTCTTGTGACATAGCAGATGTTTCCTTTTTAAAACTTAGGAGGTTGTGTGCTTTCATGTGAAGCCACCAAACATGCAATATAAGGTTTGTTATCAGGAGTGAGATTTTCAATTGTTAATCATTAAATTTTGGAATTGGTTGAATTAAATTACCAAGTATTCTAAAGATCATGTAATACCATGCTGTAAAGTTGCAATTATTGCAAAACACCTGGTTAAATTATCAGTCACTTGTATCTTGGAACCTGAACTGTAAGCCTACATAATCTGGAGCTTTAGATATGTGGTAGAAAATGTTAAGGTTCTAAATTTTATTGACCGTACCTAGGGATCTTCATTTAATTCAAGCAAATGTTAGGGGGTACAATGATTCATACTAACTCACCTGAAGCAATAAAGATCAAGCCATAACTTTGCTGTGAGCGCTCATTACCTTTTACAGGTAGCATTCCAGAAGGACTAACTTACAAAGAATCATGGGATTTACTGAATAGTTAAAAATTTAATAATATGTTTTATCTTGAAAAAGGACTCTATATAGGAACTTCTACCATAAATCTAAATAAGAAATTGGGACTCAAAGTATTTTGAGAGTTAAAGAAAAAATTATCACCTAAAGATATTTCTGAAGTGCTTTGCCTTTTCTCTGAAAAGAGCAATAAATATACATTGTATTTTAAAGTATAAGTCAGTGGGATGTATCTTTGTGTCAGTATTTATAGATGTTTGGATAGCTAGCTTGATTTTAAAGCTACTCAAGACAAAATGGAACCTATCATGTTGTGACCCAGAGAAAGGACAGGGTATAAAGCCTTGTTTTCACATATATGTGTATTTCACACAAACACTTATGTAGAATATATATTTTATATATACACTCATATATACACAAAAATACTTACATATACTTATATACACATATATATATGCAATCTGCACACACACACAAAGGTGATTTCTAATTTGAAATATTAAAATGATAAGAAGTTTATTTTGTTTGTTATTATCACATAAAGTACCCAGAAAATAAAAATATTAGTAGCTATCAAAGGTTTTTAAATGGGTTTTGTTAGTTAATTCCCCAAAAGAGCAATCAGATTGTGACTTTTTAAGTTTTTAGGAAGAAATGATCCTCAGGAATGTACTAGTGGGTACTGAGATCCTTAAACACTTTACTCTGAATTGAAATCCTGCTCTGTATGCCTCTCAGATAGGCAGATAGGTTCATAATATATAATGAGAGATTCTCCAAGAAGAAATACAATGGAAGCAAGTCCCTGTTATTTTCACAGCTTCAGGCACATAAACATAAACTATTTTTCATGACTATCCTAGACCCCATTACAAACTTTAAAAAATGAGGTAAGAATGACTGGTTACTTTAATAACTTTTAAAAGTGTTTGTTAGTTCATTATAGCTATACATTATAGTGTTGTTCATTTTGATATAATCATACGTGCACGATATATAATTTGCTCTATTTCAGTCCCTAGTACTTCTTTTTCTTCCCTACTTCCTCTCACTGTTTCATTTCTTCTACTATATTGGTTTTCTCTCTGCTTATTTATTATTTTTTGTTAGTACTTTATAGATATACATAAAGGTAGAATTCACTGTGGTATATTCATTTATGTACATAGCATAATTTATTCAATTTCTTTTTGCAATTCCTCCTTTTTCTTATCATCTCCTTCCTATAACTTCGTGAGAATGACATGGAGTTACCAAAATGATGATTCTAGTACTATAATAAAAGAAATGGAAAGCACTATTGGCAAAATGACCAAATATCTGCATCCAATACTTTCTTTACCTTGGCCATTTGTTACAAATATGACCCTATTATTAGTTGCAATAAATTCATTGCAACTAATAACATAAAATAACAGAAAATCTAACTAATAATAACTTAGACTATGGAGTGTGTTTTCTTTTATAATTACATAAGAATTCTGAATATTAAAAAGATACTGGCTAATTCTCTATAACCCTGAATGGCAATTTAGCACATATAATACTATCTCTTAGACTATTTAACACTACAAACTCAGCTGATACTGAGACAAATTTAAATATATATTAAATTATTATAATTATTATATTATATTATAATATTATATATATTACATATTTTTATATATAATATCTAAAGTTGGGTTTAAAAATTATAACTAAATGAAGATATTCTGTTATGTATTTTGGGATAAATTTGTGTTCATTAATGCACACCTAATTTTTCAATTTAGCTTACATTTTGTTTTGCTGAATACAACTTGTAGAATGACAATGAGTAAAGAAAATACAAATTTAAGTCTTTCTTCGAGTAATGGCCTTCTTTCAAATAGTTATACTTCTTCTATAACTAATAACAGATGTATTAACAGGATACAGTTTTTAAATTCTTTAGCTTCCTCATTGTTCAATTGATGCAGTAGAGCAATAAAAACTAAAAGAATAAAGGACATTCAGAGAAAAAAGGAAAACTAAGTAAGATGACTGAGGCTCAGTGGTAGAGCAATTGCCTTGCTCAGGCTAATTAACTAAAACTTTCTTTTCTTGAGTAATATACTTTAAAAATTTTTCAATTACTTAATGTGATTTTTCTTTTTTAAAAAATCTTTATAATTTTAATTAACTCTTTTGGGGAATAATTGTAGAGTCATATGCAGTTCTAAATGTTGGAGAAGTATAATTTAAAAAATCTTCTCCCAACTTCATAAAACCTTTCTTGAGTAACACAAAGGTACTCAAGAAAGAAAACTGTTTTAATATTGAATAAACATTCATGAGAATGTGATGTGTGTTCTAAGCAATCAGCTAAGAAACTAAAAAGACAGAATTTCAGCTTTTTTAGATAGCTAAGAAAATACGACCCATTATATACACGATCTCAATAAGTAATCCTCAAGAAAGAGATTTTGATAGCACCATTGTCACACATAGCTCATCCTAAATTCACATGGTAGATGGGGAGAACATCTGTACTAGCAAAACAGCTTCATCCAGAAAAGCAACGAACTTCCTCATCTCTTTATGACAAGAGGTTATCTTTGCAACTTGGAGCAAGGATTTCACTCTAGCTACTTTAGAGGTCAGTCTCCTACACAATAATGTGTGTATTTCTAAATATACTACCAAATAAAATAGGAATTATTTGAGTTTTATCCACAATTTTAATTAGGTGTACTTCTTCCCTTTGTAACAACTCCCTAGAATTGAATAACACTGGCATATCTGATAGACATTTATGGAGCACAAAACAGTATTTGACAAATTATTCTTTAAAAGTCAGCAAAATGTGAAGAGATAGAGTTTAGCAATATAAGTTTGTCAGCCTCTTCTTTTGAAAAATAAGGAAGAAAGATGCAGTCTGTAAAAAATTAAAAGCTAAATAAAAATAATAATAATAAAAAGATAAATACCTCCTACTTTCTTAATAATTTATTTTTAGATAAAATATTTTATATGACATGCTTCAAATAACATTTTTAACTTTATAGGTTTTATTTACATGGGCATTTTGGAAAATTTGAAAATAGCACTCTCAAATTTATTTAACAATTTTTGAATATTACTAAAAAAAAAAACTTACCAAAATCTAAGACTCAATACTGTTAAGGCTATCCATGTCATGTGCTGATGACATCATGCTTACTGAAAACCGCTGCTTCCTAGCCTGGCTGCTCCAAGCGGCTCCGCCTGTGCATCTTGCTCTTAGAGCCTGACCAGCAGGATGAAAGACACGTGCACTTCAGAGGTTCATGAAGCAGCTTCCCGTTTATTCAGATAACACACCCTCAATATATAAGCAGTCTCGTGCATAAGCAATTGTAACCAGATATGTCCATCCAATCCTGTTAAAGGTCAAGCAGTCACTCGCTCAAGCATACATGTAAAGTATATCTGTCCACGCGCTAGGCAGCTGAACTGATTATCATACAGCCAATTGTAAATGTTTCTTGCCTCTCTCCAGGTATAATCAGGACACCGTTTGCTCTCTGCCAGTCGCCATCTTTAGATGCACATGGCATAACCCTGGGCCCCGGGTTTCGCCCGCCACAATGCTTAGTGTGTAGCCAATAAGGGCTTCCCCGAAGGCATTCAATGAGCAGTCAACAGGTGACAGCTTATACATAGACTGGAGAACACAGAGCCATGACCCCTTTACAAAGGTAAGTTAAGAATTATTCACAATAGCCCTGATAAGGAATCAACCTACTTGTCCATCAATGAATGAATGGATAAAGAACATTTAGCATATATACACAAGGGAATATTCTTCAGCCATACATAAGAGGCAAATCTTGTTGTTTGTGACAATATGGGTTAATCTTCAGGACTGAAGCTAAGTAAAGTAACACAGCACGACAATTACTATATGATCATGTATTTGTGGAATCTAAAAAAAGGCAAACTCAGAACAGTGATTGTCAGTGTCTAGAGCTCGGACAAGTGGGAAGATATTGGTCAAAATTCTCATTTTTAAGATAAATAAGTTCTGGGGATCTAATATACAGCATGATGACCATGATCAATGATACTATATTGTTTGCTCAAAATTTTCTGAGAGTGAATTTTAAAATACCTCACCCTCTCACACAATGATAAGTATAGGTGGTAATGAAAATGTTGTTTTGAGGTAATCAGTATACAGTATTTACATATATCAAGTCATCACATGGTACACTTTGAATGTACAACATTTTTGTTTGTCAAATTCACATTTGAAAAAACACAAAATAATTCAGTTGGAAATCAGATCACTGAGAAGTAGAAGTTGCATCAAAAATATGTGTTGGTTAAATGATGTCCACTAGAGAATAACTGGGTAAATGGAAAGAGAATCAGCTCAAGTTCACTCTGTATATGTGCACCTTTCCATCTGGGAAGAAGAGGACAGGCAGCAAAGTCTCTCAAGGAGAAGAATCCCAGCCCCTAACAGTAATTCATCTTGCTGAGTTTTTCCAGTAGTAGAACATCTGACATATTCATGGTTAGGAAACTCAATGTTCAATGACTGAGGTAATTGTAATTTCAGGAAAAAAATATAATTGCTAGATAATACCTGAATTGTAGTAGGTCTTCTAAAGAGTGATTTAAGTAGGAGACTGTAAGTGAAAAAGGTAGTAAACAGAAAAACAGTAAAAAGAACAAAGGAATGCTAGACAAATGAGTGTCTCAACGGCTTTGTTGTTGTTGTTGTTGTTCTTATATTACTGAATCACATTTGTCATAGAAGATGGGAGAAAACTGGAAAAATATGCAAAAGAAAGATATCAAATCATTCATCATTATTCTACCTACTTTAACAATATGTTTCATAAGA
The DNA here is from genome assembly GCF_902686455.1 of Sciurus vulgaris. Lineage (NCBI taxonomy): Eukaryota > Metazoa > Chordata > Mammalia > Rodentia > Sciuridae > Sciurus > Sciurus vulgaris. The sequence continues at coordinate 107,212,718 of NC_136464.1, read as the reverse complement.
ACTTACTTTGCTTTTTAATTTAGAAGAGTGATTTCAAATGAAAGTTGAAGGTGTTTGTATAAAAGACTTCTATCCAAAGCCCCATAAACATGAAAAAGAAAGCTGAATCCAGGCTGGAAAGAGAACAGATGGGGGCATATGAAGTCAGAAATGGAAAAGAAAAGGGACACACATAAGGAAACTATAAACAGGCTAATTCATTAATGATCACTGGTGTATGTGTACTGGGACCACATCTAATGTTCGATTACACATATTTATTATTGGTGATTTGCTTAATTTATCACACTGCTGTGAAAATGTACACCTGAAAAACAGAATAGGATAGTATAATGCCATGAATATTAGTAATGGAGACTGATGGGATAAAATTGTCTTGGCTACAGTAGCCCTTCTCATGGTGATAGGATAAATAACCAAGAGCTGTTTTGAAAAATTTTCCAGAAGATTCCCCTTTCATTGCAACATAATGTGGGAAAAAATACAGTCATTGATATGGCATTTTAAATATTTATTATCTCTGATAAATGTTCTTAAGCATTGAGGATATCATAAGGAATTTAATTTCCAGTTAAATATTTACTTTTTAAAAAACAGTATCAAGCATGTATGTAATCTTCAACAGAGCTGAATTTAATCACTTGTGATTCTGAACTAAATTCATAGGTGTGGTATTTCCACAATCCTGGCAATAGCAAATACCTTAAAATTATTATTATTCACAAGGTAGTTTATGACATTAATTGAAGGCATATTTTATATAAGAATATGATGATGTAGTAAGTATCTGCCATATTTAAATATAAAATTATTTAGTAAAAAATTATATTATGAATGTTTGAAAGTTGAATAACAATATGTTATGGTTCCTCAACTTAAACAATATTTTTATCTTATTTTATTTATTTATTTATTTGTTTATTTATTTATTTATTTATTTATTTATTTATTTTTGGTACCAGATATTGAACCCAAGGGTGCTCAACTTCTGGACCACATCCTCAGTCCTTTTTATTTTTGCATTTTTGAGACCAAGGTCTCACTAAGCCACTTAGGTCATCACTAAATTGCTGAGGCTGGTTTTGAGCTCACAATCCTCCTGGCTCAGCCTCCTGAATCACTGGGATTAGAGGCATGTGTCACTGCACCCCACAAAACAATATTTTTAATAAATTAATCCCAACAATTCAAACTTTCTGAATATACAGACATACAAAGACAATTGTCCTGGAGTTTCCTCATTGTTAATTCAAGTACTAACAGCAGCACTGACTGATTTAACTGTAAATTTTTCCGAAATTTAAGAAAAAAGAAAGAATTAGAAAAAAGAAAGAATACGAAAAGGAGAAATGAACTATTTGGATTTCCTGTGTTTCTTAACTGATGTGAGAAAAATATCGGGAGATGATTGGCATTGACATATTTTTCCATTACATTATTAATTATTTTAAAGTGTCACCTTGGTGCCAAGGAATGATCAAAAACCATGAATAAAATTATTTCTTTATATGCAGTGATCTTCCCCAAATATTACTAGTTGCCTTATAAGTTTATCATGATAGTCTCCATAGTTGAAGTGAAGCTTATGTATGGTCCCAGGTCCAAAAGCCTACTCTTGACATTTCACTTGCCTGTAAATAAGCAAATGAGCATAGAAAAGGGAATTCAACTTGAATTTGGAACATGAAGCAGGTACTATGAGAGCAGCCATGAGACTAATAACCAAATTGACAGTAATAGAGATTCAGATTGGTTGTCTGGTGTTATGAACTCAAATTCTGGACTTTTCAGAAAATATTTTCTATTTCAAATCAGTGTGCTATTTCCTTTCTTAAAATTTCTATGCAATTTGGTATTCTCAATAAACGTTTTTATTTGTCATATGTTTTCTTAAACTATAGGGTATTTTCTCTCATAAATTAATTGTAACCATTCTTGAGAACAAAAATAATCTTTAGTACTTTTTGTCCTTGTGACCCTCAGTTACTCCAAATGATTTCTCAATGGTTTAAATAGGAAAATTAATCAAACAATGAATAAAGGAGATAAAGTAGGAAGTTATTTTTATGGAATAGAATTAAATATCATATTTTTAAATGATGTTTAATATTTTCCTAGGCTACTTTAATACTTGCACTACATCTATCTCTTGTTGATTGAGAAATGATGAATTAATTAAATTAGATTTTTTACATTTGTTATACTTGATACCACACACACTTTTTATTTCCTAAAATTTCATTTATATGAGTGTTGGTTTTCATATTGTACTGTATGTATATATTCATATGTTCAGAAGTAAACTAGAAAGAAGCAACTGGTATACTTAAACTCTTTAATAACAATAAATATCATTATGCCTTTTGCATGTATACATGAAAACAATAATTCTCCTGTCTCTACTGTGACTACTAACATCTATAATTTTTATTTCTCTAGTTTTGAAATTATATGGAAAGTATTAAAACAGATTGCTTTACTATACCAAAATAATATTAAAGGTTCAGTAAAAAAAAATTCTAAAACAGATATCCCACAAAATCATATAATGTAAATATAATTAAACCCAATACATATATATTCATAATTAAGAAAATTAAAAGATAAATGAGTGCATAGTGGCAGAAAGAAAAACAATGGGACAGAAAAATTATATTTTATATGGTCTAGTAGTTCAAAAAGTCTTTTATAACTAAGATCATCAAAATGACAAAGTAACTTCTTAAACTGAACTAATTTAGTGGTCTGGAGGTATAAATACAAGGCTTCTGGAAAATGCAGCAGTTTTCAAACAATTAAAAAAGTCTGTTGCAGAAATAGATGTGTAGTCAAGTGGAGTAGTTGTTTAAATTTATTAAAATGTATTAACATTCAAATAATAATTCACATTTTTTCCATAAGAAACAACCTTTGTTTACATAGATAGCTGCATTTTACTTAACAAAGAATTATTTCAAATAAATAACATGATTATTCATCCTATACCTTAGCTAAATGAGTTTTGATTTAAGATGTATCTTTTGAAGTACAGAGATATTAAAGTAGTATAATTATTTTCTGAAAACTTAAAAAAAATTGCAAATACTTTCTTGAGCTATTGCTCAAGAATTTTTATTACTAAAATTCATAAAAAGTTTCAGACACATATTATTCAATATATATACTGTTTTAAATAAATGACTAATTTAAATGAAGTTTAAGTTTTTATTTCTATCCCTTCCTGCAAAACATAAGACATTGAAACTAATTTACCTGAATTTTATACACTGAAATCAAAGGAAAAATATCCACAATATATTATAATGTAAGAAACCTACATTTCTGCTATAATAGTGAACTCTACATATGAGTAAAGAACAGTGATAAAGAAAATTTTCTTTTTGTGAATGTCAAAGTGCAAAGTAAAACTGCTCTAGAAGACTTCAAGTTGAGAACAGTACTTGGGTGAATTCTGAAACAGTAATACAAAATGTTCATATCAAATTATAAAAAAGTCATATTTTGAAAAATCTGAACAAGTTATCAAAAATTTCCTTTGCCATAAAAGAATTGATGAATGAAAAATACTTCTACATTTATCATTACCATTTTGAGATTTTTCAATTCCAAAGATTTAATAAATGCTGAACATGTAGTGTTTCTCTATAATTGAGGAGACATTAAGATGTGTCCCAGATATTTTCTTATGCCAACGATCACAGATCATGCTAAATGTACTGGGTTATCCAAAAAAAAAGATGTCAATCTTGAAGACAATGTGACTTTTGGCATTTCAAAACATAATAACATTTGTTATCTCATAATATTGAATCAAATACTTATGTCTTAATTGTTTTTCATAGTAATTGGACTTCCTCATAGTAACTGGACTTTCTTATTAAGTGAACCAGAAAGATTTTATTTAACAATAAATCCCTTGACAATAGCCATTCTAATTGGAGTTAGATGAAATCTTAGGGTGGTTTTAATTTGTATTTCTCTAATTACTAGGGATGATGAGCACTTTTTCATATATTTGTTGATCACCTGTATATCTTCTTCTGTGAAGTATCTGCCCATTTCCTTAGCTCATTTATTGATTGGGTTCTTTGTATTTTGAGTGTAAAGTTTTTTAAGTTCTTTATAAACTTTGGAGATGAGTGCTCTGTCTGAAGTATGTGTGGAAAAGATTTTCTCCCACTCTGTAGGCTCTCTTTTCACATTATTGAGTGTTTCCTATGCTGAGAAAAACTTTTTAGTTTGAATCTATCCCATTTATTGATTCTTGCTTTTATTTCTTGTGCTATGGGGGTCTTGTTAAGGAAGGCTGGTCCTAAGCCAACATGATGGAGATTTGGGCCTAATTTTTATTGTATTTGGTAAAGGGTTTCAGGTCTAATTCCTAGATCCTTGATCCATTTTGAGTTGAGTTTTGTACAGGATGAGAGATAAGGGTTTAATTTCATTTTACTGCATATGAATTTCCAGTTTTGCCAGCACTATTTGTTGAACAGGCTTTCATTTCTCCATTGTAAGTTTTTGGGACCTTTGTCTAGTATGAGGTTACTGTACTGATGTGGGTATGTCTCTGTGTCTTCTATCCTGTACCATTGGTCTACCTGTCCATTTTGGTGCCAGTACCATGCCTTTTTTGTTACTATTGCTCGATAGTAGAGTTTAAGGTCTGATATTCTGATACCTCCTGCATCACTCTTCCTGTCCAGGATTGCTTTGTCTGTTCTGGTTCTTTTGTTCTTTCAGATGAATTTCATGATTGCTTTAAGTAATAATAAGTGTTGGGTTGGATGTGGGGAAAAAGGCACTCTCATACATTGCTGATGGAGTTGCATATTGGTGCAGTCACTCTGGAAAGTAGTATGGAGCTTCCTCAAAAAGCTTGGAATGGATTCACCATTTAACCCAGCTATTCCACTCCTCAGTTATACCCAAAGGACTTAAAATCAGCATACTACAGTAATGCAACCACATCAATGTTCATAGCTGCTCAATTCACAATAACTATATTGTGGAACCAACCTAGATGCCCTTCAGTTGACAAATGGATAAAGAAACTGTGGTATACATACACAATGGAATATTACTCAGCCATAAATAAGAATAAAATTATGGCATTTGCTGGTAAATGAATGAAATTGGAAGATATCATGGTAAGTGAAATAGGCCAAGCCCAAAAAACCAAAGGACAAATGTTTTCTCTGTAAGTGCATGACAGTATATAGCAAGTGGGCATGATGGGGGAAAGAGAAGAATGAAGGAACTTTGGAAGGTGTAGAGGAAAATGGGGTGGAAAGGGGTGGAGGACAGAAAGATAGTAGAATGAAACAGACAGTATTACCCTATGTATATGGATGGTGTGAATCTACATTGTGTGCACCCATAGAAATGAAAAGTTGTACCCCATTTGTGTACAATGAATCAAAATGCAGTCTGTAAAAATAAAAAAGATTTTAATTAAAAATAAATAAATAAATAAAAATGGGAAAAAAAAACAATAAACCCCTAGATAGTGAGTGTTGCTTAGGTCAGTTCAAACAATGTTTAAATATGAGAGATGTTTAAGCTATGTCATTTTAGGGCATATACAGATTGAAATTGCACTATGATTCCATTTCTTATCAATTGGATTTGGAAAAATTCTAAGATTCACCAACATATACTAGAGAACCTGACTAATGCAATTTTAAATAGTACTTGTGAATATTTTTTTTTTTATATTTTGAAGACAACTTTTCTAATATTAAAAAAAAAAGTTGATGACAAGTTTAGATTCTTTAACTATGTACCTTTTAGCTCCAGCTAATGAAGCATTACTGATTGTACTATAACCCAGTACCCAATTTGAGATTTAAGACTTGAAATTCCAGTTTGAATTTGCTATGGCTGGTTAGTTTAAAAGTCAAATAAGTTTTAGATTCAACAACTAACCATATTAATGTTAAATGACAACATTTAAGATGCAATAGAATAAAAAGTATTTCTAATATTCCAAAGTGTATGTATGTGTTTTACACAATTTATAAAATTGCTTACTGTTACATCTTTTCTAAGCAAAGATTATTATAACACAAATACAATAATAATCAGTATTTTATGCATTTGGACAAGATTATGCATGTTTCTTCATCAAGGATCTGTGCCCAAAAAGCAGGCACCAATAAAAAAATAGAAGGAGAACAAATTTAGTGAGGGTAACACAAATGAAAATATAAAAATGTAGAGGAGTAAGCAGGAATAGCCTTCCCGAAACATGTACGTCTGGCATCTTTATAAGAAACTGGAAAGAACAATTGGGGAAGATGAACAGTTGAGCCTCAGACTGCAGTACAACTCTCAGAAAGTCTCAGTGTGCTCCACAGACACAGGTGCTAAAGTTTGCCCAAAGAAGAAATAGATATTGGGTACAAAGTGTCAGTCATAGGCTAGGGGTACCTAAGAGAAGCATGTGTACATATAATAGAAAATCCCAAAGGCATTGTAGCTGGAACCTGTTCACTAAATATAGTACTCACAGCTTATTTTCAATTTCTTACTTACCAACCACTTACTAGCATGCTACGTTGGCTGCCCCTGGGTCACTGACTCATTAAAAAATAGGAACAGAAACAAAAAAAAAATTGTTGAAAGGTCACATTTCTCAGAAACTTCTGAAGAGTTTGCTTAAAAAATAAAGAAAATAAAAATTAAAAAGTAAAAAGAAATTATTTTATTTCCTTATAATATTATCACACAAAGCAAGGAGTTTTTGATTTTTGTTTGTCTTTAATTTTAAAAAGCACTTTGAATAGACAAAGGATTCTATGGACATTCAAAATATATTTCTTTTTTGAAATATTATTTACAGAAAAATAATTCCAGAGAGGGATGATGTCCTTATAAGAGGAAGAGAGACTGGTGTGTTCACACCATCATGTAAAGATATTAGGAGAAAAAAGGAAGAGAATACTCTTCAAAAAATGAATTAGCTAACACCTTGATCTGCACTTCCCTGCTTCTAGAAAATGTGAGATAATAAATTTTTGTGATTTTAAATTGCCTTAAAGAGTTGTAAATACCTAAGATAATCAGAGATGTACAAAACTGCTATTAATGCTTTGGATACTTCCCTAGTGCCATGTACATTATATTTTAAGGGTAAGGGTAGCCAAATTAAAATATACATGTCAAATTGAGCATGCAAGCTTAACTAGATATTTTCTTTTTCATGTCTAAAATTAGCTATTTTTAATACAAGGAAAAAGAAAAAAATACCATGCATGTTTAGTGGAAAGGGTAGAGTTAAAATACATGTAAAATGTTAGTTTAAAATTTTTACTTTTAGTGTAATATGTATATATGTATGACAATCAATATGATTGCCATATTCTTGTCCCCCCAAAATTGTATTTATACTATTTATGACATGGTGTAAATGTTATAGGAAAGAATATTAGATATCCTTAAGAGGTGAGCCTACAAAAAGATACTTGCCATTCTTTCTCACTCAAACACTTCATTTGCTAATTTTATTTTTGAATCAGGAAGGACAAGGGAAGCTATTATCTTTTGCAATGCACCTGTGGTCTTAGAATGCAAGTCATGTATGCCTCTATCATGTATGTTGTTAATATGAAATTGATGCTTCCCAATTTAGTAACAAAATGGAGGCAGGGGGAAAAGATGGATACTTCATTAATAGCTATTTCCTGAAACATAGTCCAAGTTTTGTTTTTATTTGTTGGAAGATTAGAAAATAGCATAGGCTACAAAAATAATAGAACCCACATTTTTATCATGCATATTTGATTAGCCACTTTGTTTAAATAACAAAAAAGTACTGCTTAAAGGCAAATTATAGAGCTTAAAGATCACATCAACGGATTGGACTAATTACAGTGTGCTACTGGGAACTCAATATTTCCTAGAATAATAAAAATAAGGACAACAAAATGGAAAACATAAAAAAGATCAAAAGAAAGAGATAAAATCAGTACCCCAAATCATCATCACAAATCTGAATTGTTTTCCCAGAAACATGCAATTTTCATTCAATTATATATCCAAATCTAAACAACCAAAGTCACCATAATAAGAAATGTTTTCTTTTAATGCTAATACATACGGTGGCCAAGTCAAAACTAATTATTCTCATTATATTCTTCACTTACATTAATAAGAATTTCTTTGTCTGCTTTTGTGTTTATTTCTGGAGAATAATTTCAGATATATGAGTTTAATTTGGGTGTTTTTTCAAATGCTTTTAAACAGTGAATTATCTATGAATTAACAATCACTGAAATTAATACTTTGTAGAAGTCTAGTCCAAAATGAGTTATTTTTAATGCAAAAATATTAAATTAAAAAGTATTACATTAATTCCTCAGGAAAATATTTTACCCAAACTTTATTCATATTTCATAGTAAATAGTAAGTAATCCAATTTTCTTGATAATTGCTCCATTGCATATTAATCCCATTATAACTGGCTTCATCAATTAGGGTGCACTTTTCTGAAGTTTCCTGTACCAGCCATGTGTCCTTATTCATCTGATTTACTTTGCCTGGAATTTCTACCAGGCCACTGTTCCTATTTGTATCCCCCATCTCCAAACAGTACTTCATTTTTTCATTTCCTATGTCAACTCCTGTTGGTCCTGCTAGATTTCTTTCAAATCCATTTATTGAAAATATTTCACCATTTTATTACCTATCAAGTACTATTTCTTTTATCCTATCACTGAGTTATATACATTCTTCAATTTTATCATTACTTCACTCTTTTATTTGCTTTTCTTGGAAAATAAGAATTCACTCCAAGCATGCATAGTATTCTATTTCTAGTACTAAGCAAGTTAGTATTCAGAAATCCTAGGGTTTGGCATAATTTAGTCCCTGAGTAGAAGAAATTGAATACTTGAATATTTCATTAAATGGAAACTTCTACATGTCCTCAAAGTGATTATCACATATAACCAATATCAATGGAAGATAGTCATTAAGATGGTATTTTTCTAGAGCATTATTTAAGAATACTATGTCATTGAAGGTGAAAAAATTTTATTTCTATCCACACATAATGGTCAATAACCATCCACAGTGAAAATGTGCCTGGTCATTTTGGGGAATTCTGTCCCAACACAGTGGTTAAATATATCATCACCATATGATCAAAGGCATGTCCATGATCTTGGGCAAGTTTCTCTCAAGTTATTCTCTGAATGATATCTAAATGGAGACAGTAGGAAGTACCTTTTCTTATTTCATAATTAAGCTATCTCTGTGACACAGTTCAAGTAGTCTATAAACCTATAACATTTTAAAGGACTCATTCAGTCACCCTTATACCAATCCAGAATTACATTTGGCTTTAATGTGATAACAAGATAATTTATATTGGACCAGTTCTATGTGGGAAATATCCTGATGTTTCAAAGAATGTCTTTTCCAATATTTTTACTTTGTGAGTCATAAATTAACTAGAGATTATTCAACTCAAGCAGAAACTTTTAAGATATCCAAAATAGCAAAATTCCTTCTACTAAATTTGGATAACAGAGGTAAAATAGATCACCCTAAATATTTCATTATTTATACTAGAAAGGTGACACAGAAATTTAGAATTGATTTTAAAAAGACAGTTTTTTAATAAAGCTTATTTTATGGCGAGATAGAAGTTATAGCAGTATGTTTTTGTTCTAATTATCACTTATCTATATATAGTATTTAACTACAAGAGATGGAACTATAGTATACAAAATTAGTATTGCTCCTTAAATTCAAATAAATAAGATATTTTAATGAAAGTAATGTCTATCATACTATTTCATACTATGTGCCTGGAATTGACATTTTACATGAATTTTTTGTATAAACTGGAGAGAGATACTTTGAAGTCAGTGTGTTTTATTCCCATTTTGTGGTTAAAATTATTTTATAAAGGGTTATATATTATTTTTACTGTCACAAGTAGAAATATGAAATCTTTTTCTTCACTCCATCTTTAATAGAATGATAGAGATAATATGATTTGTTGAACATTTTATAATTCAATGTGTATAAATACTAAAATTTATTTCCTTAAGGAATTTTTTTCTAAAGATCAAAGCATTTTCAACTCTTACTTCTATAGTCTTTCTAACATCTTAGCACTTTTCTACAAGAGGAATATAACATAGGTAACAGCATTTGAATTGGCAGCTGAAATAGTATTGCAACTCTTTACAAAAAGAAAAATTTGAAGAGTATTTTCAGAGACTTGATGTCACTTGTAAGAAAGTTTCTCCTCCCTGTATTAATGCAAGTGCTTTCTGAAGTTTCAAACTAATTTAATTGTTGAATTATAATTCAAAGAGTATGAAATCAGGAGTGAATCACCTTTTCTTACTTCTCAGATATTTTGACATATTTTGGATGACCATTGGGAGTTCATGGGCTCCTCTAGAGATACTATTCTTTATGCATATGCCGACCTTGTAAAAGCTCATGCATTGTTTCAGATTATTCTTACTTAAACCAGGATTAATCAGATAATAAAGTACTTTTCCACTCCATCAGTCATTCTGTATTTGAGTTTTGTTTTATTTTCCTTACAGAATTTTTAATTCTCTGAAATCATTTCATTGTAATATTTTTGTTTGTCATTTATATCTCCCCATAGGAATTCACTCTGCATAAGCATAAAGACCATTCTGTTCTTATTCAACACTGTATGTAGGGACATGGCTTAACTTAACAGGCATTCAGAAATGCAATGTTAGGAAACTGTTACACAGCTAAATGTGTGCAGTGACTGAGACAGGACTATAATGGAAGATCATCAGCTGGCTTTTTAGATAGTTGATCAAGGACAGGAATTTGTATCATGTTGTACCAAGAGTCTGAGGATACTTCAAACCTCCTAAATTAGTCTTAATTATTTTTAATCTCTCTCATTTTGAAATTTGTATTCTAATTATTTCTGTTTGTTTTACTTCCTTTCCACTTTTCTTCATATTTCCTGAGTTCCTTAAAGGACTCAAGGCAACTACTTCTCCATTTTCCAATACTGGCAAGGTTTGACTGTTATGTTCTATCACATGCTTCTAACAAGTACTCTATTATCCATTCATGAAATTGGGTGACAATGTATTTACTTGAGTCTAGACAGAGTTATTACCCAGTTTTGACTTATTGTTGTTTTCTCCAAGGAGTGTCTCAAAGTGCAATTTGATTTGAATGCAGAACAAGTAGCCGATATTAAGCAATCTTTACTTCTAATATGCCTAATGGATACATAAAACTCAACAACTGATTCATTTGAGTGAATGTTTATGGAGAAAGTATGAAACACTTAAAAGACACAATTTTTATGTTAGGCCATGTTTATATGATCTCCAAAGAATCCCACTTCAAAGAGTGAAAGAGATCTTTGTAAATAGAGGCAGGCAAGTCATTTCATTATTGGGCTATTACATCAACACATCAGGATTCCTTCTGAAAGCAGACTGTTGATATCCTTCTGTCTCTTTTCCAGCTGGCTGTTTGGGACATTCTACTGAATTTTTCAGTTTTTCATTACATCAACAATACAGTCTATTTATCATTTCATATTTTAAAAAAAATCTTTCCTCTATTACATTCCTGAATGCCATAAATACAAATTCTCTCAATCATGAATATTTTTGACTTTTCATTCAGGACATTTAAAAACTATCTTTTTTCCATTGTAATGTGATTATACAATTCCTGCAAAATGACATTTTTCTTTTCTTCTGGTAATGAGGATGGAATATTGATAATGTGAAGTTTCAAACAATACTATGTAAATGACCAAAGATACTTACAATTTTGCAAAAGATATGTTATCTATGGAAGAAAGAATTTGATTATTTCATCAGACACAGTTTGAGTATCCATGTTCAAAATGTTTGGGACAAGAAGCACCTAAGATTTCAGATTCTTCTGAAATCTGGAATATTTGTACAGTCATTATGTGGTTGAACATCTGTAACATAAAAATCAGAAAATTGAAATGCTCCAAACTAAACTTTATGAGTGACATGTATATGATCATAAGGAAAACAGCACCTGTCTGAGTCACACTTAATGTTTTATTACAAACTACTAAGCATTAGAAAGAAAACTGATTATGAAAATGACACTTTTAAAATGTTTGTATTATAACATAGGACTCTATAGTAGTGGAATTTTTTGCCTTGTTTATTATTTTATTTTGAAGAATTTTGAATAAGAATTTTGGGATACGAATTGGAAAAGAAGTACTCAAACTATCCCTGTTCGCTGATGACATGATTATATATTTAGAGGAACCTGGAAATTCCACCAGAAAACTCTTAGAACTCATAAGTGAATTCAGTAAAGTAGCAGGTTACAAGATCAATGCCCATAAATCCAACGCATTTTTATACATAAGTGATGAATCTACAGACAGAGAAATTAGGAAAACTACCCCATTCACAATAGCCTCGAAAAAAATAAAATACTTGGGAATCAATCTCACAAAAGAGGTGAAAGACCTCTACAATGAGAACTATACAACACTAAAGAAAGAAATTAAAGAACACCTTAGAAGATGGAAAGATCTTCCATGTTCTTGGATAGGAAGAATTAATATTGTCAAAATGGCCATACTACCTAAAGTGCTATACAAATTCAATGCAATTCCAATTAAAATCCCAATGACGTACCTTACAGAAATAGAGCAAGCAATTATGAAATTCATCTGGAAGAATAAGAAACCCAGAATAGCTAAAGCAATCCTTAGCAGGAAGAGTGAAACAGGGGGTATTGCAATACCAGATCTTCAACTCTACTACAAAGCAATAGTAACAAAAACAGCATGGTACTGGTACCAAAATAGAAAGGTAGATCAATGGTACAGAATAGAGGACACGGACACAAACCCAAATAAATACAATTTTCTCATACTAGACAAAGGGGCCAAAAATATGCAATGGAGAAAAGATAGCCTCTTCAACAAATGGTGCTGGGAGAATTGGAAATCCATATGCAACAGAATGAAACTAAACCCATATCTCTCACCATGCACGAAACTAAACTCAAAATGGATTAAGGACCTCGGAATCAGACCAGAGACCCTGCAGATTATAGAAGAAAAAGTAGGTCCAAATCTTCACCTTGTTGGTCTAGGACCAGACTTCCTTAACAGGACTCCCATAGCACAAGAAATAAAAGCTAGAATCAACCACTGGGATAGATTCAAACTAAAAAGCTTTCTCTCAGCAAAGGAAACTATCAGCAATGCGAAGAAAGAGCCTACAGAGTGGGAGAATATCTTTGCCAATCATACTTCAGATAGAGCACTAATCTGCAGAATCTATAAAGAACTCAAAAAACTCTACTCCAAGAATTCAAATAATCCAGTCGACAAATGGGCTAAGGAAATTAATAGACACTTCACAGAAGAAGATCTACAAGCAATCAACAAATATATGGAAAAATGTTCAACATCTCTAGTAATAAGAGAAATGCAAATCAAAACCACCCTAAGATTCCATCTCACCCCAATTAGAATGGCGATTATCAAGAATACGAGCAACAACAGGTATTGGCGAGGATGTGGGGAGAAAGGTACACTCATACATTGCTGGTGGGGCTGCAAATTAGTACAGCCACTCTGGAAAGCAGTGTGGAGATTCCTTAGAAAACTTGGAATGGACCCTCCATTTGACCCAGCTATCCCACTCCTTGGCCTATACCCAAAGGACTTAAAATCAGCATACTACAGAGATACAGCCACATCAATGTTCATAGCTGCTCAATTCACAATAGCCAGACTGTGGAACCAACTAGATGCCCTTCAATTGATGAGTGGATAAAGAAACTGTGGTATATATATATATACAATGGAATATTACTCAGCCATAAAGAATGATAAAATTATGGCATTTGCAGGCAAATGGATGAAATTGGAGAATATCATGCTAAGTGAGATAAGCCAATCTCAAAAAGCCAAAGGACGAATGATATCGCTAATAAGTGGAGGATGACACATAATGGGGGGGAGGGAAGGGTTAGTGTTAGGGTTAGAGTTAGGGTTAGGGTGGGGGGCAAGTATGGAGGAAGGAAGTACTGTATAGAGGGTAAAGAGGGGTGGGAGGGGTGGGGGGAAGGGAAAAAATAACAGAATGAATCAAACAACATTACTCTATGTAAATTTATGATTACACAAATGGTATGCCTTTACGCCATGTACAAACAGAGAAACAACATGTATCCCATTTGTTTACAATAAAAAAAAATAATGAAAAAAAAAAGAATTTTGGGTATTATAACACATTCTACTGTATTTTTCTCAATGAAACCAAAAGATGATAGATCACCTTCAAATACTACAGGAAGGAAGTATCAAATAAGGGTCAATAAATAGCCTGAATTTTGTATAAGCTATGATTAATTGATTTTTGAATTTCATGGTAAGGTAATGACATTTTTAAGGGAATTACTTTTCCAAAATCAGTTGCCACCTTCATCTTCAACAACTCAGAATCATGCCTACGTCTGCCAATCTCATCATGTCATATTTACCCACTTGTTCTCATGTGTATTTCCTTTGCTGTTTCCTCTTTCTGAAAATAAAATATAGAATTTGACTTCATTTTTTATGATAGTTGTTATTTTTCCAAATATACACACAGTGCTATGCTCTGAGTGGATCTGAAGAATGAGTTCTTACTACTTTTCAATGCTGAATAAGGGAAACACAAGAGATTAATCACTTGTAATGACAAGTTTCCTAGTAGCAGATTTGGCCATTTATGTTTCAAGCTGAATGAAATAAAGCTATTATCTACATAAAATAACTTACAGAGAACTTATATAAGTGGCAATAATATAACATAATGATAATTTGCCAATTCTGCTGTGTGGAATAAAGTTTGACAACATAATTTGGATTTACCTACCTCAATTCTGTTTATATTGCATTAACCCTTCAAACTTCCACCTGGGAGAATATGCATAAAGATGCTTAATAAATATTTCAATGTTAGAAGCAAAGTCAAAACAAATAAATTATATGCCTGGTGGAACTGGAGAAAAAAATGTGCTGAAGTCATAGAGTGGAATCATTTCTAGTACAGGTTGTTTCTAGACACTTAAGGGTAGGATGCTAATTATAGCTTATAGGATTTCAATATATTCTAAAATCTGCCACACAATCCATGTATTTCAAATGCATAAAATAGTACCTTTATGCATTCCAGTATATTATTAATATAAAAGAAGATAAAAAATGAATTCTATATTGATATCTACAAGAGTATTAAACAATTAAATAAATCTTATGTGTATACTTTCCAAAGGATGTTATACTTTTATTAATTTCGTGATCTCGATTCATCTATATTTAGTCCTTTACCATCCAAAATTTTCTACTTTGTGCTTTTCCCACCATGTCACCATCTTAGCTGAGATTGCTGTAACTACGTTGATGCTCTTAACATAGACGATGTGGTTTATATAACGGGCCCACATTTCTCATAGTTCCGAGGTGGGGAAATTCAAGATCAGTTCTTAATGAGGGTTCTGTGTAGTCAACTTTTCATTTGACCAAAACACATGACAAGAACAATTGACAGGAGGAAAAGTTTATTTTAGTTCATGGTAGGGCAATACCATTGCTTTGGGCTTAAGATGGGGCAGAGCATCATTGCAGAAGGATGTGGTGGAGAGCGCTATTTCATTCATGGAAGTCAGGGAGCAAAGAGAAAGTGGAAGGGTCTGAAGGAAGATGAACACTTCCAGGGCACCCTTAGTGAAACAGTCTCTCTGACCACACCCCACCTGCCTAAAGTTACCACCCAGCTGGAAAAATAAATAAATAAAGCAGCATCACTCTCTAGGAGGGGGAAAAGTTAATTAAAATTTTCATTAGGACTAAAAATTGGAGAATCCTTTATGATTTTATGTTAAAACAAATGTTACTGAAAGATAAAGTCAAGTGGGCATACTGTCTTTAAATATTAATCCACTTACTATTTAACTTGAGTTTAAAGCCTATTCTTTATTATCTTTTGGTATTTTTAACTTCAATATTTTTCTCCAAAATTAAAAAAAAGAAAATTTGTCCATCTTGTAATTAAAATATGTTTCTTTTTCTTTGCTGTTCACATATAACCCTTATCACAGACTACTATTTTGCATGTACTATTTATTTATATTATTGTAATTTATTTATTTTTCTTACTAAAATCATTTATGTGTTTTCTAGAAATTTATTAAAATAGTAGGAGAAACCCCACACACATATTTCTGTGTTGGAACAAAATGGCTACCCTTTTTCTGGGGACAGAGACTATTATTTTATGATCCTGCCATGCCATAGTTATTCAACGTGTTTGTCCCATTTAATTTGCATAAAATTATCTACATCCACTTTATCTGTATGTATAGGAATTTTAGATACAAATGTGTAAATAAACATAGGGATTAAAGAGATCTTTTATGTCTACATAAAATGGCATTGTTATTCTCAGAAAATAGATCCAAGTTAGTAGGAATGCTTATTTTTTGAAGGAGTAGGGACAATATTGGGTAGAGATGACCAGTTTCTGTCATACTTGATCCTACTCTTCTATGAAGACCCATCAATAATTCAGTTTCTGGAAATTTTTCTCAGTTTGGCCATGTGATTGGCCAGTAGTTCCAGTACCCACAATTATTATGACTTCCATTTCTTTCTATGTCTCTATTTTCAGTGAAAGACTCAGGAGATGTTAACTATCCACCAGCTAAAGCTATAAGTTTCATTTATTTTGTAGAATGGCTTCTATTGTCAATTCTAAGGAAGTTATACTGCAATTAGCTGTTGATATAATACTGAATATACCTCAGCCTTATAGATAAATATTAATTTTCTTTCTAGAATCATATTCTTTAAAATTTATATGTAAACTCATGAGTCAGCAAATGGCAATAAATGTAGTTTGCATGACAATAGTTACCCAAGAATAAGGAAGGAAATGATTTTGATGCTAGATAAGAAGAAAAGTAAAGTATTAATATAATTTTCAGTAATTTATATGATCTTTTTATTCAATTCTATGAGGGATGTTCCTAATTGTGATTCATAATTTAGTTAAAAAATCTCAGAATACATAGATCACATAGAGTGTATACATGGGATAATATGTAAAGTTTGTTGCCTTTTAGCAAAAAACAATATTCTCAACCTATAAAGTACAGCTATGTTGCACAAATACACATATTTTATTTTAAAATAATACAACAATCAATAGTGATTTTCTTTTCAATAGTATACTTGTCATCTGTTTCAATAAATCTTCTATCAATTACCCATTTTAACTTACTCATTTAGATACTTCTTTAATACCTATTTTATCCTGATGTTCTGTTAGTTGTTGGATATGTAGTAATCAAACATAAATATCCTACCTTCACTGAGCTTGTATTCTTTAATTGAGCAATGATTGTAAATGCATAATTACATGTGTAGTTGCCCTTTCTGAATGTGAATATTACTAATGTGTAAAATGGAGTAGCTAATTAGGAATGGTACTTTAAATTTTAGATATATTGTGAATATTCAATATCATTATAAAATTTATTCTTGAGGTTAAATCCCTCTATTTTGACCAACATATTTCTAAGAAGACAGGATATTTATGGTTGTATTAAATGCTATCTTCTTATTCCAATTTAGAATTTCTTGTCTGCCACTTCTGAGATTGCAACATATTTTCTGATTTATATCATTTTTCAGATAATCTTTGCTCAGACATTGATTATATCCATTGTAACAAATGAGTTTCTAACTATCTTCAAATTGTTTATATATTGGATGATTTATTAATATCTTCATTCTCCTTTTAAAATAATTATGTATCTTTGTGCTTGTGAAGAGCAAGAAATTCATTGACTGATTTACTAAAAATTATTTTTTAAAAATCCTTAAATATAATAAGTTTAAATTCTTGAATTTTTAACCCGAATAAAAAAGGACTAAAATATTTTTAAACAAGTTAATATATGTTATTTTGTTAAGATAGCAAGGAAATATGAATGGAACTGTTTAAAACAGATTACACTATCAAAATTTTTAACATGTGAACATTAAGACTAAAATATAAATAAGATGGACTTTCAATAAAATTTCTGAGTATAACACGTATGTAAGTCTGATTTGAGGTTTGGAAGTTACACTGATAAACATATGCCAGATGAAAATTGGGAAAATATGTTGTGACAAAAGATCCAAATTTAAATCGACTCCATATGAATTTAATAATATTTTAAGGATCTGAATAAATACACTAAGCCCAAGTTTTAGTTAAAAATGAAATGCTACAAACTCAAATAGAGGGATTGTTTTCCCAGTAAAAAATAATGAGAATTTATAACTACATTCAAAATCAAATCATTAGTTGATTAAGCCACACATTCTTTATTACGTTCACATTATACATAATAAATTGAGTTTAATAATTTCTGTGGTGGATGCTGTTGGGAATGTCAAGGACCGTGGAAGATCTTCAATATGAAAGGGGAAATAAAACAAGCTCAAAAACTAATATAAGCACAACATGTAGACAGAACTGTGATTCCCTTGACCTTGGGCATTCATACCATCTCTTTCCTCATCTTTCCACACCTCCATGACACCAATTAGTGAATTGTCCAGTTAGAGAACTCATGAATGCCTGTTTAATTTTTCCTTTTCTGGTCTTACTTTTTTTGTGAGATCTTCCTATAAGCAAAGTGTACAAGCTCTCACTCTCTCCTGATAGATGAGTGAAACTTATGGGGCCAGGGTAGGCCTGTAATTATTCTACTATACACTTGGCAGGAACAGGTACACTATTTTAATTCAGAGTTTGAAATCTGGAGGAGGGAAAGAGGAAAGTTTCTTAGGGAACTAATTTGACATACCAGATTGGGCATGTTGCTGAAAAATCCTATATTATGGTCTCAATCTGTCTTCTACTTCATTATCTCAATTAATATGATTTCAATGACCAGAAAATGCATATGATTAAGGTTCACCCTTAAAGCAGGGATGAATAAAGACAAACAAAGCTTGTCTTCAAATGTTGAAAAACAAATAGTCCATTGTACTTTTTTTTAGTCACATAAAACATAATTCAATTTCCCTTTCTCATATTTCCCTTGCCTGTTTTAGGAACAGTTACATTGCCTTTATTGAATGAGTTGGGCAATAATCTTCATTTTTCTATAAGAATTGTCTTTGAAATATGTTTCTGGAAAAGTTCCTGTAAGAAAAAAAAGTGATGAGTTTCCTGAGAATTAAGTGGAACTTGCTTGAAAAACCATTTGGTTTCAATGTTTTCTTTGGGAAAAAAAAATGTTTTAACAACTGCTTCACCACTTTGATATATTAATTTATTGATTTATAGAAATATTTAGGCTGTTTCTGTTTGAGCCAAATTTAGCAAGTTTATTTTTAAGAAAAGTGTTAATTTCTACTTTATTGGTATTATTTTATAGTGATTTCATGTTTAGAATTTTCTCTTTATGTTTAGGTATCTCCAGATTAACTTTTAAATGTTTCTGTCCCTTTCTGTATGCTAATCACATGCATCTTTCTTTTGTTATAGCTTTCTAAGAACAAATTTATCTATGTTGATCTTTTCTGTTATGTTTTGTTTCCTCAATCCACTGATCTCCTATTTATTTTTATTGTGACCTTCTTTACACATTCTTCAGTTTTATTTTATTACATTTTATGTTTTAAGTTAGACACATAAGTTTTAACTCAATGTGTTTCTCAAATTACTCTTTTAGAAACTACAAATGCTGCTATCATTTCTTCCCAATTCATATACATGTACTTAAGAAAACTGTTTACTCAAATGATCTAAATAAAACTATAGTCAAATGTCTCACATACTGAATTTGTTCAATAACAAGACCAGCTAATATTTGTTCCTTGTCCTAAACAAGGTCTGCCTAAAGAGACAAGTGGTTAAGAAATTAACTCAATATATGGGATAAATGTTAGGGTCTAAATAAGGAAATGATAACAGTAAAGCAGGAAATGTATACAAATATTTCTGGGCTCAAATCAGGAAGTTTATAGGCATCCCAGATAAGTCAACATCTGAATAGGATGTTATCCTAAAAAGATAATGTTTGCCAGATAAGAAAGTTGAGGAAAAAGAAAACCCCTGAGACAACTTATATCATGTATGTGCAATTGAAGAGTAGAAAAGTGACAATATAGGTAATTCGGTGTGAAGACTGAGTTAGGGGTATGTTTTAATCAGCTTTTTCGCTGCTGTGACTGAAAGACCTGGCCAGAACAACTGTAGAGGAGGAAAAGTTTGTTTAAGGGCTCATGATTTCAGAGGTCTTAATCCGTAGAAAGCCTGCTCCATTCCTTGGGTGAGGCAGAACATTGTGGCAGAAGAGTGTGACAGACACAAGTAGCTGAAAGGGTGATGAGAAAGCAGAGAGAGATCCATCCTTTTGCTAAGTGCAAAATATATACCCACAAGTCATGCCTCAATTCCCACCTACTCCAGCCACACCCTACCACTTCAATTACCACTCAGTTAACCCCTATTAGGGATTAATTCACTGATTAGGTTAAGACTCTTACAACCCAATCATTTCTCCTCTGAACCTTCCTGCATTGTCTTACACATGAGCTTTTGGGGGATACCACCTCTAAACCGTAACAGAGTACAACATAAGTCAGACATATTTTTAATTGCTAAATAAAATATCATATATTTATCAGGTGCAACATGGTTTTTGGAATATGTATACATTGTGGAATGGTTAAATTGAGCTAATTAACATAGACAGTATCTCATATACGTATCCTCATAGTGAGAACACTCAGAATCTTCTCTCACATCAATTTTCAAGTACATTGCTACCAACAATGTACTGGAGTAATTTGTGCAATAGATCTGGTGAACTCATTCCTCCTAACTGAAATTTTGTCTCATTGTCTCTCCAACCATCCACCCCCACCTGGCTTCCTGTAACTATCATTCTACTCTTCCCTACTACCCAATGTAAGCAAGAGCACATGGTAGTTTTCTTTCTTTGCCTGACTTATTGATTTAAGATTCTTTCCTCCTGATAAATCTGAATGAATTTGATAAAATTGAACTGAATTTTAAAAGGTTTAAATATAAAGTTGATCCCTTAAATATAGCCCCAAAATAATGGATATATTACTAAAATATTTTAAGAAAGTAATTCATGTATTGATAATTTTTTGTTTCACAAATTTTCAAAGATGTGAAAATGCAGAGTGTGAGGCATTTCAATAATTTAATCTAAATTTGTTGATAAATGTAACTAGACTATAATGGAGGTATGTAAAAGGAAGTACAGGTTTTCAAATATTGTGGACACAGTATTAATGAAACTCAGAAAATGTATATATAAGAAGGATTTCAGGAGAGAGGAAGGAAAGATTGATTTAAGGCCCAAAATAAATTCATGGTAAATGGGTGGTGATGCACATACAATCATAAGAAATTCAGATTTTATTATAAAAATTGTGAAATTAGCTTGAGACTTTGAAATTATGTGTGCTGGGATATTAAATTGATGGTGGATGTCATGAAACTATCAGAGGAGAGAGTTTTATAAAATAAAAACATAAATAAAACACCTAATATGAGCTCACACAACAAATTTGTCATATTTGTTTTGACATATATGATATTAAGGGCTTTTCCAAATATGAATTCACTACATTTGATTTGGAGCCCACCATCCTATGAATTGAGAAAGAAATAGCAATTAAGTTAGAGCACAAACTGAATTTTAAAATGTTACACTTTGATTTAAAAAATACATCAAATGAGCTAGTAAATGAAGTCAAGATCATATTAATCATAATGAATATAATGATGAGCTAAATTTTATAGCTGTACTGCATACCTTGAGGTAAGGCAGTGATTGGGAGCAACTAGTTTGTTTTGAACCAATTTAGGATATGAGTCTGTGGTTATTCAATTTTGCATCTTATTCCACTTCAAAGGTAACTTTTTCAATTCCAAAAATGCTACCATTACCAGTTAGATATTTTTTGAAATATGCCTGAAAATGAAGGATTATTCTCTAAGTTAAGAACTACAAACTTGTGCTTCAAGTCATGTTTGGTGACTATGCAGCATAACTGATATGTCAGTATTTTCCATTTCTGGTAAGGTTTTGGTATTTTACTGAAGACATTAACTCTGAACCTGAGTTCATCTATTTCATGAGCTTTTAATTTCTTTACTTATGCTTGAAAACAATTGCAGCAATTTCCTTAAATGTGTGTTTGTGCGTATATGTGCATGTGTGTGCGCCCACACACACGCCTGCACGTTCAGGGCATTTTGGCATGGTTGGTTCTGGAGATCCAGGCAGACAGATTGAATTTACCTGCAGAGATTTCAAAGGCTATTGAGAAAAAGCTCTGAAGATACAGACAATTTCGATGTTATTCTTTTTAATATATCAGTGGTTGTTTTAGTAATGCCTTTGTTCTTTTCTAAATGGAAAAAAAAATGTTTCTGAACATTTTGGACATTTCTTAGGAAAAATAAATTACATATGTTTTCTTTTAATTGGGTGTTGCATCACTGTGACCAAGAGACCTGACAATAACAATTTAGAGGATGAAAAGTTTATTTTGGTTCCTGGTTTTCCAGGTCTCAGTCCATAGGCGGCTGACTCCATAGCTCTGGGCCTTAGTGGAGACAGAACATCATGGACAAAGGGAGGGATGGAGGAATGCAGCCAAGTACAGGGCAACAGGAAGCAGAGAGGATTCAGTTTAAAAGGGACATAATATACATTCCAAAGGGCATGACTTCAGTGACCTACCTTCTCCAGCCACACCCTATTTACCTTCAGTTATCACCCATTTAATTCATCAATGGATTACCCCATTGAGTAGATTACAGCTCTTATAATCTCATCATTTCACCTCTGAACATTCTTGCATTGTCTCATACGTGAGCTTTTAGAGGATATCGCATGTCTAAACTGTAATATTTTCTGAAAGTTAATTTTCTTTATTAAATACTTTCACATTTGTTTCAATTTTATAAAATATGAAAAATATTTGTATATTAATTTTGCAAGATTAAAACAATAATCAATTTTTAAACGATTCTTTTCAGTCAGATCCTTATTTTTCTTGGTAATTGTATATTGCAGAAAGGCAAATTAAATCCCACAGCTGAGAATGTTAGATTTGCATAGGTTGTGAGAGAATTTGCCCACCATCATTGTAGAAGAAGCAAGTCTATTTGAAGCTTTGACACTATGCTTTTAAATGTCAGTTAGGTTAAAATTATGAATCAATTCAAAATATTTAGGGAGTAACAACCTGGTTTATTTCCAAAGCAATTTGAGGTTTATAATTATTACATCTGATTTAGAAACTTGGAAATATTTAGCCATTACAGCAAGCTAGATAAATCAGTTGGCCTGTTAACAGAGACTTTGGGCAGGAAAATCGGTTTAGAAGTAATTAGTGAAGGTAAGGTAATTTCTTCATAGTGACCTTTGCCATGTCTTTGGTTTATGGAACTGGGATTCACAAATTGGTGATTGAAAAAGGTAAATAAGCAATCAAATACAAAATGATAAAAGTTATACACAGAAAAAAAAAAGAGGCTCTTTCATAGAAAGCTTCTGATATTCTGCAGCCTTTCGGTTGAAAACCAAAACTACTGGAGACAGTTGTCAGAATCTATCTTAGATACTAGCATCAGTTTGTATTTATATTTTATTTTATATTTCCAACTCTGAGCAGAAGCATAGATATTGAAAGCAGAATAATAATAGGAGCAGTACTAGTGACTAAAATATGTTAAATATAAATATAAATGCAATTAGATTTGGGTGTACCTATTCAAGATATTCTGAAACATTTTCTCATATTGGCCTGATGCATGACAGATCTTCATCAAGGCACACAGCAATTAATTCAACATTGTTACACATTGACTGAAGTGGACATTAAACAAATATTAAATCTGCTTGAATGAAGTTGAGTAAATTAGCTTTTTAAAGAAATAATAGATACACTTTAAAAATTTCTTTGGTATAATTTTCAACATGAATACATATAGGCCATATAACATTTTTTTTAAAACTTTGAATATTCTTAAATATGTTTGTTTGCAGAGATTGCCTAGATTTTCCTCAAAAATGAACAATATGTCAAAGAAATTGTATCAATTTAGCATTTTAGTTTTGCCCTTTGTCCAGCATCTTCCTTCTTATTCCAAACCTAATTTTATCTACTATAATACTCCATACTACAAAGTTATAAATAAACATTTTTAAGAAAAAGATTATAGAGAGGGTTTTCCTTATTGAGTGCTTAATTCTTCAATCCAAATATTTTATAATACATGAGAGTAATAAAATACAACATGCCTTTTGTAGTCTTGAGAGGAAAAATAGAGAACTATTATCTACCTTGTTGCACTGTCTGTGGTATCAGAACAATGTCGTAGTAAATAGTCACACCTCAGACATCTCACTGGCTATGATGCTACCCCTGCACAGGGCTAGAGCAATGTCTTTTGCAAAGCATTATCCTACAATTTCTTTTTCTGAAATGCACAGGCTATTTTTTTTATCATGCTAAATCTAAAATACAACCACATTTCTACCAGAAACTAAATTGCTCCATAAAGAACATTTACATTTGAAATTTCCATTAAACTTTTTAAAAGTTGTTGAAATTTAGGAAACTCTGAAGCCTGTAACTAATAGCAAGAGTGGAACCAAAGAGAATCAATATATCAATTATCACCTGATTCAGACATATTTCTAAGGGCCATACTTTTATTATTTCAGGCAGAGGGGGAATCTTTTTTCCACTCTGCTAAGTTAAATAATATATTAGTTCACATTCATAACAAATGTTTTCCTTACTGTGTGGGGGTTATGAAGTAAAATGCCTACTATAACAGTAAGAAGGAATGTAATTTTCAGTTTCCCATTTCACTATGAATTATACCTGTTGGCCTGGAATGATTCTCCAAGGAAAATGGAAGAAAATATGTAAAATAGCCAATGACTTTTCATGGAGGGAAATGATAGTAAAGAGAATGTTATACAATTCACTAATCTGTACTTGAACATTTATGTTATTGCATAGTTTATCATATGATTTTCCTTCCTCCTTTTTAATACTCAGCGGCTTGGGAAAGCATAGCCTCTGTATGGGAATAGATGTTCTTTTACTTCAGTTTGGAAATGGTTCATACTCATCTCCTCAGCTCTTTGTACCCATTCAATCTCACAGAGTTTTAGGGGTGTGGGATAAAGTCCTACAACCCTAACTCTGCAAATGATATCAGAAAGGCTAAAGAGGAAAAACATAGAACACAAGGACAACATCTATAAATGAGTATATTGATCATATTATGTTTTATGTTTTCTTTGTAAAATTAAAATTAATAGATATAAGTATTTACAGTCAGATCACTTTTGGAGAGAGGTAAGAATAAACATAATCATTAGTATTGAAAACAAATGTTACAAACTTCCCATTTGGACAGAAATTAATTTTGTTCAAATTGAGTGCTTGAGATAAGGATATGAGGGTTTTGTACATGTTTTCTTATTATTTCTTTTGTTTTTATAATCACTGTAGGTATCAAAATAAGGGCTCTAACACTGCAATTTTATGCATGCCTTTCAGGTATCTGTGCACCTACAATGATTACAAAAAATCTAAAAATCAGAGATATAGAATGCTAATAAAAATATGTAAGCAATGTCTATACATGTTATTAAATGTATTAAAATCACTATTGTATAATATATATCACATATAATAACACAGTACATATAAAATATTCTATTACAGCATTTGTTGTAAAGTGTTTCTAACAAAGGAACTAAGGAAAACTTAGTGTGATTGCAAAACATATTTTTATCCAATTCAGAATTTTCTTATAATTTTTAAACTACTAGTATTCTACATTGACACCAGGAATTCTGTTTCTTGTTTCAATGTTGGCCTTAGTATTGTGACAATTTTTCTGGACTCAATGTTTCCTAAAATTCTTTTCTCTGCAGGATTTTGGTTAGGGATGATCACGAGAGAGGTTCTTATGGGAGACTTGGACAGCTGACATGATGAAGGAAGTGTTTTGGTAGCATACACATTGCTTTTATGCTGGTGCATCTTGTTATTGTGGGGAAGCAGGTAGGCAAGTTCCCCTAGATACTAATTCAGAATTAAAGACATTTGTTTTAAATCTTTTGTTCTGTTTTGTGGGGACTTAGCTTTTGAGGACACCCATAACACCAAGGGCAGAGCAAAATAACTAACATGAGTTTCAGTCCTTCTTCTTGGGTTCCAGTTTATGTTCATACATTTAGACCTATCTTCCCTTTCAAACTGACTTGTCTGGATACTTGAAATCCTTAACACAGTGTTACGGTTTAGATCTCAAAGTCCCCCAAAGACTCATGTGTTGAGGTTTGGTTTACAGCTGATGATACCGTTGGGAGGTGGTGGAAACTTTAGGAGGTGGGGCTTAGTTGGAGGAGGTGGGTCACATGGGTCATGCTTTTGCAGGGTTTGTCTTGACCATCCTTTCTCTCCCTGTTTCCTGGCCACCATGAGGTGAGCAGCCTCCTGTGTTACATGTTCCTGCAATCATCATATTCAGCCTTACCTAAGGCCTAAAGCAGTAGGACCAGGTGACCATGGACTAAAACTTCTGAAACCATGAACCAAAATAAATTTTTCCTTCTTTTAAGTTGTTCTCTTCACCATTTTGTCAGGGCAATGGAAATCAGACCAACATACATGATATGAGAAGATAACAGGCTTACTATACTATTTAACTAGCTCCAACAATTGTATAGGGTCAACAAAGGCTCACCATAGTAGTCATTCTCCAAGAGGATCTCCAGTGTTATCAGCTTCCTGGTATTTACTACTGTATGTGGTTCCCTCAGATGTGGAACAGGCTTAGTCTACATAACCAAAAGAATATGGAATAAATGACTTCCAATATTAGGTTATAAAATAAAGTTACTACTTTCATTTTGGGCAAGCACATGTTCTTTCTCTTCATTGTATGGCTCCCCACAGGGACAACGAGCTGCTATTTTGTGCTTAGCTCTATGGAGGTTTCATGTGTCAAGAAACTGAAGTTTCTAACAGCCATTACTAAGCAACTGAGTGTTACCAGTTACTACAAGTGAGCTTCAAAGCAAATACTGGAACCTGTGCCTTCAGATAAGGTGGTAGCCCTGCCCCAAAATTCGACTACAAACACAGAAGACAGTCTTTGCCAGAACCACCTAGTTAAGTTAGGTGTTCCTAACTCACAGAAACTTAAAATAAGCATTTGTTGTTTTGAGATGCTAAATTTTAAGGTAATTTGTAATACAACAATAGCAACTAATTAAAGATTATTTATCAAGACCAGTCCCACACTAATGAATTATTAGAAGTAAAACTCTCTGAATTTATCCTATAGAATGCTTGCATTTCATCTTGAGTTATATGTAATTAGATTGTTATGGTGAGGTGACATGACTTCTCTCTGGCCTTGAAATTTTTCTTCCTATTTGTATTATCTTTGCCAAATGTGATCTCTTTATGTGTACAACATCTTTTCCTGTTGCCGACCGCAGCAACAATCCCGTGGGAATTTATCGGAGGTGGACTAGGAATGAACTACTTTTATTATCTTTAGCTGGGCTACTTCCTTGCTTACTTGCTTGTTTATAGAGGAAGAGAGGGTTTGCTTAATTTTAGAAGTGCTACACTTTCAGAGAGGCTACACTTTCAGAGGTCTACTGCTTCTTAAAGGTGGGTCGCGTCTTGGAGGTGTGGGGTGCGGCGTGTGGCGTAGGGCCTGCAGCCTGCACCCTGCATCCTGCGACCTGCATTCTGCGATCTAGAGGTGTGTTCTTAGTTCCGCCGTCTTTGATCTCCTCCCAGGTGAAGAGAATGTCTTATATACCTAAGGCAGCCAATCAGCTTAGGATTAAGTAGCACAATTGGAGCATGCACCACGGTACCAATCAAGAAAGAATGAGGAACATCTGTTGACCACTAGCGCAGAGACATTAACTAATCAGATAAAAGGTCATAAGAGATCACGCAGTGTTAACACTAATTATGCATTATGCACCAGCTCTTGGCCCAAAGCCAGCCGCCATCGTAGAGCTGATTAAACATGTCTCTGCATTTTCCCTCTGTGTATTATGACACTAGATAAAGTATTTTATACAACATAAAGTATTTTAGAGGTCACTTATTGTAAAGTGAGATGAAAACATACCATTTATATAACACAAAAATGGAGCTTATTGCTTTGCTCTTGATAATCACACTGCAAATGATCTCTATTGGTTCCTATAACATTCATACAACCATTCTTTCTGCTTGGAAAAGTGGGAAACTTGACAGCATTTGTTTCTGAGTATAAAATAGTTTTGGTAATTAGAGTTTTATTCTACTCCTTGTTTGCTTTTTCTATTGCTAAACTGAGTTATAAAACATGAAATTCTTGCTTGTAATGTATTACTCTTCCACCTTAAGAGTTCAAGTACTGCACATTCAGCAGCAATGGCAATGGCTTCTTCATCTGTCTTCCTAATCATTATGTTGCACTGGTGGATTCCCATTTTCCAGCTGAGTATCTAGACATTGCACTAATGGGATCAGTGACAGGTTTCTCATTCCAGCAATGCTTGGCAGAAGACGAATTCCTAGCCGCAAACCTATTTAGGTCATTTCTCAATGGTTCTGGAAGTCATTCCTGGAAGTTAAATCTAGAAATTGCTATTTAATACCTGCCAATGCATTTGCCTACTTTCTGGTTAAAACTTTCCCTTCCTAAATCTCCATTTTACTATGTATTACAATGAGCTCAAACTTACTCACCTTCCCTTTCTCTACCTCCTGTTCAACTCACTTATCTCAGCTAAATACATTCCTTGTGTTGCTTATATATAATTCCTGGAGTCCTCCCTGATTCCTCCTTTTGTCTCATTCTCATGTATAACACAACATTAAAATCTATTTGCTCATATCATTCTGGAATTTATTCAGAATTCCACCATTCTACCATCTTTATCCTTACCTCCTAGGTTAATACAAACCTCACCTCTTTCCTTAACCCTTCTTACTGGTTCCCTGATTCTAATCATGCCTTCTTATAGTCATTCCTCCATCGGGTAAATAGAGTGATGTCAAAGTATCGGTTTTGTCTCAAAACCTTACATAAAATAACCACAGAATCAGTCAGACTTAACTCCCTTACCACTTTATCATGCTTTACTTTTCTTCATAACACTTATTACTTTCTAATATAAGAGGTATTTATTTAGCATTGAGCTACAGGCTCTCTAACCAATTTATTTTTCTGCTCCCACTCACTAAAACATAAGCCAAATGAGATAAATAACATTTTCTGTGTATTTATCACTTTATCTCCATCATCTATGACAACAGCTGACACATAATAAGGTTCTCAATAAATATTTGTTGAACAAATGAATTGCAGCCATTCACTAAAATCTGTTGGATCCCCCACCAAGCATGAAGTACATTTGTCTTACATTTCTACCATATATTGACTGATCCAACTTTCTACTCACTCTCCTACTCATTGCTATCTTGTTCACTTGACCTCACTCCATGACTTTGAACAAATGTATAATAGTCACCTTTGAGATTGTAGTTACTTCTCTATAAAACATTCATATACCTCCCTCACTTCTCAGTTTTTAAATATTTTTTGATGGAAGACATCTACTTAATATACTTTTTATCCTTAAGAAGCAATCACAGTAAATATGTTCGAATTTTCAATGCACATTTTAATTGGAAACATATGGAATAGTATATATTATTCCCATCATATGTAAGCATATGGAACTCCTCAGATAGGCTTACAATGGGTGTCTAGGGCAATACTTTCTGCAAAACCGTAGACAATATATCAAATGGATTTTTAGCTTTGTGAAATGCCAGAGGAAGAGCTGAGCCATTTGATAATTGCCAGAACCTTTCTCTGAAAGCTCACCAGGACCATGAGTCATTGTTTAGGTGACAAGATGTCAGGATATGACAAGACATTCCAGTTATATAACACGACAAGGAGCTTAACCCAGTTCTAATGCTGAAAAATACAAGGCAAAGTAAAAATAAAAATGAAATAGGTCTTTCTCAGTTTCTTTGATGAAAAGATATCAAAGGACTTTTTAAAGTACTTCTATTTTCAAAATGCACAAACTCAGAACCAGAGCCAAAGAGTAGGAGCCTTTATAAATGAAGACTCAAATGTTCCTTTAGTAGTTTATACAGCAATCTTAAAACAAGCTTGGCAAAAGAACACAGCTCTGTCAGAGTGCCATATAAACCATGAGGAAACTGTTTTTATTAAAAACAGAAGATTTCTAGTTGAATAAAAATTAAAATGCTTAGTAATATTGAATTTTTATAGATTCACTATTTCTTTGGTTTCATTTAAAACTGTATAACTAGGGGAGAGAAATATTTAATAGAATAGTTTTTCACATTCATAGAAGTATATAGATTCAAAATCATAATACTTTCAAACTATTAACCTTGTGAAATAATATGAATGAAGAGGGATAGGCTTATTAGTGAAATCAACTGGATGATTTGCAAAAATAGATAACAAATTAACTCAAATTGCAAATAGGGAATAATTTCTGGTATCAACATTTGCCTTGTGAATTAGTAGAAATATTCAAAGCATGTTAAGTCATTATTGCATAGTAATTATGAATTGAAAGGTATTTTCTGACCATAAAATAGCCACTTTCATTGTAGTTATCACAATTATCTAAATAAGTGATGGGACTGATAGAGAAGTTTGTGATTAAAGTTGCAGTTCAATTAAGCAATGTTTCTAAACTAAATTATTTTATTTGTAAAACTGACTTGCAATCAGAGAATCATTTAAAAATAAACAACCAGTCAATATTTGTTGTAACAAAATTGAAGGACACTGCTTTTACACACTTATTTTCTAATTTAGTCTCATAACCACATATATGGAACTAATTTATTTAGACATAGGTAACACAAAATTGAGTTTTTCAATTCAAAATGCAGGGAACTAAGGTAATTCGATGACATGTAACTCAAATATATGGTATGAAAGATTATTTTGGCACTTATTCTTGGCATGGATCTATATTCCTGGACAACACAGGTTCTCTGTGTTAGATTAAATTACAGTTACTTTCTGAGTATATTTCTGACATTATTCTTACTTCATAAAACTGAATTCAAGGATCAAGAACTCATGTTCTAGTGAAGGATAGATCTTTCACAGGCTCTTAGACATTTTCACAATTCTGCCCTGCACTTCTCAGTTAATGTATACACTCGTGCACTGAACATGTGAAGTCTAGGAAGAAAAATTCAGCCCATTACAGTCTCTAAAAGCTCAATTAAGAAAAAATATTCATAGATAATTATCTAAAATTTATTTAATCCATCTATTGCTCTAATTCCCTAAAATCTATACTTGGATTCTACCCACTAAACAGAGAACCCCATGTCTATGAAATTTTTCTCTGGAATTTACCTTTGGGGTAATAAAACCCACATAATATTTAGAAGGATATTATTAAAAATGTCAATAAGAAAGTCCTTCCCTCCATTTTATTCTTAGATTTCATTTAAAGAACATCAATGAATCAATATGGTAGTAAATGTAAACTTCTAGACAATATAATGAAGGCATTATCATAGGTAAATAGTAATATAATGACTGAGATTAAATTTTTAAATTTTAAAGTCAATCAGATCCAAGTTTTAGTATAGCTCATTTACTACAAAGCTGAGTGATGTTTGCAAATTGGTCTTAATTTCTGTTTCATCATCTTTACAAGAATATAATAAAACATCACATGTAAATAACTTATCACATTTCATTCTCTGAATAAAAATTCATTAAGTGCTAAAATTATTATCATTATTATTATTATCTTTACTAAAAGTCATTCTTAGTGAATCTATAGAGAAAAAGTTTCTTTGGTTTTAATTAAGAAATGGTTATATCACACGTGAATACTGATTGTTACATGATATTGTCTTATAAGTTTTCTAAGTAGTTTTATTTCTATTATTATTTTTACTGTTAAAATGATAGGTCACTAAACTTCTTGAAAATATTTTCATACTTATGGTTCTTCTTTACTCTTTTTTGGATTTTTTCACTTTATATTTATTTTAATTAAATGTAGCCTATTTCTACTTGATAAAGCTCCTGTATCATGAACGATCATGAAGAAAATTAGAATCCATGCTATGTATCAGGTAAAAAGTGCTCAGTGTAGTACTTGGGACTTTAAAAGACTGTTGAAAAGAGCAGGAGTGTAGTGAGGTGAGCTTCTACTGAGGGCAATTGATTTGACACTGATGATCACAAAATGAATCAATGCAGTATGTTTCTTCAGAGCTAGTTTGTATGCTTTTGAAGTTGTCAATATTCTCTAAGAAGTTGCTATCAACTTCTTAGATAGTGTTGGCAAAGCAAGTAGTTCTTAGGAAACTGGGGGACACACTGTTCATTTCTGCATACACTTAAAGCTGCAATTGCCTCTCAAGAACAATGAATTCTGTTTCACTTTTTAATAAGAAATTCCATGTGAGTACCTATTATTAGCAAAGTCTAATTAGAGACAACATATAGGGAAGAAGATTCCAGGAAAGTCTTAAAAAGAAGTACTGGTGTACACTGACAACAGATAAGGAAATGCATCACCTTCAAAACTGTTGTATCCATTCATTCATTTGAAAATAACCTAGAGTATTTAGTATGTGCTTGGCAAATACTCTGAATATGCCTTCTCTGATGTATGGAGTTTTGAGGAAGACTATAATTGCCCTAGATGTCTTAATCATTTTGGATGCTATGAATGAGAAGTTCAGAGTTTTGGATAAGAAGTTCACAGACGTGAATATCCTAGATAAAACAGTGGAGTTGAGCTTTTCTGATCATGGTGTTATTATACTAAGAACTGAGGGATAAGGAGCTGAAACACCATTTACTCTTTTTTCTGAAAGTTTGCATCCTTTATTTCATCATTTTCACAAAAATCCTTTGAAGTAGTTATAAGTATCTTCATCTGACAGATAAGGATATTTGCCTTAAGTCGTATAAGAGTAAAAAAGCAGAATGAGCATATGATTGAAAATTTTAGTGTCTTGGTGTTCCATGCTTTCCACCATTCTATACAGACTCTGATGTCATTTAGAGTTATATTAATGAATGCATGTACTTTAAAAACAATATGTAGACAATTCAATTTTTTATTAAAAGTGTGCTAGGTATAAATCATAAACACAAAAACAAAACATTGATTTATTTTAAATGCAAATGCAGAAATATTTATGTAGAATATAGCAGAGTATAACTTTATGGTTTTATATAAAAATGGAGAAAAAACAAAGAAATGAAAATAGAAGAGAAAGAAAATGAGACAGAGGTGTGACAGGAAGGAAGGGAGGGAAAATGGGAGGAAAAATAACTTTTTCTGTTTTCTCAATACATTCAATAAAGGTGATCAATGACTACCATCAACTGTTTTTATGCTAAGAGTTGGTGATTGAAATCTAAATGATCCATGATAGATGCTTGCAAAGCCTAAGAAGGGATGTAGACCAGTAGTCAACGATAGCAGGTGTTTCGTGCATGAATGTACTGATGCCACGTGATCACATTGTCTCCAGGTTCTTCCCATCTCCCTTCTTTTTCTGGTATGTACCATTTTATCCCCCGGTCAGTTAGTTACCATGTTTTGAAGCTTTCTATTGGCCTTTCAGTACCTTTCACTTCCATGCTAGAGCTAGTCCAATCAGAATCTTTATTATCCTCAACCCATTCAGAACTCATTAAATGCTCTGGTTAAGTATTAAAAGATAAAATAAATGAGGAATGTGTTGTGGATAAATAACAGTAGGTTTTAAAGCATTCAACCTTCTTTGCTTACATATATCACAATAGTGGTAAACTATCAAGCAATGCAACTGAAGAATAGTATTTATGCACCTGGAAAATTGTAGCACAGAAGTTCAATTTCCATCCCACTTGATCTCCATCAAAAAATTATTGACCCATGTCAGGCAGACACTATGAATTCTATAACTTTAATTTTAATTTTCTAATATACTAGTGTCTAGAAGCTTAATTTCTGGAAGTACTTAGCACTGCAAACATTATAAGTAAAAATAGATTATTAAAATACAAATTCCTTGTGTTAGATAGCTTTGGGAGTGATAATAGGAAAGCACTGTAAAAATCAAGAAATTTGATAAATATAAGGTCAAATATTTAAGAATCTATTATACTGAAACAAGCTAAATAGAGAATAAGAATTATTAGCACTCAGGGTCCAACCAAAACTAACAAACAAAAGCCCAAAAAACAGAGCCCCACCCAGATATTTTTAATGGAGGGAATTTACTGGAAGAATACAATCACAGCAGTGGCAAAGATAGTGAGAAGTAGAAATTTGCAACAGTGTAAGGAGCTGCACCCACAGGACTACAGATTCAGAGAGGAGTGGCTGTTACCAGAACTCAGAAGCTAAACTGCCTGGTGGATTCTGGAGTTCAGTAGGCTTCTCGGAGAGGAAATGCAGTTGCTGCCAGAAAAATGGGGAGGGAGATAGTGCCTTGGCTTCCCTTCACCTCTGTCCTCCAGCGTCCTGCCAGAGCCTCCCCATAGTGGAATTTAACTGAAAGCTAGTTCACAAGGGAACCAGGAAATACAGTTTCCAAAGGTCAGGCCTCCAAACACAGAATTGAGTGGGGGGAAGGTTAAGATCTCAGAGCAAAAGCAACTGTCAAATACTCACTTTTAAAAAGGTTATTAGTTTCTTCTCATTTACCGAAGTCTTTGATGGCAATAAATTGCTCTTTTTGTTAATGATATTATAAATAGAGGTAATACTTGGTTTTTAATTGTGTACTTTTTTAAAGGAAAAAAATCTGTCAGGTCGATGAATTTATTTGCTATTAATGACCACATACTCAAATGATACTGGATAGCAGTCCACACTTTTCACCTGCTTAACACTGAGAAATCTTCAGTTGAATTTAGAATAAATGGACTGATAAAACCTTTATCTACTAAGACATACATGACACCTACCTGCTCTTATGAAATATCGTATCTTTTTACTTTCCCATCTGTTGCTGGATGCCTCTCTCTCAAACATTATGAACTACTACATCATCGGTATTGAAACCTGCTGATCATTCTACCTGGTTTACTCTCTCCCCATACATGTTGTGGTTGGCTTAGCACTGACTCCACGCCTGCAGAGTAGGGTCTACATTCCACCCCAGCAGTATTCTCATCATTTTTTCATCAGAGAAAATCTTTTTTCTAAATAACACACACCAATCCCTGATATTTTCTTCTTTAGTTATTTGTTTTGTCTATTTCTGCAAGACTTGACAGTGTCCCCCAAAGACTATCTATATTACTGTCTGGTTTATCAATTCCTAGTACCTAGAAAATACTTGGCACTTAAGGACATTCTGTATGCATTTATTAAATTAATAGGTAAGTGAATGAATTAATATCCTGTTGCTAGACTTTAAGCCCCTACTTTATTTCTCATATCTGATTCAAAATTTTCTTGCAACTTTAACAAACTTGTTGCCTCCCCTAAGAAAAAATAAGTTTTAAATTGATTCTATAGCTCCCAGACACGATCCAAACACATTTAACTTGTTCTCCTAGTTATTCTTCCTATAGTCCATTAATCAGCTCTTCCTTTCTCCTTTTCTTCTGAAATGGGCATGATCAACAGATTCTCCATATCTGTTCCACATTTTTCAAAAAAGTTTCTATGGATATTTGTTGTAAAATTGGTAATTTAAGTTCAGGAAGAAAAAAAAATCTGTAAACCTTATAAAAGTGTCTTAAACTTAGTAAGCTTTTCAAAACCATTTTTCTCCAAAATAGGGGTATTTAGGTGTTTGTTCAACAATCTATAAATTGGTGCTTGGTCTTCCCTTTGGACATTCATATAGTTCTGTTAAATTTACTTGGCAAGGAATTTCAGATAAAGAATGTTAAAGGAAAAACTTTAGACAAATTAAATTCACCAGGGTTTATTTGAGAAAAGAGTGATTTACAAATGGGCCAACACTCAGAACTAAAAATGGTTCAGAGAACTTCAACTCAGCAGTATGAGCAAAAAGCTTCTTAGGCCTAACAGTGAAACAAAGTAGAGAAATCACATGGGTGGCTACAGCTTACTATCTGCTTTACTTGAGCATGGTGTGGTGTGGTGTTTACCTTATGTGAGTATGGGCATGGTTTGATCAATAGGTTGCCTGTGATTGGTTGAAGTTTCACTCTTTGTAATTGGCTGAAAATAATCTATTTGTTACAATATACTCCTAAATTAGGCTATTGTTTGTCTAAGTTAGGTTGCAACTTATTACATAGGAATTCAAAGTATGGCTACAGATTCAGGTTTGACCTTCTGATTGTTTAATAAAAAGAATGAATGTTAGGATAAAAGCATAGCAAAATTAGAAACTTGACTTCTTTCCCCTAACATTGAGTATCCATTAACCAATGCTGTAGTATGTTTTTCTTTTTTAGTTTTTATGTAAACACAGTAGTTTCATGATAGTTTAAGTTGATAAAAGATTTTCTGTTCACAAAGATAAAATGAGAAAATAAACATAGAATCATTGTGCTCCTAAGGAATATAAATCTATGAAAAATCAATTAACTGAATATCTTTACAGTTGATCACTGGGTGCTCAGTTTGCATACTAAAAATATAAAATGAATGCTAAGCCTATTATTTTTTGATATATACCTTAAACTTCTACTTATTAGAGAAATATATCTCATGTGTATTGAGTAACTATAGCTGGTTGTTTTCCTGCCTCTTTCCACTGTCTAGTCCCTAATGCTGTATTTGGGTCTCAATTGTCTTCCATTTTCATCTCTCTGAAACTTTCATTCTACTATCTTCATAATAACCTTGGCTCAGTTCCCATTCTTCTCTCAGTTCTGGCTTGTGTCTTGCTTGCCTCCTGGCTCTACGCCCTGTTCCCACCATCTCGCCCTTTCCAACTTCAGCTTCTTTAGTAATCCTCACTACACCCCATCCCACCTCTTGTTCCAAATTTACATTCTCTTCTGGCAGATATCCATACTTTCCTGCCCAATCCCAACAGTCTCATACATAGTGCCATTGAAATATCAGAAATTAATCTCTAATTCTTTCAACTCCACATAGATTAAATTTTCCAAATTATTTTTATTACTGGAACAATTCTTAGTATCACTTTAAATTCCAATGTACAGTTCATTGGACCACACACCCCATAACCTCAGACACTAAGTTCTAAATTTTCTCCTTCTTCTCATACTATTTCCCTCCAAAAAGCTCCATTATTTTGCTGGCCTAGAAAATTTTAATTACATTCATCATCACACTCTGAATCTTCTCTGTTATAATGCCTTTCCACAATCATAAATCAAAACTGACTACTTCCCAGCATATCTAGTCCAAATAGTAGCTTGTTTCTTTTTATTTCCAAGTCTCCAAATCCTAATGATATATTACCTTTTCCTACAAATTCCATTCTTCTTCCCATAGGCATTCTCTGGCACCTGGTAACTTCTTTCCTGTTATTCACATAATTTTATCATTTGCATGCTCCAATAAAAATGTCACTCATATACTTTCTTTGACTTTACAGAAAGGTTATGATTTTCTTCTCTTGCTCACTCTCTTCTGTGGCTTTCACTCATATCCTCTGACTCAGAGGGCTCAATTCCATACAGATCATTAAATTATCACTCACTCTAATGCTTATCAGCCACCAAACTTAAAAAAAATTATGTGATTCTTGAAGGAAAAAATAAAACATAACTCTTTGTGTTAGGGAGTTCTTCTTGATATGCAGAGTTCTCTAAAGTGTGGCAAATTTAGGCATCTATCTTGCCTGGGTAGGATGACCTGGAATGGAATTTCTTCAATAAAGAATAAGAATAGAAGTTCATGGATTAGACAAAGGCGAATGAAAGGAAGGGAGGAGGGATAGAAATAGGAAAGACAATAGAACAAATCAGGCATAACTGTCTTTTGTTTATCCATGAAAACACCACCAGTGACACTTCACATTACATACAACCACAAGAATGGGCTCCTAATTAGAATAAGTTAGACTCCATGTATGTACAATATGTCAAAATAAACTCTACTGTCATGTATGTCTACAAAGAACAAAAACAACAAAAAAGAATAAAATGGAAGATTCTCCTTGAGGACAGACCCTCCTTGAGGCAGAGGCATGTCTGGTCCTACATGGGTCACTGAATGTACTGTGCCATGTGGTACAGCAATGGGATAGACACATAGATCCCTGCCCTCTTCTGTAGAGCAACACTAAATTGATGACTTCTATTGCATTTCCAGAAGGCCCCAGTGGGTCTTGCCCTCAGTTTCCTACAGCAGTAACTTTCCCATTGAAGCATACTATCTTGATTCTCCTCCCCTCTCTCATTTTTCCACTCCTTTCCTATAGCTTCTTGATTTCAACATAAACCATGTACACTCAAATGCTTGTCACAGGGTGTGTTTTGAACTCCAAGAGTAAGACTGCTTCCTGTTGTCATCCCCATTATGCTGAGGCATAATTCTACACTGTCATTCAAGCCACTATGGAAAAGTTGGGTTAAAGTCTGAAAAAAATATCAGGTGAAGTTGGAGAGTCATAATTGCACTAGTAAGTAAATAAAAATGAAAAATTTAAAAATTATTTTCTCTTAGAGTTGTAATCCTATGTTACATCTATATACGTTTATCACTCTAAATTGCTTAAACGCATTAATAATCCCATTTATAGCGACATTTGCATTCAGTAATCTTTTTTGTAAACAATTGTAAGTCCAGTTTTCTTATATTTCAATGAAGATTTAGTGCATATATGAATCTCATTAGTATTTATTTTTCTCAATAAATGATAATTGAGCACCTAATATGTCCCAGTCAACATTTTGAGGGCTTTATACATATCATATATTTGATCCTGAGAACAACACTTTGAAATGGATATTATAATTATTCAAATTTCACAGCTATAATGAGGCAAAATAATGAATGATATGCAAAGGATGACAGCAAAGGGCAGAACCAGGTATCAACTCCCCCATCAGCCCCCGTCCATAATTCATATACACAACCATGTGCTGCATCAGTTATAAATTTTCAAATAAAATATGATTTAAGTTATACAAAATAAAAGTCATCTCCATAAAGTGATTTTAAAAGACATGGTAAGTTCACAACAAGTAAGATTTCTTAGTGGTCAGGTATTTCTCATCAGTGTTTGCAGCATATCTGGTACTTACATCCTTAAATTCGTATTCATAAGTAATTTCATCTCTCTCTCTCTCTCTCTCTCTCTCTCTCTCTATATATATATATATATATATATATATATACACATATATATATGTATGTATTTTAATTTCTTTCTTATTACTAATGATTTTTGGGTTTACAGGGAAGTATCACATTGACACAGTATAGCAATTATCTTTAAAATCTTGACAACTCTGTAGCACCCTCGTCTAGACTTGTATCACATTATCTATCACCTGAATCTCATTCATTTTCAGCCCATCCCTTCCTGTAGTATCCACCCCTATTA
The DNA here is from genome assembly GCF_902686455.1 of Sciurus vulgaris. NCBI lineage: Eukaryota > Metazoa > Chordata > Mammalia > Rodentia > Sciuridae > Sciurus > Sciurus vulgaris. The sequence goes on along the minus strand of NC_136464.1, from coordinate 107,173,057 downwards.
AGTTACTTGCCAGAAAAGTGTTGACTACTTCCATTCCTGCAGTGAAAGTCACACAGTAATAATTTTATACAAATCAATGATTCTTCTTAAAGGTTAATTCATCAGCAGATAATAAAAATGAAAAGACAGCAAAACGTCAATAATAAAAACTCTCTAATATTGAAACCCCTCTAATAGTCTATAATAAAGCCCTCTAACATTCTATGATAATGAGAAAGGAAAACTATCCATACAATTAAATTTAGACATAGGTAGACAAATGGATAGATATATTGAGATAACCTACCATGGGTCAAATAGTATGCTTTGCATTTATAGATGTTATTTTATTCTGTTTTAATATCATCTCTTTGAGTTGGGCAGTACTACTTCCATCTCAAAGACAGTAAAATTGAAAACTGTGAGTATCTGCCTCCTTCCATCGTACTGCATGGGAACAGACTAACTCATAGAAAACCTATGCATATAATGTATATATAACTCAAATAGTTAACTCAATCTACACAATCACCTATGGAAAAGCAGTCTTACAAAAGCAAATAGTTTACTTATTTTCTCTCACTTTCATTCTAGTGATTTTCTAAAATTATATTTCATCTCTGTTATTTCAAATAGAAACAAAAATTCAATATGCATCATCCAATTAAAGATTTATAAAATAATTCTGATTAATTAATATTTAATAGATGTTAAAGAAAATGACAAAAGTAAAAGGGACCCATTAAATTATATTACCCATAAGAAATGAATTCTACTTAACAAGCAATAGAATTTTATTGTAACTGAATAAGATGAATTCTTAATGCTTATACTAATTTTAAACTCATTTTTGCAATATAAAATATTTTCAAAAGGTCTGGATATTTTTATTATTTCTTTTCTATAAGTCCATAATGTTATAGAGTGAATATACTTGAAAAACAACACATCCAGCCGTGTAAAGTCCACCCAAAGTTGAATTGGAATTCAGTATAACTGCTAAGTTATACAGGACAACATCTAATCACATATAAAATAAGTAAAAAGGTAGTGTAGGGAGGAAAGTTATGTAAGGAGAAAAGCATCAAGTGTCACAACTATAGGATGACTACATGTAGATTTGTACTAAATGACAAAGCTGTCAGAGTGAAACAGGGAAATAGCACAAGCAGGCAGTCTAGTGGCTTTGCTGACTAAAAGAAAAACAGGCTGGGTGTAATTCTGTTAGTTCAGTAGTAAAGCAGGTGCTTGGCTGCACAGTGGGCATGCACACACACACAAAAATGAACAAAAGAAAGGAAAAGCAAAGGCAAATATCATAGTCAAGTCAACTATTTTCATGTGATCTGAAACACATATAGTGCTGAGTCATGTTTTGCTGAGATTTTGAAGCCATGGGGCATATTCCTTCTCAGGTTCTTCACTGAACAGCTTCCTAGATGTTGATGTGGCAACAGACAGATGACTTATGAGAGTTTGCACACAGAATATAGGCAGGTGATTCTATAGCCTACCTAGATGACTCAAAAACTGATTTGAATGAATGCAAATTAAAAGATTTAATTTTATATTATAGAAGGCTTCTATATATATCAAATTATAAAATATACATTGCATTAAAATAAACACAAATATATAAAGTGAAAATGTAACAGAGAAAAACTTAAATAAACCATCTACCTTCACTTGCTCTCGGCTGAATTTAAAAAACACTAATTTTGGAGAGCACTCAGCTAAATCATATATTATTAATTTCCCACTAACTTTGCTACAGATGTTTAATAGATGTTAAAGAAAATGACCTTGTTTGAAGCCACCTAACGGGTTAGAACTGCTCTCTGGCAAGTCACTCTTTGTTCTCTTCCCTATTTTATATGTTAATCTGCATGTTAGCTATTCCTGGAGAGGGGAGAAAAAGAAAGAAAGAAGACAGAAACTTTCTAATCAGTAATTTCTCTTCAGATTTGCAGAGCCCAGACAGTTGGCGACTTTCAGATAACAGCAGCATGTGTGTCAGAAAATCAAGCCACCATGAAATTTATGACCACCTGGATGCCCTGCCCACATGCCCAAGACTAAACCCTCTACCCCCAGCAAATCCCACAGAAGTTTTGCTTCTGTGACATATAGGTAAGATTTTTTTTTTCTTTTAAGCACAAAAGTCTCTATATGTGCTAGTGTACTTATCACTGTTGTGACAAGAACCTGAGATAATCAACTTATAAGGAGAAAAGTTCTTTGGCTCATGGTTTCAGAGGTTTGTGTCTATGATCATTCAGACCCAGGTGCTTTTAGGCTTATGGTGAGGTAGCACATTATGGCAGAACTTGTGGTGGATAAAAGTTGTTTATTTCATGGAGACCAGAAAGGCAAAGGAGAGAGCTCCGTTATATAACAAAGCCCTCTCTTGAAACCCAACAGGCTACAAATTGTAAATGGATTAATGCACTGATGAGGTCAAAGCCCTGGAAATTTTAAATAAGGTCACACCAGTTTTACAAACTTACTCCTTATTTTGTGTTATTTCTAAAATGTTCTCATATCTTCTATTATTCATTCTCAATAGTATTTCAGGACCTAGGTCAGTGCCATCACTGGTTGGTTGTAGTCGCAGAGAGAGCTGATGGGTGAGTCAGGCCACTTGCATGGCAGAGGTAGAAGATGGGCACCCAACCCGCCTGACTTGAGGAGCTGGGCGACACGTAGCCAATCCGCTCAACCACCAGGCCAAATACAGAAGCCACCACTAAACAACCCCGGCCGACCACCACACGGAGGTTTGTCGCCATCACGGAGTTAGCCCGAGGCTACTTTATAGGCTGGTGCAGGCATTATGAATTACTCCTGAGGGCATGGCCATCATCATTGGAAGGGCAACTCCCTTCCTGAGACACATACAGGAGGCTAGAGGACCTTTGACGAGATCCAGGAGCCAAGAAGAGGAGGTATTGAGAGACTCGGGACCAACTCAGAGTCATCAGGGAATATACCCCACCTGAAGGCCACCACCCCTAGAAGGCCAGCTTCCTAGTGGAGCACCACATTATCAAGTTCCTCCAAGACTTCAGGCTACTGAAGGCTAAGAGGCAATTTATTGGAAATGTACAGAGACAATATAAGCCAATAGAGGAAATCTCCAATATCCCAGAGTTTCATTACTAGAGGGGTAGATACCTGAACAATATGAGAAAATAACGGAAGAAAATGTCCCAAACAATCCTAAATGGCATAGCAATAATATCCAATGACAGCATGGCAGAAGAAATGTCAGAAAGGGAGTTCAGAATGCACATAATCAAAGTGATCAGGGGAGCAAAAGAAGAGATGAAAGAGCAAATGAAGGCATTGAAGGATGAGATGAAAGGGCAAATGCATGCATTGAATGATTGTACCAATCGACAGTTAAAGAGCAAATACAGGAAGCAAAAGATCATTTCAATAAAGAGTTAAAGATATATAAAAAAAGAAATTCTTGAAATGAAGAAACAATAAACCAAATTAAAAACTCCATAGAAATCATAACCAATAGGATAGAACACCTGGAAGACAGAACCTCAGACATTGAAGACAAAATATTTAATCTTGAAAACAAAGTTGACCAAACAGTGAAGATGGTGAAATATCATGAACAGAATCTACAAGAACTATGGGATATCATGAAAAGACCAAATTTAAGAATTATTGGGATTGAGGAAGGCTTAGAGAAACAAACCAAAGGAATGAACAATCTATTCAATGAAATAATATCAGAAAATTTCCCAAATCTGAAGAATGAAATGGAAAATCAAGTACAAGAGACTTATAATACTCCAAATACACAAAATTACAATAGACCCACACCAAGGCACATTATAATGAAAATAGCTAACATACAAAATAAAGACAGAATTTTAAAGGCCGCGAGAGAAAAGATCAAATTACATTCAGGGGGAAACCAATAAGGATATCAGTAGATTTTTCAATCCAGACCCTAAAAGCTAGAAGGGCCTGGAAAAACACTTACCAAGCTCTGAAAGAAAATGGATACCAACCAAGAATCTTATACCCAGCAAAACTCACCTTCAGATTTGAAAATGAAATAAAATCCTTCCATGATAAACAAAAGCTAAAAGAATTTATATAAAGAAAGCTGGCACTACAGAACACTCTCAGCAAAATATTCCATGAGGAAGAGATGAAAAACAATGATGTAAATCAGCAAAGGGAGGAACTACCAAAAGGAACAACCAAATAAAGGAGAAATCAAGTCAAAAAAAAAAAAACAATGAGCCAAATGACTGGGAATACAAATCATATCTCAATAATAACCCTGAATGTCAATGGCCTGAAACCTGAACTCACCATCAAAAGACATAGACTGGCAGATTGGATTAAAATTTAAAAAATCCAACAATATGCTGCCTGCAAGAGACTCATCTCATAGAGATTCCCACAGACTAAAGGTGAAGGGATGGGGAAAAACATACCATGCACATGGACAGAGCAAAAAAGCCGGAGTATCCATCCTCATATCAGATAATGTGCACTTCAAGCCAAAGTTAGTCAGAAGGGATAATGAAGGACATTTCATACTGCTTAAGGGAAGCATAGATCAGCAAGACATAACAGTCATAAATATCTATGCCCCAAACAGTGGCTCATCCATATATGTCAAACAAATCCATCTCAATGCCAGAAATCAAATAGACCACAACACAATAATACTAGGTGATTTTAACACTCCTCTCTCACCACTGGACAGATCCTCCAAACAAAAATTGAAAAAGAAATCATAGATCTCAAAAACACAATCAATAATTCAGATTTAACGGACATTTGTAGAATACACGATCCAACAAACAGTGAATACACTTTCTTCTCAGCAGCACATGGATCCTTCTCTAAAATAGACCATATTTTATGCCACAAAGCTACTGTTAGCAAATACAAGAAGACAGGGATACTACCTTGTATTCTATCAGATCATAATGGATTGAAATTAGAAATAAATGACAGAGTAAAAAACAAACTACTCCAACACCTGGAGATTAAATAATACATCGTTGTATGATGAATGGATAACAGAAGATATCAGGAAGGAAATTAAAAAATTCTTAGAGGTAAATGAGAACAAAGACACATCATATCAAAATCTCTGGGACACTATGAAAGCAGTACTTAGAGGAATATTATTTCATGGAGCGCATTCAATAAAAGAAGAAAAATCAACAAATAAATGACCTAACACTATGGCTCAAAGCCCTAGAAAAAGAACAAATTAACACCAAAATAGTAGAGGATAGGAAATAGTTAAAATCAGAGCTGAAATCAACAAAACTGAAACAAAAGAAACAATAGAAAAATTGACAAAATAAATAGTTGGTTCATTGAAAAAATAAACAAAATTGATAAACCCTTAGTTACACTAACAAAGAGAAGGAGAGAGAAAACCCAAATTACTAAAATTCGGAATGAACAAGGAAATATCGCAACAGAAACGATTGAAATACAAAACATAATCAGAAGTTATTTTGAAAATCTATACTCCAACAAAACAGAAAACCTCGAAGACATCAACAAGTTTCTAGAGACATATGAATTACCTAAACTGAATGAGGAGGACATACACAACTTAAATAAATCAGTTTCAAGCAATGAAATAGAAGAGGTCATCAAAAGCCTACCAACAAAGAAAAGTCCGGGACCAGATGGGTTCTCAGTCGAGTTCTACAAAACCTTTAAGAAGAGCTCATTCCAATACGTCTCAAAGTATTTCATTAAATAGAAGAGGAGGGAACTCTCCCAAACTCATTTTATGAAACCAATATCACCCTGATAGCTAAACCAGACAGAGACACATGGAGGGAAAAAAAATTTCAGACCAATATCCTTAATGAACATTCAGGCAAACATTCTCAGCAAAATCTTAGCAAATCACATACAAAAATATATTTAAAAGATAGTGCACCACAATCAAGTGGGTTTTATCCCATGGATGCAAAGTTGTTTCAACATCCAGAAATTGATAAATGTAATTCACCATATCAATAGACTTAAAGTCAAGAATCACATGATTTTTGCGATAGATGCAGAAAAAGCATTTGATAAAATAGAGCATCCCTTCATGCTCAAAACACTGGAAAAAATAGGGATAGTGGGAACATTCCTTAACTCAAACTATCCCTATTTGCTGTGACATGATTATATATTTAGAGGAACCAGGAAATTCCACCAGAAAACTTTTAGAACTCATAAGTTAATTCAGTAAAGTAGCAGGATATAAGATTAATGCTCATAAATCCAATGCATTTTTATACATAAGTGATGAATCTTCAGAAAGAGAAGTTAGGAGAACTACCCCATTCAGAATAGCTTTGAAAAAAATAAAATATTGGGAATCAATCTAACAAAAGAGGTGAAAGATTTCTACAATGAGAACTACAGAACACTAAAGAAAGAAATTAAAGTAAACCTTAGGAGATGGAAAGATCTCCCATGCTCTTGGATAGGCAGAATTAATATTGTCAAAATGGCCATACCACCAAAAGTGCTATAAGATTCAATACAATTCCAATTAAAATCCCAATGAGATACCACACAGAAATAGAGCAAGTAATCATGAAATTCATCTGGAAGAATAAGAAACCCAGAATAGCTAAAGCAATCCTTAGCAGGAAGAATGAAACAGGGGATATTGCAATACCAGAACTTCAAAATAATACAAAGCAAGAGTAACAAACATGGCATGGTATTGGCACCAAAATAGACAGGCAGATCAATGGTACAAAATAGAGGACACAGACACAAACCCAAATGAATACAATTTTCTCATACTAAGACAAAGGTGCCAAAAACTTACAATGGAGAAAACATCAACTCTTCAACAAATGGTGCTGGGAAAACTGGAAAACCATATGCAACAGAATGAAACTAAACCCCTATCTCTCACGCTGCACAAAAATCAACTCAAAATGGAATAAGGATCTTGAAATCAGACCGGAGACCCTGCATCTTATAGAAGAAAAAGTAGGTCCAAACCTTCAACTTGTTGGCTTAGGATCAGACTTCCTTAACAGGACTCCCATAGCTCAAGAAATAAAAGCAAGAATCAATAACTGGGACAGATTCAAACTAAATAGCTTTCCCTCAGCAAAGGAAACTATCAGCAATGCAAAGAGAGAGCCTACAGAGTGGGAGAATATCTTTGCCACTCATACTTCAGATAGAGCACTAATTTCCAGAATATATAAAGAATGCAAAAAACTCTACACGAAGAATACAAATAACCCAATCAACAAATGGGCTAAGGATATGAACAGACACTTCACAGAAGAAGAACAAACATATGAAAAAATGAACAAACATATGAAAAAATGTTCAACATCTTTAGTAATAAGAGAAATGCAAATCAAAACTACCCTAAGATTTCATCTCACCCCAATTAGAATGGCGATTATCAAGAACGCAAGTAACAGTAGGTGTTGGAGAGGATGTGGGGAAAAAGGTACATTCATACATTGCTGGTGGGGCTGCAAATTAGTGCAGCCACTCTGGAAAGCAGTATGGAGATTCCTCAAAAAGCTTGGAATGGACCCACCATTTGACCCAGCTATCCCACTCCTTGGCCTATACCCAAAGGACTTAAAATCAGCATACTACAGAGATACAGCCACATCAATGTTCATAGCTGCTCAATTCACAATAGCCAGATTGTGGAACCAATCTAGATGCCCCTCAATTGATGAATGTATAAAGAAACTGTGGTATATATATATACACCATGGAATATTACTCAGCCATAAAGAATAATAAAATTATGGCATTTGCAGGCAAATGGATGAAATTGGAGAATATTATGCTAAGTGAGATAAGCCAATCTCAAGAAACCAAAGGACAAATGATCTTACTGATAAGCAGATGATGACACATATAGGGGGTGGGAAGGGGGCAAGAATGGAGGAAGGAAGGACTCTATAGAGGGATAAGAGGGGTGGGGGGTAGGGGGAGAAAAAAAATAACAGAATGAATCAAAAACTATTATCCTCGTTAAGTGTATGATTACACAAATGGTATGCCTCTACTTCATGTACAGAGAAACAAGATGTATCCCATTTGTTTACAATAAACATGAATTTAAAAAATAATATTTCAGTATTTGAAGCTTGCATCATTTCATTTCTCAACTTCATGTTCCTGAGTCTGCTCTCCATAGAACCTCACCTGCTCTTATGACAAAATATGTAAGGCTGAGTAACAAAGAAAACAGGTATATTTAACTCACAGTTTTGGAGCCTGCAAGTCCAGGATGTTCCCATAAATTGGGCTTCTGGTGAGGGACCCCTTGCCTGTGTCACATGTGACAGATAGTCTCACAGCTAGGGGGAGCATGTGAGCAGAAAAGCCAGAGAGCTTCAAGGGTCAGCCTCACATTTTTTGTAACAATACACCTCATGTAAACTAACCGACTCCACAAGACCAGCATTAAAATCTTCCAAAGGCAGAGCCTTTATGACCTGGATACCTCCCTCTATTTCTTACCTGTTAAAAAATCCCTCAATTTCTCAGTGTCACACTTGGGGAACAAGCCTCCAGAACATAAACCTCACTGAGACATATTACACCATACCTAAAGCAGAGTGACCTTTTGATATGTATTTTCGTATACTATTTTCATACTATACAGATTCTTAATTTCATTTTTTGTGTTGATTTCCCTTTTCCCCCATTGCTGTTGATCCTAATGTTTTGTAGGACCCCCCATATCCAAAGGGATGATTATTCACATTCAACACTTACACACCTCACACACACACTTAAAAACATACATTCACATATATACCCCTACGCACTCTTACATAGATCATTCAGACCTCTCAAAGACATAATACTAATGAACACACTCACAGGTGCACACACGTAATCCCATCTCAAAATCACACCTCTTCACATATTCACCCACTCACACACACAGATGCTGATGCAATGAAATAAAGGAAAACTAACCCATGGGGTAATTTAAGCCATTAGTGAGCTGAGCTAATGAGCCTCTGGGCTCCTCATGCTTTTATTATGATAGTTATCAGTATTACATGTTAGCAAGCAGGAACTTAGACTATAAAAATACAAGATGTTTTTCTCCTGCTAATGTCCAACCTCCCTTTATGGATAGTGTCATAATTTTCTTGGAAATGTTCTGTTTGCAGAACTGAGAAACTAATTACCTGTGTGCAGCACATGTTGTTTTGAACTTCCCTACACCCCATTTCCTCATATCTTTAGAAAAACATCCACAAGTACAAGTAGAGCCATAATACAAAATGGATTCTCTCATGGCAATCAGTTTGCTTCACTGTGAACTCCACATATTTCCTCTTTTTACATATTTATTTAGTTGTGAATATTCCATAGTAGAGAGATCTGATGCTGGTGTTGTATGTGGCAGTGTAGTGATGACAGAAGTGGCATATAGTGATGGTGTCCATGCTCTTCCACAAGCAAACATGTTAGGTAGATTACAGCAAATCATCAGAAGGAAAAGCAGTTATGTGGGTAAAATCCACTGTTGAAGATTTATTCCTGCAAATCAGGAAGGAAAAAGATCGCATATAAACTAAGTTAACCTTTGACGTGTTTTGTCTTGCTCTTGAGTTTTTAAGTAATGCATTTGTTCATCTAGTTCCTGTTGCAATGCTTTTGTATCCTTTCCCCGTGGGGAAGTAAATGCAGTCAACAGTGATTTTTTTTTTTTTTTTTTTTTTTTTTTTTTTAGAATACACCAAATTCCATAGGAATCATTATATGGTAATGGAGTAACAAAAAATATGTTATATTCTAAACCGCTTTCAGATTGTTGTCTGGTCCATAATGCCTCTTGATGTTCCCCAAGCCAGAGCACTGATACTTTCAGAGCATAAAAGTGTCTTAAAATTCATTGATCTATACAAGTTTGTTCTTGCATTTGAGATGTAATAGTATTGTGCAGCTTATAACCAAGTAGCCAAGGCAGTTGCAGCAATGGCAGCTGTAACTGTAATAGCGTAATAGCAAAAATTGCAGCTATTAGTGTTGTCATGAATCATTTATGTAACAATTTATAAGTTATTAATAGGAAGGTTCATTAAGGAAAACTTATTATGCCAGTGACATATAAGATTGATGGACATTCAACCCCGAGATCCTTGTTTGAGAATAATGTAGCAGATACATTTAATGTGGTAATATTGAGTGTAGAATAGCAAGGAGTTATCCAGGTGTTGTTCCCTACTAATGATGCCTTATCGGGCAAAGAGGTAATGTCAATATTAGAAATATTAATTATTTGGACCAGAGCTAAAGTATATGGTTTAGTAATTTATATCATGGTAAATGTTTCAGATTCATTCCAATTCCAAGCCCATTATAATTTAGAGTATTCCAGTTGCTCAGGTGTAAATCTCAGGAAAACAAAGAGGAAGGCCTATTCACCAAACATTGGTATGAGGTTGAGAGCATATGTTAGGGAAGTACTGTCACAAAGTCTTACTATAGGGCCTGCTAGAGCTGGGTTCCAGTTGATGGATCCATTATAATGAAATGGAAGGGATTAAGCACAGGCAATAGCATTTCTAGGCAACAAATTTAAATCAGCTGGTCTCCCATTTTCCAACATAAGATTTTGTGTTAAATATTGTACAGTGAAATTAGGAGAGCTATAGGTGGAATCAGGATAAATCAGGAGTGTCTAATTCATGTAGTCTATGCTGACAAATAGGAATGGCTAAGTGTGAATGATAATGCTTTTGATTGGCAGAATAACTTTGATATTTTCTATCACTTATATGAGATTTATTTTGATAAATATAATTCATAAATCATTATTTCCATTATTCGAGCATATTTAATATTATTAAGAGGTGTTAGACATAAGGGAAGATCAGGGATGTATACCTCCCACATATGGCTAAGTTTATGCCAAGCAGAAGTATTCATTTTATCAAATGAAAATTCTTGTAAGGGCAAATTAGGATTTTTATTTAATCCTCCAGTTACTTCTGTGTCATTAGAGCTCATAGGAAATTCAGGATGAAAACAATCTACTGCAGTGAAGTAAGGAGGGTTAAATGTATGAGCCCAATATGCATGTGCTGAGCTAAGAGGTATTATCAAAAGAAGTACTGAAAATTTATTTACCTTGATTTTACTTACCTGCTTTGCTGGTAATTACAGAGATCATGGCCAAAAAATTTTCAGGTGTTTTGCTGCTTGGGCATTCTCTACTACCTTTTTAAAATAATGCTTTCATAGAGCTATAAAGGTTTAATCATAGTGATTCAAAAATTTAAAGTAATTTAAAGTTTGTAATATTTGATTTAATTGTTCTTATAAATGAGGTGGTTATGAGTTCCCCTTTTTGTTTAAAAATCATGTTTTAAGAGTTTGGTATGCATGTTCAATTATGTTTTATCCTTGAGGATTCTAAGGAATGCCATATTTAAGGATAACATTCCATTTAGAACAAAAATTAGAAAAGGCTTTAGAGGTATAGGCTGGACCATTATCTGTTTTTATCATTTTACATGGTCCTATAACGGCAAAGGCTGATAACAAATGTTTTCTTATTGTTTTAAAATTCTCAGAAGTTTGTGCTGTAGCAAAAATCATAGTAGAGAAGGTATCAATAGTTACATGTACATGCTTAAGTTTTCCAAAGAGAGTATAATGTGTTTCAGTTCCAGCATTCTGACAAGCCTTTAGCATATCAGCTGTAGTATGAATTTCCCCTTTAAAAGGGCTTAATACCTTTTTGTAATCCTGGTTAGCATTCTCATAAGAAAAATAAGTGCAAGCACATTACCAGCTTCAGAATTTTCTATTTGTTTTTTAATAGCATTTTGGAGTCTATTATCAAAATCCATCTAGGGTTCAGTGGTTCTTTGATGAATTTGAGAAATGGAGCTGGTAGGGGTTTTTCCATTAGGCACTTTATTCCATGTTTTCACGGCAGCTTGAGATGATTGAGTATGAGCTGCACATGAGTCATTAATTTGTTGAGCCACAGAACTAGAATTTCCTTGACCAATAAGCTGATCAAAAGTACTATGAATGCCATTATTCAAATTATTAGTGGCCATTATATTTAATTCATCTTTCCTTTCCTGTAACCATTGACTGTACTGAGCAATGGTAAGCGTGGTTTCCATTAAGGTCATCCAGTTCCAGGGAATCATTTCTTATGTATTAGCAATTCCCTCTATGAACTCTCGAGTAAAATGATTTTGTATACCATTTTCTTGTACTGAACTGTGTAATTTCTTAAAAGCTGCAAATGGCAACCCATCACATTGAAGATTACAATTATTTGCCCTCAAAATTGGGAAAGACAATAAGTTCTTGTGATTGTTTAGCTTCCTCAATACATCTTTGCGTAGCTGGAACTTTAGTATTTATGGAATCTGTTATCACAGAAATGGAACGTACAGGAGGAAGAAGAGCAGGAGGGGAGACAGTTTTCAGAGGAATGTTCTCACTTTTTATAGGTTCTTCACATTTGGGGGCTTGTGGAGTGGTCTGTCTGGAGGGAAACGATTGGAGGGTAACATATGTAAATTTTGAAAAGTTGAATAGCTAAATGGCATTGGTTCCAAGTAATTAAATGCTGAAGAGTAACGGGCTCAATAGACGGTCCTAAGGTGTTGTCCTATTTGCTCCCCTGTTTCCACACCTAAACTGGCAGTGTCTGAATACCAAGGGTATTGTTCCTTAATAACAGTTAAAAATTTTATATCTGATAAAGGGACCTACGCTACTTTTTTTTTTTTTTAAGCCTCTTAACTGAACCATGCCCTTTAACTTCACAAGAAATTGAAGTCCCCATATTTGCTCAGCTTAGTAAAGAGAAAGCAGACTTAGTAGCAGGCTTAACGGGAAAGAATCTGAGAGCTGGTGTTCACTTACCGATTGGGATGTCGAAGAAACCCTGTATCCAGGGTATTTCCGAATTCTGTAGGCGATAGGATCCCTCACAGGGAACCGTTGCACAGAGGTTCCTCACACTCAGCACCAAAATGCCTGCACAATGAAATACAGGAAAACTAACTCATAGAATAGTTTAAACCACCAGTGAGCTGAGCTAGTGAGCAGCTGGGCTCATCAAATAAGTAAGCAGCCCTGTTTGCCTGCAAGCAGGAACTTAGACTATAAAAATACAAGATGATTTTCTCCTGTTATTGTCCAATTTCCCTTTCTTGATAGTGTCATAATTTTCTTAGAAATGTTCTGTTTGAGGAACCTAGATAATAATCAGCTGTGTGCAGCACAGTGTTGTTTTGAACTTAACCTTCATCCTATTTCCTCATAAGATCTATCTTAAACATACCCACAGGTACAAGATGGAGTCACTCATGACAATCACTTTGCTTTACTGTGAGCGCCACACACTCACTCATACATGTACACACTTTTGAATATACACCTATAAGCACTGAAATATGTAAAAAGATATCTACCTATACTTCCACACACCAATATGTTCAGTATACACTAAACAGTAAAGATTTATAAGATCTAAATATAGTTCATGGAGCTATTTTTCAATTACACAGTAGGGATACATAGAATGTGTACTTTGAATAGTACAGTCATATTTTGAAAAAATTCAATTAATAGGACAGATGAAACCCTTTATGACAACAGTTACTAATTTGCCTTTCCTGTCCTATCCCTTCTTTTGCTATTCTAATCCTAAGATAATGTTGCCATTATTCAACTGGCAACTGATGAATGATTTACTTATTCTTTTCCCTTTTTTGACTTGTGATGCATCTTTCCAACCACTAAACTAGTACTTATTTTGCAACACTTATTCCAAATGCCACTTCCTAGAAGATTTTACTAACTTTTCCTGACATATTTTGCTGGTTCCTCCCTTATGTTCAGTGGAACATACTGATTCTTCCAATAATATTAATTTGGGGTTTCAGTGAATTTTGTAAGTTGTTTTCCTTTGCTATATTTTAAACATTTTGAGGCCAAGTGTAAGAAGCATTTATCTTGATTGCCATTGCATAGAAGAGTGCTTTTAAAACATTAAACAAATACTTACTGAAATAATAGAACATTTAAATGTTTGGGTTTTATTCCATAGGTGGATTATTTTCTTAAAAGTCTGCTCCCTTTTTCCAGAACATACTGTGTCAAGTTTGGAGACACACATTGTTTTGTTCTTATGGAAAATAACTTGCAGTCTAAATATGCCTCTTTATGTCAATTATGTAACCATAAAATGTCTTTAGGTAGGAGTTATGTTTATATTGGGGTTTAGATACTAGTTATAGAGGAAAAAAAGGTTTTTCTCTAGGTGAAGCAAGAGTAGATACTAAAGTGTAAAACAAAATATAAAAAATGTGAATATTCTTGTTCGGGAAATGCTTTTACAATTAAAGTTGATTTCTTTATCACAAATAAGACTCAGTCCAAATTTGCAATCTGTCAACCTCACAGTATTTTTCAAGTTTGAATTGACTTACAAAAAAGAAATAAATTAATGATCCTAATATTAAAGTAATATTGACTATCCAAATAATATGGACAATAGTAGAGAATAAGTAAAAAAAAAAGAAGGATGATTTCATATTCTTAGTACTACTTTTCTCTGTATATTTTTGCCCCGGGAACAATAACATCTTAACTCCAACTGTGCTCCAAAGATTAACAATAATTTCTTAGTTATTTTAACCACATTTGGTAGTCCTAAAACATTTTTCTGATATAATATTATTCAACTAATAAGGATCTCAATTATTTAAATAGAATCTAATGGCAATCTAATTTATTTTTCAAATTAGATTACTACATTTACAATTCCCTGCAAGCTCTCTGATCATATGAAAGTTTTCTTGCATGTGAAAGCCTTTCAGAGCCCTTAATTCTCTTACTTATCTAGAACATATTATTTATATTTTACAATCAATGCTTTCTGATTTTTTTTTTTTTTTTTTGCCCAATTAAGTGTTTGGAAAATGAAATCAATTGTTATAAAGAGCCATCACCTTTTAATCTCTTTTTTAATCCTGTTATGAATAGTAATTGAAATCCTCTCTGTTCTATAAACTCAAACTTCCAAAGCACATTTGTAATTTTTTTCCTCTGTGAGGCTTAGATTTTTTTTCTAATGGAAACCAGTTAGTTGACTTACATTCTAACTGAGGCTCAGCCATGGTAATAATCAGTGACTTACAACATGTTTTTTAAGCAACCCATGCATCAGTTATTTTTATGTAAAATTCATTGAGGAATAACTACCTATGCATAATATTCCCACAGCATAATGACATAGGAAAAATCACATTGAATCACACAAATTTCATCTTGCTAGGCTGCCATTCCTTTCTTTTTCTTTCTGACTTCATCATAAAATGAAGGCGAACTATATGTAAGTATACGATTTTCTGCACAGAATCAACACTGTGGAAAAATTCATGGGAATCAATGAGAAGTTGATGTAAGAAATTCTTTTTACCATTTAGTGATTTATATCCATACTTAAAATTATATTTTTTCTGGAAAATAAGTAATTCTAGATAATATAGGGCAAATGATAGATTTTGAAGTATTACAGAGAAGGTTTGCATCTGAATTCTGCCATTCATGCCATGTAAAATCTGGCTAAGATTTGGAAAATTGCTTTCCTTCTTAAATCTCAGTTTCCTCACTTATAAATGTGGATATTAATGCCTAATAGCATTGTGCTGTTCAGAGTGGGACTTGGATAACTGATTATGGTACAAATTTTATTTCTATAAAACTATATAGAGGTGTATTCTTTAGAGAAAATTTGCTGCATTTGTCAAGTAATATGTAATCTGGTAATACTAATATGGCACATTATTCCTGGTGAAAATATCCTGGTGCTTGATAAGAAATGAAGTGAGAAAGCTTTAAAATTATGATCCAGAAATTTCACACAGTTTTTCCCTTATCCTTCAGTCACCAGAATCTAGTCCCTTGTCAATACCTATAACTGGAACTATAGGGAAATTCAGTGTTTAGCTGGGAAAGTAATGTCCATTTGCCCAAAGAGAAAGCTTTGACTGGTTATTTACAGTAATTATAATGAGAATATAATTTTATTTTGCCTATTCCATCTCTTCTTTTATCTAACTTAGTTGTAATTTGTTCCTTTTTCTTCACCTTCCATTTGCTGACTCGATACAGTGCTTCATTACTTCATGACAATTCAGAGCGACCCAGTTCATGACCATTCCCTTTGCTCTTCTAAACTCAGACCCTCTCATTTTTCACTGTTTCTTATCACACTCAGTGTGAAAGTGCACTGTGGCTCAATGCAGCCCCTTCTCTCCAGGAAAGCATCATCTCCCTTCCTCTTTTTTTATGAATAGGGTACTCCAGGGAGTTCAACCACAGTGTTCTTTTGGAAACTTAATGTTGAATTTATTCCATAAAATCTTATTCTACACGTAATCATGTACTTCCTAATAGTTTCTGTCACAAAACCTGCCTGAAAAAAAAAAAAAAAAGCAAACAAGCAACAACCAAAAAACACTACAGAATTAACATTCAAAATAGACACAGCATAATTTCAGATCTTGTCTACTTTAGCTTATATTGGAATATAGTTCGTCAAACCACTCAGGCTTTACATCAGTTAATGTGTTATATAGACATGTCTCCACAATTCTGACCTCCAAATATTTTGTGCACATGTGTATACTGTTTATGTGTGTGCATATGCAGATGTTTTGCTTTTTTTTTTTATTTCATGTGGAGAGGGTTTAGCTTTGTTTTGTTTTTGTCCTACCGTCCATACTCTATTCACATTTTCTTTGTTTCCTCAATGTATTTTCTGCTTCATTACCACATTACATTCAGTAGGTATATCTTGGTAAGCTCCTCAGGATTGTGTGTTTCTAGACCTCCCTTGATTTTGATGATCTTTACAGTTTTGAAGATTTTGTAGAATGTCACAGAATATAGTCCACATTTGTATAATTATATCAAAATGAATGTTATGTATAACTAACAAGAACCAATAAAAATTAATTAAAAAGGCAACAAAATTTTTTTTTCTTGATAACCTTTTAGTTGACACTATCTACAGAACTTCTTATCTCTAAATTCTTTTTATTTATTTATTTATTTATTTATTTATTTTAATTAATTTTTATTGTAAACAAATGGGATACATCTTGTTTCTGTTTGTACATGAAGTAGAGGCATACTGTTTTTGTAATCATACATTTACCTAGGGTAATAGTTTTGATTCATTCTGTTATTTTTTTTCCTTCCCCCACCCCTCCCACCCCTCTTTTCCCTCTATATAGTCCCTTCTTCCTCCATTCTTGCCCCCCTCCTACCCCCATTATGTGTCATCATCCACTTATCAGCAACATCATTCATCCTTTAGTTTTTTGAGATTGGCTTATCTTACTTAGCATGATATTCTCCAATTTCATCCATTTGCCTGCAAATGCCATAATTTTATTATTTTTTATGACCGAGTAATATTCCATTGTATATCTCTAAATTCTTTTGATAAATCAACATGTGCCTCAAGGTGAGTCTAAGGACTTGGTGACCACATAGTCCAGTATTTGTCTCCCTTTCTCTCATGAACCTGATGAGAGTACTGCCTACCTACTACTTGAATGAAGCTCTCAAATCACAACAACTTCTTGCTTAGATTCACTTACTGGTGGACAGATAAGTAGAGGAAAATGGCAAAGTTGCACATTATGCTCATCTCAGAGTGATGATTCTTGATGCCTAAGATGCACTTGCTTGTTGTCTTTATGCAAGGGTTTTGCTTTGCTTTGGTAGCAGAATAATATTATAAAAGAAGATGTCCTTCATTTCACACTATTAGTTGCCCTCAGTCTGTATGCATGCCATTCCTATATCTGGAACACTCTCCTAAATAATTTATCTAGTTGAGATATTGTAGACTACTCTAAGTGTCATCACTTTATAATTTATACAAATCATTTAATCTGTACATATCATGTTATGTATCTCGTGATGTTGTACATAACTGACATATTTATACAATTCATGTTTTATTTGTGTGTAGTATATTACTTATGTTCATAACTACAATTTTTATATATCATGTGTAATCCCACATTCAAGGAATTTGCTATAATTAGTATATGTATAAAATAAATATACAGCATACATTTATGCTTTTATTTTATTTTACTTATGTTACCTAAAATGAGGTATGCTTTAAGACAATGTCTATGAATACAAGGTTATAGATAGAATGAATTATGAACATGTAACAGTGAACATAGAAATAATTCAATTTTAGGAAAAAAGTATAATTTTCTGATGAAATCAAATTGAATTCTACAGAAGTCTGCTTACCATCAGGGAACATTTTAGGTTTGACAGATTAGGATATTAATAGTCAAAAGCACAATCTGTTGCTCATTAAGCAGTGCACCTGAACAGATACTCAAGCTCACCTGTGGAAAATAAGGCCAATCATTGTAAAATTTTCAAGACACCTAAGGAGAAGTGGCAGCAGGAGCTAATCATCTCATAGAAAATCATTCTAATGAGCATCAGAAGTGTTGTTTTCTTCTCTCATGACTTGTGAATATTCTGCTAATTATATTTAAATATGATCAATATCACAAGTTTTTAGACTCCATGTTTTGTGCTTTTATGTTCTAGTCCCTGGGGATATAACCAAAAGTAAATAGACAAATGTCTAAATATAGCATGATAAAAAATAGAAATATTGGAAATATAGAGTAGGGGAAGAAGATAGTGACTACTGGGAAATGGAATTTTTAAAAATTTGATGGTAAAAGATTCCCTAAAATAGCAACAGTTAGATAAAGGCTTTCAAAGGGCAGCTGAGCTATGTGGATATATGAGAAAGGAGCTTTAATAGATAGAAGGAACCTGGGGGGAAATACAGAAGAAGGCAGTTGTTCTTCTAAATACAAGTAAGAAGCAGGGTGAATAGGAAAAGAAGTTGGGTAAATTTTCAAGCAAATAACAGAGAAAGGCAGGGAGAATTTACCACTGGTGCTCAAAGTATTTCCATTGGGCGTAATAGCCCATTGTAAGTTATTTGATTTCAAGTAAGAGAAGTTAGCCAGAAAAATCGTATAAGATGGTATAAAATATACGCCCACTATTCATCTGAAAAATAATGTCCAGAGTACATAAAGAACTCAGAAAACTTAACAACAAAATGTAATCTAATTTAAAAATGGGAAATGATCTGGATACTTTGCAAAAGATGAAAAGCAAAATTGCTAAAAATCAAATGAGAGAATGCTCACTATAATTAGCTATCATGGAAATTCAAATTAAAACTACAATGAGATGCCATCTTACCCCGGTTTGAAAGACTATAATCAAAAATAAAATAAATAATAAACACTGTTCAGGGTGGAGAAAAAAACAACTATTAAATTGAGTTGGTATGAATGTATATTAGTATAATTATTAAGAGGCACCTCTGGGAGGTTCCTCATAAAACTAAAAAGAGACCTACCATATGATCCAGCTATCTACTTCTGGCTTTCTGTACAAAGGAAATGAAATCAGCATACCAAATGGATACCTGCATGTGGCATTATTCACAATAGCCAAGATATTTTATCAGCAGCCTAAGTGTCCATCAAGAGATGAATAAAGAAAACGTGTTAGATATTCAAAATTGGATATTGTTTTATTCATAAAGAAAGGGCCCTGTCATTTGCAATAACATGGATGGAATTGTAGCTCATTATGCTGAACTTTCCACATAAAAACCAGTACCACATGTACTCTTATATGTGAAAGCTAAAAATAAAAAAATTGATTCGAGCATAGAATAGTGATTAACAGAGGGTGGGTGGTGATGTTGATAAAGCAAATTGGATTTGAACAGTGCACACAGTATGAATGTATGAAAATATCAAACCAAATCCATTAATATATATAATGATTACATGTTAGTAAAATTAATAAAAGTGTTAAAAATAAGAATGGGAATATAAATCAGTGATAGAGCATTTACCTAGCTGGCTCAAAGTCCTGGGTTAGATCCCCAGCACCACCAAATAAATAAATACATGGTAAACACACACACAAACATGCACACATACACATACACACACACACACACACACACACACACACACACACACACAGCCAGTCACTGAACTACTGAAGGGTTTTAGTGATGTATGACATGAACTTAATGACTTATTAGTAGGTTTACTCTGTGTGAAGAATAAAACCAGAAAAAGTAATAACAATAAGGGATAATAATCACATGATGTTTACAACAATACAGATGAAAGATTCTTGTGCCTTAGATTATTGTTGTGATCCTGGTAATGAAGTAGCACAGGTAAGAATATGAATATATCCTTAATGAAAAACAGATAGGATTTTCTAATAGATTACATGTGAAATATAAGAAGAGTTATAGGTTATTCCAAGTATTTTACTTTATTTTTTGTTTTTGGTTTAAATAATTGAAATTATAAGCATTTGTGTGTGTTAGACAGATTTTCATTGCTGTGGCCAAAATATATCACCAGAACAACTGTTTGAGTCAGCTTTCTCACTGATGTGACTAAATGACCTGACCAATACGACTATAGAGGAGGAAAAGTTTCGGTTTCAGAGGTCTTAATCCATAGGAGGCAGGCTCCATTCCATGAGGCTGAACATTATGGTGAAAGACTTTGGTGGAGGGAAGCAGCTCACATCATGATCAGATAGCAGAGAGTCCACTGACCAAACAAAAATATATACCCAATGTCACACCCCAATTCCCACCTCCTCCAGCCACAACTTATACCACTTCAGCTACCACTCAGTTAATGCCTATCACTGGATTAAATCACTGATTGGGTTAAGATTCTTACAACCCACTCCTTTCTCCTCTGGAAACTTCTTTCACTGTCTCACACATGATATTTTGGGGAACACCTCACATCCAAACCATAATAACTTAGAAGAGGAAGAATTTATTTTGAGTTTACTGTTTTAAAAGTTCAGTCCATGGTTGACCTACTCCTTTGCCCTGGGCTCAAGGTAAAGGGGATCATCATGAAAGAAGTTCAGGGTGGAGGAAAGCTATCAACTCAGAGTACTTAGAAAACAGGAGACAGAAATGCAGAGTTATGGGGACAAGGTATTATCCTCACATCATCAGAACCTGACTTGCTCTAATCATGTCCCACCTACCGATAGTTTTCACTCAGTACAGTGGTCCTTTCAAATTATTAATCCTTCAGATTGATTAATCCACTGATTAAGTCATAGCTCTCATGATCTGATCACTTTACCTCTGAATAACCTTGCATTGCCTATCACGTCAGCTTACTGGGGGACACCTTGTATTCAAACCATAGCATTCCACCCCTCGCTCCCAAAGTTCATGTCCACATCACAAAGAAACATGAATTTAGTTCATTTCCAAGTTTCCCTGTAGTCTTAACAGTGTCAGCAGTGTCCAAAGTCACCTCTGAAACTTAAGGCAAACTTTTGACTGTGAGACTTTATAAAGATCAAAAACAGGTTACTTATATCCAATATAAAGTGGCACAGAGTAAAATTCTCATTCTACAGTGGAGGAATGGGGCATAGAAAGAAGGAAATGGACCAAAACAAGACTGAGGCCAGCTAGGCAAACAAGTCCAGTAGCATGTCAAGCATCTGGGAAACATGGCAACAATATGTGATCTTCAAAGGGCTTGTGCATCTCTGCCCCAGGTTGGCTCTGCTGCAGCCAGCACCTCACCTCAGGAGGCTTTTAACATTACTGGACTGTCTTAATTCTGTGGGTCTCCACTAAAGCTCTGGCTACCTTCTGACAGTTTCATCCATCACCCACCTCAAGGGCTGCTAGCCTAGACTCTGATCCTGCATCACTTTGACTGGCCTCGCTGGCCTTCCTTTAAAATCTCAGTGAAAGTCTCCATGACCCCTTAGTTTCAGCATTCTACATTTCTGGAGAACCAGAACCATGTGGATGATGCCAAAGTCTGATGTCAACTGAAGAAGTAACCAGGACCCCTTGGTTGCCATGGTCTCTGAGTGCATGGGTAGCTGAGCTTGATGAAGCAAATCCTGAGAAAACAGTTTTCCAGGTTCCTCTGTGTGAGCAGGAGCCCCTCAAGTTCTCATAGAGGAGTTTCCACTTCTACACCCTTTACCCTTCATTGGATGCAATTTTTCTGACTCCCGAGATGCCCTTAAGGCATCATTCCTATCCTCTCTGTGCAAAATACTTAGCTTCTCTTTAGTCATAGTTATCTCTCCAGAAGCCAGAATTCCTTGAAATCAATGTTTGTTATGTGTGCCTTTTTAATGACCAAACTAAAAGTTTTTCAAATCTTTCCTCTCTGCTTTTTTTTGTCACTACACAATCCAAAGTTCCTGCATTCTTCTTTTACTCCCCCAATCCCCCCCCCATATGTATAGTCATCCCCTTATGAGAGAAAACATGTGGCCTTTGGCATTTTGGGATTGGCTTATCTCACTCTTGCATGATATTCTTCAACTCCATCCATTTACCTGCAAATGCCATAAGCCATTCTAAATGGAGAAAAACTGAAAGCATTACCTCTAAAAAGTGGAACAAGGCAGGGATGCCCTCTTTCACTGCTTCTATTCAACATCCTCCTTAAAACACTAGCCAGAGCAATTACACAGACCAAAGAAATTAAAGGGATACAAATAGGAAAAGAAGAACTCATCTATCACTATTTTCTGACAACATGATTCTGTATTTAGAGGATCCAAAAAGCTCCACCAGAAAACTTCTAGAACTCATAAATGAATTCAGCAAAGTAGCAGAATATAAAATCAACACGGATAAATCTAATGCATTTCTATTCATAAGTGATGAATCCTCTGAAAGAGAAATTAGGTAAACTACTCCATAAAATAAAATACTTGGGAATCAATCTCACAAAAGAGGTGAAAGACCTCTACAATGAGAACTACAGAACACTAAAGAAAGAAATTAAAGAAAACCTTAGAAGATGGAAAGATCTCCCATGTTCTTGGATAGGCAGAATTAATATTGTCAAAATGGCCATACTACCAAAAGTGCTATAGAGATTCAATGCAATCCCAATTAAAAGCCCAATGACGTTCCTCATAGAAATAGAGAAAGCAACCATGAAATTCATCTGGAAGAATAAGAGACTCAGAATAGTCAAAGCAATTCTTAGCAGGAAGAGTGATGCAGGAGGTATCACCATACCAGACCTTAAACTATACTAAAGATCAATAGTAACAAAATAGCACCAAAATAGACAGGTCAACCAACCATATAGAAGGGAAGATGCAGAGACAAACCCACATTAGTACAGTTACCTCATACTAGGTAAAGGTGCCGAAACATAAAATGGGGAAAAAATAGCCTCTTCAACAGATGGTGCTGGGAAAACTAGAAATCCATATGCTGTAAAATGAAATTAAACTTCTATCTCTTACTCTTCACAAAACTCAATTCAAAATGGATCAAGGACCTAGGAATTAGACCAGAAACCCCACACCTAATAGAAGAAAAAGTAGGCCCCAATCTTCATCATGTGGGCTTAGGACAAGGCTTCCTTAACAAGACTCCCAGAACACAGGAAATAAAAACAAGAATCAATAAATGGGATCGACTCAAAGTAAAAAGCTTTTTCTCAGCAAAGGAAATAATCAATAATGTGAAAAGAGAACCTACAGAGTGGGAGAAAATCTTTTCCACACACACTTCAGATAGAGCACTAATCTCCAAAAGTTATAATAAAGAACTCAAAAAACTTTACGCCAAAAATACAAAGAACCCAATCAATAAATGGGCTTACAAACTGAATAAACACTTCACAGAAGAAGATACACAGTCAATTGACAAATATATGAAAAGTGCTCATCATCTCTAGTAATTAGAGAAATGCAAATCAAAACCACCCTAAGATTTCATCTCACTTCAATTGGAATGGCTATTATCAAGAACACAAGCAATAATAAGTGTTGGCATGGATATGGGGAAAAAGGCACACTCCTACATTGCTGGTAGAGTTGTAAATTGGTGCAGCCACTCTGGAAAGCAGTGTGGAGATTTCTCAGAAAACTTGGAATGGACCCACCATTTGATCCAGTTATCCCATTCCTCAGTTTTTACCCAAAGGACTTAAAATCAGTCTGCTACAGTAAGGCAGCCACATCAATGTTTATAGCTGATCAACTCCCAATAACTACATTGAAGAACTAATCTAGATGCCCTTCAATACATGAATGGATAAAGAAACGGTGGTATATATATATATGTACACAATGGAATATCTATATTTAAGACACTGTCTCATTTAAGATGCTTATAGTCTTGCTAAATTTCTGAGACTTGTTTGGAACTTGTGATCTTTCTTCTTCAGCCTCCAGAGTTACTGGGATTGAAGGTATCCACCATCATGCCTGGCCTCCTTTCTGATTTTTGCTCCCAATTCTCAAAGAAAATTGGACTAAAAGCTTCAAGCAATACCCATACCACCACCTGCATGTTGCACTGCTTTCAAATTTCATCTGCTAGTTTAACTCATTCATCACCTTTAAATTAGAAAAAATAGGGATAGTGGGAACATTCCTTAACATTGTAAAGGCCATTTATGCTAAGCCCATGGCTAATATCATTCTAAATGGTGAAAAACTGAAAGCATTCCCCCTAAAAACTGGAACAAGGCAGGGATGCCCTCTTTCACCACTTCTATTCAACATCGTTCTTGAGACTCTGGCCAGAGCAATTAGACAAACCAAAGAAATTAAAGGGATACGAATTGGAAAAGAAGAACTCAAACTATCCCTGTTCGCTGATGACATGATTATATATTTAGAGGAACCTGGAAATTCCACCAGAAAACTCTTAGAACTCATAAGTGATTTCAGTAAAGTAGCAGGTTACAAGATCAATGCCCATAAATCCAACGCATTTTTATACATAAGTGATGAATCTACAGAAAGAGAAATTAGGAAAACTGCCCCATTCACAATAGCCTCGAAAAAAATAAAATACTTGGGAATCAATCTCACAAAAGAGGTGAAAGACCTCTACAATGAGAACTACAGAACACTAAAGAAAGAAATTAAAGAACACCTTAGAAGATGGAAAGATCTTCCATGTTCTTGGATAGGAAGAATTAATATTGTCAAAATGGCCATACTACCTAAAGTGCTATACAAATTCAATGCAATTCCAATTAAAATCCCAATTGTGTTCCTTACAGAAATAGAGCAAGCAATTATGAAATTCATCTGGAAGAATAAGAAACCCAGAATAGCTAAAGCAATCCTTAGCAGGAAGAGTGAAACAGGGGATATTGCAATACCAGATCTTCAACTCTACTACAAAGCAATAGTAACAAAAATGGCATGGTATTGGTACCAAAATAGAAAGGTAGATCAATGGTACAGAATAGAGGACACGGACAAAAACCCAAATAAATACAATTTTCTCATACTAGACAAAGGGGCCAAAAATATGCAATGGAGAAAAGATAGCCTCTTCAACAAATGGTGCTGGGAGAATTGGAAATCCATATGCAACAGAATGAAACTAAACCCATATCTCTCACCATGCACGAAACTAAACTCAAAATGGATTAAGGACCTTGGAATCAGACCAGAGACCCTGCAGATTATAGAAGAAAAAGTAGGTCCAAATCTTCACCTTGTTGGTCTAGGACCAGACTTCCTTAACAGGACTCCCATAGCACAAGAAATAAAAGCTAGAATCAACCACTGGGATAGATTCAAACTAAAAAGCTTTCTCTCAGCAAAGGAAACTATCAGCAATGCGAAGAAAGAGCCTACAGAGTGGGAGAATATCTTTGCCAATCATACTTCAGATAGAGCACTAATCTCCAGAATCTATAAAGAGCTCAAAAAACTCTACTCCAAGAATTCAAATAATCCAGTCAACAAATGGGCTAAGGAAATGAATAGACACTTCACAGAAGAAGATCTACAAGCAATCAACAAACATATGGAAAAATGTTCAACATCTCTAGTAATAAGAGAAATGCAAATCAAAACCACCCTAAGATTCCATCTCACCCCAATTAGAATGGCGATTATCAAGAATACGAGCAACAACAGGTGTTGGCGAGGATGTGGGGAGAAAGGTACACTCATACACTGCTGGTGGGGCTGCAAATTAGTGCAGCCACTCTGGAAAGCAGTGTGGAGATTCCTTAGAAAACTTGGAATGGAACCACCATTTGACCCAGCTATCCCACTCCTTGGCCTATACCCAAAGGACTTAAAATCTGCATACTACAGAGATACAGCCACATCAATGTTCATAGCTGCTCAATTCACAATAGCCAGACTGTGGAACCAACCTAGATGCCCTTCAATTGATGAGTGGATAAAGAAACTGTGGTATATATATACAATGGAATATTACTCAGCCATAAAGAATGATAAAATTATGACATTTGCAGGCAAATGGATGAAATTGGAGAATATCATGCTAAGTGAGATAGGCCGATCTCAAAAAGCCAAAGGACGAATGATATCGCTGATAAGTGGAGGATGACACATAATGGGGGGGAGGGAAGGGTTAGAGTTAGGGTTAGGGAGGGGGGCAAGTATGGAGGAAGGAACTACTGTATAGAGGGTAAAGAGGGGTGGGAGGGGTGGGGGGAAGGGAAAAAACAACAGAATGAATCAAACAACATTGCTCTATGTAAATTTATGATTACACAAATGGTATGCCTTTACGCCATGTACAAACAGAGAAACAACATGTATCCCATTTGTTTACAATAAAAAAATAAATAAATAAAAATAAAAAATAAAAAATAAATAAATAAATAAATAAATAAATTCAGTCTCAGCGAAAACTTCCAGAAACATACAAAATTTGGAAAGTTCTTTATGTGAACATAAAATGAATGTCCTTTAATCCCGTTCCCCAGTCTCCATTCCTTTCTGAAACCTCTTGATCACAGTCTTTACCATCTGCATTCTATCAGTATTCTGGTATTCTGAGTTTTCACAGGAATCACACATTGAGCTCAGCTTAAAAATTCCATGACATCTCCAACTTGGACTTCCAATATTTTCAAATTCTTCTCACAAAACAGTTTCAAAGGCTTTTGAACCACATGATCAGGTTAGTTATAAAAAGACCCCATTTCTCAGTACCAATTTCTGTGTTATGCACCTTTTCATTCATGACCAAAATACCTGAAAAGGAGGACAAGTTTATTTTGAGCTTACTGTTTCAGAGGTTCAGTCCATAATCAGCTGACTCTATCACTCCCTGCCCAAGATAAGTGGAGCATCAGGACAAAAGAGCATGATAGAAGAAAGAGCATCAGAGAAAGCAGAGACAAAGAGGGAGGGAAGAAAGTTATAGGGACAAGATATAATCCCCAAAGGCATGCCCCCAGAGCACTATTTTCTCCATTCATGCCCGAAGTTGTCTATAGTTACAACTTGGTACAGTAGTCCTTTAAAATTATTCATACTTGAACAGGGGTGTAGCTCAGTTGGCAGAGTGCTTGCCTCACATGCACAAGGCCCATCCTTTAAATGCATTAATCCGCTCACAAGATTAAAGCTCTCATAACATGACCATTTCACCTTTGGACATTCCTGAATTGCCTATCACATGAGCTTGCTGGGGGACACATCATCTGTAAAAACCATAACATTGTTGTAAATAATCTTAATGGAAAAATTTTACAAATGCCAGTTTGGGTCAGAATATCAAAAGTTTGTTTAGACATCTAATGTTAACATTCCTATTACACACACATGTGGAATTTTATAACACCAAGGTAGAAAAAGCTTCTTCAAAGTTGAAATGCTTTTAACTTATGAATTTAGGGGTAATTAACAGTAACAATATTTCATGACATGAACCTGGAGCAAATCAATGAAGGGAGTTAATGGAAATAGAGAAAAAGATAGGACTAAAGAGGCATGGGGAATCAAGAAATAAAGAAGGATGACTATGTGAGGTAGGTGGAAAATTAAACAAAATCAGTAAAAAAGGATTTAAACAAGGATTAGTGAACTAAACAAATGCTAGCAATGAAGCTTAAAAATGAAGACTAAGAACCATTACTGGTCTAACAAAGTGAAGTGCATTGGTCTATTTTATAAAGAATTTTTGTTTTAGTGATGAGGCTGAAAGATAATATAATGTAAGTTCAAGAGAGAATTAGAGGACAGAAAATGGAAACTTCAGTATGAAAACAGTGAACATAAATAAATCAGTATTTGAAATGACAAGTAAGGTTCAGTATAATGGAAGGTAAGTACCCCAAATATGTTAAAAAATATATATTATATATGTAGTAAAATACTGTATGTATGATATATATGTGTATATATATAAATATATATATAAACATATGTAAACAGTACAAATTTATTTCTTACTTTTCAAAAGTCCAACTAATAGTACTTTATTACCTTCTTGTTGCCTTCCTCATTTTCATATAGAAACCATCACATTTTGCATTTCTGTCTGTCCTAATGGAAAGTGGGATTCCTTTCTATATAGATAACAGATGGAGTCAGATACTGTGTAGAAGACAATATGTAGAAAGCAAGTTGCTTGTTAAAATTTTATTAACAAAATAACACACAGTTTCTGTTCATATTTCTTTGGTAACAACTGGATATATGGTCCCTTGTATTGCCAGAGATACTGGGAGATGCAGTCAAATTGGTATCTAGGAAGATGGTATGCATACAGAAATTTAATATAGTTTACAATGTTACCTTCTATATCAAAAGAAGTATTTCAATTGGTTTTGGTTATATTTTTTTCATTTCATTCATTGTTTTAATATTTCAAAATTTTAAGATAGTTTTTTACTTAGATAAAACCTGGAAAGATAGTAGATAAATCCCTGTATGTTCTACATCCAGTTTTTCATTTGTTAATATTTTACAACACTAAAATATATTTATCACTGTGAACAAATATTGATATATTATTATTGACCAAAATCTATACTTTGTTCATATTTCCTTAGATTTATCATAAGGAAGGACATTTTTTTTTTCAGTTTTCTAATACCATATTACACATAGTTTTCATGTCTCCTTGGGTTTCTCTTTCCTTAGAGTTTCTCAAGTTTTCCTCATTTTTCAATGACTTTGACAATTTTCAAGAGTCCTGGCTAAGGATTTTGTAGTGTTTCTCTCAATTGAGATTTATCTGCTGTTTTTCTTATGATTAGAGTGTGGTTTTGAGTTTTGAGACAGTAATGTCAAATAAAATGTGACATTTTTTATCCTTGTACATCAAGAGAAACTTTTACCAGTGTGTCTCAGCATTGTTGATGTGAGAGTTGATCACTTAAGTGACAATCTTTTAACACCTAGATGACTATTTTGATTTTTAACAAATTATGGCAAAGGTATAAATTAGAGAAATAGAGAAGAAAGTAGAAAATGGAGCATTCAAGAGAATAATTGCCGGGGACCAGCCCTAGCAGCAGAGTCCAGGGGTCCTTGATGGCCTGAAATGTAAAAGCCCCCAAAAGATTAGGCGGCGCAGCGTCGGCGATGGACAGCAACCACACAGACTCAGGTCAGTGTTAGGCTGCTGACAAGTTTATTGAATTCTTCTTACAGTTTTTATACCCTTACACTTTTCACTAAAAATATTTATGACTTCATATGAAGAAGAAAGTTCTTAGAAGTTTATCAATAGATAACAGAAGTTAGGTCTGCACAGTTAGCCAATTAGCGCCACCTGGCACATTCATCTTACTTGACATTTCCCCACAATGAACTATCCTTGACTCGAAACTTACAAAAGCAAGTTGATGTATACCACTTGTTTTTCTTTGAAGTTTAACTTCTATTTGATCTCTTACCGCTAAGACTAATTATAACTTCTAGTAATTTGTTATTAATTTTTCATGACTATAATTACATGTCTATGCTATGTTAAATCATATTATACTATTAAGAACCAAGTTATTGTCTTTAGAGTAAAAATCTTCATCTAAAAGAACTAAAACTTTTCTTTTGAACTAAATATAATGTATTTCTGTGGGAGGCTCATTACTTTGCAGAAGAAACCAGATGTAATAAATATGTTGATCACTGAAGCTAAGAGAATCACTTATATGCAACTAGATGTCTGGGAGTCTTGTAAAAGTTAGCAAAAACATCACAAGACATATTGCTTCAGAATGTCCACCATTCCCTATAGGAATATTAGTGCTTTGTGTAAACAAATGAACTTTATTTTACTGGAATTGAGTTAACTCATATGAACTGTTTGTGTTCCCATCATCCTTCAACCGAAGAACTTTATTAAACATGATTAATCCGCGTAATATTGTGAGTTCTGGTGAAAAACAAAAAAGGAAGAGAGATTAACACTCTGAGGAAGGGGCTCCAGCTTTACTCAACTTACGACGAGTCCTTGCTATCGTCTTCCAGGGAAGGCCTTGGCAGCACCCAACTTATGACGAGTCCTTGCTATCATCCTCCAGAGGAAGATTACCAACCTCTGGCATGGGTCTTTATGCGCCAGGCACACTTCCCTGGCATGAGTTTTATGTGCTAGGCGCCCCCGCAAATAATAAAAGAGAACATTGACCTAGTCCACATGTGAAAATGTTGGCATTTATGAGAAGCAAGAACAGGACTTGTTCTTAAAACTACAGAAAAGATGGCAATAGATTACCTCTCTTTTCAGGGAAAATGGGAAGTAAGTCAATTGAGAGTTTTGATGGGGTAGGATAAGCTGATGGTTTCTGGAAATAAAAGAAAGTATGTTCAGTTTGAAGACAATATTATTATTTGTTTATAAGTTGCACATTAATATTTAGACATATATGTAAGTGCTTATGTATGCAAAACATACAAATAAATCTCAAAATGAATCACAGATGTGCTTATTCCAAGTTTTATATTTTAACTCTATATTGGTACCTCTCTACACAGAGTGTGTTTGCATGTGCTTTTTCTTTTTATATAGTTTCATCATGCTCTAATGGGAGTCATTAGAAAATTCTGAGTCTGTATACTTGGTGGAAAATGAGTTTTTGACTCATTCCATAAGGGTTCGTGTGTACAGAAGAAAAGCAAATTCATTAAAATACTGAAAAAAAAAATTCTACATTATCATGCAGATAGTGACATCTAAACATATTGTAGAAAAAATATTTTCTTGTTGTTTTTGTATGTAAGAGCATATCCCTTTAAGTCATATATATATATATAAATTTAAATTATATATATATAAATTTATGTAAATATACAAGTATACATCTGTATTATCTCTAAGCATTAGTTGAGATATACAATGATCTACAACATAATATCGTGTTAAAACTTGGCTTTAATTTAAATATCCTTTCACATTTGCAAATAAATTTTTACAATTCTTTTATGTGACATTAAAATGAAAACATGGTTATCACGACTTTGGAAATCCCATGCCTTTTCATATGGAACATATGTTTAATGAATAAGACTTCTGTTGCCATATTCATGGCAGTTTTGCCTCTTTTCTGAGAGAAACTGTGGAGAGTGTGAGTTTTTGAAACTAGAGTTGAATAAAACAATCATAGATTGCACTTGAATTTTTACAACCAAAACAGACTTCAAGGACATGACAGCTTTGCTTTGGGCCACTTGGCTGCTGATAGAATTAATACAGTTTTTTATATTATGAATCATATGCAGGAATATGAGTTTATTTAGAGTTCTACATAGTTTGTTGTCAAAGTAATTTCTTAATTCTAGAGAAGTAAATATTTTTTGCAAGGATTGACATAAATACATGTGAAACCTAATAGTGTCCATTCAGTTTGTTTCTCAAGATAAAAATTTTTCATGGTTAATAATTCAAAAGCAATAAAATTTTAATTAAAATAGTTTTTGCATATTTTCATTTAATTTTTTTAGTTTTTCAAAACATATACAGTTAAAATTATATTTAATAATATAATTCTTGCTGAGTGTGGTGGAGCACACCTGTAATCCTGGCAGTGCTGGAGGCTGAAGCAGGAGGATTGCAAATTTGAAGCCAGCTTCAGCATCTTAGTGAGACCCTAAGCAACTTAGCAAGACCCTTTCTCAAGATAAAAAATTAAAAGTTGGGGATATGCCTAAGTGGTTTAGCACCCCTGGGTTCAATCCCTGGTCCTCCCCTACCCAGAAAAGAATATAATTCTTCTTAAGGGCTGGAAGTGTCTCTTAATGGTACAAAATGTGCCTAGCATGGGGCCAGTCTCTGGTTTCAATACCCAAGTACAAAAAGAAAGAAGGAGAAAGGGAAGACAAGAGAAACAGGGAGGAAAAGGAAGGAGGAGGAGGAAAAGAAATTATTTCCTGCATTAAAAGGAATATTTTTAACTTAAGAGAGAGTATCATCAATTAGTCCCTTGCTTCCTGTTATGAATAAAAAATATTCACAATAATGCATATACTATATCATGCAAACGATATTTTGTTGAAATTTTTTGAGAAGTTTTAAATAGTATAATCTTCATATAATTATGTCATTCAGTGGGATATTTATAAATATTTTTGTGCATTTTAAAAATAAATTACATTGCATTCCACTTGAAGCCAGCCATATTCATATAGATTTATTTGTAATATAACCTTGGCTTCACATCTGAAAAACAAGAGATTTTTAAATGACAAATATTAGAAATGTAATACATTTGTATGCATTCTCAGAAATTGTTTAAAAATTCTTAAAGAATAAAAATGCCTCGATAGAGATTAGAGTACTTGTCTATTTTTTTTATTTTTGCATTTAATGTATAGATTCCCTATTAGATATACTACACAATATCACATATATTATCCTGGCTACATAAGATCTATTTCTAATACTCCAACTCCTAAATATTATATTTAGAAGATGCAAATCACTTATATTTGCCTCCCAAAAAGGAAAAGAAAAACAGTCTGAATGAACACAAAATTCACAAGGCCTACGTAATGGTTGCATCAACTTCATTAATTTTCTTCATCTAACTACAATCCTTAAGTTCCTATAAAATAAAGACAATAAGTTTTCCTGCTTCTTCTGTATTTTCAAATTCTTTTCCCTCAGGTTTCCAACATAAAAAGATGATTTTCCTATTGTTTTAAAATGGTGTCATAATAATCGCTGCCTACTCTATCTCTTCTTGAAATAATGTGCACTGTTATAGTCTGACAGTATAGATCACTGAGATAAATGACAGGTGACACATCTTATGGGTTATACTGATACAACATAGACCAGTTTATCTCTGTCCTGGGAGTATCCCTAAATCTGAAACTGTCTTTTTTATGTTTCCAAACTTTGTAGTTCCTTCTACCCTTCTTCTTATATGGAGTGGAGAAAAAAGACAAAAAGTAAAATGAAGATACTGGTGACCTATTTCCTCCAGTCATACCCTCCTACCTGTAGTTCCTATAGTTACCACCCAGTCACCCATTTAAATTATCAATGCATCAGGTGGATTAATACACCAACAAAGTGAAGTGCTTGTAATCTAATCATTTACCTCTCAATAGTCCGGCATCTCATAACACATGTTTTCCAGGATCACTGAAGATTCAAACCAAAATATCTAGTGACTTAAGTCTATGAAAGGATGGACTTCTTTTGTTAATTATCAATGAAGACACACTTTTATTAGAATTTCTCATCTTCCATATGTATAAGGAGGTCATTAAAATGCCACTTTACTTTTTGTTCTAAACAATAATTTTGCTGGAGTATGACTAGCATATGGGTGTCTTAGTGAAACAAACACAGGAAGATCACAAGCAGTTTTTATAAGTGGAGAACCAGACAATCTCACACGAACGAACATATTTCCATCATCATATTGGCTATTTCCTTAACTATTATAAGAATAGTCAGAATTTTCTTAGAGCACTTCATTATTTCCTTCTTTGTTTAAAATACAGATGCAATGTGGATGATTTGTTTTCATTTCTTTAACAAATATAAAAATTTAGGGTATTTAAATTATATCAATCATTTAAAATTCTTATTTTCCTTTTCATTATGTAATTTAACAAAATAAAAACAATATTTTTAGCAATAAAATTAGATCTGTGATTTCATATAAATCAATGTTAAACAAAAAAAAAGATTTTCTACCCCAAGAAAATGCTATATATAATTTTAAAATTCAAATTAATACCTCCTCTTCTTCATTCTATATGCTCTGATCTTGAACCAATATCTAGTCTCAAAACACTTGAGTTACAATTTAACAATTCTCAAACTTTCCCATTATACACTTATGATAATATTGATACAAAGAGCTAAAATTGTGTACTATTTGGGGTTTTGTAGATACAGGTCAAAAATTTCATCAATATTTTCTAAAAAGAGATAATTTCCAAATGGTGGAATTTAAAATAATAGAACTCATCTGGTCTCCTATGGAATTTTGTTAGAATTGTTTGTTTAGTCATTTAGCAGCATTGACAGTAGGATGTTATCAAATGTTGGGACTTAATTTGATATGCAACTTATGTCCTCTTTACTTCAACTCCATTAATGAGATTTAGTGCAATCCTGAATAACTTCATTTCATTATGAAAATAAATGCCCTAGCAGAGTATATCTCTGTGGATTCTTTCCTTGCTAAATTCAAGCACATTTTTTTAAAGTCAATCCAATAAATAACCCTAATTGGAAACAATGCCTTAGCCTTAGCACAAGTAGGGTGAAACTAATTATCTCTACTGCACTTATTATTCTGAGTCCCTATTTATGCTGGTGGCATCATACAACAATTTGTCTGTCAAAGAGCTACTAAGTCACCATAGCTTCTATTTCTTTTACTAGCAAAAAATTCTTCACTTATTCCAATTGCTCAGGATTATCTTTCAATAAGGCTCATTCCATTCCCACTGTATTAATCCAGGAAATCATCACCTATTACAACATCTGTTATAATAACTTTCAAACATGTGCTGACTCTCAGTCTAGGCACTCTGAAATAAACCTTGATCATATCGTATCTCATTTATTAGTGTTAATTTTATACTGTTTATCCTAGAAGAAATTACATATAATTTGAAATATATATTAATTCAAAAACAATGAACTATTTTAAGGACAAGAAGCTTTTCTCCTTTACCTTGTTCAGTTCTTAGCATCCAGCAGAGCTGTCTCATTTGAACTCTGAGTGAAACTCTTTTGAATGTTTTATCCAAATTTATGTATCTAAGCAAGTTCCTGACAAATCTGCTCATGTCTTACAATTCTCATCATTCTATCAAAACCTCCCTCCTTCAAGTTGCTGTCTATTTTATCAAGTACTACCCTCATGAAAATAATTATCATTAAACTGTAGTAAAATTCTGCTCCTGTACATGCAATCTATCTTAATTTATAAATTTATTTGAAGACATAGAGTTCACAAAGATCAATTCTGCTCAAATATCTCTCTCTCACACACACACACACACACACACACACACACACACACAATCATTTTGATTAAATAGTCGGATATTGTTTTGTTTCTGAAAACATTCTAAGGTAAATTTAGAAGCCCAGTAGAGCATTAATTTACTCATTCACTAAATATTTACCGAGCTAGTAATAAATGCAAGACACTCTTCTAACCGCTGTGAAAGAAGAGTGAAAACAAAATTTGCTTTTTGATCTTGACAGATAGTGTGTAAAGAATAGAAAACAGGCGATCCAAGATGGCAGACTAGATGGTGACTGCATCTCCAGTCGCTCCAGAACACAGGATTCAAGAAGGGGAGGCATTGAGAGACTCGGACTAAAATAGAGCCACAGGGTGAGTCTCCCCCACCCGGTGAAGCACTGCCCAGGTGGCAGGCCTGGATTCAGGTGGCTTATTAGAGTAGGGTAGGGCAGCTAGAGTCTTCCCCAGGCAGCTCTGTGCACTCCGGCGGTGGGCTCCTCCCACAGGGCCAGATTCTCCAGCATCTCAGAGCAGGCCCCCTAGTGAAAGCCTTTCTGCACAGAACCAAGCTTCAAGTCCCTGAACCAGGGCTGTGAGTTCCTGCCCACAGGTTACTTAAGGACCAGGACAGGACAGCCAGGGACTTCCCCAAGCAGCCCGCAGCACGGCCCCCTCCGGCAGGAAGCGCCTTTCCAGGCTAGCTTCTCGGACCAGGCCCCTCAGTGAGAGCCCTTCCACACAGAGCCAGCCACAAGTCCCCAAGCCAGCAGAGACCTCTGGCCTGCAAGCAGCCTCTGGGACCACTGCAAGGCAGCCAGAGACCTCTCCAGGTGGACCTGCCCCTCCCCCATCCCCCTGGCAGGTTTTTTTCCATGGGGCGATCCAAGAAGGCAGACTAGAGGGTGACTGCATCTCCAGTCGCTCCAGAACCCAGGATTCAAGAAGGGGAGGCATTGAGAGACTCAGACTAAAATAGAGCCACGGGAGCCAGCCACAAGTCCCCAAGCCAGGGAAGACCTCTGGCCCGCAAGCAGCCTCTGGGACCAGGGCAAGGCAGCCAGAGACCTCTCCAGGTGGACCTCCCCCGCTGACCCCTGGCCGCATGTTTTTTCCACAGGGCGATCCAAGATGGCGGACTAGAGGGTGACTGCATCTCCAGTTGCTCCAGAACACAGGATTCAAGAAGGGGAGGCATTGAGAGACTCGGACTAAAATAGAGCCACGGGGTGAGCCTCCCCCCACCCGGTGAAGCGCTGCCCGGGTGGCAGGCCCAGATTCGGGTGGCTTATTAGAGTAGGATAGGGCAGCAAGAGTCCTCCCCAGGCAGCTCTGTGCATTCCGGCGGTGGGCTCCTCCAACAGGGCCAGATTCTCCAGCATCTCAGAGCAGGCACCCCAGTGAGAGCCTTTCTGCACAGAATCAAGCTTCAAGTCGGTGAACCAGGGCGGCGAGTTCCTCCCCACAGGTTGCTTCAGGGACCAGGACAGGGTAACCAGGGACTTCCCCAAGTAGCCCGCAGCTCGGCCCCCTCCAGTGGGAAGCACCTTTCCAGGCTAGCTTCTCGGAGTAGGCCCCCCAGTGAGAGCCTTTCCACCCAGAGCCAGCTCCAAGTCCTGTAACAAATAGCAGGCTAGGGGCAGATTTCCTTGGAAGCACTGCATTATCAAGTTACTCCAAGACTTCAGGCTACTGAAGGCAGGAAGATGATACACTGGAAATCTACAGGGAAACTACAAGCCAATAGAAGAATTCTGCAATATCACAAAGTCCCACTGATATCTGACCAATATGAGAAAAGAAGGGAAGAAAATGTACCAAACAAACCTAGATCCTATATCAATAAAACCCAATGACAGCACAGCAGAAGAAATGTCAGAAAGGGAGTTCAGAATGTACATAATTAAAACAATCAGGGAAACAAACGAGGAGATGAAAGAGCAAATGCAGGCATTGAAGGAGGAGATGAAAGAGCAAATGCAGGCATTAAAATGATCGCACCAATAAACAGTTAAAGGAGCAAATACAGGAAGCAAGAGATCATTTCAATCAAGAGTTAGAGATATTGAAAAAAAAACCAAAGAGAAATCTTTGAAATGAAGGAAACAATAAACCAAGTTAAAAACTCCATAGAAAGCATAACCAATAGGATAGAAAACCTGGAAGACACAACCTCAGATATTGAAGACAAAATATTTAACCTTGAAAACAAAGTTGACCAAACAGAAAAGATGGTAAGAAATCATGAACAGAACCTACAAGAATTATGGGATATCCTGAAAAGGCCAAAAATAAGAATTATTGGGATTGAGGAAGGCTTAGAGAAACAAACCAAAGGAATGAACAATCTATTCAAAGAAATAATATCAGAAAATTTCCCAAATCTGAAGAATGAAATGGAATACCAAGTATAAGAGGCTTATAGAACTCCAAATATACAAAATTACAACAGACCCACGCCAAGGCACAGTATTATGAAAATAGCTAACATACAAAATAAAGACAGACAGAATTTTAAAGGCCACGAGAGAAAAGAATCAAATTACATTCAGGGGGAAACCAATAAGAATATCAGCAGATTTTTCAATCCAGACCCTAAAAGCTAGAAGGGCCTGGGACAACATTTACCAAGCCCTGAAAGGAAATGGATACCAACCAAGAATCTTATACCCAGCAAAACTTACATTCAGATTTGACGATGAAATAAGATCCTACCATGATAAACAAAAGCTAAAGGAATTTACAAAAAGAAAGCCAGCATTGCAGAACATTCTCAGCAAAATATTCCATGAGGAAGAGATGAAAAACAACGATGCAAATCAGCAATGGGAGGAACTAGCCTAAAGGAATAGCCAAATAAAGGGGAAACCAAATCATGCCAAAAAACAAAAATGAGTCAAATGACTGGGATACAAATCATATCACAATAATAACCCTGAATGTTAATGGCCTGAACTCATCAATCAAAAGACATAGACTAGCAGAATGGGTTAAAAAGAAAAATCGAACAATTTGCTGCCTGCAAGAGACTCATCTCATAGAAAGAGATACCCATAGACTAAAGGTGAAAGGATGGGAAAAAAACATACCATGCACATGGACACAGCAAAAAAGCTGAGTATCCATCCTCATTTCAGATAATGTGGACTTCAAGCCAAAACTAGTCAGAAGGTATAAAGAAGGACATTACATACTGCTTAAGGGAAGCATAAATCAGCAAGACATAACAATCATAAATATCTATGTCCCGAACATTGGCTCATCCATGTACGTCAAACAAATCCTTCTCAATTCCAGAAATCAAATAGACCACAATAATACGAGGTGATTTTAACACACCTCTCTCACCGCTGGATAGATCGTCCAAACAAAAATTGAATAAAGAAACCATAGATCTCAATAACACAATCAACAATTTAGACTTAACCGACTTATATAGAATATGCTATCCAACAAAGAACGAATACACTTTCTTCTCAGCAACACATGGATCCTTCTCTAAATAGACCATGTCTTATGCCACAAAGCTAATGTTAGCAACATAAGAAGATAGAGATACTACCTTGTACTCTATCAGATCATAATGGATTGAAATTAGAAATAAATGACAGAATAAAAAACTTCTCCAATACCTGGAGATTAAATAATACACTATTAATATGATGAATGGATAACAGAAGACATCAGGAGGGAAATAAAAAAAAATTCTTAGAAGTAAATGAGAACAAAGACACATCATATCAAAATCTCTGGGACACTATGAAAGCAGTACTTAGAGGAAGATGGATTTCATGGGGCGCATTCAACAAAGAAGTAGAAATCAACAAATAAATGACTTAACACTACAGTTCAAAGCCCTAGAAAAAGAAGAGCAGACCAACACCAAAAGGAGTAGATGACAGGAAATAGTTAAAATCAGAGCCGAAATCAATGAAATTGAAACAAAAGAAACAATTGGAAAAATTAACAAAATAAATAGTTGGTTCTTTGAAAAAATAAACAAAATTGATAAACTCTTAGCCACACGAACAAAGAGAAAGAGGGAGAAAACTCAAATTACTAAAATTCGGAATGAACAAGGAAATATCACAACAGACACGAGTGAAATACAAAACATAATTGAAGCTATTTTGAAAATCTATACTCCAACAAAACAGAAAACCACGAAGACATCAACAAGTTTCTAGAGACATATGAATTACCTAAACTGAACCAGGAGGACATACACAACTTAAATAAATCAATTTCAAGCAATGAAATAGAAGAGGTCATCAAAAGCCTACCAACAAAGAAAAGTCCGGGACCAGATGGGTTCTCAGCCGAGTTCTACAAAACCTTTAAAGAAGAGCTCATTCCAATTCTTCCCAAAGTATTCCATAAAATAGAAGAGGAGGGAACCCTCACAAACTCATTCTATGAAGCCAATATCACCCTGATACCTAAACCAGACAGAGACACATCAAGGAAAGAAAATTTCAGACCAATATCCTTAATGAACATTGACGCAAAAATTCTCAACAAAATTTAGCAAATTGCATACAAAAATATATTAAAAAGATAGTGCACCACGATCAAGTGGGTTTTATCCCAGGGATGCAAGGTTGGTTCAACATCCGGAAATCAATAAATGTCATTCACCATATCAACAGAATAAAAGTTAAGAATCACATGATTATTTCAATAGATGCAGAAAAAGCATTTGAGAAAATACATCCCTTCATGCTCAAAACACTAGAGAAAATTAGGGTAGTGGGAACATTCGTTAACATTATAAAGGCCATCTAAGCTAAGCCCATGGCCAATATCATTCTAAATGGTGAAAAACTGAAAGCATTCCCCCTAAAAACTGGAACAAGGCAAGGATGCCCTCTTTCACTACTTCTATTCAATATCGTTCTTGAGACTCTAGTCAGAGCAATTAGACAAAACCAAAGAAATTAAAGGGATATGAATTGGAAAAGAGGAACTCAAATTATCCCTGTTCACTGATGACATGATTATATATTTAGAGGAACCTAGAAATTCCACCAGAAAACTCTTAGGACTCATAAGTGAATTCAGTAAAGTAGCAGGTTACAAGATCAATGCTCATAAATCCAATGCATTTTTATACATAAGTGATGAATCTTCAGAAAGAGAAATAAGGAAAACTACCCCATTCACAACAGCATTGAAAAAAATAAAATACTTGGGAATCAATCTCACAAAAGAGGTGAAAGACCTCTACAATGAGAACTACAGAACACTAAAGAAAGAAATTTTAAAAAACCCTAGAAGATGGAAAGATCTCCCATGTTCTTGGATAGGCAGAATTAATATTGTCAAAATGGCCATACTACCTAAAGTGCTATACAGATTCAATGCAATTCCAATTAAAATCCCAATGATGTACCTTACAGAAATAGAGCAAGCAATTATGAAATTCATCTGGAAGAATAAGAAACCCAGAATAGCTAAAGCAATCCTCAGAGAAAGAGCGAAGCAGTGAATATGGCAATACCAGATCTTCAATTCTATTCCAAAGCAACAGTAACAAAAACGGCATGGTATTGGTACCAAAATAGGAAGATCAATGGTACAGAATAGAGGACATGGACACAATCCAAATAAATACAATTTTCTCATACTAGACAAAGGTGCCAAAAATATGCAATGGAGAATAGATAGCCTCTTCAAACAAATGGTGCTGTGAAATTGGAAATCCATATGCAACAGAAAGAAACTAAATCCCTATCTCTCACCCTGCACAAAACTCAACCCAAAATGGATCAAGGACCTCGGAATCAGACCAGAGACCCTGCATCTTATAGAAGAAAAAGTAGGTCCAAACCTTCAACTGTTGGCTTAGGATCAGTCTTCCATAACAGGACTCCCATAGCACAAGAAATAAAAGTGAGAATCAACCACTGGGATAGATTCAAACTAAAAAGCTTTCTCTCAGCAAAGGAAACTATCAGCAATGTGAAGAGAGAGCCTACAGAGTGGGAGAATACTTCAGATAGAGCACTAATTTCCAGAATCTATAAAGAACTCAAAAACTCTACACCAAGAATATAAATAATCCAATCAACAAATGGGCTAAGGAAATAAACAGACACTTCACAGAAGAAGATGTACAAGCAATCAACAGATATATGAAAAAATGTTCAACATTTCTAGTAATAAGAGAAATGCAAATCAAAACTACCCTAAGATTTCATCTCACCCCAATTAGAATGGCGATTATCAAGAACACAAACAATAATAGGTGTTGGCGAGGATGTGGGGAGAAAGGTACACTCATACATTGCTGGTGTGGTTGCAAATTAGTGCAGCCACTCTGGAAAGCAGTATGGAGATTCCTCAGAAAGCTTGGAATGGACCCACCATTTGACCCAGCTATCCCACTCCTTGGCCTATACCCAAAGGACTTAAAATCAGCATACTATAGAGATACAGCCATATCAATGTTCATAGCTGCTCAATTCAATAAAGCCAGATTGTGGAACCAACCTAGATGCCCTTCAGTTGATGAATAGATAAAGAAACTGTGGCATATATATACAATGGAATATTTCTCCGCCATGAAGAATGATAAAATTATGGCATTTGCAGGCAAATGGATGAAATTGGAGGATATCATGCTAAGTGAGATAAGCTAATCTCAAAAAACTAAAGGACGAATGATCCCGCTGATAAGCGGATGAGGACATATAAGGGGGGTTATGTGGGGTTAGCGTTAGGTTTAGGGTTAGGTTTAGGGTTAGGGATAAGGAGGGTGGTAAGAATGGTGGAAGGAAGGACTGTATAGAGGGAAAAGAGGGGTGGGAGGGGTGGGGGGGGAAGGGAAACAATAACAGAATGAATCAAACAATATTGCCCTATGTAAATTTATGATTTTTAATTAAAATAAATAAATAATTAAAAAATTGAAATAAAGAATAGAAAACAAATATACGATATAATATCCAATGGGTGATTTGTGCTACAAAAGGTGAATTGGATGAGGCCAAGTAAGAGGTCCAGGACTGTCAGTTAGCTAGGAAAGACCTCCTGAGAGAAGAGACAATTTGAATGAATACCTTAATAGAAAAAAATGAGCAGTAAGGGGAAGGGGAAGAAATTGTCTTCCATTTATTGATCAAAGAGGATAGAGGATTTTGATGTCGTATTACAAAGTTTGTCCTATAGAAAAATAAAAATTGAGAACCTTAGAATGTTACATCATTTTAGTCATTTATACTTTTTTCTTTTGTTCACATAAATTTAGAAATTCCTACAAACGGAATACATACTTCAGATATTAATGGTGACATCAAATCCATCTTCTTTTTCCTGTGTTCTCACACTGTTCTGTATTTCCTAACTTTACAATCTTCACTACATATGGCCATATGCATTTCTCTGTCTGAACCCTGAGCTTCTAGGAACTGAGCACAGTGCATTATAGAGAGTAAGCAATTAATATATATTTGCTGAACGATTGAATGGTTCTTTTAGAAATTTTCTGAGACAAATTTTTCTCATTTGCCCTAATTTACAGAAGTATGAGAATCATGCAAATTCTCCTGTTTGAGCAGATCCAAAGAGCCACCTGAATAAAATATTTTACTTCTTTCTAAAACTACTATGTCTGGGAAGAGGGAAGTAGTTGTCCATTCAATTGGGACTAATGGGTAGACTTCCAATGCTAATATTGTTATTTGCTCATCTGATTTCCAAGGCATGTGGGTACCATTCTCAACAATCCAAAATACCAGCCCTCCAGATATTAACTGTAGCTGCCAGTTATGTATTCCTATCCAAGCTTGAACGAGTAATGATACTTTTTTTTAAAGGACATACTCTTTTTTTCTTAAAAAAATTTTTTTAGTTGTCAATGGGCTTTATTTTGTTTGTTTATATGTGGTGCTGAAAATCAAACCCAGTGACTTTTTAGAGACTAAAGGTCATCTAAGAGACACAATATTTACATTTTATGCTTGCATCAGGTTTGGCCACATTTTTTTAATTCTTCACAATTTCTCCTTGATTAAGATGAGTTTTCTTATTCTCTTAATTTTCATTAAGGGACTGTATAATATACAGTAATTAAATATTCACCACTTCACCACTTCAGTTACTATAAAGTTGTTTTGAAGATATTATTTATTACTTTATTCAAAGTTTTCTATATAAAATCTTTGTGACATTTTTAGTTTACACTGTTTTGCATTATAAAACAGCATTATATTTCCTAAAGCACTGGATAACGTCCTCTTTCATGATCAAATGAAACATATGAATGATAAAATTCCTTTTTTATTTTACCTTTATCCCACTATCAAAGGCAAATGTAAAATTCAAGCACAGTAACTTCATTCTTTTCTGATTTACTACTTCTATTTATATGTTATTACTGATGAGAGCTATAACCTAATCAGTGGATTAATCCACTGATAGGGATTAACTGCATGTTAACTCTAGGCAGGTAGGATGTGACTGGGGAAGGTGGGTCATTGGGGCCCTGCCTTCATCCCTGTTGAGAACTGATTTTTCTCTCTTGGCTTCTGGTACCATGTCCAGAGCTGTTTTTCTCCACTACGACCTTTTGCCTTGATGTTCTGCCTCACCTTGGGCCCAGAGCAATGGAGTTGACTGAGATCTCCTAAACGGTGAACCTCAACCATGAGCCTCTAAAATTGTTCTTCTTAGGTCTTTTGTTCATAGACATTAAAAAATTGACTTAAACACCCTTCAGTGCTACACTGCTATTTTTTAATGTATCACTGAGTGTATGTGAACATGCCTTTTCTTTTATTAAGTTTTAATAATTTTGTAATTGAAAGCAAAGTGAGATCTAAAAGCGCTCTGTCATTGATATTGCCTATGCCATTTTCAGGTTTGGAAAAAATACACATAAGAAAGAAGTAATGATTGTAATGTTTTTACCAGTGGAAAATTTAACAACAGGAAATGGCTGATGAATTGTTACTATGTATATGTGCATATTATTAGCAATGTTTTTGTTATCTTTAAGATAAAATACATATTTCAATAATGTGAAATTCAAAACTTAAAAATAAGCATATCTAATATAAAGGACGATCGAATTTTCCAATGTTATATTTCACATAAGAAAAAAGAAGACTTGAACATTTTTTAACCAATTTTTTTAACCAAAATAATTCTAAATATTTTTGTTTCTTCAGTATTGAATAGGCATAAATAAAAACATCTACTTTTTCCCTTTGAATCTCAACTGATTATCTTAGCTAATATAGATTTTCCATCTTTTAAGATCCCTTGAAATATGCAAAACTAGATGCTATTTTCAGAATAAAAAGGAAGTTTGTAGAAGTTTAATGACATAAGCATGCATTACTTTTATAGTCAAAGAGAATCAACTACCTCTGCATTTAAACACTATCCATTTATTGAATTTGGTGGGCAGATATATAATT
Organism: Sciurus vulgaris; assembly: GCF_902686455.1. Taxonomy (NCBI): domain Eukaryota; kingdom Metazoa; phylum Chordata; class Mammalia; order Rodentia; family Sciuridae; genus Sciurus; species Sciurus vulgaris. The sequence goes on along the minus strand of NC_136464.1, from coordinate 107,128,287 downwards.
TTTTTCCAAAGATCGTTTTCATTTGGGAACATTTGACCTGTTCATATTTCACACTTCAGTAAATGATGTTCACTTCTGCATTCTTTATATGTCAGTAAAATATGACCATTTCTGGTTATCACTAGTTCATAAACTAAAAATTGTCTTAGGCATACAAACTCATAAATATAAAATATAACATAAAATCTAAATATGTGAATAAGAAATCATATTTTCTATATATAACTAAACTGGATTTATGATATTCAAATATATCAACTATTTCAATGGAATATTTGTTTCCTTTTTTTTTTTTTTGGCAATATATTTTGATTTGTGCTCAAATCCAAAGGAACAAGTAGTATTCCAGGTTCCTGAAACAGCATGAATATATTAACAAACCATTGTCATCTATAGGAAGCCATATTTATGGTTTTTTTTTTTTTTTTTTTTTTTAGAACTCTAGTCTTCCATTTCATTTTTATAGCAGAATTTTTTAATCTTAAAACCGAGATATCATACATGTAGATTATTGAGGACAAAATTAGGGGAGTAGACTAGTTTCCAGGGAAGATAATAGGGAAGAAAAGAAGGGAATGTCAGTACAAGGATGTATCACTTAGTTGGCCACTGAAGTAAATGACTGACACAGGATCATTAAAGAATTATTGATAAATTTTATGTATGGTGTCCTAGAATCAGTTGCCTAGAAGAAAAGATCTTTGAAATTGACTCCTTTTCACTTTTCCAAAAATGGCCCTGCAGAATCAGTAGATGGGTTACTTCCAGGTTCCATCAGAGTGAGGGTGGAAGAGTTTTCAGGATATTCACATATCAAATCGGAAAAGCCTCAAGGCAGTGTTGACCCTAAGTCAGGTGCTGTTTGGTTTGATCTGCAAAGGCTGCGTGACACTGGTGGTTTTATCAGTGTCTAGAGCAAAGGGTAAAGATAGAGAATTTTTTTAATTGGTGCATAAAATTGATAGGAGGACCTATTCCACTCTTAAAATGTGTCTCAACTAGAAAATAGTCTATGATGCAAGTTCTTATTTTTTAAATGTACTTCTTTGATATGATTTCAAACTTAAAAACTGAAGCCTGGCGCATACAGACAAGTGCTATATTACCTTTATGTTCAAATAAATTAGCATCAGCCTGATATATAAAAACCGCAGCATGATTGGATAGAAACAGACCCAACACAATTGGTTTTAGAAGAAGAGGCAAATATGAAGGATTATTGAAGAAGGCTTTGCTAATCACTAGTAGCAGGTTGCATACATTTTCTTTATTCAGTTTCTTGGTTGCAGGTTTACAATAACACATTTTCAGCTCTATGGTTTATATAGTTATTAAATGATTTGGCCCAGAAATTCAATTTCACTTCCTTTTGCAAATTGGGCCAGTTCAAGGAAATCATTTCCTCAAGCTCATGTGGTTTTTTATTACAAATCTATTGTTCAAATGAACATGACCCCAGTTTCTTTCTTTCCAAAATGAGTTCTTGTGAGCCAAGAGACTCCTACAGAAGAATGTCTGGTTATGTCTTATGAACTCCCATGCCAGTGCTTAATAGTTAACATGAGGACTGAATTTTATATGTTTGTTTATACTGTGTAGATCGAGTTTAACAGTGATAGCTCAATTTTTAAAAATACAAGATATCTTTTGTGAAAATCATTCTCAGAAGCTAATCTCCAAACAGTGTTTTTTTTTTTTTTTTTTTTTATTTTTTCCCTTCATTTGTGTGAAGGGAAACAAAGTTTGGGGTGTAGTTTTACATTTTTCTCTCCTTTCCTTTCCTTTATTTTATGAGAATTTTAATTTATATTGTCCAATTCTGATCTCTCCATATATGGAGAATGAATTAACTAAAAGTAATATGTAAGGCCCCATTTAAAGTGACAGCAAATTAATATGACTAAAATTTATAGTCAGGTTAGTTTAGAGCATAACTTACTCAAAAATTAGCAAATTATATTTTAATTATTTTTCTGGGAGTGAAATATAATTAACTTAAAGAAATAAACTGAATTAATGTGTGTTGATTTGGTAAATACATGTATGCAATTTTATACTTCTGAATTTTTTAGAGAAAATTTTCTACGTTTTTGTTGTTTTCCTATTGGAATATTATTTTTCTTAAGATTTTAAAATTTTATTTATAAAGTTTTCATGCCTAGACTAATAAGGAATCCTAAGATTTAAAAAGTAATATAACCTACAGTAGGCCAAAGGGAAAAAAAATTAACTGGCAATCCAATAATATCTGTGATCCAAGATACCTGTGAATATCTTACCTTACAGAACAAAAGAAACTTTGTGGTTAAGGATCTTGAGATTCCAAAAGAAAAAGAAGAGATGGTGATGATGGTGGTGATGATGATGATGATGATGAAGAAGAAATTATCCTGATTTATCCAAGAGCTGAATGTATCATGGGGACCTTATAAGTGAAAGAGAAAGACCACTGATGGAATAAGAGAAGGAAGTGTGAGAATGGAAGGGGAGGTCTGCGTGTTGAGCAAGGAAGGTGGGCAGACTCTAGAAGCCGTGAAATATAAAGAGATGGATTCTCTCCTCTAGTGTACAGAAAGAACAAAACCTTTTCAAGCCAGCTTAAGTTCTGACATCCAGAATGGTAAGAAAATAAATGGTACTAAGTCATAAAGTTTAGGACAGTTTGTTTACAGCAGAAATAGAAAATAAACACATACCAACTCCAGGGATTTCTGGGATTTCCCAGGGGTGCTCCACTGGCGCTTGCAAACAGTTTGGTTTCAACTCCCTCAACCCTCACTTTAGGAACTTCTGTTGAATATTCTGTTATATAGGGATATGTCTGCTGGACACTGAGGCTGCTTGGGCTTATTATCAGTATAATTTCCACATCAAAACATTTGTCAAGGAGCAGTTTTGACCTAGTTCTGTTGCTGCTCTCCTTCTATCCCACTAAGCATTGCCTTTCTTTCCAGTTGGTATTTTTACTTCCTTTCGCCCACCAGGTTTTTGGCAAATACAGGGAAAAATAACTTTATTTCTCTGATGAACACATGTGATCCAAGGGTTCAACTGATTGCAAAACCCATCTGTTGGCATTTATCCGGTGACACAGGAAATAAATATCTTATTCCATATAAGAGCTGACATCAGGCAGTGTTGACTTGGGAGTGGGAATCTGAGTCTGGGGGCAATGCAGACTGTTGGTGGTGGTTGTGGTGGTGTCTGCTGGGCCAAGCCATGGTGGGCACAGTGCAAGGTGTGGAAAGTGATAGGGGTCCTGGAGTCCCACTCTGCAAGCTCTGCCCAGTCAACAGTGGGAAAAGGGTAGAGGGTGAAGGGCCTGTGCTTGCCTTGGCCCAGGCCAAGGATAAATGTGACCACCAAGGGTCTAAGGCCAGCTTGTGGGAAGGAAGGAAAGACAAAAGAAACTTAATCTCTCAGAAATGTATGGTGGAACTCAAGAAGAAGGCAAAAAACAAAGGGTCATCTGAAATTGGGATTGGCTCACTGATAATCCACTGACAAAATTAGAGATCACTACTCAAGCATAAATTTTCTTTAGACTGCTACAAAGATGTCTGACATCAAGGCTTGTGCTGAATATGTTGTGGAATGGGCTGCAAAGGACCCATATGGCTTCTTTACCACTGTAATTTGGGACCTTACTCCAGTATTCCTTGCAAGTGCTGTAATGTTCTAGAAATCAGTCAAGCTGACTGAAGCCAAGGAGAAAGAGCAAAAGAAGAAACAAAAAAAGTCAAGAAACATTGCAAAAGCTAACCAACTAAAAAAGGACTGAAGAGGCAACAGTTTCTGCCACTGGAGAAACACTTAGAAAATTTTGGAAGGACTTAGGAAGGTTTCATTGGATTTCATGATAGTATTATTCAATAAATGAAGTCTAACCATGCAGTAGAATCATGCTGGTTCTGACCTTAATACTTAGTGGCTTTTAGCTCCGGTAAAGAAAGTTTGTTGGCATCTACTAGCAACAAACTTAAATTAGCATTTATTTTACAGGTTGAGCATTCCTAATCTGAAAATTCAAATCCCCAAATGCTCCAAACTCCTAAACTTTTTTGGAGCAGACATGATACCATAAGTAGAATATTCCACACCTGCCAGGCACAGTGGCACATGCCTGTAATTCCAGTGGCTCAGGAGGCTGAGGCCCAAGGATTTTGAGTTCAAAGCCAGCCTCAACAACTTAGTGAGGCCCTAAGCAACTCAGCAAGACCCAGTCTCTAAATGTAATACAAACAAGGGCTGGGTATGTGGTTCAGTGATTAAGTGCCTCTGGGTTCCATCCCCAGTACCAAAAAAAAAAAAATATTTCACACCGGACCTGGTGATGGGTCACAGTCAAACCACAGTTGCACTAAAAATGCTGTATAAAATTATCTTCAGCCTATATAAATCAAAAACAACTTGAAGTAACTAAAGTCTGTCACTGTATATGAATATTGAAAATTTACTAGTTCTATTGTTTAGCTTTTGTTTTTGTGTTCTCTTTTTCTTCTCCTGGTACTTACAAGGAAAAATGTTATGTGTATTAGAAAAAATTTTAAACACATTTTCTTCAGTTTCAAAAAATTGCCTTTATCATACTTTCCTTCTAACACAATTGCCAAATTAATTACAAAATCATTAATAATTAATGATTAATTAATTAACTAAAATTATTTAATAATCAGGTTGATTATTAAATTGGTTACTGATTTTCCTTATGCTTTATGTCAATAAATTAAGTACAATTAAATAATTAAGTTAGTTAACAATGTAAGTTAAATTATTTCTTACATTGGGAGATTATTGAATATAAGAATTAAGAAAAATCTTGATTAATGACAATACTGGAAATTGATAAAGTTATAATTGATGTGTATGTTTAAATAATTCATTTTAATACTTTACTCAGAAAATGCTATATCAAATAAAGGTTTTATATAAAACAAATTTATTGAAAACAATAATATAGTTGTTAAAACCATATTATAGAATGTACATTTTTATACTTATTTGTATTGAATTTGATAATTTTCAAAACAAATTAATTGTTTTTATGTTTATAATAAGGGTATATTAACAGGTTAACTATTTTTCATATTCTTGAAAATTTGAAAACTAAATCTTCTTTGGTATGAACAAGTTGTAGAAGAGGAATCTGAAAAATTAGAGATCAAAATTATTTTCCAAATAACAATAGCAGGACAAGCATAGAAGGCTCTTGAGTTTTTTAATCTTTGTTTATTAAACAATACAATCATTAAATAAGTGAAATTTAATGTGAGTTTCTCTTCTTGCTTTACCTTTTCCTCTTAATTGAGAGGTACAGCAAATTTCTTATTAATGGAAGATTTTTGTAACTAGAATTCAGAATAGCTGAAGTATTCATTACTGGTACTTAGTGATATATTGGTTAAGATTTAATTTTGACGCAATTTTATAAAAGCATTTCTGCTGAAAAGACAAGCCCATCATTAATTCTTCTGTGAAGCTGGCCATAAGCATCTAAATGTTTTGTTCAGCAGATTTTTTTGTGGGAGAGAATGCAGGATATGTAGTTCATTACAGTTTTAAAATACTCTCATATACTCACTCAAAATGGAGGATGACTTTGAGATTATTAGAATATTTTCTTTCTGTTTTTTTTTCTCTTTTCCTTTCAGGAGTATCTTTTTTAATTGCTACTCTTAGTGAAGTTGTTCATTCAGTTTAATATATAAGAAAAGCAGTAGGGGTGGTTAAGATTTCCTTTTATCCTCTATTTTGTTACCTGTAGTTTTCGTGACTGTAGGACTCAGTTATCACTCTTTGTAATAATCCATTTTGTTTTCTTCCATGGAAATTTTTTTCATAGCATTAGGAGAGATGGAATGGAAGAAGGAAGAGGGGGAAATTGAAATTTTCATGCTTTTCTTACCAACTGTGCACACACAAAATTAAAACAGGATCAAGCTCCAAATCCATTTTAATGTCTAAAATATCAAACTTAAACTGATTTATTTCCTTTTTGTATGCTTAATAGTTAATGTATTAACAGTACAGCTTCTACAGACAGACCAAGTACGAACCATGACTCCACCATTCTCTAACTATTGGATCAGGTTGTTTAACCTCTTTTACCTAATTTTTCACATCTATAAAATGAAGATTAAAAAAAGTAAAACCTGATTTCCTTGGCAATACTGACAATATTAATGTTTAGTATATTTAAACACCATGAAACCATATCTAGCATGGTAAATATTCAGTATCAATAAGCTGTTTTGTGAAGAATACTATTAATACTATTGAATAAAAAACTAAATGATTTAATTTTAAGTGTGCCAACTGGTAATACTTGGGAAACTCTTTAAAATAACAGCCTAAAGGAAGAATGAGACATCTGGTCACTCTTGTTTGATTTGATTTTATCTTTCCTTTACTAGTCCTATGCTCTAAAATATAGGAATTTACAGTGCTTTGGAATTCATTTTATAACAGCAGACAAGAAAAAAGCAGCATAAAATTAAAATAGCAAACCAAGCATTGTATTTTACATGTTGAGTATTAAAAAAATAAAGATCGTATACTATAAAGAATCTACTAATACACAATCAAGCAATAATGAGATAAACATCTGAACATCACCTGAGAATGATCAGGTTGGAATGTTTTCAGTTTTTATACTCAATTTTCACGTTAGAATTTTATAATTCACATTCGTATTGAAGTTTGCATTTCAAATATTTTATATTTATTGTATTCAATACATTAAAAAATTTACCATTTTTAAGTAATTACCCCTATTTTATTTCCATGTAAACTGGGGGAAACTATAGATTGTAATACATTTAAACATTGGGAAGATATAATTATTTTAATAGCAGCTTATTTGAATAAGTCTACATAATCCAACACTTAAGGGTACTGTGTTTACTCAAAATGTAAAAAATGTGGACAAGTATGGACAAGTATGGTAAATTCATGCTCCATTGAACAAACTACCAAATTAGCTACTCTCCTTTGAAAACACACAGAACTGCTCACTTATTGACATTGACTGCTCACTTACATTGTTTCTGCAGGGGAGAAATACTGTTCTATTGGGACTCATTAATAAGGCAAGATGTTTTAAACACAATGAAAATATCAGAACATTTGTCAATTAGCTAGGAACATAGTCAAAATGATAGTGGATGGTAATGTAATATTAGAAGGATAATTTTAAATTCTTACTCATAAAAAATGAAACTGAAAATTGTAAATATATTATAAAAGTAGCACAAATAACCTAATCAAGGGAAACAACATTAAGCCCCTTAATAAATGAATGTCAAATTCCCTTTCATATGAAGTTCAAATAAATTATTATTGCACATTTATGACATTGTATTATTTTGCCACCTTAATAAAAGGTTTTGATCAAGGGGCTGGAAGTGTCTCTTAATGGTACAAAATGTGCCTAGCATGGGGCCAGTCTCTGGTTTCAATACCCAAGTACAAAAAGAAAGAAGGAGAAAGGGAAGACAAGAGAAACAGGGAGGAAAAGGAAGGAGGAGGAGGAAAGAAATTATTTCCTGCAAAAGGAATATTTTTAACTAGAGAGAGTATCATCAATTAGTCCCTTGCTTCCTGTTATGAATAAAAAATATTCACAATAATGCATATACTATATCATGCAAACGATATTTGTTGAAATTTTTTGAGAAGTTTTAAATAGTATAATCTTCATATATTATGTCATTCAGTGGGATATTTATAAATATTTTGTGCATTTTAAAAATAAATTACATTGCATCCTTACTTGAAGCCAGCCATATTCATATAGATTATTTGTAATATAACCTTGGCTTCACATCTGAAAAACAAGAGATTTTTAAATGACAAATATTAGAAATGTAATACATTTGTATGCATTCTCAGAAATTGTTTAAAAATTCTTAAAGAATAAAAATGCCTCGATAGAGATTAGAGTACTTGTCTATTTTTTTATTTTTGCATTTAATGTATAGATTCCCTATTAGATATACTACACAATATCACATATATTATCCTGGCTACATAAGATCTATTTCTAATACTCCAACTCCTAAATATTATATTTAGAAGATGCAAATCACTTATATTTGCCTCCCAAAAAGGAAAAGAAAAACAGTCTGAATGAACACAAAATTCACAAGGCCTACGTAATGGTTGCATCAACTTCATTAATTTTCTTCATCTAACTACAATCCTTAAGTTCCTATAAAATAAAGACAATAAGTTTTCCTGCTTCTTCTGTATTTTCAAATTCTTTCCCTCAGGTTTCCAACATAAAAAGATGATTTTCCTATTGTTTTAAAATGGTGTCATAATAATCGCTGCCTACTCTATCTCTTCTTGAAATAATGTGCACTGTTATAGTCTGACAGTATAGATCACTGAGATAAATGACAGGTGACACATCTTATGGGTTATACTGATACAACATAGACCAGTTTATCTCTGTCCTGGGAGTATCCCTAAATCTGAAACTGTCTTTTTTATGTTTCCAAACTTTGTAGTTCCTTCTACCCTTCTTCTTATATGGAGTGGAGAAAAAAGACAAAAAGTAAAATGAAGATACTGGTGACCTATTTCCTCCAGTCATACCCTCCTACCTGTAGTTCCTATAGTTACCACCCAGTCACCCATTTAATTATCAATGCATCAGGTGGATTAATACACCAACAAAGTGAAGTGCTTGTAATCTAATCATTTACCTCTCAATAGTCCGGCATCTCATAACACATGTTTTCCAGGATCACTGAAGATTCAAACCAAAATATCTAGTGACTTAAGTCTATGAAAGGATGGACTTCTTTTGTTAATTATCAATGAAGACACACTTTTATTAGAATTTCTCATCTTCCATATGTATAAGGAGGTCATTAAAATGCCACTTTACTTTTTGTTCTAAACAATAATTTTGCTGGAGTATGACTAGCATATGGGTGTCTTAGTGAAACAAACACAGGAAGATCACAAGCAGTTTTTATAAGTGGAGAACCAGACAATCTCACACGAACGAACATATTTCCATCATATTGGCTATTTCCTTAACTATTATAAGAATAGTCAGAATTTTCTTAGAGCACTTCATTATTTCCTTCTTTGTTTAAAATACAGATGCAATGTGGATGATTTGTTTTCATTTCTTTAACAAATATAAAAATTTAGGGTATTTAAATTATATCAATCATTTAAAATTCTTATTTTCCTTTTCATTATGTAATTTAACAAAATAAAAACAATATTTTTAGCAATAAAATTAGATCTGTGATTTCATATAAATCAATGTTAAACAAAAAAAAGATTTTCTACCCCAAGAAAATGCTATATATAATTTTAAAATTCAAATTAATACCTCCTCTTCTTCATTCTATATGCTCTGATCTTGAACCAATATCTAGTCTCAAAACACTTGAGTTACAATTTAACAATTCTCAAACTTTCCCATTATACACTTATGATAATATTGATACAAAGAGCTAAAATTGTGTACTATTTGGGGTTTTGTAGATACAGGTCAAAAATTTCATCAATATTTTCTAAAAAGAGATAATTTCCAAATGGTGGAATTTAAAATAATAGAACTCATCTGGTCTCCTATGGAATTTTGTTAGAATTGTTTGTTTAGTCATTTAGCAGCATTGACAGTAGGATGTTATCAAATGTTGGGACTTAATTTGATATGCAACTTATGTCCTCTTTACTTCAACTCCATTAATGAGATTTAGTGCAATCCTGAATAACTTCATTTCATTATGAAAAATAAATGCCCTAGCAGAGTATATCTCTGTGGATTCTTTCCTTGCTAAATTCAAGCACATTTTTTTAAAGTCAATCCAATAAATAACCCTAATTGGAAACAATGCCTTAGCCTTAGCACAAGTAGGGTGAAACTAATTATCTCTACTGCACTTATTATTCTGAGTCCCTATTTATGCTGGTGGCATCATACAACAATTTGTCTGTCAAAGAGCTACTAAAGTCACCATAGCTTCTATTTCTTTTACTAGCAAAAAATTCTTCACTTATTCCAATTGCTCAGGATTATCTTTCAATAAGGCTCATTCCATTCCCACTGTATTAATCCAGGAAATCATCACCTATTACAACATCTGTTATAATAACTTTCAAACATGTGCTGACTCTCAGTCTAGGCACTCTGAAATAAACCTTGATCATATCGTATCTCATTTATTAGTGTTAATTTTATACTGTTTATCCTAGAAGAAATTACATATAATTTGAAATATATATTAATTCAAAAACAATGAACTATTTTAAGGACAAGAAGCTTTTCTCCTTTACCTTGTTCAGTTCTTAGCATCCAGCAGAGCTGTCTCATTTGAACTCTGAGTGAAACTCTTTTGAATGTTTTATCCAAATTTATGTATCTAAGCAAGTTCCTGACAAATCTGCTCATGTCTTACAATTCTCATCATTCTATCAAAACCTCCCTCCTTCAAGTTGCTGTCTATTTTATCAAGTACTACCCTCATGAAAATAATTATCATTAAACTGTAGTAAAATTCTGCTCCTGTACATGCAATCTATCTTAATTTATAAATTTATTTGAAGACATAGAGTTCACAAAGATCAATTCTGCTCAAATATCTCTCTCTCACACACACACACACACACACACACACACACACACACAATCATTTTGATTAAATAGTCGGATATTGTTTTGTTTCTGAAAACATTCTAAGGTAAATTTAGAAGCCCAGTAGAGCATTAATTTACTCATTCACTAAATATTTACCGAGCTAGTAATAAATGCAAGACACTCTTCTAACCGCTGTGAAAGAAGAGTGAAAACAAAATTTGCTTTTTGATCTTGACAGATAGTGTGTAAAGAATAGAAAACAGGCGATCCAAGATGGCAGACTAGATGGTGACTGCATCTCCAGTCGCTCCAGAACACAGGATTCAAGAAGGGGAGGCATTGAGAGACTCGGACTAAAATAGAGCCACAGGGTGAGTCTCCCCCACCCGGTGAAGCACTGCCCAGGTGGCAGGCCTGGATTCAGGTGGCTTATTAGAGTAGGGTAGGGCAGCTAGAGTCTTCCCCAGGCAGCTCTGTGCACTCCGGCGGTGGGCTCCTCCCACAGGGCCAGATTCTCCAGCATCTCAGAGCAGGCCCCCTAGTGAAAGCCTTTCTGCACAGAACCAAGCTTCAAGTCCCTGAACCAGGGCTGTGAGTTCCTGCCCACAGGTTACTTAAGGACCAGGACAGGACAGCCAGGGACTTCCCCAAGCAGCCCGCAGCACGGCCCCCTCCGGCAGGAAGCGCCTTTCCAGGCTAGCTTCTCGGACCAGGCCCCTCAGTGAGAGCCCTTCCACACAGAGCCAGCCAGCCACAAGTCCCCAAGCCAGCAGAGACCTCTGGCCTGCAAGCAGCCTCTGGGACCACTGCAAGGCAGCCAGAGACCTCTCCAGGTGGACCTGCCCCTCCCCCATCCCCCTGGCAGGTTTTTTTCCATGGGGCGATCCAAGAAGGCAGACTAGAGGGTGACTGCATCTCCAGTCGCTCCAGAACCCAGGATTCAAGAAGGGGAGGCATTGAGAGACTCAGACTAAAATAGAGCCACGGGAGCCAGCCACAAGTCCCCAAGCCAGGGAAGACCTCTGGCCCGCAAGCAGCCTCTGGGACCAGGGCAAGGCAGCCAGAGACCTCTCCAGGTGGACCTCCCCGCTGACCCCTGGCCGCATGTTTTTTCCACAGGGCGATCCAAGATGGCGGACTAGAGGGTGACTGCATCTCCAGTTGCTCCAGAACACAGGATTCAAGAAGGGGAGGCATTGAGAGACTCGGACTAAAATAGAGCCACGGGGTGAGCCTCCCCCACCCGGTGAAGCGCTGCCCGGGTGGCAGGCCCAGATTCGGGTGGCTTATTAGAGTAGGATAGGGCAGCAAGAGTCCTCCCCAGGCAGCTCTGTGCATTCCGGCGGTGGGCTCCTCCAACAGGGCCAGATTCTCCAGCATCTCAGAGCAGGCACCCCAGTGAGAGCCTTTCTGCACAGAATCAAGCTTCAAGTCGGTGAACCAGGGCGGCGAGTTCCTCCCCACAGGTTGCTTCAGGGACCAGGACAGGGTAACCAGGGACTTCCCCAAGTAGCCCGCAGCTCGGCCCCCTCCAGTGGGAAGCACCTTTCCAGGCTAGCTTCTCGGAGTAGGCCCCCCAGTGAGAGCCTTTCCACCCAGAGCCAGCTCCAAGTCCTGTAACAAATAGCAGGCTAGGGGCAGATTTCCTTGGAAGCACTGCATTATCAAGTTACTCCAAGACTTCAGGCTACTGAAGGCAGGAAGATGATACACTGGAAATCTACAGGGAACTACAAGCCAATAGAAGAATTCTGCAATATCACAAAGTCCCACTGATATCTGACCAATATGAGAAAAGAAGGGAAGAAAATGTACCAAACAAACCTAGATCCTATATCAATAAAACCCAATGACAGCACAGCAGAAGAAATGTCAGAAAGGGAGTTCAGAATGTACATAATTAAAACAATCAGGGAAACAAACGAGGAGATGAAAGAGCAAATGCAGGCATTGAAGGAGGAGATGAAAGAGCAAATGCAGGCATTAAATGATCGCACCAATAAACAGTTAAAGGAGCAAATACAGGAAGCAAGAGATCATTTCAATCAAGAGTTAGAGATATTGAAAAAAAAACCAAAGAGAAATCTTTGAAATGAAGGAAACAATAAACCAAGTTAAAAACTCCATAGAAAGCATAACCAATAGGATAGAAAACCTGGAAGACACAACCTCAGATATTGAAGACAAAATATTTAACCTTGAAAACAAAGTTGACCAAACAGAAAAGATGGTAAGAAATCATGAACAGAACCTACAAGAATTATGGGATATCCTGAAAAGGCCAAAAATAAGAATTATTGGGATTGAGGAAGGCTTAGAGAAACAAACCAAAGGAATGAACAATCTATTCAAAGAAATAATATCAGAAAATTTCCCAAATCTGAAGAATGAAATGGAAATACCAAGTATAAGAGGCTTATAGAACTCCAAATATACAAAATTACAACAGACCACGCCAAGGCACAGTATTATGAAAATAGCTAACATACAAATAAAGACAGACAGAATTTTAAAGGCCACGAGAGAAAAGAATCAAATTACATTCAGGGGGAAACCAATAAGAATATCAGCAGATTTTTTCAATCCAGACCCTAAAAGCTAGAAGGGGCCTGGGACAACATTTACCAAAGCCCTGAAAGGAAATGGATACCAACCAAGAATCTTATACCCAGCAAATACTTACATTCAGATTTGACGATTGAAATAAGATCCTACCATGATAAACAAAAGCTAAAGGAATTTACAAAAAGCAAGCCAGCTATTGCAGAACATTCTCAGCAAAATATTCCATGAGGAATGAGATGAAAAACAACGATGCAAATCAGCAATGGGAGGAACTAGCCTAAAGGAATAGCCAATAAGGGAGGAAACCAAATCATGCCAAAAAACAAAAATGAGTCAAATGACTGGGAACAAATCATATCACAATAATAACCCTGAATGTTAATGGCCCTGAACTCATCAATCAAAAGACATAGACTAGCAGAATGGGTTAAAAAGAAAAATCGAACAATTTGCTGCCTGCAAGAGACTCATCTCATAGAAAGAGATACCATAGACTAAAGGTGAAAGGATGGGAAAAAAAACATACCATGCACATGGACACAGCAAAAAAGCTGAGTATCCATCCTCATTTCAGATAATGTGGACTTCAAGCCAAAACTAGTCAGAAGGTATAAAGAAGGACATTACATACTGCTTAAGGGAAGCATAAATCAGCAAGACATAACAATCATAAATATCTATGTCCCGAACATTGGCTCATCCATGTACGTCAAACAAATCCTTCTCAATTCCAGAAATCAAATAGACCACAATAATACGAGGTGATTTTAACACACCTCTCTCACCGCTGGATAGATCGTCCAAACAAAAATTGAATAAAGAAACCATAGATCTCAATAACACAATCAACAATTTAGACTTAACCGACTTATATAGAATATGCTATCCAACAAAGAACGAATACACTTTCTTCTCAGCAACACATGGATCCTTCTCTAAAATAGACCATGTCTTATGCCACAAAGCTAATGTTAGCAAACATAAGAAGATAGAGATACTACCTTGTACTCTATCAGATCATAATGGATTGAAATTAGAAATAAATGACAGAATATAAAAACTTCTCCAATACCTGGAGATTAAATAATACACTATTAATATGATGAATGGATAACAGAAGACATCAGGAGGGAAATAAAAAAATTCTTAGAAGTAAATGAGAACAAAGACACATCATATCAAAATCTCTGGGACACTATGAAAGCAGTACTTAGAGGAAGATGGATTTCATGGGGCGCATTCAACAAAAGAAGTAGAAATCAACAAATAAATGACTTAACACTACAGTTCAAAGCCCTAGAAAAAGAAGAGCAGACCAACACCAAAAGGAGTAGATGACAGGAAATAGTTAAAATCAGAGCCGAAATCAATGAAATTGAAACAAAAGAAACAATTGGAAAAATTAACAAAATAAATAGTTGGTTCTTTGAAAAAATAAACAAAATTGATAAACTCTTAGCCACACGAACAAAGAGAAAGAGGGAGAAAACTCAAATTACTAAAATTCGGAATGAACAAGGAAATATCACACAACAGACACGAGTGAAATACAAAAATAATTGAAGCTATTTTGAAAATCTATACTCCAACAAAACAGAAAACACGAAGACATCAACAAGTTTCTAGAGACTATGAATTACCTAAACTGAACCAGGAGGACATACACAACTTAAATAAATCAATTTCAAGCAATGAAATAGAAGAGGTCATCAAAAGCCTACCAACAAAGAAAAGTCCGGGACCAGATGGGTTCTCAGCCGAGTTCTACAAAACCTTTAAAGAAGAGCTCATTCCAATTCTTCCCCAAAGTATTCCATAAAATAGAAGAGGAGGGAACCCTCACAAACTCATTCTATGAAGCCAATATCACCCTGATACCTAAACCAGACAGAGACACATCAAGGAAGAAAATTTCAGACCAATATCCTTAATGAACATTGACGCAAAAATTCTCAACAAAATTTTAGCAAATTGCCATACAAAATATATTAAAAAGATAGTGCACCACGATCAAGTGGGTTTTATCCCAGGGATGCAAGGTTGGTTCAACATCCGGAAATCAATAAATGTCATTCACCATATCAATCAGAATAAAAGTTAAGAATCACATGATTATTTCAATAGATTGCCAGAAAAAGCATTTGAGAAAATACATCCCTTCATGCTCAAACACTAGAGAAAATTAGGGTAGTGGGAACATTCGTTAACATTATAAAGGCCATCTAAGCTAAGCCCATGGCCAATATCATTCTAAATGGTGAAAAACTGAAAGCATTCCCCCTAAAAACTGGAACAAGGCAAGGATGCCCTCTTTTCACTACTTTCTACTTCAATATCGTTCTTGAGACTCTAGTCAGAGCAATTAGACAAACCAAAGAAATTAAAGGGATATGAATTGGAAAAGAGGAACTCAAATTATCCCTGCTTCACTGAGACATGATTATATATTTAGGGAACCTAGAAATTCACCAGAAAACTCTTAGGACTCATAAGTGAATTCAGTAAAGTAGCAGGTTACAAGATCAATGCTCATAATCCAATGCATTTTTTTATACATAAGTGATGAATCTTCAGAAAGAGAAATAAGGAAAACTACCCCATTCACAACAGCATTGAAAAAAATAAAATACTGGGAATCAATCTCACAAAAGAGGTGAAAGACCTCTACAATGAGAACTACAGAACACTAAAGAAAGAAATTTTAAAAAACCCTAGAAGATGGAAAGATCTCCCATGTTCTTGGATAGGCAGAATTAATATTGTCAAAATGGCCATACTACCTAAAGTGCTATACAGATTCAATGCAATTCCAATTAAAATCCCAATGATGTACCTTACAGAAATAGAGCAAGCAATTATGAAATTCATCTGGAAGAATAAGAAACCCAGAATAGCTAAAGCAATCCTCAGAGAAAGAGCGAAGCAGTGAATATGGCAATACCAGATCTTCAATTCTATTCCAAAGCAACAGTAACAAAAACGGCATGGTATTGGTACCAAAATAGGAAGATCAATGGTACAGAATAGAGGACATGGACACAATCCAAATAAATACAATTTTCTCATACTAGACAAAGGTGCCAAAAATATGCAATGGAGAATAGATAGCCTCTTCAACAAATGGTGCTGTGAAAATTGGAAATCCATATGCAACAGAATGAAACTAAATCCCTATCTCTCACCCTGCACAAAACTCAACTCAAAATGGATCAAGGACCTCGGAATCAGACCAGAGACCCTGCATCTTATAGAAGAAAAAGTAGGTCCAAACCTTCAACTTGTTGGCTTAGGATCAGACTTCCTTAACAGGACTCCCATAGCACAAGAAATAAAAGCGAGAATCAACCACTGGGATAGATTCAAACTAAAAAGCTTTCTCTCAGCAAAGGAAACTATCAGCAATGTGAAGAGAGAGCCTACAGAGTGGGAGAATACTTCAGATAGAGCACTAATTTCCAGAATCTATAAAGAACTCAAAAAACTCTACACCAAGAATATAAATAATCCAATCAACAAATGGGCTAAGGAAATAAACAGACACTTCACAGAAGAAGATGTACAAGCAATCAACAGATATATGAAAAAATGTTCAACATTTCTAGTAATAAGAGAAATGCAAATCAAAACTACCCTAAGATTTCATCTCACCCCAATTAGAATGGCGATTATCAAGAACACAAACAATAATAGGTGTTGGCGAGGATGTGGGGAGAAAGGTTACACTCATACATTGCTGGTGTGGTTGCAAATTAGTGCAGCCACTCTGGAAAGCAGTATGGAGATTCCTCAGAAAGCTTGGAATGGACCCACCATTGACCCCAGCTATCCCACTCCTTGGCCTATACCCAAAGGACTTAAAATCAGCATACTATAGAGATACAGCCATATCAATGTTCATAGCTGCTCAATTCAATAAAGCCAGATTGTGGAACCAACCTAGATGCCCTTCAGTTGATGAATAGATAAAGAAACTGTGGCATATATATACAATGGAATATTTCTCCGCCATGAAGAATGATAAAATTATGGCATTTGCAGGCAAATGGATGAAATTGGAGGATATCATGCTAAGTGAGATAAGCTAATCTCAAAAAACTAAAGGACGAATGATCCCGCTGATAAGCGGATGAGGACATATAAGGGGGGTTATGTGGGGTTAGCGTTAGGTTTAGGGTTAGGTTTAGGGTTAGGGATAAGGAGGGTGGTAAGAATGGTGGAAGGAAGGACTGTATAGAGGGAAAAGAGGGGTGGGAGGGGTGGGGGGGGAAGGGAAACAATAACAGAATGAATCAAACAATATTGCCCTATGTAAATTTATGATTTTAATTAAATAAATAATAATTAAAAAATTGAAATAAAGAATAGAAAACAAATATACGATATAATATCCAATGGGTGATTTGTGCTACAAAAGGTGAATTGGATGAGGCCAAGTAAGAGGTCCAGGACTGTCAGTTAGCTAGGAAAGACCTCCTGAGAGAAGAGACAATTTGAATGAATACCTTAATAGAAAAAAATGAGCAGTAAGGGGAAGGGGAAGAAATTGTCTTCCATTTATTGATCAAAGAGGATAGAGGATTTTGATGTCGTATTACAAAGTTTGTCCTATAGAAAAATAAAAATTGAGAACCTTAGAATGTTACATCATTTTAGTCATTTATACTTTTTTCTTTTGTTCACATAAATTTAGAAATTCCTACAAACGGAATACATACTTCAGATATTAATGGTGACATCAAATCCATCTTCTTTTTCCTGTGTTCTCACACTGTTCTGTATTTCCTAACTTTACAATCTTCACTACATATGGCCATATGCATTTCTCTGTCTGAACCCTGAGCTTCTAGGAACTGAGCACAGTGCATTATAGAGAGTAAGCAATTAATATATATTTGCTGAACGATTGAATGGTTCTTTTAGAAATTTTCTGAGACAAATTTATTTCTCATTTGCCCTAATTTACAGAAGTATGAGAATCATGCAAATTCTCCTGTTTGAGCAGATCCAAAGAGCCACCTGAATAAAATATTTTACTTCTTTCTAAAACTACTATGTCTGGGAAGAGGGAAGTAGTTGTCCATTCAATTGGGACTAATGGGTAGACTTCCAATGCTAATATTGTTATTTGCTCATCTGATTTCCAAGGCATGTGGGTACCATTCTCAACAATCCAAAATACCAGCCCTCCAGATATTAACTGTAGCTGCCAGTTATGTATTCCTATCCAAGCTTGAACGAGTAATGATACTTTTTTTAAAGGACATACTCTTTTTTTTCTTAAAAAAATTTTTTTAGTTGTCAATGGGCTTTATTTTGTTTGTTTATATGTGGTGCTGAAAATCAAACCCAGTGACTTTTTAGAGACTAAAGGTCATCTAAGAGACACAATATTTACATTTTATGCTTGCATCAGGTTTGGCCACATTTTTTTAATTCTTCACAATTTCTCCTTGATTAAGATGAGTTTTCTTATTCTCTTAATTTTCATTAAGGGACTGTATAATATACAGTAATTAAATATTCACCACTTCACCACTTCAGTTACTATAAAGTTGTTTTGAAGATATTATTTATTACTTTATTCAAAGTTTTCTATATAAAATCTTTGTGACATTTTTAGTTTACACTGTTTTGCATTATAAAACAGCATTATATTTCCTAAAGCACTGGATAACGTCCTCTTTCATGATCAAATGAAACATATGAATGATAAAATTCCTTTTTTATTTTACCTTTATCCCACTATCAAAGGCAAATGTAAAATTCAAGCACAGTAACTTCATTCTTTTCTGATTTACTACTTCTATTTATATGTTATTACTGATGAGAGCTATAACCTAATCAGTGGATTAATCCACTGATAGGGATTAACTGCATGTTAACTCTAGGCAGGTAGGATGTGACTGGGGAAGGTGGGTCATTGGGGCCCTGCCTTCATCCCTGTTGAGAACTGATTTTTCTCTCTTGGCTTTCTGGTACCATGTCCAGAGCTGTTTTTCTCCACTACGACCTTTTGCCTTGATGTTCTGCCTCACCTTGGGCCCAGAGCAATGGAGTTGACTGAGATCTCCTAAACGGTGAACCTCAACCATGAGCCTCTAAAATTGTTCTTCTTAGGTCTTTTGTTCATAGACATTAAAAAATTGACCTTAAACACCCTTCAGTGCTACACTGCTATTTTTTAATGTATCACTGAGTGTATGTGAACATGCCTTTTCTTTTATTAAGTTTAATAATTTTGTAATTGAAAGCAAAGTGAGATCTAAAGCGCTCTGTCATTGATATTGCCTATGCCATTTTCAGGTTTGGAAAAAATACACCTAAGAAAGAAGTAATGATTGTAATGTTTTTACCAGTGGAAAATTTAACAACAGGAATGGCTGATGAATTGTTACTATGTATATGTGCATATTATTAGCAATGTTTTGTTATCTTTAAGATAAAATACATATTTCAATAATGTGAATTCAAAACTTAAAAAATAAGCATATCTAATATAAAGGACGATCGAATTTTCCAATGTTATATTTCACATAAGAAAAAAGAAGACTTGAACATTTTTTAATACCAATTTTTTTAACCAAAATAATTCTAAATATTTTGTTTCTTCAGTATTGAATAGGCATAAATAAAAACATCTACTTTTTCCCTTTGAATCTCAACTGATTATCTTAGCTAATATAGATTTTCCATCTTTTAAGATCCCTTGAAATATGCAAAACTAGATGCTATTTTCAGAATAAAAAGGAAGTTTGTAGAAGTTTAATGACATAAGCATGCATTACTTTTATAGTCAAAGAGAATCAACTACCTCTGCATTTAAACACTATCCATTTATTGAATTTGGTGGGCAGATATATAATTTTTTGTTCCAAAGATCGTTTTCATTTGGGAACATTTGACCTGTTCATATTTCACACTTCAGTAAATGATGTTCACTTCTGCATTCTTTATATGTCAGTAAAATATGACCATTTCTGGTTATCACTAGTTCATAAACTAAAAATTGTCTTAGGCATACAAACTCATAAATATAAAATATAACATAAAAATCTAAATATGTGAATAAGAAATCATATTTTCTATATATAACTAAACTGGATTTATGATATTCAAATATATCAACTATTTCAATGGAATATTTGTTTCCTTTTTTTTTTTTGGCAATATATTTTGATTTGTGCTCAAATCCAAAGGAACAAGTAGTATTCCAGGTTCCTGAAACAGCATGAATATATTAACAAACCATTGTCATCTATAGGAAGCCATATTTATGGTTTTTTTTTTTTTTTTTTTTTTTTTAGAACTCTAGTCTTCCATTTCATTTTATAGCAGAATTTTTTAATCTTAAAACCGAGATATCATACATGTAGATTATTGAGGACAAAATTAGGGAGTAGACTAGTTTCCAGGGAAGATAATAGGGAAGAAAAGAAGGGAATGTCAGTACAAGGATGTATCACTTAGTTGGCCACTGAAGTAAATGACTGACACAGGATCATTAAAGAATTATTGATAAATTTTATGTATGGTGTCCTAGAATCAGTTGCCTAGAAGAAAAGATCTTTGAAATTGACTCCTTTTCACTTTTCCAAAAATGGCCCTGCAGAATCAGTAGATGGGTTACTTCCAGGTTCCATCAGAGTGAGGGTGGAAGAGTTTTCAGGATATTCACATATCAAATCGGAAAAGCCTCAAGGCAGTGTTGACCCTAAGTCAGGTGCTGTTTGGTTTGATCTGCAAAGGCTGCGTGACACTGGTGGTTTTATCAGTGTCTAGAGCAAAGGGTAAAGATAGAGAATTTTTTTAATTGGTGCATAAAATTGATAGGAGGACCTATTCCACTCTTAAAATGTGTCTCAACTAGAAACATAGTCTATGATGCAAGTTCTTATTTTTTAAATGTACTTCTTTGATATGATTTCAAACTTAAAAACTGAAGCCTGGCGCATACAGACAAGTGCTATATTACCTTTATGTTCAAATAAATTAGCATCAGCCTGATATATAAAAACCGCAGCATGATTGGATAGAAACAGACCCAACACAATTGGTTTAGAAGAAGAGGCAAATATGAAGGATTATTGAAGAAGGCTTTGCTAATCACTAGTAGCAGGTTGCATACATTTTCTTTATTCAGTTTTCTTGGTTGCAGGTTTACAATAACACATTTTCAGCTCTATGGTTTATATAGTTATTAAATGATTTGGCCCAGAAATTCAATTTCACTTCCTTTTGCAAATTGGGCCAGTTCAAGGAAATCATTTCCTCAAGCTCATGTGGTTTTTATTACAAATCTATTGTTCAAATGAACATGACCCCAGTTCTTTCTTTCCAAAATGAGTTCTTGTGAGCCAAGAGACTCCTACAGAAGAATGTCTGGTTATGTCTTATGAACTCCCATGCCAGTGCTTAATAGTTAACATGAGGACTGAATTTTATATGTTTGTTTATACTGTGTAGATCGAGTTTAACAGTGATAGCTCAATTTTTAAAAATTCAAGATATCTTTTGTGAAAATCATTCTCAGAAGCTAATCTCCAAACAGTGTTTTTTTTTTTTTTTTTTTATTTTTTTCCCTTCATTTGTGTGAAGGGAAACAAAGTTTGGGGTGTAGTTTTACATTTTTCTCTCCTTTCCTTTCCTTTATTTTATGAGAATTTTAATTTATATTGTCCAATTCTGATCTCTCCATATATGGAGAATGAATTAACTAAAAGTAATATGTAAGGCCCCATTTAAAGTGACAGCAAATTAATATGACTAAAATTTATAGTCAGGTTAGTTTAGAGCATAACTTACTCAAAAATTAGCAAATTATATTTTAATTATTTTTCTGGGAGTGAAATATAATTAACTTAAAGAAATAAACTGAATTAATGTGTGTTGATTTGGTAAATACATGTATGCAATTTTATACTTCTGAATTTTTTAGAGAAAATTTTCTACGTTTTTGTTGTTTTCCTATTGGAATATTATTTTTCTTAAGATTTTAAAATTTATTTATAAAGTTTTCATGCCTAGACTAATAAGGAATCCTAAGATTTAAAAAGTAATATAACCTACAGTAGGCCAAAGGGAAAAAAAAATTAACTGGCAATCCAATAATATCTGTGATCCAAGATACCTGTGAATATCTTACCTTACAGAACAAAAGAAACTTTGTGGTTAAGGATCTTGAGATTCCAAAAGAAAAAGAAGAGATGGTGATGATGGTGGTGATGATGATGATGATGATGAAGAAGAAATTATCCTGATTTATCCAAGAGCTGAATGTATCATGGGGACCTTATAAGTGAAAGAGAAAGACCACTGATGGAATAAGAGAAGGAAGTGTGAGAATGGAAGGGGAGGTCTGCGTGTTGAGCAAGGAAGGTGGGCAGACTCTAGAAGCCGTGAAATATAAAGAGATGGATTCTCTCCTCTAGTGTACAGAAAGAACAAAACCTTTTCAAGCCAGCTTAAGTTCTGACATCCAGAATGGTAAGAAAATAAATGGTACTAAGTCATAAAGTTTAGGACAGTTTGTTTACAGCAGAAATAGAAAATAAACACATACCAACTCCAGGGATTTCTGGGATTTCCCAGGGGTGCTCCACTGGCGCTTGCAAACAGTTTGGTTTCAAACTCCCTCAACCCTCACTTTAGGAACTTCTGTTGAATATTCTGTTATATAGGGATATGTCTGCTGGACACTGAGGCTGCTTGGGCTTATTATCAGTATAATTTCCACATCAAAACATTTGTCAAGGAGCAGTTTTGACCTAGTTCTGTTGCTGCTCTCCTTCTATCCCACTAAGCATTGCCTTTCTTTCCAGTTGGTATTTTTACTTCCTTTCGCCCACCAGGTTTTTGGCAAATACAGGGAAAAATTAACTTTATTTCTCTGATGAACACATGTGATCCAAGGGTTCAACTGATTGCAAAACCCATCTGTTGGCATTTATCCGGTGACACAGGAAATAAATATCTTATTCCATATAAGAGCTGACATCAGGCAGTGTTGACTTGGGAGTGGGAATCTGAGTCTGGGGGCAATGCAGACTGTTGGTGGTGGTTGTTGGTGGTGTCTGCTGGGCCAAGCCATGGTGGGCACAGTGCAAGGTGTGGAAATGTGATAGGGGTCCTGGAGTCCCACTCTGCAAGCTCTGCCCAGTCAACAGTGGGAAAAGGGTAGAGGGTGAAGGGCCTGTGCTTGCCTTGGCCCAGGCCAAGGATAAATGTGACCACCAAGGGTCTAAGGCCAGCTTGTGGGAAGGAAGGAAGGAAAGACAAAAGAAACTTAAATCTCTCAGAAATGTATGGTGGAACTCAAGAAGAAGGCAAAAAACAAAGGGTCATCTGAAATTGGGATTGGCTCACTGATAATCCACTGACAAAATTAGAGATCACTACTCAAGCATAAATTTTCTTTAGACTGCTACAAAGATGTCTGACATCAAGGCTTGTGCTGAATATGTTGTGGAATGGGCTGCAAAGGACCCATATGGCTTCTTTACCACTGTAATTTGGGACCTTACTCCAGTATTCCTTGCAAGTGCTGTAATGTTCTAGAAATCAGTCAAGCTGACTGAAGCCAAGGAGAAAGAGCAAAAGAAGAAACAAAAAAAGTCAAGAAACATTGCAAAAGCTAACCAACTAAAAAAGGACTGAAGAGGCAACAGTTTCTGCCACTGGAGAAACACTTAGAAAATTTTGGAAGGACTTAGGAAGGTTTCATTGGATTTCATGATAGTATTATTCAATAAATGAAGTCTAACCATGCAGTAGAATCATGCTGGTTCTGACCTTAATACTTAGTGGCTTTTAGCTCCGGTAAAGAAAGTTTGTTGGCATCTACTAGCAACAACTTAAATTAGCATTTATTTTACAGGTTGAGCATTCCTAATCTGAAAATTCAAATCCCCAAATGCTCCAAACTCCTAAACTTTTTTGGAGCAGACATGATACCATAAGTAGAATATTCCACACCTGCCAGGCACAGTGGCACATGCCTGTAATTCCAGTGGCTCAGGAGGCTGAGGCCCAAGGATTTTGAGTTCAAAGCCAGCCTCAACAACTTAGTGAGGCCCTAAGCAACTCAGCAAGACCCAGTCTCTAAATGTAATACAAACAAGGGCTGGGTATGTGGTTCAGTGATTAAGTGCCTCTGGGTTCCATCCCCAGTACCAAAAAAAAAAAAATATTTCACACCGGACCTGGTGATGGGTCACAGTCAAACCACAGTTGCACTAAAAATGCTGTATAAAATTATCTTCAGCCTATATAAATCAAAAACAACTTGAAGTAACTAAAGTCTGTCACTGTATATGAATATTGAAAATTTACTAGTTCTATTGTTTAGCTTTTGTTTTTGTGTTCTCTTTTTCTTCTCCTGGTACTTACAAGGAAAAATGTTATGTGTATTAGAAAAATATTTTAAACACATTTTCTTCAGTTTCAAAAAATTGCCTTTATCATACTTTCCTTCTAACACAATTGCCAAATTAATTACAAAATCATTAATAATTAATGATTAATTAATTAACTAAAATTATTTAATAATCAGGTTGATTATTAAATTGGTTACTGATTTTCCTTATGCTTTATGTCAATAAAATTAAGTACAATTAAATAATTAAGTTAGTTAACAATGTAAGTTAAATTATTTCTTACATTGGGAGATTATTGAATATAAGAATTAAGAAAAATCTTGATTAATGACAATACTGGAAATTGATAAAGTTATAATTGATGTGTATGTTTAAATAATTCATTTTAATACTTTACTCAGAAAATGCTATATCAAATATAAAGGTTTTATATAAAACAAATTTATTGAAAACAATAATATAGTTGTTAAAACCATATTATAGAATGTACATTTTTATACTTATTTGTATTGAATTTGATAATTTTCAAAACAAATTAATTGTTTTTATGTTTATAATAAGGGTATATTAACAGGTTAACTATTTTTCATATTCTTGAAAATTTGAAAACTAAATCTTCTTTGGTATGAACAAGTTGTAGAAGAGGAATCTGAAAAATTAGAGATCAAAATTATTTTCCAAATAACAATAGCAGGACAAGCATAGAAGGCTCTTGAGTTTTTTAATCTTTGTTTATTAAACAATACAATCATTAAATAAGTGAAATTTAATGTGAGTTTCTCTTCTTGCTTTACCTTTTCCTCTTAATTGAGAGGTACAGCAAATTTCTTATTAATGGAAGATTTTTGTAACTAGAATTCAGAATAGCTGAAGTATTCATTACTGGTACTTAGTGATATATTGGTTAAGATTTAATTTTGACGCAATTTTATAAAAAGCATTTCTGCTGAAAAGACAAGCCCATCATTAATTCTTCTGTGAAGCTGGCCATAAGCATCTAAATGTTTTGTTCAGCAGATTTTTTTGTGGGAGAGAATGCAGGATATGTAGTTCATTACAGTTTTAAAATACTCTCATATATACTCACTCAAAATGGAGGATGACTTTGAGATTATTAGAATATTTTCTTTCTGTTTTGTTTTGTCTCTTTTCCTTTCAGGAGTATCTTTTTTAATTGCTACTCTTAGTGAAGTTGTTCATTCAGTTTAATATATAAGAAAAGCAGTAGGGGTGGTTAAGATTTCCTTTTATCCTCTATTTTGTTACCTGTAGTTTTCGTGACTGTAGGACTCAGTTATCACTCTTTGTAATAATCCATTTTGTTTTCTTCCATGGAAATTTTTTTCATAGCATTAGGAGAGATGGAATGGAAGAAGGAAGAGGGGGAAATTGAAATTTTCATGCTTTTCTTACCAACTGTGCACACACAAAATTAAAACAGGATCAAGCTCCAAATCCATTTTAATGTCTAAAATATCAAACTTAAACTGATTTATTTCCTTTTTGTATGCTTAATAGTTAATGTATTAACAGTACAGCTTCTACAGACAGACCAAGTACGAACCATGACTCCACCATTCTCTAACTATTGGATCAGGTTGTTTAACCTCTTTTACCTAATTTTTCACATCTATAAAATGAAGATTAAAAAAAGTAAAACCTGATTTCCTTGGCAATACTGACAATATTAATGTTTAGTATATTTAAACACCATGAAACCATATCTAGCATGGTAAATATTCAGTATCAATAAGCTGTTTTGTGAAGAAATACTATTAATACTATTGAATAAAAAACTAAATGATTTAATTTTAAGTGTGCCAACTGGTAATACTTGGGAAACTCTTTAAAATAACAGCCTAAAGGAAGAATGAGACATCTGGTCACTCTTGTTTGATTTGATTTTATCTTTCCTTTACTAGTCCTATGCTCTAAAATATAGGAATTTACAGTGCTTTGGAATTCATTTTATAACAGCAGACAAGAAAAAAGCAGCATAAAATTAAAATAGCAAACCAAGCATTGTATTTTACATGTTGAGTATTAAAAAAATAAAGATCGTATACTATAAAGAATCTACTAATACACAATCAAGCAATAATGAGATAAACATCTGAACATCACCCGAGAATGATCAGGTTGGAATGTTTTCAGTTTTTATACTCAATTTTCACGTTAGAATTTTATAATTCACATTCGTATTGAAGTTTGCATTTCAAATATTTTATATTTATTGTATTCAATACATTAAAAAATTTACCATTTTTAAGTAATTACCCCTATTTTATTTCCATGTAAACTGGGGGAAACTATAGATTGTAATACATTTAAACATTGGGAAGATATAATTATTTTAATAGCAGCTTATTTGAATAAGTCTACATAATCCAACACTTAAGGGTACTGTGTTTACTCAAAATGTAAAGAAAATGTGGACAAGTATGGACAAGTATGGTAAATTCATGCTCCATTGAACAAACTACCAAATTAGCTACTCTCCTTTGAAAACACACAGAACTGCTCACTTATTGACATTGACTGCTCACTTACATTGTTTCTGCAGGGGAGAAATACTGTTCTATTGGGACTCATTAATAAGGCAAGATGTTTTAAACACAATGAAAATATCAGAACATTTGTCAATTAGCTAGGAACATAGTCAAAATGATAGTGGATGGTAATGTAATATATAGAAGGATAATTTTAAATTCTTACTCATAAAAAATGAAACTGAAAATTGTAAATATATTATAAAAGTAGCACAAATAACCTAATCAAGGGAAACAACATTATTGAAGCCCCTTAATAAATGAATGTCAAATTCCCTTTCATATGAAGTTCAAATAAATTATTATTGCACATTTATGACATTGTATTATTTTGCCACCTTAATAAAAGGTTTTGATCAAGCAAGAAAAATTTATTTCCAACTATTGCATACAAGGATTTTGTGTTATGAACATACGGGAAAACTTCACATTTGATTAATACAGAAATAAATTTAGAGTATTTGTTTTTCTAGATGACAGTTCCATCTGGAACCATGGAGAAGCATCCAGCTTTAACATTAGAATGTGAAAGAAATGAGAGCTGCCTATCTCGCTTTTAGTTTGTTCATGAAGGCAGAAGTTTATCTATTGCTTCTATATAGGAATGGATCAGAAACGTAAGATATTTCATAACATACCCTTTTATAAATAATTTAAGGTCGCTAATTATTAGTTTTTCATTTAAAATCATGTATCTATTTTTATTTGCATCTATTTTAAACTTCTTTCTCTTCTAGTTACACCTCTTTTTCGTTCTACCTTCTCAATGCTTTGGCCTTATATTTTGGCTATTTTTCTCCTGGCCACTAAACAGAGTGGTTCTTGATGTTAAAATCAACAATTATCATATGCAGACCAAAGAAACAAACAAAAAAAGTAAAGAATATGTAGTAACTAATTTTTGGCTATTTTTGAGATAGTGATAGTGTATCTACTCCAATCCTCTGTCTCAAAAGGCCATCTCATCACATTTTTTGGGCTAAAATATGTTATCACAATGCTTCAGATAACATTTTTAGGGAAACTGGAATGCTATAATTGATCTATATTAATTAAAATTTATAGTCATAATAGAGACAAGGATACTTTTGTTGTTATGTGAATACTTGAAGGAAACTTATTGACTGTTGCCAAGAAAAGGGACTGAATGTTTTTTTATAGACACTCAATGATGTCCCCTGAAATAGAGGATACCTACTTTAATAACCGGTGGTTGAAATTCTTAAATAATTTAATTGAATCAAAGCTCAACTAATGTTGAAGGGATACAGGTTCTACACAGGTTAATTTCAGCTGAGGAAAAGGGAAAACCACAAAGAGAATATAAGAGAAACGAGATAGTAATCCAACCAAGCAGTTAGCCTTGCAGAGGAGAAAAGTGAGACAGGATATTTGACAGGGAGTTCTATTGTGTCAACAGATAATGCATATTCAAAAATGCATCACAGCAGATAACATCAGAAAGGATGGATCTTATGACAGTTTTCAAGATTCCTCTGATTTAAATAGGAGACAAGTCAGCATAAATTAACACATAGTTCCAGATAGACAAGAAATTTTGATGTTGATATTTAAAATCTGGTAGGCAAAGGAGAGCAAGGAAGAAATTAAATTTTTGACAGCTGATATTGAAAAAGAGAGTAAACTTATTAAGTTTTGCCAGAGACAAAGATCAAGAAACAAGCAATATGGATATGCTGCTAAGTAAATTGTCTATGATCTTTAAGTCATCTCCAATAGTAGACACAATGGATTATAGAATCTGGGTTAGGAATTAATCTGAAACATAGGGTTATATAAACATAA
This sequence comes from Sciurus vulgaris, assembly GCF_902686455.1. NCBI lineage: Eukaryota > Metazoa > Chordata > Mammalia > Rodentia > Sciuridae > Sciurus > Sciurus vulgaris. The sequence goes on along the minus strand of NC_136464.1, from coordinate 107,099,392 downwards.
CTGAGAGAATAACTCATTATTTTCAGCTCTATGGTAGGGAATGATATAATTGCAAAATTTGTCAGCTCCTGCAAATGAATAATTTTATATAATTAAATTAATGTATTTATAAGTTAAAATTCTCAGACTTATGAGAATTTGTGATTTAGGTTGTTACTTCAGCAAAATCAAAATTTTCCACAGGTTTTGAAAATTGTTATATTAGTCAATTTAATATTTTATATAGAGAATAATAATGAGTTTTCTTGACATACTCCGCATAGGACTATTTGTATTTGTTCCAACACACTGAAAAATGAAAAGACAGTTTGCTATAGAGGAAACAGAACATACACTCATACTTAAATAAAATTAATAACACTGTGCTAAGTAATAATATTCTATAAAAGAATACACCTAGCTTTTTTAAAATTATGAAATTAAAAAATAGATATCTCTCTCCCCTAAACAGTAAGGATCAATATAGTTAATGGGAATTGAAGGTTGTGTATTCTGAATTTTCTGGCAAAGATCAATGAAGCCTCAAGTGCTCCTTAAATGTCAACAATCTTGCACTACAACATACCACAACCCTGACTGTGCCTGAGCAAATCAGAAGCAAACTGCAAACGATCACTTACCAAAGCAATGACCTCGGTGCTGCTACAGAGAAGAGCTCTACCTGACAGCACAGAACCATCCTAGCTCTAAACCAAGTGCAGATCTTTTTGGTATGTGAGGTGGTGAGAAAGAATGTTACACCAAAGCTGGCAGATGCAAAAGCAATAGGTATTACACAGCAGCCTTGTTGAAATGAAAGCAGCATCCAAGAGACAGAGATGGAGATACTGAATGTATCTGAAGGAGAAAACACAGAAGTGGAGACAGAGTTTCCGAGTCACCATAACAACAGAAGAAGGTTACTTGAGTGGGGAGGATTGCGCCCTGTCTTCTGGTAAAACAAGAGCATGGCCCGATCATCCAGTTAGACCCCTAGAGATGCTACTGGCACCATGACAGTGACTTCGCACCTGAAGAATATTCCTAACTTCCCACAAATGTCAACTCAGGCAGTTGAAGCCATGCCATATTTTTTACGTTTTCATAATAAATTCTTATTAACTTATTAACAATTTTTATGTGAATCTGATTCTTATAACCTTAAAGACTCTTCCTAACACAGTCAATATTTAATATCTGTGATCGACACTGGGGCTCAAATGACCCAGTAAATACTGTAACTGGGAAACCATAAACACCAAAGCTACTAAAATAGAAATGGCAAAATTCAAGATATGGAGGAACTAATTTTTTTCAACTAAAGACTCATTTCATTTCTAAATTTAAACATTATTCTTAACTCTAAGCTTCTGGTGAGCTGAGTAAAATAGACTGATGGAATAGGAAAGTCTATATAATTCTTACAATCTCATAAAAGAAACAATAGTTCCTATTTTTAAAAAAGTCATCGTTTTTGCTCATAGAAATTTTCAGGTGCAAAGTGACCTTACACAAGCAGAATTAAATCAAACATTATGTGATATCTTTAACAGAAAGCTTATAGTAAATCCAGAAGTTCTTTTATGTGACCCTTCCCTATGATCACTCATGATAAAAGAAAAGGAAATACTATTGAAACCACATGTCTGTTTTCAATTTGCCTTGTACTTTGGCCTCAAATCCTATTGTCTTTAAAAGGTATTTTGGAACACACATTTTTTTCCATATTTAAATATTGACCAATGTCATGTCTCAGATTCTATAGCTTCATTTCCTAGTTTTTGCTATATGTAACTTAATAAAGTTTGCATAACCCTATGACCCATGCTTTTATTCCTCTGCCTTAACTTGAATTGTCTATTCCAGGACATTTCCTCCATGTCAGACATTTCATTTCCCACATTTTGTTATGTACATCTAGCTCCCTCAGAAAAGCATTGTCAAAAAGAAATGATACCTCAAGCTGTGTAATTAAAGATGTCCAATATTTCAAAGATACAATAGCACAACTAAAATTATGATACAAAATTAAACCAACTAAAATACTAAGGACAATGAAAAATTCTAACATATTAGAAATTAGTCATTGCTGATGACTCTCTAGATTTCATCACTGAAATATCATGGAATATTTCTAAAACTGTCACAAGAATAATTTTATTTAAAATATTAAAAGTCTCTTTAATGTCTGGTAATGATAATTCCTAAGTTTCTAGTACAGCCACAAATGGCATCCAACCCAAATATAGTGCAGAAAGTGTCACAATCAGTGTCAGTCTTCCTCATTTTAGTTTTATGCTTCTAAACTTGATGCTCACAGTTTGGTGCTCAAATCTGGTTTAGGATGTAATCTTCATGAAATATGATGCATAGAAGAAGGGGTGGGTGATGGCTAATTTTATGTGTCAACATGATTGATTTAAGGTGTACCCAGATGGCCAAAAAAGCATTGGTTCTGTGTATGTCTGTGTATTTTCAAAAGAGGTTGGTGTTTGAGTCTTTGGTCTGTGCTAGGAAGAATTCACCATTATGGGCATGCCCACTACAGAGAGCCCCCAGGTAGACATTGCCCAGTGGAGGTGTTAGGACAGGGCCACTCCTGAGACCCCAGACCAGTAGAGTCACAGTTGCAACTCCAGCCTTAGGGAGCCACAGCCATGTGACTCCTGAGAGTTGCAATGTGGCTGCCTCAAAGCTGAGGAGCACGCAGCCCACCCTAGTGTGTCCTGAAGGCAGAACACAGAGTTAAAGATCATTCTTCATTCTCAAAATTTTGCTCTGTGGGGTTTTGAACTTGTCTGGAAACCAGTACTCCTTCCCCCCGCCCTATTTTTCCCTTTTGAAATGGAATATCTATTGTAAGCCTGACCAGCATTGTATTTTGGAAGAACAAATGGTTAGGTTTTATAGGTGTACAACTACAGAGCAATTTAATTCAGGGTGAATTGTTCCTTAAGTTTCACCCATATCTGATTTGGATGTTATTTAGATGAGACTCCAGACTTTAAAGTTTGAATTGATGCTGGAATGAGTTAAGTCTTTAGGGACTATTGAGATAGAATAAATCCTATTCACATGTGATAAGAACATAAATTTGGGAGGACAGAACAAAATGCTATGATTCCACTGTTTGTATCTTCCTAGGTTTCTTATGTCAAAACTTAATCTTCAATGTGATGATATTAAGGAGTGGAGATTTTGGGAGGTCATGAGCATTCACAGTTCCATTGTCACAAATGGTATTAATGCACTTAAAAAGAGCTCTGAAGGAATGTGTTCATCCCTTCTACCATGTGAGCACAAATAGAAGGTGAGGTGTCATTTATGTTGCAAAGCACCTTCACCAGACACCAAATCTGAGTTTGCCTTAATCTTGGACTTCCTAGCATCCAGATCTATAAGCAATAAATTCTTATTGCAAATAAATTATCAGTCTAAGATAATAAAAAATTATTAACAGCCAGAATAGACTAAGATAATAAGATTTAGTGGTGGAGGGTTACTGAATTATCATCTTAAGTATGCTGTAAACCCAACTTGGGAAAGTGATTCCTGATGTGATGTCTAAAATTTTTAAGTAAAATGCTGAACAAATCTTCTAAATAGTAAATATTTTCCTAGCATTTTTGATGCCCCAGGTTCACTCCACAGCACCGCCCCTGCCAGCCCCCCACACACAAAGAAATAGGAAATGCAATTAGTAGTCAATGTATAAAGAAGGCAAAGAGGGAAGTCTAGATAATCCACTTGCAGGATTGTTTGGGGGGAAAAGCAAATAAATAAAAATAAATATAAAAAATAATGGGAAAAAGAAGTAGAACACAGAGTAACATTTCAGTTTTTAGGGTGATAAAAAAACTGAGAATGTCCTTAAATATTGGCAGAAATAATGATCAGTTGAAAGCACAACTTAACGTAAATCACAGGGAGAAGATTCCCTGGATTTTGAAACCTCAATAAGATTAAGCAATAGCAAACTTTGTAGACTCACTTACTATCAAGGATTATTGACACATTCAGGTTTGGCAATGGTGTTGTTATATATGCAAATCAGAATGTGCCTAGTTGGTTTGATAATCATCAGCCTTTATACCTAGAGAAAATAAGGAATTTTTTTCAATAACTTTTTATTTAGTACAATACTATATGCTGAGCAGTAAGCAATTTTGTAATATGCTGTATATAAAAGTTATGGAAATATTAAATTTTTACAGTGTATGATACAATACTTTTTTGAAATTCTCCTTAAATATGAAGCTTCCATGCTCAGTTTAAAAAAGTAAGAGATTACTGAAAGGAGAAATATGAAAGAAAATATATTAAGCATATCCAAGACATAAGACAGAGTTACATTACCTATTTATTATATTTCTTTTAAAATTAATTAGTTAAATTTTTATCATATTTTTCATATGCTTTGATATTATAATAATTCATCTTTTTCTAACTTTTCTTCCTTTTTTCTAATCAAAGGAATATTTATTGGCAAATGAGTTTAATAAAATAGACTACAACCACCATCTCCCTGATTCAGAAGTAATTTCTCTGACCTTTTCAGACTTTCTCCATTATATTTCTGACTGGCATCACATTCATTGATATTGTACTGGACTGTCCCCTTCTGAAGAGTTCTCTTTTCCAGATCTTTGAGCCTTATGGGTGATTAAGCAATTTGGACATACACAATGATTAAGATTAGTTGTACTGATTTTGGCACCAATATAACAGGAAATGAAAGGGATTTGTGTCTTTTCCCACAACTTTGATACCATGCTCTGAGGAAATCAAGCCTCAGACTGAAGGTCACTGTATAAATTGACATTTTCTAAACTTAATTTAGTATCAACACAGAATCCTTTTTAGGTGGTTTTATTGAAATTCTAGCACTCTCTTTGTTTTTATCCTAGGTTCTCTTACCTAAACCAAAAGTAAAGAATACTATTCCAGTGACAGCATTTGGGTAACTATACATTCAGCACCAGCAATCAAAATTACAAGCTTTTCAGTTACCCTGGGAATATTTAATGAAAGACAAAAATGAAGTGCTTGCTATATTTTAAAGTTTGTTCATGGAAGGGTAGAAATTCTTCCTAGAATACTTTAGACAATCTACTTGTCTTAATTGCCAGTGATTTTGCAAACGGAATACATTTCTAATATTAGTTATGTTTCTAGTGTTGATCAGAGATGAAGATATAGCTATCATCCTTTGATATCTATGGAGGATTGGTTCTGGAATTTCAGAGGAATCCAAAATATGCAATGCTAAAGTTCCTTATATTAAATTGTGTATACTATTTTACATATAACCTGTTCATATTTTCCTGCATACTTTGAATTGCCTCTAGACAATTTATAAGACTTAGTTCAATATAAATGCTATACAAATACATGTTATATTGAATTGTTTAGGGAATATTAACAAAATAATCTGTATATGTTTAGTGCAGACCCATTTTGAAAACATATTTAAATCAATGATGGTTGAACTAGTGAACGTGGAATACTGACTATACATAAAACTACTTCTGCAGTGAAGATTCTTCACTGACAATTTTGATGTATTCATTTATGACTTGGATAATCTCTACCTATGGAAAAGTAAATAAAGTACTATATACTACATACTTGTATTTTTATCACAATTCCATGTTGAAGTATTTTCTGACAATTTACAGATACGTGTGTGTGTGTGTGTGTGTGTGTGTATTTAGTAATTTTATGAATTTTAAAAAATTTCCCTCTAGGATGTGGCTTCCTGTATATTTCCCTCAATTTTGAGGTATATTGATATTGGAACATGCTGTTCTGCTGAGGACTCCTGCCTGGTGGGAAAGAATGAAAAGCAGGTTAGAGAGGGTGCTCAAAATGTTTATTATCCTCCGCTTCTTAGGAACATACGCAAGCTTTCCAGCTCCCTTGGAGTTAGGGGTTAGGAGTGGAAGTTGCTTATGTCCCTCCAGATCAGAAATAGTTTATTATGTATATAAGTTTTCTTGTTTGATGTGGCTGCTCCTGAGCCATATTTTGAGAAAGTCATATCACAAGATGATGAAGCCTAAAGAAGTTCAGATGTAAGTGAAAGACAAAATTTTCATGTGTCCAACTATTGAGATTTTAAGTTGTTTTTGTTTTTGTTTTTGTGTAGAATACCTACCTTATCTTGAAAAATAGGAAGATATAAACATGAAAAATTAATAGGTCATATTAATATTCTTTTAACTGAATACAATTTGGGATAAAGAAAGCAGATTGATTTTAAAATTTATTTAAAATTATCCATGTAATTTATTGCATAGTGAACAAGCTTATAATTGTCCATTCCATAAATATAAGCAATTAAAATCTGTAATTTAGGCAAATATTTTTAATCAGTCTACCTAAAAAATAAGGAAACAGTTGAGAAATATACTCCCAAAATAAAAATGAAAATTTCAGTGTACATTCATTCTTCCTGGCCAATTTTGGTGAGGAATTTTTTTTACCTTTTGATGTATAGTGAGTATTTATTTAGCACTGATTCTACATATGTCTTACCAGGACTTAATAGAACAGGAACAACTGATTTCAGCCTCAAGTTTTGTAATCACAAGTTCCTAGGATTCTCTCCTCCCTTTCCAGGAGAGTCAAGGTGTGTGTGATCTGGAATTTTATTCTTGAGTGAGTGGGTGTCTCAACCAGTTCAAATTGCTATAAAAAATGAACCCAGGTGACTTGTAAATAGCAAAACTCTTTCTCACAGTTTTGGAAGCTAAAAACCTGAGACCAGTGAGAGCCATGTAAAATTTTGAAAAGACTAGAGCCAGATGATCTCTATGGAAAAGTTCAAATACAACTGAATGATCCTTTTTAAATGGGACTTTAAACTCTCAGCAAAGAAAATCACATTGTATGCAATATTTACAAACATAGTTGGTAGATTTGTCTTTATGCAGAAGATCAATTATACCCTTTTGCGTTACCATCAACGTCTGGAGTTTGCTTAACACATGCTTATTCCACAGTGTCTCTACTAAGAGAGAGAACATCTGAAACCCCATCTCTCCTTCTACTGTGGGCAATAATATTAGATTATCAGGAAGAAGAATAAAATCCACATCTATAGTATTTCTTCAGACTTCTGACATTGTAAATTATGATCTCTTATCCATTCACTAACGCATTAATGTAAAAATATATCTTAAAAGTTATTAGTATTTAATAAAACTATACTGACTATATTACAAAGATCCTGTATTTACAGGAACACTAGCTTTAAGTCATATATAATGCTGTTTTAATGAAAAGAGTAAAATTTGTAATATATGCTCTCTGTTGCAATGTAATTTAGACTTTTACCTGCCAAGACTTAATAAATTGGGGCTATGGTTGCAACTCAGTGGAAGACAGCTTGCCTAGCATGTATGAGGCACTGGGTTCAATCCTCAGCATCACATAGTAAATAAAATAAAGTTATGTCCATCTACAACTAAATACACACACACACACACACACACACACATATAAAAGACAATAAATTGGTTCATATCAGATAAAAAGAGTTGGAAAAACTTGGTAACCAAATTCAAGATTTGATAAGTTATGACTTTAAAAGTCTTTAAATTTTTTAATAAAGACCCTCTTTTTCTGACACATTCCAAAAATTATCAAAACCATAAAAACGTCTGGTTTGCATAAGTCTTAATAGCTAATTCCATTTTTTCCCCATCACCTTCATTCTAAATATAAAGTAAGATTCACTATACATGAAAAAGCTGAAAATTTTTAATTGGTCAGTAGGGGTTGAATTCACTGTAGAAAATCTTAACCATCTGGTTATAAGCCCACACTCCTTCTGCAAATCTTCAATACAAATGAAGACATCCAATTTTGTATAATTGACATTTCTTTAAAGATAGAAATATGTAACAGTGATGGTGATGATACTGTAAATTTTTGAAGTTTTATTTTGTGAGTATATATTTCTAGTTGAAAACCTTCATGCATGTGAATCCCAGAGAATTGGCTGACCCCTTAATAACATGTGAAGACACAGCAGGATAATACAATGTTTAAGGCACAAAATAGGTTCTCATCAGAACTGAATCTATGAACTATGAACTATGAACTGAATCTATGAACTATGAACTGAATCTAGAACTATGATAAATTAATATATATATATAAGTGCTCCAGTTTATGATATTTTCTTATACTATGTTATTAATACCCTATTATATTTATTCACTTATTTATTTATTTTGGCACAAATTTTAAGATGTGACTCTCTCTAGTTATACACCCAGGTCTCATTTTCTAACCTAATCCATATTCCTTAAACCTTCCTTTAGCCCTGGCCTCCAGAATTGACCTATTTATATCTTCCATATTTGAATTACTTCATAACCATAGTTTAGTGGGTCACACTTACTTAGACATGAGTTTATTCTTCAAGCAAATTTGATTTTCTTAAACATAAATAAAAACATTTATATCTATGAAAAACTCCATAAAATCAAATTCAAAGCTAGGAACTAATTCTTTTAAAGACCAGTTTAACTATATCAACTTAAAGGACTATTAAAAAAAGAACATGATTTTAATTACTTCCACAGGCCCTCTGTGAAACCTCACAAAATTTGTGTCCTCATTTTTAATGATGAAAAATGATCTGACTCAGTTTTAAAAATATATATCCCATTTTTAAGTTCTTACTGCAATAGCCAGACCAAGTTCATGTAATTCTAACCAAAGCCAGTTTTAAGAAAATTTTATGTTTGGAAGAAGTCAGTTGCATATTTAGATGCTTAGCTCTATGTTTTATATGTTGAGCAGAGTGAGGCAAATCAAACCTGGAAAAAATTCAGTTAAGATTATTGTAATTGCATTCTTGAGTAAAATTTTGTAAGATTCTAGAGCAAAGGTTGGCAAATCATATGCCTTTCAGTGGACTCCTCCGTCATGAATGAGATTAGTCACTCTTATAACAGGACTGAACAGAAAGACTTGGTCCCTGCATTTCTTTCTGCTTTCATTTATGTGAGTACAGACTAAGAAGTCCTTCATGAGGTGCTAGAGTCTTGATCTTGAACTTCTTAAGAAATCATCAAGCCTTATGTATTCTGTTATAGTAGCAAACCTGAACTTAGATATGTGTAAAGAGGGAAAAGAATAAAACACAGGACTATGAATAATGAAACATTTTAGAAAAGGGCTTATAATACACTTGAAGAATTACTATATCCAAGAAATGTTCACATTTTACATTGGTTTATTATTCTCAAATAAGCATTCAATATATGTAGTAAAAATAGTATGAGATGAACTTTATATTTGATACATCTTTTTTATGATACCTTGCAAATATGCAAAATACATCAAACACAAGCAATACAGGTTTGTGTATGTTCCCAATAGCTTTTTCTTTTACAATTTTGTTTTGTGTGCTAATTTTTAATCATCTGATTTATAACATAATAATTATTATAAGTATTTTAAAGTGTCTTAATAATTATTAAGTTAGTTGCCTGGAAATGCTATAAGTAATTATCAGGTTTCCCTACCTTTGTGTAGATCTGTAGGGACACTTTAAAAGGTGTTCCAGATAAGCTAAGGAAGGTAATTCAAAGTCCCTATCACTGATGGTGGTTCCTAAGAGGAGACAGTTAAGTGAAGAGCAGCATAACAGATGCTACTATATTAAGGACATTTTCGTGAAAAGAAGAAAGATGGTTAGAAGGAAATTTAGAAAGTTTGCAGCACCAGGTAAGAATTGACCACAATAACCACTAGATGAATATAGCTCTTATGTTATTCAATTTTATAAAGAGAGATGATCTCTTATTAAAAACAATCATATATTTAAGTGTTCAAGAAAATATCTTTCCAGACAAGATGAACAAACAGTAGATGAACCAGACATGGGAGCACATGCCAGTAATCCCAGTCACTCGGGAGGCTAAGGCAGGAGGATCACAAGCTCAAAGCCAGCCTCAGCCACTTATCAAGGCCCTATGAAACTTAGTGAGACCCTTTTTCAAAATAAAAAATAAATAAATGAATAAAATAAAAAGAAATAAAAAGGGCTTGGGCCCGTCCTAGTGGTGCACTTCGGTAATCCCAAGAGCTCAGGAGACTGAGGCAGGAGGATCGTGAGTTTAAAGCCAGCCTCAGCAAAAGCAAGGGGCTAAGCCACTCAGTGACACACTGTCTCTAAATAAAATAAGCGTAGGGCCGAGAATGTTGTCAGTGGCTGAGTTCCCTGAGTTCAATCCCTGGTTCCCACCCTCCCCCCAAAAGTGGCTTGGGGATGTGGAGCAATAGTTAAGACCCTAAGTGTTCAATTCCCCAGTACCAAGAACAAAACAAAACAGTACATGATTTTATACCAGTGTTCCAGAAACAGTTTTTTATTTATTTATTTTTTTTAATTAAAAATCATAAATTTACATAGGGCAATGTTGCTTGATTCATTCTGTTATTTTTTTCCCTTCTCCCCCACACCTCCCACCCCTCTTTTCCCTCTATACAGTCCTTCCTTCCTCCATTCTTACCACCCTCCTTATCCCTAACCCTAAACCTAACCCTAATCCAAGCGTTAACCCCTCCTACCCCCCATTATATGTCCTTATCCACTTATCAGCGAGATCATTCGTCCTTTAGTTTTTTGAGATTGGCTTATCTCACTTAGCATGATATTCTCCAATTTCATCCAGCAACAGTTGAGAGCACTGATAAAGTTTGGATGCTCAGCTTTGCTGAAATAAGAAGTGGGAGACTTTCTGGTATTGAGGGGTGATTAAGGTATTTTAGGCCATTGATGTTTGCTAATTGGACTCACCTAAAGGAAAAGTAAACCTTCTCTTACCTATATGAGAGAAGGATTTACAATTGGAGCATGATACCCAAGGATCCTGCCTACAGAGACTGGAGATGTGGGCACTCTTTCTTGATGATTACATTAGAAAGGGATGAGAAATGCTCTTGAGAAAGACATCCTTGGGATACAAAACTGAGACTCTAAAGAAATTAACATCTAAAGGTAGAAAGAAATAATCAATGGCCTGTTTTCTAAAATACTTGCTTTAAGAAAAAGGATGTCAAGATCCTAGAATCAGGAAGAAAGCTTTCTGAAGTTTGGCAGAGCAGAGGAAAATATTAAGTCTTTTTTCAAGACAGACTTCACAGGATTTATGATTGCATAATTTATGAATTATGATTGCAAATTAGTATGGAAAATGATATAAACATTTACTTTTCATTAGTCACTACACAGCTTTATGCAAAAGGGATCCACTGAAGAAAGAGGTTGCATTCCTGAGTTTTAAGGCTCATAGGAAAGAGTTATTCTGAGTACTTCAAGGTGTTTATTAATTGGGTCAGATTCCTTCTCAGTCATCTCAGTTTTCTAAGTTGAAAGTAATCTGCAAAACTGTTTAATAAGTCTCCACAAAATATTAGGGTCTAAACAGTTCTCTTTAGTGTTTGGTACACCCTTATTACAACATCATCATAAGACCAGTGCATCAAAGTGGTGATGGCAGAAGTGACTTTAATGAGTTTGAAACTGCAGAAAAGCTCAGCACAACTACAACTCTGGGATCTATGTTTCACAGGCTAAAAAAAGAATGGAGGCTACTAAAGATGGTAAGAATAATTACAACCATGTGCTTTGGCAGACCACTCAGTCCATGTGGAGAAACTACACAGGGTAAATAATAAGTCATGCTACTTGGCTGCAGGTACTAGTTTCAATACGTGAAGTAGTTGTGTCTCTTGAAAACTTTTTTCTCTATTCTCTACTATTTTCTATAAAACAGTGCCTAAGTAATATTCTCTTGTGAATATTAATCTATAGCAAACATAATTATTGGCCACACTATTAAAAACTCATAAAATTTATACAACAATTCAAGGAAATGGTTCACATATTATCCATTTTTCTTTAAATTAGGAAAGAGACCTGTGAAACTAAGTAATACATAGAAAACAAAGTTTCCATCTGATGGTGGAGCTGTGTTATCTAGTATACACTACCACATAACACTACCTGAAATAGGAAACTATATACATTTGAAATAAAGAAAGTGAAATAAAATTAAGTATTCATTTCCTTAGCCAATCCATCCATATTTAAAATGCTTCATAGCACCATAACCAGTGATTAGCACACTAGGCAGGGAAAATGGAATATTCCTAACTACTCAGAAAGTTTTAGTGGATAGTATTGCTATAGTCTAAAAACACAGTAGAATTCTACCTCTCTCCAAGGTAAATTAAAGTGTCTACCACATAGTATGTGATCAATAAAGGTTTGCCTCTTTTTGTTCTCTGGTGCAGGGAATGAACTTTTCTATTAATAAAATGCTTCAAAAAAGAGTTTTGTACATTTTTTAGTTCCCAAGATTTTATTGGAAGAGGAAACTCAAGTTAACAGTGAAACCTAGTTCATGAACCTTTCCTGAACATGCAAAACTTCAGCACTTTCTGTTATTGTATGAGTCAACAAGTAATAAAAAGCAGTGACTTCTAATCCAATCCTTAGTCATGCTGCCAAATGAAATGAACTTTTGTCAACTATTTTGCTCAAAGGTACTGTAATTTCATCATGCAACATCTGACAAACATTGCTTGCTTTTCTCTTATCGCCACAGGAAGAAAATGAAAGACCTACTATCAGCTGCATCATGCTTAATTTCTGAATTTCAGGGAATTGTGCTTGTTTAGCTATTTATTATCAGAACTAAATAGAAGTTTGCCTGAAAACTACATTACACAGTAGTTTGCTTTTGAGTGTGGGATTCTGACCTATAAGAGCCAAAGAAGAAATAGTTTAGGTCAAGTCGTAGTGCAGAGCTAAGGTCTCATTTTTCAGTTCAGCAAATTTTTACCAAAGGCAACAAATTCAAATTATTGCTGTACTGACATTCCTCCATATTGGCATTTTTAATTCTAATTCTTTCACTGCTGTTACCATAATTTTATAAACTGCAACTGTTTCCTAAAGTAACATTAAAGTGACATTTATAAAGTAAACTCTTTAAAAAAAATTATTTGTCCTTTTTAGTTATACATGATAGTAGAATGCATTTTGACATATCATATATACCTGAAGTATAATTTCCCATTCTTGTGGTTATGCATAATGTACAGTTACACTGGTATTCATATATGAATATAGGAAAGTTATATCCAATTCATTCTACTGTTTTTTCCCACTCTCACCACCCCCCTTTCCTCCTCTCCCTCCCCCCACCCACACTGCCTATTTTAACTCAGCATCTCCATATCAGAGAGAACATCGGGCCTTTGATTTTTTGGGACTGGCTAATTTCACTTAGCATTATGGCCTCCAGTTCCCTCCATTTACTTCTAAATGCCATAATTTCACTCTTTAAGGCTGAGTAATATATCATTGTGTATATGTACCATATTTTCTTATAAAGTAAAATTTGATTGGTCAATAAAACTATTAGTATATTGAATAGTTTTAACATGACTCTGTCTGCAAGTAAGCAAATAAATGTGACTTATTGTCATTATTTCTGAAAAGTTTCACTTAATTTGCTTCTAACAAAGAGAGTAGGGATATTACTATTATTACATATCCCCTTTTCAAGGGCTGGAAATGTAGTTCAGTAGCAAAGTACTTGCCTAGTATGCATGAGGCTTTTGGTTCAATCCATAATAATACAAGCAAACAAGAGCACCAAATTTATATGTAAACTATCATGCTCATACTAAGCAATAAAATCATATCACCTAGGCCACTGACCTTTTCTGTGGTAACATCAATGCCAAAATTACCCAGTGTCGAAAGGTTGCAAGACATAGTGCCAGTGGATGATGGACTTTGAAAAGCAATTATTCAGATGAGGCACATTTGTTCAAAAGTAAATATCTAAACCCATTTATGCTGATATACCAAAATACCTTACAACCTGTAATTTGTAAGAGTGGACTTTTCTCAAAGTTCTTGACCCTGGGAAATTGAAGGTCAAGGCATAGGCAGAATAAGTGTCTGGTGAGGGTTGTTCTGTTCCTAAAATGGCACCCTGTTGTTAATATCTTCACAGTACAGAAAGCAAAGGCCATGGAAATCAAATGTTTGTGGAGCCTCTTGTATAAAGGCCTTAGTCCCTTTCACAAAGAGAAGAGTCCTGAAGTCCTAACTAAAGACCCAACTTTTCCATCCCATCCATTTTCATTAAGTTTCAAAATCAGAATTTTGGAGGGGACATATTCAAATATTATTGAATGCAAAATAAATAGCAGTTTTAAATTTCAGACCACACTAAATACATTATGAAAATAATATATACATAAGGGCATTGCAATGGGAAAAAAATGGAAACTATCACTCCCCTCTAGAATTCAAAGAAAAAACAATTTTGATTCTTCAATGGTATTTTTACCTATGAATGTTTTTCTTTTTGTTTTGTTTTGTTTTTTGATATCAGGGATTGAACTCAGGGTCACTCAACCAATGAACCACATCCCCAGCCCTTTTTTGTATTTTATTTAGAGACAGGGTCTCATTGAGTTGTTCAGCACCTTGCCATTGCTGAGGCTGGATTTGAATTTGGAATCCTCCTGCTTCAGCCTCCTGAGCTGCTGGGATTACAGGTAGGCACCACTGTGCCCAGCATCTATGAAGTATTTTTTAAAAAACAAAAATAAACTTAACAAGGGTTTTCTCCTTTACCTTCATGCTTTTCACTGTCCCAAATATAACCAGATTATGGAAGGAAGGAAGGAAGGAAGGAAGGAAGGAAGGAAGGAAGGAAGGAAGGAAGGAAGGAAGGAAGGAAGGAAGGAAGGAAGGAAGGAAGGAAGGAAGGAAAAGGAAAAAAAAACTCAACTATGATGGACTTCAATCCAGTGTTGTTAATATCCCCAGACTTCCTTTTCCTATCAACTCCTTATGAAAGTTAATATAACCTTAACCCACTAAATGCAAAGGTACAGTGTTAAATTTGTCTCATAACCGGAATACATTGCACTCCAGGGACAAATATAGAATTATATAGTGTGACTCTGTTAACTAGTGCAGACCATCTAGGTCAGATTTTATATTTAAGTATAAAATTTTTCCATGTATCAACATGTATATATTCTTCATATACTTATATTGTTTTTCGAGAACTGTAATCAAAAGGGAAAGACAATATACATTTGCAAGGAAATATCTAATCTGTTCAAATAGCTTCAAAATAGAATTTTGAGGCATTAAAGATGCCAGTCAGTAGCTTTAAAATCCCAGACTATCTAAAATCAAATAACAGAGGCTGTTAGTTAAAGTATTGTATTCCTCAGTCTGAAATACTTAATGAAATAATTTTATTTCTTTAAGTAATATTTGAAGTTCCAAAACAAAACCCTATCCTTTTACAAATAAGAGTATTGCACTAGACATGCTTAAATTATTTTAAATTTGTAAAATATCTATTCTTTACAATTCTGCCTGTCTAGACAAATATAGACACTTTCAGAAATATACATCCCCTAAATTCCAATGTCTAGGAAATTAAAGAATGTAATAAGTATTAAAGAATTTTCATAAAGAAATTTCTGTAATACTTTAACAACCTATAAAATTAATTCCCTAAGAAAATTCTTAAAAAGATTTTTGGGAAAGGGAAATAAAGACCATGCAAGAGGTACACAACCATCATTCTAATCCACAGCATTATTTGTGCAAAGTTCAGAAAATGATCAACCAGATATTTTTTCCTAAGGATAGCCATCCCATTAAATTTGACATTTATTGGTGTATGATGTTTCAATATTCAAATTTGTTTCAAATTCTTAATTATAGTAAAATTATCTTTCTCCATTACTACACTAAGTTTTTAGAGAATATCTTGTTCCATTTCATGGAAAAAACAACACTGTGAGACCTCTGCATCCATTAATAAGTCTAATCAATTATTTACATATTCATTTATTCATCTTTTGACAAATATTTTAATCCCTTTAAGATGTTCAATAATTTCTGGAATTTTGAATATAAAAATTACTTCATGGAGTTGGTTAGGAAAGTAGTATGATTTATGCCAAGACACCATAAAATATTAATTATGATGTAGACTTATACCTTTATTATGAGAAATAGATTCCTTAAATATGGATATCATAGAGGTAGTTTTTTAATTGTGATGTTGAACAAAGTCCCTGTTTATAGTGAAAGAAATTGTCTTGAGTAGTCTCAGAATCATTGAAATGTGCATATGTTGGTAATTAGCCAGCACACCACAAGGAAGAGTTGATACTGGGAAACTTGATTGAGTCATTAAAAACAATAAGATTTTTAACAAGGGGAGGAAGAATGCTCAATAGCAATAACCACTTGGAGGGCATTAATGACAATTCCTTCCTTGATATTATATTTTCTCATTCATTTAACAAAGTGAACAGTTTGTTAGAAGTTACAAGCACTCCCCCAAAAATCTAAGCATCAAAGGACATTTTACCTAGATATTTAAAATTTACTGGTGCATAATAATTATACATAATAACAGGATTTATTGTGATATCTTTGCATATGCAAATAACATAATTGGTCAATTTTATTCTCCAGCTTCATTGTATTAGTCAATTTTGTGTCACTGTGACCAAAATACCTGATAAAAACAACTTAGAGGAGGGAAAGTATATTTGAAGCTTGCAGTTTCAGAGGTCTCTGCCCACAAATGGCCATAAACTTGCCATCCTCCTGCCTCAGCTACCTGAGTTGATGGGACATCACAAACTCTTGAGTGTGAATCCCTCTAAAAATTAAAAGCAAGTTACCGACGTACAGTATAGAGTGGTAAAGAGTAAACCTTGTCATTCTGATAGGGTGAAGTAGGGGTTACAAAATGAAGGAATGGTGTGGGCAGCCACCCATGGCCTGTAGAAGAACCAAGCTTGGTTGAACTATTAGGGAAATCTGGCTTCAGGAACTCACAATTATGGAAAACTGTTTGAGATTGCCTGAAGCATGTGGTTATCCTGCCATGGTTCACCACTGAAGTTTGAATGCAAGTCATGGTGTGGGAGTGACCCACTAGAGCCAAATGACTTCATTAACTCCACCTCTTATCCTGTTTTTCACAGAAGAAGCTCCTACCAACTCCCTTTTGATTTGTACCACTATAAATAAACTAAGTGTGGACTCCTTCATTTGTTAGAGCCAGACCCTTTTGGACGGCTCAATCGGTCCCGACCCCATTCTAAACATAATTCTGTCTCCTGTCCTTATTCCTGTTAAATACATTTCTTACCTATTATTTTGCAGTCAGCCTATTCCTCCAGCAGGAACACTTTTCCTCACCCACGCTACATGAGTGAGAGAATGGGACAAAGCAAGACCTAAATGTAGCCTGGTAAACAGGTCCTGTAGCTTTGAGTACAGAATGTAGGACTTGTGGTAGCAGCAATATGTGATTTTCAAAGGACTTGTATAGCCCCACCCCTTTGACCTTGCTGATTTCAGCTCACATGGGCCCAATTTCAACCTTGCTCTCTCTGCAGCCAGCAGCTTTTCTTAGAACGTTGTGCTGCTGTAGGACCCCCCAAAAGGAAGACCCTTACTCGAGTCTCAGAATGGCGCGCTCCAGGAAACACGAGGGACCGGCTTGATGCAAAAGCACGAGGCACTTTAATAACGGAGCTCCGGGCCAACACGCATCTCACGCAGGAGATAGAGGAGTTGACCCCGAGGCTCAGAAATCAGGGGTTTATATAGGAAAAGTTAGGGAGTTTGGCGCGGGTACACATAATTGGCTGATTCAAACATAAGCGGGCACATGACTACATTGATTACATCAGCAAGTAGTATGTGCAAATTGACATTCCAGCAATGTGGTAGGGCAGTTTATTTTGGTTAGCAGGCGGTCAAGTTAACCTTAAAGAAAAGGGAAGAAGGGGGAAAGTGGGTGACACCAGATGGTCCACGGCCTTGTGGAGATCGTTTATCCTCCATGGCCAGTTAGTTTTTGATGATTTGGCAGTCTTATTTTAGGCTTGTTTAGGTATGTTCAGGCCTCAGGCCTGTCCCTCTTTGTTTCTTTTCCTAAGTTCATTTGCTAGACTACAGATTCTGTGCTTTAATTATGGGCACTTAAATTTTAACTCCTTCACTGCCTTGAAATTTCCTCTGCTAGATTCATTAGTCCATCTCATTTAAGTTCATTCTCACACAGAATCTCAGGATATGGGCAAAATGTAGGCAAGTTCTTCGTCAGAATATACCATGAGTGGCGTCTAGTTCAAGTGCCATTAGTGTCTTCATTTTCCTCTAAACTTAATGAGCACACTACACGTTCAAATTGGCATTTAGATCTTCTGAGCTTTGACAAGAATCACCCACTAAACCATACTAGAAACATCTTTTCCAGCCTGCATCTCTACAATTTTGCAAGTTGTTGCCACAAATCAGATCAAAATGTTTCTGAATCACATGATCAAGATAGTTACAGCAACAACCAATTTTCTCTGGTACCAATTTTGGTGTTTGTCAGCTTCATATCACTGTGATCTGAGGCCCTGACAAAAACAACTTAGAGGAGGGAAAGTTTACTTGGAACTCATGGTTTTAGAGGTCTCAGTCTATGATTACCAAGCATGTTGTTCAGAGTCCCAGGTGAAGCAGGACATCATGGGAGAAGTTATGGTGGGGGCACCCTAATCCATCATGGCCATCCAGGAAATTGGGGGACAAGTAAAGGAACAAGATGAGTCCTTTCAAGACACACCCCAGTGACTCACCTCTTCCAGTCACACCTTACCTGCAGACAGTTAGTACTTAGTCCACTCAACCTAGGATGAACTTATTAGCTTACAGATCTCCTGGTCCAATCATTTTCACCTCTCAATATTTCTGCATCAATACAGGAGATTTAGAGAAACCACATATCCAAATCATAGCACTCATATAAATCATGATATAACGCTTAAAATATGTTTTCAGTATCATTTCAAAAAGTTTCTGCTTCTACTAAATTACTTCTATTAATTTAGATAAATAATTTGGCTATCTCAAATTTTAAACATATGCACTCAAAATGCATGAGAAAATTATTTCAAGCATAAGTTTCAGAAAAACTGTTTTGAATATAGAATTGTAATTATTTCTTACTTTAATAATATGCTTACCTATGCAAATTTAGTAGTTTATTCAATTATTTTCATTACTTAAAAATTTTTGTTAAAAAGGCAATACTAGTGTTTCCAGTCACATCTATCTTTTCCAAATAAAAAGAAGTAACACATTTGCAAATAAGTACAAAGAACAGAAAAAGAGAAAAGTGAAAATATTCTATTAACTCCTACCAGAGATGTAGAAAATATTATTTTTATGTATTTCTTTTTAGATTCAAAGAGAAAGAAGATAATCGTAAGTTTAACTCTCTTTTCCTTAATTATATATAGAAGACTTTCTGAGATCATTAACATTGTCTTCTTCATAATCCTAATTTATTCCATTCAAAAAATATTAGTGAATTGAAAATATCTATAAAATGTCAAGATTAATTTAATGAACCTAGTATTATTACTCAACAACAGTTATCAAACATATAACAAGTTTCGTTTCTTCTATATCCTTAAACACTTACATGTCATGATTATTTCAAAATTAATTCCAGATGTCACATTATAACATCTTTATTTTTAATGATTGTTAAAAAATACATTTTTACTTACCACAATTCTTTTAATCTTCCTTCTTTTGTTCATTATTTAAATTTTTTCAATATCTTAACTTTTATATACTATTTTAATATCTCTTTTCAACTTAAAAATTATAGACTGAAATGACTAGTAAAAAAAGAATATTCATTGAAGTAAGAATAGCATCAAAGTGAGTGTTAATTAGTGGGAGTCTGAAATTGAAATGTAATTCTTTAAGCTTCAGCTTATCACTTCTATCAAATGAGAATTAAAATACTAATCTTAACAATTGTAATAAATAAGAATTGTAATAAATAAGAATTGTAATAAATAAGATTTACTCCTATAATTTCTGGCACAAATAGGTACCTTCCCAGCTAACTAATTTTATTCTACATCTTCTACCCATATGGATAGAAGAGAAATTATGAATCTGAGAAGACCCTTACTGCACAGGTTTAGAAAGAAAAAATTTTTTGATCAAGTATAATATAATTGTGGCTTTATCATATAAATCAGAAGGAATTAATTAATCTTTATTCTAATAATTTTTATATTTTTGTGTTCAAATTTATTTATAGATAAATCATTCCAAGATTTCACTGAATAATAAATATAGAAGTGCTTAAATTAAAGTTCATGCATTATGCTTGATAAAATATAATATAAATTTTACAATTTTGATTGATGCTGTTGAAATACAACTATAAAATAGGACATATTTCTATAAATTATTTAACTGTCAATCTATTACCAAAATTCTCAAATTAAGGAAACATATTAGTGTATAGATATTTCAGTAAAAATATTTTATGCATATGGAACACTCCACTGGAAGCTTTACTGATTGTAAAATAAAGTGTAAAAACAATATCTAATTTAATAAAATTTTAATCTGAAATATACATTTTTTAAATGTATATATGCCTATGTTAATTTTTCTGAGCAGGAATAAAATAAAATTTGGTAAATTGACTTAAAGTAATAAAGAATGAAATTACTAGACATAACTGGGCAAATCATGTTGCTATACACTGTAGAATGTACTAATGGTTTACAATGGCTCATACAAACCTTAAAATATTTATATTACAGAGAAAATTATTTAAATGCATTTATTAATGTCAACTAGCTCAAGTGAATTCTGCACCTATAAACTGGAATGTTGACCCAACCCAATGTATAGCACACCTGAAAATAAATGTTGTATGTTGTTTCTCTATCATTTTATTTTAATTTTTTATTTGTTCTATTTATTTGTTGATTGATTCATTGTACACAAATGGGGTACAACTTTTCATTTCTATGGTTGTATGTGAAGTAGTCACACCATTTGTGTGATTATATATTTACATAGGATGATGATGTTTGCTTCATTCCATTATCTTTCCTTCTCTCACCCCTTCCCCACCCTCCATTTCCCTCTACACAATCCATTCTTCCTCCATTCTTTGCTTACCACTCTGCCCACACCCCCCCCCCCCTTATATGTCATCATTCACTTATCAGAGAAAGCATTTGGAAGCATTTGGCCTTTGATTTTTTGGGATTGGCTTATCTCACTTAGCATGATATTCTCCAACTCCACCCATTTACCTGCAAATGCCATAATTTTATTCTTCTTTATGGCTGAGTAATATTCCATTGTGTAGATGTACCACAGTTTCTTTATCCATTCAACAACTGAAGGGCATCTAGGTTGGTTACACAATCTAGCTATTGTGAACTGAGCAGCTATGAACATTGATGTGACTGCATCACTATAGCATACTGATTTTAAGTCCTTTGGGTATAGACCAAGCAATGGGATAGCTGGGTCAAATGGTGGTCCCATTCCAAGTTTTCTAAGGAATCTCCACAATGTTTTCCAGAATGGCTGCACCAATTTGCAACCCCATCAGCAATGTATGCGTGTACCTTCTTCTCCACATCCTTGTCAACACCTATTGTTGCTTGTATTTTTGATAATCGCCATTCTAATTGGGGTGAGATGGAATCTTAGGGTAGTTTTGATTTGCATTTCTCTAATTGCTGGAGATGTTGAACACTTTTTCATATATTTGTTGATCGATTGTATATCTTCTACTGTGAAGTGTTTGCCCAGTTCCTTAGCCCATTTAATGATTGGATTATTTGTATTTTTGGTGTTGTTTTTTGAGTTCTTTATAAATTCTGGAGACTAGTTGTCTATCTGAAGTACATGTGGTAAAGAATTTTTTCCACTTTGTAGTCTCTCTCTTCATGTTATTGTTTCATTTTCTGAGAAATAGCTTTTTAGTTTGAATCCATCCCATTTATTTATTCTTCTTGTACTTTGAGTTTTGTTAAGGAAGTCTGGTCCTAAGCTGACTTAAGGAAGATTTGGGAATACTTTTTCTTCTATTTGTTGCAGTGTCTCTGGTCTAGTTCCTAGGTTCTGGTTCATTTTGAGTTGAGTTTTGTGCAGGGTGGTCTCTCTATCATTTACCCATAAAAAAGTCAAGATCATTTAATTTCCTCCTGAAGTTCTTTAAAATGTCAACATTTGAAAATTTTGGAACTTTTATAAGATTCTACTAGAGATGTTCTCTTAAAAGTCTCAAGAAAAAGTAATAAGCAAATATAAGCTCAAATAGTTGCTATTAAGATTTTATTGATAGTTAAGGAAAAAAGTGTATGATCTATGTTCAAGTCTAAAAAATAGCACCCATATACCTAATACTCTTCTTAGAGGGGATCCATAGCTACTTGCTTGCAACAAAGACACTTCATAGGATTAATTAATAAAAATAATCATTGACCCAGCCCCTTACTCTACCCAAGGAGTTAAAGAGGGTACAGTGGAAACATTTTGACAGAATGTGTAATGTGCTTTGTGGCAATCTGTAGTAAGAATAGGATCTTATGTACCTTCTTTTACTGAATATGTATCTGGGGTTGATTAATAGCACAAAAAAGAATGAAAGAAAACAGTAAACTGCTTCCTGTCCTTGTGTAGATTTTGTTCTACTTACTGTGAAATGGACAGTAAGCTTTTTCCATTTTTGTGTCTAGGCAAAATCAGTGTCAAAATCACAAACATTGATTTACATATTGTCCTGGAAAATTTGTCCTAGTTCCATCTTTTACAGATCAGAAAAAGTTCAAATGTATCTAATATAACTTTAAAACAAAGACAAGTAGTGTTTAATAGCAAAAATGTTCAAATGATAGCAAAAATATTTTTTTGAAACAAAGGTTAGAAACTGAACTTGGAATCATAAGTGAAATATTACTATAGAATTAACAGACAAATGGATTGGCCACTTAAAAATTGTAAGCCAAAGGTAAATTATTTCATAACAGTTTAAGTTTCTATAAAATAAACTGTCCAGAGGTACTTGTTACCATCACACAAAAAAATGCCAAATGGCTAAGATTAACTGGCAACATTAGGGGAGTCTTTTATTTCACATGCTTCATCTGTCAACACTTACTCTGTGCAGGCTCAAACTACTTAATTTCCCCTGAAGGATCCAGGGAGGAATTTGGTTACAAATGATTAGTATGTAAGTAGTCTTACAGTTCAAACAAACCAATGGACAGATTTAATTAGGTGTGATAGAGGTGCTAAAAATTATACAAAGTCATGACTAGAGTTTAGGCTGTTTGTGCAAAGTGGGTCTATAAATGTCCGGTTTGTGGTGATTTAATCTAAATAGTATCATTATTACACTTCTTCTCCAGGATGCAGTTGAAATAAAAGTTTGAGATACTTTGGGGTTGTAAAATATAACAACATAAATGTGTTAAGTCCTCAGTCAGCAATACTGAGATCAGAAATATAATATCAAAGGGCTTGATTTTCTAAAAGAAAAAAATATATTTTTTGCTTGAAGACAAAATTTTCCTTTTCCTAACTTAATTTGTAAAATTCTAACGTGTGATTTTGGAGGTGTCAAAGTGAATTAACAATACTGATAGGCTGTTTGGCATAGCTAAATGAGAAAATGACTAGAAAAAATAAACTGTAACATTTGCTTATAATATTTCTAAAACCTTACTGTATATCTAAGAGCTTAGTTGACAATAAAATTTCTAGAAAACTCATTGATGTAAATGTGTTACCAGCAAATGTTATAATTCCTAGAAATAATATGTAAGTAAATAGACTAAGTATTCTAGAATCAGATTTCTTAAAGTATTTAAGATCTGTCAGTACATTAGAAAATAATTTCTTTTTAAAATTTTATAAAGGAGCTCATACTCCATTACAATGTAAATAATAAATATACTCTTTCTAAGAACGTTATACTTTATATTAAATGAGAAACAAGAGCCAAAAAAATAAACAACCTCTGAAACCATTTCTTTGTCCTAATGGTATGCCTCAAAGCTTTATGCAAACAATCTATAGAATAATAAATTGGAAGATATTTATTTTGTATTTATTATGTACCTAATCTTGTATTTACCTCTTAATCCTAGCTCTTCTTCTAATAGAAGAAGGCTATTGGCCCTTAAAGAGGACCAAACTCCTATTTAAGATGTGTGCATGGATGTATAGGATAAGGTATTTCTTTTGTATTATTGAGATATGACTATGAGCCCACACAGTTAAATGTTCCCTTATGATGTTGGAGGTTCTGATTATGGTTTTGTTGTAGAGAATGTCATACACTTGAGCTAATTGAATTTAAAGGGTTCGATATAGATTATTAAAAAACACTGAATTGTTACAGCTGAAGGGATCAGTGTTTCACCTGGATTTTTAGGAATGGCACTCAGTGGCTCAGTATCTGCCATGATGCCAAAGAAGCCACTGCTTTTGCTAAAGCGAAGAAACCGAAAAATCCTCAGGAAGCTGTTTTTTCAGCATCCTGCTCTAGAAATGTGTCTTTTCTTCCTTGTCTGGTCATCATAATGGATAGATTTTTTTCCCAATGATAGTGTTTTGCTTCCCCCTCTCCCCTGTGAAGGTACCATACCATCTTGTCCAAATGTAAACACATATAGATTTCAATGGCATCTGGGAAATGAAAGTTTCATTTTGGTCACAACACTAAAGAAAGGCAAACTGCAAAGAGGGTCCAGTAGATTTTAAGCAAGACAATACTCATTGCCTCCTTACATGGGATCTACATGAAAGAAGAATCATTTTGGCCCTGCATATAAATCGATCTTATGACTTTGTGTTAGTCTTCAAGGTCCAGTTGAACTGAGGTTGAAAAATGATGTGGATCAAAATATTGGACTAAAAACAAGAACAAAACGTAAGGAAAAAGCCTTGTATCATCAAATCAAAGAAGTATGCTAAAGGCAGCTATACAGTCCCTCTGTTGTTCTAGGTACCACTATTGTTCTTTTGGACATTTTAGCATGAGGTTGTCTTCCCGAGTGGGAGCCACTTGAGAACCCCTTATACTCCATAGAAAATTCACTGAGGTGTGATTCAAATTTGAAAGGATTCAAGATCAAGAGGATGCTTCAATGAGCATGTGGATGAGGTCACTACCAAGCCATTTATAGATCTGATATATTTTCCTGAGCGTCCAATCCTCCCGGGTGACGGCATTTGTCCTCTGCCCATGTAGAAGCCCTCAGCCTTCTCTTGGCCAAAAGAGATGAATGAAACAGGAGATCTCACATATTTCATAAAGATTAGAGTATTTAATAAATGGAGGAACCAACAAAGCGAAAGGTGATTTGAGGGAATTATAATTTTAAAATGATTATTAAAGAATTTTGAGAAATTGTGAAAGTGTCAGCTAAATTTCAAGAATAGCAAATTGTTTTAAATACTAATTATATAAAATTATGATGACACATTCATTAATTATTTATGAAATATTTGTTGGGTTTATATAGAAAGCATATACATACATAAATCACATGGAACATAAAATCTAATAGAAGGCAAATGTTTAAATTATTAAACATGAAAATATTAAATGTTTTATAGAAGTCACAGAATTACAAAGTGAATGATCATTTCATATTTGAACTTTCATAAAATTTTCCTTCTATATTCCCACTATGTAATAGATATTTAATACATACTTGTTGACTAAATCAGTGATATATAAATGTGTGATTCATATGTTATTCATTTATTTATAAAAAGGTAAAATAACATGGAAACATAGAAGAAAAATGTAGGAGTTAAATCATCATTATATACAAATTTATACTGTAAAACTATAGTGTAATATGCAGAGATTGTTTTATTTGTATGGACTGAAAATGCCACTAGGAAATCATATAATAAGGGATAAATAAACATATAACAACAGCTAGATTGCTATTGATGTAAAACAGCTTAAAAATGTGTGCAATATGTATGAATTAAAGACTTTTCAAAGTTACATCGTTAAAGTAGGTTTATCCATCTTCTTACCACTTCATTATTTCTATTGTAAGGGACCACTTGGAAATTTGCCACTTCTGGACAACTGAAAATGGTTAGAATTTCTGTTAGTTAGCCCATTCATTGTGTCCCTATGACTCTATTCATATTATGAAAGGTATCACCAAAAGGTCCATGAAACTGTGCAGTTTCTTTTTTTTTTTCTTCAGGATTCCCATCTGTCCTGTGGAGTTCTCTGTTACATCCTTGGGTAATCTGGAAACCAACCTAGTTTCTATAACAAAGGCTAAGAATCATTCACTATTATTATGCAGAACTGATCTGTAATTTAAACCCCTTTTTGTGAATTCCCCCAGATTTTTTCTCACCATCATCACTGAGGTGATTTGTTCTGTGTCTAAAGCATTGAAATTCCCAGACCCAGATGGTTGGATAGCCTGATATTTTAGAATTTTGCCCTTATTCACTTTTACCTGTTAAGTGCCGTCAAGATATTTTTCTCCCATCTCTTTTTCAGGGATCATGAGTGTAAAATTGTAACAATAACTGCTGCGCAATTGTACAATACCTCAGAGAAACAGCGTGAAAGAGTTATTTTTAATGATATGAATTTTATTGTAACATTGGAGAAAAGTTTACAGAAATTGTATCTCACTTTATGTTTTATCTGTTAATTAAAAGAAATTGTTTGCCTTCATATTAAAAAAAATTAAAGCATATAAACTCAAATCAAGTATCTTGAATGTAAATATTTATAAGTTACAGGCTTCACATCAATATGTAGAAATAATAATAGCTAGTATAAATTTTATACCATAATTTCTCTTCCAAAATTATCCTATCATTTCTTTCAAGCTTCAAATTTCCCAATCATCAAGCTCAGGACTTCATCTTATTAGAAGTAAAAGGAAAAGAGACTCTAAAATAAATTCTGTGCAAATATTTATCTTCATCAACATTAAAACTGATTGTTCATATTTAATTTTATGGAATCTAGATTCGTCAGTCTTAGACCTAAAAGTCATCAATCTTAGATCATAATTTCATAGAAACATTATCATTAATTGTTCATTCTAGCAAACTATTAATTACTCAATGAATAGCAGCATTTAAAGATGTTTACACAAATAGTTTAATTGTACATCATAAAATTACAACATACTGTTTTAAAGAAACACCCAATGTGTTAGTGAACTGTTCATTGTGGGGACAAAAACAACTGATAATAAAAGCTTAGAGGAAGAAAAGTTGATTTGACCCATGGATTCAGAGGTTTAGTCTAGGGTCAGACCACTCCATGGCTCTAGGCCCAAGATGAGGCAGATGATTACCATAGAAGGTGTGGCACTGAAAGGCTGCTCTGCCCATGACAGTCAGGAATCAGAGTGGGAAAGGGGAAGGGGCCACAGGGAAGATGACTCTTCCAGGCCCACTCCCTATAACCTGCTTCTTCTAGCCTTGATGCACTTGCCTACATTTACCACCCAGTTAATCTTCTCAAAATAGGATGGAGTGATTAGATAACAGCTCTCATAAGCTGATCATTTTAATGCCAAATATTTATGTATTAACCCAAGAGCGTTTGGGGGACATCTATGTCCAAACTATATTTTCTTCCACTGACTCCCAAAAGTTCATGTCCATCTCACAATGCAAAAGATAGTTCATCTCTAAGAGTTCCCATAGCTTAAACAGTTACAGCATTGCCCAGAAGTCAAAGTTCAAAGTATCCTCTGAGACTCCAGGAAGAGCCTTGGCTATGAGCCCCTGTACAAATCAAACTCAGGCAACATACATCCAATATATATGGCACAAAGTAAACTTTTCCATTCCGGAAGGGAGAAATACAAGCAAAGAAAGGAGGAATGGAACCAAACAAGACCAAAACCCAGGTGAGCAAACAAGTCATGTATTTCCATATCTTACATTAGGGCAAATGGAAGTGTGAGGCTGATGTGATCTCCAAAGGATCTGGGCAGCCCACCACATCGGCTTTCCCAATTGTAGCACTCGTGGCCTCTCTCTCTGCCTGGCTCTCTCTGTGGTCATTAGCTTTCCATGGCAGACAATCCAGTTTACATCTCTTACATCTCTTAATTCCTGGATTCTTCATTCTACTTTCAGCCTCAGTTATGTAGCTTCATACATTGACCTCTCGGTGGAAATCCACAGAGATTCTGACCCTGCTGCACTATACCTAGTCTCCAAACCTTCCTTTGAAATCACAGTGGAAACCTCCATGACTCCTTGACTCCAATGCCCTGCATTCTTGTGAACAAAGCCCTGGTCTACTGCAAGCTCAAGAAGAAGTTGTGTCCCCTGAAACCACAGTTGCAGTGGCTGAGCATTGGGTGCTCTGAGTACTTGGATAGTGAAACAACTTCCTAGGCCACCCTGTGTAAGCAGAGTGTCCCCAGGATCTCTTCTCCAGGGCATTTTTATGTTCATACCCCTGATCCTGCCATGGTTCTGGTTCTGATAATTCCTGCTATCTTTTCTAATATCTCTGTGCAGAGTACCCACTTTGGTGTTTGTAACTCTTCAACAACTAACATTCTTTGACTCCATTTTTACATTACTTTTCTGGCTAAACTGCAAACTTTTAAACCCCTTTTCTGCTTTCTGCTCCTGATTCTCACAGTAAACTTGACTAAAATCTGATGGCAATATTCCTGTCACCACCTGAATGTTGTGCTGCCTTAAAATTTCCTTCACCAGCTTAATTAGTCCATCACCTTTAAATCTGGCCTCACACAAAGTCTCAGAATATGGGCAAAATATAGACAAGTGTTTTGCTTTCATTTTTTAAAAAATTTTTGCTAGAGTACAGCATGGATGTCCTCTAGTCCATTTCCCAACAGAATGCTTAACTTCCTCTGAAACTTCATAAGCACATTCTCATTCTCTACAATCTGCATTCCTATCAACATTCTGATCTTCTAAGCTCCACCAGACTCACACATTATGCTGTTTACAATATTCTAAGGTTTCTTTAACCTGAATCTTCAAACTTTTAAAAACTCCTCCCACAAACCAGTTCCAAAGGCTCTGACACATGGCAGGTATGTCACAATTACAACCCCATGACTTGATACCACATGCAGTCAGTTTTTTGTCCCTGTGAACAAAACAACTGTCAAAAACTATGAAAAGTAGAAAAAGTTGATTTTGACTCATGGTTTCAGAGCTTTAGTTTATAGTTATCCACCTCCATGACTCTTGGCACAACAGGAAGCAGAACATCATGGTGGACAGATATCTCACAGAAACCAGGAAGTGTGGAGAAAGGGGAGGGGCCAACAAGGAAGATGAATTCTTCCAAGGTGCACCCCTGTGATCTCCTCCACCCATGGACCACATTGTAGTTAACACCCAGTGAGCCCATACAAAATAGGATGGTCTCATTAGGTTACAGTCCTCATAATTTAATAATATTACCACTAAATATTCCTGCATTAACATAGGAGCTTTTGAGGGGGAGCAGACACCTCATATCTAAACCATAATATTCACCTTGTAAGAAAATGTAGGTTAGCATTTCAACCACAAGATTTAAGATTTGATACAATTGAATTCAATCTTACCCCAACTTTATTTTATTTTTCCTTGTGAAATGAAACATATCATTTATTTCATCATCTCTTTTTAATCTGTCAAGTGTATATTATGACAACATCCATTTCTCAGCTTACTGATAGGAAGGTGATACTACATAAAGGTGAATTAGTCATTTGAGCTCAATAATTTCTGGATATTTTAAATACTTTTTATGAAGTCTCCAAGTTTATTCTTTATAGTAAGGGTCATGAAGAGTGCTGTTTTCTAATAATTATGACAACATATTTTTCAGGGCATGGTTAATGACTAGTGTCTCTAGTAATTACTTTCTAGGTGGAACATTTCTAATAGATTATGCTTAGGAAACTGCTTTCATGTGTCAGGAATGATTACACTTTTAATATCTTTCCTGTAAGTGGATATAGTAGCTCATGACATGTTGTATAGCATTCTAAGTAGAATGTTTGTAAATAAGTCACAATGTGAAATCAATTTTTCAAAGTTATTTCTCTAGAAATTGAGAGCTAAAATACTTTAGGGTGTGGTTCAAAATTTGATGTGTCCACCCTTAATTTGAATCCGACTGGATCTCTTTATTCAGGTTCCATTTTTTTTTTGTCTAGACCGTACCAGACTGTCCTCTCATTCCTCAAGCCCTTTGTTAATTGTAAGCCCAAATGACAAAATTTCTTTGCACCTGCACAAAGTTCATTGAGTACTGATTCTTTATCAGTTGTCTTCTGTGGGGTTCTTTGTTTTCTTCCAATTTGCTTTACAAAATTCTGGCTGGCTGTTTGGATTTTTAAACACACTTGAAATAGCTTACCTCTTTTTATAACTTGATGGCTTTTTGTGCAAATGTACCCTATCTGTAACTCATGTTCTCTTGGCAACAATCAGTTTCCGTGTTCTGTGTCCTGAGGCCTCTGGAGAATCATTCACAACTCCTTTCAGCAAAACTGCAAAGGTCTGAAGTGAAAAAGTAAAAGTCTTCCACTCCAGGCACTATGATATTTAGTATATAAAGAGAATAAACCTGTGTATGCCTCTACTCTAAATCAGTTTGACCAGTCTATTGCTATTTCATCACTTGAAACCAATTACATGGTTAATATTTCATTAATATTAATCAATATTCATCAGTTGGAAAACCCTCTGACTTCACTACTTTTGTTAATATTACCACAGCAATTATAGTTAGCAAGATTAAAATCTGTGAAACAGCATGAAGATTTCTAATAGTTTTGAACCAGTGTTATTTTTAACATCAGAAGTCTTATAAGACTTCCTTTTTGATAGTCATCTCTTTATTTCCATTTTTACAGAGCCACCTTAATTCAGGACTTTGCTACTTCTGTGCCTTTAGCCTTCAAGGGTGTGATAGCCTACTAATTAGTTTCTTTATCAATAATCTTCTTTGTCCACTGGTATCGGATTATTTTTTTTCTGAAAGGTTATTGGAATCTTGGTTTTTAGTGTCAGTTTTTAAACATGGCATTACAACAGTTAGATGCTCAGTGATTCAAGAAGCTCTTTGGAAAATTATTTTTCTTCAAAAGATAAGGACTGCAACAGTATTGTCATTGATTTGTTTTGCTCTTTTGTAATATACTGTCGCCAATTTTTTCAATTAAATATCTCATTTTTCTTAAGTGTTTTCTATTTAAATTTAACTCCTTAGTGATTAAACCTATGTTTTCTGTTACTGACATAAATGATTTTTAAAAAATCAACAAATCAGTCAAGCATAGTGGCACACCCTATAATCCAGGATGCTGAGGGAACTGAGTGAGAAGGATCACAAATTTGAGACTGGCCTGGGGAATTTAGAGAGATCCTGTGTGATGGTTAGATTAGATTGTCAATTTAATCCATTTAAAAGACTTCTGGGTATGTTGAAGGTTTTTCCAGAGATGTCTGACATGTGGTCAGCAAACTGAGTAGGGGTACATGCCCTGATTGTGGGCAGTACAGCCTCACAGAATGGAAACCTAATTGGAAGGAGGACAGAAAGAAGAGGAAGCTAATGCGAATGACAGTACAGTTTCTGTCGGATGTGTGTTTGTTTTACTTCTACAATCTCCTGAGGACATCAGACTCCAGCTCCTCCATTATCTCAAAAAGGACTCTAACTAGAGATTCTCTAGGGAGTTTCCAGGCCTTCAGTCATGGACTGGGGATGCATAATTGGTCCCTTTTTTTTTTTGAGGCTCTAGCATTTTGAGCTGAGCAGTTATGGTTCTTTCAGTTCTCCAGTCTGGGAATTGCCACTTTGGAACGCTCCAGTTTCTGATTCTACAAGCTAACCTAATTAATCCCCTTTTAATAATCGTGTGTGTGTGTGTGTGTGTGTGTGTGTGTGCACGCATACATGTATATCATGTTGATTTTGTTTCTTTAGAGAGCACTGACTAATGCACACTGTCTCAAAATAAATATAAAAATGGCTCAGGAGGTGGCTCAGGAGTTAGCACATTGGTAGTGTTTGCTTACCATGTGCAAGGCCTGTATTCTATCTTCAATAACACAAATAATAATAATA
This sequence comes from Sciurus vulgaris, assembly GCF_902686455.1. NCBI lineage: Eukaryota > Metazoa > Chordata > Mammalia > Rodentia > Sciuridae > Sciurus > Sciurus vulgaris. The sequence continues at coordinate 107,067,356 of NC_136464.1, read as the reverse complement.
ATAATAAATCAAGTAAAGTGATTAGAATAACTAAAAATAAATCTTTTGCCATTATAACAGTAAGTATGGGAAAAATTTATAAACAGTATGTATAAACTAGAGCTATATTCCTAAGAAAAGATTCAAATTTATGTACAGAATTATGCATAGCTAATATTAGTCATTAAATAACATGAAATGTGGAATTACATTTCAGGTAGAGCCCAAAAGGGAAATACTATGTAAAAATTTTTAAAAATCAAAAAACTTTATTTTAATGAGTGTGCTACTCACAGGTTAATTTGTCACATTTTGATATGTTCCTTCAATAATTATATTTATACTTGTTTTGTTTTGAAAATAAAAGAATTTCCAAAGGAGTTGCATGGCAACATTCTCTCTTTGACTTTAAGATATGTATCTTAGGATATGAGATTAAACAGCATTCCATTAAAAGGCGTGTTTTACTTCATAATGAACTTGAGGTTTATATTTACAAACACTGAATTCACAATTGAGACTAAGTTTTATTTCCCTAGTTTGCTCCTTTACAATAGAAATGAGGCCAACTGGAAAGGACTATCACTTGCAAGAAAGCCACTGTGCAACCACAATGTGTTGTATCTTTTCTTTCCATTTAAACATTAACTTTGAAGCAAATAATGAATTTTATGTCTCTGAGATAAAGCTAAAAATTTAAGATTCTGTTAAAGTAAAAAAGTGTCAAATGATTTTTTTTTTAAATCATCAGTTATATAAGTCTACCTTTTAAATTTCAACTGCAGCATATTGCAGCATAGGTAAAAATGTCTGAAACATTTTGAAAAAATACAGTAGTTTGGACACTCTAGCTCAAGCTACTAGTTCCCACATTAATCACACTGCTTGCTGCTGTGTAGTTGGGAATTGAAAATTAATTGAAAAATATTATTTGCTTGTAAATAGAGATATTAGGTATCTATAATGCATAAATAAATTATTTTAGTCTAAAAATGAACTGGAAATTTTAAAAACATTTAAATACAAAACAAGTCAAGTACTAGACCTTTCATGTACTTTTATACATTCTATCTTGTGACTTTTATATTCAAACAAAATTTCATAAGCATTTAGATAAGAATTATTTATTCTGAAACAGCAATGAGCCAGGCATTCTATATCCCTTCTCTTACTTAATAGTCAGAAATATTATTCAATATTTACATCAAAACAAAAACTTTACAATAAGTGAACAAAAGCCATCAGATTCATTAACTCACCTAATTTAATATGGCATGTAAATGTTACATTAAAAATGAAAGTTTTCATCTTCTTCTTCCAAAGCATAGGGGGATTATATTTAAAACATATGTTTATTTAAAAGTGGCTGTATTTAATCACTTTTCTCAGAAGACTCTTCTAGAGGGAAAATAGAACAAAATAAAATAAACACCTCTGTTGGATAATTACTTTAAAAGGTGCTATGACTTAAGATTGTGGACAATCGATGACACTATTCAAGAGTTAGCAAAAAAGAATAAATAATAAATTCAATTCACCAAACAATTCTGCTCTAACACTCTCTAGTATTTATCCAAAAGAACTAAATTCAGCACACAATTGCAATACATTCATACCCGTGTTTACGGCAGTTCAATTCATGATAACAAAAGTATGCAATCACCTTGTTTGTGTACCAGATTAGTGTATAAAGAAAAGGAGATGTGGTACTTAGTTATGAACAACTGAGTTTCATTAATCCATAAATAAGAATGAAATTATATCTTTTGCTGGAAAATGGATGGAACTAAACATATCATGTTAAATTAAATGAACCAGACTTAAAAATTCAAGAGTCAAATGTTTTTCTTTCATTTGTGGAGAGAAAAAAGAGGAAAAAAAGACCTCGTGGAAATAGAAGGAAGACAGGTGAAGCAGAGGAAAGGGATCAGGGAGCAGGAGAGGGGAGGTGCTAGGGAATGAAATTGTGCTATATGAATATGTCAAAATGAATCCCACTTATGTATAATCATAATGTACAAGTAACAATTTTTAAAAATAAATAAATGTGTTCTACCATTTCTAGAACATTATCTAAGTCACTACCATTACTTTCTTGAACATCTACCAAAACAGAGTCCTCCTGTTCACTCACACCCTACTTTACTTACTATTTAACTATGTGGAATTGATAATAATTTCAATGCATTTTTAAATATATAGGCTTTATATATTAAAGCAGTTTTGTCAGTTGATTGTACAGTCCATGTTATGGCTTGAATCTGGAATGTCCCTGAAAAGCTCATGTACCAAAGGCTTGATCCCCAAGTGCAGTCATGTCCAGATGTGGGAATTTAGGGAAGTGATTGGGTAATGAAAGTTCCAACATCATCAGTGGATTAATCTATTGATAGATTCATAATTTGATGGCATTGTTGGGAGGTAGTAGAAACTTTAAGCAGTGGGACCTAATTGGAGGAAGTAGGTGACTGGGCGCGTGCCCTGGAAGGGTAGGTCTTTTCCCTAGCCCCTTCCTTGTTTTCCCTTTGCTCTCCAGCTGCTCCAGGATGATCAGTGCTGATTCACTTCACCCTCTCCATCATGATGTCCTGCCACACCACAAACCCAGAAATCACAGAGTCGGCCAACTGTGGACCAAAAACTCTGAAACTAAAATAAACCCTTCCAACTTTAAGGTGTTTTTCTCAGATATTTGGTAGCTATGACAAAAAGCTAACAATGAAAAATATGGTATTAATTAAATAAATATATCAGTAGAAGACTTTGTAATCATTTAAAAGTATACCAAGTGGTTTTTCTTCCAATGCTTTATTTCCTTGACTTCTGTATATTATTTTACTCAAAGAATTTTTCCTGCCAGAGTGACTGGACAGGGATGCCTTGAACCAGAACCTGAAAAAAAAAAATTTTGAAAACAAGTAGCTTTATTGTTTGAGAAAAAAATACCAAAAATCAAACATAAAGATGCTATATTAAGTTACCCATTGCTTTAGGTGTCTGGATATCAATCCATGGAACCTTGTGAGATGCTTTACGTAATGAGTCCCTACACTTCTTATCTGAGGAAGAAAGGGGAAAGATTTTCCTCAGCAATTCCCATCATACATGTATATAGGTCAACACCTTTCAGATTAAGGAATGCCCCTTCCAAGTGTCAGTGCCAAGTAATTTTTGAAGGTGACCCACACTTTGTATTAGATAAACTATGAGAGACAAAAAATGATAGGCACCCACTGCCAGCCAGAGGAGAGTTGTAGTCAATTTGCACCTGTGCAGAGCAAGTTGACATATGTACTGAACCCACACCAGGATTAAAAGTTGGGATGGATAAGATTTGAAGTGAAAAAAAAAAAAAAAAAAAAGAGGAGAGATTCAACCCTGTCATCCCTGAGATCAACGTAGTCATTCTATTTTCTGTTCTTCACAAAGTCCAAGTCAAGGTGGTGGGACGGGAGGAAACAGTGAATGGGACAAACAATGGGTCCCTGCTACTATAGCTTTTCCTGAGGCCTTAATAGAGAACATCACCAGCCTAACCAGTCATTCTGAACTCTTGCTGTTCTAAGTCTGTAATTAGGTGGTCCAGATTGTTTGCTTAATGGAGTGACCCAGACTGTCATTCTCAACATGCCTGAGATCTTAGTTTCCCTGTTCAGGCCTGAGCTATAATTGCTGTTCACAATTATTATTTGGCACAGATGCCTTAGGAATTGCCCCAGTGAATTTCCTTCATTAAGGACATGACACAACCTTCTCCCATTGTATGGAAATAATTCTAGAATACCAATGAAATCAAGGTCACTTTTGCAATTAGTGTGGCAACTCATATATATAACTAATAGTTTACAGACAGGAGAAAGCAAAGTGGCAAGATAGTGTTTGTGTCTTCCAGTTCAGTGGAATCTTAATATGTCCCCACAAGAGAACACATATTATGTTCTCTCTGACTGACTGACTATGGATGTTTTCCATATTGATGGCCCAGTGTTAGCCTCAGCTGCTGGAAATTTAGTCATTGTGCAGTGAAACTCATTATAACAACCTCACTATGAAGGAAGCCCATGCTATAGGCATGATGTAGCCTTGCCAATGTAGTTAGTTGATACACAGGCCTATAATTTCTGCACTAGGTTGACCAAAAATAAAATAAAATAAAAGCACAAAAAGATTGACTGGCATCAACTGAATAAGGCATCCTATTTATCTGATTTTTATGTCCTTCTCCAGTTTTGGATGTGTTCTGTGGGGTATTAACATTAATAAACTTTGAGGGCATTGCCATGCAATTTCTTAAGAATTTCATACCATGATCTCCTAATCTTGCTACTTCTAAGAGTCTGAATGACTCAGAAGTTTATGTGTAAATGCACTTCAGGTTGCATTTTTCCTCCTTATGATTTTAACTCTAGAGTGTCTAGTTCAAAGTTTAACTCACTAGGCAGATTCCTTTTCTCACTACTCTCATGTTATAATATAACTGCAGTGTATTTCCAATTACAATCAACAATATGTTTTATTGCACTTTCTTTGAATTAGATGTGATATTTCCCCTTGATAAAGGGGTAAAGGTCAACATCCCTTATATACCTATGTATGAGTCAAAAGAGAAGCTTTTGTCCAAAAGAATATTTGTCAAGCTGTTAGTGCTAATTTTCATGTCATTTACTTGTGCCTTTTGGAACTGATTCTTCTCATTCTTGTTTGTGCCATTTTTAGTAGCCAGCAGGAAGAGTTGACTCAGTAGGTACCATACTAAATAGCTCATGATAGAAAGATTTGATTATATAGTTTCTTGGTGTTCACAAGCTCATTCTCTTCCAATGTTGAGTATTGTCTCAGAGACCTTATTTTCAAATTTCAGATTTTGCTCTGGAAGGTATATGCATGTTCTAGTATCTTAGGTCCATGATCATCACACAGCACACTGATGGACCAAGATACTGTCCACATCACTGGATCACAGAGATTACTCGTATGTTGAACCTGTTGCACAGCTCTTGCTTGGTCTGAGTCATACAGAAATTGGTTAAATTTTTGCTTGTTATTACACTATTATTGTCCTAATGTTCAGATTTGTTAACACATTAATGAGATAGAGATGTGATGGGAACTAATGCCTATGCATCTTTTAAGTACATGATACTGTTGCTCATCATTTCAATACTTCCATGGCAGCTATACTGATTTTGATTTGTGATATTTACTAGCAAGTAGATACTTTCCACTTGTGGATTCCCTCCACAATGGAAGTCCACAGGTCAAGGAATCAACGGGCAGCCTTTGAGTTTATTTACTTCAATTAGAAACTACAGGAGGGCAATAACTGCAGAATGGAATCCCAGATTCTGCTCATCAGACATAGCATGAATTAGAACTCAATTTAAAAATATGGTCTTCTTAAGCTGATTCTCTAACTGGTGAAAATGGCATTTTATAGACTTTTTCTTATTAATGTCTGTTTGGGCTACACATCTAAAAGTCCACAAATTGTTTCAATATTTTCTTAGTTCATACACATTAACTGATAAATGGATACAGATCCTTCTGGGAAAGGATCAGGAGAATGTTTCTAGTTTACTTATGTGGTGATGTTGTCTACTCACTTTTAAAGTTCTTGTGTTATATTATATACCAAGAAATTTTAACAAGAGATTTTATATGAATCAAGTAACACTCTCACAACTCTCTCTTTGTCACCTTCTATTGTCACATAAATTATGAACCATACTTAATATGCTGAAGAGTTTATGAACTCATAGAAAATATCAATGGACAATTTGATTTGAAATGTAGTTTCCTTTAAGATATTTTCTTTTTATTTATTTAGTTAGTTAGTTAGTTAGCTAGTTGGTTAGTTATTTTGGTTCATCATACATAAATGGGGTACAACTGCTGTTTCCCTGGTTGTACACGAAGTAGAGATGCATCATTTGTGTAATCATACATGTATATAGGGTCATGATGTTTGTCTCGTTCTGATATTTTTTTCTTCCCATCACCATCTCCCCAACCCTCTTCTTCCTCTGTACAATCAACCCTTCCTCCATTCTTGCCTTCCTCCCACCCCCCGTTATGTATCATCATCTGCTTATCAGAGAAATCATTTGGCATTTGGTTTTTTGGGATTGGCTTATCTCACTTAGCATGATATTCTCCAACTGCATTCATTTACTAAAATATTTTCTTAACAAACCATAATTATAGCAGATTATGCTAAGTTTGGTTGGCAATACCAATGACATCTCCTACTATAAAGCTGTAGGATCCTACAGAGACTTTCTTGTGTAAAAAAATAAATATCATAATTATTTATCTATTGAAAATGAACTATTTAGAATTTCTGTCTTTAGCTATATTCTTGTTAGCTAACAGTAAAATTCTATTATGACTTTTATTGTTAACCCTTGTAAACTATAATTTTACCTGTAAAATAAACTGTAAAATATTTTAATTAATACTTATGTTTATTTCTCCTGAATCTATTACTTATATATTTCAATTTTTTTATTTATTTTTTATAGATTATATTTTGATTCATTCTACACAAATGGGGTACATCATTTCGTTTGTATGATTGTACATGATGTAGATTCATACCATTCATGTAATCATACATGTACATAGGGTAATGATGTCTGTCTCATTCCGCCATTTTTCATACCACCCTCTGTTGGGGTCTTTAGCACCCTTGCTCTTCTTGACCAGCAACAAGGGAAGGGAGCGCTCCCCAACAAGGCCAGACCGGGAAAGGTAGGACCGACTGACCGCCTGCACCCAGCCCTGGGCAGAGCATAATCCGACACGTCAGGGAGACCAGTCACTGCAGGAACTCGTTTATTGAGGAAGTCACACAGATTTTATGTAGGGTGAAGGCTAGGAGGGAACCAATCAGCTTAAAGGTCAGCAAGGCAGGGGGGCCGGTCACGCAGGCAAGTCCCATAGGACTATATGGCAAGCACAAGCTGATCACGTTTGCGAAACTATTGTTAACCAATCCCTGATGGTGGTCCGATTTACCGTCATTAACTTTTGAAACCACCTTTGAGGCCTTGATCTTGCTTACCTGCCAGGAAGTAAGGAGTCAGCCTGAGTTAGTTAGCGTGTCATTTGTCCCAACAACCCTCCCTCTCATTTCCTTCTACATAATGTAAAGTTTCACCATTCTTCTCACTCCCCAACCCCCACCCACATTATATATCATTTTCCACTTATCGCGGAAAACATTCAGCCTTTGGTTTTTTTTGGATTGGTTTATTTCACTTAGCATGATATTTTCCAGTTCCATCCATTTATTTGCAAATGCCATAATATTATTCTTCTTTATGGCTGAATAATATTCCATTGTGTATATATACACAGTTTCTTTATACATTCATCTGTCAAAGGGCATCTAGGTTGGTTCCACAATCTAGCTATTGTGAACTGAGCTGCTATAAACATTGATGGGCTGTGTTACTGTAGTATGCTGATTTTAAGTCCTTTGAGTATAAACCAAGGAGTGGGATAACTGGGTCAAAAGGTGGATCCAGAAAACTACTTTCCAGAGTGGCTGCACCAATTTGCAACTCCACCATCAATGTATGAGTGTGCCTTTCTCCCCACATCCACACCAACATCTATTATTGCTTGTGTTCTTATAATAGCCATTCTAATTGGAGTAAGATGAAATCTTAGAGTTGTTTTAATTTGCATTTCTGTAATTACTAGAGATGTTGAACATTTTTTTTTCATATTTATTAATCAACTGTGTGTCTTCTTCTGAAAAGTGTCTGTCCAGTTCCTTGGCCCATTTATTGATTGGGTTCTTTGTATTTTTGGTGTAAAGTTTTGTTCAGTTCTTTATAAATTTTGGAGATGAATGCTCTATCTGAAGTACGTGTGGAAAGATTTTCTCCCACTCTGTAAGTTCTCTCTTCACATTCTTGATTGTACACTTTGCTGAGAAAAAGCTTTTTAGTTTGAGTCCATCCCATTTATTGATTCTTACTTTGATTTCTTGTGATTTGGGAGTCTCGTTGAGGAAATCTGATCATTAGACAAAATGATGAAGATTCAGGCCTACTTTGTCTTCTATTAGGTGCAGAGTCTCTGATCTAATTCCTATGTCCTTGATCCATTTTGAATTGAGTTTTGTGCAGGGTGAGAGATAGGGGTTTAATTTCTTACTGCATATGAATTTCCAGTTTTCCCCAAACCATTTGTTGAACAGGCTATCTTTTCTCCATTGCATGCTTTGGGCTCCTTTGTCTAGTATGAGGTGACTGTATTTATGTGGTTTTGTCTCTGTGTCTTCTATTCTGTACCATTGGTCTGCCTGTCTATTTTGGTGCCAATATCTTTCTGGTTTTGTTACTATTGCTCTGTAGTATAGTTTAATGTGTGATATTGTGATATCTCCTGTTTTACTTTTTCTACTCAGGATTGTTTTGGCTATTTGAGGTCTCTTGTTCTTCCAGATGAAGTTCATGATTGCTTTCTCTATTTCTATGAGGAATGTCATCAGGATTTTAATTGAAATTGCATTGAATCTATGTAGTGCCTTTGGTAGAATAATCATTTTGACAATGTTAATTCTGCCTTTACAAGAACATGGGAGATCTTTCCATCTTCAAAGGTTTTTTTCAATTTCTTTCTTTAATGTTCTGTAGTTTTCCTTGTAGAGGTCTTTCACCTGTTTTGTTAGATTAATTCCCAAGTATTTTATATTTTTTTTAGGCTATTGTTAATGGAGTGGTTTTCCTAATTTATCTTTCAGAGGATTCATCACTTACGAATAAAAGTGTATTAGATTTACGCATATTGATTTTATACCCTGCTACTTTGCTGAATTCATTTATTAGGTCTAGAAGTTTTCTAGTGGAGTTTTGTGGATCTTCTAAATATGGGATCATGTCATCAGCAAATTGTGACAGCTTTTGTTCTTCTTTTCCAATTTTCCTATTTGTTTCCCTTTAATTTCTTTGGTTTGTCTAATTGCTCTGGCTAGTGTTTCAAGTACAATGTTGAATAGAAGTGGTGAAAGAGGGCCTCCCTGTCTTGTTCCAGTTTTTAGAGGGAATGCTTTCAGTTTTTCTCCATTAAGAATGATGTTGGCTGTGGGCTTAACATAGATAGCCTTTATAATGTTGAGGTATATTCCTTCTATTCCTATTTTTTGTAGTGTTTAAGCATGAAGGGGTGCTGTATTTAATCAAATGCTTTCTCAACATCTATTGAAATAATCATAATTCTTAACTTTAAGTCTGTTGTTATGATGAATTACATTTATTGATTTTCAGATGTTGAACCAACCTTGCATCCTTGGGATAAACCCCACTTGATCGTGGTGCACTATCTTTTTAATATATTTTTGTATACAATTTGCCAGTATTTTGTTAAGGATTTTTATGTCTATGTTCATCAGGGATATTGGTCTAAACTTTTCTTTCCTTGCTGTGTCTTTGTCTAGTTTTGGTATCGGAGTGATATTAGCCTCATAGAATGAATTTGGAAGGGTTCCCTCCTGTTCTATTTCCTGGAATACTTTGAGGAGTATTGGTATCAGTTTTCTTTAAAAGTTTTGTAGAATTCTGCTGAGAATCCATCTGGTCCTGGGCTTTTCTTGGTTGGTAGGCTTTGGATGGCTTCTTCTAGTTTGGTGCATGAAATTGATCTATTTAAATCGTGTATGTTCTCCTGATTCAGTTTGGGAGGATCATATGTCTCTAAAAATTTGTCAATATCTTTGATATTTTCTATGTTGTTGGAGTATAGATTTTCAAATAGCTTCTAATTGTGTTCTGTATTTCAATAGTGTCTGTCATGATCTTTCCTTTTTCATCACGAATTCTGGTAATTTGAGTTTTCTCTCTCCTTCTCTTCATTAGTGTGGCTAGGGGTTTATCCATTTTGTTTACTTTTTAAAGAAACAACATTTTGTTGTGACAAATTTTTGAATTGTTTCTCTTGTTTCATTTTCATTGATTTCAGCTCTGATTTTAATTATTTCCTGTCTTCTACTATTTTTGGTGATCTGTTCTTTTTCTAGGGCTTTGAGATAATGTTAGGTCATTTAGTTGTTGACTATTTACTTTTTTAATATGTGAGCTCAACGCAACGAACTTTCCTCTTAGTACTGCTTTCCAAGTATCCCAGAGATTTTGATATGTTGTGTCATTGTTCTCATTTACCTCTAACAATTTTTTTATTTCTTTCCTGATGTCTTCTGTTGTCATTGCATCATTCAATAGCATATTATTTAGTCTCCAGCTGTAGGAGTAGTTTTTGTTTGTTATTTTATCATTGATTTCTAATTGCTTTCCATTATGGTCTGATAGGATACAAGGTAGTATCTCTATTTTTTGTATTTACTAATGGCTTCTTTGTGGCATAGCATATGGTCTATTTTGGAGAAGGATCCATGAGCTGCTGAGAAGAAAGTTTATTTGCTCAATGATGGATGAAATACTCTGTAAATGTCCATTAAGTCTATCATTTATTGTATTATTTAGTTCTATAGTTTCTTTGTTCAGTTTTTGTTTGGAGCGTCTATCCAGTGATGAGAGTGATGTGTTAAAATCCCCCACTATTAATGTGTTTTGGTCTATTTGATTCTTAAAATTGAGAAGGGTTTGTTTGATATACATAGATGCTGCATTGTTTGGGGTATAAATATTTAAAATTGTTATGTCTTGCTGTTTTATGCTTCCCTTAAGCAGTAACAAATGTCCTTCTTTATCCTTTCTGACTAACTTAGGTTTGAAGTTCACTTTATCTGATATGAGGATGGAGACCCCTGCTTTTTTACTGGGTCCATGTTCATGGCATTTTTTTCCCCATTCTTTCACCTTTAGTTTGTGGATGTCTTTTTCTATGAGATGAGTCTTGAAGGCAGCATATTGTTGGTTCTTTCTTATTAATCCAATCTGCTAGTCTATGTCTTTTGATTATCGAGTTTAAGTCATTAACATTCAGGATTATTATTGTAATATGATTTGTATTCCTGGTCGTTTTGGCTTATTTTTGGTTTTTAACTCGACTTGGTTTCTCCATTGATTGGCTTTTCCTTTAGGATAGTTCCTCCCTTTGCTGGCTTGTATTGTTGCTTTTCACTTCTGCCTCATGAAATATTTTGCTGAGAATGTTCTGTAGGGCAGGCTTTCTATTTGTAAATTCTTTTAACTTTTGTTTATCATGGAAAGATTTTATTTCATCATCAAATCTGAAGGTTAGCTTTGCTGGGTATAGGATTCTTGGATGGCATCCATGTTCTTTCAGAGCATGAAATGTTTTGTTCCAGGCCCTTCTTGCTTTTAGAGTCTGGTCTGAGATATCTGCTGATATCCATATTGGTTTCTCCTTACATGTAATCTGATGCTTTTCTCTCATAGCCTTTAAAATCATATCTTTACTTTGCATGTGAGGTATTTTCATTATAATGTGACTTAGTGTGGATCTGTTGTATTTTTGTGCACCTGTTGTTCTGTAAGCCTCTTGTATTTGATTTTCTATTTCAATTTTCAGGTTTGGGAAAATTTCTGATACTATTTCATTGAACAGGTTGTTCATTCCTTTGGTTTGTATCTCTATGCCTTTCTCAATCCCAATAATTCTTAAATTTGGTCTTTTCATGATATCCCATAATTCTTGGTGGTTCCATTTATGACTTCTTAACATCTTCTCAGTTTGTTCAACTTTATTTTCAAGATTAAATATTGTCTTTATTGTCTGAGATTCTGTCTTCCATGAGCTCTAGTCTGTTGGTGATGCTTTCTGTGGAGTTTTTAATTTGGTTTATTGTCTCTCATTTCAAGTATTGTTTGTTTGTTTTTTTTAATCTTTATCTCTTTGTTGAAGTGTCCTTATGCTTCCTGCATTTGCTTTTTTAATTTTTTGCTGGAATGATCATGCATTGCATGCATTTGCTCTCTTATCTCATCTTTTGTCAAGGATCAGTTTAAGTATGCAGATTCTAAACTCTTTTTCTGTCATTTCTACAACCATGCTGTCATTGGATTCTATCAAAATAGCATCTTGGTTTGTTAGGGACACTTCTTCCCCTGTTTTTTCATATTGTTTTTATATATTCCCCTCTAGCAGTGAAAATCAGAGATACTGATGTCCCCCCCTTGCAGGCTTATTATGACCCTGCAGTTTTCTACTACTTCTCCTTTGAAGGGGAGATCAATATTAGTAGCACCAAATACAGAGAAAATGCAGCACTGAACCAGTTAACCCCTATAAAGATTTTAACATTATTGTAATGAACAGGATGAGTTCGATTACTATTTACAGTGTTTCTAGTTGTGAACAAGAGGATGAGGAAGTGTGTAGGATGTAAGTGAGTAAATAGAGGTTACCTGTCAAAGGGCCTCCAGTCTCCTGTAGGTGTCTCAGGAAGGTGCCAGCCCTTCCAATGATGGTGGCCACACCCTCAGGAATAATTCAAAATGCCTGCACCAGCCTCCAAAGAAGCTGGGGAGTCCCAGCAAAGGTGCACTGAGTCAGCACAAAGGCAGGCGCAGCGTCACTCAGCAGTAGAGGGGCAGGCGGGCAGGCTCAGCTACCAGCCTCTGTCCCCTGTGTGGGGGTGGGTTGAGGGCTCAGCGCTGGATCAGTCTGCAGTGGGGGGTCAGCTGAGTGGCGGGAGTCCAACCTCAAAGTGGGGGGATGGTCTCTCAAACAATTTTAAAATACTTTCTCTTTTTGAAAATATGTTCATCAAAGGAAATAGTTAATATAGTCTACACTTTAGTTTCTCTAGCTATTTAGTCTAAGTGAAAAAAATCAAGACTATCTTCTTTTGCCAGAAAAGTAAGTGCAAGTAGTACAAACATCTTGTATTTTTTTAGTCAGACATCATGAATCTTGGTTTAGAATTATACACATTCACATGAAATTTTTATAAATCAAAAAGCCTGGTTTAAAAAGCAATGTCTCCAAATGTGGGCACCTGAGTGCATAATATGCCTTACTTTAAATTAATCATAAAATCAGTAGATACTCAAGTTTTCTCTTTGTTTGGAAAGTCATGTTCCCTAGACACACAAAACCAAATACTTGAATAGGAATAGAAGAGCATAGCTGTTTTCCCACATTGGATGTGCTAAAATGCCTCTGGTTCTGAAAATGATCTTATGCCATGTCATTGTTGGAAATCACATGTAATTATTTCACTTTATATTTATTTTTTGGTGAGCAGGACTGGTTTTCAAAACTAGTTTATCAATTTGAAAAATCCCTGATGAGTGATTAACAATTAAATTGCTAAAAACATACTTTTCTTCACTGTTAAATATTTATAATAAGTATGATCCTGAAGTAAAAACTGGCCATTTGGATCACCTGGCAGCAGTTTGTGCCTGCATATACAAGCAACACAGATTAATCCTACTTTGCAACAGTATTGGTGGTAGGAAAATAAAGGAACATGGTGGACACTCATGTGAGAGGACTGGCTTTGAAAACAGTCAGACAAGAGGCAGTAGCACTGGATTTCTAACTTCAAATTGAATCTTCTTTCTGATGTTTTATTTCCCCTGTACACAAATGACTTTTTATAAACCAAATATTTTTAGAGAACTAGAAATTTCCATTCATACTTTTATTCCAATCAACTTATGAATCCAAACAAATGTATGTGGACAAATTTCTAGCCGAGCTAGATAAGGTTTCTATTGAACTAAATCACACTAAAAAGGTTAATAAATCCCCAAATATAAACTGAAAGACTAGAGGGGAACACAATTTTAAAACTGCAAATTATGTTCTTGATATACACAATCTTAAGCTCCTCAGGTATAATAATGTGTTATGATAAAAAGAAATTTTTATTTGTCAAGGTATTTAAAAAAATGTATTTTGGATAAAACACATAAAACATCCCAAATCTTTGATATTGGGTACATAAATTTTTAAGAAAGCCCACAAAGACAGAATAAACTACAACCCGGGCTTAATTAGAGAGCTATTAATTAACATGAATATAATGGCAGAGTTTGGAACAATATTTTATATGAATTAGCCTCCATCAAAAGTTTAATGCCATAATTCTTTTCACATTAAAATGACAGTTCCTTTTCCTCCAGTGTGTGTTTAAAACCTGCTGGAAGGGTTAACTTTTCTCCCCAGTAGTGTGTACGTAAATTGACTATTGTTTCTTACTAGTGTTTTCTTACTGTCATTATATGTAATAGCTTTTTTATTTGAATAGAAGAATGTCTTAATGCTATATCAATATTTTTTCATTGTTTTAGTAATAAACTTGGCTCAAAACTAGGAAATGACTGTAATTGGATTTTAATGAACTTTTATCCTGATAGTTCTATGCTATTTTCAAAACTTATAGAAGTTAAGAAAAAATGTTAAGCTTATTAAAATAAAGTACAAAGATTAGCAATGGTTCAGATTTTGCCATTATTTGGAAAACATTTTGCATGAAATATAGTTGCTTATTTGAAAGGTTAATGCATTATATCACATTGTGAGTAGACATTGGCTGTGAAATACTCATTAGTGGGAATGGATATCTCACCTTCTGACTAATTGGCTTGTCAGTCTCAGACAAAAGAAACAAAATTGACTCTAGAAAAACTTGGTTTTATTATAATGGAAAATGCCTATGTGATCCTACTTATTTCAATGCATATTAAAAACTTATTGGCTTTGCCTAAGTCTTTGTTTAATATGTTAAGTAAATATTTAAGATTTAAATATATCTTTAATTAGTGGAAGCAAAAATTATAAGTGCATTTTATTTCTAAAAATTTACTTGATTTTTTTTTATTTAAAACTTTAACATTGGGACTGCATTTGATAATTTATCAATTTTTTCTTTATTGCATTGAAATTATTTGTTTCACATAATGGTAAGTGTGACTTTTATGATATCTTTGATAAAATGATTTGTCAATAGAAAGGGAGATTAACATAAAACCAATATAACTTAGGAACTTTTGTGTTATTTAAGTTATATTAAGTATAATAGCATATTAATTATTCTAACTCTCTAAGAATTTAGATTATTGAAAACATTCAATTAAGATCGGAGAGTATACAGTTAACTGCAATTCATAATTTTATAGTATCGACTGTAACATATTCTGTGAATTATATCTGATCATTAACTGTGATCATTTGGTGTGATTTACCTGATTATTTGTGATTCATATTTGCAATGTTACTGAAAAAGTGGAACCAAGATACAATTAGTCAGTGACATAAAATATTTTTAAAAATGATACCATTGCATTTTAAACTTATTTTCACTTAGGTTTGAACACATGTTTGTCAGTCATTTTTAAAAGGCCCTATCATCATGTTTTCCCTGTTGCTTTCATACTCTTACTACAAATAAAAAGACAGATGTGGGTCGGAATTATGTGGTGACCTTCTTTATACTATTCCAGATGTGCAGTGACCTTCTTTATGTTATTCCAGATGTGTCCTAAATTTGTTCCTTAGAGGTACGTGTAAAATTGTACATGTTACACTTATGCATATCTAGGTACAAGTGTACATGGATATCTATATACACATACTGATACATATTAAAAGTCAGAGTTGATTTGACTATTAAAAAGAAAAATAATATCACATATACATTTTATCAAGTATTTTCATCAGTTTCAGTCATAAATATTAAATGTGTTTGGTATTTTTTTGAAATGTTTAACAATATTTATTTATGATTACTCAATTATGAAAAATGGTATGATTTCATAAATAATTGTATTTCTTTGGAAGGAATACATAAAGATAAAAATGATTAACATCAGTTTGCCCAACAAGTTTAGGCTCAGAATATTCCTAAAATTGATTGGAAAGGGATCACACTAGAGTACCAGCAGCTTTCAAGATTCTGTAAAATTATTAATAATTTGTTTCATCTTGATCCTTCTCTACAGTTTCCAAACTTCTCATATGAACATATACTATTTTATGAACACATAAACAAAAACCAAACTCTCCCCTTTCATTAAATAATAGCAACTACAAGAGTCAAGAATAGTTTATCTTATAGACAGTAAGAGACAAAATCCCAAGTTAAGGTTCCATTATTATTTTCCCCAATAAAACTTATCCTTCATCTCTGAAAACTTTTATGACAGCTTCTTTGTAAATGTTAAAAAATGAAAAGATAAAAAAAAAGAAGAAAATTAGAGAATTTTTCTCTCTTTCTGATGAAAACATGTCTTGGGAGAAATCTTCAGAAAATTTTAGTCCAGCTTCGATTAATCTTCCTTTTTGCCTTCAGATAAATAACATTTTACTGTCAATCATATCAAGGAATCAAATATAAGTTTGCATTGAGCACTTTCTTACATATTCCATTGTTTTTTAAGAATTTAAAATATATGATCTTATTATGTTTAAGTGTATTTTTTCAACAGCTGTCTTCAATATTGTTCAAAATGTATGCTTAACTGACTCGCAGGTACTTACCTCTTTGTCTTTACACTGTAGACATAATATTTTTAATTGATATACCGGTTAATAGAATAAATTATAATTAAAGTTATATTTCAATCTATTTTTTTCTATTTAAATTAGCAGATATTTCAATAGAAATACTTTTACATGGTGTGACTTCTTTTCTCCATTTCAGAGGAATTTTGTCTTACAAATGTATTTTAAAATTCATTTAAGCCAGGCATGGTGGTGTACACCTGTAATCCCAGCGACTCCTGAGGCTGAGGGATGAGGATCCGGAGTTCAAAGCCAGTCTCAGGAATTTAGCAAGGCTGAAGCAACTGAGCAAGATTCTGTCTCTAAATAAAATATAAAAAGGATTGGGGATATGTTTCAGTGATTAAGTGCCCCTGGGTTCAATCCTTGATACCAAAAAGAATTTTAAAAATTCATTTAAGACATATCTACTTGTTACCTATATTTCTTTGCTACAGGCCACAGACTTCCAATTTTTTCTTTCAGTTTGAGCAAATTAGAACTGTGGGGCTTTATCCAAATATTAATCTTTAAATTGAGATATTTGAAGAAAAACAGAATTTTATACTTAATTTCTTTTTTTTTTAATTTTTTTATTTTTATTTTTTTGTACCCAGGGGAACTTAACCACGTTGAGGCTAGCTTTGCACTCATGGTCCTCCTATTTTAACCTCCCGAGCTGCTGGGATTACAAGTATGTGCCACCACACTTGGTTTAGAATTAAATTTCTATCTCATTACCAGGGATTGAACTCAGGGATGCATTCTATTTAGAGACAGGGTCACACTAAATTGCTGAGACTGGCTTTGAACTAGTGATCCTCCTGCCTCAGTCTCCCGGAGCCTCTGGGATTATAGCTGTGTGTCACCACGCCCAGCTCTCCTTGCTTTTGTAGTGATAATTTTTAGTGTGATCTATTTTCAGATCTACTTTTTCTAACAATTTGTTAAAGGATTCAGCATGACATTTCTGATACTCACTTATTTCTTTGTTTCAATATACTAAACAATTTGAAACAACATATAAACAAAAGCCAAAGAATAAATTTACATGATATTTCAATGTCATTTTTCAAGAGTAGTAAAAGTTTTGTCTATACTCTGTACATTAGCAGGTCACAGTTTCATGGGTTATAGGAAAATATG
Organism: Sciurus vulgaris; assembly: GCF_902686455.1. Taxonomy (NCBI): domain Eukaryota; kingdom Metazoa; phylum Chordata; class Mammalia; order Rodentia; family Sciuridae; genus Sciurus; species Sciurus vulgaris. The sequence continues at coordinate 107,049,806 of NC_136464.1, read as the reverse complement.
AGAACCCTGGATCAGAAAACAGTTCATTATTTATAGGAAGAGCAGTAGCCAGAATATCATTAGTCCAGTCGTTCTTCCCCCAAACCTTATTCCTACAACACAAAAAACCAGGTGGTGGCTATATGAAGTAGGGTGCACCATATGAGATGGATCTTGAACTGAATCTTTTATAATAAACAACAGCCCTGCTTTTTATTTAGAGATACATACTTTCTCTGTCTTCCAGAACAAGTGGCAATCAGTTCCCCCTTTGCAAAGTTTGTGTGATTGTTTTACAATAATTCTTCACTACTACTAAAGCAAATTTATGATCTAGTTCCTTAAATTTTCCAATATCTCTAATATTTAATGAGTTATAAACAATAAAGCAAGAATGAATGAACTGATGGCTGTTTTTTAAACATTAAATATTACCTTTATTTTAAAGTTTTGTGGTCCATCACTTCTGTTTATAAAATTCTTTAAGAATTTAAGCAATTCCAACTTCTACTAAAAATATAACATCTTATTTGAGACTAAGTTTGAATATTTGCCCCCCCCAAATATTCCAATTATATTTGAGGTTCCATATATCTCTTAAGTAAGAATATTCATTTTATAAAAATAATGTAGTGCTCTAAAATTCATTTGTTTTATCAATTCAAAAGCAGACAATTATATTTTCCATGTATTATTTCAATTGTGTTTACAGTAATATCCATGATAATATTAAGTAGGTTAATTATAATAGAGTGAACTTTTAAAAACTTTACATTGGCTCAGTAAATTATATGAAAAGAAATCAAATCCTCACTGAGGAAAACAAAACCCTTATGTGAAAAATCTAATAACATAGATGTAAATATTATATAACTTAGCTTTTTACAAATTTCCTCTTTGGTAATGAAATCAGCATATTACATTAAAATCTAGGATTTTGTCTTATTCCTACACAAACACACACATATGCAGAAAAATAAAAAAGCTAACAAAACTCATAATGGAAAAATGAAAGTAAATCACTTGATCTAAATGAAAAACCATGATTCACAGAACTATATGTAAATTTACTTTCTTCAAGTCATGATAAATTATTGTTTTTGTATAAGTTTTAAAAATGTAAATAACACATTTTGAAAAAGATATACAACTTCAGCATGCATCTGCTTTTTTTCTTTTTTTTAAATATTTTTTTAGGTGTCAGTGGACCTTTATTTTATTTATTTATATGTGGCACTGAGAATTGAACCCAGTGCCTCACGCATGATAGGCAAGTGCTCTACCACTGAGCTATGGCCCCAGCCTTACATGCATCTGCTTTTGATTTTGTCTGAGACATCTTTTGATCCCTGTGATGTGAGCTACATGGCATCAACTTTGAGAAATAGAAATTTAGATGGTAATTTTCCAGAAAACCTACTTTTATTGCTTTAGCTTATTGTTGTGCTCTCGAAATATTTATTAGACTATAAAAAAGCATTATGTTACTATAAAAATAACAGTAGATTAACACCATCTAAGTGAATATTTCATCAAAAGAACATCCAGGCATGTCTCTCTACAGTGTATAGCTGAACAGCTCAGTTTCTCTTCCAGATACATCCTATATATAAAACAAAACAAGACTTTTATTCTTTTTACCAAGTAAATCTTACTGTGGGCTGATGGCTTCAGGCAACTCACCTTCTGTGTCTTGAGCCTTAGCACAAATGGCAGGGGCATTAAGTGATTGGTTGAGGGAGTGATGTTAAAATCTGCTCCCACAAATATATAGACAAGAAAGCATCTGAAACTGTCCATGAAGTAATACAAAGTCTATCATGTCTGAAAGGGAGAGAGGAAAGAAGGATGATTATTTTCTGGTCGACCTTTAGACTTAGTTACATACAAAAATAAGCAAATGTTTCTCACTATTAAATGAGATGAAAGGAGAAGCTGAAATTCAAAGGGGCAATTCTTGAGCCCACCTGCCATTAGTAATTATAGCACTTCATTAAAAACTGAAAAATCTTGGACAAAGGTGAATCTAAACGAAGCACAGCAGTCATAAAAAGTACTGTCTTTTACACAGGGGTTCATACACACTGTTATCAGCTTTGTATTTGATGATTTCCCTGAGTCAATATTTAACGGATGTTCAGTTAATGATTTTTTTTTTTTTTTTTTTTTTTTTTTTGCTTACAGCACCTTCAGCATCTGTCATTGCCATCCGTTATGTGTCTAGTTCTCTTCATGCATCTCTCTCATTTTTTAGGATGAAGACCAGCAGGCTAACAAATTCAGGTTTTTAAGGTTTCTAATTGCCATACAGTACAATATATTTCTTGTGCTTTCCAAATTCCACTGTCTGTGAATCACTACCATTATCTGTTAACTATTATGGTTTGCTTTTACACCAGGCCTGGTTTTTGTAAACATGTTATTTTTTTTTTCTATTTTTACAGACTGCATTTTGATTCATTGTACACATATGAGGTGCAACTTTTTGTTTCTACGATTGTGCACTATGCAGACTCATACCATTTGTGTAATCATATATATATATATATATATATATATATATGGTAACGATGTCTGTCTCAGTCCACTATCTTTCATACCAGAAGTTAGATTTTCCCCCTGTAGTGAAAAGAGCAAGTTGAAAGGTCTTCATAAATACTAGAACCTAAAAAGAATATGTGATTTGGGTGACAGAAAAAATTATTTAAAACAGATATTCATGAAAGCAGAGGATTAAAACCTATACCTTCTATGATTCTGCATGTTACCCTTAGATAATCAAAGTCTATTTTGCTTTTGTTAAACTTATTCTATGATTCACAAGAGATATTTCAGTTACAGAGAGAGACTTGCACTTAAGTTTTAGTTCTAAGTTAGTTAATACACATATTTAATAAGATTTCTGATGTCCACCTCTTGAAATTACATAGAGATTAAATAAGATATGAAATGTAAGTACTTTAACTCAGTACTTGGATTTAATTAAATAATAAATTATATGCACCATTATTGATAATACCATATATTAATGAACTATTGTGTATCCTGCACTATTTCTAGATTATGGTAATACACTGATTCCCTTTTCTTCATGCCTGAGAATATCAATCTATTTGAAACTTACACAATATTTAATATTTGTCTAGATCTTTTGTTATATCCTCCAATTTCACTTTTCTCCTTACTTTCTCTCTCTCTGTCTGTCTCTCTCTCTCTCCCTCACACTCTCATATATCAAAACCCCTGGCATTTACCATTCACATTACACAGATAATATTTTTATCACCAATCATCAATAACCTGTAATGATTTCTTATCACATTTGGAAGTAAAGTAAAAATCCAAAAATCATTCAGTGTCTATGTACCTTTCTAGGAACTGATTCATTGGCTCCTTAAAGTTTAGTGAATGCTGTGTACATGTCAAATTGTGTTTCACAGTCTGAGCATAGAAAAATGATACAGATAAGTTCTTAGCTCTATAAAAGTTAATAAGAAAATCCATTCATTGTGTTCCATAATAGAAGCATGGAGATGAAACTTCAAGGATGTCAGGAAAGACTGACACTCAGCATGTACAGTGCAGAAGATAGCCTTCAATATTATCCTTGAGAAATGGATATTTGCCAAAAGAAACAATATGTGGAAAGACTCAGAGAAATGAAACTTTAGCTATTCAAGGACAATTTGATAGTAGGAGGCAGGTGATAAGATTATAAAAACTGGTTAGAGACAGGATACCAGGTAATTTTTAAAATTTTATCATGTAGCATACAGAACCAAAACAAGAATGCAAAGAGACAAATAGATTAGATTTAAATGATGGGTAAAAAATGATCATAGTGCTGAAAGAAAAGTAAGGAAAGTAAGCAAGATATTAGTGAATGAATATTTCAAATAAATTTTCAAAGCTGCTAGCCTGTAGCAATCATTTGAATTTCTAAACATGTGAAAAGTAAAATCTCATTAGAAAAGTTAATAGGTTCTTTGCAAGTGGTTTTTATTCCTTTAATATCAGCACAAAGAGTGAGAGTGTAATTTAGCAAAAAAATCTTCAAATATCTAGAGTTCACATAAGACTGGCTGGAATTAAATCTATATTTTGTAGAATCACCAGAAAATGTATGCAAAATTGAATATCTTTGTTAATATGCTACTATTATATTAAAATCTCATAGTGCTGCAGAGGTTTCTAACTTTCAGTGTTATATTATTTCCAAAGAAAACAAACATAATTTTTCTGTTCTGTAGTCTAAACATATATAAACAAATTTTGTATAAACCCTTGAAATATTTGCATAATAGCTGACATGTAATTTCAAATTCCTTTAAGCCTTGCTGTGACTATATTTAGAGTCATATAATGAAATTTGAGAATACTATTTTTTAAGATTGTCTTATAGAAGTTTTACTGTCATTTACAAATATGTAATTTAGAGGGAAATATTTTTATTATCAATAAGTATATGTATATGTTTGTTTAACTTTCAGCTCTTCTGGTTATTAAGTTCATACTCATTTGAATAGTAATTTCTAAACTTGCTGTGATTTCAACTTCCCCACCACTGTTAAGGGACATCTGGTACTTTCTGGAAACATTTGAAAAACTTGGGATGTCATTACCTTGTAAGGAGTGCTAATGATCTCTGGTGAATTGAAGCTACAGATGATGTCAGACATTCTATGAAACATAGGGTAACCCATCACAACGAAGAATTAGGAGACTGAAAATTTCCATAATGCTAAGCCTGAAAAAGCTTGTAGTAGAGAAAATACAAGTATTCTAAGGCAATTATTATTTTTTTCCTGTCATCCCCTCTTTGATGAACACTCAGTAATTTCTGAATTTAAGACTCACTTTTCCAAACTTCTTTTGGAAAGTTGCATATTCAAAAACCTTCCGATATTATCAGGCCTACAGTTAATTCATCAAATGTCTGTGGTTAATTTGCTGCATGTCCAAACATTACCAATGCTGTATCTAGAACCCTAATCAGACATATGGTTTGTCTTACTGAGATGATGTATTTAGGGAAAATTAGTCCACATCATTCCCTGAAATGAACTGTTACCTAATCTATATCTAAAACTTGCACTGCATCATTTAAAACCATATCATCTTATTGTTCTTTTAAAATGATTCTTTCTAAAATGTTAAAACAAAAAAATGAAATTTATATCCAATCTTGTCTCTTGTTTAGAAAAAATATAACTCTGAGACTTCGTTGCACATTCCATAGAAATTATATAATTTCTTCTTTTTTTCTCTTTTAAAAGACTTGTCTATTGATGAAGTATCATTAAAATGACTTTCTCTCTTAAGAAAGAGCAGTTGAGTCTGAAGTCTGGGACGGGAAAAGATTTGCTATAAGTAAGTTAGTAAACTCATCAATAACTTAGACATAGCCTAAAGGCTATGCATAGGTGAATATTGATAGGAACTGTTGACATTGAAAAGTGAATGTGTTCTATTCTGAAATGCTTGTAAAGTTTCAGTTTGCAAGTCAGAGAGAATAGCTGAGGCCAAAAAGCTGTGTACAGTCTCACCCTCACCTTACTTGCTCCTTCCATGCTGGAATGGCTTTGGGAAAGCACCACAAGTTTTCTAAGACTTGAAGGACGCTCTTCTTTTCTTAGTTTCTGAGATTTGGGGATTTTTTTACTACTCATAAAAAAATTTCTGGTGCACTTTTTGGTCCCAGAGATAAAAATAGAACACTATTACAATGAAGTGACAGAGGCTATATCTCTATTTAGTTCTAGGTTTCAAATGCCGAAAGACCATTTACAGAAGAGTTACATCTGATGAATTTTTAGAGGCTCAATATTATTCAATAGCAGAATTCAAAAACAAGTCCACATATTTTTATTTTTCACATATTGCTTCCAAGATTATTTCTGTAATTTCTACAAACAGTATGTTGAAAACTATGAATGCATGATAGTTAGTATTGTTCTTAGGGTTTTGTTTAATATTAGGCTTAATCCTGATGAACTTTGGCAATGCATTCTTCCAAAAGCTCATAACAACCAATATTATATTTCTATAATTTCTGTCTAATTATGTGCCATACACTTAATGTGTTTCTCTAAAAGTTATATTTTGAAATCTTCAGCCTCAAGGTAATGGAATTAGGAGTTGGGACCTTGGGATAGTGATTAGGTCATGAGGGTGGGTCCCTTTTAAGTGGAATTAGTACCCTTATGAAAAAGATCACAGAGCTCCCTCATCCTTTTCCCACGTGCAATCACAGTGAGAGGACAACTGTCTTTAAAACAGAAAGCATTGTCCTCATTAGATTTCTAATCTCTCTACTATTAGATCTAGGATTTTGCAGCCTCTAAAACAGTGGGAAATAGATGTAACTATAGGCAGGTAGGTGTGGCTGGAGGGTTTACTGGAGGCATGATCTGGAAGGATTCATCTTTCCTGTAGCCACTCCCCCCTCTTATGATTCCTGATTCTAAGGACTAGAACAACACTCCTCCACAACACCTTCCATGATGTTCTGCCTTATCTCAGTCCCAGGGCAATGGAGTTGGCCAAACATCACTGAACCTCTGATACCACAAGTCAAAATCAACTTTTCCACCTCTAAGTTGTTCTTTTACCCACACATGATAATTATTTCTTATTTATACTAAGACAAAAGGAAAACTTACTTAAAATACTTGGAAGATTTATAGTTTCCTAGATGATATTAAAATATTGTTATATAATCAGATGTTAGAAGATAATCCAAAAAAATAGGCAAACTGAAATTGTCAGTTTTTAATATAGTGAGACAAAGTTATAAAGTTCACAAGTATAGTTTTCATCACTCTGTTTGTGTTGAATGCATAATTTGAAATTAGAATGGTCACCTTTTTATTTGTTTCATAACACAGTCTTTAATCTTGCTTAAAAACAATAACATGCATGTAATTGGTAAATATCACCTAAGGTAATTTCTATTAAAAATTATGCATTATTTCTCTTTTATTTTCCCTTTAATTTTTTTAGACACCAAGTTAAAGTTACTCCCTTTGGCCTTCAGATTTAAAGGAGAAGTCACATTGTCAAAATTAGGAACCCCCAAAATATGGCAAACATTTACATTTGTAATATTTTTTCCATCCAAGTGAATACAAAGCTAATGAGGTTTTTTTTACACCTTCATTTAGTCCCAGGGAAGTTGCATTCACCCTTCTAGGTCCTTGGAATGCTAATATAGTCATGGGTCAATTATATGATTAAACTCACGTCCCAGTTAGGTAAACAAGATGAGACCATCTCAAAAATCCCTCTTACACACCTGAAAACTGGAAGACCAGGGCAGATATATCTTAAGTACTGAACACTGGAACACAAGTAGCCTGAGGATGAAGGACAGGATAGCCTTTCATAGCCACCGCGTAGTCATATATGAAAGAGTCACACTTACTTCCACCAGCCTATTTAAATACAGACATACTCCTTTATGTAAGGATCCTGACAACTATAGAATTTGGTATGTTAAAATTTGTGAGAACAATATTGATTATCTTTTCCTTTGCAAATTAATTCATGACTTTTTCATAGAAAAAATATGTCAAAGCTATTTCGTAGTCCTTTATAAGACAAAGTGATTATTTTGAAATGAACCTTATGAATACTCTGATAAAAACATATTTTTTCATTCATCGAATCAAGTGTAATGTTGTACATGTGTAACACCAGAGTATGGCAATAATTTATATATATAAAAATTCAAATATTCAAGTTTAATCATGTGTTAATCTCTAATTTCTACTTCTAATCAGAAACGGATTATTTTTACTGAGCACTGCCTTCTGTGTATACTTGTATCGTTTATAAAACTGCCCAGAACAAATCTTTGCAAGTATTTCAACCAGATTTCTGGGTGGTTGGTTTGAATGATGTGTTGTTTTACTGTCTTCTTTAAAAGACACAATTGCTCAAGGTTTAATCATTATGCTATCACATGTTCTATATTTTAATTCCTGTTAGAATTTCAATTGACAGTATGTTGAAACACACCAGCTTTACTTCTTCCTGATTCAGATTTACTATTTTTAAAATTTTTTTATTTGTTCTAATTAGTTGTATATGACAATAGAATGCATTTATACATTTTGAAGATTTACTATTTTGTAAATACGCACCTCATAGGTTTTTATTCTTATCCATTTTTCTTTCTCTAAATATTAGGACTCTTAATGAATTTGTTTCAAAAAAAGTTGAGACACAGAGGTTAATGATTCCATGTTCTCAATTAAAAGACCTATAGATAGCAGAGTCCTTCTCCTCAAATTCATACTGTTTCTTTGTTATGATTATTTTTCTCCTGCAGAAACTGACCTGCTTCTATGATTTTTTTTTCTTTGTAATACCTCAACAAATATGGGGCTGTGTGAATGTATGTGGTCCAAGTCCCATGGGTGCATAAACCTTCACACCTGGATAGACAAAAATCTCTCCAGCAATGAACGTAATATTTTGTAGGACTCAAACTTTCTTTAGAAAAAGACAGGCCTGAGCCCTGACTCTTCCAAAAAGTCAGGGAAAGATGATTTAAATTTTCCAGATTCAGGGTTAACCACAGTGTAAATAAGAATAAAGACCTCTGGTAATGGTAGAACCATTAAACGATTAAAGAAAAAGGACAAAAAAGACGTTCTTAGCACAGTGCCCCAGGCGCTCAGTAAATGTCAATTACTTGCTTTTACATCTGGGTTTCAGATTGCTCTTTCATCTGAAAAAAAAAAAATCCAGTTTTAGGATTTTCTTGGCTTCGATTATATTTAGTCATTGTGCCATATCTTTTAAATTATTTATTTTCTTAGATTTCTTATATATTGTTTGCATTGTGCTGTGCAATTATTCAGGATTTCAACATCTGAGAATATGTGGATGCTTCTTTGAGGATTACTAATAGTTACTTTGTACTCTGCATCAAGTCATCTATGATTTTAGTCGATGTATTTTGATTTATTGCTAACTATATTGAAACTAGAATCAAGTTTCTTCCATTCTGTGAAGCATTCTTGAATAAAATATTATCATTTTGTGTGACTTGTGCATTAAAAATCAGAGTAACAAAAATTTTTGCTTAGCTGTGAATTATATAGTAGTATAATACCTTTTGGCTCCATTTAGTTAAAATTTGGTTTACACAATTTGTGTCCTAAGTTTCTTCATTTAACCATTATTAAATGTGAAATAATTATGTATTGTTGGTATCATCAGTCTGATTATGCTAAACAGGTATATGTGATGAACTAGGATACCTAAATTAGTCACAAACAGTTCCTTCTGTTAAGCTTCTAAATTTTAATCTTTTATCTAAATGGTATTTACATTGAAAAACTGAATTGCTATTTTACTTGTGTTTAAAAAATTTTTTTATACTACCAGAGATTAAACTCAAGCCCTTACAAATGCTGTGAAAACAATATACAACTAAGCTACGTCCCAGACTTGAATGCGCATGCGGTGTTTTGTTTTGTTTGTCATTTTTTGTTTTTGAGATAAGAACTCAGTAATTTGCCTAAGGTGGCCTCAAACTTGTAAACCTCCTGTGTCCCAGCCTCCTGAGTATCTGGAATTACAAGTGTGGACCCCCAAGCCTGGCTGCTATTATACTTCTAATATGCATGAAATGCACAGAAGATTCAGAGGGTTTTTCTTATTTATTTATTTGGGGGAAGAAATTAAGACAAGATACCTTTTTTTTTTTTTTTCGTCTAGAAACAAAACAATATAAACAGGTTTAAATAAAACAACAAAGGACAACATTTTATTGGCAGCTAATTTTTCAAACTACCCTAAATCTACTTAAAAAAAACTTAAATGAAAGTGAGATTGAGAGACTGATACATTAGTAAACTTTATGGGCACATTTTACTCCTGTTGTAGTTTTGTATACCTATCCTACTTTTCTTGTTTCTCTGATAATACTTTCATCATATTACTGAGGTAGCATTTCTTTTCCAAATAGGGAAGAAAATAGACATTGACTAGTTTTCTCTCCCCAAAATAATGTCATCTTAAAGAAAAGGAAAACAGGAAGGGGAAGAAAAAGTGAGTTCTTGATATTATTTTCCTAAAGTAGACCAATTTTTGTTTCTGGTATAATTTTGAAATCTTTTCATTTTACAATCATTTAGAATTAAAAGTTAATAAAGGAAGCATAAAGAAAAAAAGTTCTATATAATAAAGGAAAGAAAAAACACACTATGTCATGTTTAATTTTGTATAAATCAATGAGAATAAAAATGAAATGGATGACTGGTAAGAAGAAATTTGTTAAATAATGGAACATTTTCAAAGTTTCTTTAAGTCAACATTATATAGGAGAGTTTTATTTCACTGCTGAGTGTACAGACTGATACACAATTTTGACTGCAGAGATAATTTTAAATATAGGATTGAAACCTTTTTAATCTACATAGGATTATTTTAAATATGCTAAATGTTGGTTATATTTTTATTTGTAAAATCCAACTAATTTCATGTTTCAAAAATAAAAGCAAAATGTATAGAGACTCTGAAAATTTATTACAAAGGCAAACCAGGATTTGTTGTATATTATTATGAAAGAAATTTTTTAAAAGTGCTATTCTAGAAAATTTATAATTCCCCAAATTGAAGGATCACAGAAATTATTGGCCTATGGAGCCTTGGTGAGCTGATAATATCCTGATGCATCATGAGATGTCATAAGCCATAAAACTTTCATGGTACCATGAGGTCTCTCTGGGAAAATTACTGTAGGTTTCACAAAGCTTTACTTTATGGCTCTCATCTGTGTAAAACTTTTGTCCCCATTCCTTCTCCAACACCAACATTAAATATATATGTAAAATTCCTTTCATTTTATGTTCCTGGTATTTACAGAAGCCCACCAAAAGAGAGTGTCAATGGAAAATATTTAGATTGAAGATTTTGACTCATTTTCTTTCTTTGTGTCTATGTATGTGTATGTCTCTGTGTGTAGAATTCTGCTCATTGAAATGCATAATATGATTGATGCTACAAAGACAAATTGTACACTGAATCAGTCAGAATAGACCATATTGAATTATTCAGTTGGAATTTCTCTAATTTTGCTTAGTCTTGACTGACAAAACTTTTGCTTGTGAAAAAGTATAATGATTATGGAAAGATGTTGTTTTAGTTACCATTGCATTGCTATCACCAAAAGACCTGACAAGGAAAACTTAGAAGAGAGATTATTTTGGCAAATGATTTCAGGGGTTCAGTCTGTCATTAGATGACTTCATAGCTCTGGGCCCAAGGTGACTGTTATGATTTGGATGTGAGGTATCCCCCAAAAGCTCACCTGTGAGACAATACAAGAAGGTTTGAAGGAGAAATGATTGGGTTATTGCCTTCAACTTAACACAGATTAACCCGTGATGGAATTAACTGAGTGGTCACTGGAGGCAGGTGGAGTATGACTGGAGAAAGTGATTCATTGGGTCATGGTTATGGGATATATAGTTTGGCAGTGGAGTATCCCTCTGCTTCCTGATCACCATGTGAGCCACTTCCCTCTGTCATACTCTTACTATCATGTTCTGCCTCACCAGGAATGGAGCCCCAAGGAATGGAGCCTACTGACTATGGACTGAGACCTCTGAAATGGTGAGCCCTTAAACTTTTCCTCCTCTATAATTGTTCTGGTGGAGTCTTTTAGTCACAGTGGTGAAATAACTGATTAAAACAGTGACCAGACATCATGGCAGAGGAAAACAGCTCAGGATTTTGCAACCATGAAGAGAAAGGGCTCTGCTCAACAAGGATAAACATAAACCTCAAAGGCACACACCCTGTGACCTACTTCCTCCAGCTACAACCTACCTGCTCATAGTTACTGCTCAATTAATCCAAATCAGTGGATTAGGTTATGATTCATAATCTTATCTTTTCACCTCTGAAAATTCTTACATTGCCTCACACATGAACGTTTGAGGGATACCTCATATATAAAATATAGCAGATAAAAAGTCAAGACAAGTAGAAAGAAGAAAATGGTATACACAATTAATAAAACAAGATAAGATATTTAGAAAAAATAAAAATCTGGTTTTGAGGTAGAAAGAGAAACAATTGATTACAAAAGTAAAGTAGAGAATTTAGATGCCAAAGATAAAAGGATATTAAATTTAATGGTTGGAAATTTCAATAGTTCACATTGCTCTTTTTGTTCAGTAAAGTATGAAAAATTATCATGTGTGAATGTAGAAAGAAGGAGAGAGGTCAAGAGTTTTTTAAATACAGGAGGGGTGTGTTTGGGTTTTTCAGAGAAAGAAAGCTAACACTGATGAATTAAAGTAATAGAGTTTGTGCTTGGTTTCAAGGAGTCGTGAGAGATTTACAATAGAAAAGTGGACCAGACAGAAAGATCGTGCTTGTTTCTTTAATCCTTCTCCTATCCTTGACTGTATGCAAAGAGGATAGATAAAGAGGTTTTTCCAGGTGAGTGAAAAAAGAATGAAAAAAAAATAATTAAACAGGAAAGACAGAAAAAAAATACCTGCAAGACTACTATGTTAAGATTGGCTAGGCAATTCTACAGAAGTGAACTACTGAAAATTCTAACAATACCAAATAATTTTTCTCAATTACATTACATGTCTAACATATGTCAACAGGGAGCTACTCTGAATAGTCATTTAGATATCCAGGATAACAAGGCATATCATCGTTTTGCTCCACCAGCTGGGATGTGGCCTTCTCTGTTATTCACGGCAGGGAAAAACAACTACTAAGGTATCCCACATTATAAATGAGATGTCTCAGATGGGAAGTTATACTGGTCATTTGTATTATGCAAAACATGACCCAGAACAACTCATATATGCAAGCCAACAGAAAGAGGAAAACCAAATATTAGTTTTAGTTACCACAAGAACTGAGGTTGCATATGAACAAGTGGTTTCTTTGATGAGAAGGGAAAGAATTATGGACAGAAGGACAATTATTGGCAATAAAAAAAATGTAGCCAGTATGCTGGTACTCCCAAAGGGGTAGATTCATCATTGTGAGAGTAAACTAGCCAATTGGCACTGAGAGTACGTATGTAGAATGTTTAAATTCCCTACATTGAATATGATTCAATTATGGCAGTAACACGGAGTAGGAATTTGCTTTTCAAAGTGTTCAAAATATTTCTCTTCCATTTGCTATCTTTGTCCCCTTAAACTCTATGGAGGATCATCTATTTGTAAAATAAAACCTTTCTCCTAAGACTGTTCTAAAGAACAACTGGTTAAACACACACATACAGACTATTATCTTTTGCAAAGCAAAATAAAATTAAATGTATAGTTCATAAGTAATAGAAATGAAGTGGTTAAAGCCTAAATCTACAAGGATATGCTTCATCTAAAGATAAGAAAGCTAGAAACCAAAAGAGACTAACTTGGATAATCTTTGAAAATAGTGATACTTAATTTGAGAAAGACCAATGAACTTTATGAAAATCATTTATGGAATCAGCATAAATCATACTTTGAAAATGGAATGTTGTAACTGTTTATTTCCTTTGTTCTCTATAACTGCTCACATTGTTAAAGTAGATTCTTTAAGATTTTTTTTTTATATAAGTGTTTGGAAATTTTATATATTTTCCATCTTGCCAGCTTACTTAGAATAATCCCTGACCATGAATATTTTGTTACTTAGGGGAACAGAAAGAAAGGGAAACATTTATACAAATATCTGTTTTCAGATTTATTATTTACCAGAGTTCACTAACTATAGCCATGGCATTTTATCTTCTATGTCAACTTGTATGTACATATGTATATATGGTGACAAGGGCATATTTGGTTGTGTTTTGGTGAACTTCCCAAAATGTCTGCCTAAAAACCAAAACAAAATGATGTTAAGTTCTTACAACATAATATGTAATCTATTTTGCAACAATATTGTCTCATTATTTTGTTGGAAAAAGGGATATTCAGAATAAAGGATGAAAAAATAAACCATGTTATTTAGGTACTAACATTATTAACAGAACTGATTTATTTCTTTTTATTTCTTGTGTGTGTGTGTGTGTGTGTGTGTGTGTGTGTGTGTGAACGTGCGCACGAATGCATGTGTGTGTTTTCAGTTTGAAATTCTTTTATCCCTGTATGAAAATTCTGGCTAATTCCACATTGAACTCTGGTTCTCTTCACAAATGACATCCAGTCACTGTCTCTTTTTGAAACTATACTACTAAGTATTGCTTTTTAAAATTTTACTCTGTTTAATTTCCAAATGTACATACCAAACTTAATGATTCCTCAACTCAAGAAACTTAAAATGTACTTTAGAAGAGAAGGCATCAGTTTAAAACAAACAGAAAAAAACATTAAGGTAATCACATAGACAATGAAGGATAACATGGGTAATCTCATCTATTACTTTATGAAATGTAAGTCATTCTGAGATGTGATCATCTGAGAAGGACTGGTTAAAGAAATGGTTTGAAGTAATATCTGAAAAAAGGATGGAATTAAATTGATGAAAGGTACTTAAAATGTGACTTAAAATTCATGTTATTATTTCTTCCAATTTCCTACTTACCATCGATTAAAGGTCTCAAACTAAAGAAGTTACTAGTTAACATAAAGATTTGTGTCTGACAAATATCCAAATGATCTGTGCTTAGTTGAGCAAACAACCCTAAAGATAGTAGTTTATTGTCCCTTTGTATATTAAACAATTGTGTTATATAACCCAGCAATTTTGTCATTCTATAAGGATTTTGGTTTCTCAAATGCTCTTTGGACTACCAATATATCATAATGAGTTCCTCATTAATTAATGTGCTAAAATTTGTGATATATGTTCAATTTACATTATAATTATGATTTGACCTTCTTGAGAATTGTGTTATGTTTTAATACCATTCAACAGCCTGTATATTTACTGTATTGACTTTTCTCTGATTTCTTTCTTTGTACTTTATAATTCTGAAACCCTAGCAGTTCATATTTTAAATGTGCCTTGCTTTGTTTCTATAGTTTTAGGATATGAGAAATATCTGGCAGAACAGTGGATACTTTTCTCAAATTATTAATCAGACAGATGAGACTTCACCTAAAAAAACATGACTTTTGTTCCAGAACACTTTCAGTTGATCAGCAGATTGTACAAGAGACAGAAATTCTAGGAAAGGGCATGTAAGAAACTTCCTATTCTGACAGTGCCAACCTCCTGGGGATATTGAATGGGTTCAGAGAAGTTTCACAATGATCTGCTGACTCTTTTTCTGAACCTGGAGAATTCATTTCCTTTCATCTTCTCTCCTGCCAGCAGTCTTTCTCTTCACTAGGACCAAATACACAAAATTATACAAAAAATAGAATAACATCCCATATGTTCTTCTTTTCTAGCCTATTCTTAAAGCAATCATGCAGGCTTTCTTCAGTTTTCTTAGTTACCTATTATAGCCAATTATTTGGGGGAAGAGAAAGTGAGAAGAAAAGAATACAAATGTTCTAAAAATGTCTCATCACAAGAGCACTCCAGATTAATTTGAATTTAATGGATGCAATTATCACATCTTTATCCCCTCTTCACCCCATCATCTTTCTCTCTCTCTTCCTAGGGCCCATAATCACAGTTTCCCTATGACAGGTCATGCTACATGTCTCCACTGATGTCTCCTTTCCCTTTACAGGAAGAAGCCATCAGCTGCCAATAATATCTCTTTTCAGGAATGGCCTTGATGAGTAAGAGTCTGAAAATGTTATCAGTTAATTTTCTCTAGCTTTTCGCTCTCTTCTGAAATGTCTCCACTAGAAAGGCAACCTCTTCCAAGTCTGCCTTCCGAGAGTGGCCTACAACTAATGATCAAACAATATGGATCCATAAAGACTAGATGTATAACTGGACTTGTAATAACTCTGAAGGATCATTCCATTTCCTGGTTAGACTGAGGTTAGTCATGGCAATGATTAGGATTATATCACAGCTGAATTTCTTCCTCTATCCCAGCCTACTTATCTTTCTTCCCTTTAAGAGATGGTGATTTCAGGAATACTCCATAATTAACCTTCTGAAAAAAATACTTTTTCACAATCTTTATCACTCAGTCGACTGCCAGTCAAACTCATCTTGTGACAGCAAAACAGACTCAACACCTCTAAGTAGGGAGTCATGATTTGCATTTTCATATACAAATAATGAAGGCAACTGCCCACCTCTCCCCCACCGCAGACGGACTCTGGAAGCTGGACACCTAGCTCACGTGCCCTTCCAAACCACAGAGGGATATGGGATACCATGCCTGCTCCACCAAGCTGACTCTGAGCGGGCTCACTGGGGCTCCCCAACCTCTTTAGAGGCTGGTGCAAGCATTTTGAATTATTCCTGAGGGTGTGGCCATGATCATTGGAAGGGCAGCTTCCTTCCTGAGATGCCTACAGGAGACTGGAGGCCCTTTGACAGGCACCTATATTACTCACTAACATCTTACACCCATCTCCATCTTCTTCATTCACAACTAAAAATACTGTAAATAGTAATTGAACTCATCCTGTCTATTACAATAATGTTAAAGTCTTTATAGGGGCTATGTGGTTTGGAGCTGGATTTTCCCTGTATTGGGCTACTAATATTTTCTCTGTATTGGCTACTAATATTGATCTTCCCTTCAAAGAAGATATACTGGAAAACTACAGTGTCATAATAAGCCTGCAGGGGGGAAACTTCAGTACCTCAGATCCTCACTGCTAGAGGGGAATATACAGAAACAATATGAAAAAACAGGGAAAGAAAGTGTCTCTAACAAACCACGATGCTATTTTGATAGAATCCAATGATAGCATGGCAGTAGAAATGACAGAAAAATAGTTTAGAATCTGCATACTTAAAATGATCCTTGAAGAAAAAGATGAGATAAGAGAGCAAATGCAGGCAATGCATGATCATTCCAGCAGTTAAAAGGGCAACTGCAGGAAGCAAAAGAACACTTCAATAAAGAGATAGAGATTCTAAAAAAAAAAATAAAAAACAAACAAACAAACAAAAAATACTTTAAATGAAACAAACAATACACCAAATTAAAAACTCAACAGAAAGCATCACCAACAGAATAGAGCTTGTGGAAGACAGAATCTCAGACAATGAAGACAAAATATTTGATCTTGAAAATAAAGTTGAACAAACTGAAAAGATGCTAAGAAGTCATGAAAAGAACCTCCAAGAATTATGAGATATCATGAAAAGACTGAATTTAAGAATTATTGGGATTGAGAAAGGCATAGAGATTATAAACCAAAGGCATAAACAACCTGTTCAATGAAATAATATGAGAAAATTCCCCAAACCTGAAAAATGAAATGGAAAATCAAATACAATAGGCTTATAGAACACCAGGTGCACAAAACTACAACAGATCCACACCAAGGCACATTTTAAAGAAAATACCTCACATAATACCTCACATACAAGATAAAGATATCGATTTTAAAGGCTGCAATAGAAAAACATCAGATTACTTATAAGGGGAAACCAATATGGATATCAGCAGATTTCTCAGACCCTAAAAGCAAGAAAGGCCTGGAACAATACATTTCAAGCTCTGAAAGAACATGGATGCCAACCAAGAATCCTATACTCAGTAAAACTAACCTTTAGATTTGATGAGGAAATAAAATCTTTCCACAATAAACAAAACTCATGTGTCAGACAATGCAAGAAAGTTTAGAGGAGAAATGCTTGGGTTATGAGAGCCTTATCCCAATCAGTGAATTAATTACCTGATGGAACTAAGTGAATGGTACCTGAAGGCAGGTGGACTATGGCTGGAAGAAGGCATGGGGGGGCATGGCTTTGGGCTATATGTTTGTATTTCCCAAAATCTCTCTCTCTCTCTCTCTCTCTCTCTCTCTCTCTGCTTCCTAATCATCATGTGAACTGCTTCCCTCTACTACACTTTCCACCATGATGTTCAGCCTCACTTCAAGCCCTGAGGAATGGAACTGGCTGCCTATGGACCAAGACCTCTGAAACTGGGAGCTTTCCCTCCTCTACAGGTCTTTTAGTCACAGCAGTGAAAAAGCTGACTAAAACAAGCCCTATTCACATTCATATTGATTCTCAGTGAGAATGCTTCCATTATCTCTCTGCTTCTGCTTTTATGTCTGTACATGAAGCTCTTCTCCTAGTTCACACATTATTTGTATTTCTCACTTTACTCATATCTTCGTCATCCAGGAGAACTTTCTCTGACCATAATATAATGTAGGACTCATCTACAATTTTATTTATCTCTCTTATCCCCTGCTCTCTTAAATTTTACTTTTACAGAATTAATTATGACCTGACATGTTTATTGTCATTTGCCTCCAGTAGATTCATATCCAGAGATTGTTACTCTGTTCATCTACAATACTCTGCTCTCAGTGCTGGCACACTGAGATCAATCAGTAAGTGTATTAGTCAAGATTTTCTAGAGGAATACAATCTATTGTATATACAGATGGTCTCCAATTTATGATGGTTTGATTTAATGAGTTTTAAAATTTTACTACAGTGATAAAGTATTATATGTTCATAGACTCTATACTTCAAATTTTGAGTTTTGATTTTTTCCCAGGCTATTGTATCTTATATGATACTATTCTCTTTTGATGATGGGCAGAGGCAGCAAGCAAACCTCCCCTTATGCAGTTAGTACACATACTCTGGTCCTAGTTGCAGACCTAAAACTTGAAGTGCCTTCTCAGGTCCAAGTATCTGCCTATCATAATGATTTGCTATGAACTTTATTTAATAATATGTGAATAGGGACTAGTAATTAAATCTATGCTTTCACTCGATCTTAATATATTATGTCAAGAATTCTTCTGGCTATCAGTATCATTATTTAGTACTTGATAATGCCTTCCATTTCCCAGTAGACAGCAGTTAGCTTTGATATCGTATAACCCAAAACTGACCTGAATGTAGGCATGTACAATGGAGTTATTATCCATGTTATCATGCATCATTTTCATGATTTTAGAATGCTCTTACCTGGATTTCTTTTCAGGTATAATAAGGAGCAACTTTGTATAAATCTAATGAAAATGCAAAATATGATCTTTCATTTCACTAAAAATATTTTTAGGTAACATGTCATATCTCAGATAATCATCTATAAACTGAACGCACATCAGTGAATAAACATAAAAAATTATTGCACATGTTGAGCCAGCATTCTATGGAAGAGAAACAGACAGTTGTGACTGAAGTCAGTTGTGAGGAATTGAATAATAAAAACTTTGGTAAGAGACTGAAAAGGAGGACCATGTTATTCTTGGTGGAAAACAGCAAAGACTTATAAAAGGGAAGTCATTGGAGTTTGTCAACAAGGAAAGAGTAATATCTCTTCTTGAGCTGATTAAAGAATATCATATAAAGTGAGAAAAAAGACCCATTAGTTGACATATGTAGTACTGTAAGTGGGAGAATAAAAAATAGAGTTGGGGGAGAAGGTGAGTGGATTTAGAAAGGTAAGGAAATGTGGAGTCTCAGTCTCATTGTTTGGATACACACTGGAATCAAAGAGAAGTTGAAGGATGCTCCAGGTTTTAGGCTATAAAGTAGAAATACAACACACTTGCCCATTACTGAGTTGAGTAAGACTGCTGTATGAGCAGATTTATCATGCAAAAGGAACAGACTTTTGGACCTGTTAAGAGATTTACCTATTAGACACCATAAGGGGTATTTTAGGTTGGCAGATGGTTTGTGTGCCTATAAATAAAAAAAAATGACAAAATATTTCAAGCTCAAATATTAATAATCTGTGTTACATTTAGGGTAAGTTTAGAAATCACCTAGATAATATGTTCATTATGCAAATTATCTGTAATTACATGAGACTCTTGCATATTAGATATAATGATGAACTAGCTTAGTGAATTAAATGTCAACATATTTAGTAACTTCAGCAATTGGTGGAAATGTTTAAAATAAGTTTTGTATATCAATGTTGCCTACAGAATAGGGGAGTCACTATTCTGTGATTTCAACCCTTGTAAATTCCATACATAATATTTACTTCTTATTTATCATTTAAAGAAATATAATAATGATTTTTGAATTAACCTTCTTTGGAGGCAAAAACAATACTGACTGAGTTTTTTATACACTATTAGACATTATTAAACTGTATTAGACAATATGAGATAATTAGGCTGTTTCAACACAATTGTTTAACAGGATTATTTAGAGACGACAAATGAAAGCAGAGCGTTTCTGTAGAAATATTTAAATTAATATTAAGCACTCTTAAAGTGAGATTTATAAATTTCAAATTTAATTAAAGTAAAAGCCAAGTAATTTTAATAATTCTTTGGCCATAAAAACACTATCTATAAAAATACTTAATAGAAAGTTGAAATTAAAAATATAGATTCAAAGTATATCAAAAAAATAGGAAAAGTAGCCTTTAAAAAGTAGTGCATGTTTTGCTGGGTGGAATGGCACATGCCTATAGTCCTAGTAACTAGGGAGGATGAGGCAGGAGAATCCCAAGTTCAAGACCAACCTCAGCAATTTAGTGAAGCCTAAAGATTTAGCAAGACCCTGTCTCAAAATAAAACATTAATAAAAGGACTGTAGATGCAGCTCAGTCATTAAGCAACCATGGATTCAATATTGTGTACAAAAAAATAAAAAAGGAAACAAACACAAAGTAATTTAGGTTATATCTTATACATTCTGGTATGAACCTGTTTTAAGTATTTTCTTTATGTAAAATTAAATATGTAATCATTCATCTCATTGATTAATATTTTTCTAAGTGTAAATTTCAATTTTGAAGTTAAATACAAACAAGCTAACAAAAATTAATGATATTTTAAACAGAAAGAAGATAATACTTGAGCACATCTAAAAATATCATATCAATATTTTGCTGAAAAGTAATCCCATAAAGGAAAGTCAAACTTAACAATGCTTTCAAGGAAGTTGTTTACCAAAGGGGCACAGTGACAAATAAATAGACTGATTGATTTTCTAAAGAAGGACATAAAATATTATGTAATTAGTATCACTTATATTTGCATAAGTCAAAATGTAAGCATTTTTTAAAGCATTCAGCCTGTGCAACAGCAAAAATGAAATTGGATAGGGATATTCATTTGCTCCCTAATGTATTAGGTGACCTGAGGAAAATGGTTTATAATGAAAATGATCATTCATTTATACTTACTCTGAAAAAGTACTTCATAATCACTTTATATAGTATCCAAGAAACAAAAACAACAACACTCTCAAACATTTTATCTTCATTTTAATACTAATTAATTTTTTATTTGAGGCAACAACTTGAAAGAATAGTATGACTCCTTGGATTGAACAACCTCTTATGAATTTGAGCCTATTATAAAAAAATTTTTGAAGGATGCTTAAGGGTAAATAAGTAATATCAAATATAACCTCCCAATGAATATAAACAGAAGAAAACTAAGACATACATATAGATAAGTACAATTAAATACTTTTAGGATTTTTAATTTTTGTAAAGAAACATCTACATATTTTTGTAACTTTTTCCTATCATAGCTAATCAAAACCACTGCCTTGGCTTTACTTTCAGAAATGATTTTATGTAAAGAAGTGATGAATACTTTGCACAATTGTGATCCTTTGGATTTCATTAACAAAACAACATAAAAGTACATGCCCTAACAGTATAAAGATAAATGTGAAATATTATAATAACAAAATGTCATCCTTTTAATTTTATAGTAATGCATATTCTTCATAACTGTAAAAGACAACTCCTAAGTTTTTTTTGCCATAATTAACTGTTATATGAGGATAACAGGATCCTCATAGGAGAGTATCTTAGAGATTGAATTAGATATTGCACAGGTTCTAGCCCATAACGATCATAGATAAGTGTTTGTTGTTACTGTGTTTACTCTAATAAATTTCTAGTGAAGATATGAATATTTTCATGTTAAATATGTATGTAGATTTATTTTTCTATTGATTGCTCTATTTTTTCATTTTTTCCTTATCTTGATGATTTATAAGTGGACTTTAATAGCATTGTCCATTTTATATTTGATGTTATCAACAGTTGAAAAAATTGGCAACAAACCAGACTAAGTGGGAAGACACCTTTGGTATAGATTCAGACAAGGAGACATGGAGAACTATTTAAATGATCAAACCAGGTAAGTAAGGACCTCAAACTTTAAAAAAAAAAATCAATATTAGCCTTTAGTACTTTGGGTAAGTTAAACTAGGGATGAGAGATATATCTCACAGAAGAGTTCTGCCAGGAATTGAATTGTTCTTTTGTTGTCTCTGATGCAATCAGTATCTACACAGTTACAGAAAGGGTCTAGAATCTACCCTATGATTAAAGGGAAGTTCAGTTATTTCTGTAGTGTCCCCAGTAAAGGCTTTTATTTTTAGGAAAATGAGGGGAAACTAGTGAGAAGTCATCTATGAATTTGTATTTTCTTTTCTCTCTCCAAACTCAAGCTACCATGTCAGGGAAACTAGCATTCCAATGACTGATATGACTATGTTATTACACACTCTTATTTTTAAAAGAAGGATCATAAATGTCTTCCATATAATATTATTAACTTCATTCTATGTATAGTACATCTGTAATTTTAGAAAAATATATATTTCAAATTTTATATTTCTGACTTTAAACTTTTTACCATATCATCTTTGCCAAATATCAGCCTTCTGAAGACTCTAATATTTTAAGAACTAAGAATATCATTTGCTTTGGCCTTCAATTTTAATAAAATAAAATTTTTCAGGCCTTCATCTAATTCTTACATAAGTTAATTACACATAAATTTACTAAAAATTATCTGAGGTTATTCCTCTTGAATATAGCATATTACTATCTTATTGGATGAATAATTACTTTAAAGTCATTTGACTTCATTTTTCTTATTACCCTCAAGTGGAATATATTATTTAAGAAATTTGAATGTCACAGTTGGAAAGAATACTACTATATTTTGGATATTATATCTTCCCCAAAGTTTGTGAGTTAAAGGATTGGTCTTTAGGGAGAGGCTATCAGGAGGTTGTGGAGGCTTTAAGAGGTGGGGCTTTGGGGAAGGTCCTTAGGTCATAAGAATGTGCTTTCAGAGAGGACTATGGACCTCAACTCCATTCTTATTCTCCTTTGTTTCTTGGCCTTGAGTTGAGGAAATTTGGTCTGCAACATGCCTCTGCCTTGCAGAGGCCCAGAGCAGTGTGGACAATTAATCATGGACTTGCAACCCCAAAATTGTTAGTAAAATTAAACCTTTTATATTAGGAGTTAATTGTCTCAGAGACTTTGTTACAGTGACAGAAAACTAACAGATACCCAGAATATTCAAATGCTTATGTCAAGAAAAAATATTTTATTTTGGTTCATTCCCCTAGGAACACATAATGAAAACAAGAGTGATATATAGATAAACTATAGAGGCTAATGTGAATTGTTTGCTTACAATTTCCCTGTTATTTTGCTAAGGAATTTGTATTTATTCATGTAATCCTCACAATAACATTGTCATCATTTCTACTTCATAAATGAGAAAGAGCGATGTGGGGTAGAAATTTGTTATAGTCACAAAAGCAGTAGTGGACAGAATCTTGATTCAGTGTCAAAAAGTCACTGAAATCTTCAAATTTACACTATATTAACTCTGAATTAGAATTGTAATTCACCATGTTCATTAATACACAAATTCCATTAATAGAAAATGTGGTAAAAAAAAATGGAACAAGTTGTATTCATAGTTCTACCTGATACTGTATAATCTAAGTGTAAATTACAATTATCCACCTCTGATTGCTGTTTTCGTTTTTTAACTAGTGATAACTATTTTAATGAATATTAAAATGAATACACTCAATATATACATGAAATGTAAGATTAATAAGTATAATAAATTTTAGCAACTGGCAACATTTAAAATCTTCAGATTGATTAATTTTCTTTTCTATTAAATCAAAACAGATTCTTATTGGGCATAGTTTAAAAATACAGAAAATGTTTTTAAAATTTCAAAATTACTTGCTCTTTTATCAACCAGAAAGAATTACTTTTATATTTTTAATTTATCAGTTAGAAATAACCATTTTGAAATAATAAATCATCATGGAGGGATTTGTGAGCTGAATCTTTCACTTCCTGTAATAACATTTTTAATGACACAAATATCCTTTACAACTAATCTTTAGTGAATGCATAGCTAAGCATGTCTTAAAAATCACCTTTTGAATGTCTGGAAGTAATATCTATCTTAGCATTCCTATCAGCACATTGTGAATGAATTAGTTAATTTCATCACATTTATGTTTGTGAAAACATGGGGCTCATTTTTCTTGTACCTGTGTTGACAAGAATTTTGAAGTAGTTTCTGTGATATACACACACACACATGTATATACACACAGATACATATCAATGTCGTGTTGGAGAGAAAATACTGAAGGTAAAAGCATGTAATTTAGATAATGAACAACCTGAATTTTCAACATCAAATTAGTATTTTTATTAGAAAATTCTCATTTTCATGGAAAATTAAGGATGAATTTTTATAATATTGTCTGACTGTAATAATGTAAGAGGAAAGATAGGAATATTTTCTGGAACTTGTATTCTGGAAAGAAGCTTTAGAAGCCAAAATGCAAATTGACTCCTGGGAGACTTATTAGTCTCTGCTTTGTAAGTATGAAAGCCAAGTACACTAAATGTTTTAAAATCCAAGATTTGATTTGTCTAGGACCTTGAAAATATTTCTAATACATTATTGCTGATGACAAAGTTCAAAATAAATAAAGAAATCTTTTAAAATAGTTCTGTCTTCTCATTGTAAATAAAAAAGCATTTCTAACACTTTTCATACATACAGGGTTCATGATTTGATCAACTTGCTTCATAATGACTCATACTCCATTTTTAAACAGAACTTTTATTATAAGCTATATGTTAACAGTATGTTAAATATATTTTCTTCATAAAGTTTTAATTCTGTGTTGGTAAGGCAAATGTTCTACATAAGGACAGATGAATTCTATATTTTAATTATCATTCATATTCTGCTGGCACTGCATATATTAATACTGGGGGATTCATATATTATTTTATAATGTAGGGATTTAGTGATAGTTTCCTGGATTTTACTTTTATGATAAAGTACTGAAACTGAACCAAACTATATTTTGCCTATATAATATGTAGTCAATGATCCAAAATCAAAACCAAGTCCAAATAAAAAACTATGACCTTGGCAGAAAATTTATTCTTGAAATACTTCAAGTACAAAATTTAAATAAATTTGGTTCTCCTTTACCCATTTGTCCATTATTTATACATATTAAATAATCTGGCTCTTTTAATACAATAACAGAAAATAGGCAAAAATTTAATGTCATCATTTTATTGTTTGAATTAAAAATGATTTCAAAAATCAAGAAATCCTATTAGTAAATTATTAAAATAATGCCTTCAAAATTATTTTCAACTCAAAATTTTCAAGTTTTGACAGACAATTACTATTATTATAGCTAACATTTTTCATAGGAAATTAACTCATCTATTTCTTAGCTGAGCATTTGCCAATTATTGTATGCTGAAGGAATTGAATGGAAACTAATGTTTTTTGAATGTCATGTTGAGAGTTTTAATAAAGCTGACTATTGTCATAGCCAACAATTAGTCATATTCTCTCTGTAAACTTGAACACCTGCTTCACTATACTCTATTGGTTGTTGTCTTGATTTATAGCATGTAAATTCAAGGACTCCATATTTCAAGAATGTCTTTCCTCTGTCCATAATTCTTGGCATCACCTATTTCATGCTCTGTATATGCACTGAAAATTTTACACACTCTGTTTTATTAATTAGAAAATCATATGAATCTGATTTAAATCTGTATCACATTTGCACTCTAGATGCTTATGAGGTAATATAACCCTTAACTCTACAGCCTAATTCTTATCTAAAGTTGTATTGCAAATAACAGTTGAAGGTCTCCTGAAGGACACCCAGTGGAACCATTGTTCTAGATTACTTACATAATGTCCTATGACCATTAGCACTCTAACAGTAGGGTATCTAACCTGTTTGAACTGTTTTAGAATTGCTTTAACAAAATCAGTTATGCCATTTGCTTTCTCACAGACACATTATGAGAAAAAAATATGAAAATGTTACCATGTTTATATTTAGTATGTCAGCAAAGACACAAGTCCACAACATTATGGCATGATTCATGGTTCAAACTTTTTTTAAGTTTCTTCATAGAGTTTCACTTGTAGGAAATGTATTGGTTTTACTTAATGGAAACTTCTGTTTCCCTTTCCATTTTTCTTTTTCTCTTAGAAACCATTTCTAGAGAACTTATAGGATACATTTAAAATATTTTGTGTAATTATGGTTGAAATAGTCACTATTTACTTTAAATTGAATTTTTTTTAACTAATGAGAAAAGGATTTCAAAATTTTATGCATTTTGTTCTTTGGTCTCCATAGAAAAATCTAAATCTAATCTAATTTTAATATTAAGATAAAAATGACAAAATTGAAAGATGTTTGATGTATATCCTATTTAATGTCCAGAACAATTATTCTTAAATTTATTTCTGTATGATTGATTATCAGTCTAGAGAGCTGTCATTGAGTTTGTTGATTAAATGATTGTGGTTAAATAGGTTATTTCAACATACATAAGATATAATTGATAAATGAATGTAAAAGGATTTTTTTAAACTGTCTTAGTGATATACACATAGAATGATACATTCTGACACATACAGAAAACATAATTTAAATCTGTAATATTTCAGAGAAAGAAATAGTCATTCCTGATAATAATAACCCAAAAAAGTCTAGTAACATAAAGTTAACTTACATTTTTACCTTTAAAGATCTATTTTACATGCAAATTTTCCTCTACATAAAATTTATTGGATAATTCAGAATATGTTAAATCTCGAAAACACTAAAAAGTGGGCATACTTTGCAGTGACATTATCTTATGCTATAAATTATCAAATTATTCATTTTGAAAGGCAGTTCTATACACGTGCAGTTTACTTTAAGTGAATTTGAAATGAAAATGTCCTTTTGAGTATCTTCAGGTATAATGAGCATCATGTACCCTGAAACTAGTAAAGTAATATCTGCTTTGGTTGATATTGTCTGTCAATGAAGTATATCAAAATAGCAAATTTTTACAATTAAAAGCAGAAGCCTTTCAAAAGAAACATTAAAAAAATCCTTTTGCTTCTTTTCTACTGCATATTTTATAATAATTTTACATCTTCAAACCAAAACAATGAACATATAAGATTTATATGATGACTTGCGGTCATCATTAACAACAACCACAACACAGTGGAATGAAGTTATAACTTTGAGATCTGTTTGACCTTTTGAGACTAGGTTCAGATTTCTGTGCTTTCTGAATTTTTCTGGTTATTTTAAATTTATGTCTTCTGTTTGGCTTCAGCTCATAATCTAAAACATCTTTTTGTTTTTAGTCTTCAAAATATGCTTCTTCTAAAAGTACTGAAATACTGATAATCTTATTAAAACAGCCTGAAAATTTAAAACACAAATCTAGCCTAATTGTGAACTTTTCAAGTCTGATAAGCTTGTGAAAGGAAGTGCTTTTGGAATATGGGAATACAATAAGGGTCTCAAGTAGGATGATGGATGAATTTGCATTATTGTTTTATTGTCATTTAGCTAATTTAAACTGTCTCCTGTCATATTAAATCACATAAATTACATTTGTTAGAAATAAAAATTAAAATGGATAGACCTATCCACCCATCCCAGGCTTCCTAAAATACTTGCTTTAACCATGCAAAAAATCTTTTTTTTTTTTTTTTTTTTTTTTTGGTATCATGCCAAGTAAGTTCCATACATAACTGCAGTTTTAGGCTATTGAATGGAGTATAATTCTCAAAATTAATTTTTCAAAAAATGTTTCATCTTTTTTGGTTTCCTGTAGAATTCAGAATTGAGTTCATTATCACAGCATTTATTAAAATAAAATGATCACGAATCTTCTGTTGAAACCCTTACAGGGTTTTTTTCAGTTGCTTTCATTCTGACTTCAAAATCTCTAAACTTACTTGCATAATAGTATTCAAACATTTTTTGTTGAATAGTTCTAGTTCTTTTAAAATCAGAAGTACTTCTTTGCAAAGTTTTAATTTGCATTCTAACATTTTAAATTCCTAAACTTGCTTAATAGGAAATGAGGTAATTACACAATTATGAAAGTGTATAAAATAGATTCATAATGTCCTCTTAAAATTCATAACAAATGGAATACAAATGTTAAATAGTTCAGCATTTTAAATTACTTAAGCAATCTTTTAAAATAAGAAAATTTTCCATATTTGCAATCTATATTTTAACTCATATTTCCATTCCAATTTGTCTACTGATTATTATTTTAATATGTATTGTTAATAATGTTTGCAAGTCATATTGATTATTGTATCATATACTTGAAAAATGTTTATAATTAAAAAATAGTTTTATTGAACTATATCTCAAAGTGAAATGGAGTGTTTGATTTTCAGTTAGTCTATGTGTCCATGGAAAAATGTTTCATTGTGTTAGCTTTAGAAAAGAGTTATGTTAATATTTATATTTTAAAATTTAAAAAGTTTAAGATAGTTTCATATATACAGTTATAATATCATTCACTTTTTACACTCCTCCAGAGATATGTTATGATTATGAAATAGCCATTTTGAGAAAATTTATCCCAAATTTGTACATAAGACCAGAAGATTGGTAACATTTATTTTCATATCAGGGGAAGGTACGGAGTTTTTCCTTTTACTATTGATTAAAGGCCCAAGATTTAGTGAAATATTTTGTTTATATGAATAAGTTTTCATTGATATCACAAATATTTTTCCCCGTACTACAGAAAACCCAAAGTTAATGAGCCTACAGAATATTTATTAGTTTTATATCTTACCTGGAATTATTATCCTACCATTTGTTAAATTGCATCTAAATAGCCTAGATTCTCACATCTTTTTTAGTTGGTTGAATCATTTTATCAGTTTCCTAATTAATGAGATAAATACAATATCTGATAAGTTTCTTTTATATTTGTGGTTATGAGTTTGCATTTTTGAAAAATGTGCTTTAATACTATCTATACCAAAATGTTTTCAGTGATCTCTGAATTAAGACATTAATTAGTGGGCTGGGGATATAGCTCAGTTGATAGAGTGTTTGCTTTGCAAGCACAAGGCCCTGGGTCAATCCCCAGTACTAAAAAAGAAAAAAAAAAAAAAATACATCAATTAAACTCTCTTTTAGTTTTGAAATAAATTTGCAAAGGATTCATTGCTTAGTTATTAGATTCATTAACTTTCTTGATTTCTCAGAAATAAATCAGTAAGGATTTGCCAAGGCTTATAAGATAAACTTCATTACATATTTTATTTCTTAACTATTTTTGTGGGGCTAAACTTAGAGAATTGGGGGCAAAAATAAATCCTGATAAAAAAAATGATCATTTTTTACCTCAGCGTTTTAACCACTGACCATAAACAAGGACACACACACACACACACACACACACACATTAATTACATACAGACATAGATATATGTCATTTAATAGTTGAAAATAATTAATATTTTAGTTAGGCAATCAGCATATTAGCAAAACAGAGCAAATGGAATAGTAGAATTAATCCTAATTCAATGCAGTTGGTTTTTTGAAGTTCAAGACATTAAAACCAAGATTGCTTCTTGTCCTTCATTATTACATAAAAGCCTTTTTTGTCATTTGAGACGGCAGTAAAATCTTTTGTGAAAAATAACTCAGAACATCATAAGCTACACTAATTTTAAGGACACTGGAAAATATAATGCTTAAAAATGCATATTGATGATTTTATGACTACAATTTTGACAGAATTTACAACGCCAGCTATTTTAATACATTGTAAGTACATTGTATGAGTAAATAAATTAGCAAAAATTGATTTACCATGGAAAATAACCACTAGACTGGTAACAAAGAAAACTTCTTTGTTGATTAGCAATATATAAAATATATAAAGGAATACTAATGAAAGTATTTTCATTGGTTTATGTTATTGATTAAAATATGAAAAAATAACTTCAATGTTATTTTCTTAAAAATAAAAAAAATTGATGTCAGAAGTAAATGTAATAGTGTTAGCCAATTCATCTTTGAAATGATGTACAATGTACAACTAAGACAAAAACATAGGTCTTAGTCCTTTGAGGCTACAGTAATAAAGCCCTACAGATTGTGCGACTTCTACACAATAGAAATTTTTTCTTCCCCATTCTGAAAGGTGAGAAGTCTTAGATCAAAATGCCAGTAGATTTAGAGTGGTTCATAGGTGGCACTTTCTAGAGGTATGCTCACATGGTGGAAGAGACAAAGGTCATTCTGGGGCTTCTTTAAAAGGGCACTAATCTCGTTAATGAGGGGACACCTTTCATGACTTAATGTTTCCACTCCCTAACAAATTATACTGGAGATTGTGATTCTAACATATGGATTCAGGAAAACTCAAACAGTCTAGAAACAATGGTTGTATGAGATTTTAACTCTCTTAAAACTTGCTGACCCGGATGAAAATGCAAAAAACATGACCTTGTACTCTTTTAAATTTTTTTCCTAAATTATCAAAGACTGAATATTGCCATTTTAAGTACAAAGAAGAGAGAGATTCTGAGCTTTGTTGTGTGTCTGTGAATTAGATAAAAAAACAAACATGTTGAGATTTAATTTCTTCCAAACAATACCTCTGGTTTACTTTTAAGGGGATCTCCATGAAGAACAATAAATTCTTTGACAATCGTTGAGAAAGAAAACATGAGTTCGTTAAGTGAATCAACTGCGTTTGCTCAAAATCATCCAAACGCCTGCATTCATAACATTCCAACTTATGCTGAAATATTTATACTATGATTCTTCACTCTTACTTTATGCATTAGGAAATGATATAAAGCACATCACAGCACGAAAGTCCCTTGATGAAAACAGTGTTTAGTTTGGATTTTCTTTTTTTGGTCCATGAAAATGTTTTCATCACCAAAGGTAGGAGATGGGGGTTCAAGGTAATACATGTGGAATGAAGGGGAGATATGGATTTCTTTTGTAAAGTGAGAGAAACACGATTGTGTGATTGTGATAAGGGACAGGGAAGAAGAGCCCTCATGATTTTCAGCCAAAACTGTTTTCAGGCATATCCGTTTTACAAAGGAGTATCTGGAAAACTAGTTACTTAAAAGACTGAGTGTCTTTATTTTCCTTAAGGAGATTTGCCTTCTTCAGGAAGGTGCTCAAAAGAATTTGGAGATTTGGGCTTCCACCATTAAATTCCCCTATGGCCAATGTAACATGAAGTAAAATTGCACTCAAATACACCAGGTAGTTTGTGAACTAGGAAACAGTCTGGCGGGCCCCATCCTGCTTTACTTTCATTTATTCTTCCCCTTCCATTTCCTTTCCTTTTTAATGCAGTCGCTGAAGATATTTTAAACCTCCCCACTTTATTCTGTGAGCCTTCTAATGTGATTCTAAGCCTTCTTTCCACCCAGTATCACTACAGCCTTCTCCTCCTTACTTATAGTCTTGTCTACTTCTCTCAGTTTTTTTCACCTCATTGTTGTAATTGAACTCTGTTTATGATCGAAGCCTCCTTCCCACTTCCATTAAGAGCAGTCTGTAGCAAAGAATATTCTCCTATAACAGGCATTCAGGGCCTGAAGGAGATGTAGGGATATTTCCTGAGGTGCACTGACATCACGCACGACTTCTTTTTCTTGTTGCTATGACCCATCAATTTCCTGTATACTTCCCTTTACTCATAAATTTTGGTACTTAGTTTACTGTCACCATCTTCACTCTTCATCCCACGAGAGCAATATGCCCAATGCTATGGAATCTTATTCCTTAACTTTCTGACGTTCAATGAACTTTCTTCCCATTAATTTAATACCTCATAATGTTATTAGTATATTATCACTGATAATAGTACCATTTAAAAAATCGCACTTTCAAATATCCTAAAATATGACCACCAGCTCCTTCCCTCTCTGGTCAATTTTTCTAGTCTTTAGTATAAAATGTTCTACTGAAATTTCCAACAAACTTTTTATTTTCCATCAATCTATTCATGTCCTCCTGTTCTTGTTTCTTAGTTAATAACCAATAGTCCAATATTTAAATCATTAATATTTAAATATCCTAGATTCCATTACTACTCTTTGTTTCCAGTGACAAATCCTATAACAGTTAATTCCAAGTGTTTTCTCACTTTGAAACTGTTCAACTAACCTAACAACAGTTGATATAGCTGTTGAAGCAAGCTTTTGGCTATAAATTTATCTCAATCTAATAAAATTCAAAGCACACTTTTAAAAAGACCTCGCAATTTACATTTTAACATCTAAGATAATTCAAAATTTTAGCTTGCACTTATTTCTAATCTCTAATTTCATACCAAACAACAGTGTTTCAACCATCCTTTTCTGTCCTTTCTCATCAAATTATTCCTCTCTATTAATCATTCACATCAGCTCACAATATGCTATTTATCAATTTTCTATTTTAAAAAATTCAATTTCATTCTCCATGCCAACTATGACTTCATTTTTTATTTATTGTTTGCAGTGAAGTTCCTCAAAAGATCTGTAAAGTTTCTACTTTCAGTCTTCCCCCCTATTTATTTGTGAAATCACTATAATAGGCTTTATTTTTCAAAATGTCTCAAAATTTGTGCTTACCAGAGTTATGAGGGATTCCCAATGGGAAAATACTAAAGTCATTTTTTTTACCCTCACCTAAACTTACGAGATTCAACTCAGTAGATAACACCTTCTATGATTTACTTGTTTAATATAAGTATGAAAACTCACACTCTTTCTTCTCAATTCTTCTCAATCACTTTTACTTATGCCTCCTCTTTTCTCAGATACTTTACACAGTAATCCTCAGATCTAATCCTTGGTCACCTCATATTCTCTATCTAAACTTATTAGTTGAAATTTTCCTTTTAACTGAAAGCACCAATAAATGTTTACTTACATTTCCCAACTACATATCATTTTAAACTGCACAACTGACTTATGTTACCAATACCTACTTATGAGACATCTCAGTCTTTTTTTTGTTTGTTTTTTGTTTTTGTTTTTTTTTTTATGATTAAATGTAATTTTTATTTCGACATCAATTTGGGAATCAATTTGCCAATTTCTATATAAAAATATTGTTGAGGTTATAATCCAGATATCATCAAGTATATTGATTAATTTTGGAGAACTGGGACCATAACAGTATTGCATTTTCCAGTGCACATACATGGGAAACTTCTTTTTAGTCTTTAATTGTCTCAGCAATGTTTTATAGCTTAAAAAAGTTTATTCTTTTTACAATGTTTATACATAATTGTTTGGTTCACTACGACATAATCATTTGTGCATGGAATTTTATTTCCCCATTCCAGGCCCTAGTGCCTTCTCTTTCCCTCCCCTCCTTCCTCTCCTTCTCCCTTCCATCCTCTCTTTCCCTATTTCCCAATCTCTCCTCTACTGACTTCTATTTATTTATTGTTTTTTAAATTGGTGCTTTATAAATAAACACAAAGGTAGAATTCACTGTGGAATATTTATACATGTACATAGCATAACTTTGCCAAATTCATTTTGCCTTTCTTCTCTTGTACAAATCCTCCCCCCAATCTCCTTTCTTTACTTTATTAATCTTCCCTCTATCCTTGTGAGATCTGACCCTTCCCTTTTTTTTTTTTTAGGTGTATTTCTTTTTTTTTTATTGTAAATAAATGGGATACATGTTGTTTCTCTGTTTGTACATGGCGTAAAGCCATACCATTTGTGTAATCATAAATTTACATAGGGTAATGTTGTTTGATTCATTCTGTTATTTTTCCCCTTCCCCCCACCCCTCTCACCCCTCTTTTCCCTCTATACAGTCCTTCCTTCCTCCATTCTTGCCCACCTCCCTAACCCTAACTCTAACCCTCACACTAACCCCTCCCACCCTCCATTATGTGTCATCATCCACTTATTAGGATATCATTCATCCTTTGGTTTTTTGAGATTAGCTTATCTCACTTAGCATGATATTCTCCAATTTCATCTATTTGCCTTCAAATGCCATAATTTTATCATTCTTTATGGCTGAGTAATATTCCATTGTATATATATACCACAGTTTCTTTATCCATACATCAATTGAAAGGCATCTAGGTTGGTTCCACAATCTGGCTTGTGAATTGAGCAGCTATGAACATTGATGTGGCTGTATCTCTGTAGTATGCTGATTTTAAGTCCTTTGGGTATAGGCCAAGGAGTGGGATAGCTGGGTCAAATGGTGGTTCCATTCCAAGTTTTCTAAGGAATCTCCACACTGCTTTCCAGAGTGGCTGCACTAATTTGCAGCCCCACCAGCAATGTATGAGTATACCTTTCTCCCCACATCCTCGCCAACACCTGTTGTTGCTTGTATTCTTGATAATCACCATTCTAATTGGGGTGAGATGGAGCAAGAATCAATAACTGGGATAGATTCAAACTGAAAAGCTTTCTCTCAGCAAAGGAAACTATCAGCAATGCGAAGACAACTCAGTCTTAACAGTTATTCTATGCATAGTATTCGCCATCTCACTTGATGGCAATGGCATCCCTCCATATTCATTTATACTTAACTGCTTTATTTTTCTTATATCTTATTCATCTCTAATCAATCAACAGGTTAAATTTAGTTCACCTGCAAAACATAGTTAAAATATGATTGCTTATCAACACTTCTATTGCTGCCACTTGAGTTTAGGCTGTATTCATTTAATTCCCCAACTTTAGTCTCCATTCATCCATACTCCCTGCATTCTCTCTTTAAGCAAAGTTATCAAATGAATTAGTTTAATACTTAAGCAAAATCATGTCGAACCTGATTAACAATTATATAGCATGATATTTTAACTTTTGCTCTCCCTTTGACTAGACTAAGAAATGTGTAAATAGTGGATGAAGTATTACTTTTTGAATCAATGGACTGATGAAGGAAGACAGTCCCTTACACAGTGGTAGAGCATAAAGTCGATTCAGGGTCTGAATGAAATAAAAAGGCAGGAAAATGGCAAGTTTTTCCTTCTCTTATCTCCTTTTGCCCTTGGACATAAGAATTTCAGACTTTCTGTTCTTGCGACCCCAGGGATTGCACCAGAGTCCCCTGATTCTCTCTACCTTTGGTCTCAGATTGAGTGTTACACCCTGAGACTTCCCTGGCTCTCAGGTCTTCAAACTTACACTGAGTCATGAGGTAGATGTTCCTGATTCTCCAGATACAGGTAGCCTGTAGTGGACTTCTCAACCTCCTTTTTCATGGGTCCAATTCCCATGATAAATCCCCTTTCCTCTTTAACTACCTACCTACCTACCTATCATCTATGTACCTACCTAACTACCTATCAACTAATTACACTATTGTTTCTGTTCCTCTAGAGAACCCTGACAAATACACATAGAAGTTGACCATCTTATTCAGAATTAATACAGAAGTTCATTGAATGATTAACAAAGAATAAATGATGTTGAAACGCCTCTAGGCTCAAATCAAGACTCAATTCTATTGTTTATGGTTTCCTTTTGGTTCCTTTCATCATCTGAAATCCATGGATTTAAATAGCAGCAAAAATGTCACATTGCCAAAAATTTGACTTAAGCCCTAAACTTCAGTTTCATACTCTGAATGCCAACTGTGTTCTTCACTTCCATGTCTAAAATGCATCATGAACATCTCATGTAAAATAAGATCATCCTCTTTGTTTTTTTGCCAAACAGTACCCTATGTTTGATTTCTCCCTTTTCTTCAATTTTCTGCTTCCCGTTAATCAAAAACTCAAATTTATGATCCATGTCAATAGGAGTATCACACATCTTGATCATCATTAAGTCCCCAATACTAGAACAGTATACAATGTATTACAGATATATGTTAAACAATAGATTAATGATAGTCTGAAGAATTTGTGATTTTTGTTCCAAGGCCTTCTCTAACACTCCCGTCTTTCTTTTCTCTGTATGCTCTAGTCTGTGTCTTCTCAGAGCCTTAAAATCACCTCAAGCTCCCTGCAGCCTCAGAGTTTTCACAACTTTGAGATTTATTTTTGTAAAAATACAGGTTATTGTTTTAGTCAGATTTTTCACTTCTGTGACTTAAAGAATTGAGGAGAACAATTTTAGAGGAGAAGAATTTATTTTGGGGCTCATAGTTTCAGAGTTCTCAGTCCACAGACAGCCAACTCAACTCTTTTGAGGCTCGAGGTGAGGCAGAACATCATGGTGGAAGACTGGTGGAGGGAAGCAACTCACAAGATGATCACAAATTAGAGAGAGAAAGAGATACTCACCAGATAAAAATATGTAACCCATCCCCACCCCCAATAACCCACCTCTTCCAGCCATACCCTGCCTGCTTTCAGTTACCATTCAGTTAATCCACATGAGGGGATTAATTCACTGATTGGTTAAGGTTCTCACAACTTGACTATTTCTCTGCTAAACCTTCCTGCATTGCCTCTCACATGAGCTTTTGGGAGACACCTTACCACCAAACCATAACAGTTATTCACCAAGTATGAATTTGAGGTGTTGTTAGGAGATAAAAATCAAAGGGCTATAAGGGATATAAATATTGAAGAATGAGTAAGAAAATAAACTTGGGAAATAAGATCATTTTACCATAAAATTATGGACTTTCTTTTATAACATTATATAACATGCTGCACTTACTCACTGTAATATGATCATAGTTGCAATGAGTTAATTTTCTTAAGAATTTGTTTAATATTTGTTTTGCAATGATGACAATCTGTTTCATTAGCTTAGCATATGCTGGTCTATAGTAGATGCTCAATTATCATGTTAAATAAATGAGCAAATTCAGACTCAATTATCTTTGCAGTCTTATATGTTACTGCCACTTTTCACACTTCAACGGAGCAATTCCATTTTTTCCCTTCTTCAATCCTCCTTACTTTGTTTATGCTGCTCATTTTTTTAATTCAGAATGTTCTCTCCATAAATTTCCACAATGTTCTAGTACATTTCATTCTACCTAAAATTCCAATTATTCTTGAAATCTACTTTGTTTTTGTTTGTTATAATCAATTTATATTTATTCTATACTTAAAGAAGTTTGCTTTCCATCTATTTGCACTCTACCATGTAACCTAATTTGTGCATAGCTGATTATTTTCTAAGAAAATTGTCTTATATGTCTTACATTTTCTTGATCAATTTCAGAATGAGAATATTACTTGAATAAAAATAATATAAAAAAGAATCAGTTTATTTCATTGCATGAGCTCTACTCAACAATTATATTTATTTGCTCAGATATATTATTTGTTCTGTTCCATGTGCTAGTCATTATTTAAATAGTGTACCTCTCCAAATATAATAGACTCCCTGGTTTATTTTATTTGTTTGAGCCATAGATTTATTGGGTTTAGAAGGTAAAAACAAAGCAGTAAGAGAGTAGTTCATGGATTATTTGGGGACTATTCTGAAATTGTTACTCAGATACCTGCTACTCAACATGAGAAATGTTTTTGTTCACATGGTAACAGATAAGTATAATAGTTGATGACTATTTTTTCTACTCAATTAGCTCAGTGTTAATGGGATTTTGTGTTTCTTTCTGTAAGATAGAATTACATCAAAGAAAATGGAAAGTACCTTGTTTATTTGAAAAGAGAGACAAAATGTAGTAAATGAATTTAACCATTGAACAAAAGTTTCTGCCCAGAGACACCCTCTCTTTTCTAAATAGTTGCTCAACACTTTTGACCAGATTTATACTTTTGACCAGGTTTATAGTGCCTACAGGATGTAAGTCTTCTTTCTTCTACTCCCCAGTGATGCAGTTAGCATCACCAGCATGACATCCTAGGGTCTTTTGAATTATTGGTAGGTAGTACCTTTTTGCAGAAGGCTGGAAGTATTGTTTTCAGTATATAATATTTTTGTTTTGGCTTTTACATTGAAAAGGGGTTAAAACCATTTTACTGCTATTTCTGATCACCTTGCGATTTTTCATTCTCAGTGATTTAATCCTCAAAATACACCTCCTTGGTAAAATAGTGTCTACTCTAATAGTATCCTGAAGGATGTATTTACACTAACCATATTTGGAAGACTTGCTCTCACATGACACAGACATTACAAGAGGGAAAATGGTGAATATTATTAAGTACTTTGCATCTGGAAGGAAATTTCAAGTACGAAATTTATTTGACAGCATGAAGAATTCAGAGTTATAGAAGTTAAAAGGGGGTGGAATTTGCAGGGCTGATCAAGTCTGTTAGTGAAGATCAAATCTCCGTTATTAATGCAATACCACTTTTTGGGAAAATAATGTTTCAAATCGAGGTTCTAGAATTTGATATTTACCAAAGGGACTAATACTGTGTCATTTCCTTGTTAAACATTAGGATGATTTACTAAGATTCTTCATTTTTTTTAGTGTTTTTGGAAAATATATAAATGCTGTCTTTTGGAAGACTTCTGTTACTTGTTCTATACAATGATTTTTTTTTTTTTTTTATAATGGGAGACTATTTTTCACCATATCTATTTTTTAAGATTTTTTTTTTACCATTTACAATTTTAATAATAACAAAAGCATGAGTCTTTTGGAATTCCTTCATATCACATCCATTTCTTATTCATTAAAATTAATGAATGAAACATTTAAATTGCTGAATCTGATTAATGGATGTTAATTAGGATAGTTTTCCATCTCTTGATTATACATCCTGTTGCTAGAAAAGGAAGGCTGTTAATTCATGATTTGCTATGATAATCTTAGTTTTAAGCCTTCAAATCTTACTATGAACTTTATTAGCATGGTTTGTATTTAGCCTTTTTTGACAATTGGTACAACTTAGTGATTATCTTATGAAATCAATCTGGCTGAACATTTTTATGATAATTAAACATTTTAGAGTTAAGACATTTGCTGCTGTGAGCATAGCCAGAGAAAGACATTAAAGCTTTATTTGGCACTATAATAGACTTATTTTCCTTACTAAAGAAATAGTTATTATGAACCTTTTAAATACTCCTCTACAAAAGGTTTTCTTTTAAAATCTAGGGTGGAAAACATAGTTACAGATTAAGAAATACTTTCAATGCCCTTTGATAATAAAACTCACAATAAAACAGGTGAGGCTTGTTTGACTTTTATTATCCAAATGGTTTCTCCTTTTCTTACTCCTGTAGTGATTGTTTGCAATTCTCTAGCCCATAATTCACCTCCATCTACTTCATAATGAAACTCATAATAGTGGAACTTCACAAGAAAGAAAAGTACACCAAGTAAATCTCAAGTAATTTGAGATGTTATGTGGTTATTGTTCAACCTCTTATGCTTTTAAAGAAATATTATTACTTTAACAAAAAAAAGCATGGTCTAACATTCCACATGTGTTATATTCAAAAGTTTCAAAACAAAGAAAATAGAAGCATTGAATTTGATTCAGTGTCATAAACTCTTCATTTTCCAAATTAAGATTTGTGTAATAAAATGGCTGGGAAATTTTTCTATCTTTATAGACTTAGAAAAGAGAAATTATCTACCAGTCCTTGAAAAGATATATATTACATAACATGATAATTCCTTGAATATCATAGGTTTGGGATTTGGATGAGGATTTAGTAATTTTGAACAGGAATGCCCTTGACATAAGCAGAAGATAGTCTGTATACTAACTAAAAATCTTGGTCTAATGAATTCAATACATAATAACAAACCACTCATACATACCAGGAAGCATTTTTAGGCATTTATATTGATTCTAGAGAGCCTGACCCCAGCCTTGGGTTCAGTCATTTATGGTGTGTCTTTAATTTTCTATTTTCAAAAAGAGATGGTGTCGAAACTCTCAAAGCACTATTCCCCAAGGGCTATCAAGAGAAACTTAGCATATTTGGACAATTACTCAGAAAGGAGCCGAGGTTGCTGCTCCAATTTGTAATGGAAAAAAAAATAGTCCATCTCACTGCATTCAGTATTATTACATGCCTTTTGTTTATTTTATTGACAATATTCTTACTTTTTCAAACATTCCTTTTAATTCATGTTCTTTTCCTGTTGAAGAGTATAGCATTATTAATTCTAAATTAATTAAATTAATGTTATTAATCTACCAGAGAAAGAGATGAAAAGTACAGTAAACACTGATTGTTTGAAAGAGGATAAAGAATCACACTACTAGGTATGCAATGTTTGAGCCCGTGATGATGTGGATTTGAACACTTGGCTTGTTATTCATGGCTTAAGTAACCCAGAATTAAGTTACTTAGATTTTCTTAGTTCTAATTGCATCATTTTAAAAATAGAACAAATGCTTATGATTCATTAATTTTAACATATGGATACTGAATAGATTAAAAAATTAAAAGTTTTTATGAGAAAAATTTAGTATCTATAGGGATACTATTAAATTGAAAAACTTAAGACAAATATGGAGCAATAGACAGAGGGAACTGTATATTCCAGTGAATCAGGGTTGGGATGGAGAATTTAATTCCCTTCATATGATTAAAACCCTAAAAGGAGAGTAGTGTGAAGCAGGTTTCCATTGTTTGAGGAATAGCCATACTGCTAATATGGACTTTGTGATTTTAGTCTTTCCCAGAATTTTTCCACAGTCATGACAACTTAATCTGAACCTTCCCAGAGAAAATCATCCTTTTCCTACTCATATTAATGCAGGATTTTTTCTAATTGAGAATATTTTGTTTCTGAGACATAGGGAAGGGCTTTTTGTGTAATAGACACAAAAAAGTGATCTAAAATAAATTTTCTTTTAGACATTCAATCAGGTAGATCAGTAAAACAACAGAAGCCTTTTGAAATTTAATTTTTCTTGACTTCTTTTTCATTTTTCCAAATTGGCATTCATGTTTTTGATGTGGAGTTTATAATATAAAGCCAAAATAAACTTTGTATCTTTCTTTTTGCTTTGCAATAGTCTTCACCTTCTTTCATTGTGTTTACATCTTTGTTATTTTCCAGGTGATGTTCTAAAGATTTAATTGTGTTTGTTACTTTAAAATTTCTGTGTTTACCATACAAATGTATATGATTTTCATGAAGTTTTGTTGTGTCATCCTCGAGTATGCTTTTATCTTTGCACTGCAATGCACAGGTGCCAATTTATGTTCCTTTTAAGTATAGATGGAATTAAGTACAGAATCCAGTGACTTAATATTAATTGAAGTCAGAACGGATAGCTGTCACTTTTAAACATACCCTCCCTATATTGTTATTCACTCAGAGTTCAGTGATATTCTATTTTTTATTCAGTGTTTTTTCCTCTTTCATGTTTTATGATACTTTAGATCAAAAAGAAATCCGAGCTTCATACTGAGTGAAGTATTTGTTATTAATACATTCCCACAATACTTTTACCTTGAACATGAATCAAGTCTGACAATTAGTAAATAGAAAGTGAAAAACATATCTGTACATAACAATGGCTGTAGTCTTTAAATTACATGAAAATGCTTGTACCAATATTTCATAGGAAGTGCTAAATAAATTTAATATTTTCACTGCTATAGATCACAATGTTTTTTTTTCTAATTAAAGATTTTGTTGAATGAAAAATATAAGGATAATTCATGGAATCAAATTTTATTTGTAATTATCATTCAGGACCTCAATTTTGGGGGGAAGATTTGAGGGAAATGATATTTTAATAGGCTATCTTAGAAGTAAGTTTTTAAATTCACAGAAAAATTTAGCAAAAAATATGGATACTTTCCGTAGGCTTCCTTCAGCTACCCAACACAGTTTCCACTCTTATTAACGTGATGCTTTAATATCAGATCAACTGATGAACCAATATCAATACCTTATTTTGACTGAAGTCCAGCTTATTTTAAGGTTCACATTCTTCTGTTGTGGGTTTTTTTTGGTTTTGGCAAATGCCTTACTTCATGTGTTCATTAAAATAAAGTACAGAATAGTTTCACTATTTTAGAAACACCTTATTCTGCATCTATTTATTTATCTTCTTTCCACTATACCACTGGTACTTTTATTGTCTTTATAGTTTTGTCTTTTTCAGAATTTCATATTGTTGTAATAATACCATATGTGGTCTTTTCAGACTGCCTTCTTTTACTTATAGATATGCATTATTTAATATTCCTACGTGTCTTTGTAACTTGATAGTTCATTTAATTTTATTGCTGAATAATATTCTGCATAATTGTATCATGGTTTGTTTACTCACTTACCTATTTAAGGATGTTTCCAATTTTTGACAACTTGGAAATGTAAAAATGTAAGCAATGAAATATATGACTACATTAAATCAATCACTTTATATCAATATATTATTGTTTAAATTTGACATTCACTACATGTTGTCTTTGTTGTGCTGTAAACATGACTATGTAGGTATCTGCATGGATGGACTTCACTTCATTTTGGATGTTACCAAGGAGCACAGTTGCAGTTGTATGGTAAAGCCATGCTCAGCCTTCTAAGAACCTACCAAACTGACTTCCAAAGTGATGACACCAATTTGCATGGTCACTGCAGTTAGCAGCAGGGTCACTGCTGCTGCACACTTGTGCCAACATTTGGAGTTGTCAATATATAGGATTTCAGCATATGAATATCTTTATAGTGGTATCTCACTGTTATTTTAATTAACAATTTCATAATGACCTGATGCTGGACATTCATATGCTTATTAGTCATCTCTATATTTTCTTTGATGAAATGTTTGAAAATTTTACCCATTTTAATTCTTTTTTATTGTTGAGTTTAGAATCATTTGTATTTTATGAATACAAGTTTCTTATCAGATAAATTATTGCAAAGATTTTCTTCCATTCTGTGATTTGTTCTTCTTTTATTTTATTTTTTCTATTTGTATAATGGAATCTTCCACAGAGCAGAAGTATTTCATTATAATAATGTCCAACTTACAATTTTCTGTTTTATAGATTATATTTTTTGATGATACATCTGAAAAGTAACTGTCAACCTCAATACCACCTATACAGTCTTCTTTGTCATCTTCTAGAAGTTTTACAGTTTTTTATTTTATGTGCTTCTTGAGTTCATTTTATTTTATTCCTTCTTGAGTTCATTTTAGTGAAAAATATGAAGTTTGTGTCTAAATTCATTGTTTTGCATGTGAATATCAGTTATCTTAGGACCATTCGTTGAAAAGAC
This sequence comes from Sciurus vulgaris, assembly GCF_902686455.1. Taxonomy (NCBI): domain Eukaryota; kingdom Metazoa; phylum Chordata; class Mammalia; order Rodentia; family Sciuridae; genus Sciurus; species Sciurus vulgaris. Next base: position 107,006,567 of record NC_136464.1, on the reverse strand, counting down.
AGCCCTTTCTTCATAAGATTGCCATTGATCCTCTGTCAAAGATCAGTTGACTGCATTTCTGTTGATCAAATACTGGGCTCTTTCTTTTCTTTCATTTACCTATTTGCCCATTCTTTCACTAATATCACACTGACATGATTATTGTAACTTTCCAGCAAGTCTTGAAGTATGAAAGTATCAGCTGTCTTAAGTTTTTCTTTTCATTCCTTTAAGAATATTATGGTTATTTGGGATGCAATGGTTTTCTATATGAATATTAGAATTGATATTCACAAAATAATGTCTGGGATTTTGCCCATAATTACATTAAATTGATGTATCCAATTAGGAAGAACAGACACATTAACAATATTAAGTGCTTCTATCCATGAAACTGGAACAGTTCTGCATTTATCTTAATCTTCTTTTATTTTTTTCATTAGAATTTTATTGTGTGTATCAGATATTTCGTACATATTTTGTTAGGTTTATACTTATTTCTCTTTTAGAGGGGTCTGACATATATGATATTGAATTTTTTATTTCAAATTCCTAACTTTCTTTGTTTCTGTATAGTAAAGCAATTAGCGTTTAGGTTTTTAACCTTTTATTTACAACCTTAAATGACTACTAATTAATTCCAGGAGGTGTTTTTTGGGGGGAGGTGTTCTATCCTTTTGGATTTTCTACATAAACAGTGATGCCATCTCCACCTGTGAATGAAGACAGGTTACTGGATTTTGTCAATTTTTTTTCTGCATCCATTGATGTTGTCATATATTCTTTCTGTAACCTGTTCATGTGATGGATTACATTAATTGATTTTTGATTATTGTAGCACCTTTGCATAGCTTAAGCAAATCTTACTTGGTGACAAATTATTTGTAATAAAATAACAAAGAGGTTTAATTTTTTTTACATTTTATTTTCAACTTGTTCTGTGCTTTTAAAATGATTATATTAAAGCAGTTGAATAAACTTATTTTTGTGTATAAACTCCCCAAAATTTATTACATGGATAAGTGAATGTGAAGTAACTCTTTAATAATGACAGTGGTAGAGTTAACACATAGTCTTTTGAGGCTATTTTTTTCTATGTGAAGAAGCCATTACGAAAGCAAAAATCTGGTAAGGTCTCTGGGTTGTGATGTTGCATGCTTTCCTTCATGATTATCTGTCAGTCTTTTACTTGCATTTTTGCTTCATTTCCTTGAAAATGTGCTCCCTCTCCTCCTGTGCTTCTTGTAGTCATGGAGGAACTGACACATAAATAGTCTTTCTTCCTGATGATTAATGAAAAGTCATAATTCTTTTAGCCACTCATGAATAATAACAGATGTCTCACATTGAATGGCAGTAGAGACTTAGAGCAAACCACTAACTCAAAAAATAAGACCGCTTTACAAATATGCCTGCACCCAGAAACTTGTGCTATGATATTTATAAGTCCTGAAGTGATGCCTAACCCTGAAATATATATTGTTATTCTGCAATGGCTATATATTGAAGAAATACCATTGGAAAAAAATTGCTTTGAGAAAGTTAAAAAAAGTGAATTTGAGTCACATTTTTTCCTTAGTTGTACAAAACTCCTAATTCACGCAACTGCTGTATCCAAGCAGCATATGCATTCATATGAACATCAAGATGAACACTCTGATAGACAAGGTAATTATTACTTAGAAGGGATATTTTGAGGCTCAGTGACCTACCATAATCCTGTTAAGTGTTTGCTCTTGTCACATTCAGCCTGCATCTTAGAAGAAGATAGAATCGATTTGAAATCTGACTTCCTAAAATAATTGAATGGTAAAAAATAAAAATAATAAGAATCTAACTAGCAACACTGCTTGGAAAGCTAGTGATCTAATTACAAATTATTCTTATCCTATCCAGATAGTTAAATCTTAGTCAATTAAAAGAATGTGTTTTTAGTAGACGATATGAACCTACAATATTGTTTGACACTGAAATTACAATTGATAGTTGGTGAGTTAGGTAGGCCATTTGCTATAACTTTCCACAGGCATTTTCACGAGGGAAGTATGTGAACACATTTGAGTTATGTGTATTTCAATCCAAGAATCCTCATTAATGCCTGTATCATCATGTTCAGCTATAAAGTTGCCAGTCAGAACTAATACATTATTAGTCCTTTTGATAGTGCCAACCTAATAAGGATATTTCAGTTTTTATAAAGAGGAAATGAAAATGTCTATTCTTTGGGGATATTTTTCAGTGAATCATAAACAGTGGAATAGGATATTGATTATCCCATTGTTTGTATTTAAAAAACTATTGTATAAGATAATTCTAGTAAAATACAGCTTAGTGTCCAAAATAAGATCCTTAATGGCTTTGGTTGTAAATATAATTGCTAAATGACAGTAGTCTGTGGTGATCAGTCTCTAAATGACTTCCACTGATCACAGATTCCTGCTTTTGACACTCTTGTGTATTTTCTCTGATATTACACAGGGTATAATTGTGAGTAAAAAGGTATGGAAGGAATAGCACTGTGGTTTCCGAGGCTAGGTTTCTAGAGACATTGTGGAGTGCATCAATTTTTCTCTTGGAAACCAGGTGACATGTCATGAGGACTGTTATGTTTTAGATATTAGCTGTCCCCCCAAAGCTCATGTGTGAGACAATGCAAGAAGGTGTAGAGGTGAAATGATTGGGTTATGAGCCTTAACCCAATCAGTGAATTAATCCCCTGATAGGCATTAACTGAATGGTGGCTATAGGCTGATAGAGTGTGGCTGAAGGAGGTATAGGTCATTGGGGACCTGCCTTTGGGGCATGTATTTTGTCATTGTTGAGCAGAGCTCTCTCTCTCTCTCTCTGCTTCCTGTTATGACTGCAGCTGCTTCCTCTGCCACACTTTCCTCCGTGATATTATACCTCACCTCGAACCCACCAACTATGAACTGAGATTTCTGAAACAGTGAACCCCCATATAAGCGTTTCCTTCTATGATTATTCTTGTCAGGTCTTTCAGTTACAGGAGCAAAAAATGCTGACTAAAACAAGGACCTCTCAAGATTGCCAGGGAAAAGTACACAGGGCAAAGACTGAGGCTTTCCACCAACAGCTACAGTAGGCAAGCAGTGCAGGACAGAGTACAGTTTAGTAATCTTCAAACAACTGTACATTAGCTAGTCCCAGATTTAACCTAATAAGAGACTCCCAGCCAGAATCATGGTGCTAATTTGCTTCTGAATTCTTGAACTGAAGAAAAAAGAAGTAATAATTACTTACTGTTTTAATCTCTTGAATTTCTCAGTAACTTCTTAAGCAACATAAAAAATAAACCCCCAATTCTGTTAGAAAATATTTCCAATAAGTAATGGTATGCTGAGTCTTAGGACTCACTCCTTATTTCATATAAGCCTGCTAATTTTCACTTTATTAAATTATATGACATTTTCCTAAAATGTTTATGCTGACAACATTTATAGCATAATGCAAATTGCAACTGGTACATCCTCGGTGCTGAATCATGAGTTCTATACATATTAGAATGACAATGATAGGTAGGCTTAACTCAAACAATGGTACTTTTCATTGCTCACAATTTTCTCTCTAAAATATCCTTCCTACCTTGTTATTATAACTATGTGCAGAATCCTACCACTTTTCAATATTTTCAGGATACTATTTTCTTATTTTAGAGGAAATTTTTTGTTATGTGTTCATTGAATTATTTGCTGACTTCTCATGATAGATTTAATACATATCTTTTTATTTACCCAGAGAAATGTACCTATAATGAAATTATTTACAATTTCATGCCTATTTAAATATTCGTTAGAACACACCATCCTCACTAATACGTGTGTGTGTGTGTGTGTGTACTTAACATTATTTCATTTAGTAATCATAAGATGCTCTATTTCAACAATTAGGTTATTTATTATTTCAACTTTAGAATTAATTCATTTTCCCAGAATTCTTCATCATAGAGACAGAAGTTCATTTTAGTGACAAACTGTATTCTAAAAACCTTCCCCAAAATATGATCATGTTTTTGTGTATATTCGTTTCGTGTATATTTGTTTTAGAGTGTGAGCATTCTTTGCATTCTTTTTTGATCATTTCTGTGACCAGTGAAGATTGTTTCCTGCGACTATGAAAATTTTTTATTCTTTCTGCACATTTAGGGTGTGATATACACCAAAATCTATGTGGAAATAAATGTGAGCAAGGAAATACAGGATCTCTCTTCATGCAACTCATACTCAGCTGGACAAAAGTGGTTTTAATCAAGCAAGTGCACAAGTAAGTATAAATTTGAAAATGTTAGAAGTCCTTGAAAGGGGTATTGGCATATGAGTATGTGAACTCAATGATTCTGTCCAAAGCGGGGCACCATGCAAGGCCAAGCTATGAATGTCAAGCCTTGCTCACTCAGAGAACAGAAAACCCTTCACTAGAAGAGAGAGTATCACAATCATCAAGTCATCTGGTCACATTGAAGGGGAAGGAGAACTTTGTTCATTTTTACTCATTGTACCAAGAAGATAATAATAATTAGCCTTTGTCAAAGGAAACTTTTGAAAACTTCATTGAAAATGATGCGTGGAAGCAAGAATGAAGAAAAAGATCATCATCCACTTATCAGGGAGAACATTCAGTCTTTGGGTTTTTGGGATTGGCTTATTTCACTTAGCATGATATTCTCCAATTCCATCCATTTATCTCCAAATGCCATAATATTCTTCTTCTTTATGGCTGAATAATATTCCACTGTGTATGTATACCACAGTTTCTTTATGCATTCATCTGTTGAAGGGCAGCTAGGTTGGTTCCACAATCTACCTATTGTGAATTGAGCTGCTATAAACATTGATGTGGCTGTGTTACTGTAGTACATTAATTTTAAGTCCTTTGGATATAAACCAAGGAGTGGGATAACTGGGTCAAAAGGTGAGTCCATTTCAAGTTTTCTGAGGATCTCCACACTGCTTTCCAGAGTGACTGCACCAATCTGCAACTCCACCAGCAATGTAAAAGTGTGCGTTTTTCCTCACATCCTTGCCAACATCTATTACATTGTTTGTGTTCTTGATAATAGTCATTCTAATTGGAGTCAGATGAAATCTTAGAGTTGTTTTAATTTGCAGTCCTTTAATTACTAGAGATGTTGAACTCTTTTTCATATATTTATTAATCACCTGTATGTCTTCTTCTGTAAAGTGGGGGGGGGGTGAGAGAAGAATGAAGGAACTTTAGATTACATAGAAGGAAATGAGAGGTGGGGTATGAAAAATGGTGGAATGAAACAGACATCATTACCCTATGTACATGTATGATCACATGAATGGTATGAATCTACATCATGTACAACCATAGATATGAAATGATGTACCCCATTTGTGTACAATATATCAAAATGCAGTCTGTAAAAAAATAATTAAATTTTTAAAAATGGAAAAATCACTTTGGCAACTGTTTTTCAGGTTCTTATAAATTTAGGTTAACAATTGTTCTATTATTTAGCAATTCTTCTCTGAGATGGTTATAAAAAATAAATGCAAATCTATGTATCCAACTGAAAAAAATAAGAATAAAGAAAAAGAAACCACATGCTAAAGGAGGATAAAATACTAATCATATCATTTGTGCAGCACAACATTTCCATATTTACTGACCAACATATTTTGAAACTGCGTTTTTAAAAACACACATTTTAAATCTATGAGCCTTTGTCAACGTTTGCCATTTTCTTTGTGATAGGGAACATGTGCTGATGATAATTTTCCAAAAGAAGAATGAAATCATTACTGAAAATCAAAACACACAAAAAAGAGGAAACCAAATTTTGTTCTTCAAAGGAAAATTTGTTGACTAAATATATGTCTTGAGTGCCTATTTTAACTTATCACTTAGAAATATGAAAAAAAGGCTGGCCATGGCGTGCATGCCTGTAATCGCAGCAGCTAGGGAGGATGAGACAGGAGAATTATGGTTTAGTCAGTTTCAGCAACTCAGCAAGGCCCTAAGCAACTCAGTAAGGCCCTGTCTTTAAATAAAATACAAAAAAGGTCTGGGGTCTGGGGATATGGTTTAGTGGTTAAATGACCCTGGGTTCCAACCCCAGTACCAAAAAAAAAAAAAAAAAAAAAAAAAAAAAATTTTATCCCAGGTAGAAAATAAAAATAACTTAAATTATTCTAAAGGTTGTATTATCATAGCACAGATACCTTAATGCTAAGACTTTACAAAATAAGAAGACAAATTATAACACTATTTAAGAAAAAACTATTCTGTACATCTCCATATATCATGATATTTTACTAGAGAACATTACCCAATGTGTGCATGAACCAAAACATCACATTGTACCTCAAAAATAAAAATAAATATATACAAATATTTGTCATTTAAAGCTAGTAACTTGGCTGGGCAGCTTGGTGGGATCGGTGACGCATGCCTGTAATCCCAGCAGCATTGTAGGCTGAGCAAGAGGATTTCTAGTTCAAAGCCAGCCTCAAGCAATTTAACAAGACTCTAAGCAACTCAATGAGACTGTATTTCTAAGTAAAACATAAAAAAGGTCTGGGGATGTGGTTCAGTGGTAAAGTGCACCTGGGTACAATCCCTATTACCAAAAAAAAAAAAAAAAAAAAAAAACATAAAAAATTAAAGCAAAAGCTTAAAAATATTTATATTCCATCAAGGTTTTTTGATTCAATAGAAAGAACAATTCATATAATATTAATGTAATTTTTTAACATAGTAACTTCATTGCTGGAAAATATTTATCATCATTTCTATTTACTGTATTTATATAATGTTTAAAAATCTTTCACTTATTTACCTTACTCTCCTACAACTCATTATTGCTCTGTGTTTACCTCCAACTTTTTTTTCTATCAACGTTATGAACTCCCACCAATGTGAATATCAATGTTAGTGAATAACAATGTTGGCAATTATCACTGAATTAGTGCATAAAACTTAAACTGCATTTGTCCATTGACAACTTTATTAAATTTATTAAATTTTCCAAATCTGACTAAAATTATATCATAGTGATAAAAATTAGCTCTCAATTTTTTTCCCAGAATTATAAACTTAAATTATCTTTAAGTCCTCCAAAATAGTTGATAAATAAAACATAATCATGATGAATCTAGCACCTGCAAAACAGTAATATGAGAGTATATTTACTTTCTTGCTATAATATTTAGTGAACTTTAATGATATGAAGATATTAATATATAAAACCCCTAGTGCTAAAATCATTATAAGATAGTTTGTATACTATATGACTTGAACATAATATATTTATGCATCATTTTGAACACTGTTCTATTCTAATACTGTCATCCTTAATAAATTCACCAGACAGAAAATTTTAATCTAAGTTTCAAGACAATATGTCATTATCATTACAAGATATAGAAGTTTAGGTAAATAGAATAAAATTATATATAACTAGGTCTTCTGCTGTTATGTTAAATCACTATCACCAAGCTATTGAAATTTTCATTAAAATGTGACTTTTTATATAAAGAGCTAATCAAACAGTCCTTTAGAATATTTATATTTCTCCATTATACTATTGAAACTGGAATGTACATTACACATAGAATGGTAACAAATTTATATCACATTTTAGAAAACAAGTTAGTGGTAATATCAAATTCATATCACTTTTGGATTGAGATTGTAACTCAGTAGTAGATCATGTGCTTTGCATAAATGAGGCCCTGGTTATTTCTAGTAAATTAGTATATGGCTTGGTTCAATTATTAAAGAATATTTAGAATAATGATTTCAACAGCATTGATATGCAAAAGGAAAAATAATAATCTCAAACTCTTAATGGAGTTCGTAAAAAAAACAAAAGTAATAATTATTGATACATACATGTTTGAATTTCTCTTTTGTATATGCTCCTGACTAAAGGTGGGAACACAAAAAAGTAAAAAAAACAGTTCATGATATCAAGGGGTTTGCAATCAAGTAGAAACTGGGTAATTGCAAAGAAATCAATAACAACATGAGGCAATCAAACGAACCATTAAATGAAAATGGTCAAGATTGAGGCAAGTCTCATTGAAAAGGAGATCATGGGCTGACCCTTTTAGATAGAGAAGGAATAGCAGGAGCCATGATACAACGTGAAAATGAACACAAAATGTTGCAGAGAACAATCTATGTGGTATTTTGGCTAAGAAATGAAATATAGTGAGAAGGATGATCAAAGAGATTTATAAGAAGTTGGAGGGGTCAGTTTGTTGAATCCTTGGATAAAATAAACAATAAATTATTCATTATTCCTGTTAAATTTTGAGGGATGGAAAAGACCCTTGGATTAATTGCTCAAATATTTTAAAAAAACTACTTCTTTATAAATGAATAAAAAGTGACTTGAGAATTATGCTAATCCACTACCATTTCCTGCTTCTTACCAATTTAATGAGAAGTATGATAAAAATCATAATTGTTATAGTCTCTTTCTGCAGTATTTTGTCTATTTTCATGCAACCTACCTAAATTCTATGGTCTATAAACTGTTAATTCAGGTTCCTAAATTATTCCTCACATCTTGCCAATATGCCCAGTAATTCTTTTATCCAATTCTTCAAAATCATTTACCTAAATCTGGTATGTTTATTTTTGGTTCCATTTCCAGAAACCTTCCCTGAATCCACTGCTTTAAATCACAGCTTCTCCAGTTTTGAAGGTCGTGGGATCATCTACTGCATGATCACTGGATGAAGGTGTCCATTCACTCACTGTGATTATTATTAATTAATTTACTTAAGCTTAAAAGACTTTGGCAGAGTAAATGCATATATAAAATTAATCATGCCTTCTATGTATTTTTGTCATTGTTATGTCTTACTTATAAAATCCAATGATATTGGAAAATAAGAAACATAACTGTTTTTCAACATTTTGTAGTCTGTAATGTTTAACCCTGTACATTGTAGTTGGTAGATGGATATGAACTTATTAGGCTAATAATCTCCTATTATATATTTTAATCATAACATAGACTCTTGTACTCAAATATCAGGAAATACCTGAAAAATAAATTTTGTTCATAGATGTTCTTTCAATTTCTAAAATGTCTTTGTCTCAATATTTTACTATGATTACCTGATCTTATTTATACATAAATGCACATTATGTTCCTTTCAAAACTGTGTTGCATTTTCTTCAATATCTCACTTTAGTCATAATCTAGGGACATGTTAAGTCCCTATTTGTATTTTTTTTTTTTTTTTTTTTTTTTTTTTGTGGCCCTTAGGATTAAAGCGCCCCATCATCTCTTTTAGTTGTCACTAAGTTGCTGCAGCTGACCTTAAACTTGTGGTCCTTCTGACTCAGCCTCCTAAGTAGCTGAGATTACAGCTAGGTGCCATTGCACCCAGTTTTATGTTGTTCTTATTAGACTTATGCTCACTTTTATTTAAAGGACTTACATGAGTGGATGTTCCTGCTGAAACCCAGGCCATGAAGTCCAACTTTTGCTGAGATGGCACCTTGTAATAAATGAACCTTCTCAGCAGTTCTTTCCACAGTTCCATTCTGTATACATTAGATACGCAAAGAATCCAAGTGCATGGGAAAGAATATCTTCATGATATATGTGAGAAATAACTAAACAATTGAGTAAATGTATAATCATTATTCATGTTTTAAACTCCAATGGTGTTATCTGACACCATGCAAAACTTATCTTAAGTGATATTTATTTCAATCATTATTAACCAAACACCATCTTCAATAGTGAAACCAAAATGGAAAAGTCTGTATAGATTTTATAATAGCAAAATACTAGTGAAAAAAATATTGCTTAAGTCCACTGTAAATGAGACAGTAGCTTGAATTAGGTGTGTATATTACTAAATAGTTTTGCTTTTATTTCAGAATTTTAAAATAAGAAATCAAGAGGAATTAAACTATTTACCATAGAAATGGTTTTGGTAAAATTGGCAGTATCTATCATGAGTAACTTCCAATGAAAAGGCATGATGATTTTTAATATTTGCAAAAGTTTAAATTAGAATTCCCTTTGTTATCATTATGAAATATTACAATAATTTAAAATTTTTGGAAATAGTTATTTTTTGAACTTCATAGATATAAAGCATATTGTTTGTCTAGTCTAAATATTAATATTCCTTGGATACCACTTATACTTTCTATTTTCCCCTTAATATTTCTAGATATTATTTTGTTAAACTAGTCAGATATCTTGGCAAAACTACTAAGAAAAAATTTCATTTAAAATTATTCAAATGTTTACTCTCTGTATGTTTACACTTCTTTTCATGCCAAACTCACTTTTTATCTCTAAGTACCTTCAACTCCAGTTAAGAAGTAAAAAAGAGATAAAAATGTGGAACAATGACAGTTTTATTAGCAGCTAAGATTTTTGTCTTTGTTTATAAAATTGATGTTAAGAACTAAAATTAAATTTGAGAGACTAGATCAACTGAATCTATTGATGCTATTATTATCAAAATAATGAAAGATTTGTGGTCCCTTAATATTGCAGATCATGTATGATCTATTTATGGTTATCCTCATGCATACAATATAAGTATTCAGTGAATTAATTTCTGACTCTTTATAATGTTTTTTGAATACGTAATTTTAAAAATCTCCCAAATTCCAAGGAACTGCTTTGAAGAAATTCTAACTTGCATCTCTGTTTTTCCTGAAAACTTCTTTATGATTTAAACAAGATACTTGATTGTGCTCTTGCTTTTTATTTTAGATTTTGGGATTTCCCATGCGTAATTATACTAATTACTGACTGAGAAGAGAAGCATCCACAAGACCTTGTGACTCCTGTGTATTACTGACATATTACTTACAAATTGTAGTAAAGACACATTATTTTCCTTTAACGTTTCCAACAAACAATTGTTTTCTAAATGAGATCTACAATATGACCTTCATCTATCTTCACACATCAGTTAATATTTTCATGATTGATTCATAAAGATTTGTCTTAAAATCTTCCAATTTTATTCTAGTTGATATTTTACTGCTCTAAGTAAATGTGAATCATATAGTAGAGAAATGGTAACAAAAAATTTCTTTGAAGAGATTGACTACCCTGTGATGAAACGCTAGGCCAGATCAATTCTTGTTTCCTTTGATTTTGTTGCAAATTGCACAATTACATGTCATTATGTTATCATTTTACTAAATTCCAAGGCAAAGGACTGAATGTAAGAGAAGTTAACTTTTATGTGCAAAGGAAGGTCAAGGTCATTTGCAATTATTTCCTTTTAGAATTCTACTCCTCCAGGGTAAAGAAAAAAAAATGGAAATATCAGCTAAAAAAGTTCAAATGTTTTGTGGCACTTTAATTTGGAAGTTTCAGACAGGAATGTTAGGAATACAGAAAAGCCAGTGTGAAACCTTTCATAGGCAACAGGAAATTGTTTGGTGAACTATGACTGTGTAGTAAAACTTTGGCCTGACCACATCTGAATATATGTAAAGATATAGATTTGGGCATTACCTCATTCTGAATCTTTTAGTCATTAATGGTTTTGTGTTTTGGACCTGTGAAATGCATAAACATAATTTTGAAAATTTATTCTGAGATTTTTTTACATGACTTCATATTTTAATACACAAATGTATGAACTTTATTCGTTGTTTCATTTACTAATACGCCATCCCTGGAAGTGCTGAGATAAAAATTTTATCCTGTTCAGTACTGTGAACTATCACATTCCTGTTTTAATAGACTCTGTATCTGTGATTATGTAACACAAAATTAGAGGTAACGAAAAATAATTTTCTTTAATTTGGAAATCGGTTATTTACAGGTTTTTAGTATCTCATATAGCAACAAATCTTTAACAATTGATTACCCAATAATCCATTATTTTGATTTGGTTTAGCCAATTATGAGTTAGAGACCAAACATCTTAATTCACTAAGTGCAGTATTTCTCTTTTATTTTTCTTATATCTTTCCCACTTTCCTCTCATATACTTTCCAATTTTTTTGACCGTGTTGTCAGGTTTCTCTCTGACTATGAATATAAAAGAAATGCATCATAAAGTATTTGTCATGAACCCAGCAGACACAAAAAGATACAAAATTTAACTGAAAAAAGAATAACTTATGTAAAAATCAGGCACAATAATTTTAAATTTTAATTTAGAAGACAAATTAATAAAATACATTACTTTTTCCTTTTGTGTAGAAAGGGGGTAATACTTATATATATTTTTATTTTTTGCTACCAGGGATTGAACCCCAGGGTCTCAATCATTGAGCCATATCCCTAGCCCTTTTTTGTAATTTTATTTAGAGACAGGTTCTTGCTAAGTTGCTGAGGTTGGTTTTGAAATCACCATCCTCCTGTCTCATCTCCCAAACTGCTGGGATTATAGGCATGCACCACTGGTCCCAGCTATTTATATCATTTTATTCCAACTTTTCTTCCTAATTGTTTCTATTCTCACCTGAATATTTTTTTTTTAAAACATACCTCACAAAGAAATGTTTTCAGATAATAAAAACAGTTGATGCATAGTTAAATGTGATTTGCAATGTCAATTCTGGTCACTTAAATTATCCTTCAGTATTCTAGTTCAAAACTTTGAAGGGAAAATTTTACCTTTCTGAATGATTTTTTTTTCATTTATTATATTCAGATGATTTCTGTTGTTTATAGTTCTTACAATATAAAATTCACTCTAAAACAGAAAAGTAGTTTTATAGTCCAGACATTTGAAATGATATTATTACTTATTAAAATACTAAAATTTGATAAAACATTTGTATTATCACACTTCTAATGATCCACAAATACATATTTTATTGGTGTTATTGAAGTGAATACAATTACCTTATTACTTGTTTCAGAAATGGCCAAGGTTTGAAGTACTTAGACATTTGTTGAGATAAATATTATTCACAGATGGGATGAAAGTACAAGTTACAAAGGCAAGCCTTCAGTTAATTTGTTCATGCCAGTTGCTTATTCATATATTTATAATTAATTTATATAATCTTTATAGAGATCCATTTCTTTATTAACCCTTTGTTGGGAATTATTAACATCATTTCTAAGCTTTATCAGCAAGACTTTCCTGAATATTTATCTTTATCTTTGCTGTACTCTCACACAACTCTCTTTTATTTTCTGAAAACATCACTTACTTTTGGTAATATACTTTCCTACACTAACCTACTGTCAGACAGTTGAATATGTGATTACCCTGAAAGAGATAGGAACCAAAAACTGTGGGCCTCAGAGGGCTAAACACAATAGATACAGTAAGGCAATACTGGATAATCGATCTATTCAGTGATATGCTATGTATTTCTCTCATTTTAACATGAAGCAGAGATTGGAGAGATGGAAGGACAAGGAGGAAGATTAAATGAATTTTAATAAGTGAAAGAGAGAATCCTAAAATGCCTCATATTTTATGATTCCAATTCTATGACATTCTACAAAAGGCAAAACTATTGTAACAGTAATTGATCAATGGTTGTCAGGGAAAGATGAATTGTCAAAGCTCAGAGGAATTTTAGGGGAGCAAAAGCATCCTGCTTTTATGGTATAATTGTGAAAATATTTGTCATAACCCACAACATGCACAACACCAGGAGTGAATTAGGGTCTTTGGATGATAATGTGTAAAAGTAGATTCATCACTTGTAATAAATTGTCAGTCTGTGAGGTGTGTTTATAGCAGGAAGGCTGTATTTATGTGGGAAGAAGGAATATATGGAAACTCTGTAGTTTTGGTCAAATTTATCATGGACCCAAAACTACTCTAAAAAAAGGTCTATTTAAATGGGGGATAAAACCTCTCATACTATAAAACTGTTTTTCTAGGTTTCAAATGATACATCAAATTAAATAATAATCTTTTAAAAATTTATATGCAATACCGTAATGATAAAGGTTACATCAGGCAGAGCTCTTCAAAAATTTTTAAAAAATGAAAATATCTGTCACTATAATCTCCATATACAAGACAATTTTAATAGCAACTAAATTGTATATTAGTAATAGAAGCTTTAAATCAATGTAATATCATGAGAATGGTGTCCTGTAATTGCTTGGGCAATACTTTATGAAGTAGAAAGAATAAATTCTTAAAAATACTGTTTGAAAAATATAAATGAGTATTAATTATTCTGATTTAGGGGGGAAAAAACCCGCAGTTTTCCTGTCTGCCATGAGTACATATTGTCCACTCTAATAAACTAATAAAAATAAAATAATAAAAATAATAATAATAAAAACTAATAAAAATAATACTTCAACATTTAAAAACTACCTATTGTGTGATATCATTTTGAATATTATGTAATGCATGACTAGTCAAATGTCTCATTTTTCTTTCAATAAAACATTAAAACTCACAGTGTTATATCTAAACACAGAAATAAAATATGCACAAAAGGAAGACACACACTTTCTGTGTGGCCTGTAAATGCTATGACAGGCAGTCTGGTGAGGACCATTGTTGTAACAATAAAACAAAGAAAATAAATCAGCATCAGCAAGAAAACAGAGTTCTAACTCTGAGTTTTAACTCTTAATCGTCATATAAAGTTGGTACAACTCTCACCTACTTTATATGTAAAGTTAGAATGGATGAAAGATAGAGGTTTCTGATGTATACTGATATCCAGGAATTTTTGTGATTTTTGTACCAGATACATTATTTTCTTCAAACATATATTTTCTAACTCAAAGTACTTCAGGATGCTAAGAAAAGCACAAAGGGTGTCTGTGATAAAATGGATTTTAATGGATAAAATTACATGTATCGTTTAATGTAACTTTATTCCTGAATATAGGAGTACTCTGATCTACTGTTACACCCTATTTATTCTCCCATATGTTGCTACACTAACTTTTGACATTATGAATCCTACAAAGGTAATAATAGGGTCTTAGTTATCTTTACTTTCTCATAAAACCTAGGAGAAAGTGTGTGGAAATCACTTAACATATATTCACTAATGGTGAATTCATTGCTGATAACAATGTAAATTAAAATTGAACAAGTTCATTTTGGCAAGGTAATGAATTTTGTGTGCAACATCTCTTCAAGACATCTATAAAACCAAATGTGATGAAATGACATTTAAATATCCAGAGATTTTTACACAAGCTGAGTAATTCAAAAATATCTTACTCTTTCTCAGATAATCAAGCTTTTCTACCGGTAAAAACCTAAGAGATGTGAAGAGGCAAATAATTGCTTGCAGGTCACATCTCCCTACTTTCCATGTCTTAAAATTTAGAAACAAAGGCACTTTATTTGGAAAGTGTACAGTTTTTAGTACTTTAAATTGTGAAAACATCAATGTGTGTCTGCAATTTGTTGTTTTGAATTGTTTCCTTTCTTCATTCACTAATCCTCTGAAAGACATTTACTAACAGAAGAGTATTTGTCTATTTAATTACGCTTTCAAAGCAGCTAGAAGAGGATTTTACATCTGGCAGTCTCCTCTGTTACATATACATAAGAATGAATGCATATATAATAAACATAAATGTACCTTGTAAAAAAGTTGCTGTATCTGTAAGACAAATAACATCCATTATTTCTATAAAACACAAAGTTGTTAAACAATATAATTTAAAATAGAATTGCCTTATCATAATTCTGTAACAAACAATCATTATATACACATTTTAATTTGACACTGCTAAGGTGAAGAACCTCAGTAGAATGTTTGGACAAATATCTCCATTTCACAATGTGTACACCTGCAAAGGCAAAAAGAAATTCTGTATTTTTAATCACTATTCGTTCTTCATTGACGAGATTGTTCTTGATTTGGCTACCTGGAACAGAACCACTCCTTCCAAGAAAGACTTTCAGTGGTCTCCCACCCTACAATGAAAGGTGGGTCACATCTTTTATGAGGTGCCATTCTCTTCACAAAAGTGTTGTACGGGGGAGAAGAAATAGAAAGGAATCCTCACACTCGCTGTGAAACCTTTTCCCAATTACCAGGAGATCCAGACTTCCCTTCCCAAACATCATTTGAAAACACATTTGTTTGTTTGTTTGTTTGTTTCAGGAAGAGAACAGTCTCTCAGGGTAATTTTGTAGGCACTCTCACATGTGAGGAACTTTGTTGGACTTTCTTTGATTATTTATGCATGCGGCTTTATGGTTAAGCAATCTTGCAATTTAGTAGTATTCTTTTTTTAAATGTGCTTTTAATTAGATATCTATTGAGTATCATAGAAGAATATCTAATTCAGATTAAATTACAAATATATAGAGACTAGCTCATCTTTTTTGTTCTCCATATGTATGTGTGTGTGTGGGTGGGTGTGTGTGTGTGCGCCGATAGATAGATAGATAGATGATAGATAGATAGATAGATAGATAGATAGATAGATAGATAGATAGATAGACAGATAGATAGGGACGTGTGTATAAAGTGCATATATAATATACAAAATTCAACTAAAATATATCTCCTAAATATATTTATCAACTGATAAATATCAGATATAGAGATATGCTCTCCATATACATGAAGGGCATAAAAGAAGGATATAAAACATCATTTTAAAAGTTACAGTTCAGAAACAGACTAAATTATGCTATGGGCATGTATGACTATATCACAATGAATGTCAATATTATGTGTAATTATAATGTATCAATAAAATACAAGTAAAAGAGAAAAGGTATGTAACAACAAGGGAATACTCACATCACATTATTCAATCCTGAATCAAATCTTAAACCTTTTAAATTATTTGGGCCAGAGCATCAGGCAGCTTAAGGCAGCTTAGATGTTGTCTCGATTTATTTAATATTAGGGAAGAAAGGAAAGGCTTTCTTTCTTTCACAATATGGCAAAGTATTCAAAGAGGGTAACATCATTGATATGATTGTTTCTTCTGAGGCTACTAAACTTTTCATCCCATTATGAGATCAATGGAACATATATGAAGAACATTTTCATAAATTTACAATAGTAAAATTTGGAGGGAAAGTGATTCATTAAGTAAATATTATTATAATTTATGTCTAACCAATTGATCTGAATTTGAAGTTTTGATCCAGTATGATTTTTATACTACAACCATCATATTACAAAAATTTAGTTTGGGGACATCAGTCACAATTCGCACTAATGTGCATTGGACAAACTTCTGATAAAAATCAAGAAACAAACCCAAGATCACTTAAAAAACATTCTTTTTCTTTTAGTGACCAAGTTACGTGTATAAGGATGAGAATATTGAACTGATATAAGAATTAGGATTTTGAATATTTCTATTGATTTTAGAAATCAATAGATTATTGATTATTTACTTGTTTAAGTAAATAACAAAACAATCTAATAAAAAACTTCTTTGAAGAGATGTCATAGGAAATGCAGGTGAAATAAAGAAAGTTATGAAAGATTCTCACAGATCACAAAACACATTAAGGGGTAAAGATCATTATTAGATTTGTCAGCTCCCAATGACTACTGGGAAACAAATCACATAAGGAATCCACGTGAATGAAACATTTAAGTTTCTAACCTTTTGTCCTCTTTGGAAACCATGATGGCTTCCATACCATTTTTAAGTTACTTTCAAATTTCTACTTGTTTTTAGTCTTGGGATGGTACATTAAATATGGGGGATATACTTACATGTCTTCATAAATAACTTTGTTTCTCTTGATTGCAAGTTTAAAAATGAACATTATTAATTTAGGAAATTAACAACAATTAAACTATTACCCCTTCCCAAAGAGAAGAATGTTCTCAAGGGATGTTTCTGTCTGAATTTATGGATCCATTCCAAAGATCCTCCAGGCATGGACATTTCTTAGATTTTGCAGATTACATGACTGGAATAAAATTATTGGCAGATGCTCAATTGAGTAAGGAAGTATCATAACATGTTTGCTCCTCTTTTATTTGTCCTTTCAGAATATAATTTTTTAAATCCCTCCTTGGAGGATTTACAAAAATACTATGCTGAATATTTTTAGTAGATAAATATAAAGCATACCATATGCACATACATTTTACCTTAGAAATTGCTGCTTTAAAAAGAATAATTCCCACTTTTGTACCTCAAAACCTTGAAAATAAATGAAGAAATTTAGGTTTTTAATAAATGTTTGATACATAAGGGTTGGTGGCTTTGTTTTTATATGGGCAATTATTTAAGAGAAATCTAGTAATATGGTTTCATTTTAGACCCATAATTTGTCTTCATATCATGCAGCATAGGCCTCCACTATTTTTATCAGTAGCAGGGCTTCTCATTCAAAAATCAAAGAAAAATATATGTATTGCTAGTAGTGCAGAAATGTGTTAAAAGCTAAAGCATTTAATAGAATATTTTTACAAATCACTGAAATGTTTTTATATAAATCAAAAAGAATACTTCTTTATATAAAATGTGGTCCTTCCTAAACCAATAAATGAGTTTACATTGTGTTCAGAAAACAGAAATTACCTTTACTAATTTCATTTTGCCTTATGAAAACCTGCTATATTGATTTTGTAGTTAGACCAAAAATAAGTTGTTTTCATTTGTATTATATAGGAAAATGATTTGCTTGAAAGAGAAAACTGTTAATAATATTTTACATTTGTCTCAGTGTTCATCATACCCAGAATCTGAATACCCTTTTGCCCATGGTAAACAAAATATTTCTTTGTGCCTAATAAACAGAAACCCCTCTTTTGTGTATGTGCATATGTGTGTGTTTGTGTACTAATTCTGACTGCACTGAACTATGGATCAGACTATTTGAAGAAAGCACATTTGAAAATAGAGTTTTCATTTTAGCTTTATTGTAATGAGCAGTATCTTTAATTTTCTTGAAAGGCACCCAAGAATAATTATTTTTGTGAACCAAAAATATACAAAACTGTACAGAATAAATAGTTCATAGAAATCTAGCTATACCTTCTTGTAAAATAAAGCTACATTGTGCCTTTCTTGAGGCAACTTAAATCACTTACCTTTAGAAGTGCCTTTTTCTACTAATTTATGGCATCTATCAGTATACATCAATAAAAATAAAATAACAATTTTTACTATTTGTTTTATACCTTTGAATTACTTGCCACAAGGAATGTATTTCTATCATGTTCATTCAGATATACAAAGGATTAATACTATGAATGAAAGCAAACTTAAGTACTCTAATCATATTTACAATTGAATCTCAGTAGCATTTTTAAAATATTCCAAGAGTTAAACTTTGAGCACAAATGACATACCATAATTCACAGCAGCATTGACATTAAGAATCTCCACACGAAGTGTGTAGAAAACCAATAGTTTGCTTATTTATTCCACCTGAACTATTAATAATCTTTTTTTTTTTAATTCAGAAAACATTTGGGTGGCATTTGATTAACCCTACATTGTTCAAAGTTTGGGGCCACTCATTGTCCCTATAATCACAACTGTTCCACTTTTTTCTTTATTATTACTATTTATAAATCTCAAGTTCCATTTTATTTTGCATTTATTGCAAGAAAATTAAGTGTTTGACAATGCACATTTTGAAGTATATATGGGTTATAAGCAATATATTCCTTACATATTATAACTACATGTACAGGTATAGTTTTTAAATGATGAAATCCAATTTTTTTAATCCATGGGTAAATTAATTCAAGAAGATAAGGGTGATTTTGGTGTTCAACCCTTATCTTAGATTTGCAAGAGAAATTCTACGAAACACATTTAAGCATATTGAGAAATATTACTATAATCCTTGTATGAGTTACATGCAAGGATTTATTTTATTTGGGACAAACTAAATTGCCTGAAGATAATGCCATGGCTTCTCCCAGTGATCCCTGAGTTTCTTTTTCTTCTCTTTTCCCATAGGATTACTGCTGTGCTTAAGTTCAGATTGATGACACACTCATGTAAGGCACTTAATTTCAAAGATTGGACTTAAGACAGAACCACAGCATTTCTGTGAAAGCCCTCAAATTCTCCATCTATGTTTGCTGCTCCAGGACTTCTAAATAGTCAGGTTCGGCGTGTAAATTAGCTTTGAGCTCAAAATACTCATTTTTAGTCTGTTCCACTAACACCTTTCTTGGCCGTGAGTACATTAATGTTTCCATTAATTTCAATTCTTCATGGGCTCCAGGATAATGTACCTCCAAATCAGGCTGGAGCTGAGCAATATTTTTTCTTAGGTACTCTGTGATTCCCAGTTGCTGAAGTTCTCTTTCTTTCTCCAAAATATTCCTGTATAATGAACTGGCATCCTGGAAGGACAAAAATTCTGTTGATTGGTCTGTGGTTCTGTATTTCATATTTGACCCTGTGAGTGGCGAATGGTTTTCCCTTTCTAAAAGACTTCTTTGGAGATGTTTTGCATCACTTCCTTCTTTCTCATTCCTTTCTTCTTCTTCTTCCAAATGCTTTGGACCAAACGATGGACTTCTATAAACATGAACCATGGGGCTCACCATGTGCTGCTCATAGAGAGAGGCAGAGGGTCTTTCAGTTGTGTGATGAGTAGTCTTATGGCCATACATGCTGTATTGAAGATGCACAGGACTGTTGTCTCTCATTTGCTCATCTACTTGTTTCTTTTTGTACCTTCTCCTGCGGTGAAGAACAAGAACCACTATCCCTGCAGCACAGAACACAATAGTTATAAAAACAATCAGAAGTCCTAATATTAGAACGGATAGTGGTACAGCATCAGTAAGAGATCTTAAAATAGTACCAGCTGTATTCGTTGTTGCTGTAGGAGTAGTGACAATAACATAACTGGTCTGAGTTGGGTTATTTACTAAACCTGGGCAAAGAAGTTCACTATTGAGGGCTTTTAATTCCTTTTTGTCAAGATGCACTGGGGAAGTACAAAGGATGTCATCTGTCACTGTGTTCTTGCTTAATTTTTGTATCCATTGCTGCAATCCAACTAAGTCACAGGAGCAGTCCCATGGATTATCCTCAAGGTCAATCTGGGTCAGTAAGTCAAGATCATCCAAGATGTTACTCACAGGTAGATGGGTGAACTGGTTTGTTTTAAGATTCACTCTAGTTAAGGGAACTCCAGAAAAAACATGCGATGGTAAAACTTGTAGCAGGTTGTTATTCAAATAGAGGACTTTGAGTTTAGGCATTGGGTTAAATGTTCCCGGTAATATTTCCTTGACTGCATTGTATTCAAGATATAAGTACTCAAGATTGTGGAGACCAAGAAACATGCCTCTATTTAATTTGGTCAGATGGTTACCATTTAGGTAAAGTTTTTGTAGTCTTGTTAGATTCATAAATGATCCTTCTTCAAGAACTTCAATACGATTGTTCCCCAAATGAAGCATTTCCAAAGTAAAATATTCCACTAGGTCAGATTTCATTACTGTATGAATAATATTCCCTGCTAGAATAAGCTTTCTAGGATTCTGTGGAGGAGGTTTTAAATCTGATAAACTTTCAATATTACGCTCTTGACAGTGTATTAGAAGTCCTGATGGGGACAGGACTTTGCAGTTACAAGGAATAGGACAGTAGGGTGCTGGAAGCTGAGTGGATGGCTTTGTAAGATAAGGTATCAAACCTGGTGCTTTGGTAGGTGGTTTCAAAATGGGTGTGGTCTTGGTTGACATGCGACTATCACTTATTGAAGATGTCACTGGCAGATGCAATGATCCCGAAGGATCCTCATGTTCTTCATACACTGGTGGAGTAGGGCAGATAGATTCCTTTTTCAGTCGACTTAGTATGCTTCCTTTGAAGAATGGAGGACTGTTGCATACAACATCACCAATTACAGACTGTGGTGGCATATTTTCCAACCAAATTTTTAGCTGTATTAAATCACAATTGCAGGCCCACTTATTGTCCTCCAACTGGAGATCCAATATTCGACCAATGTGTTCTAAAAAGCCAACATAAGGCAATGTTTGCAACTGATTTCCACGAAGATCCAGATGGGTTAAAGGAACAAATCGAAATATGTTTGGAGGCAGACTCTCAATAGCATTATCATTTAAAATTAACACTTTAAGTCTGTTGAGCTTGCTAAAGGCACTTGGTTCAATCACTGTAATAAAATTGTTATCGGCTTGTAGGAATTCCAGGTTTTCCAGTCCATGAAAGGTATCCTCTTTCAGAATTTCTAAAGAATTGTGATTAATATGAAGTTGCTTAAGGAGGCCAAGGCCATTAAACGCACCAGTCTCAATATCTGCAATATTGTTAAATCCAAGGTGTATTGAGATAGCATTGGTAAGCCCAGAAAATTCATTTGTGTGAAGCATTGTCAAGCCATTATTCAATAAACTTAGGTGGAAAGGTCGTGATGGTGGCACAGTTATTTGGGATAACTTCTTGATACCTTTTTCTTCACAATTTATTAACATTGTGCCATCTTTTTCCTCACAATTGCAAAGAGAATCACAAGAACCTCTGATTGAGGGTATCGGAGATTGGGACTGTAAAGATATACAGGCAAGGAGAGATGAACATAAGAGATGAATCCACAGCTTCATGTTGTCATGTGATGAAATCTGATTCTGTAAAATAAAATGCAATAAGAAGGGATTTTATTGGAAAGGAGCAGGGACATGAGTGACATTTTCAAAATAATAGGTCTTCCACTAAAAAGGAAACTGTTGCTATGAAAATATAAATATTTTGCATATACATTTTTTTCTTAAAAAATGGTTTCTAATACTTGGACAGGCATATTTTGGGTTACTTTTAACATGCACCATGGTTAAAATATAAAATTTAGGATAGGGACTACTTGTAATATTATGTCAACATATTTGTGTTCACATTTGTCAAATAACCAACCTCATGAAAGATAGGAGAGGTGATTCTGGATAAATGGACCACCAATACTTTAATATAATGTAAAAGTGTATATTTGAGAATGGCTTGATTTTTCCTAACATTAAACTAAAGGAATTTAAGACTGGAGGATTACAATATAGAACAAATATGTAGGTATTAGTCAAAAGCCTAGAGAACTATAGAAAATGTAAAAGTGATAGAATGTATACACGTGTATACATATGTAAGAATGTTTGCAAGTGTATGCATTATTTTTATGTATTTATAACCATGTCTGTGTTTTAAGCTATTTTGATTTTAAACCAAGATGTTTATGAACTCGATTATTTATTTTAAAGCTTTGAAGAAAATGTGTTGTCAATTGCTAATAAACCAAGGCATTTTAAAAAGAACTCTGCCTTGACTATTTTGTCTGAGTCAGTTTGCATAATAGTAGCACTAGACATATAGGCTTAAGATTTTATAGTCAAATTTCATTGAAGGTATGCTTTATTTTGTATTACTAAATATAGGATACTTCTGCCTACTTTTTAATTTTGTTATGGATAAGGTTGAAATTATCAAAAACTGAAGAAGACTGACCTGCAGCACACATTTCAGTATACTGTACAAGAATAAACAACGCCTCATGTACGTTTTAAGCATATGACTTTCTACTGAGGTCTCAAAATAGGCTTTAGGGCACTCAAAGTCATCACGTAATCAAGCAGTCAATTGCCTTTATTATAAGGCCAAAAGTCTCAAACAATGAACTCTGAAACAAACTGCACTATTCAAAATACTTCCAGATATGTCTAATTTGGTTAAAAAAAAAGAAAAATTCATGTTAACCAACATCATATATTCCAAGTCCTGAAAATCTAAGATGTGCGTGTGAAACAGCAATCCTTAAAAGACTCTGACTTTGACATAAAAACAATGATAAAGTAAGTATATATAACTCTAATTGTATATAATTTTATTCCTTTCCTTTAAACATTGTTCCTAAATTTACATAAACCAAATGAACAGTTAAATACCACATTTTGTGACTACTGAGCTTTTCAAAATGCCAAATGTTTTTATTAGCCTACATCAAGTGTGAATAGAAACTTTGGAATTAAAGTTTATAATCAGATAAAATATCCCAGAACCCAATCATTAGTCCAGAAAGTAATTTTCATTTCCTGAAAATACATTATTTTATTGCAAATACATGTAGCCTGAAATTTCTGAAAAGCAAATGGCAACTGGGCAACTGAAGGAACAAAACAACAGAGTCTACATAAAAAAAAAGTTACTAGAATTTACATGTCCATAGGGAAACACTTTGATTTTAAATAACACCCAGTGCTGCGCTTAGAGTCAAGAAGCTTATAGGTGAAGTCTTCAACTCGTGGATTAGCTTTCCAAAACACTCTAAATACCTCTCCATAAATCACCAACAATGAATATGATTCATTTCATGAAGTACAGCATATTGGCAAAATAGTAAATAATTTCTACTTGAGAACATCTCATTATTTTAATTTCTCCAAAATGTGCTATGGAACAGTTTCTAATCTTTTCAGAAATGCACAGAAATTTGAAGAGTGGTTTTATAGTAACCATATCTGATACAATGTGAAAGAGGTCAAAACTCCCTGTGTACATATTTTTCAGAAAGTGTATGGAAAACATAAAAGTAAGTACACAAAATAAAAAGAATTGTGGAATATTCTACTTATACTTGAAATTCAGCAATAACACTTGGAAGCAATCTTCCCTTCAGGAAGTACACATATTTAGTTTCCAATAACAAACTGCATGTTGTAAAAGAAATAGTGGCATATTATTATATTTGTGCTTCTCCGCAGCCAGCTGTTGGACTAAATGCTGCTCTGAGAAACAGGCATCTGCTACAGCATTAGTTTGGCCAGTGAGCAAAATGAAACCAAATATCATTTAAAGCAAAGTTATTTTGTTTTAATAAGAGGCAAATATATTAATTCAATCATCTTGTGATAATGCAAAAATCAGGATAAGAAAAGCCTGGAAACATTCTTCTTACCTGTAAAGCAGACTCTTCCTGACGTTATCTGTAATGCACAGCTGGAAGAGGTGTTCAGAGTAATTCAGTTTATATTAAAAAAGAAAACACCAACTGCCAGGTACTTTCTTCTCTCAGATCACTTTTTGACCAGTCCCATAGCTTTGGAAAGTTAAAATCCCTGGTGAAGGACAAATCGCTGAGCATTTCATTGAAAATATTGCAAGCAGAGTGCATACTAGAGCATCCTGAAGCAGTTGTCCTTTTCTCCCCCAATTAAAATTCACGGCATACTTCACAGCTATGCTGACTTTTTTGCATATAGTTAACCATTTGCAAGCTGCTAAATGCAGCCAATAAACAAGATGTTTAACAGAGCTGGGATTGATCACTCTTGCTTTCTTTGGTTGTAGATCCAAGCTGCAGCAGTGCTTTCCTTCCTCCCTTTCTAGTCTTTCTTGTTAGCTCAGTTTGTTATTAGTCAGATTGCCAAGGGCTGGGAGGGAGGCGTAAATAAAGAGACTTCTTGGCTTTTGACTCAGCCTTTAAGCCCTTCCCCATCAGAGCACTTTAATCTACTCGTGTCATATAACACAAGAGACAGCTCCACCTTGGGACTGCTCAACTCCTCCTCTTTCTGCAAATGGTCTTTCCCCTCCTTTTAATACCAAATATGGAGCAAGTGAATTTTGATGGAAATGATTACCTGTTGTTTAAAATGTTTAATAATATATTGTGTTATTTATGGGAAACTAAATAATGCAGTCTGTTAAATTCTCATGTAACCCAGTACTGTACTGCACACACAAATGCAGAGAAATGACAGGCTTGCTGCCTGTAGAAGAGTTGCTTCTTGTAGTTTTTTTTTTTTTTCTTTTAATTATTATTATTTTGTTTTTTCTTGCTGGTGTTCAGAGTAGAAACTGTGCCCTAATATAATTTTAAAATGGTAACACAAACTGCTTCCCTATAACATATTTGTATTTACCATTTCGAATTTTTTAAAAGCCTTATGTGAGTGACTTTGTTTTATACTTCATTATTTCTTTCCCTGGAGCTAATGTTCAATAATGAAAGTGGAAATGAGGGTCTCATTTGTTTATTTTAAAATAATAATATTTAGAGTAAAACTATTATGATTTTAAACCATATTTTCAAAATTTTACAATACAATTGTCATTGATGTAACAGTTTATCACTCCCAAAGATATGAAATTCTACCTTCACATATGAAACTCACAAGTTAAATATGTACAAACGACAGTATCTTGATTTTTATGGTACTAGGTCAGAGATTTGTTTTTCCAAAAAAGTTCTATTTAAACTTTACTTCAAAAATTTTTCTGAATCACCCTTAAGAAACTCTCAACAGACTTCTTATTTCCCCAAATTTTTGTTTATGCAAAATCATTCGTCCTTACCTGTGTTTCAAATAAACAAATATTTTTATGTTTAAAATGAATATACCATAAAAGCTATCATTTTTTTTAACATTCTGTTTAGATTCACTCTTGACTGTAGATTCCAGAGACCACTTATACAAATTAGGTCTCATTTCTTAATATAGTATTTAATAAAAGGGAGTTTAAGCTTGTTTCAATTATCAAAATATAAGAATAGAAAATTGGATAAATATCTAATTATTACCTGTGGGTATGCTCTAAGATCCATATGGTTTTCATAGTCTTGGTATAGAATATTATTTTAAAGCATAAGAGTTTATGATTATTTTTAGTATTTCCACTTCCCTTTATATTATGTTCTCCACTCATTGAGTTCCTGATCTGCTTTAACAATACTGTATGTTTTAAGATAGATTGGAGACAAAGGAATGAGTAAAGAGAACAAAGATAAAGAACAAGAGAATAAAGAGAATTAGCAAGACTAAACGTTTTTAAAAAGTGGGAACACTAAAAATAATCGCAAACATGTGGTTAATCTTCCCTCTAATATGGAGTTACTGGAGGTCCCTAGTAACTCCATATTAGAAGATACTATGAAGTAGTCAATTGTTTCTTAATGACAATCTATAGATTATGTTCTGTGTGACCTTTCAGAGTGTCTCTGCTTTTTAGAGTGTACATCTCTAAGGGGCAAACAGGAAGTATTATATTTACACTGAGAATACCAAGCAGTCAGAAGAAATAAACCCACAGAAGTCAACCTAGAGCACTTAGGACTAGGATACCTTCCCTTCCCTACTTTCATGCGTGGAGCAGAAATCATCATAATAGCCATGGGCCACAAAAACCAGATAGAAGAATATTTTATGAAATTTGGCAGGCTGATAATGTATGTATGTGGGACAAATAGAATGAAAAGACCAAGACTGAGCACTGAAAATAAGTAATTGAAAGAGATTTATTCATTGTGCATAGGAGCACTTGTACCTCAGAGCATCTTTGCACTTTTTTCAGTGTCATATTTAAGAGGTAAAGTGAAGACATGCCAGATGCAGTTTAATTCCAGAATCTAAATGACTTGCAGAGACAGAACTCTGAACCATCTGTGGTACAGACTGGGGCATATTTAAATACTCTGACAGTTAAAGTATAATACTTAGTGACCCTTTGGGAATGATATGACTACAGGTACATTTTAAATATCCACAGCAGGTTTTATTCTTTGAAGAAAAAAATTAAAAACAAAAATAATATTAAATCTATGACTTTCTACATACTTATGTAATTGTTTTAAAATGTATATTCAACAAGAATCGTTGAGAAATAGCTATTATTGTGACTGTCTACTTTGTAGAGTGAGGAGATTACTGAAATTTATGATAATGCTACCAAAATAAAACATAAAAATGAACCTAAATTTACAGATTCTTAGAGTGTTTGATGCATTAATTTCATAAAAATTAATATTTCACATTGCTCATTTTGTATTAAACACATTCTTTAAATTTATATATATCTCTAAAATTGTTTTGTTATAAAATTGAAATAATCAAAAATAAGTAAGAAAAATTAAAATTGCTAATCATTCCATATCTTAAATTTAACTCAGATGTTTATTATTATATATTCCTATTTTGTCCATTGTACACAGAAATAACTTTTAAAAAATGAAGTGGTTAGGCTTGGTGGTGCATGCCTGTAATCCCAGCAACTCCACAATAGAATGACAAGTTCAAGGCCAACCTGGGCAATTTAACTGAAATCTCAAAGAGAAATATCAAAGATGTCTGTTGAATATACATTTTTAAATTACATAAGTGTGTAAAAAATGTCATTGATTTTATTTTGAGAATGTTTCTCATAACAAAAAATAGAAAAGTTTACAGATGTAGCTCAGTAGTAAAACAACTCTAGGTTCAATACCCCGTATCAAAAATAAATTAAATAAATAAATTAACATAAGAAAAGAGCTCTTAAAATATATGAAGTTTTCCTGAACTATATGATCTGACTTATTTATATAAATACTATTTGTAGAATCTAATAATGGAGGAATAGTTATTGCCTTTAATCTTTCACAATTCCACATTAATTAGAAATCATTGCATTTGATCTTCATATATTGAACTTGGGGTTTTCTTTCATATTATCCTGATAAAAAGACCCTAAACACTTTAAAATTCTTGCTTTTTATGGATACCTTAGAGTGAGAGCATAATAATTACATATGTCTGGATTTTTAATATTAACATATATTTTAATTAAGGTAACCTAACTTTTGGATGAGGAAGAATAGAAGATTTTCCTGCCTTTTAGCAATAATATACATTTCTAAAGGTGAGAAAGACATATGCATATGTTTGTCATATATAATGATTTCTCTCAGTGAAAGTGGAGGGCAGATGTAATATTTTGCCAAGGCCCACATAAATGGGTGTTTAGGAAAACTGGTCCTATTATACTGAACCTCTAATTAAAAAAAAAAAATTATTTAAATCTTAAATTTCCTTCATGCATAATTTGATTTGAATGCAAACATATAAAATTAATAATGAAATTACTTTATTCTATGAGAAGATTTATAACTAAACTTCATGTTGATGATTTAAAGTCTGTTGACACAAAGGATTTCCCTAGCCAATTGCTTAAACAGAGAAAATGGAAAACAAAACAAATCAATGCAAAGCAAAACAAAACCCTTTCTTAGAAGCATGAAAAATGAGCTGTCTTCATATAAAGGGTACTGTGGATTTCATGAATCTCCCTACTTGAAATGAATGACTAAGCAGACATAAAATAAAACAATTAAAAACAACTCAAATATGTTGATGAATGTTTTCATTATGAATAATGAGCAATGTGTAAGAGAAGGTGTATTGGAACAGAACTAGACAGTAAGTTGTTTTGATAGTAGGAGGTACTTTTTGAAGCAGAGTTTCTATCTCCTTTACTGTTTTTCCTCCATAGTACTATAGAGTTTGTTACACATGTAAACCTTTTGAGTCATTTCTTTGTATATTATTACTATGATGGATCATTGTACCTTTTCTTGTTCTTCAGGACTTAGATTTGTTTTTGTTTATATAATGAAAACAATAATAAAATTCAAGATTAAAAAGTAGCAACCATAAATATATCCCAAATATGGTCATTTGAGAATTATGATACCAAAATCTATATGACTATATGGCTATATTATTTTATATCAAATGTTTAATAATAATGATAGACCCCCTACCACTGAATCAAACACTTCTGTCTGGCATACCAACTGCAGGAGAGTTTAAAGTCTAAATGTCTTCCCATTGCAAAAAGCAATTCATTTGTCATGGCCTCTGCTCATCGTACATAGCTGTGTCATTGAGGAATATAATTTTTTACTTTAATAGCTATAACTTTTTTAATGTGATATTTAGATTTTTACAAAAAAGTAAACTACATTTACTTCATCTTATTTCAGTATGATAGAATCAATTTATATTCAACACTAAATATGCATTTCATATACTCGTACACCTATGAAAAATTAGGACATGAAGATATATGTGTGCATTTTAGTATAGTGCAACTACCTTTTTGATGATTTTAATATATATAATATATAATCATGTATTATGTATATGTAACATATACATAGCTTAACTATATCAATCTTCCTTGTCTCTTAGAACAAATGAGTTTTCTGTAGAACATGCTGCAAAATATGTATACCACATACAATATTGTGTATTTTAGAAAATAAAGACAGCATTTTTTATAATTTTTATGCTTCCATGTACTAAAATAGAACATAGGCCATTGTGATAAATAACAACAATATTAATGCTAATAAAATTTTAATAAAAAATCATATATACTCACAATCAAATAATTATAATAAGTCATACTTGTTTTAATGGATAGATTCCTTTTGCATTTTGGGAGAAGTGGAAGGGAAATGATTTAGTTATATTCTGTAAAAGGAACAGCAAGTAGATTTTGGATATATCATACCAGATTTTTCCTAGGCAGTAAAAAAATGCAAAATTCTTTCCACATAAAACCTTACTTTGAAATAAGAAAGACTTTAAATTTGTTCATCTCCACAGTATTTAGTCTGAGATCACCTGACTACAGTAAAACAAATACTCTGAAATATTCTATCTCTGGCTAATAATAATCAGAGTCATTTCTAACAAGTGGTTCTTCATTTTTATCTGTAGTTCGACCTACTAAAATTTAGGTGCCACTGATTTTTAGAAATTTCACAGTTAAACAATTGTTTGCCATCAAAATGATTTTTGAACTATAGCATTTCTATTTTAAGAAAGGAATCAATTAAAAATGCCCCTTACCTGCTCATCCTTCCTTTATATAGAAACAGGTGCTTTCTAGAAAATAAAATCTTTGATATGAATAGAAATTATTTTTTAATTATCTTCAATTTTGGAGGAGGAGAAAAGTATGAAAATATGGATTTTCAATCAAAACCAACCTGGAATATTTGTATAACATTAATAACTGTTAAGAGACTCAATCCTAACACCTCTATGTTTAAATCATTTTCACTCTTTTAGCACCCTCTGGTGGAAAGTTTTATTTAAAAAATCGTAGCAAATATAAAGCAATTAGCACTCTGTTTTACTCTAAATATGTAGTTCATGTGTGTTGATTATTCTATTGTTGGCCCCAAATTATCATTATAGTATGTTAAAAGAGTATTTAAAAATAATTAAATTTTAGTATGATTAGAAGCAAAGTATAAAATATTTTTGTAGAAATCACTGGCAATCTGTTCCTTTTATTGTAAGCAAGTTTTTGCAAGGGGTTATAAAGATTCTTCAAATTAAAAAAAAAAAAATGGATGCCACAGTTCTTCATTAGAATGAAACTATCTTAGATGTATATTATTTAGGTTATTTACCAAATAGATTAGGTATTTAGTATCATTAGAAATAACTAGGAGTGCTGCACATGTGTATAACTATCATAACTTCTCTACTTAGTAACGAAGTTACACTTTGAAGAAACCTAGAGGCAACTAATCTTAAAATTGAAAAACTTAGCCATCAAGAGATATTATAACATCCATTATCACAGAACTAGTAAAAGGAAGGGTCTGGATTTTCATATTTATTATGACTTCAAAATTTGCTCATTCATATCTGATACTACTAATCAAGATAAGCATTTTAAAGTGTGGACAGAATTTATAGAAAGATGAGGTTTTAGTCATATATGTAAGAAGGACAAATGTTTTCAAAAGCACATCTGGTAGTCTTTTTAATTTGAAAAATGTTTCTATTTTTAAAGAAACATAAATGCTTTACTGGAACACTTGGTTATCATTCCCTTATTGATGAATTTTAACTATACAAAGTAGCAGGATTCACTGTGCCATATTCATACATTTATACATTTATTGATCAATCTCAACTCCCAGTATGTTCCATTTCCATCTATTCCTCCTTCCCACTGATTCACTTGTTCTAGTTAACTGATGTCCCTTGTATTAGTAGTATTATTTTAATTAGTGCATTATAATTATATATAAAAGCAGGATTCATTATGATGTAGTTTTAAATGGACAAAGCATAATTTGGTAGATTTTGTTCCCCAGTATATCCCTATACCCTCCTCTTTTCCTTCTCTCTTGTTCTCCATTCACTACTCTATTGGTCTCCCTTCAACATTCATGAGATCCACTTTTCTATTGCCCCTCCCCTTCTAACTTCCATATAGGACGGACAACACTTGATACTTGAATTTCTGAGTCTGGAGTATTTCACTTAACATCATGTGTTCCAATTTCAACCATTTATGAGAAAATGTAATAATTTCATTCTTTTTATGGTTGAGTAAAACTCCATTGTGTATATATATACCATGTTTTCTTTATCCATTCATTTGTTGATGGACAAATAAGCTGATTCTATAACTTGGCTATAATGAATTTTGCTATAAACTTTTGTAATGCATGTATCAATGTATTATGTTTATTTTGATTCTTTTGAATAAATACCAATGACAAGGATAGTTAGGTCATAAGACGATTCCATTCCTAGTCTTTTGAAGGATTCCCATATTGCTTTCTAGAGTGGTTATACTAATATGTAGTCCCACCAACAGCATATGTAAGATTCTTTTTCCCCACATCCTTGTTGACAATTGGTTATCTGTGTTTCTAAGGATTGCCATTCTAACCAGAATGAGATGGAACTCAGCATGGTTTTGATAGGCAGGATCCTGATTGTTAACAGTTTTGCACAGGTTTCATATATTCATTGCAGTGTTTCGTATATTGTTGCAGTTGAAGTGTTTTTGACCTAATTTCTCCATCTTTGACTCACTTTCAGTTGATTTTCATGCTTGGCAAAAAATACAAATTGAGTTTAATTCATCTACATATGGATAAACAGGTTTTTTTGTCATAATTTGTTAAAAAGGTTATCTTTTCTCAAATGTATGTTTTAGGCAACTTTGTCAGATGGCTGTATCCATGTGGATTTGTTTCTGTTTCTTCTATTCTATTCCACTGATCTTCATTTCCTTTTTTATGCCAATATCATGCTGATTTTGTTTCTATAATTCTATAGTATAATTTAAAACAAGTTACTGCTATGTCTTTACCATTACTCTTTTTGCTTAGAATTGCTTTGACTGGTCTGGGTCTTTTTTTTCTCCCACATGAATTTTGAAACTTTTTTTTTCTAGTTCTGTGAAGAATGGCATTGGTATTTTGATGGGGGTTTGCATTGAATCTGCATTTTTTGGTAATATGACTATTTTTAAAGTATCAAAACTGCACTGAGATTTTAACTCCAGTTAAAATGACATCATGATGTTTTGCCTCATCTCAGGCCCAGAGCAATGGAGTTCAGACCAACTGCACATTTTTTGTGAGTACTGGTGAGCATGCAGTAAAAATGTGTCTAAAGAGGTAAACTTTGGGTATGAATTTAAATCAGTATATCCACTATAGAAATCATTATGGAGGTTCCTGAAAACAGTAGGAATGGAACTACCATATGATCCAGTTTTATCACTCCTTTGTATTCATCCAAAAGATTTAAAATTAACATACTATATTGGTATCTGTATACTCATATTTGTACCAGCATGATTCACTGTAGCCAAGTTATAGAACAACATAGGTGTCCATCAACAGATAAATGGATAAAGAAAATGTTATCCATAAAGAAGGAAGTAGTTATTTGCAAGAAAATGGATAAAATAGGAAAGTATTATGTTAAGCAAAATAAGCCAGACTCAGAAAGTCAAGGGTCATGTGTTTTTTTTTTTTTTTTTTTCTCATATATGAAAGCTATAGAACAAAGAGGGAAATAAGGATTTAAGGAAAATATAAGGGAGGTGAATAGGGTTTATAAAGAGAATCAGGGAATGGTAGAAGAGGAGAAGAACTAGTGGGGAATAAAATTTATTGAGTTATGCTTTGTGCATATATTAATTAACCACAATGAATCTCACTATTCTATATGATTATTATGCATCAGCATAAAAATAGGAAATCAGTTTATGTGAGATGCTACTCTGCTTACTTTGGTTACACCTGAGAGAAGAGTCTTTTGTACACTACATAGACCATAAGCCCTTTGATTCTATTCATGTTATGTGTGCCACATCACAGTACCACTGCAGTCTCTTATTAGAGGTTGGACCTCAGATATTTCATAGGATTCTGTTTTAGTTAACTTTTTTTTTTAATCATTGTGACCAAAAACTGTGGTTAAAGGAAGAAAAGTTTATTTTAACTCACGGTTTCAGAGGTTCAGTCTGCTGTCAACTAACTCCATTGTTCTGGGCCTGAGATGAGGCCAAACATCACGACAGAAGCGGATGGCAGAGGATAGCAGCTCATAACATGGCATAGGAAGCACAAAGAGAGAGCTCTGCTCACTGCAGAAAAACTATAAACCCCAAAGGCCTATCTCTGGTGACCTGCTTCCTCCAGCTGCACCCTTCCTGCCTACAGTCACCACCAGTTAACCCTTATCTGTGGATTAATCTGCTGATTAGATCGCAGCTCTCATAATCTAATAGTTTTACCTCTGAACATTCTTGCATTGTCTCACTTATGAACATTTGGGGGGACACCTCATATCTAAACCACAATAGTTCCCTCAAGCATATATGTAATATTCCTTTTGTAAGATGCATCCTTCCCTCCAACTGCACAATCCCCCTGCCCCTGATAGTTTATATAGGTATATTTTAGTAATCAAAGGGGTGGTCTTGTATAACAGTGGGAAGGGAATGCACCAGACCCCCATTTTATCTGGAGAACAAATGGAGGCAGGAGTTAGACATAAGTGCCTGTGACCATCTGACATTACAAGGAACTGTTTTGTCACTCTGTCTTTCAATCAACCCAATTCTTTTTTCATACAACAAATGTAACAATTTAATATTTCTCATCATTTTCTCAATTTTACTGACTGTTCATGTCTGAAGATAAAAAATTCCTTATTGTTTTTGGTAGCTTAGGAATATTGTTATAAGAATTAGTTATTTCACTATCCCCTAATGTGATAGCTACACCACCTGAATTTCTTACTGCTAAAAAAACCCATGAGTTTGTTAGATGTATATACAATTTTAGAAAATAAGTTCTCAGTCATATAATATGTATAACCATTAGTTTATTAAAGTTGTGATTTCTAGTTTTTCTTGCACTAGGGTATTTTGAAAAATGTTGAATATCATATTTTTGTCCCTCCTCTAGATGAGTAGTTTTGTAGTTAAGGAATGTATTTAGATTTACAAATCATATAAATGTAATTATCACAACTGTATTATAAATTCAGAATGTCTACCTATTCATAAATGGACAAATATCAATACAGTTGTCAGAGCTCTTATAATATTAAAATTCATAAAAACTCTCATTTATACATTAAAGTGTTTTAGAGATTATTTATCTCACCCTATCATTATATATGAATAAATTAAAATTCAGGAAAAGTAATGAGTTTCTCATAATTATCTCACAGCTTAGCAGCAGAATTAGGTTTGACATGAGCCTTTGATTTCAGAATTCTCATTTGTGTTTTTGAAAACCATTAAATAAGTGACAATATTATTTTCACTGACAGAATGGTTCATTATATCTGTTTTTCAATGTCTTTATAGGTATTCAGGAACATATATATATATATATATATATACACACACTGCGTATATAACATATAATTAATATATGTCATAATTAGGTAAATTGCAGATAGTTTCTTCTGGGGATTGTGAAATTAGCAGACTTGTCACCCCTTTTTCATGAATACAATCATTTTTCATTTAGAAA
Source organism: Sciurus vulgaris (assembly GCF_902686455.1). Classification (NCBI taxonomy): domain Eukaryota; kingdom Metazoa; phylum Chordata; class Mammalia; order Rodentia; family Sciuridae; genus Sciurus; species Sciurus vulgaris. The sequence continues at coordinate 106,971,093 of NC_136464.1, read as the reverse complement.
TTTTCAAGGCTAATCTTCAGAGCACATCTTAATGGTTGCTATAATATCTTGACTGATTTTGATAGTTTTCTGCTTGTTGATAGTGTAAGAACAACTATGAATATGGTAAAACAAATGCTAATAAAATTAATTTTCATTATTCAGATTCTGTCTTTATGAGTTTGCCTACTCAGTAGTATTTGTTAGTCTCAAATCAGTACAGGTATGTGGATACACACAACTACAAGAAATTTAATCTGCCTAATGTGTCCATTCTTAGCTGAGTTCAAAGACAGTGACACTCTGACTTCTGTCATTGCTCAGACTTTTAAATAAGAATATTTTTCATAATACATTACTACACTATTTTTCACATTTTGACAATTTTGGGGTGATTTCACTGTTTAAGATATTGCACATTATAATGCTGAAGTGTTATGTAATGTCCCTAAGCAAAAAGATGGCTGTGATGAGCTTCAAGGAATAATATGATGGATGAATTTCTTTGAGACATGAGTTTTAGTGTTAGTGACCATGAGTTCAATGTTAATAAGTCAGAAATACATATCAAATGAGGTGTTTTAAAATACAGAAACATGTAAAACAAGGTTATGCATTGATCAGCTGATGAAATTGTGGTGACTCAATATCTAGTTTCATATTTCACCTGGAGCAATGTTTCTATATTCCCTGAGTCAGGGAACACCAGGACTGTATAAAACATTAATTATTGTGAATAATGAACAGGTACTGGACATCGTGTTATGCATGTCTTTGTTCAATAAAATTATAGTAGAATGTTACAAGCACCATGGGTTTTTCCTCTATCAGACTTATTTAATAAAAGGGTATTGAATATCAAACATCCTAGAAAGTATGCTGGGATCTGGAATTACGTTTTTCTATAATATTTTGCTCAGTAAAAAACTGTGACAAATTTCAGACACTATGAAAAATACCATTGATTTGATGAGAATTATTTACTGTTACTCTCAAGTCACTAACATGGGTAGCAGCCCAGTAGTATTTCCAGAATCAGAAAGGGGTCCTAGGTACTGTTTAGTTGCTTCTATTAAAGCCTTCCAAAAGTCAAAGAAACTAAGAGGTAAGTGCAACTGATACATTGCACAAAGAGCCAAGTAAGGCCTGTATTGGAGTAGACAAAGGAAGGTATGTACTACTTTGTACATGCCAGAGGCATAAACAGACTGCTTTCAGACCATTGGAAGATAATGGCATCTGGGATGTATTCTTGTGAGAGCCCTAGAAGTGAGAACTCAGCAACCATTTGGTAATACTTCAAAATTGGTAGAGAATTTTCTGGAAGAGTTTTATTTGGTTCATCACTTCAAATACTGGTTAACACACAGTTATACTTCACCTGCTATGAATTAGAAACTTTTCGGTACACATGACACAAAATATAAATAGGTGAGCCCAACATTACTTTTTCCTTTGCAATTAAAATATTCACCTCTACATAAAACAATTCACATCCATCAACTTCTTGTACAAGAACGCTCAAGAATAAATTTACCCATTTTGCTTCTAAGTCTTTTGTAGAATTTAAAAAGAAAAATTTAGATTTCAGATATTTGCTGTATATTTGTGTGTGTGTGTGTGTGTGTGCACGCACAAGCATTGTGTGTTTTATAAACTATGGATTTAACATTATCTTTTCCCCCAAAAGTCTACTTATTTGTCCTAATAACATTTATTTAAAAGCACATCTTTGTCACAATAATTTGAGATGCCACTCTTCTCATATTTTAAATGTTTATATATTCTTTTTCAGGGCTTTATGTTCTATTCTAGCCTGTACTTATATATTAGTACCACACTGCTACCATTACAGGCTCTGTGATTTAATATCTGCTAGGAAGATATGCCCAGATTTTCTTTTTCTGAACAAATTTATTTAAATAAATGTTATCAAACATCTACCTACCCAAATCTTACAGGATAATTTGAATTCCAAACATGTTAACTTGGGAATAAAATGCTCATTTCTAATGTCAAAGTGTTACCCAATATAAATAAGAATATGAACAATGAAAGGGTGTACTGTCTTTTACTACCACAAGAATGCTTGTAAAAGCAGATCTAGGAAAGAAATCCAGTACGTCATTCTCCATTTCAGGTGTGTTCAATGGCAGATCATGCAGACATATAGAAACTGAGGTTCTCAAGATAAAAACATGAAAACTAAACATGATATCAAAATAGGAAGTGAATGAGAAAAGAATAAAGAAGAGAACAATTATTAAAGAAAATGTAGAAAAGTAATTAAATGAATCCTGATAAAGGATAGAATCAGCCTTACATTTGACCTAAGTACATACTTTATAAATTGCAAAAATTAATAAAGTGTACCAGAAAGTTTCAACATAAACCTTTCTTTTATAGTGCTTTCTGAAAATTTTCTTTTTTTGAGGGAGCGGGTAATAGGGATTGAACTCTGAGGCACTTGACCACTGAGCCACATCCCCAGCACTATTTTGTATTTTATTTAGAGCCAGGGTCTCACTGAGTTGTTTAGTGCCTTGCTTTTGCTGAGGCTGGTTTTGAACTTGCAATCCTCCTGCCTCAGCCTCCCTAGCCGCTGGGATTATAGATATGCACCATTCTGTCCAGCTTTCTAAAATTTTCTATATGTGATTCTAAAATCTTAATCTTTGACTTCTTTATAATCTGTACATACAAAAATACCTATGAAATGAAATGAAAATATCCTAATAGGAAAGCTTATAATTTTACCCTGGATTTCAAAAGTCTGCAGAATGTCTTTAATCACTTTTAACTTCCCCTGTCAGAATTTCACTCTCATGGTTCCTTGACTCAGATAATCTCCACAACTTCCTCAAGTGCTGAGATCCTTTCCAGGACCTAATGTCAAAATGTCACCCAATTTTGAATAATAGTATGAATAATGAAAGGGCATGAACAATAAAAGGGGATTGAATTTCCACCCTTTTTCTTTTTTGGCTGGGTTCGGGGATTGAACCCCAGCTATGCCACATTGCTAGGCACAGACTTTACCACCGAGCTACACACCCTTAGCTTTACTCTCAGCTTTTGATTTATCCTTACGACCTCTGATTCATCCATTGATATTTGGCAAATACACTCTTGACTAGACTATTCTAGTGATTAAGATTTTTCTATTATTTTCCAAATTACTCTGAAATCCAAATTTCTACATTATTTGACTTCTAATAAAATTCTTAAGTACTTTTTACATTTGCCAATAAAATCTAATAGTAGATATACTTAAAATTGACTCTTTAATTGACTTTCATTTCCCCTTTGCTCAAATTTTCTTTTCTTAAGCTGTTTCTCCTACCTGAAATACTTAATATCTGTTGCCCGCCAAAATCTTATCTGTATGCATGGATATACTTCAAATATAACCTCTACCAGGAACAATCTGGGATTCTTAGCCACGTTCATCAGTTGAATTAAATGGTAGAACTCTCAGCTACAGGACCTGCTAATGATAAACACAGTGTTCTCTAACGGAGCTGAGAGGAAACATTCCTTGTATTCATATAGCAATATAAATAAAGGAATCAGAAAATGAGGTTCTGTAATTTAACAGGAACTAGGCTTAATGATCCTCTATAAAATAATTCTGGGTCTAAATTAAAACGATAGCAATCTTTTGAATGGTGTGACCCCAAAGGGAAAGTACAGTTCCCTATAATTTCAATATAATTAAATATCCAATCAGATATTTCTATCTGAAGTCATTAAATAACATTCTTCTAAGATTTTATCTCTTTCTCATTAGCATTAACTTATCACTCACTGTCTACCTATTGGGTTTCCTTTTGATGAGATCTGTATAATTGGGATGGCATGTGCTCTGATGATGTTTCCTGAAGCTTTTAAATAAATAATCATCTTTTATAATAAAAGCTAAAACATAAGAAATTTTATTTTATGAGTAAGATTAGGAGGATTGTATTGAATGCAAATATGTAATTACATTTTAATATTGTAAGCTATATCAGGTATATTTTAATCTAATACATAAAGTATTATAATATATAAGGGTATAATATCAATATTATATAAATATATTATATACATAATTTAGATTTTGTTATGATTAATAATCACCTTTTATGCATTTTCCATGCATTCACTGATAAGTATTTCTTGAATTTTAAATGAAGTAATGGTAATATTATGAACAGTAATGAACGTGTATTGAGATCTATAATGGGAAATTACCTTGTTGGACACCATATTCTGGATTTTTTTCTCTTCACAACAAATGTATAAAATACCTCATTATTATACATATTTTACAGATGAGAACAATGAAAATTAGAAAAGGAAAGTAATTTGCTAAGGATTCCACACCTAGTAAATAGACTAGAGATAGCCAATCAGGTCTTACTGAGTGTTAAATATATATATACTTCACTCTACCAGTTGGTTCTGATGAAATGTAAAATACATAAGTTTTAAGGTATTTGACATTTAAAAGTGAGACATTTAAATTGAATATTGAATTTCATATTATCATAATATAAGAACATTAATATTCAGATTTTTACAAAACCCTATGTTGGTTGTAAGACACATCTTAAGACAAAGCTATCTTCAGGAAATATTTATAAACAAAGTGTTTTCTCAACAAAATAAACTTTGAATTCAGGTATCATACTATCAGTCATTCTACAAAAGATGTACACTGAAAAAAAATCTTAATTTGTAGCTCAATATCTCCCTCTGCTGTTAGCAAACACTAATGAAAACTATTTGTGTGATCTGACAATTGAACATATTCATTTTAAATAATAAATCCATACAAACTTTCATATTATCTCTGTACTTTAGAATTGTATATCTGTAATTTTATCTAAGACAGAAATTCATTTTAGTAAAAATATAAAAGCAATAACTGTTAAACACTGAATGCAGGGCATTCTGAATTTATTCTCCAGAAATCTGTGTCTACATCATATAGCCATTCCAGATATTTATTCCCTTAACAATGATTATTTGTTTAAGAATACATAAAGCAACAACACATTATCTGTGTTGACCCAAATAAGAAAAATTTACATAGTCTATCATCTGGCAGTGGAATCCTAACTTTTATTTTTTCTGTTATGAAGTTTATATTTAAGGAAAAAATACTTTCAGATTCATAGATTTCTAGGATAGGACAAACTATGTCTAATACACATTTTTCAATAGCTACATTTAAAAAGTAATAGGTCTAAACAGTTTTAAACACAACTTCATAGTTATAAATAAAAACTACAAACGCAAAAGCCATATCATAAAAAATAGAAATAAAGCATCATATTTTTACCAACACTTTGTAGAAGGATGAAAGAATAGCACACTCAAAGGAAAATACAGTTTTCATATTTGTTAAAAATATTGATTTTAATTATGTTTCACTGAATTTCTCGGCAAATGGATATTGGTAAAAAATGGAAGTCACTACCAATTCCTTTTCATTATTGCATTTAACTGTCTAGATTTTTTTTAAATGGTGATGACATTAATGTTTTATATTTTATTTAATCAGTAATCACATTGCAGTTTTCCTAGTGAAAAAGAAAATATGCCATTCCCATTATTGAAAGACAATATAATTAAATGAGTTCTCTTCCAGGATAGAAAAGCATACCAAAAGACTCAGTTTGGCTGTGAAGATGAGAAAGAGGGGGAAAAAAAAGATAAAACCTATTAGGGAGTCATGGATTTCTCATCCCCTTCCCTTCCACTCTCAGCCCATTGTTATGGTTTGAATGTAAGGTATTCCCCAAAAACTCACGTGTGGGACAATGCAAGAAGGCTCAGAAGAGAAATTATTGGGTTATGAGAGTTTAAACCCATCAGTGAATTATTCCCCTGATAGGGATTAACTGAGTGGTAACTAAAGTGGTAGGGTGTGGCTAGAGGAGGTGGGAATTGGGGTGTAGCTTGGGGTACATATTTGTATCTGGCAAGTGGAGATCTGTCTCTCTCTGCTTCCTGATTATCACGTGAACTGGCTCCTTCTGCCACACTCTTTTGCCATGATGTCCTGCCTCATCTTGAGCCCTGAGGAATGGAGCCAGACCCTATGGACTGAGAGACCTTGAAACCGTGAGCCCTCAAATGAACTTTTACTTCTTAACAATTGTTTAGGTTGGGTCCTTTACTCACAGCAGCCAAAAAGCTACCTACAGCATCCATGGTTTAACCTTGAAGAGGGTTATTGTAAATTTCAAAAAAGTACAAATAGCATGAGACCATGGGATCACCAGGCACCGCTGTTCTCCAGATGTGATCTGGGAGACATCACAAATCTTCCAGAGAATCCCTAGGTGGAGCATGAAGTGAGTTGATGGTGCACATGTGGCTATGGAAGGTTAATGGATACATGAGCGTAAATAACTATGTGTCCCTGAACACTGCCTGTGGCTTTTGATACATATGCTAGTTTTCTACTGCCCAGGTGAGTTGATTCATAGATGTTTAAAGATAACCTTGAGTTTTCAGTGCCAATTTTAAATTCTGGAATCTGTATTTTTGTTATCTTGTAAGGAAACTCCCCATTATGACTGTCCTTGAACTTGAACACCAATATTTTTCTTATCTAGATAGACATTTCAATCAAATGATCAAGTTATTATTTAGGCTGGTAATAAACGATGTTATAAAATCATTTTTGAAACATAAATATTCTTACACTAACCTGGTGTTCCCATCTGGTTTTTGGTATTATCTTTTCATTTATTCGCATTATGTAAAAATTACTTATAAAGCCAGGTCTGCTGGCACATGCCTGTAATCCCAGGGGCTGGGGAGACAGGGGAAGGAGAAAGGGGATTTCAAAGCACCTCAGCAAAAGTGAGGTGCTAATCAACTCAGTGAGACCTTGTCTCTAAATAAAATACAAATAGGGCTGGGGATGTGGCTCAGTGGTCGAGTGCCCCTGAGTTCAATCCCTGATACCCCTCCAAAAAATGTATTAAACCCATTATAACTATATTCATTTGTATTCACATACATTCTAAGTGTTCTTTTTTTGGTTATTTCTATAATCATAGGAAGATTTTTGTGTAGTTTGCATTCTCTTTAATTTACTGAATGTTTATAGTTCTATTCTCAGTAACATTTTTCTGCTTACTTATTTTTTAGATGGGAAGGTCAGGAATTGAACTCAGGAGGGCTTAACCACTGAACTATATCACCACCCCCTTTTTTTTTTGAAACAGGGACTGGACAAGTTGCTGAGACTGACTGGCCCATCTTTATTTAATTTCAAAGTATTCTATTGTTATGTATAAAACTAAGCTCAAACTTGAGTTTGTGGACTATTTAAAACATGTATAACATAGTACAAAAACATAAGCATATCCCTCTGAGGCTAAACTTGTACTAAAATATATTATCATAATTAACAATATTATTTTAACGTGTGCAACTTCTGATCAACTGAATTATTGTCTTGTATATACCCTATATTGTATCTTTAAAATAATATCAGAGCATCAAAATCATTGGATAAATGCCAACTTATTTATTATTTTCTGTGAAAGAACATATCTGCCTCTCAGACAAGCAGTCTGTGCAATAATGGGAAAGATTAAAAAAAGATGTGCTAAGCACTCATCCCAACACATATGCAAAACAGTTGATGTAGCTTCTATAATAAAAAAAGGTTGTCAGAAAAGAGAACCAGTCCATCTATTCCTCCACTTAATGTGGAGTTTTATTCCAAACCCTCTGATAGATGAATCTAAACAATTCTAAGTAATTCTGTCCTAGAGTTTTATTTCTTTACTTCAATAAATTTTATCTGTAAGGTTACAGTATTTAAATCAATCTATATTTAAAACAATTAATTCTTCCTTGGCAAGTTTTGTGATTTCAAACAGAAATCATCTTCAACTTATGTTGCTATTGCAAATGAGTGACAATCAAACTTAGACAAATATTTAAGAATTAGTAACAGTAAAAGATGTTCTGTTTCAAAGGCAGGTTCAGCCATTTGGTGTATGAGATCCACTGCCTCATCATTAGTTAGATCAAACACACACACACACACACACACACACACACACCACACACACCTGTCTAAAAATCTGTAGATTTTATAAACAGTAAGAAAATATATCTATAATATAGTTGTCTAATTAAAATTCTGAATATTTGGGTGCAATATGGGGAGCAAATTGAATTTGAAAATTTAAGCAAGACTTCATGTTGAAGTGATCATCATGCTGACACTCCCAGAAAAATGAGTTATAAATGGTGTGATTGTGCATGTGTGAATACACATGTGTGTTTATGATTTCAGGAGAGTGGGTGTGCTCATTGTGAGAAGACAAGAAGTATATTGGAGTATGTGAGTCTGGAGTTTCAGTCTGCACTATCCTACATTTGGAAAGGAATCCAGCATAATTCTATGAGTTGGACTTGAAGATCAATGCTTCTAATATACTCTATTTCCTCAGAATATCAGGGTCGAGTGTATACATTAGTTTCTCCACAGTTTCTGCCAGAGAGGAGGGAAGAGTTGAATGCTGGATTGACTGTATATGGAGATGCACAGTGGCCCTGAGATTCTTGGAACCTTTCAGCTTGTGGAAATCTCTTATTTCTCCCAGTGAGTCACTGGTATACCCTGAGTACAATTTAAAGTTTAGAATTCTCATCTTGCTGGGATTGCTTCTGATTTAGCAAGTCAAAACTTGTGTGAAGAAAGATAAGCTTCCTCTATTTTAACTCAACACTGAGCCTCCTCTGTGTTGCTACCCTATCCACAAACACCTTCCACTGCTTTCTGACTCCTGCAAGTCTGGGTCAGTTATAGTAAAGAGCAGTAGTTTGGTAAGGAAGTTAGGAGTTCACCAGCAGTGATATAATCTGGCCTTCCTCAGCATTGGCAGATACTTAAAGCTGACCTTTTAATTCAATGAACAAATTGTGAATTATTTCCTCTATGGTAACCTTCTACTGTAGTTTTGTGATTTGGGAAAATATGCCCTTACACTGCCTACTTCAGATTTTTCCACTTAAAGTTCTTTCAAAGAGGCTTTTACAAAGAAATCCCTTCTAGACTCAGGGAGATTTTGAAGCAAAAGAACATTTTTATGGTGGTTCCAGTTCCACTATTTTGTTTTTAAGGCATACTCATTAATGGGCAAAACTTGGTCATCCTCTGACCTGAAAGAATAGAAGGATCCTGAATCTCCATGAACTCCACATCCCTTGCTCTCTCAGAGACCTACCTTACAGTCTTCAGTTAGTGGCTTTTCTAGGTTTGGGTCCTAAGTCCAGGCATCCCCTCAGACTTAAGAGATACAGGCTAAGTCTGAGTGGAATCCTTATTGCCTGTCACTGAAAACAAGAAGAAATTACATATTTCTCTTCTCCCCATGAAGATTAAGAAAATGTCACAGAATTCCAATATTTTCCAAAGAAATTATTTTTTCCTTCGTGATAGCCCCAAATTTACATATACCTTGAAGGTTTGTGATAACCCTGGGTCTCAAAAACACTGTTATTCACTACTATAGACAACTTGAGTAGATTAGTTGCCATATCATTTTGCATGAGGATAAACTTACTAAAACATTGATCTATCATGATCCTCTGATGTCTCAATTAAAAGCAGTTGAAACAATCTCCATATAAACAGTGTTACAATGTTAAATTGAAATAATAATGTGATATCATCTTAGCACTTTAAATCAATATTCCATACCTGAGCTCCATTGAATAATACCAAATTGATTTTATTTTCATCCTTTCATCAATTAAATACTTCCTTGTGCTATCCATTATGCCTTTTAAACGTTAGGATATGGGGTAGAAAAAAATTCTGCATCAGAAATGAGGGTGATATAATTATGCAAAATACAATGTGAACAAAAAAGATTGAAAATTCAAACAATTCTGAGAGGCAAAGATAAAATGAAAGAAAGGACTGAGAATTAGGTGTCTAGACAGTTATGCCCTGATTTGCTTGAGTTTCAAGATCATGTGGAGGTGTGCATTATAGTTTGAATGGAAATCTAAAGTCAGGGGTGCTTTTCTTGCATCATTATTTGAGGTCCCTCAAGAAACTCTGCCTCATAGTCTGCAGGGGAGCACTGGGTTATAGTAAAAACGATGCACAGTGACAGGCAGATGCTTTGATGATTCAAATGAGTGAGCTTCAACTCCAGTGAGGACTTTGAAGAAGCTGGTATGCAGTTATTGAACTGGAGAAAGGTATCACTGAAGCGATGAATCCCCTCATGTTCCCTAAGAGACCAAGTAAAATCGGTCTATTTCATTAAAAGTCAATCAAGAAACAGAATAGATGAGATAATACATAACAAAAACTATGGGAATTAGATGATGTATCCAAACCCTATTCTCCCCATCACCACAGATCACATAACCCTTCTCCTCTATAGACAAATGCTTTCTTAGAAACAGGTGAAGTAGGAAAAAACCTACAATATCCAATTTTCATATCAAACAGAAGCACTACAAAATTCTATTTTGGTTTAATGCAATTTAGATTTTATTCGATGGGAAGTTTAAAATTTGTTTCTGTATGTGTTTAAGCATGCACAAACATAAACACATAAGAATATACAAAGAGGAAGACTCATGGAAGAACACGTGAGTAATAAACTACTTACAATTTGTCTGACCCAAGAGTAATGAAATGTAAGCTATTACACCATTGTGAGGTAATAAAACATTTGGCAGCCTATTATTCACATTATTAATAATACTGAATTATCATAAATAACTAAAGAAAATATATATTCATCATAGCTAAATGACAAAAATGGCTACATTCAACAAATGACAAAAAGTGAATAAAGGACTGCAGGCCCCCAGTTCTGTAATATAAATAGGATATTCAGCAACCATGCAGTTTCCTCAAAGTAATATCCACAGCACTGAAAGTGAAAAGCTACAAAAGTAGAGGAAAAGTAGATTAAAAAAGTAGTAACCGACTAGAAGTGTTAAAAGACACTCCAGAAACCAACAGGGACTTGAGGGTTACTGCCATAGCATGTAATAAGGGAAAATAGGTGATTTCTCGTGATTCAAAATAAGTTAAATTTAGTTATTTAAATAGCAGTGTATATCTTGGGATTATAATATTTTTTGCTCACAGAGCTTTTACTGCTGATCAGTATCTTATTAAAAAGGTCAAAATACAGGCATTTGTTTCAACAATCTGTATCACTCTTGTCTAACCAATTTAAAAGCTTTTTTGAGGAGTTATTCAAATTTGGAGAGAAGAAAACACATTAAAATAGTCTTATTTTTTTAAAAAGATATAAAAATATATAGATATGGAGTCTTAAGATAAATTTTTAATATGAAAATTTATTTATTTGAAACTATTTCTAAAATGATACAGAATATTTTATTCTGTTATGGTTAAGTAGTATTTATTTATGGATAAATAATGTCATTTAAAATAACTGAAGAGCTATAATTTTAAAATACCATTCACCAAAGAGTTTCAACAAGAATTTATGATAATCTAAACTCATTATACATAGTTTCTTTGAAGACACTTCACAAACCAGTAATAGGTTCTTTTTATTGTAAATACACAAACTTTTCTAAATTTAGTGAGTACAACCATATATGGTTCTATAATTTATGAGTGAAGATTTTATAGATTTCCACCAGTATTTTTGTAACAAAGAGATATTTTACATATTCCAGTGAGATGTGTTAAATGTTATTTTAATGGGCTTAAGAAGAAAATTTTATAAATCCATCAGGTATAATACCAATGTTAAAATAATTGATTATTTTAGATTTCTTGTTTAAGTAAGTTCAATAACTTGAAAAAATCAAACATACATTAAGGGATTCTGCTTATAAAATGTTATATTGCATGTGCTGCCATCTGCTGTACAAAAACTATCATAGACATAGCATACCAAAGCATTATATTCTTTGATAAGAGAATGCTGTGATGCTGTGTTCTAGCATTGGGCATAACCACAGGACACTTAAAAAAAAAAAAAAAAGGAAAAAAGGTAAACTATACATGTATTGAAGGGGGATCAGTGAAGTGGAGGGAGGTGAAGAGGGAGAGGGACCGAACTAGTTGTGCTCCATGCTTTTGTGATTATGTCAGAGTGCAGAGTATATCCTGGTGTATAACTAAAAAGAATTTTAAAAATAAAGGCATTAATTCACCCTTTTCAAGGGAAAAATGAATTCCAAATTAACTTCAACCTCCATAAATTCAGTAAATAAGTCATCAAGAAACAAAATAATATTTTTTAAGTGTTTCACTATTTCAATGAAAATTACATCAATTCATCCATAAATATTGACTATGAAATCAGTATCAATTTCTAATAACTTTCAACAAATCGTACTGGAATTTCTTAAGAGTTAAAGTAGACTTTTTCATACCACTAGGTAAGCAAATAGGTGTATGTTATGGCTTAGATATGATGAGGTGTCCCAAAAACCTCCTGTGTGCATTTAAGAGATTAAATAATTAACTATGAGAGCTATGCAAATGAATCAGTGGAATAATTCATTGATAGAGTAACAATTTGAGTGGACTACTGGCTGGTAACTGTAGGTAAAGGAGGAGTTGCTGGAGAAAATATGAGATAAACAAATCCCATAATATATAATAACCTTGGACCCAGAGAAATGGAGTCAGGTAAGACTCAAAAACTGTGAGTCAAAAAAATTCTTCCTCCTCTAAGTTGTTCTCATCAGTCACAGAGACAAAAAGCAGCCTAGCATAGTGTCTTAACAGCATCCCTGATGTCACTAATTTTTTTTTTCTTTTGAGAAACATCTTTAACACTTTGGTAAAGTTAAAATAAAAAGAAACATGATCTTTCATCTCTTTACTAAAGGAGCAGGAATACTGCTGGAAGCATTGAAGCAGAAGACCTATTGCTGAACGATAAACCCTGAAACTTTATACCTCAGAATCAGTGAGAATAAAATTAGAGTGTAAGGACCACATGAATTTTTATAGATTTTTTTAAAATTTATTTTTATTGTAAACAAATGGGATACATCTTGTTTCTCTGTTTGTACATGAAGTAGAGGCATACCATTTGTATAATCATACATCTACATAGGGTAGTGGTATTTGATTCATTCTGTTATTTTTTCCTTCCCCCTCACCCCTCCCACCCCTCTTTTCCCTCTATACAGGGCTGGGGATATAGCTCAGTTGGTAGAGTGACCCTGGGTTCAAATCCCCAGCACTGCAAAAAAAAAAAAAAATTATACATTTTAAGAAAACATTGTCACTGTGGAGCACACCTGTAATCCCAGAGGCTTAGGAGGCTGAGGCAGGAGGATCATGAGGCCCTAAGCTGTCAGGAGCTGCGAATAAATCATTACTTTGAACTAGTAACCCTGGACAGTGAGGAATCTTTCTGTGAAACTTTTGTTGTGAAAATACAGAGAAAAATGCCTATTTGCAGATGACTCCTGTTGATAGGGAGACTCCATCAGAGCTGGAGAGAATCACTGTGAAGGAGGCATAAAGGCACCATGTTCCTGGACTGTCCATGTCCCACTTTCACTTATAATGGAGTCTTTGTCTTTAATTTTATAGTTTCTAATTTTGCTAATACAATCTACGCCTGCTTTCAAACAACTGTTCACTCACCATGCAGGTCAAGGCAATGAAAGTAAAGAACTCAACGAGATCCTGTCTTTAAGTAAAGTACAAAGAAAGGGATGGGGATGTGGCTCAGTGGTTAAGCACCACTGGGTGCAACTGAAAGAAGGAGAGAGAGAGACACAGAGAGAGAGAAAAGAAAGAAATACTGTTATTTCTTTAGTGGAGATTCCCATTATTATCAGTAAACTTCTGACGGGTGAATCTGAGCACCATAGTATACAAGTAGAAGATGATGCTGAAGGACAACAGAGGTTCATCAAGGAAGCAGGACTTATTTGAGAAGTTCTTAAGCCTCTTCCTCCATCTCTTCCTCCTCCTCCAGTTCTTCCTGTTCCTTGACAGTGGCATCCTGGTACTACTGGTACTCAGACACCAGGATGTTCTTGTTGCTCTGGGCCTTGGTGAATTCCATCTGGTCCACACCCCCATATACCAGGGCAGAAAGGCCTTGTGCCTGAACATGGCTGTGTAGGAAGCGTAAAGGCACCATGTTCCTGGCCCAGGAAGCTCAGGCAGGTGGTGTCACCGCTCACGGTGGCCAAAGTAGGTGATTGAGATCACCATATGTGGGGGTGGTCAGCTTCAGGATCATATAGAGCCTCATTGTCAAGATGGAAGGTTTTATCTGTGTTTTCCACCAGTTGCTGGACAGAGAGGGTGGCATTGTAGGGATCCATCACTGTGTCAGACACCTTTGCAAGGCCTTGATGCTGATGGCCAGTGTTCATAGTGCAATCTGGGTACTCTTCCCAGATCTTACTGATGAGAAGGGAGCCCATACCTGAACTAGTGCCACTACCCTGCTAGTGGGTCAGCTGGAAGCCCTGGAGACAGTCACAGCTAACTCCTTCCTCAACATATCCAGTTTGGACTCCACCAGCTTGGCTCCCTTTGTGGTGGCCTTTTGCCTAGTTATACCCTGCACCACTCTGGAAGAACACAAAGTTGTCTGTCCTGAATATCTGGTCAAATTGTTCATATCTCACTGAGTCCTTTGTGCCTGGCTCCATGGTCCAAAGTACATATTTATGGCCAGTGACTTCATTGTAGTACACATTGATTCTCTCCAGCTGTAAGTCACTATCTCCATTGTAACTGCTGGTGGGGGTCAATGCCATGCTTACAACTGATGACCTCTCAAAACTTGGTGCCAATTTGATTGCCACATAGGCCCACCTGGATGTTCATGATGCAGACTTTGGAGTGGGTGGAGGCTATAGGGCTTGGTTTGCTATCTGCAGGTTATTGAAAATATTATCTTGAAGTTTTCTTCCATGTTGAAAAATTTTGTATATAATACATACATGTAGTCATCCCTCTATATCCACTGGTTCTGGATACACAGATTCAACCAACAACAGATTGAAAATATTTTAAAAACTTATTTGTACTGAACATGCAGAGACTTTTTATTTGTTATAATTCTATAACCAATGCATGACCATAGCTACTTACCTAGCATTCATACTACTAGGTGTTATAAGTTATCCAGAAATAATTTAAAGTTATCCAGAAATAATTTAAAGTATATTACAGGATGTGTGTAGATTTTATACAGTTACTATGCCATTAAGGGACTTGATAATCTGTGAATTTTGGTATACACAAGGCTCTTGGATCCTAATCTCTGATGCTACCTTGCAATGTATATCCTCTACAATTTCAATAAAAGAATTGTCTAAAAAAAATAAAAAATTATGGTGCTAGTGTTGCATAGGTATATACTGTTATTCTTCATTTTTAAAGTCATTATTATGAAATTTCATGTGTGTATGATGCAAATTATGTTATTTTCCCATTCCAAAGTTTTGAAATACTAAAATATTTTAAATGTTAAATATTTAAAAATTATTATAATTAAAAATCATATAGTAAGTCAGAAATTGCAAGACAAGTACATATTATTTTGCTCATATGTGGATTTTAAAAGACTAAACTCATTGGAGTAAAGTAGAATGGTAACTTTAGTGGGTAAAGGAACAAGTTTGAGGAGATGTTGGGTATAAAATTTCAGTGATTTAGGAAGAATCAGCTTAGAGGATCTATTAAAAAAAAATCAGTGACCTGTAGTTAATAACAATGTATTATATTCACAATCATTGGCAAGGGAGTAAACTTTATATTCTTACCACAAAAAAAAAGTGAGCAGGTAAAGTAATGAATATCTAATTAGCTTGATTTAGCCACAACTACATATTTCAAAAAATGCTGTGCACAATGTAAGTAATTTTCATTTGTCAATTTAAAAAATTACAGCAGCAACCATAACAAAACCAATAATACAGGAAGTGGGTTTAGCTCAATGTTAGAATGTTTGGCTAACATCTGAAAGACGCTGGATTCAATCCTCAGGTCCACAAAACAAAATAAAACAAAAAACAAAAAACAAACAAACAAACAAAAGAACCCAAAAACAAAGAAAAAGGAAAAACCAATAACACTTCACCACCAGATGGCAACATTGAGAATCTTTTTTAAAAATTTAAGTGGTTATAACAGAAATCATAGAGTGCAGTGATTTAAGTAACTAGCAAAAAATAATAATTATCTTTCCTTTGCTTAGTTGAAAGAAGAGTAATTATTTTAATTCTAAGTGCTTTGACCTACATTTCATTAAATATAGCAAATAAACCTCATAATTAAAAATTGAATAAATGATTTATTAAATAATGATTCATTCTGAATATTTACATTGTATTACAATTAAACTACCTATTAGAAAGAGTAGAAATTTATTAATGACTTAGAGGGAAAAACTAGCTTATTAAAATTATTAAAATATAGCAAATTTAAAAAAGAAAGACAGTGAAATGAATCTGACATAACTTTCCTATGTACATATATGAATACCCCACAGTGAACCTCAGAATAGTGTATACCCACAAGAAATCAATTTTAAAAAGTAAAATAAAATAAAAATAACTGTGGGTAAATGACATAGAGTAGGAGGTGGGGAAAGGGAAGGGAAAGGAGTAGTACTGGGATCTAATTAGAATAAGATATAGTCCATGCTTACATAGTTATATCAAGATGGATTCTACTAATATGTATATATAAAAAGAACCAATAAAATAAAAAATAGCAAATTAAAAATTTGTCATAAGGTAATCAAATCCATAATAAATTATCTCAAAATGGAAATCTAAAATACTACTATAGAATCCAAAAATCTAATGTAGAAGCAATTGATGAAGGTGCCTAATAAGTAACTGAGACAAAGAAACACTATTTAAGGTATCTTGCATAATTGCAACTCTAAAGTCAGCACAAAATTGTGATTTGTAGATTTAGTACAATAGACTATAGATCTATATTAACAGTTTAGAAAACAAAAAATATAAATTTTCTCATCTACTGAGAAACCTTAGAATTTGACATAGCTGAGACAAGTTTAAATAAAATATGAAAGATTATCCACCAATAAATTTTAGAGGGATTTCAGAATTAAGGAAAAATGTCACTAAAGCCTTCATGGTCCATAGAAACCCTAATAACATTTAGAAAATCAATAATCAAACACGAGCTAAGAAAATCCCAAAAAGGATTTGTAACACTAGTAAATATGGAAGGTGGATGCTTAAGATAATTTTAATACTTTGATCATTATATTAATTATTATATGGAACACCTTTTTATAGAAGATTTTACAAGATTTTATCCTTGTAGTATAATGGTAAGTACAGCCTTGGTAGGAGGAAGAATTGTATATGATTATTGATTGGATAAAGGGAAATGGTGAGAGGTATCACTTGTACTATGAAATTCTTTCTATTCTCGAGGACCTTGAGTAAGTTTAGATTCGTACATTCCAATGATAAGCATGTGAACTTTTTATTAAAATTGTGCTGTAATAGCACAGAGATTCCAGGAACTTTAGAGGGCATGGGCTGAAGGAAAGTTGTTTTAGAAATCAGTGAAATTTTAAGCAAAGGATTCCATGAGAC
The DNA here is from genome assembly GCF_902686455.1 of Sciurus vulgaris. NCBI lineage: Eukaryota > Metazoa > Chordata > Mammalia > Rodentia > Sciuridae > Sciurus > Sciurus vulgaris. The sequence goes on along the minus strand of NC_136464.1, from coordinate 106,953,516 downwards.
ATTATATACATAATTCTTCATGGCTTTAAACCTACTGTGTTTTCTCATTTCAAAGAATTATAGTGTGTTGCTATTAATAAAAGATCATTATAATTGGAAAAAACATATGGAAGAAGATAAAGATCACGAATGTGTAGAGTTCTTCTGTTTACTTCACATTCCTCAAAATTAGAGAAAAAGGAAGAAGAGAAATGAATTGGATGAATATAAAAATATTACAGGGAAATAAGTCAGTGATCAGAGAAACAGTGCAAATAGGAATGGAAAATCACCCACTCAAGAAACATGCCCCAAAAGATGGGTGAGATATTTGATATAAATTGTCAATGGTGCGGGCTCCTTCAGAAAGCCTCAGCAGGTCTTTAGGTGATTATGATAACAGACTGGAAGAATCATTATGAATGCTCAGGAGAAAATAAAAACCATGAACTACTTAAGGAAGAAAAGGATTCTATATGGAAAATGAGATGCTTAAATGGCTTTAACTTCGGCAAGAGTGACAACCATGGGACACCACTCAGGCATGGAATTAAGACAAAGTGCCATACTTATGCCCCTGATTCTCTTTACCCACAGTTGTGAAGTTTGTGACCAGACATAGAAATGCTGAGACTGGGTGCCTCAGCTGCTTCTCAACATTTGTCTCAGAGTCCTTTGATGTCAAAACAGCAGTTAGAATAAGGTCTCTGTGTTACTTCATCTTCCAAATCTGTGAGAGCACCTCACTGCAGTCTACTTCAGATTCAGAACACTAGCTGCAAAGGATGTGGTTTAGTCATATTCTCATATTCTGTTTTTCAAAGGATACATAGAAAAAGACAATGAGCCCATTAATGTTAATCAGAAAGATATATCACTGATTTGGGCAGATTAGATAAACATGTCAATGAGAATTCAGGTCCAAAAATAGTTATAAAGCTGGTGTCTCAGAGCACTCTTGTATCTTAAAAAAATAATAAAAAATATGATGTTAATGCTGTCAGGAAAGAATTGAACACAAGAATAATTTGAGATTGCTCATGAAACTGTAACTTCCTAACTGCTAGTATACTTTAGAATTTTAAAACTAATAATGTTTGGTATGTTTCCAATGACCTCAAACATGCTAACTCTGACTTAAGAATAAATTAATTTATGTACTCTTTGATAACAGAGTCCATAAGGAAAAGGGAATTATTTTCCCTTCAAACTATTTTAGGCAAGGAGAAAATGTGCCTGGAATGATTAAATCATGGCAAGACCTGAAAATCAGGATATATTTACCAATTATTTCAAAAGCATTGCTGTTGAGTTAAAAATCAAACTGAACTTCAGGACCAATTGATACATGTTTTTCTTTTTCTCAAAGAAATAATTTTCTGTGTAATCATATATATTTCACTTAATATATCTGTGCCTTATTTTTAAAATGCTTATTATCATAACCTCAGTAAATCTTTTCAGCACTTACTATGTGACAGACACTAAAATTTTATATACTTACTTTATTTCTTTCACCAGGTACCTAAACATTACATAAAATTTTTGTAATAAATTTTACATGAGGAGACTAAGGCTTGGAAAGCTATTTCCCAAAGGGCATTTAAATAAAAATCAGAAGAATCTAGAAGTCAATCCAGGTTAATCTTAAAATTATAGTCATTGTATTAGACAGTCTTTAATATTTATCTGGGACCCAGACAATGTAATGTAGGAAGATCACAGCAAATATGCAAAGGGTGTAAGGATGTTTGAATAAATTCTAAAGTACCTGGTAAGGTAGCATTGTGCAATGGCTAAAAGATAAACTAGACAGTGTAGTTAAGAGCCAGGAATAGCATTAGAATCCTGACTGAGCAGATGAGACTCAAGTAACTTTGAAATTCTAATCATTCTGCCTCAGTAATAAAAATGAGTAATATCATGCCTATCTCTTGAATGCTTGTGGGGTTTAATTGAGTTTACTTTTAAGTGAAATAAATATAAGCTATAGTATAGAGCCTGGTATATGGTAATACTATATTGTAATACTTATTGTTAAAATTATTTTCTGTTAGTGTAGAGATATGTACATATTTAAAAAAAAAAAAGATTAAGGCATCATCTGCTACTCATTCCCCTCAAAGAGAAGATTTTGAATTTAACAGTTTTTTTTTTTTTTTTTTTAACCATGACAAAACACTGAAATGTTCTAAAGGAGAACCTTAAATTTTCAGACACATGTTCTTATTCAAGATAATGCCTAGCTCAACGAGATAGTACTTTGTAATTCTAAGGTGTTAGGTAGATGATTTTATTTAGACATTAAGTCTAATGTTATCAGATTTTTTTGCTCATTAATACACATTTACCAATTAGAAATATTTCACAGGATTATCATTGCTAAAAAAGTGCCAGATTTAGCAATTGTCTTTCTTTTAGGATGATATCTAATCCAATCTTTCATTTTTCAAAAATAATTATCCTAAAGTTATAAATTAATTTCTGACCAACCTAGTTTAAGTCCTACTTTTTCTCATGGTAAAATCATTTGGAATCTTCAATAGAATGAGATTCCTGTTAGGAAACACTGGGAACAGTTCTCTTTCCTCTGATTGCTGACCCCTGCTGCTGGTTCTCCACCAAGCTGGGGCTGCTGCATATATTAGTCCTCCCTTAACAATAACATTTTTATAGGTCATGGCTAGAGATCTGTTTTACTCTCTCAGAGCTATGCTTTCTCAGAAGTTTGGGCAATAGAATTCTTCACTTGTATATGTGGTAGTAAAATGAACACAACAGCTCATCTCAGAAGAGGCAGAGGTTGCTGAGTAAGACATCAATCTACAAAGCACCAACATGCAAAAGACACCAGAATGTTTACGTAGTTACTAGGATTAAGTATATTTCTTCACATATTAAAATGTTTCATTCACCCTGCCCAGCTGGGGTAAAAGATAAGAGCAGGGAAAGGGGTTCAGTTATAGAATAATTTGTGATCAGATATGATTATGCATTGCTTTCTTAGTTTTCCTTCTTATTACATAGTGATTTCTCTTAAATATGGAATTTCCTTAGGATTTTCTGTTTAGATATTTGGAAACACTGTTTGGATACATATTTTTCCTACTGTACAAAATTTGGAAAACACTAATGTACAACTGAAATGCTGTATTTTCAATTCTTTTTCTTGAAATAATTTAGGAACATTTCTTTCCATATTCTACTTAAACTCTGAGAAATGTCTGAACATTAGAAAATCTCATATTAATTTCTACCTTATATGAAGCAGACAAAGCAATAACTGTTTTCATGAATGTGTTAACAATTCATTGACTCTGTATTATGAGACTTCTCTTGAGAAGATTAGTCTACTGTATTTTCATCATGTTAAATTCTATGGCATGATTTTGCTATTAAACATAGTAGATAGCCTTTACTCCATGTAGAAACAGAAACAACATGTATCCCATTTGTTTACAATAAAAAGAAATTAAAAAAAAAAACAGTAGATAGTAAATATATTAGAAAAGGAGCTGACAACTACATTTGCAATTTTTGGAAGAAATTCAGTATGTAAAATCAGTCTGGTCTTTGTGGTCCAACCACCCAAAAGTGTTAAAACAGTCTAGCAAATTTTTTTTTTAAAGATTAGCTAACATATAGAGATTTTAATGTAAAAATAAAAGCATTCACTACTATCAGGCCATTAGGGCTTTGTTTAATGCTGCGTTAACCAGATTTATGAATCTCAAATAATTATCATTTATTTAAATGCAAAAAATTTCAATTTTTTCTAAATATTAAATCAAGATGTTCATTAAATGCACCGAACTTTTCCAAACACCTCTGCATTAATTATACAACTATTTACAAAGTCCTCTATATCTTTAATTGAATTTTAAATCAAATGAATTTGATTCTCTTAAGTGCTATATACATTTCAAAAAGCTAATGAAATCAAACATATGTACAGTATTACTGTTAATATAAAACTAAAAGCATATATAAAGCAGAGTGATTAGCAAAAATGAAATTTAAATGTCTTTTTATATTTCTTATCATTTTTATACCTTTTAGAGCCGACACATTTTATGTTTTTAGGGTTTTGGTAATTCTATAAAAATTTCATATTTCTCAGTATTTTGTTTAACTTATGATATTTAATAGAGAAAGAAAATCTCGCCATCTATAGCTTCAAGTTCTGTGTTGATGAGTAATTAATCTCTAATTCTCCTGAATGGATTTCTCTTTCATTTGTTATGTCAATAAAACTTACATGTGCTCAGGTTTAGGCTTGAACTTCGTAATTTCTTCTGAACTTGTGTAAGTCATTTTAATTTACTAATACTTTTTTTTTTTTTTTTAATCTACTATCCTTGTCTATGCAGGCACAGTCGCCCCACATGTGTAAGTAAGCAAAAGTGGAAACAGAAAATTACAATGAATTGGAGAAAAGTAGGCATAATACTGGGAACAACAGAAATTCATATGCATAAATGGAAGGCCATCCAAAGTCCAAAAGTGCTTCAAAAAAATAAAATATTATTTAAAATACTCAAAAACAGGCCTAATGATATAGCTCTGTAATAAAGTGCTTGGCTAGTGTGCGTAAGCCCCTGAGTTGGGTCCTCAGCATTGAAAAAATAAACAAGTAAAATTTTAAAATACAGTGTGCAGAGGAAAGAGTATTCTATGTGCAGATTATTTGCTAAACTCTAAATTTAAAGAGATGTAGTATGTTAAAAATAGGTATGACTACACCCCAGTAAATCTCATTGTCTTGTACTTCCACAAGAAATTAATTTTAACAATATTATGGGTAAATGGCAGAAAGATCAATAGAGGCAAGAGAGCAGGAGGAGGGGAAAGAGAGGTACTAGTGTCTGAATTAGAGTGAGCTATATTTCATGCTTGTATAATTATATCAAAATATATTCTACTGTCATGTATAATCTAAAATAACCAAAAATATAAAAAATAAAATAAATAAAATACATAAACAAAAACATTATTTCTGATATTTTTGAAAATTGAATAGAGAATGTTAAATTGTTTTATAAGGATGCAAATAAAATTATCAAATGCATAATACTGGATGATAAAGTAATTGTGCCATGTTTATTGTAAAAACAAGTAAAACATTACTAAAGGACAGCAATGACTGTTTGATTAATTTTAAACATATTGTGCTTCTGAAATAGTAAAACCACTTTTCAGAAATGTCAATTCTATCCAAAATTAATACATTGTTTCAATGTAAAAACCAGTTGATAATGAGTTTATAATTTTATCTGGGTGCATATATACACTAGAATGATAAATAAAATTGCAAAAAAAAAAAGAGAAAATAATAAGGAGAAGAAGAGGGCATAGAATTAAATCTACTGCTGTAAAACTAAATTCTGAATATAAATATATGAATATTAAATAGACATAAAATATAATCAAACACCTAAAAGAAAACCATGAATATATGCAAATCAAGGAATAAAAATAGTAAATTTTTTTAATACAAAAAATTGTTTCATAGCACTTTTTCATCTTTAGTAAAGAATAAAATCACATTTCTTATCATCAGTAAAATAATAAGATACTTCAATCATTTCAAAGAACTGTTCAGTTTTATGAAAATAAAAGTAAATAAACTTTAATGAATCAAAATAATAATGATGTAACATTTCTGCCTCGTTTTAAATACCTGATAAATTCATACTGATTAAAAGGATCAATTTAAAACTGATTAGAAACATTGTCAACTTAATAACCTCAAAATCTTAAAATGGGTGAGCTGTTTTCTAAGTGAGGCATGACATCTAAAACACTGAAGGACTGTATAGAGGGAAAAGAGGGGTGGGAGGGGTCGGGGGAAAGGGAAAAAAATAACAGAATGAATCAAACAACATTGCCCTATGTAAATTTATGATTTTTAATAAAAAAAAAATTTAAAAAGAAAAAAAAGAAAAAGAAAATAGAAATAAAAAATAAAAAACTGATTGATAGTTTCCTGTCCTTGAGGAAGCAGTTAATGCTCACTTACAGTATAATTGAATGAAAACATGATGAACTGAATGATGGAGAATGCTTGCTAACGCCTGCCGGGGTCCAGCCCTAGCAGGGGTCATAGTGGTCACAGGTGATGGAGCAGGCGTCGGCGAGGTGGAGAACGAAGCAACACAAACTCAAGGAATGGATGCTAAGTTCTAAATTTTATTTTTCCCAGCCAGCTTTTTATACATTAAAAGGTAGGCAGTTACACACGTTTTTTTCAGAACAGAAAAAAGTCACAAGGAGAAAAACAAAAATATTTTCTATGATCATTACTAGACTAGACAATGAAGTATTATAATTATTCTAGTAATTGTTTACTATAACTAAACATTAAGACATATTAATATTTAACTGATCATAAAGGTTAAAGCAAGTTCAGTAGGGAAACCCACTTTTGCTTTATCTTACATAATTTTATAATCTCTAGATTCTGAATATCCACATTGCATGGTATATTGCAGATAAAATTGATGGATATGTTTCCTTTAAGACTGCGACTTCAGAAGATTGCTAGACCTCCAGTTTGGACAGAATGATTTTTAAAAACCAAGTATTATGCATGCCTTTGGGGAGCTTTATTTCTCTTTACAGTCTAATATTTTTGAGTTTGGTTCTAAAATTTCATCTAAAAAATTAACCTTTCATCAAGTGTAATTATAATCAAAGAGGGAATGAATATATGCATATATGTATAAGTGTATATGCATATTTATATTTTTTTTTCACTAAGAGACCAAATGGTTGATTTCTTTTACCAATCACTTATCTTCAGAGTAACAAGTGGATTGTTCTGCCTCTATAGGTCTAAAACTAAAAGCAAAAATCCCATAACACCTTTGCATCTTTACAATGCAGAAGACACTGACATATCTCTCACAGGGACAGGATGCTGATTGACTGATACTACTCCAGGGCTGCCTGGAAACCATGCTTCAAAGTGGTCCTTACCCTTTTTAAATTTTACATCCTTTCCACACTGTGTTCAATTTAAGAGTTAGTAATTCAGAAATATTTATATTAAAATGTTACTGATATAATACTTTAATGAAACAAAGAGTAAAATAACAGAACTTATTAAATTTTGTTTGTTTTAGATATGCCAGAAAAAGGTTTTGTGTACATTATGTTATATATATATATGCATATAAATATATATTTATATACACAGATTATTTATTATTCTAAGTACAAAGGAAACCATAGTAAAATAGAAATATGTGCCATCAGATATGTGAAAAATATGTGTATATATATTTCAAGTGATTAATAAACAAGGTTGACATCATATCTCCAGTAGTTTTATAATACCATGATATTTACACGTAGAATTATCAAAGAAAAGGAAAAAATATACAATTCAAGTTTGGAAAATACAACAATTTCATATAGGTCCTATTTCCAGTGTTAAAACCTACCACATGGAATATCTGTTAATCTAGAAGATTATAGTGGGAATTTGAAACACATTTTAAATAGTTACTAGGGTTCAAATAAGCTCTATTTTTGCAGAATTCAAATAATATCAATATTCTTGTTGATGAAGGACAATATAAACATATGCCTTTATGGTTTGGATATGAAATGTACCCCCAAAGTTCCTGTTAATGCATTGGATTGTGAGAACTGTATGTAACCCAATCAGTTCACCCTAGTTTGAATGGACTGACTGGTAATATGGCTGGTGAGGCTTGGGAGAGGAGGCAGGGAGTGGTACTTGGGGAGTTCCCTGAAAGGGCTATTCTTCCTGGGTGCATTCCCCCCTTACACTCTGCTTCCTGACTATACCATGAGCTAGGTAACTTCCCTCAGCTGGGTCCTCTCCCCATGATGTGCTACCTCACCTTGGGCCCAGAGAAATGGAGTCAGCCATTTATGGACCTCTGAAACTATAAGCCCCAATAAACTTTACCTCTTCTAAGATTTTCTTGCAAGGTGTTTTTGTTACAACAATGAAAAGCTGACTAAACCACAGGGATTCCAGGTACTTTTTGCCCAAGTCGTTCATTCATTTATTTGGCAACTATTTTCCAGCAGGTTATGGGTAAAATGATCCTCAAAACTAAGTTCCTTTTCTCAAAGTCCACAGTGAAATGGAAATTATAATTTTCTTAAAATCCTCCATTAATGTACAAGAACACTGCTATGGATCAGCAAAATCAACTCTGTACTTAGAAGTATATAGTACTTTCATGCTTTTCAGTTACCTAGTCCAGCCTTAATACATTTTAGCTTCTTATTTACCTGGAAGCAACATAAATTATATAGTACTTACACTATTCATAAATACTTTTCAGCGATACTATTGTTTGGAAAATAATAAAATTTACACTATGGTGCAATTACTTTACACATAGACCTTTCAGATCTTCAGGTCCAAGAAAATCACACATACCAACCAAAGCATATTTATTCATTTTGAAGAGTTATTTATTCCAGTAGTCAGAAAAGAAAATGAATATTTATTAATTCAGCAAAGTGTCAGGAATGCAGATATCTAACTATATTAGCCTGGCATGTTTGAAAAAGAATAAAAACATTAATAGATTAGCTCTGTGTGTCTCTTTCATCCACTTTTCTCTTTAACCTCCTTTCTTTTAAAGGATTCATTAATAAATGCTACTTCATTTGGCATTGACTTGTTATCACCAAATAGTCCTATCACACAGTTCAACCTCTCACCTTTTCATTGTTCACACATTTTTTTCCCCAATTTTTCTTTGTTTCAGCGTAATTTCAAAAAGAATTCCTTGTAGAATACTAGGGCCTACTTTGAGCTAGGTATAAAAACATTAAGAATACCAAAAGCCACTTAATAAAACCCTGCCTCAAAATAAAAAGAAAAAGGGGCGGGGCATGTGTTTCAATGGTTAAGCATCCCTGGGTACAACCCCACCAACAAAAAGAGGAATCGAATGGAAAGGAAATATAAAATACCCCAAGGAATTGTTTTTCTGCTCTCTCCAGAAACTGATTATGACTTTTTGGTTAATTAGAATGTTGTCTTTCCATTGTCCAGATATAAAATTTTGCAGGCATTCTAAGCATCTGTGTTCCACTCAATTCCCATATTCAACATGTCAGCCACTGCAATAGGTCAGTAAATTGACTTTACTTCTCAATGATATTCAAGATCATACCATTTTTTGTCATGTTTGCCTCTAACATCCCAAGGTAAGCTAGCATTATCTGTGACCAGGCAAATGGTCTCCAAGTTTTACTCAATTTTGAGTCTTTCAACTTAGTGATAACAAATTATTAATTTCAAAGGGAAAACATATCTATATGGTAGAATACAATGACATAAACTTTGATCAACAAAACAAGAAGTAAAATACAGAGTAGATATTGTCATATTGCCAGGAATTTTGTTCTTCCAATCTAGTATACTCTACCATTAAAATCTGCATTATAGGCCAGATGTGGTGGTGCACACCTTTTATCTTAGTTACTCAGGAGGCTGAAGGAGGAGGATTGCAAGTCCAAGGCCAGTCTCAACAATTTATCCAGGTCTTAAGCAACGTAGCAAGACCCTGTCTCAAAATAAAAAATAAAAAGGGCTGTGGATGTGGCTCAGTGGTTAAGCTTCCCTAGATTCAATCCCACCAACAAAAATAGGGATATATTCATCTCATACGTAAAAGGGTATCTATTCTGTAGTAGCAATATTACTATTAAAAATGAGCAAGCATTTTAGGGCTGGGGATATAGCTCAGTTGGTAGAGAGCTTGTCTCACAAGCACAAGGCACTGGGTTCAAACCCCAGCACCTCAAAAAAAAAAAAAAAAAAAAAGAGCAAGCATTTTAATCAGCAGTTTAGAAGTTTACAATTTCAACAAAGGACATACTGTTCAAAATGCAGGAAAAGCCAAAGATCCTAATATATTAGTTTTTATAATTTTGGAATCAATGTAAATTTCAGTGAATATAATGTAAGATTAAGTTAATAGTATATGCCATAATGATTATTTATTATGTGGTGATTAATCATAATGTTTTAGGTATTCTTTTCCAAATATTTATTTCAATTCTATCATTGAAAATATAATAATAATGAACAAGTCTCTGTTCATACACAATATACAGTCTAATAGAAAGACAATATCAGATCTATAATATCCCTCAAATGCTCACGTACTAAAGGCAAGGTCCCCAATGAAGTAATGATCAGAGTTGGGGCTTTGGGAATTGATCAGATAATGAAGATGGTAATCAATTCATTGTTGAATTCATAATCTGAATGAACCTTTAAGAGGTGGTGGAACTAAGTAGATAAAGTTTCCTTGGGGACAATATCCTATCTCCCTCAACTTCCCAGCCACCATAAACTGAGCAGTTTTGCTCCATCAGTCCCTTCTGCCATGATATTCTGCCTCACTCAGGCCCATGGCAATGGAGCTGACTTAGAGTGAAATCTAAGTAACTAGGAGACAGAATAAATCTTTCCTTCTTAAGTAGTTTTTCTTGGGCATTTTGTTCACAGTGATGAAAAGCTGACTAACACAACAATAACTAAATGTAGCACATGCCTGTGTATTTTTATAACCTAAGGATAAAAGTATGATAGTGTGAGAAAACCTTAGCTACTAGTATAAAAAATATTCATAAGTATGTTGCACTAGTGGTCAGAGTTTTAAGAATTCGGCTATGTATTAAATTGAGTGAGTGGAGGGAGCCAATGAAATAATCTCCCTTGAGACATACTGCAATACTTCATTTCCTTCAAAGAACTGAAATTCAGCCAGTACAGCTGGAGATCAGAGATCAAGAGAGAGTATAAGAAGATGTCTCTGGAGGTATCCAAGACCAATCCCAAACTTCTGAGTCATATTTAACTTTTGATCCTCATTTTAATTGAAATGGGAGAGTCAGTAAATCTATAAATTTTGATGAAATGGTTAGAGTGTTATAATAACCATTCTGGATATAGTTAAGAAAAATGTTTTAGAGTAGATCAGAGTGGGTATCTTAAATTAGGGTACTTTTGTTGTGAGAGATACTGCTAGTTTGTATAACAAGAAGGGTAAGAAATATGTAAATATGCTATCAGCTATCAGAAATATGTAAGATGAAAAATTAATGAAAGTGTTTAATTGCATATGGATTGTTAAGAAAATTATTGTATTGTTATAGTCAACTAAAATCAATAACTAAATTTTGCTATGCACAAGTTCAGTAATTGGTAATGAGAGTAAATTAATAAGAGCGTTCATTTCCTCATGCACATTTCATTATGAAATAACAGTTTACTGGCCTTTGTAATGGGAAGGATGCAGGTGTCACTCTATAAGAAAAGAACTATTAATCTTACACTTAGATGAATTTAGGAGGAAAATCATAAAAGAATAGTGAATTAGTATTGGATTTCATTTGTCTTTGCAATACAAAGATATGAGAAGTCTGATATTTAAGGCTATGAAGCAAAGAAGGGTACATCTGCATGAAGAAACACGATTTTGGGTCTGTGGTACACAGAAGGCAATTGAGATTGGTCCAGGGGTACAGTATTTCAATTAGGTAGGGGGAAGAAGTGCTGATGTTTACAGTGCACAGGGTGAATATAATTAACAATAATGTCCTGCATATCTCAAAATTGCTCAAAGGAAGGATTTTCAATGTTCTCATCATAAAGATATAAGATGAAGTTTAAGGTGTGGATGTAATAATGACTTTCATTTGGTCATTACTTATGACATACATAAATTCAAACACTGTATTTCACTGAATGAAGGTGTGTAATTATCATATACCAAGCAAAATTTTCTAAAAACAGATTGCAAAAAATACTCTCTAGAAAGAATTTTAAAATTCATGAGAAACAGTATGACAAAATCATGAAATACTTCAACATTTTATTCAAATAGATAAAGGTGGTTCTCTGAGAAAATTTGAGAGATTTCAGGTCAAAGTTCAAAGAATGAGATTTCAGGGAAACTAAAATTATAAATACTCATAAGAAATTACCTGAAATTTCAGGTAAAATTAGGAATGAAAATGAAATTTCATTGGATATTTGAATATGGAAATCACTAAATTCAATGGTAAGCCCATTTTTTGTTGAACTAATAAACATAGAAATCAGAACGGAATAAGATGAGAATAGTTTTAATAGAAATATGATGATATGTATGAATAGACCTAAATTGTAAAACTCTAAATGTATGGTATTCACTTTCTACAAATGAGGAAGTTGAGACTGGGAGTGGGTTAAATCCCTGACAAGTGACACAAGGGAATGCTAATCATGAGATCTGAGTCTGTTTTTTGTAGCTCATGAAAAAAGAAGAACCATTCATGTTTTTAATTTTTTTTCAATTATGGACTCTATTAATTTCTAAAAAATAAATGTGGATGATTTATTTCATGTCAAAGATAATCAGAAGAGCACATTTTGTATACTTGTACAAAGGCATATAATTGTGCTTGTTTGTTCAACTGTGTGTGCTTGCATCTGTTGTAAATTGTTAGTGGTATTGGATATAACACAAATAATTTCTGTGTGCAGCAAGAGTGCTAGTAGTGCAGGCAGTAGACTAGCCACTTCACTCCCTCTTTCAAGATAATATTGTTATGCCCTGAACTCTCTGGAAAGGGTATACCTGCTTTGTTCCTTTGAGGATATATGTAAATGTCTATGCCAGAAACTAGTTTGGAAGACTGGAGAACTTTCAAGTTCAAGGCCAGTAAGAAGGAAAAGCCTTGATAAAGACAACCAGTTTCCAGTTAAGACTCCAGAAAAGATAAACACTAGGAATTACAGTAACCCAGAAATACAATGCACTCACAAAATACTAAAACAAACAACCTCAAATCAGATCACTATCTGACTGGACTAATTGATCTGCTTTATTTATATAGCCTAACAGAAGCAAATCTTTTCTAGATGCTCAATTTAGTTCTCAAATTCCTCATATTTAAATTTTGGCATTAAAACAAATATATCTCTGCATGCCTGGAGACAGCATAAAATGATCACTGAAAATTGAGAAACACAAAGAGACAAAGAGAGATATGGAGAGAGAGAGAGAGAGAGAGAGAGAGAGAGAGAGAGAGAGAGAGAGAAAGAGAAACAACTCGTAGGCAAAAGGGGCCATAGCCATTGAAACAGAACCAGAGGTAATCCAGGTATTGGTGCTGTTAAGTGAAAGTTTGTGTAAGGCTTATTATAATATGAGTCTGTGAAAGAGTAGAGATCCCCTTATAAAAAGAAAAAGGTAGACACCCTCCGATATAAAGCAAATATATCTAGTTAAGATTGACCAAACCCAAGATAAAATAATGTGGCCATGAGTTAAGGACATTGTGACCATTTCTGTGAAGCAACCTATCCCTTTGGAGATTGCAGAAGCTGCCAGTTTCAGACATGGGTAGTCTGGTTTCCCGCATCTAGCTCACCCTGCTAACCTGCCAGGTGCAGCCTGAACTAGAATAGCTGGAGTTGGCTGCTTGCATTCCTTGGAAAAAAAAAAAAAAAAGGAAAAAGGCCCCTAACGCATCAGTCTGTTTTCTTTCTTTCTTTTTTTTTTTTTTTTCTCTTTCCCAAAATAAACTTTTTTCCTACTTTAGTTTCTGGTGGTCTCACTATGCATCAATAACTGAACCCCACAACAAAGCAACTCTTTTGTGGAAACCAACTAGGTTTCCAAAAATTCACTTTATTTTTATTTTTTATTTTTTTACTTTTTATAAAGTTTATGTTTTAAATTTGTTCTAATTAGTTATATATGACTGTAGAATCATTTTGATGTATTATACATAAATGGAGTATAACTTTTCATTCATCTGGTTGTACATGATGTAGAATCACCTTGGTTGTGTAATCACAAATGCACATAGGATAATGATGTCCAATTCATTCTACTATCTTTCCGAACCCCATACCCCCCTCCCTTCACTCCCTTCTGCCTAATGCAAACTGTTGGGACTAATGACACGTTAACTATCTCAGGCTGACTCCTTACTCCCTGACGAGTGAGCAAGATCAAGGCCTCAAAGGTGGTTTCAATAGTTAATGAGGATAAATCACCATCAGGGATTGGTTAACAACAGTTCCCCGAAAGTGATCAGCTCCTGCTTGCCATACAGTCCTATGGGACTCTCACCTGCGTGAAGCCTGGATGCCTTGCTGACCTTTAAGCTGATTGGTTCCCGCCTTAACCCCCACCCTACATAAAAGCTGTGTGACTTCCTCAATAAATGAGTTCCTGCTGTGTCTGGTCTCCCTGACGCCTCTGATTGTCCTCCGCCTAGAGGGCTGGGTGCAGGCAGTCAGTCGGCCCTACCTATCCCCGTCTGACCTTGTTGGGGAGTGCCCCCTTCCCTTGCTGCTGGTCGAGAAGAGCAAGGGGGCTTAAGACCCCAACAGCAAAGCACCTCTATTTTTCCATAGATACCACCAGCCCCTTATTGTGAATTAGCATCCCATATCAAAGAAAATATTTGGCCTTTGGTTTTTTGGGATTGGCTTATTGTGCTTAGCATGGTACGTTTCAGCTCCATCCTGAAAATTCCATAATTTAATTCTTCTTTCAGGCTGAGTAATATTCCGTTATGTATACATACATTTTCTTTATCCATTCATCTACTGAAGGGCACTAGGTTGGTTCCACAGTTTGGCTATTGCGATTTGAGCTACTATCAATATTGATGTGGATGTGTCACTGTAATGTACTGATTTTAAGTCCTTTGGATATAAACCAAGGTGTGGGATACTGGGTCAAATGGTGGTTCCATTCCAAGTTTTCTGAGGAATCTTCAAACTGCTTCTGATAATGGTTACACCAATTTGCAGTCTCACCAGCAATTCATGAGTGTACTTTTTCCCTACATCCTCTCCAACATTTATTGTTGCTTGTATTCTTGAAAATTGCCATTCTGACCAGTGTGAGATGAAATCTTAGAGTATTTTTAATTTGCATTTCTCAAATTGCTAGAGATGTTGAACATTTTTTCATATATTTGTTGATTGAATGTATTTCTTCTTCTGTGAAGTATCTTTTCAGTTCCTTAGCCCATTTATTGAATGGGTTATTTGTTATTCTGGGGTTTTTTTCTGTTTTGCATTTTTTGAGTTCTTTATGTTTATGTGTATTGATTTGGTGAATTACATCTATTGATTTCTGTCTGTCGAAAGCCTACCTTGCATTCCTGGGATGAAACCCAGGTGATCATGGTGTGCTGTCCTTTAAATATGTTTTGGTATGAGATTCACCAGCATTTTATTACGAACTTTTGCAATTATGTTCCTCAGGATTATTGGCCTGAAGTTTTCTTTCCTTTTGTGTCTTTGTCTGGTTTTGGAGTCAGGGTGATACTAGGTTCAAGAATGTGTTTAGAAGGGTTTCCTCCTTTTCTTTTGCTTAGAATAGTTTGATGTGGATGGATCTTAGTTCTCCTTTGAAGATTTAGTTGTAGTCGGCTGAGGTTACGTTGGTTCCTGGGCTTCCCCTTGTTGATAGGCTTTTTATAGTATTTTCAATGGTAAGGCTATATTTTGGGAGTGACATTCATCAAACTAAGTTACACATGCATACAAATATACCACAGTAAAACCTTCTATTCTGTATAACAAATGTGCACTGGTACAAAACTTTGATTCTCATAATCATTTTCAGTCTATAATTCCTTAGTCCTAAGATACAATAGTTATTCTAAGTCTTAATAAGAAGGGAAGAAATGTATTAAGTATCTAAAATGTGTAGGTATATATTTATATATGCTTCTATACTTTATGATCACAAAGAGAGTTTGGTGATATTATCTCACACCCTGCTTCCCAGTCACTCCAGAATGTGAGGAGAACAATGGAAGACAAATTTTCTCTCTGTCCAGAATATCCTCCTCATACATTTATGATTCTGGCTCCTCCCCTACCTTGTCAACTAAAATGACATAAATGGGATAATTTTCATTAATTCCAGAATTCCCCTCACAGACATATCCACCTCTGAACTATAAATAAATACTTAAAATATAAAAAAGTGAGAATTATATTTTCTTCCCCTTCTTAATTATAATGAATTTCAAGTCTTTCAAAGGAATCTAGTTTACAGTTCCTGCTATTACTAACTTCACTATTTTTGTTAGATTTATATTACATCCTTTGTCTTCAGTCTCTTATTCAATCTAGATATTTATATTGCTTTTCTTTAAAGAATACTTCCATTTTTCTCCCTTCTCACCTCCAGATTCATTTCATTTACATTCTTATTCTTTCCTTCAACAGTAAGGATAACTGATAGTTGTTTACTCCCATCAACTTATACAAATTTCCATACTGTACATATGTCTCTCTTGGTGCTGCACTTATTTTCTATTGTGACCTAGTAGGGGCCTCATAGATCTTTTTAGGATCATGGTCATCATTATGATTATGTGGGAGACAGTAACTTTTAAAAAGGGATGGGAAACAAGTATTAAAAGACCCCTTATCTTTAAGTCAGATGATGACAGGGGAGCATCAGGCAAACTCTTTTCCTTGATATGTCTTATAGGAACAGTTGAAACCACATGTTCTCTTTCACTCTCAGAAATATTCTTGTCAATCGAGGCTCTATTTTTTTTGGTTCCCAGGGTCATATTTTACTTTTATGGTAATAAAACAAAGTAAAAAAATACACGAAACTCTCTAATTTCATGTCAATAAACAGCACAAATGGGGAATCTTCAAAGCGATTACCATCATTCCTGGATTGCTGAAAATTTTCGCACACTTCTCCTTTTCCTTCACAGACATTCTAGGAAAGAAAAAAACATGATAAAAAGCCAAGCATGAAATGCACTTTCTTCTCAGCAGCACCCAGATCATTTTCTCAAACTGACCCCATCTTAAGCCACAAAGTAATGCTTACTACATTTAAAAAATTAGAGATGATACCTTGCATTCCATCAGATTATAATGGAATGAAATTAGAAATCAACAACATAACAAAACATAGGAACTACTCTAACACCTTTAGACTAAATAATGCACTACTGAATGATAAATGAATAGCAGAAAATCAGGGATGAAATTTTAAAATCTTTAAATGTAAATGAGAATAGTGGCAAAACATATCCAAATATCTGAAACATTCTGATGGTGGTTCTAAGAGGAAAGTTCATAGCACTCACCTCATTCATTAAAAGAATAGAAAGCTAACAAATAAATAACCTAACATTACATCTCAAGGCCCTGCAAAGAGAAGAACAAACCAATACTAAAAGTAGAATAAAATTGGAAATCATTAAAATCAGAGCCAAAATCAATGAAATTAAAACAAAGTTTCAAAACAACTGATGATACAAAAAATTGGTATCTGAAACAAACATAGTTGATAAAACTTTAGCTTAGTTGAACCAAGAAAGAAGGAAGAAGACTCAAATTTCTAAAACTGGTAAAGAAAAAGGAAATATCACCAAATAATACAATGAAATACAAAGGATAATCAGAAATTATTTTGAACACTTATACTCTAATAAAATAGGAATCATGAAGAAATTGACAATTTTCTAGAGAAAGACTACCTACCAAATTGAGCTTGAAGGACCTAGAATATTTTAACACATCACTATTCAAGCAATGAAATCGAAGATACAATCAAAAGCCTACCAACTAAGAAGAGCCCAGCACCCAGTGGAATCTCATCCAAGTACAACTAGACTTTCAAAGAACTAACATCCATATGCCTCAAACTATTTTAAGAAAAAGAAAAGGAGGGAATCCTTCCAAATACATTCTTGAACCTAGTATCACCCTGACTCCAAAACCAGACAAAGACACAAAAGGAAAGGAAACTTCAGGCCTATAATTTTGATGAACATAAATACAAAAGTCCTTAATAAAATACTGGTGAATCTCATATCAAAACACATTAAAAGGATAGCACATAATGATCACCTGGGTTTCATCCCAGGGATGCAAGTTTGGTCCAACATACAGAAATCAATAGATATAATTCACCACATCAATACACATAAAGACAAGAATCATATGATTATCTCAATAGATGCAGAAAAAGCATTTGAAAAAATAAAGGTTCAAAACAAGAAAATCCAGGAATAGTGGGAACATTTCTGAACATCATAAAAGCTATTTATGGTGAATCCAAGGACAGCACCATTCTTTTTTGTATGTTTTAATTAATTGTACATGACAGTAGAATGCATTTATACATTTTGATAATGTATACATAAATGGAGTGTAATTTCTCATTTTTCTGATTTTACATATTGTAGGATCACATCAGTCATGCAGTCATACATGTAAATGAGGTAAATAATGCCTGTTTCACTCTGTTGTCTTTCCTACCCCACGTGCCTTCCCCTCCCTTCCCTCTCCTCTACCCAATATAATGTAACTCTATTCTTCCCTCCTCCTTCCCTTATTGTGAATTTTCGTCCACATATCAAAGAAAACATTCAGTCTTTGGTTTTTTTGGGTTTGGCTTATTTTTCTTAGCATGATTTTCTCCAGTTCCATCTATTTACATGCCAATGCCATAATTATATATATATATAACATTTTTTATCCATTCATCTATTGACGGGCACCTAGGTTGGTTCTATAATTAGCTATTGTGAGCTGAGTTGCTATAAACATTGATATGGTTGTGTCACTGTAGTAAGCTGATTTTAAGTCCTTTGAGTCCTTTAGGTATAAACCAAGGAGTGGGATAACTGGGTAAACCATTCCAAGGTTTCTGAGGAATTTCCACACTGCTTCATACTGAATGTAAATGGGCTTAATTCTTCAATTAAAGACATTAAATGAAATAATGAAAAAGTCAAGACCCAACTGTAATCTTATCTGCAGGAAACACAAATCACATGCCAAGAGACTCACAAAATGAAAGGATGTAAAATGATATTTCCATTTCATACAAATGGAAGCCAAACGCAAGCAACAGTCAGTATTCTCATATTTGCCAAAGCAGACTTCAAATCACAATTAACCAGACATGACAAAGAAGATCACTACCTATTGGTAAATGGAATAATCAAACAAGAAGTTTTAATGACTGTAAAGATTTACACCTTGAACATCAGTGTCCCCAATTTCATGAAACAATAACTACTCAATATAAAGGGACAGATAGGGCCCATAACATAAGTATGGGTAACTTCAATACACCACTCTCACCAATATCTATGTCATCCAGACAAAAATTCAATAGTTACTCTGGAGTTCAACTGTACTTTTGGTCAAAAGGACCATACAGATGTCTATGGAATGCTTCCTCAGACAACAGTAGAATAATCATTCTTTTCATAGAATTTTCTCTAAAGCATACTCTACATTAGGTCATTAAAAGCTATTCTTAGCAAATACTCAAAGCAATCAAAATAATTCCTTGCATATTATTAGATCATAATAAAAGAACATTTCAAACCCACTTGAAGAAAATGATGGAAACAGTAAAATCCCTTAGATAATGAGAAATGCACTTTTGCATTCAAGAAATCAGGGGGAAATATTAAAAGGCCCTTAGAATCAACTGAAAAGAGAAACAAATACCAGAATCTATGGGATACAATGAAAGCAGTGCTGAGAAGGAAATTTATAAATATTGCTACATACCTTAAAAAAATCAGAGAAACCTCAACTAAATCACCTATAGATGAATGTCAAGTTTTGGGAAACAAGTACAATCTAATGTCAAATCCAGTAGAAAGAAAGAAATGATAAATGGTAGTGCCAAAATTTATGAACTAGAAAATGAATGAATAATACCAAGGACAAATGAAACAAAAAGTTGAGTCTCTGAAAAGTTAAACAAGATGAATAAATCTTGAACCAAACTAACCAAGGAAAAGAGAGAGAAGATATAAATGAATCAAGATTCAGACCAAAAAGTGCATTTTATAACAGATAACATTCTGACATTTAGAGGACCATTAGGGACTATTTTGAAAAGTTAAATGAGAAATTCAGAGGACTACTGGGATGATTTACATCATAAAGACTAGAAAATATAGAAGAAATTGATGATTTTCTAGTCTGACAAGATTTAAAATGATTGAATTAAAAGGAAATATTTTTTTTTTAAAAAAATGAAAGCATGCCATTATACTGAGAGAATACTGAAAAACCTTCTACTAACAACACTCCAGGACCAAACATATTCATGGCTAAATTTTGCCAAACCATCAAATGAGGACTAACACTGAGGCACCTTAAAAAATTACATGGGATTAAAAAAAGGGAGAAAACTGACAAAAAAATGGAATTCTGTGAAAGCAATATCACCCTTTAGGAAAACTGCCAAAGGAAAAAAACAAGGAAAGAGACTTATTTAATAATATTCTTGAGGAAGATATTTGCAAATATGCTCATGAAATACTTGAAAACAATTTCAGCAACACATTTAAATGATCATACACCATCAGAAAATTGGTTTAATTCCAAAAATGTAAGGACAGGTCAATACATGTGAACTAATAGATGTAGTACACCACAGAGAGAATCAAGGACAAAAACCTCATGACCACCTAAATAGATGTAGAAAAAGCCTTTGATAAAATTCAAAGATCCTTCATGAGAAAAGTCTTGAGAAATTAGGGACAGCAAGAACTTGCTATAGTATTACAAAGGCCATGTATGTCAAACCCAAAGCAAGCGGCACACCGAATGGTGAAAAATCTACAGCATTTCCTTGAAAATCAGAAACAAGTAAAGATGTGCAGGCTCACCAATCCTATATGAAATTGCACCTGAAATATTAGTCAGAGCAATTAGACAAGGGAAGGATATACAAGGTAAGAAGTCAAATTATAGAATCTACAAAGAACTCAAAAAACTTTACACCAAGAATACCAATAACCCAGAAGACATCAGGGAAGAAATTAAAAATTATTAGAATGACACAACATATCAAAATCTCTGGGACACTCTGAAAGCAGTGCTAAGAGGAAAGTGCATTGCACTGAGCTCAACATTAAAAAAAATAAAAAGTCAACAATTAAATGACCTAACATTACATCTCAAAGCCCTAGAAAAAGAACAGATCAATATCAAACATAGTAGAAGACAGGAAATAATTAAAATCAGAGCTGAAATCAATGAAATTGAGAAACAATTAAACAATTGAAAGAGAAACAATTAAAAAATTGACAAAACCAAAAGTTGGTTCTTTGAAAAAGTAAACAAAATTGATAAACCCATAGCCACAGGAGTAAAGAGAAGGAGAGAGAAAACTCAAATTACAAGAATTCATGATGAAAAATGAAAGATCACAACAGACACCATTGACATACAAAACATTATTAGAAGCTACTTTGAAAATCTATACTCCAACAAAATAGAAAAATATCGAAGATATTGACAAATTTTTAGAGACATATTATCCTCCCAAACTGAATCAGGAAGACATACACAATTTAAACAGATCAATTTCAAGAACCAAAATAGAAGAAGCCATCAAAAGCCTACCAATTAAGAAAAGCCCAGAATCAGATGAATTCTCAGCCAAATTCTACAAGACCTTTAAAGAAGAAATAATATTAATATTCTTCAAAGTATTCCAGGAAATAAAAAAGGAGGGAACCCTTCCAAATTCATTCTATGAAGCTAGTATCACTCTGGTGCCAAAACAAGACAAAGACTCATCAAGGAAAATAAAACTTTACACCAAAACCCTGATGAACATAAATGTAAAAATCCTTAACAAAATACCGCATACAAAAATATAGTGCAACATGATCAAGTGAGGTTTATCCCAGGGATACAAGGTTGATTCAACATCTGGAAATCCTTAAACGTAATTCATCACATCAATAGACTTAAAATTAAGAATCACATAATTATTTCAATAGATGCTCAGAAAGCATTTGATAAAATACAGTACCCCTTCATGCTTAAAACATTAGAAAAAAATAGGGATAGTAGGAACTTACCTCAACATTGCAAAGGCTATCTATGCTAAGCCTATAGTCAACATCATTCTTAATGGAGAAAAACTGAAAGCATTCCCTCTAAAAACTGGAACAAGACAGGGAGGCCCTCTTTCACCACTTCTATTCAACATCATACTTGAAACACTAGACAGAGCAATTAAACAGATCAAAGAATTTAAAGGGATATGAAAGGAAAAGAATAACTTAAGTTGTCACTATTTGTTGATGACATGATTCTATATTTAGAGGATCCAAAAAACTCCACTAGAAAACTTCTAGAACTAATACATTAATTCAGCAAAGTAGGAGGATATAAAATCAATACATGTAAATTGAATACATTTCTATTCATAAGTGATGAATCCTCCAAAAGAGAAAATAGGAAAACCACTGCATTCACAGTAGCCTCAAAAAAAAAAAAAAACAAATAAATAAAATACTTGGGAATTAATCTAACAAAAGAGGTGAAAGACCTCTGCAATGAAAACTACAGAACATTAAAGAAAGAAATTGAAGAAAACCTTCGAAGATGGAAAGATCTCCCATGTTCTTGAATAGGCAGAATTAACATTGTCAAAATGACCATTCTACCAAAGGCACTATACAGATTCAAGCAATTCCAATTAAAATCCCAATGACATTCCTCAGAGAAATAGAGAAAGCAATCATGAACTTCATCTGGAGAACAAGAGACTTTGAATAGCCAAAACAATCCTGAGTAGAAAAGGAGAAACAGAAGGTATCACAATACCAGACATCAAACTATACTACAGAGCAATAGTAACAAAAATGGCATGGTACTGGCACCAAAATAAACAGGCAGACCAATGGTACAGATTAGAAGACACAGAGACAAAACACATAAATACAGTTACCTCATACTAGACAAAGGAGTCAAAACATACAATGGAGAAAAGCTAGCCTGTTCAACAAATGGTGCTGTGAAAACTGGAAATCTATATGCAGTAAAATGAAATTAAACCTCTATCTCTCACCCTGCACAAAACTCAACTCGATCAAGGACATAAGAATTAGACCAGAGACCCTGCATCTAATAGAAGACCAAGTAGTCCCGAATCTTCAACATTTTGGCTTAGGATCAGACTTCCTCAACAAGATTCTCTAGAAACCCGAAAAATTGCAGTACACTTCTGCATGATGAATGGCTTATCAAAGAATCAGGGGAAGTATTTAAAGTTAATCAGAATCAATTGAAAAGAGAAACACATCCCAGAAACTATGGGATATAATAAAAGCAGAGCTAGAATGGACATTTATAAATGTGATTACATACCTGAAAATCAGAAGGATCTCAACTCTCAACTGAATACACTACAGATAAATCTTGAGGTCTTAAGGAAACAAGAACAATCCAACTCCAAATCCAGTAGAAAGAAAGAAATGAGGACTGCTAGTACCAAAATTAACAAGTTAGAAAATGAATACACAATAAAATGTATAAATAAAACAAAGAGTTGATTCTTCAAAAAGATAAACAAGTTTGATAAGCCCTGAGCCAAACTAACCAACTAAAGAGAAAGAAGATATCAATGAATAAGTTTATAGACAAAAAAAAAGTGGATCTTGAACAGAAACCTGTCTGTAATCCAGAGGACCATTAAGGACTATTTTGTAAAGTTCAATGCAATAAAACAGAAATCCAGAGGCCTGTTAGAATGATTGACATTATGAAAATAAGAAAATGTAGAATAAATAAGTGAATTTCTAGATATGTATGACCTACAAAAATGACTCAAAAGGATACAGGAAATCCAAAAAGTCCAATAGCATGCCATTATATTGAAGCAGTAATGAAAGACTTCCAAAACCAAAAACCCAGGACCAGACACATTCATGGCTAAAATTTCCTAGGCCATCAAAGGACAGCTAACACTGATGTCCCTCAAAACAGTACATGGGAGCGAAAAGGGAGGAAACTGGCAAACACATTCATTGAATCCAATATCATCCTTATAGGAAAACTGCATGAGAACATAACAAGAAAAGAAACTTATTAAATAATATTCTTGAGGAACATATTTGACAAAAGCCCTCATTAAATGCTTGAAAACAATTTCAACCACACATTTAAATGGTCATAAAACATCATAATATTGGTTTAATCACAAAAATGTAAGGATGCTTCAATACAGGCAAATCAAAAAATACAGTACACAGAGAATCAAGGGCAAAAATATCACAGTCATATCAGTAGATGTATAAGAGCCTTTGACAAAATTTCACAGTCCTGTATTAGAAAGTCTTAAGAAACTCAGAACAGCAGAATCTTGCTGTAGTATTGCATAAGCTGTGTATGCCAAATCAAAAGCCAAAGGCAGACTGAATTGTGAAAAATCTACAACATTTCTGCGGTGGGCTGACAGATCTGGCTCCTTGAGAATGTTATAGGGCAGACTATAAGAGAAATGACTAAACTGACTCCATTTTGCTCTGAGACTCCATGTTATGTAGGAAATAAGCTTCTCCCAAGGGAACACTCCACCTCTGTACCCATTATCAGTTACTTAGCATGACATGTTTAACAATATAAAATGACAATTCTTATGTAATGAAAAATTGCTCTTTTGATTCCTATTGCTCCTAGAGAATCAAGATGGAGGATACTCATAGAACTATAGATAGAAAAATCATATCGCTGAGCTATATCACTCAAATCTATTTAATGAACAATTATAGTGAGAATGCACATGATGGGATTATTATTCAGCCATAAAAATTATGTAATGTGCAGGAAACTAGATGGAACTGGACAGCATCATGTTAGACAAAATAAGGAAAACTCAGAAGGAAATATGTCATATGAGGAAATGTTCATCATGAAAGTTTAAAGAAGGCAGTAGTGGGGAAGTAAAGGAATAGACAGAAAGAAGAGGGAAATGTAGGGCTATATATCTGGAGTGACATTCTTCAAACTTAGTTATACATGTATACATATACACCACTGTGAAACCCTGTATTCTATAAAAACAATGTGCACTGGTACAAAACTTTGACTGTCTTCATCCTTTTCAGTATATAATTCATTAGTGCTAAGATAATATAATTATTCCAACTCAATACAAAAAAAGAAATTGATTTATTAAGTATCTAAAATGTGAGCATATGTTTCCATAGGTTTCTATATTTTATAATCATAAAATGATTGTGATATTATCTCACACTATGTCCCCAGTCACTCCAGAATGTGAGAAGAATGGTAGACAAATGTTCTCTCTGTCCAGAATGTCCTTCTCCTAGACATTTATGGGGCTGGCTCCTTCCCTTCCATTACTTGACAGTTTAAATATCACCCTGGAAAGATTCACTGATTACAGAATTCCATTCACACACATATCCACATCAGCATTACATAAATATTCCATAGATTAAAAAGGAGTGAGAATTATATTTTCTTTCACTTCTTAATTAAAATGAATTTCAAGTATTTCAGAAGAATCAAGTCTACAGTTCCTGCTATCCTTAAACTATTTTTTTGTTCTGTGTGTATTACATTCTTTGTCTTCGCTCTCTTATTCAATCTAGATATTTATATTGCTTTTCTCTAAAGAATACTTCCCATTTTTTCCCTTCTCAACTTCAGAGTCACCAAGCTTTTCATTTACTTTTCTTTCTGTTTCTTTCCTTCCCCAATAGTGTATCTGACAATTATTTTCTCTTACCAACTACTACAAATCTCAATCCTACGCACATGGCTCTCTTGGTGCTATAATTATTTGCTATTGTGAACTAGTAGGAGCCTTATGATTCTTTCCAGGATCAATGTCATCGTTATGAGGATATGCTTGATAATATGTTAAAAAAGTGGTGGGAGGGCTGCAGTTACAGCTCAATGATAGAGTGCTTGCCTAGCACGTGTGAAACACTGGGTTCAGTCCTCAGCACCACATAAATAGAGGTATTGTGTCCATCTACAACTATAAAATTATTTAAGTGGGGTGGGAAAGAGCATTACAAGGCACCTACCTTTGAGACATGTGAGGAAGGAGGAGTACCATGCAAGATCTTTACTTTGCTATGACTTACACAAAGGGTCAAAACCACATGTTTCATTTCACTCTTTAGAAATATTATTGTCAAGCAAGCCTTGATTTTCTTGATTCTCAGGGTCATATTTTGCCTTTATGATAAAAAACAGAGTAAAATATACATGAAACTGTAATTTCAAGTCAATAAACAGCATAAGAATGTGCAGTCTTTAAAGAAATTATCATCATTCCTGGATTGCCGGAAATTTTCACATATTCCACCTTTTCCTTCAGGGACATTCTAGGAAGGAATAAACATGATATGTGTGAGGTACATTAAATTCGATAGAAATAATCATAATATTCAGCATTAGTACAGGACAGAATGGGTTCTGAATTATTCCAATATACATTCATATTCCAATTCAGCCATTAATGCCCTGCATCTTCTCATGGGTTAAGGATTAGAGGAGATGATAAAGACATCTCAAAATGTTACTCCCTTAACTTGAATTATTACACAAATAATATTACACCTAATACACTGATTTCTTAACCAAAATAAACTTGGATACATATTTCAACCATCTGGGATTGGAGTACTTGTAAAAATCTTGAATTTTAAGAAAATTAACATAATTACTTATGTTTTCAATGTGTTCTCAGAAACACATGTTTTGGTTTTTAGGACTACTTTCTAACTAAGTTTTGCTAGTATCACAGAGTAAAATTAATGCTTCCAACTTGTGTGTCAAACAACAAAAGAGAAATAATTACATGCATTCACCTCCAGAGATGGTTCAAATCACAGAACCTAACAAAAAGTTTTATGTAAAGAAATACCGAGTTGAGGAATAAATGACTTCAAAAGGCAAAGAAAGAGGAATGAACAAAAAGAGAGAGACAGGACCTACCAACTAAATAAGGGTTTAAGGTAAGGAAGTAAATAAAGGAATTAAGAGGAAAGTATTGAGGGAAACACAACTCAGTAATACTGGTAATACTGATATGTATTATACTGTGGTTGATTTTTTGGTTAATATTTCTGTAACAAAAGATTCAGTTTTATTATTATAAAATTAGTAATTTGATGGTTAAATATTGTTATAAAACACTAGTTGAAATCTATAATATATCATAAGAGATAAAGAGAAATAGAAAAAGAAATATTTCATATATTTTCCTCTGAATTCTAAAATGTATGTATAGTGGTAAAAGACATATGTAATAGCACATGGGTGGGATGTCAAAATAAGTTTAAGGTATTATACTCTAAAAACCCAACCTAAATTTAGCATGAAAGAATCTATTGGCATTCTAGAATCTAGTTTAATATTTATGACATTTCTTTAATTTGTTTGCTTCTAATTTGTGACACTTTTTCAATATAACTCACCTGAAATTATACATCCTATAACTTAAGAGAATATCAATTTAAGCCATATTTTTAGAATTTCAATAACCCTAATCATTAGCTACCTCATGGTTATCATATTATGTAGAAAACTCCATTAAGTAGAAATATTATTTTCTGCCCATTTACTCATGTCAAATGTATCAATGACTTTCTTACATTCAAATCTGTATTCTAGATACTTCAAGATACAGAAAACTGTTTCCTAACTTTCAGTAAATATAAGTGAGAGAAGAGCTTTAAAATGAACATTTAAATAAATAAGTAAAAATCTAAAATTTGAATCTTAGAATGTGACATGAGGTCTTGGATTGGATATTTTAAAACATAACAATGCAAAAACAATCTAATTAGTGTTATACAACATGATTAGTGAGTATCTTTGCTTCTAGAACTGGTTGTTATTTTGTATAATTAATCCTTCAGATAGATGAAGAGATTTAAATACTCTCCTAATGGAAGTACACAGAAAACACGGGACAATACCTTTGCAATACAAATTTTGGGAAACAGATATAAAATTTCTAATTTTCCTAGTTCTAAACCTTATTCTAGAGTTAATATAGAAAGAAGGATTGAAATAGAGAAAAAACTTTTCCTAAAATAAGATGATACTAAAATATAAAAGTGTATCAGAGAAGAAAAAAAAAAAAAAACTACAGGCAATATATTGTATAGCTTTCAAATAAAAGTCACTATGATAATTAACAAAACTAATTAAAAATTAATTTAGATCTAAATATTATGTAAGTCATGTCAGTAGGACTTAGGTAACAGAAAACTAAATGTAACAAAAAAATCTTCAACCAAATTTCATTTCATTATTTATCTACAGTTGGAGGACTCTACATAATGCAATCCTCATATTATTACATATTTTCCAGTACATTATTTTCCAGGGGCTACTACACTTAAATGTTTGCAGAACACCACCATTTACTATTTTAAAAAAATGAAAATTTTGAAGTCCACATAATACTGCTTCTTTTGCAAAATTCCAATAGAAAATAACAGGAAGATCACTGCAAATTTTAACAGTACATGCTTCACAAAACAAAATTCATACCAAGAACATTAATTTCACAAATGTGGACATTACCTTGGTATCAGATTTATTGTTGCCCCCATTGGATGTAGACCCAGCTTCAACAGGACCACATTTGCTGGATGATCATTAGAGGAAAAATGAGCAACGAAAATGAGGTTTCCAAAGAAATAAAAGCTGTGAATGTCTGGATATCACTGTATTAAATGATGTTTCTAGACTGATAAAATTAACATATGACCTCTGTTTTTACTAGCAGTTTTTTTATTACCTCTCTCTGCCCCCACTTTTCCTAGTCTATGGAGTATGAAATGAAGGCATTCTTACTTCCATTTCAAAGGTGATAGCCAATATGTTGGTAGAATCTGAGAATAAACCTTTTTTTAAAAAACAAAAAAATTGCCCTGAACGCTGAACTGAAAATCCAAGTGATGATGAAAATCACTTTTATTACCTGAACTGAAACAAAAATTGATAACCCAGATTAGGTAGAAGATACACTATCCCTTCATCCATGTCTCTCCCAGGGATCAAAGCCTAAGCCAGATAAACTTGAAAATGGTAGGTTCAGTTCTTCAGCATGGAAACCACCTACTGAAAAGAACCTATTGCTTCCCTTTACCCAGAAATATCATAGGGAGTTACCCAATCCATTTTAATTGTTTGAAAGATGAATGTACAACAGTAAAAAACAAGTGTGTATATTGTTATTGAAAATACTATTCTCTGAGAGGTGGAGGCACTGTACATTATAAAATTCAACTCATGTTCTTATGTAGGTCCTACCTTATTCAGCACCACATTAAATAGCAAGTAATTCAAAATTCTGTAGGCATTCAGATACTCAAGGAGAAAGACTGTTAGTCAAATAGAGTACTGGAAGCAGTACCTCTGTTTCCCTAAGTACAATCTAAATAACTTACTTATTAAGTTATTTACTTACACTCCAAAGACCTTCTCCTACACAACTCAAAGGCAATCCCCTACTTTTAAATCTTCATCCTTTGAAGATGAAGATTGCTGAATTGAGGTTGGGCTCAAAAGATCAATAGTGGGAGATCTCTCTGCTCCTGGAAAATGAGTTCAGTGGAGTCTCAGTCACTGACATATGCATAAACATGCTACCCAACTACCCAAATGAAGCTTCATGATGGCTCTGCCAACAAATTGTACCCCTATCCTCCCCTAAGTAGGAATGGTATAAGTGAGTTGGATGAAGGTGAGCAGACATCTATTAGGGGTAATAGAACCAGAGAGTTCAGCAATTTCAAGTCCCAGGATGCTTGAGGGACTCTAAGTCTTCCTCACATTCCTCTCTGCTCTGGGGACTCTTCCCAGTGTCTCAAATTATTTTAATATCTTTCCACAGAAACTTGGATTTTGCCCATTCCTCCAATAAAGCAAAAATAGTGTAATAACCTGTTCAGGACTCCCTGGGCACCAATTTTTAAATGTCTTTCTAGATAGCTCCTAATGACCTCGGTCATTAATGTTTGTTTGGTCTTGATCCAATTGGTCACAAAACCTAATATTCTGATGTCTTTTCTCAAAACCTACGTCTCTAAAACTGGACATCGTTTCCTCTTCAAACTTGTCCTTCCTCTACTACTTACATTCTGATTCTTTACAAGGGGATCATGCATAACTTCACTCTTATCTTCTTCAGTTGGGTTCAGTTGAAGCACTCTCCTATTCTATTGTTAAAACACTCAGCTATGTGCAAATTAAAAATGCACTGTGATTCCGTCTCACTCCAACCAGAATGACAATTATTGAGAATAGAAATAATAATAAATGTTGGCCAGGATGTGGGGGAAAAGACATACTGATACATTGTTTGTGGGACTTCAAATTGGTACAACCCCTCTGGAAAGCAGTATGGAGATTCCTCTAAAAACTAGGAATGGAATCCCATTTGACCCAGTTATACCACTCCTTGGTATATATCCAATGGAACTATAATGAGCATACTACAGTGAGGCAGCCACATCAATGTTTATAACAGAACAACATCTAAGCCATGGGGCCATCGTAGGTGCCCTTCAACAGATAAATGGACAAAGAAAATGAGGTATATATACACAACGGAGTATTACTTGGCCAGAGTGAATGATTTGATGACATTTTTTAGTAAATAGATGAATGTGGAGACTATCATGCTAATTGAAATAAGCCATCCCCATAAAACCAAAGGTCAAATGTTTTCTCTGATATGTGGAAGCTAATCCAATATAAAGGAGGAAAGTATAAAAGAAATAGAATTTCAGTGGAATAGACAAACAGGAGTGAAGAGAGGGGAGGGGAATGATCAGATAGGGACACTAGAATGAATCTGATATAATTTTCCTATGTGCATATGTGAATATACCATACTGAAGCTATTGTGCACATCTGTGAATATTAATTTTTAAAATATCAATGGGCAAATGGCAGAACTATCAGTGGAGTAGAGGGAGAGGTGCTGGGGTTTGGGGCCAAGGAGAAGAGGTGCTGGGGACTAAATTAGAACAAGATATATTTCATGTTTTTATAATTCTATCAAATGACTTCTATTGTCATGAATAACTTAAAGGAACAAATGAAAAAAATAAATGAACAAAAAAAAATACACAACAGCAAAATTGTAGAATATTGGGCTAATAATTAAGGAACCTGAGTTCAAATGTTACTGTGGCCTCTTACTACATACAGAAACTCAATTTAATGGTTTTAAGTTGTAAGTTTTTTATTACAGTTACCATTTGGCCAAGATGTTGAATACATTATGAAGTACTAGGAGTGACTTTGATTGGTTGCTAAGATTCCTTGAAATCCTGAAATTCTCTGGGTGATTGATTCAGTATGTAGAAAAAGAGGAATACTTAATTGACAGAATTTTTTTAGTATGCCAACAGAAACACAAAGAAAAGTAGAAAACTAAAAAATGACAATATAAAAAATAATAAAAGTTTATAGTAATATAAAATAAAAAGACTATAAAGAAAGAGGTATCTAGATAGAACTAGACAGGGGTTTTAACCTGAAGGGAAATCCAAACTGAGCAATCAGAAAATAAAGGAATCAATAAAAATATCTTCTAAAAGGATTCCAAATATTATTAATATAATGTGACATAACAGGACCTACACATCCTATTCCATACTTCCAATAAAATAATTATTCTCCAAGACTTGCTTGATTTTGTTCATGTGAAACCCATGGTCCTATAATCATAGCTATGTGAGATTTTTCCAAAAAGATTTGATGTTAAAAAAGGTACTTGGTTACCAGTGCAAATTATTAAGACAAACTCCTGCACTATATCCACACTTCCCAGGTAAAGTCTGAATCAAAAACAACACATAACTGAGATTGAATTTCTGAATTTGTCTGGTATGGATCAACATCTTGATCTTAATGTCACACAGGTTTCTATCAATCTATGCACAGGGATGATAGAAGAGATTTGTCAGCTAAGCTTGCAGAAGTTCAAATCACAGGCCAGCTACTTGTTAATTAGGGAATCATGGGAAAATCAGTCAAAATCGCTTCATTAGTAAATAATAGATTATAATATCACAGCTTCAGGCTGATGTGATTAATAAAAGAAACAAATGACTGGGTGTGGTGGAGAATCCACTAATTCTAGTGACTTGGGAGGATGAGGCTGGAGGACCCCAAGTTCAAGAACATCTCACCATTTAGTGAGAACCTAAGCAACTTAGGTTTAAAATAAAAAAAATAAGAAAGATCTGGGGATATGGCTCACTGGCTATGTGTCCCTGGCTTCAATCCTGGTTTAAAAAAAAAAAAAAAAAACAATAACAACAACAACAACAACAAAAAAAGCGCCAAGCACATGACAGGATCTCTAGTTCAGAACAGATTAGAACATCCTCCTTTTCTCGTATGCTATAAGTACTTCACAAATACATTTTTTAAACCTATAAAATTCTACCTGATTGAAGTTTCATTTTTAGAATTCTCATCTCTTATTAAAGAAAACAATAAATATAATCAACAGTATATAAAATATGAAATAGTAAACGATTTGATGCTGATATTTTTGTTACAAAGTATTCCTTTGGGATCATTCCTAGCCACTCTTCTTGAATGAATATTATTTATTTTAGTGATAGGCAATTAAGGCATTAAAAACTCTTATGTCCCTTTTTTTTGGATTTATCAAATGAAAGAACAAACAACAACATTTATCAGTGTTTGATTAATAAACTGATGTGCTCATTCCCATAATCCTAAGTGAATGCTGAAAGATTGACAAGAAAAATCATTAATACATAATTGATAGGGCCAGACAAATAGCGGGAGTTTTTTGGAATAATGTCAGTAGAACAATTATAAGAAGTATACTTATTGGACCATGGGTACACAACACTGTCTCCAGGTTTTCAATCAAAACTAGTTAGGATGAAACACCTCACCACACCTCACCTCACCTCACCAGGAAGCTAGTTCTGTGGGAATTATGATCACTAGCATGGTAAAATACAGGAAACAGACCAGGGGACAAATACTTACAAAGAAAATCCAGTTTTCCATTGAGAAGTGCTTGATAGAAATTTATGTGATTAATCTCACGGATCCTGTCTTGCTAATCTCTTAGTTCCAGTTATTTCCTCTCTCTTTGTGTGATGCAAACAAGACTTTTCCTCCCACAGAATGACCCACCGGAAAGATGACTCTCTTATAAGTTTGATTACTCTGATCCACATGTAATTGTCTTACAGAAACTTACAAGTAACCTCTGAGGAGGCAATAGCAAGTTGTCAAGGAGGAATAGTTGATATGCTAGTAATACTTGAATAGAACTATTAATAAATTCAAGGACAATATAAATAAAGGAAGGAGTTGGAGGAGAAGAGAGGAAAGGACAAGGAGTAGGAAAGACCTTTCTTATTCTTGGAAAGGCAGATTTAATATTGTCAAAATTGACATATTATAAAAACTGTTACACAGATTCAATTCAATCTCACTGAAAAACCAATGACATGCTTCACAAAACTAAAAATAACAGCTCTAAAAATAACCACTCTAAATTTCATTTATAAGAACAAAAGTCTCAGAATAGTCAAGTCAATACTAAGCAAGAAGGGAAATGCTAAAGGCATTATAATACCTGATATCAAATTAGACTACACAGCTAAGGTAACAAAAACATCAGGGTATTGGCATCAAAACATGCATGAGACCAATGGAATAGTATAGGACACACAGAGACAAATCCACATAGTCACCTGATACTTGATAAAGGTACCAAAACTATAAACTGTAGAAAAGATAACCTTTATAACCAATGGTGCTGAGAAACTCTGTATACATATGCAGAAGAAATATCTTTCGACCTAGACAAAGTCAAATCAAAATGGATCAATGGCATAGGAATTAGACCAGAAACTATTCAACTGCTAAAAGAAAAGACAGGGTCAACACTCCAAATTATGGCTTAGTTGCCAAATGTCTTAAGAAAACCTTAAGCTCAAGAAAGAAAACTAAGAATCAATAAGTGGGATGGCATCAAATTTCAAAAGTTCTGAATGCAAAGCAAACAAGAGCATGAAGACTGAGCATATAGAATAGAAGAAAATC
This sequence comes from Sciurus vulgaris, assembly GCF_902686455.1. Lineage (NCBI taxonomy): Eukaryota > Metazoa > Chordata > Mammalia > Rodentia > Sciuridae > Sciurus > Sciurus vulgaris. Next base: position 106,919,606 of record NC_136464.1, on the reverse strand, counting down.
TTTTCTAGCTGCTCCTCCAACAGGGAAATAATATACAGAATATTTAAAGAATCCCAAAAGTTTAACACTGAAAAATTAAGAAATAAACCAATGAATAAATGGGCCAACAACATAAACAGACATTTCTCAAAAGAAAAAATGGAAATGGCCAAGAAACACATGAAAGAAGTTCAGCAACTCTAGCAATCAGGGAAATCCAAGTGAAAACCACATTGAAACTTCATCTCACTTCAATTAGAATGGTAATTTTCAGGAATACAAACAGTAATAAATGGTGGAAAGGACAAGGGGAAAATGGTACACTCATTCATTATTGACGGGGACTTCAAATAAATAAAATCACTGTGGAAAACAGTACGGAGACTGCTCAAAGGCTAGGAATGGAACCACCCTGCTATCCCACTCCTCACTGTTTATCCAAAAGAACTAAATCAGCACACTACAAGGATACAGCCATATCAATTTTTATAGCACTGCAATTCACAATACCAAGATATGGAACAGGCCCAAGTGCACATCAGTAGATGAATGGATGAAGAAGAAGTGGTATATACAAAACAGATTTTACTCAGTCATTATCAATTATGGCATTGCTTGTAAATGGATGGATCTGGAGAACATCATACTAAGTGAAATAAGCCAGACTCAGAAACTCAAGAGCAGAATGTTTTTCTCTCATATGCAGAAGCTAGAACAAAATGAGGAAAATGGGGAGAAGCCTACAAAAATTGAGGGGATATCAGTGAAATGGAAGAAGGGGATAGATGGGAAGAGAAAAGGCACAGGAAAAGGAGCAACTATGAAAGAATTTGATCAAATGATGCTAGGCACACAAATAAATATACCACAAAAACTTTCACCTACATGTCTATGAACAAGCACAAATTTTAAAGGCTGTAAATAAAGAGAAGGCCAGCAGGGCAGATGAACTAGAACCACCAAAGGGAGGAAGAGAGGGAAAGACATCTAAGAAACAAGTGGAACAAATTATATTCCATCCATGAATAGTTATATCAAAAGTAAACCCCAATATTATACAGTTATAATGCACTAATAAAAATGTTTACAAAGGTTTAAATGTAGAAACATTTCAGACAAAGGTTACATTTATAAAAAATCATTTTCCTATGCTCAAAAATAACTTTTACTTTAATCATGAACACTGACTTTAACATTTGAATTTTTTATGTGAAATCCTACCATAGAATTTGGAAACAAAATAAGGACTGAAAAGATTGCTTACAATTCAAGAGATTAATGTAGTTCTTCCCAGAAAATTTGTATAGCAAAATTTACCTGATTTGAATGTCCTTACAGCATTCACTTCCACTACCTTACTTTTTTTTCTTTTTTTTTTTTTTTTTTTTTTTTTTTTTTTTTGTCTCTTTAATGGCAGGCTTGATGGGTTTGGAAACAAGATATTATATTAAAATTGTATGTGTCATACAATGTATAGTTAATGATTCTGTATAAAAATGGAAATATTTTAACCTGTCTTGAGAACATTTCTTTTGAGATACTGAAAAGTAAAAGGGACATATAATCAGTTGTACAACAATGTATCAAAAACAACCATAAATTCATGCAGAGTTTGTATAGAAAGAATCCTTATGCAAGGTTTAATGATGATTACTTTAGCTTTGGGCTTTTTCTTTATGCTTAGGAGAAAAAAGCATGACAGAAATATACCATAGAAAACCTAGGAATACATGTTTAATGAAACATGAAGTTAAGATTCCAAAAGCAAGTTTATGTTTCCACTGACAATATTATAGGAGCTGTGCATGGTAGTCCACACCTATAATCCCAGATCAGGAGGATGAAGCAGGAGTATTGGGAATTCAAAACAAGCCTCAACAATTTAGCAAGGCCTTGAATAACTCAGTGATATCCTGTCTCTAAATAAAATATTAGAAATGGCTGGGGCTGTTGCTCAGTGGTTAAGTGCCCCTGAGTTCAATCCACCATACTTAAAAAAAATACATATATCTATATAGGAAAAAGTGAATTTACCAATGTAAGCAAGCTGATCAGTGGAGCACAAACTGTCTCTAATCAGAGGAGCCACTCACAACCTTAGGAGTTGTGGGACAAAATGTCAAAGCTGATGATAGAATGTAACAGGATGTGTCATTCGTGGAACACTCAGAATCACTTATATGATTATAAGACATGGGTATACTGCTCCTCAAATTGTCTCTAATTGATTAAATAAAAATTATGGCATTTGTTGGTTTCTCAATGTCACATTTTGCTTCTCTCTGAATGAAAACAAAGTAAAGAATATGGGAAAATGTCTATAATTTCAAGTAAAGAAACAGCACAAGAATGAACAGACTTCAAGTATCTTACCATCTTTTTTGGACTGCTGAAAATCACATACTTTTTTTTTCTTTCAGGGACATTCTGGGAAAGAAGAAAAAGTTTTATGTGTAACAAGCATTATATTTCATAAAATAATTATAATATTCAGCATTATTACATGATACATTGGAAAGAAGACAGGTTTCTGAATCATTCATTTGTACATTCAAACCCCAATTCTGCCATGCAATGACCTGCATCTTCACATGGGTTGAGAATTATAAGAGTTGAGAGGGACAGTTCCAAACATTACTCACCTTACCTCTAGTAAATTATTACACAAATACTGTGATATCCAATAGATTATATTCTTGAACACAATAACATAGGGTAAAAGTTTGATCCACCTCTAGCTCAGTATACTTGTAAAACTATGACATTTTAAGAAATTTGAAGTAATGACTTGTGGTGTTTTGAATGTTTCCATGACTTTTACTTGCACAGACTACCTCTTGAGGGGAAAAACACAAGGGGTGAGTTTTGAGGATAATTTGTAACTAAGATGGGATAGCATCACAAACAGTATGTAATTTTCTTTCACCCTATATGTCAGACAGCTAAAAACAAATGATTACATACATTCTGTTCCTTATAAGAAAAGCAAGAATAAGTTCTGTAGGACAAAGATGGATGAATGAAAGCCACACACAGCAAATAGAAAACAGAAAGGCTTAGTACAGAAGCCATCATGGAAGCACAGGTGACTGAAAAGAATAGACCCTAAAGAAATGTATTCTGGAATAAATTACTCAGTCCAGGGGTAAAACATATTTAGAAAGGTAAAGGAGAAGGAAGAAACAAACAGAAAGAGAAGAGACATGACCAGTCAATTGAACATGTGTTTAAGCCAAAGAAGAAAGGAAATAAGACCAAAATATGGAAAGAAACACAACAAAGAATTTTGAGCAAATAATACTGATAATATTGATTTCTATTACACTATCATTTCCTTTCTATAAAAATTTCTATAATAAAGCATTCAGTTTTATTACTGTAAAAGTAACTTAATTAGTTAACTATAGATAGGAACCACTCTCTGAAATCTGTAACATTATTAGTAGGGAAAATAATTTTCCCCAATTTCCCTCTGAAAGAGAGAACTGGTTATCAGAATGCTAAACAGTAAGTATAATTGAAAAAGATGTATTTAATAGCACATGGGTTGGGCCTCAGAAAAGTTTAAGAAATTTTGATCTGAACTCCTAATCTTAGCTCAAAGCTGGAAGAAGTGAGGGATACTTTGTTATCTATGTTCATATTTGTGACATTTCCTTACTTGGTTTGCTTCTTATTTATGACATTAATTTATGATAATTCATCAGAGCTTGTACCTCTTGAACTTTAAAAGAGAATAAAAACTTAAGCCATATTTTCAGAAGTCCAATAGCCTTACATTTTAGCTACCTCAGGCTTATTATTTAAAACCCTTCATTATGTGGATATCTTATTTTCTGCCCATTGATTTATGTTCATAATGTATGTAAAAGTCTTTCACATCAAAACCCTGTTCTCAGTTTTCTAAGACATACCCACATGTTCCCTATCTTGCAGTATCTCAGAGTGACAAAAAGCTTTTTAAGTGATTATTTAAATAACTAAGTACACAATTTTCTAAACCTGAAATCCTAGAGAATGACATAAAGATTCAGAGTGTGTATTTTAAAAAACTACAAAGCAAAAGTTTTCTGAAATTCAAATTATGACATGTAGCTTTATACTCTGACAACTAGTTATTATTTGCAGAAGACATCTAGTCTTCAATTAGAATAAAAGATTTAAATACACTATTAATGGAAAGACTAAGAAAATATAATGTAATAACATTAAAAGAGAAATGTTAAAAAACAGGTTTTAAATTTCCCCTTCTTAACAATTTCTCACAGTTTAAATGTATATATGGAACCCAGGAAAGAAATAGAGGAAAAGCTTTCCTAAAAAGTATATGATTCTAAAACATAAATCATCCAAAAGAAAAAAATATATGCAATGTTCTGTATACTGTTCAAACTATGCATTAGGAAAATTATATGACTCATAAGTAGTTATTCAATTCATTAAAGATTTATATAGTCCTGAGTATAATAAATTATGTAAGTTGATTTAAAATTACAGTAAAGGAAACTTATGTCAGGGTCTTAAGCCCCCTTGCTCTTCTCGACCAGAGATAAGGGGAGGTAGCACTCCCTAACAAGGTCGGAAGGGCCAACTGACTGCCCGCACCCAGCCCTCAGGGCAGAGGACAATCAGATGAGTCAGGGAGACCAGTCACAGCAGGAACTCATTTATTGAGGAAGTCACACAGCTTTTATGTAGGGTGACGGCTAGGCGGGAACCAATCAGCTTAAAGGTCAGCAAGGGCAGGGGTGGGTTCATGCAGGTGAGAGTCCCATAGGACTATATGGCAAGCACAAGCTGATCACTGTTCGCAGAACTGTTGTTAACCAATCCCTGACCGTGGTCCCATTTATCAGTCATTAACTTTTGAAACCGCCTTTGAGGCCTTGATCTTGCTCACTCACCAGGGAGTAAGGAGTCAGCCTGAGTTAGTTAACATGTCATTAGTCCTAACAAACTTATCCAAATAATCCTTAACCAAATCTCATATTTCTTGTGCTATTAAAATGCTTCTCCTGGGCCGGGGTTGTGGCTCAGTGGTAGAGCACTTACCTAGCATGTGTGAGGCACTGGATTTGATCCCTAGCGTCACATAAAGCAAAATAAACAAAATAAACATACTGTGTCCATCTACATCTAAAAATATTTTTAAAAAGAAAAAAATGAATGCTTTTCCAAGTATAATTTTGCTGCTTTTATGAATTTTCAAAAGTCCTTACTTCCCTAAAGTATTAGATGGAACTTTGATATTTACAAAATTAATAATAAACATTCAGTACAATTATATAAAATAATCTCTCTAGAGAATATCTCCAAATAAGATGACAAGGAAAGCATTGCTAAATTGTAAGACTAAACACTTCACAAACAAAATTCAGAGCAAGAAAATTAATTTGACAAGAGGGCATTTACCTGGGTATCAGATTTATTATTGTCCTTTTCTGATATAGGCTTGATATCACCAGGACCAGGTCTCTTCACAGATCTTTAGAGCAAAAGAGTATTTAAAAAATGGGTTTTTCCAGTCAGTTTTTAAAGTAATGAAATCTGATGAATATTTGGATATCACTATATTCAATGAGGCTTTTGACTGATAGGATTAAAATAGGACCTCCATTCTAAAAAAAACTTGTGTTTACCTCTTTCTGACTCTGCTTTTCCCATTCTATGAATCATTCAGTGAAGTCACACTTGGTTTCATTTTAAAGAGTAACGGCCAATATATTGGCCGAGTCTGAGAATAATTTATCTTCAAAAACTGTCCTGGAGCTAGGGTTGTAGCTCAGTAGTAGAGTACTTGCCTAGCATGTGTGAGGCACTGGGATCGATTCTCAGTACCACATATTTACAAATAAAGTAAAGGTCCATTGACAATTAAAAATATATTAAAAATAAAAAACTGACCTGAAGGCAGAACTGAAAAATCCAAAAACAAACCAACATTACCTTTGCTTGATGTGAAACAAACCTAATAATCTAACATGAGGTAGAAAGGTAAAACTGCTGCTTCTCCATTGTTTCTCCCTAGATCAGAGACTAAGATGGCAACTCGAAAATGGCAGCCTTGAGCTTCAGCATGGAGACCACCTACTGAAAGGTACTTATTGCTTCCCTTTACTCAGAAACAACATGGAGAGTTCCCTGAAACATTTTAATAGTTTGAAAGATGCAGATCTAAAGAAAAAAACAACAAATGCATATGTTGTTACTGGATTCCTTTTGTAGAGAGATTGAAACACTATTAATTTATAAAATTCAACTAATTTTCCAATACAACTCCTGCCTTATTCAAGGCCACAAAAAACAGCAAGCACTTGAAAACATTCACAGACACTTAGACACTCGATGGGAAAGATTGCCTATGAAGTACAGTAATGCTAGTGGGACTTCTGTTTCCCTAAGTACTATCTACATAAACTGTACTTTTAAATAACTTTCTCCCTGTGTGTGTCCACTCCCACATCTGTCTTCTGCAGGACCTTTAAATCTTTATCCTACGAAGATGAAGTTTCAAATGAAAAAGAAAACCAGTTTAACAATAATAGTGGAAAACAATGCACAAGAAACAAAAGTTCTTTATCTTCAGATAAAAAGATAGCAAGAGAACTCTGACTAAAAATAACATACCTGAATATGCTATAATCAAAACTTAAGTCCAGCATTAAAACAAGCATTTCAGAAAACAGACTATTCTGTTTCAAACATACTAAATATTAGCATGTAGGTTTCTTGGCATCAGATCAAATGTCATTAGTTTAAGAAAACATTAACTGAATTATTGATTTTAATATAGACTAATTTGACAATAAGGTAAACCAGGAAAAAAAATTATGGTCCCCTGTCAGGCTTTCCCTCATCTGTTTGCATTCCAAAGACTTGACAGCATTAGACAAGAAAACTTCATGTACACACACATACAAACTTCCCCCACCATCATTACTTGACAGTACAGTGCTTGTCACATCAGGCCTATTTAACTCCAGTGTTCCCATGATTCTATCAATTCTCTGCCTATCTTGATACGTTCACTCATAATACTCCCCTCCAGAGAATTGTCTTCTACGGAATGACCCAAACAATTCCATATTTTAAAGACCAATTAAAAATTCTATTGTCTCCAATTTAAGTTAGTCCTTTGCTAAATGAGTTTCATTCACTTGGCCCCAGATAACTCTGCCCATTAGAGTCCAATTCTCTCCTTTGTTTTTTGGTGGGTTTTTTTTTTTTTTGTTTGTTTGTTTGTTTTTTGTTTTTTTTTAGTTGTCAGTGGATCTTTTATTTTATTTATTTATATGTGGTGCTGAATATCAAACCCAGTGCCTCACTCATGCCAGGCAAGCACTCTCCCACTGAGCCACAACTCCAGCCCTTCTCCTTTGTTTTACAGAAAAAGGTCTCATACAGTTTCATCACAAGCAATAGCACCTCTTAGACATTCATTCACTCAATCTCACTTAGGTCTGGTTCCCCCTACCCAAGGCTACCATGAACTGCTTTTCTCAGGCCATGGACAACCCTCTTTCCCCCTTGCCAATTCTACCAGTATTGTCTTGTCCTATCTCTTAGCAGTGAGGTGGGTCACTCCTTTCTTTTGAAAAGCTCCTCCTTTCTTCGGTACAGGAAAATAACCTCTGAGTTCTGCTTCTCCTGCACTGTTATATCTTCTCTGGGAACAGATTTTTTAAAGAAATTATGTAATTTAAAAGTAGCCATATGATAGGACTGAAGATGGGAGAATAGAAAAGGGACACTTTCAGGCACTTCCTTAGCATCAGGCTTACAAAGCAAGAAGACTGCTCCTCAGCAAAAATGGTAACTAAGAGAACTCACTGAAACTTAATGCTGGACTGTAAGAGAAACCATACAAAGAATGTAAGAAACTTCCAACATATAAAAGAATATGTTAGAGATGCCCCAGCTTGGTTACCAGTGGTGGTAGGTCCACAGGCTGATTGCAAGGGGAGTGCAGGCAGAGAAAGTACCCCATTTGTGTACAATGAATCAAAATGCAGTCTGTAAAAAATAAAAAAAAGAAAACAAAATTTTTTAAAAAGTAGTACCACTGATGAATAAAGAAATAAAATAATTTTTAAAATGACTTGGGGGAACCTGTGGATTAGACAGGGAGACTCATCTTAATGGACACAGAGCCAGTGGGGAAGTTGTTCAACAGAAACCACCCCAAATTGCTTGCCCTAGAGCCAGATATTTCAGCAGAAATTGGGATACCAGAGCAGAAAACATTCACGGGCACTGAAATCATTCCTGGGCATAGGAAGCATCTGTAAGTGCTGCCCAGCAGCAGGCAGAGACAGGACATCAGGAGCTCTTAAAGGAAGTCGTCAGCAGTTGCCCATTATGACTCCCAGAGTGTGCCTGAACCAGCGGGACTGAAATATGCACAAAGAAAATTCTTCCTGAATCAAATGGATTGTTGCTGGTGCCCCACAAGAGCTATTGGGAAGATACCTTGGGTGGCCACACAGGCATTTCTGCACTCCAGGGTGGAAACCTGGTCATTCATATTCATAGTAATGAAGGCAAAACCTGAGGAGGTTTATTTCCCATGCCTTAAAAGTGGATTTTACCAGAGGACCTGGAAATACAGACATCCTGCAGTAGGGGCATGGATCAAATCTAAAATGCCTACTGACAGAGGTTCAAAATTCAGTCAAAACTAAAATACAGCTACTGGAACTTCCAATTTAGAACTCTGCCCCAAAGCACTAGAAGTATTACTCCATTTGTCAGCACTTCCCACTCTATCTCACCCTCTCAAGGGAGAATGAAATCTGAGATCTACTATAACCAGTTTTGGCTCTTAGCCTCAGCAGCTGGCAAAGGTGAGATAAAAATCTCAGCCCTTGATCCAAGACTTACAAAGACAAAAATAAATATAAAGCATAAAAATCCATCTGTGCCAAAAATTTTGATCACCTCAGCGGAAACAAACCCCTTTATTTCTCATTAATAATTCTCCCTCCTTTTTTCTTTCATTTTTTTTTGTCTTTTTTCATTTACCCACATTGCAATTTTTAATATATTTAAAGTTTTTAAATCATGTATTTTAAATTTGAACTTTAAAAATCTTTTCACAATAATTTTATCTTATAGTATTTTTTTACATGTTTCCACCCCATAAGGTTTTGTGTTTGTGTGTATGTGGGTGATATGTGTGTATGCTTGTGTATGTGTATATTGTGTTGTCACAATACCAGAACTCAAATTATACTACAATAACAAAAACACCGTGGTATTGGCACCAAAAACATGAAGACCAATGGACTCAAACAGAAGGCACAGAGAGAAATCCACATAGATACAGTCATCTAATGTTCAACAAAGATGTCAGAAAACATATGTTGAGGAAAAGATATCTTTTTTACCAAATGTTGCTGGAAAAAGTGGGTATCCACAGGTAGAACTGAAACTTGAAACATTTTCTCTTATCTTGCACAAAAGACAACTTGAAGAGCACAAAAGATCTAGGAGTTAGACCACAAACACTGCAAGTGCAATAAGAAAATATAGTCTCAACCTTCCAACATAGTGGCACCAGCATCAACTGCCTTAACAAGACTCCTAAAATACATGAAATGAAATCAAGAATCAATAAGAGGGACAGCATCAGTTTAAAGAACTCTGCATAGCAAACAATTAAGAGCATGAAGAGAGGACCTATAGAATTGGAGATCATTGCCACTACCCCTATGATATGGGATTAATATTTAGAATACATAAAAAACTAAAAATGGTTAACACCAAAAAGTCAACAAACAAAACAAAGAACCCAGTTAACAAATGGGCAAAAGAAATAAAAACTTCTCAGAACAGTAAATACAAATGGCCAATAAATAGAGAAAAAAAAATTTCTTATCTCTAGAAATCATGGAAATGCAATTCAAAACTATGTATTGTTATTTCATCTGTTTTCAGCCAGAGTGGCAATTATCAGGTATACAAATAAGAATGAGTGTAGATAAGGATGTGGTGGAAAGGTACACTCATATATTATTGGTGGGACTGCAAATTAGGGCATCCACTCTGGAAAGCAGTATGGTGATTGCTTAAAAAACACAGAATGCAATATGACCAAACTATCCCACTCTTGTGTAATTCATGAACTGGGAGAGGTCACTGAGAAACTTGTTCTTAAACCAAAGTCATCATGCACTCAGAGTTATAAAATTTAGTGCATGGAACTGAATTAAAACAATGATTTATATCCCCAAGTATCTCAGATGTTAATAGATAGAAAAGGTCTCTGTCATAGTTTAGATCTGGAATGTTCCCCCAAACTCATGGTTTGAAAGTTTTATCCCCAATTTAAAAGATTCAGAGGTGGGACTTTTCAACAAATATAAGGACTCTGACTTTATCAATGGATTAATCCATTGATAGCTGAATGGATTAGTGACTGGTAACTCTAAGGCAGGTATGGCCTGGTTCAAGCAAGTAGGTCATTAGGGTGTGCCCTTGGGGACTACATCTGTTCCCTGGCTTCTGCTTCTCTCCTCCCTCTCTCTACTCTTCCTGGTTACCTTGAGCTGAGCAGACTTCCTATGCCACACCTTCCACTATGAGATCCTGCCTCATTTTGGGCACAGAGCAAGGGAGTTAGTTAACAATGGACTGAAGCCTTGGAACTAAATTAACTTGTCCTCTAAGTTGTTTTTCTCAATTATTTGTTCACAGCAACAAAATGCTCATTACGAGTCTCCAAGATTACTGTTTAATATGTGTTCAATTATGACGGTATTGATAGGAAGGGTAATACTCCTCCTGTTTAATCTTCTTATTTCTTTCATATTAATTCTCAATGGATATATGATAAAATAATCCATAAGTTATATAAAAAACCAGTTAGTCATATAAATAATTGATTATAATTTCATCAAAACAACTTCTTAGATGAATTCAAAAAGGGAAACTTGTGGGCTGGATGAAAGCTATATATAATACAGTACCAATCACTTCCAGAAGATGTAGATAACTCATAAACATTAAAAAATTTATATAAATGCTTATGTAGTACTTTCTCAATTCCATAGCAATTTGGAAAAGCAGATTCCAAGTTCAAGTCATTTTCCCAACAAAATTTTCTTGCACATTTTGTACATACCTTTCCCCCATCCTCTCCCATATTAGAAATTATCTTCATCATTGTAGAAACATAAAATTTGTCAGTACCAATTCATCATAAGGATCTATTCCTCTTCTTGGAGACAAGTCTTAGTACAGCCTAGAGCTTAACACCAGCCAACACAGAAATATAAATGAGAAATAAATGTCACTGTTTTGTCAGCGAAATGTTATTGTTTCTATTCAACAATAACCTAATTACCATTATAAAATTAATAAAGGAAGTGGCTTTCTTGATATTAACCAGGCTGAGTCAATATTTTAACTCTCTAATAGAATGGTATTCGGGAAGTTTTTTGTGACATTAGCATTAAAGTTAAAAGCCAGATTTAAGCACATTTTAACCACTGAAAATAGTACCTGAAAGATAAATTTAAAAGTGACTGGTGTGTCTTAGAGGGAACACATATGAACATATACTCTGCAAGGGATAAATGAATAAACACACAAAACAATGTTTTTGTTAGCTATGTTTTGACAGTTGATACTTGTCACTAACAACTCTATGCTTTCTATTTATACTTTCCTTGAATACTATCAGCATGGTCGTTTAATTGGTAACCATTCAAAATGTTGCTTCCTGATTGGGGTCATAGCTCAGGGGTAGAGATCACCTAGCACAGCACAAGGCCCTGGGTTCAATCCCCAGCACCAAAAAATGAATTAATTGATAAAATGTTTTTTCTTCCTTATAAGTAAATGCTTGTGATTTAGTCCTCTTACCAATAACCTTGCTTCCATTAGATTCAAAGTACATTAAGATCAAGATCAAATAACAAAGCACCACGTGTGTAACAGCTTCTCACTAACGCCTGTTATATCCACTGGTGAGTCGTCCTCTGTGGCATCATGTGAAAGTTGCCCCATAGTAAGCTGTGATCATTCAGAAACTGAAATGAACAAAAAGAAAGTAACAACAGACATAGATATTGCTGACTGAAGAGAAATATGGATAAAATATATTCTATGATATTCAGATCTGATAAGCCTATTGAAGTTAAATGGATGCAAGTTATGTCTGCACTGATTCTGGGTGTTTGCACACAGGTAGTTCCTTTAATTATTTCAGAAATTCCTTGGTAAATTTCTTCTTCCCAGCAATTAAACCAAAGACAGGATATAATGTTGGGAAAAGGAAAAAGGGGCAGAATCTAGAAATGGTGGAAACAATAATGCTTTCATTGCATCTTTATATTTAGATAAGTGATGAAAGCTTCTTTAAGTTAAGACCAGGAAATAGGGTATTTTAAACCTTGGTACATGCTCTAATTTTGAAGGCTCAAGAACAGATGAGTGCTGTGGTTTGAATGTGTCCCCCAAATTTATTTGTTAGAAACTTAATCCTCAGTACAACAGTTTTGAGAGATATAATTCTTAAAAGGTGATTAGGTCGTGAGAGCTCTGCCTTCATGAATAGATTAAGGTGTAGCTCATAGGGGTGGCTTAGTTATCCTGCTAGTGTGCTACTGATGAAATATCAGTATATATTTCTCTCTATACTTTCTCTCTCTCTCTCTCTCTCTCTCTCTCTCTCTCTCTCTCTCTCTCTCTCTCTCATCCCCTTCTATATTCCACCACGTAATGATGCAATAATAAGACACTTATCAGATGTGGCTACTCAATTTTGAAATTCCCAACTTCTAGAACCAGAAACCAAGTAAACTCTTATTCTTTATATATTTATCCAACGCTGATGAATTTGTTAGAGCACCACAGAACAAATTAAGTCAGTAGATTTGGGGGTTTATACCAATTAATTATTAATAATTAACTAACATTTATCATTGAAATACTCAATAATGATGTTACTTACCTGTTGTTGGAAAAAAACAGTTGTTGGAAAATACATTTTTTTCAGTTTATAATGTTTCAGTTTTTTGGTTTGTAAAGTCATTATCAACATGAACTAGAATGTCCATTCTGAACGCAAATATTTTGTGAAAGTTTTCCAATAAATTACCTATGATTATGAAACAATTTAGAAACACCCAATCCAACATTCTAAACTTCATGAGAATGGGAATTGCTTAATGGTGCTTTTGTACATAGTTTACAGAATGATCATTTACAAGTGGAGTTTGAATTTTTAGGGTTTTCATTGCATTTGCCATTTAGCAATCCATTTGGTTAATTTTGTCTTGTTATATCACCAACAACAAATGGCCTAATGTATAATTATAAAAGATATTTGAATGACAGAAATACGGAATATAATAATAAGAAAAAAAGCAGTTGTACATAGTTTAATTCTGTATGCACTAAAATTATTCTAGTACTATAATATTACTCAGAGTTCCAGATGCATTATACTAAAGTTCTTCCACATAAACTCACAGCAATTAAACTGACTCTATTTAGAATTCTACTTAATAGCTTTCACATGCTATACATATAAAACTGAAAATGTAAAATAATATATTCTAATTACCATGTTAGAAATAAGGTGGCCCAATGTTCTAAAATTTAAGTAAATTTATGTTGCTAAACTTACTACTTTAAAAATGGTAACATTTAGAGGAAAACCTAGATTTGCCAGATCCCAAAGCCCATATACTTAACTACTATGCAATATCATTAATCATGTTTGGTAGGAAGGGATATTCAAGAACTCAAAACTTTGTTAGATTTTATGAGGATAGAGTTGGGAAAAGAAAATGAATTTTAAATGTTTTGAGCTAATGCATCAGTGAAGGTATTCCATATCAGGAGTACAAAAAGTACACTGTAATTGTGATTAATAAACTAGTCAGGCATTATGTTTACAGGAGTAATCGCATGAAGACAGAAATAATTTGAAAGTTATATTAGGAAGTTCCAGCTTCACTTTCAGGATAAAAGAAAAAGATATAATTCCATTATATTACCAAGAATGAATACAGAATGATAATCAACAATCACTTTTAAGTTATCTAGTTTAATCTATGAAATATGTATGATTTAAATACTTATGATTTAAAATTAATGCTTATTGACTCTGGTATCAGAAAGAAAATAAAAATAAAATTTATGTTAATTGAATATGCAGTTTTCATACAAAACTAAACATGTTTGGTTCAAGAAGGTTCAGCTCACCCAGGAGAGAATTCAACTTAAATTAGTGAATTGAAGAAATTACTGAATATTCTCAGCAAATATTTCCTCTTCAGGTTGTAGTGTGATAGCTAAATGTAAGTATCATGTCCTTTTTCTCTCAGATGCTAAATCTTGCCAAAATTTTATTTAACCTTCTTGAGCTGCTCCTGCAAGCATAGCAGATTTTTTTCCTTGCAGATTTGTCTAACAAATAAACATCCATAAAACCTAAGGCATCATGTTGTGGTTGTTTCTACTACCTTTTGCAGTCTGATAGGAAATAAAGATATGATTAAAAATAAAAATGAGTTTAGTGTACTATGATCATAAGGAATGATATTGAATGCAAATGAACACTTAAAAGGAAACAATAGAACTCACTGAGTAGATGAAAAGGAAATTTATTAAGAAAATACTTACATAAAATGGCATATCTCAGAACAATGTTAACATACAGAAAGCTGTTTGATGCTTCCATGGAAATTTATTAAAATTTATTAATGGAGCATAGAAGAAGAAAGTTGGGTATTTGGACTTTCTCATTGTGCTTTGCAATGTATATCTGCCAATGTTGATTGGTCCTCAGTCAGTACTAGAAGTTACATCTCTGGATATCCTGCAGCATCTTTGCATTAAGTGCCCTCTCAATGTATTGCTCCCCTATCAAGAAGTTTACTTGTGTTCAAATTGATCAGATTCATCAGCCTATGAACTCAAAGTATATTCACATTCATTGCTTACATTGATAAATAATGAATAATCAGCTCAGAAATAAATAGAAAAGGAATTAGAAAATGAATTGCAATGACATATTGAACTATGAGCCAGTAAGAATCACACATCAATAAGAAATCGATGCGGAAACTGCTAAAAAAACTAAAAATGAGGATCTGGGGCTAGGGTTGTGGCTCAGTGGTAGAGCACTTGCCTAGCACGTGTGAAGCACTGGGTTCAATCCTCAGCACCACATAAAAATAAACAAATAAATAAAGGTATTGTATCTATCTAGAACTAAAAAAAAAATATTTTTAAAAAATGAGGATTCAAAAATCACATGCGAAATTCAAAAAGGCACCATTTTTAGAGGTCATTAAATAATCACTATTAGAAAATGAAAACCTGGTATCACTATGAATGATATAGATATCAAATGAATAAGAGAACTTGAGGAATATTATAGACAAAGCAGTCACAAGATTTAAACAATGTTGATTCATTCCTTTAAACCAAAACTCGCCAGTAATGATACATAATAACATAGCATCTTCCAAATACTAAAGTATTGGCAAATGTCATTAGAGCCATTTGCACAGAACAAGGGAGAGTTCCAGGAAGAACACACCAACCGACTAGTTCAGTAAGTAAAATGCTTGGAAGCCATCACTTCCACTTTTATAAGAATAAAATTTGAAACCAACTGGTCGCAACTCTTCCTAGATCCATGAGACAACTAATTTCATATATATATATATATATATATAAACTATATTTTACAAAAGTGAATCTAATAGACAAAGACTATTTCATCAAAAATAAGAAAATATACATTCTTCTTGAAGGCACAGAAGGTCATTCTCCAGGAGAGATCATATTTTAGTTTACAAAGCAAGTCTTAAGACACTTAAGAATATTGAAATCATATTATGTATCATATCTGAGCACACTGACATGAAATTAGAAATCAACAGCAGAAAAAATTCCCTAATGCATGGAAAACAAACAACATGCTCCTAAACAACCGATGGATCAAAAGAGATAAAAGGAAAATTTTTAAAAATAAATCATGAGTCGAACATATTTAGACATGCCATACCAAAAGTAGTGGGTTGCAGTAAAAGAAAATACATGTAACAGGGAAGTTTATAAACATTTTTGCTTACATCAATAAAGATGGGGGACCTGGTATAAACAACTCAGCAATATACCTGATGGTACTAAAAAAAGAAGAAATTAAAGCCAAAGAATACAGAAAAAAGCAAAGAACCAAAATAGAAATAAGTGAAATAATGACTGGTAAATCAAAGGAAAAAAACTTTAGAAACTCAGAGTTTTTTTTTTTTTTTTTTTTTTTTTAGGAGATTAAAAAAAACCTTAAGTCAGACAATGTAAAGAAAAAAAGAGGACTCAAAAACAATAAAAAGAGTAAACACTAAAATTGATATGATAGAAATACAAAGTATAATAAGGAGTACTATGAAGATAACCTAGAATGAATGGGTAAATTTCCAAATACAAACAACCTTCCCAGACTAAATCATTAAGAATGAAAAAAAACAGAATATATCAACCAGGAGTAAGGAGATTCAATCAGTAGTAGAAAGAATCTCAACAAACAAAAGCCCAGGACTTGAAGGCTTTCTTATTGTCCTTTAACAAATGTTCAAATAATACCATTTCCTTTTCAAAATGTTAAAAAAAAAAAAAAATTAAGGGAAGGAAATATTTCCCAAATGGTATTACCAGACCATCATTACCCTAACACCAAAGCCATATGAGGATGCAAGATTAAAAAAATCAAAGACCAATAACTCCAATGAATGACATAAGAAAAATGAAGCACACAAACCATTGTGATCACATCCACAGATACACAGAAGGCATTCAACAATATTAAACATCCTTCCTTCATTTAAAAAATAAACTTTCAACAAACTACATATACAAAGAATAAAAATAACAACCACATATGACACAATCCATCTAACAAAATGCTGAAATACAGAAAAGTTAAATATTTTCCCCTAAAATTAGTAAACAAGAGAGGATGCCCAATCTTACCAAATTTATCAACATATTCCAGGAAGGCCTAGTAAGAGCAATTAGGCAAAAGAAAGAAAAAAAAAATTAAAAAGGGCCTGGGTGTGGGGAGAAATCAGGTTGAAAATAAAAACAAAGTTAAGCTGTCCTTAATGGCAGATGACATGATGTTTTATCTAAAATATCCTAAAGACCCCTCACACACACACACACACACAAACACACACAGAGAACTAATAATATCCATTATGCTGTAGGATATGAAATCAACATAT
The DNA here is from genome assembly GCF_902686455.1 of Sciurus vulgaris. Taxonomy (NCBI): domain Eukaryota; kingdom Metazoa; phylum Chordata; class Mammalia; order Rodentia; family Sciuridae; genus Sciurus; species Sciurus vulgaris. The sequence goes on along the minus strand of NC_136464.1, from coordinate 106,902,381 downwards.
AAAAGTAAGTAGCATTTCTATACACTAACAAGGAACTACTTGAAAAAATAAATAAAATACAATGCCACTTATGGTAGATATAAAGAATACTTGTAAAATCAACATAAAAATTCCAGTGATAAAAAAAATCCTACAAACCACATGGAACCACAAAGTTCTTCAAGTATCTAAAACAATCTTGAGCAAAAACAAATTTGGAGACATCCTACTACTTGATTAAAGCCTTAGTGATAAAGCTATAGTAATCAAAAGAGGATGGTACCAGCATCAAAATAGATAAAAAGCAAATGGAATGAAACACCAAGTATAGAAAAATAATCCATGCACTTGCAGTCAATAAGTTTTCACAAGTGCTAAGAATATACAATGAGGAAAAGACTGTCTCTTTAATAAATACTTGGAAAACTAGCTAACTAAATAAAGAAAAATAAAATTAGATTCTATTTCCAAGTCATATATAAATACAAGTCAGTACAAGACAGATTAAAAACACATGTAATTATCAAAGCTGTGAATATACCTGAAGGAAAAAAGGGGGGGAAAAAACCTCTCCAACATTAAGAAATATTTTTAAAACTTTATTTCATTTATTATTTATTTATTTATTTATTTATTTATTTATTTATTTATTTATTATTAATGTGGTGCTGAGGATAGAACCAGTGGCTCACATGTCCAGCGTTCTACCACTAAGTCACACCCCCAGCCCTCTGAGATTTTTATGGGCTGATTTTATAAAATATATAAATCTAAAGCACAGGCAACAAAAGCAAAACTAGGCAAATGAAATTATATCCAACTAAGAAACTTCAGTAAAACAAAGAGAAGGGAAAGACCAAGGGAAAGAAAATGCAACCCACAGAAAGGTAGAAAAAGCTTGCAAGACTTAAATCAAACATGCTGTTAATATCTCAATTGAACATTCATCAGTAAGGAAAAAACAAAAAAAAAAACAAAAAAAAAAAAAAAACAATTAAACAATAACAGTGGACCTGAATATCAAAAGAAGACAAATGACCGTCAGGTTTTATGAAAAAAAATGTTCAAGGTCCCTGATCATCAAGTAAATGCAAATTAAGATCACAATGAAATATCACATAGAAACTGTGTGATCTCAACTCATGTTCAACAAACAATTAGAAGCCACAGAAGCAGAGAGAATCGTGTTCACCAAGTATTAGGGCAGGGGAGTGGGGGGATGGGATTAGGTATACATTGGTCAGTGGACAGAAAATCCAGGATAGCTAGGAGGAATAAATTCATGCGATCCACAAGATGGTGACTGCAGTTAACAATGAACTCATGAAAGTCACTGAGAAGTCCGCAGCAGAGCGGAGCGGTGGGTGCCAGCGCTCTTTCTGGCTGCGGAAGCCGGACCCCCAGCGGCCATGGCTGCAGAGGAGCCCAGAGACGCCGCCCCTGCCTGCGCCTTGCCTCAGCCCAGGGCCGCTCCCAGGCCCGCAGCACTCGCCTCGGTGAAGTGTCCGAACGTCTGTTCCGAAGGCAGTGATGGGGAACGCAGACCTGTTTATGAGGACATGCAACAAGAAGCCGCTGACTGCGCCGCCCAGGCCGTGGGGAAGTACTACACAGGACATCGCTGCCCGTGTCAAGAAACTTGTCATAGAAATATAATCTGAATTTGGCAAGAAATATAATCCTACCTGGCATTGTATTGTGGGCCCACGTTTTGGCGGTTATTTCACACATGAGACAGAGCACTTCATCTATTTTTACTTGGGTCAAGTTGGAATCCACCTCCTCAAGTCGCGCTGGGTGGCCAAGGTAAAGGTGTCAGTGGCGGCAGCAGCGAAGACTAGCAGGCAGCATTGCTGGGACCATGTCCTCTCCAAGGGCCCTGGGCTGCATGGACTGTCGATTACGATTTCATGTGTAAGTCGCAGTAAACAAAACCAAATTTCTTTTGCTTAGTTACCTGGGGAAGAAGTCTGCTTTATGTTTATTTTTCAAGATTTAAAAAAAATTGGGGGTTGTCTTGCACTAGGAAGTCTCTCCCACCCCTCCTTTTTCTCTTTCTCTCCCTATACAAAAATACAAAGCCCAAAAGATGAGGAGGGCTGAGGATACAAATAGTTGTCTGGAGGCAAAACTAAAACTGTGCAGCTGCCTCTTCATGGTGGTGGGTGCTTCTTTGAGAGGACCAGGGAGGCAGCAGGGGACAGCGTTAGGATTGACAAGCAGAGAGTGGAGGGATAGGAAGAAGGGTGGGGGGATTGATCTAGTACCAGGGAGAATATTCCATTGAAGTGTGATTTTTCCACTTGGGGTAGAGGGTGGGGTAGGGATGGGTTCTTTATGGGGACCTGTGATGTATCTGTGATATGTGGGAGTGGGGAGCAGACTTCTCTTGCTGTCTTTGTCAGGATTTCTAAGTAAGGGCTGTGTCTTTGTGGATTACCTTATTTTATTCCTCCTGCCATATTGATGTTGTGGGTAGGATTATAGGATTAACTTGATTTTTTTTTTTTTTTTTTCTTTAGGTTTAGCCTTCAGTTTATTCATTCCTCTGGAGTTTTCTTAAAGCAGCCCCTGTTAGTTGACTGGTAAAGAAATTTCTGGTGACTCTAGTTCCTTCATTAGGTCTTAGCAATCAAACCAATCAAATGTCTCCCTTGATTCTCCTTTGTGCATGTGTGTGTGTTTGTGGATGGGTGTGTGGGATTGGGGTAGAGGGGAGGGAGGGGGCAGGACAGATGGAATCTCTAGGGTGTATAGGTAAGTAGGAAGCACAGATCTCAGTGAGCCTTTATGTTAAAAATCTCTGGGGGTGTGTCTGTTGTAAGGTTGAAGACTGGTCACTGATTTATGAATTTTTTTCTGAAAGGGATGATTTTAAAATGGGATATTTGGCTTTACAAAATCAAACATTTTCTCCTTGAGAGTTTAAATATTTAGTATGCTTTATGTGTCCTAGGAAAAAATAAGGTTTTTTTCCACATACTGATAGTGCATGCACTAATATTCCAAAGCTAACTCTTTTAACTACGGCAGACTGATCACCAGAGCACTAATTTGTTCACCCTGTGCATGCAAATACAAAACTCTGTTATTTCTGGATTTTAAATGTGTTTGTAATGTTTTAGAATTTTGAGATTGTTTTTTTAATTTATCAAATGCCATTATCTATCAGCATGTCATTAGGAAATGAGAACAGAATTGGAATTTCCAGACAGAAAGACAGAAATATAGACAATTCTTACATCAGTCAAGTGGATCAGAATTCTCTAATGACTCCCAGAAGCCTGCTCTACAAATCAGGAGACATCACAGGTTTACTTAAAAGTGTTTTTAATTGTGAAAACAACTATGGAAACTATTCCCTACTCTCATTCATGATTGGTTCCCAGATTGTTTTCAAACTGAAAGAAGTCCCAAACAATGTAATTTTTAAGGCTGAGGCATCGGAGACGTCCCAGTGTGTACTTATATTAACATATTAAAAAATATAACATTTTAGAAAAGCTTTGATTGTTGTTGCTTAGGGTAAAGCAAAAGACAGTTTATAAGTATAAAAGTAAATGACATTTTCATATTTTAATTTTCTTTATGTTTTTATTAGTGTGTTGTAATTACCCATAGTAGTAGGGTTCATTGTGATAAACTCATATGCACACAATCACACAATATAGTTTGCTTCAATCTATCCCTCCCCAAAGGGAATGACTTAAAATAAAACATGCAGGACAAACTAGGACTCTGTTTTAACAGCTTGACTATCTATGGCAGCCATTCTGAAGGCCATTCTGAGGCTGCCCGGGTTGATGGGGAGGTCCAGAGCAGCCCTTCCATCTCTGTAGGCAATACTTGATTGCAAGGAGTCAAGACTTCTCAAAGCACTCTTGGAGCAAGGATTCTTGTTTTAGTGGGGAAGATACACACAACTGGGATGGAGATTGGAACTGTAACCAAGACAGCACTTCCGAGATTCTGCTGTCACCTGCCTCATTTCTTGAAGCATGTCTCCTTCTCTGGTGCCTCTGCTACCTCCCATTCCCCATATCCTCTACAATATTTCTTTCGCTATCCATCCTTTCAGTTTTGACTTATGATATAAATACTTGATTATTATGATATTTGCTGTTTACATTCCCAAAAGTTCTTTTCCAGACCTTCTAAATTTGGATGGTCTTGTTAGACTTCCTAGCTTGGGTGCTACAGGCTGCCAGGTATATGAATAGCTGCGATTAGGACATGCTCATTTAGGTTGTCTACAAGCTGAAGATGACAGTCTGATGTCATTTCTGACACATGCATGCCACAAATGAGAAAACTGAGGCCTAAGAGTGATCATACAGCAAGTGGATATGACTTGAGACTAGAAACCAATTTGCTAATAAATTATTATTACCATTTATCTAAGTGGTATATATTTATGATATGTTAAATATATTTATTATAGATCAAAAGCCCATGAGACGTAGACATAGGAAGTTTTTTATTTTTTTTAATTTATTTATTAATTTATTTTTTATTGTAAACAAATGGGATACATGTTGTTTCTGTTTGTACATGGAGTAACAGCATACCATTTGCATATTCATACATTTACATAGAGTAATGATGTTTGATTCATTCTGTTATTTTTTTCCTTCCCCCCCACCCCTCCCACCTCTCTTTTCCCTCTATACAGTCCCTCCTTCCTCCAATCTTGCCCCCCTCCCCACCCCCCATTACGTGTCATTATCCGCTTATCAGTGAGATCATTCGTCTTTTGGATTTTTTAGATTGGCTTATCTCACTTAGCATGATATTCTCCAATTTCATCCATTTGCCTGCAAATGCCATAATTTTATTATTCTTTATGGCTGAGTAATATTCCATTGTATATATATACCACAGTTTCCTTATCCATTCATCAATTGAAGGGCATCTAGGTTGGTTCCATAGTCTGGCTATTGTGAATTGAGCAGCTATGAACATTGATGTGGCTGTATCTCTGTAGTATGCTGATTTTAAGTCCTTTGGGTATAGGCCAAGGAGTGGGATAGCTGGATCAAATTGTAGGTCCATTCCAAGTTTTCTAAGGAATCTCCACACTGCTTTCCAGAGTGGCTGCACTAATTTGCAGCCCCACCAGCAATGTATGAGTGTACCTTTTTCCCCACATCCTCTCCAACACCTATTGTTGCTTGTATTCTTGATAATCGCCATTCTAATTGGGGTGAGATGGAATCTTAGTGTAGTTTTGATTTGCATTTCTCTTATTACTAAAGATGGTGAACATTTTTTCATATGTTTGTTGATTGCTTGTAGATCTTCTTCGGTGAAGTGTCTGTTCATTTCCTTAGCCGATTTGTTGATTGGGTTATTTGTATTTTTGGTGTAGAGTTTTTTGAGTTCTTTATATATCCTGGAAATTAGTGCTGTATCTGAAGTATGAGTGGCAAAGATATTCTCCCACTCTGTAGGCTCTTTCTTCGCATTGCTGATAGTTTCCTTTGCTGAGAGAAAGCTACTTAATTTGAATCTATCCCAGTTATTGATTCTTGCTTTTATTTCTTGTGCTATGGGAGTCCTGTTAAGGAAGTCTGCTCCTAAGCCAACAAGGTGAAGATTTGGACCTACTTTTTTCTTCTATAAGATGCAGGGTCTCTGGTCTGATTCAAGGTCCTTGATCAATTGTGAGTTGATTTTTGTGCAGGGTGAGAGATAGGGGTTTAGTTTCCTTCTATTGCATATGGATTTCCAGTTTTCCCCAGCACCATTTGTTGAAGAGGCTATCTTTTCTCCATTGCATATTTTTTGCACCTTTGTGTAGTATTAGAAAATTGTATTTATTTGGGTTTGTGTCCTTGTCCTCTATTCTGTACCATTGATCTACCTGTCTATTTTGGTGCCAATACCATGCTGTTTTTGTTACTATTGCTTTGTAGTATAGTTGAAGTTCTGGTATTGCGATACCCCCTGTTTCATTCTTCCTGCTAAGGATTGCTTTAGCTATTCTGGGTTTCTTATTCTTCCAGATTAATTTCATGACTGGTTGCTCTATTTCTGTAAGGTACGTCATTGGGATTTTAATTGGAATTTCCTTGAATCTGTATAGCACTTTAGGTAGTATGGCCATTTTGACAATATTAATTCTTCCTATCCAAGAACATGGGAGATCTTTCCATCTTCTAAGGTCTTACTTAATTTCTTTCTTCAATGTTTTGTAGTTTTCATCGTAGAGATCTTTTACCTGTTTGGTTAGATGGATGCCCAAGTATTTTATTTTTTTTGAGGCTATTGCAAATGGAGTTGTTTTCCTCATTTCCCTTTCAGCTGTTTTGTCGCTTGCATATAAAAATGCTTTAGATTTATGCGTGTTGATTTTGTAGCCTGCTATTTTTGCTGAATTCATTGATGAGGTCTAGGAGTTTTCTGGAGGAAGTTTTTGGATCCTCTAAATATAGAATCATGTCATCCACAAATAGTGACAGCTTAAGTTCCTCTTTTCCTATTCGTATCCCTTTAATTTCTTTAGTCTGCCTAATTGCTCTGGCTAGAGTTTCAAGGACAATGTTTTTTCTTTTATGAAACTAATACATGAACCAATATATGAAGTAGACCACAGTAATATGGAATTACAATGAAAGAACTATAGAAAAGAAAGTCTTTAGACTACTGGAAATCTGTGAAGTGTTGAAGGTTTAATTTCAGAATCTACTCAATTACTTTGACGTTTGGTTTATTCATTTGCTTTGTGACTCTCATCTTTCTTCCAGGAGACCAGAACTATCATGATAAATGTTGGTCTTAACTTTCCTTCTTCTTCTCCCTTAGTCCCTAACAGGACTAAGAAACCTCTGTTTCTTAGGTTCCTCTCAGCTCTTTTTTTCCTTTTTTTCTTTTAACGTTTCCAGCTGACAGTGAACCCTTCTTGAGTTATGTTTCTTCCAAGGAAGACGTTCTAGCTCTGTATTTATTTTCTTGTTTCCCTGGTTGCTCTTTTGGTCCTGGTTTTGAGGTTCCCTCTGCCACCTTACTGACTGCCTGCTGCTGTTCTCCCACATTATATATGCATCTCTTTTCTAATCCTATTAAGACTATTCTCAAGACGTGTTTTTGCATCTCTTCACTGTATGTTATCTATTCCTAAACATATTTACAATTACATGGAAAATATTTAGGTGGCTGTCACACTATAGCCTCATCTCGGTGCACTTGGAGGTGAAAGCATCATCTGTGTCACCTCCCAAAAGGGCTTTTTCCAAATAACTAGCTGTTATCAGTCATTGGGTCTCTAACTTGGTCCCTAGTGTTACCAGTGTTGCCTTCACTGATGATGTTCATGTAGATATTTATTGAAGGAATTTTAAAATCTCTTTTTCTCTATATTCAAAACCTCCCCATCCTTCAAGGATCCAGTTATCAGAGTACTTGCATATTTGATATTCTCTATCTGTATTTTCCTCATGCACATGAATCAGCAATTATTAAGTTGAGATTTTTAAAAATAGAAAATGTATTTCTAGAAATAAAAATGTTTTATTAAAAAGTCGATTTTAGACTAATCCCAATATAGTCATTACTATGTTACTATAGACAGAAAGGCTCATTCTGCTAATGTAGAATAATTTTCAGTTCATTTTGACAGGTATTTATTGGGCCTTGATAGCATAATAGGGTAGAAAACTCATGAGTCTGGAAACATAAATTATGCTACTTCAGTATTCTGGAAAGCTGCACAGTCTTGAAGAAGTATGTGTCCATACTGACATATGTTTGTAAATATTGTTGAAGTGGGGGGAAGGACATTGCAGAAGAGAGTACATAGTCTATGCTATCTACCAAAAATCATGTTCATACACAAATACACAGTATATTTTACATATGCACACACTATGCAATAGAGTATTATAGTGACTCCTACTGAGGAAGAGCAATAGTTACTTTATACATTTTAATACTTTTTGAAATTTTGCAATAATTCTGATTTAATATTATAATAAAACTAGTTAATTACAAACTATTAAAATGAAGAATTGAAAAACATTAAAAACTTAAAAGGAATACTTGTTCCATTCCTACTTGTTGAATTACTGTGAAAATGAAAAACAATCTTATACTGCATTTTTAATAAAATGTTAATAACTTTAATTCTTCATAGTTGCAAATATTACTTATAAATATATATTTTTAGAGCATTTCATTATGTTGATCTTGTTTCTAAGATTTCAAAAATTAGTGATATTATTTAGTTGAAAAAAAATATATTGTTTATCTTTTCCTGGGAGATGTTCTAATTTTTAAACAAATTAATTTACTGTATGCATTTCCACTGAATATGGAGACTCAATAAGAGTAATAATAATATTCATTCTGTATCAGTCAAAAATGACATGCTGTTACAATCTTAAAATCATATTCATAATATTTTATAGTTTGTAACTGCAGTCTTTTTTTTTTTTTGAATTGAAAAGTCTGGTTTATTTATATAATTCTGTACAGTGATGAAAATTATTTACATCTACCACCATGGATAAGTCTCAAGAATAGTGTTAACAGCTAGTTGTAAAAAGATATGTACAATATGTACAACATGGTTCATGTAAAATGTTAAAACACAAAACAAAGCAGTCAATGGATAAATGCTAACAGCCAAGAAAGAATACAGAAACATTAAAAATACAAAACTATGACACCATTTTGGGATAAACACTGATTTGGGGGTATGAAGGGAGGGTGTGATAAGGATCAGAATTACAAAGTGTCAGAAGAGAATGATGTGTGAAGTAAAATTAAAGACAGTTGATCACCTAGAGTCCACAGCAGGAATTGGCAAACTCTTGATCAGTGTCACTAAGGTAAATTTTAGGCTCTGCACGACAAAAGGCAAAAATTTGAGATTATTATGTGGATAACTTATTGGGTTTTAAAAGTTAATGTATCTTGTCATTGAAATTGGTTCCAAATATGAGAGTTTTTCAGCTATTTTAAAGCATTAAAAACTATTTCTTAGCTTGCAGACTATCAAAAACAGGCAGTATGCTGGACTTGGCCCATAGACCATAGTGAAGCTATTGTTGGCCTGGAAGAACACTGTCTGATTAAACTTCCTGTGGTGATGGAGATGTTCTGTATCTGCATAATCTATGGCACTGTAACTATTACTACATGTGGCAACTGAGACTGAGAAACTGAATTTTTAGCACTTTTTGTTTTCCATCATGTTGGGGACTAAACCCAGGATCTCACCCATGAGCACTTGACCACTCTTACCACTGAGATACATCTCCAGTCGGAGAAACTGAATTTGAATTATATTTATTCTTAGTTAACAACTCTAGAGTGTTTCCATGAATTTAAATAGATACAAAAGAAGTGGTTGACAAAACTGGAAAAATAAGACTGATGGGTCAATGGGATGTATAGATCAGTGACTTTACGGAAAGAAATACTGTTGGTGTTGAGTATTTTGAGTGTGACTGATACGGTATATACAAAGATAAGAAGATGTAGTCAAGAAATAATTTGAGATGAAGATTGGGTCATCTAGTAAAATTAGATTTTTTTTTTTTGGTAGTGTTTGGGATTGAACCCAGGGCTTCACACATGCTAGGCAAGTGCTCTACCACTGAGCTACATCCCTAGCTCAAAATAGAAGTTTGAGCACAATAAAAATGTGGAGGAGAGAATGTCACGTTTGACTGTTAGAGAATACTGAGTGGGAGAGAAGAGGAAATGTCCAAGAATAAGAATAGTGAAGGCTAGAAAGAAGACAACCAGATGGCTAATCTATCTGATATTTAAAGAACAGAAGGAAAAACACTGTGCTATCTTATGCAAATTTTATTGTTCTTTAAAAATGGACTTACTTTCAATGATTTCAAAGTTTATACACAAGTGTAGATGTCAAAACTTCTGAACTCTCACTGGTTGATCAAAAAAGCCTTTGGTATCCACACATTTGAGATTCTTGATTAAATCACAAGGGGGGGGGGCACTCCTGAAAGTCTCTGACATAATTTGCGTTTCCTGAGGTATCACTTTGAATAGCACACACTTAGGGTTCACAACCAGACACCTAATCCCTGAGACTGAAAACCACATTCTCTAATCATGACCCATATACATTTTATGTGAAGAACTAAATACAACTCTGTTATAAGGGAACCCAACGAACAACCTGGGGTTTATTTTACTGTGAATGTCAAGGATTTATTTAACTCCAAAATTTTTATAAGGATTTTCAAAAGATCTTGCTTGCCTTAAAAAAGTGTTTAGAATTCCCCACTTATGGGAAGAATAAAGATGCCAAAAGTATTAAAATAATCATTAATTTCAAAATGTTGGTGCAAGATACATTTTGAATAAAATTAAGGGGTTTAAGTAACTTAAGAAATCTAAATTCTGAAGTGCAGTTTTGAAATCATCATAATCTAGAGTCCTATGAAGAGAATATTCTATGGGAATAATTGCATACATTTGTGTACAATGTTAACAGATTCTCTATTGGAACAATAGAAAAGTGTGAGATTTATTGCATTTGCTTCATACTTTTTTTTGAAACGTCTCATGTCCTTCTCTTCTTCTTGAAAATAGGAGAATTCAAAAATACAAATCTGTAAAAGGGTCTCCTCTTCTTAGTTTCGAAGCAAGTGTTGGCTCCTTATAGTTAATGCTGGTTGTGCACCTACGCTTGGGCAGAGACACTGCTGTACTTTCTGTGTTCTTTTTTGGAGAAAGAGAAAGTCTCCTCATTTTCACTACAGGAGTCAAGGGGGCTTGGTGATATCCTTCAGGCCAGAGTGAGGTGACGGGTAAGTCTCAGGTGGCACACTTGGAGGAGTTTGTGTTGGCTTAGAATCTCTCTCTCTTTTTCATCTGTATAGCTGCAGTGTTGTTTAGATCGAGGGCCTGGTGACTGGTCTCCCATCTGATCTGGTGGCAAGATTTTGAGTGTACTTGCCAGGGGGCAGATAGAGGTCATCAGAATCATCTCCAGAACCACTTGATTCACAGATGCTCTCTTCAGACTTATGGTTGTTTTTCTTCTCTATTAGAATCAGCACTTATTTTCTGTCGGAAAGGAGTGAGATGAACACCCTCTTCCAAATTAAAATTGTAAGCATCACTGGAACTGACAGGTCCATCCAATTTACTCTTGGAAATATTTGTTTTAGTTTCATTTTATTCCCTTTATGCTTTGATGTAGGTTTGATTTTCTCCTGTTAGCTTTGCTTTTCTCTTCTCTTTTTCTTCCTTTTGCATATTTACACTTACTTTTAGTTTGTTCGGATTTAGGTTCCAAAGGAACTTCTTTGTTTTAGTAAACTTTCCTGGGTGAATAAGCTTTGGTGATAAATTAATTTGGTCCTTGTTCCAATGAAAAACATTTGTTCTATATTTTCAGGTATGTGCATGTTTATTCCTGGGTCTACATATCTGATTCTTTCCAATTCAGAAGACTGCCCTGCCAAATGACTGGTTTCAAAGTCATTCAAAGTACTGAACTTAGATCATTAAACTCTTTCTTTAAATGGCGACGGAGAGACACAGTTCTAGGTAACACATCATCAGTAGATTTGGCTTCATCTGAAATCAAAATCACATCTCAGTGTTTCTTGAGGAATAGTAGATATCTTCTATTTGTAATGATTCTCCATGTCCTGGAAGGTCAGTTTCTTCAAGAGGAAGTTGCGGTAAATACTTCACAAATAATCACTGGTGTTGTCGTCTCTATTGGAGTCCATTCCAGAGGGATGTATTTCCTGGTTCTGAGCAGCTTCTGTTTGCTGGGAAGCAAGTTTTTCTTTCAGTGCATATAACTGACATGCAAGGTAGTAACACTCTCTTCTCAGTTGTAGGATGATATCTTGGACTTCTCTCACTTTGGATTTTTCATTTTCCAAAGCTAAAACTAACATTTTGTTGTTTTGTTGGTAATTTTTCAGCAATGTAGAAGTGGTGTCTGGGTCACTACTGCTGCTGCCAGCCCTCGCCGTCCTCCTCACATCCCAAGGCTCCACAAAGCTGTCCCCCTCGCGCGCGACTCCCGCGCTCCGGGCCCTCCAGGACTGTGGCGCAGTCTTGGGTCACCCGCAACTCACCACTACCGCCACCACATTTCGAAATTCTCCGCGCGCGCTCACCTATTGGCTGGGTGGGGGAGGTCACGTGACGCGACGACCGTAACTGCAGTCTTTTAAGACAACATATTTGACTCTTTGGGAAAACAAGATGTGATAGTCATTCTTCCAAGTCATTATAATTTGAGCTTGCCTGGCCCTCCACCAGTCTTGTCACTCACAACTTCTCTCTGTGCAGTCTCTCCTTGCTTCCTCCTGGAAACTCTCCTTGTTTTCACTCAAGCCCTTTGGTCTCCTACGTCACTCATCAATACTTCATACTTTCTCCCTTTGCCTTGTACTGCTAAATAATTCCTTGAAGGAAGTCAGAGCTGCCCCAGGACAATGTCATTTCCTACCTATAGCATTGTCTCCAGGGCCCAGAAAGTAGAAAGAGGAGAGGAGGGGAGAGGAGAGGAGGGGAGGGGAGGGCAGAGAAGGGGAGGGGAGGGAGAGATAGAAAGAAGGAAGGAAGGAAGTGAGCAAGGAAGGGAGAAAGGAAGATTTAAATGAACAGCATTTCCTTTGGTTTTATCTGAGAAGACAGAAATCCTGCTGTTTGTGATGCAGAAATTGGCAAGAATACCCTCTCTTCTGCTCTCCATCTCTTGACCCCAGAATTCATACTGGAATTGTGCTATAAATAAGCTTCCTTTACTTCAGCCATCAACTGCCAGGACTTGTAAGGGGATTAGGCAGAGGCTGCACCTGGGGCTTGTGCACCTTGCTGTCTGCTGCCGCTTCCTCTACTAGATTGCCTGCTCTCAGGTATCACCAAATATCAGGTATCACCAAATATCCCTCTTAAGACTTTCCTGCAAGCCAAAGCAGCTCTTAAAAATGGACCCCCCTTGGGGTGACAATTCTTAATGTATATCTAAACATCAATTTGAATTTAGTCTATGAAAAGCAACAGATTTATAAGTTTGTTTACCATTATGTATACAGTACAATCTAAATTGCTTTACTGAAATCTGACAAGAATCATTTTTTATTTACAATTTTTCCTTGTTCCCCTTAAGATTTGAATTACTATTATTAAGAGCAAATAATTAAAAATTTCTATTCTTTTGTAGCCTTACTACTTCCTGTAAGTCTAATACTCTGCAAGGTAGAACCACCCACTGAAAAGTACAATTTGATATAAAACAGTAAGAACAATTGTAACTTTGTGTTAACTCCCCTTTCTCACACTTAGGAAGGTGTCACTGAAACTGTAAAATTGCATTTAAAGGATATCTGTGGAGAACATTTTTTTTCTCAATTCCTACTTCCTTTTCCTGTCTGTATTTCACAATTTACTGTTATTCTAGGGGATTTATGTGTTTGCCACTATCTGTGATGAAAATATCTCTACACTTACCCTGGACAGAAAGATTATTACCCACTAATTTTATGAGTGTTATGAAAATTAGGATTACAATTTTTTCAATGAATGTGATTAAAATATTAATTTTTGGAAAAATAGATTGTTTTGTTTGCTTGTTTTTCAATGAACGGGTGAGATTCTAAGAAGATGCCTGAAAAAGAACAATGGATAAGTGGACCATCAGAGGATGTTTCCTATGGTGTTTAGATACGTTCACAAAAAAATGTTAATTGTCTCCTTCTATCACTTTGGTGAAGGAGGGATTCCTCATCTCAGGGTACTGTGAATGGTAATTGTGAAGACAGATCCTGACTTCTAATGGTTCAACCTCCAGGTTTTCTGCTTTATAGTGGTGAGAAAGCATCATGCAGTTACCTGAATTGGAAGTTTGCGTTTTGGTCATTTCACCACACTAGTGATATGCAGTAAGATGCTCTGTTCAGATGTAGGACAGCAGTGGAGATGATTCCCAGCTCCCAGTCAGCCATGTGATCTCAGGGCAAACACCAGTACTCCTCAGAGCACTGGGTTGCCAATGTTTTCCAGATACAGATATTCAGTAAGTTGCATAAGATATTCAGCAACAAAAAATACTACCCAGGGTTTATGGTTTGTTGCATTTGTTTTAGTTCCCAAACCAGATAATAACCTAGAGCACAGGAATTAAATCTTGTGGTTCTTTTTACCCCAGCATCCTTTCCATCATAAACAACTTTTGATCATGGTGATGAAGTTGATTTATTTATGCTTTGAAAGTATTTATAGTGTTCTATTTGTACTGTGTTATTCAATTGAAGTGCTTTAACAAATATATGTATGGCTATTTGTTTTACCTAATGATCACAGAACAGAGAGACAGGCAGCCTTAAGTGTACACATAGCTACATCTTAAAGCCACAAAACTGCTGAGTTCCATTAGTGACTTTAGTTGATGACCTTTTCAGGGTTTTATATAGTATTCCCTTATTAATTAAGCTCAACCTTTTATTTACAAACATGTAGATTAGAACCATAAATTAAAAACATTTTATTTCCTGGCAGAAAAAGTATCTAATCAGGATAGATGATTATTTTCTAATTGATAAATTTTTCACACTGAAATGTATTTTATTCCTGTATCATCATTTTCTTTTCAAATCAATCATGAAAGCCATACATATACAAATCACATTTTACTTCTTAGCTTGGAGAATTTAGTGCCTTTCTTATACTTTTAATTATTTATACTTATATATTTATTTATTTATTATAATTTTAATTTAGTTTTCTGATACTATGCTATTGGTCCTATATGCACATACACATAATTTGGTAGATATTTAGCAATGTTACATTTCAAAAAACTTGGTCCAATGTACTATAATCATTTTTGAAAAAAACTTTTATTTGGAATTGTTTCTTAAAATTTGAACAAAAGACCCTTATGTTCACTTCTTTTCTAAATATATGGTTCAACAGTTACCTATAACAGTTAGAAATGTTAGATATTCTAACTTCAAATCTTAGCAAGGGATTCTGTGTGTTACTTTAACCACAACTTTTTTCTTCAATTTTGTGGATTGGAAAAAGATGCATAAAAAAGAAATTTATTCTGACTCAGTTGGACCACATTGGACGGGCACCTGAAAAAGTTGTCAGGGTTGCCTGTCGAATTTAAACTTAGCATGAACAGAAGGCGTGCAAATGCTTAAAAATATTTTGTCAATACTAGGCATTCCACTGAGGATTAATTAAAATTAAACTTGGATTGCTAATAAAGCTTGAAAAATCCATGAGTTCTACCATATAATATGTGACTAACTTAAAAGTTATCTGTTGTACATATATATACATATTTATTATGGCTAAGAAATGAGATATTATAGGCCTTTGTTTAGTTTAAACCTAAGGCAACAATATAAAAGTAGTATAGAAAATTTTAATTAAAATTAGATCATAGCATACACATAGCCAGGAGTAATTTGGTATTGGTTACAAGTGGCAAAATAGATAAAAATATCTATTTTCTTTGAGAATCATTCTAGAATTGATTTTGCACTCAATTTTTCATATCGATTTACATATTAGAACAAAATTAGTTTTATTTAGACCATCAAAATATGTCCAACTCTACAATATAGAAGTGAAAACCTTGTTAAAAAGTTCTATTTAAATTATATATATTAAATAAGTAAATAAAATTATCAGACCCTTATGACTCTTTTGCTTGCTAGTAGTAATTTTTAAAATATCAAAGTGCCTGTATTACTTGAAGTCATTATTGAATAAATCATTTAATTATAGATGAGCTTATTATGTAACATACTTTATTGATAATGCACTGTGTTCTTTAGACTCTGAATAATCATAGGAATAAAATGGTATTTAAAGCAGATAAATTAGCTGTCAACATGGAGTTAACAATTGGGAGGGGGCAAGATATGCCTATTTAAATATCCAACACTACAAAATTATTGCTCTAACAAGTGCTGTGATGAAAAGGTTTCCAAAACTATGTGAGTCTATAATAGGGATTTGACATAAAGCAGATCAATAGGAGTATTTTGGTGAGACATTCCTTGAATTTAGTTGTAAAGGATTTTAGGTCTAGGTAGTAATCTGATAGAGTAAGGGAAAGATCTGCCCAGGCAGAAAAGATGCATGAAAGCCTATTGGCAGATAGAGGTCAATAACCAGAGACAATTAGGGGTTGAATAGTGTCAGCTTAAAAAGATATGTTGAAGTTCTAACCCCCAGTACCTCAGAATGTAAACTTAATTAAAAATAGGTTCTTGGCAGATTAATCGATTTTGATCTCATTTAATTGAGATCATTACTGTAGACCCTAATCCATTGTGACTTGTGTCCTCTTAAGAAAAAAATTCCAGATTATTCAAAGACATCACTCCAGCAATTCTTCTCTTGTTCTATCATTTGTTAATCTATACTACATTTCCTTAAGCATGAATGAATACTAATTTATTCTTTTTTGTTTTTTGATTGCTGTTAACAGATTGAGGAATAGTTGTCCAAAATGGTCATACATCACTTGATGACAAAAATGGTTTGATAAGTATATCATTAGGCAATTTTGCTTTGTGAATACCTAAAATAGCACAGGTCAGTTACTTGATGTAGGCTCTGATGCAATCAAGAGCTGTAGTACACATAATCTGTGAGGCTTCTTCCAGCATAGCATGTCATACTTTTTACAGTAAACTTTTTTAAATGTAATTTGAAGGAGTAAATTTTGAAATAATAATAAAACTAGTATTGTAAATCTATAAACCAGTAACATAGTCACATATTATTATTATCAGATATTCTGTACCATACAAATTGTATGTTATACCTTTTTATCTGAGTGGCAGCATCATATACTTGTTTAAGTCAGCATTAACACAAACACTTTTGTAATACATTACAACATCATGACAGATGTGATGCTAGGAATTTTTTGACCCTGCTAATATCTTATGGGATTGTCAGTGTATGTGCTGTCCCCAATGACTGAAATGCTCATTATGTTGTGCAAGATTATAATACAATGTACAGATTAAGAATGTGGAATTTAACAATTTTTTGCTTATTATATAAGCATAAAACCACAAACAGGATTACTAACATAGCCAAAGCTAAGTTTCCTAATGACCCCTATGTGATGATTCCTTCCTCTGACATTCATTTTGTTTGATATTAATAGAGCCAACCCAGCTTTATTTTGATTATTAGCATGACATAACATTTTCCTTTCTTTGCATTTAACTTAGTTTCATCTTTGCATTAAAGTGGTTCCCTGCAGAAAGAAAATAATTAGGTCTTTCTCTTATTCCAGTTTAATAATTTCTACCTTTTAATTGTACTATTTTATTTATTTATTACTCTTAGCATGGATAGGTATTAATCCACCATTTTCTACTTGCTGTTTGTCTCCTTTGTTCTTTGTAATTTTTCCTCTTTCTCTCTACGTTCTTTTACTGATTGTTTTTATTATTTTGCTTTATGTGTACTATTGTTTTATTAGTTATAATTTTTTGGTTATTTAGTGGTGGTTTTCTATGAACAAGTAATATTAAATGATGTGCTCCTTCACATATAGCATACCATATGATTATACTCCATTTCTCTTCTCTCAGCCTTTCTTTTATTATTTTACATGTTGTAAAACTCACAAGTCACTGGAGTATATTTAACTATTAAGAAAAATACATATTGACCCAAATTGGAATGCTATTTCCTATATGGAGATTTTGGTGCCATTTTCCTACAGGAGTTCTTTGAACATTTTTAAAGTTTTGGGTATGCCAGTGAATTGGTTAACCTTTATTTGTCTGAAAGTGTTTTATTTTTGAATATTTTTTCCTCATTGGGAAGTTTTTGATGGAAAGTGTTATTTTATTTTGAAAGATACCATTCCTGCCTTTTCACTTGCATTGTTTTCTACTAGAAAGTGTCTGTCATACCTTTGTTCTTCTTTAGTGATGTCTTTTTTCTCTGACCACTTTCAAGGTTTCTTCTTGAGCATTGGTTTTAAGCAATTTGACCATATTATACCTTGGTTTAGTTTTGTTTTTTATGTTTCTTTTGCTTGAATTTTGGTAAAATTATTGGAGCTGTGAGTTTATAGTTCTCAAGTTTCAATATTTTGGTCACTGTTTCTTCTATGTTGTTGCTGCCCTCTTTCATCTCTCCTTTCTGTCAGTGACTTCAGTAGAATTTATATTATTCCCTTTAAAGTGTCAAAAAGTTCATGGATACTCTGGAGGTTCGTTTGTTTGTTTGTTTTAATTTGCATGGTTTAATTTCTGTGTCTCCAGATTTACTGTTTTTCCTCTGCTTGGTCTAATCTGTTAATCTCATCTCATCTAATAATAATAAGTTTTTCATCTCAGATAATATAGTTCTGCCTATAGAAATTGGATTTCCAACCTAACATTACCCCCATCCTATATTCTTCTCCTTATAAAACCACGTGTCATAGCTAGGTATTTAAGTCAAGTCAAAGAAGTACCAAGTTGCCCCTGTGAAAATGAAGCTTTATATAAAGACTAACTTGAGTATATTTATTCCTTGGTGGCAAAACAACATCTTTGGTGTGAGGCAAAGCAACAGACAAGCATCTCAGTTCAAACTACAGAATGCCTTTTGCAATCCAGCTATATCATCTTCTGTTCCCCTTCATTGCTATTATCTTTTTCCTAATTTCTCCTCTCTCATTCATAGAAGTCTGAATATTTTTTCTTAGCACTCACATTCTATTATACTCAATCTGTTCATTAATTCTGTCATCCATATATTTATTTAAAAAGAGTTTTTGTGTTAGATATGCCTAACTATCTAGTTTCTGTGGGGTTGTGGTAGAGAGAAAAATCAGTGATCACATGGTTGGGTTGCCTCTCAGTATGTTGACCTCCCTGAATTCCATCTTCGTTTTGCTTCTCAGCCTTCTGGAGACCAAATCTGGACATTGCTGGAAATACTCCATGACTCTAGTTCTGAATTGGGATTTTCAACTCACTGGCCTGTCTTCCCCTCCTTCCTCCTTCTTTGCCTCCCTCCATTTCTCCTTTCCTTCTTCCCTTCCTTCTTCATTTTCTTTATCCTTAAATTTTATCACTACACTACATCTATTTTTTTACCCTTATTAAATTCTACAACACCTGTGTTTCTATTCTATAACAACTGTTCCCAGTCCCTAAGGTTTTGAAGTTTTCTGTTAATCAAGTTAATTTTCAGGGTCTTTTATATTATTGATTTTATATCCTAATCTGTAGTCTTTTGACATTGGTTTTTATGAACTTGACTTGTAAACTTCCAGCTTATGTTTGCCTATGTCTCTTTCACCTGTAATCCTCCACTCAAAGCTGTCAGGCAATTATTTACAATGATAACACTTTAGGTTTATGGTCATCAAAGTTTATTGGACCTCACAATTCTCTAGATTTCTTCTACATATATTTAACCTTACCTTTTTCCTATTCTTCAGTGTATTTCTAACCATTCTCATTCAACTCAAGCTTTTTCTTTTTTTTTTTTTTTTCTGTAAATTTCTTTCTTCACACAGGACCATCAGAAGAATTTCCTCACTTCTTTTATCTACTACTACTTATCTACACAAACAAGGCAGCATAGAAAATAATGTATTTCTTAGGGTAATTTTTTTAACCATGGTCAGTGTACCATCTGCCAAAGCAACTTACTTTTTAATTCTCATTTTATAAAATTATTGATTACCTACTTTGTGACAAGCTCTGTTTCAGGTTTTGGGGCCACAGTAATAAACAGCACTATTAGGATGCTTTATGCAGAAGATTATATTCCATTGAAAGATGATTTGTAATTAGTAAATGATTATTTAAATAACTAAGTACACAATTTTCTAAACCTGAAATCCTAGAGAATGACATAAAGATTCAGAGTGTGTATTTTAAAAAACTACAAAGCAAAAGTTTTCTGAAATTCAAATTATGACATGTAGCTTTATACTCTGACAACTAGTTATTATTTGCAGAAGACATCTAGTCTTCAATTAGAATAAAAGATTTAAATACACTATTAATGGAAAGACTAAGAAAATAATGTAATAACATTAAAAGAGAAATGTTAAAAAACAGGTTTTAAATTTCCCCTTCTTAACAATTTCTCACAGTTTAAATGTATATATGGAACCCAGGAAAGAAATAGAGGAAAAGCTTTCCTAAAAAGTATATGATTCTAAAACATAAATCATCCAAAAGAAAAAAATATGCAATGTTCTGTATACTGTTCAAACTATGCATTAGGAAAATTATATGACTCATAAGTAGTTATTCAATTCATTAAAGATTTATATAGTCCTGAGTATAATAAATTATGTAAGTTGATTTAAAATTACAGTAAAGGAAACTTATGTCAGGGTCTTAAGCCCCCTTGCTCTTCTCGACCAGAGATAAGGGGAGGTAGCACTCCCTAACAAGGTCGGAAGGGCCAACTGACTGCCCGCACCCAGCCCTCAGGGCGAGAGACAATCAGATGAGTCAGGGAGACCAGTCACAGCAGGAACTCATTTATTGAGGAAGTCACACAGCTTTTATGTAGGGTGACGGCTAGGCGGGAACCAATCAGCTTAAAGGTCAGCAAGGGCAGGGGTGGGTTCATGCAGGTGAGAGTCCCATAGGACTATATGGCAAGCACAAGCTGATCACTGTTCGCAGAACTGTTGTTAACCAATCCCTGACCGTGGTCCCATTTATCAGTCATTAACTTTTGAAACCGCCTTTGAGGCCTTGATCTTGCTCACTCACCAGGGAGTAAGGAGTCAGCCTGAGTTAGTTAACATGTCATTAGTCCTAACAAACTTATCCAAATAATCCTTAACCAAATCTCATATTTCTTGTGCTATTAAAATGCTTCTCCTGGGCCGGGGTTGTGGCTCAGTGGTAGAGCACTTACCTAGCATGTGTGAGGCACTGGATTTGATCCCTAGCGTCACATAAAGCAAAATAAACAAAATAAACATACTGTGTCCATCTACATCTAAAAATATTTTTAAAAAGAAAAAAATGAATGCTTTTCCAAGTATAATTTTGCTGCTTTTATGAATTTTCAAAAGTCCTTACTTCCCTAAAGTATTAGATGGAACTTTGATATTTACAAAATTAATAATAAACATTCAGTACAATTATATAAAATAATCTCTCTAGAGAATATCTCCAAATAAGATGACAAGGAAAGCATTGCTAAATTGTAAGACTAAACACTTCACAAACAAAATTCAGAGCAAGAAAATTAATTTGACAAGAGGGCATTTACCTGGGTATCAGATTTATTATTGTCCTTTTCTGATATAGGCTTGATATCACCAGGACCAGGTCTCTTCACAGATCTTTAGAGCAAAAGAGTATTTAAAAAATGGGTTTTTCCAGTCAGTTTTTAAAGTAATGAAATCTGATGAATATTTGGATATCACTATATTCAATGAGGCTTTTGACTGATAGGATTAAAATAGGACCTCCATTCTAAAAAAAACTTGTGTTTACCTCTTTCTGACTCTGCTTTTCCCATTCTATGAATCATTCAGTGAAGTCACACTTGGTTTCATTTTAAAGAGTAACGGCCAATATATTGGCCGAGTCTGAGAATAATTTATCTTCAAAAACTGTCCTGGAGCTAGGGTTGTAGCTCAGTAGTAGAGTACTTGCCTAGCATGTGTGAGGCACTGGGATCGATTCTCAGTACCACATATTTACAAATAAAGTAAAGGTCCATTGACAATTAAAAATATATTAAAAATAAAAAACTGACCTGAAGGCAGAACTGAAAAATCCAAAAACAAACCAACATTACCTTTGCTTGATGTGAAACAAACCTAATAATCTAACATGAGGTAGAAAGGTAAAACTGCTGCTTCTCCATTGTTTCTCCCTAGATCAGAGACTAAGATGGCAACTCGAAAATGGCAGCCTTGAGCTTCAGCATGGAGACCACCTACTGAAAGGTACTTATTGCTTCCCTTTACTCAGAAACAACATGGAGAGTTCCCTGAAACATTTTAATAGTTTGAAAGATGCAGATCTAAAGAAAAAAACAACAAATGCATATGTTGTTACTGGATTCCTTTTGTAGAGAGATTGAAACACTATTAATTTATAAAATTCAACTAATTTTCCAATACAACTCCTGCCTTATTCAAGGCCACAAAAAACAGCAAGCACTTGAAAACATTCACAGACACTTAGACACTCGATGGGAAAGATTGCCTATGAAGTACAGTAATGCTAGTGGGACTTCTGTTTCCCTAAGTACTATCTACATAAACTGTACTTTTAAATAACTTTCTCCCTGTGTGTGTCCACTCCCACATCTGTCTTCTGCAGGACCTTTAAATCTTTATCCTACGAAGATGAAGTTTCAAATGAAAAAGAAAACCAGTTTAACAATAATAGTGGAAAACAATGCACAAGAAACAAAAGTTCTTTATCTTCAGATAAAAGATAGCAAGAGAACTCTGACTAAAAATAACATACCTGAATATGCTATAATCAAAACTTAAGTCCAGCATTAAAACAAGCATTTCAGAAAACAGACTATTCTGTTTCAAACATACTAAATATTAGCATGTAGGTTTCTTGGCATCAGATCAAATGTCATTAGTTTAAGAAAACATTAACTGAATTATTGATTTTAATATAGACTAATTTGACAATAAGGTAAACCAGGAAAAAAAATTATGGTCCCCTGTCAGGCTTTCCCTCATCTGTTTGCATTCCAAAGACTTGACAGCATTAGACAAGAAAACTTCATGTACACACACATACAAACTTCCCCCACCATCATTACTTGACAGTACAGTGCTTGTCACATCAGGCCTATTTAACTCCAGTGTTCCCATGATTCTATCAATTCTCTGCCTATCTTGATACGTTCACTCATAATACTCCCCTCCAGAGAATTGTCTTCTACGGAATGACCCAAACAATTCCATATTTTAAAGACCAATTAAAAATTCTATTGTCTCCAATTTAAGTTAGTCCTTTGCTAAATGAGTTTCATTCACTTGGCCCAGATAACTCTGCCCATTAGAGTCCAATTCTCTCCTTTGTTTTTTGGTGGGTTTTTTTTTTTTTTGTTTGTTTGTTTGTTTTTTTTGTTTTTTTTTAGTTGTCAGTGGATCTTTTATTTTATTTATTTATATGTGGTGCTGAATATCAAACCCAGTGCCTCACTCATGCCAGGCAAGCACTCTCCCACTGAGCCACAACTCCAGCCCTTCTCCTTTGTTTTACAGAAAAAGGTCTCATACAGTTTCATCACAAGCAATAGCACCTCTTAGACATTCATTCACTCAATCTCACTTAGGTCTGGTTCCCCCTACCCAAGGCTACCATGAACTGCTTTTCTCAGGCCATGGACAACCCTCTTTCCCCCTTGCCAATTCTACCAGTATTGTCTTGTCCTATCTCTTAGCAGTGAGGTGGGTCACTCCTTTCTTTTGAAAAGCTCCTCCTTTCTTCGGTACAGGAAAATAACCTCTGAGTTCTGCTTCTCCTGCACTGTTATATCTTCTCTGGGAACAGATTTTTTAAAGAAATTATGTAATTTAAAAGTAGCCATATGATAGGACTGAAGATGGGAGAATAGAAAAGGGACACTTTCAGGCACTTCCTTAGCATCAGGCTTACAAAGCAAGAAGACTGCTCCTCAGCAAAAATGGTAACTAAGAGAACTCACTGAAACTTAATGCTGGACTGTAAGAGAAACCATACAAAGAATGTAAGAAACTTCCAACATATAAAAGAATATGTTAGAGATGCCCCAGCTTGGTTACCAGTGGTGGTAGGTCCACAGGCTGATTGCAAGGGGAGTGCAGGCAGAGAAAGTACCCCATTTGTGTACAATGAATCAAAATGCAGTCTGTAAAAAATAAAAAAAAGAAAACAAAATTTTTTAAAAAGTAGTACCACTGATGAATAAAGAAATAAAATAATTTTTAAAATGACTTGGGGGAACCTGTGGATTAGACAGGGAGACTCATCTTAATGGACACAGAGCCAGTGGGGAAGTTGTTCAACAGAAACCACCCCAAATTGCTTGCCCTAGAGCCAGATATTTCAGCAGAAATTGGGATACCAGAGCAGAAAACATTCACGGGCACTGAAATCATTCCTGGGCATAGGAAGCATCTGTAAGTGCTGCCCAGCAGCAGGCAGAGACAGGACATCAGGAGCTCTTAAAGGAAGTCGTCAGCAGTTGCCCATTATGACTCCCAGAGTGTGCCTGAACCAGCGGGACTGAAATATGCACAAAGAAAATTCTTCCTGAATCAAATGGATTGTTGCTGGTGCCCCACAAGAGCTATTGGGAAGATACCTTGGGTGGCCACACAGGCATTTCTGCACTCCAGGGTGGAAACCTGGTCATTCATATTCATAGTAATGAAGGCAAAACCTGAGGAGGTTTATTTCCCATGCCTTAAAAGTGGATTTTACCAGAGGACCTGGAAATACAGACATCCTGCAGTAGGGGCATGGATCAAATCTAAAATGCCTACTGACAGAGGTTCAAAATTCAGTCAAAACTAAAATACAGCTACTGGAACTTCCAATTTAGAACTCTGCCCCAAAGCACTAGAAGTATTACTCCATTTGTCAGCACTTCCCACTCTATCTCACCCTCTCAAGGGAGAATGAAATCTGAGATCTACTATAACCAGTTTTGGCTCTTAGCCTCAGCAGCTGGCAAAGGTGAGATAAAAATCTCAGCCCTTGATCCAAGACTTACAAAGACAAAAATAAATATAAAGCATAAAAATCCATCTGTGCCAAAAATTTTGATCACCTCAGCGGAAACAAACCCCTTTATTTCTCATTAATAATTCTCCCTCCTTTTTTCTTTCATTTTTTTTGTCTTTTTTCATTTACCCACATTGCAATTTTTAATATATTTAAAGTTTTTAAATCATGTATTTTAAATTTGAACTTTAAAAATCTTTTCACAATAATTTTATCTTATAGTATTTTTTTACTGTTTCCACCCCATAAGGTTTTGTGTTTGTGTGTATGTGGGTGATATGTGTGTATGCTTGTGTATGTGTATATTGTGTTGTCACAATACCAGAACTCAAATTATACTACAATAACAAAAACACCGTGGTATTGGCACCAAAAACATGAAGACCAATGGACTCAAACAGAAGGCACAGAGAGAAATCCACATAGATACAGTCATCTAATGTTCAACAAAGATGTCAGAAAACATATGTTGAGGAAAAGATATCTTTTTTACCAAATGTTGCTGGAAAAAGTGGGTATCCACAGGTAGAACTGAAACTTGAAACATTTTCTCTTATCTTGCACAAAAGACAACTTGAAGAGCACAAAAGATCTAGGAGTTAGACCACAAACACTGCAAGTGCAATAAGAAAATATAGTCTCAACCTTCCAACATAGTGGCACCAGCATCAACTGCCTTAACAAGACTCCTAAAATACATGAAATGAAATCAAGAATCAATAAGAGGGACAGCATCAGTTTAAAGAACTCTGCATAGCAAACAATTAAGAGCATGAAGAGAGGACCTATAGAATTGGAGATCATTGCCACTACCCCTATGATATGGGATTAATATTTAGAATACATAAAAAACTAAAAATGGTTAACACCAAAAAGTCAACAAACAAAACAAAGAACCCAGTTAACAAATGGGCAAAAGAAATAAAAACTTCTCAGAACAGTAAATACAAATGGCCAATAAATAGAGAAAAAAAAATTTCTTATCTCTAGAAATCATGGAAATGCAATTCAAAACTATGTATTGTTATTTCATCTGTTTTCAGCCAGAGTGGCAATTATCAGGTATACAAATAAGAATGAGTGTAGATAAGGATGTGGTGGAAAGGTACACTCATATATTATTGGTGGGACTGCAAATTAGGGCATCCACTCTGGAAAGCAGTATGGTGCTTGCTTAAAAACACAGAATGCAATATGACCAAACTATCCCACTCTTGTGTAATTCATGAACTGGGAGAGGTCACTGAGAAACTTGTTCTTAAACCAAAGTCATCATGCACTCAGAGTTATAAAATTTAGTGCATGGAACTGAATTAAAACAATGATTTATATCCCCAAGTATCTCAGATGTTAATAGATAGAAAAGGTCTCTGTCATAGTTTAGATCTGGAATGTTCCCCCAAACTCATGGTTTGAAAGTTTTATCCCCAATTTAAAAGATTCAGAGGTGGGACTTTTCAACAAATATAAGGACTCTGACTTTATCAATGGATTAATCCATTGATAGCTGAATGGATTAGTGACTGGTAACTCTAAGGCAGGTATGGCCTGGTTCAAGCAAGTAGGTCATTAGGGTGTGCCCTTGGGGACTACATCTGTTCCCTGGCTTCTGCTTCTCTCCTCCCTCTCTCTACTCTTCCTGGTTACCTTGAGCTGAGCAGACTTCCTATGCCACACCTTCCACTATGAGATCCTGCCTCATTTTGGGCACAGAGCAAGGGAGTTAGTTAACAATGGACTGAAGCCTTGGAACTAAATTAACTTGTCCTCTAAGTTGTTTTTCTCAATTATTTGTTCACAGCAACAAAATGCTCATTACGAGTCTCCAAGATTACTGTTTAATATGTGTTCAATTATGACGGTATTGATAGGAAGGGTAATACTCCTCCTGTTTAATCTTCTTATTTCTTTCATATTAATTCTCAATGGATATATGATAAAATAATCCATAAGTTATATAAAAAACCAGTTAGTCATATAAATAATTGATTATAATTTCATCAAAACAACTTCTTAGATGAATTCAAAAAGGGAAACTTGTGGGCTGGATGAAAGCTATATATAATACAGTACCAATCACTTCCAGAAGATGTAGATAACTCATAAACATTAAAAATTTATATAAATGCTTATGTAGTACTTTCTCAATTCCATAGCAATTTGGAAAAGCAGATTCCAAGTTCAAGTCATTTTCCCAACAAAATTTTCTTGCACATTTTGTACATACCTTTCCCCCATCCTCTCCCATATTAGAAATTATCTTCATCATTGTAGAAACATAAAATTTGTCAGTACCAATTCATCATAAGGATCTATCCTCTTCTTGGAGACAAGTCTTAGTACAGCCTAGAGCTTAACACCAGCCAACACAGAAATATAAATGAGAAATAAATGTCACTGTTTTGTCAGCGAAATGTTATTGTTTCTATTCAACAATAACCTAATTACCATTATAAATTAATAAAGGAAGTGGCTTTCTTGATATTAACCAGGCTGAGTCAATATTTTAACTCTCTAATAGAATGGTATTCGGGAAGTTTTTTGTGACATTAGCATTAAAGTTAAAAGCCAGATTTAAGCACATTTTAACCACTGAAAATAGTACCTGAAAGATAAATTTAAAAGTGACTGGTGTGTCTTAGAGGGAACACATATGAACATATACTCTGCAAGGGATAAATGAATATAAACACACAAAACAATGTTTTTGTTAGCTATGTTTTGACAGGTTGATACTTGTCACTAACAACTCTATGCTTTCTATTTATACTTTCCTGAATACTATCAGCATGGTCGTTTAATTGGTAACCATTCAAAATGTTGCTTCCTGATTGGGGTCATAGCTCAGGGGTAGAGATCACCTAGCACAGCACAAGGCCCTGGGTTCAATCCCCAGCACCAAAAAATGAATTAATTGATAAAATGTTTTTTTCTTCCTTATAAGTAAATGCTTGTGATTTAGTCCTCTTACCAATAACCTTGCTTCCATTAGATTCAAAGTACATTAAGATCAAGATCAAATAACAAAGCACCACGTGTATGTAACAGCTTCTCACTAACGCCTGTTATATCCACTGGTGAGTCGTCCTCTGTGGCATCATGTGAAAGTTGCCCCATAGTAAGCTGTGATCATTCAGAAACTGAAATGAACAAAAGAAAGTAACAACAGACATAGATATTGCTGACTGAAGAGAAATATGGATAAAATATATTCTATGATATTCAGATCTGATAAGCCTATTGAAGTTAAATGGATGCAAGTTATGTCTGCACTGATTCTGGGTGTTTGCACACAGGTAGTTCCTTTAATTATTTCAGAAATTCCTTGGTAAATTTCTTCTTCCCAGCAATTAAACCAAAGACAGGATATAATGTTGGGAAAAGGAAAAAGGGGCAGAATCTAGAAATGGTGGAAACAATAATGCTTTCATTGCATCTTTATATTTAGATAAGTGATGAAAGCTTCTTTAAGTTAAGACCAGGAAATAGGGTATTTTAAACCTTGGTACAGCTCTAATTTTGAAGGCTCAAGAACAGATGAGTGCTGTGGTTTGAATGTGTCCCCCAAATTTATTTGTTAGAAACTAATCCTCAGTACAACAGTTTTGAGAGATATAATTCTTAAAAGGTGATTAGGTCGTGAGAGCTCTGCCTTCATGAATAGATTAAGGTGTAGCTCATAGGGGTGGCTTAGTTATCCTGCTAGTGTGCTACTGATGAAATATCAGTATATATTTCTCCTCTATACTTTCTCTCTCTCTCTCTCTCTCCTCTCTCTCTCTCTCTCTCTCTCTCTCTCTCTCATCCCCTTCTATATTCCCCACGTAATGATGCAATTAATAAGACACTTATCAGATGTGGCTACTCAATTTTGAAATTCCCAACTTCTAGAACCAGAAACCAAGTAAACTCTTATTCTTTATATATTTATCCAACGCTGATGAATTTGTTAGAGCACCACAGAACAAATTAAGTCAGTAGATTTGGGGGTTTATACCAATTAATTATTAATAATTAACTAACATTTATCATTGAAATACTCAATAATGATGTTACTTACCTGTTGTTGGAAAAAAAACAGTTGTTGGAAAATACATTTTTTTTCAGTTTATAATGTTTCAGTTTTTTGGTTGTAAAGTCATTATCAACATGAACTAGAATGTCCATTCTGAACGCAAATATTTTGTGAAAGTTTTCCAATAAATTACCTATGATTATGAAACAATTTAGAAACACCCAATCCAACTTCTAAACTTCATGAGAATGGGAATTGCTTAATGGTGCTTTTGTACATAGTTACAGAATGATCATTTACAAGTGGAGTTTGAATTTTTAGGGTTTTTCATTGCATTTGCCATTTAGCAATCCATTTGGTTAATTTTGTCTTGTTATATCACCAACAACAAATGGCCCTAATGTATAATTATAAAAGATATTTGAATGACAGAATACGGAATATAATAATAAGAAAAAAGCAGTTGTACATAGTTTAATTCTGTATGCACTAAAATTATTCTAGTACTATAATATTACTCAGAGTTCCAGATGCATTATACTAAAGTTCTTCACATAAACTCACAGCAATTAAACTGACTCTATTTAGAATTCTACTTAATAGCTTTCACATGCTATACATATAAAACTGAAAATGTAAAATAATATATTCTAATTACCATGTTAGAAATAAGGTGGCCCAATGTTCTAAAATTTAAGTAAATTTATGTTGCTAAACTTACTACTTTAAAAATGGTAACATTTAGAGGAAAACCTAGATTTGCCAGATCCCAAAGCCCATATACTTAACTACTATGCAATATCATTAATCATGTTTGGTAGGAAGGGATATTTCAAGAACTCAAAAATTTTGTTAGATTTTATGAGGATAGAGTGGGAAAAGAAACTGAATTTTAAATGTTTTGAGCTAATGCATCATGTGAAGGTATTCCATATCAGGAGTACAAAAAGTACACTGTAATTGTGATTAATAAACTAGTCAGGCATTATGTTTACAGGAGTAATCGCATGAAGACAGAAATAATTTGAAAGTTATATTAGGAAGTTCCAGCTTCACTTTTCAGGATAAAAGAAAAAGATATAATTCCATTATATTACCAAGAATGAATACAGAATGATAATCAACAATCACTTTTAAGTTATCTAGTTAATCTATGAAATATGTATGATTTAAATACTTATGATTTAAAATTAATGCTTATTGACTCTGGTATCAGAAAGAAAATAAAAATAAAATTTATGTTAATTGAATATGCAGTTTTCATACAAAACTAAACATGTTGGTTCAAGAAGGTTCAGCTCACCCAGGAGAGAATTCAACTTAAATTAGTGAATTGAAGAAATTACTGAATATTCTCAGCAAATATTTCCTCTCAGGTTGTAGTGTGATAGCTAAATGTAAGTATCATGTCCTTTTTCTCTCAGATGCTAAATCTTGCCAAAATTTATTTAACCTTCTTGAGCTGCTCCTGCAAGCATAGCAGATTTTTTTCCTTGCAGATTTGTCTAACAAATAAACATCCATAAAACCTAAGGCATCATGTTGTGGTTGTTTCTACTACCTTTTGCAGTCTGATAGGAATAAAGATATGATTAAAAATAAAAATGAGTTTAGTGTACTATGATCATAAGGAATGATATTGATGCAAATGAACACTTAAAAGGAAACAATAGAACTCACTGAGTAGATGAAAAGGAAATTTATTAAGAAAATACTTACATAAAATGGCATATCTCAGAACAAATGTTAACATACAGAAGCTGTTTGATGCTTCC
The DNA here is from genome assembly GCF_902686455.1 of Sciurus vulgaris. Classification (NCBI taxonomy): domain Eukaryota; kingdom Metazoa; phylum Chordata; class Mammalia; order Rodentia; family Sciuridae; genus Sciurus; species Sciurus vulgaris. The sequence goes on along the minus strand of NC_136464.1, from coordinate 106,871,902 downwards.
ATGGAAATTTATTAAAATTTATTAATGGAGCATAGAAGAAGAAAGTTGGGTATTTGGACTTTCTCATTGTGCTTTGCAATGTAATCTGCCAATGTTGATTGGTCCTCAGTCAGTACTAGAAGTTACATCTCTGGATATCCGCAGCATCTTTGCATAAGTGCCCTCTCAATGTATTGCTCCCCTATCAAGAAGTTTACTTGTGTTCAAATTGATCAGATTCATCAGCCTATGAACTCAAAGTATATTCACATTCATTGCTTACATTGATAAATAATGAATAATCAGCTCAGAAATAAATAGAAAAGGAATTAGAAAATGAATTGCAATGACATATTGAACTATGAGCCAGTAAGAATCACACATCAATAAGAAATCGATGCGGAAACTGCTAAAAAAACTAAAAAATGAGGATCTGGGGCTAGGGTTGTGGCTCAGTGGTAGAGCACTTGCCTAGCACGTGTGAAGCACTGGGTTCAATCCTCAGCACCACATAAAAAATAAACAAATAAAATAAAGGTATTGTATCTATCTAGAACTAAAAAAAAAATATTTTTAAAAAATGAGGATTCAAAAATCACATGCGAAATTCAAAAAGGCACCATTTTTAGAGGTCATTAAATAATCACTATTAGAAAATGAAAACCTGGTATCACTATGAATGATATAGATATCAAATGAATAAGAGAACTTGAGGAATATTATAGACAAAGCAGTCACAAGAATTAAACAATGTTGATTCATTCCTTTTAAACCAAAACTCGCCAGTAATGATACATAATAACATAGCATCTTCCAAATACTAAAGTATTGGCAAATGTCATTAGAGCCATTTGCACAGAACAAGGGAGAGTTCCAGGAAGAACACACCAACCGACTAGTTCAGTAAGTAAAATGCTTGGAAGCCATCACTTCCACTTTTATAAGAATAAAATTTGAACCAACTGGTCGCAACTCTTCCTAGATCCATGAGACAACTAATTTCATATATATATATATATATATATATAACTATATTTTACAAAAGTGAATCTAATAGACAAAGACTATTTCATCAAAAATAAGAAAATATACATTCTTCTTGAAGGCACAGAAGGTCATTCTCCAGGAGAGATCATATTTTAGTTTACAAAGCAAGTCTTAAGACACTTAAGAATATTGAAATCATATTATGTATCATATCTGAGCACACTGACATGAAATTAGAAATCAACAGCAGAAAAATTCCCTAATGCATGGAAAACAAACAACATGCTCCTAAACAACCGATGGATCAAAAGAGATAAAAGGAAAATTTTTAAAAATAAATCATGAGTCGAACATATTTAGACATGCCATACCAAAAGTAGTGGGTTGCAGTAAAAGAAAATACATGTAACAGGGAAGTTTATAAACATTTTTGCTTACATCAATAAAGATGGGGGACCTGGTATAAACAACTCAGCAATATACCTGATGGTACTAAAAAAAGAAGAAATTAAAGCCAAAGAATACAGAAAAAAGCAAAGAACCAAAATAGAAATAAGTGAAATAATGACTGGTAAATCAAAGGAAAAAACTTTAGAAACTCAGAGTTTTTTTTTTTTTTTTTTTTTTTTTTTTAGGAGATTAAAAAAACCTTAAGTCAGACAATGTAAAGAAAAAAAGAGGACTCAAAAACAATAAAAAGAGTAAACACTAAAATTGATATGATAGAAATACAAAGTATAATAAGGAGTACTATGAAGATAACCTAGAATGAATGGGTAAATTTCCAAATACAAACAACCTTCCCAGACTAAATCATTAAGAATGAAAAAAACAGAATATATCAACCAGGAGTAAGGAGATTCAATCAGTAGTAGAAAGAATCTCAACAAACAAAAGCCCAGGACTTGAAGGCTTTCTTATTGTCCTTTAACAAATGTTCAAATAATACCATTTCCTTTTCAAAATGTTAAAAAAAAAAAAAAAATTAAGGGAAGGAAATATTTCCCAAATGGTATTACCAGACCATCATTACCCTAACACCAAAGCCATATGAGGATGCAAGATTAAAAAAATCAAAGACCAATAACTCCAATGAATGACATAAGAAAAATGAAGCACACAAACCATTGTGATCACATCCACAGATACACAGAAGGCATTCAACAATATTAAACATCCTTCCTTCGATTTAAAAATAAACTTTCAACAAACTACATATACAAAGAATAAAAATAACAACCACATATGACACAATCCATCTAACAAAATGCTGAAATACAGAAAAGTTAAATATTTTCCCCTAAAATTAGTAAACAAGAGAGGATGCCCAATCTTACCAAATTTATCAACATATTCCAGGAAGGCCTAGTAAGAGCAATTAGGCAAAAGAAAGAAAAAAAAAATTAAAAAGGGCCTGGGTGTGGGGAGAAATCAGGTTGAAAATAAAAACAAAGTTAAGCTGTCCTTAATGGCAGATGACATGATGTTTTATCTAAAATATCCTAAAGACCCCTCACACACACACACACACACAAACACACACAGAGAACTAATAATATCCATTATGCTGTAGGATATGAAATCAACATATAAAAGTAAGTAGCATTTCTATACACTAACAAGGAACTACTTGAAAAAAATAAATAAAATACAATGCCACTTATGGTAGATATAAAGAATACTTGTAAAATCAACATAAAAATTCCAGTGATAAAAAAAATCCTACAAACCACATGGAACCACAAAGTTCTTCAAGTATCTAAAACAATCTTGAGCAAAAACAAATTTGGAGACATCCTACTACTTGATTAAAGCCTTAGTGATAAAGCTATAGTAATCAAAAGAGGATGGTACCAGCATCAAAATAGATAAAAAGCAAATGGAATGAAACACCAAGTATAGAAAAATAATCCATGCACTTGCAGTCAATAAGTTTCACAAGTGCTAAGAATATACAATGAGGAAAAGACTGTCTCTTTAATAAATACTTGGAAAACTAGCTAACTAAATAAAGAAAAATAAAATTAGATTCTATTTCCAAGTCATATATAAATACAAGTCAGTACAAGACAGATTAAAAACACATGTAATTATCAAAGCTGTGAATATACTGAAGGAAAAAAGGGGGGAAAAAACCTCTCCAACATTAAGAATATTTTTAAACTTTATTTCATATTATTATTATTTATTTATTTATTTATTATATTTATTTATTTATTTATTATTAATGTGGTGCTGAGGATAGAACCAGTGGCTCACATTGTCCAGCGTTCTACCACTAAGTCACACCCCCAGCCCTCTGAGATTTTATGGGCTGATTTTATAAAATATATAAATCTAAAGCACAGGCAACAAAAGCAAAACTAGGCAAATGAAATTATATCCAACTAAGAAACTTCAGTAAAACAAAGAGAAGGGAAAGACCAAGGGAAAGAAAATGCAACCCACAGAAAGGTAGAAAAAGCTTGCAAGACTTAAATCAAACATGCTGTTAATATCTCAATTGAACATTCATCAGTAAGGAAAAAACAAAAAAAAAAACAAAAAAAAAAAAAAAACAATTAAACAATAACAGTGGACCTGAATATCAAAAGAAGACAAATGACCGTCAGGTTTTATGAAAAAAAATGTTCAAGGTCCCTGATCATCAAGTAAATGCAAATTAAGATCACAATGAAATATCACATAGAAACTGTGTGATCTCAACTCATGTTCAACAAACAATTAGAAGCCACAGAAGCAGAGAGAATCGTGTTCACCAAGTATTAGGGCAGGGGAGTGGGGGGATGGGATTAGGTATACATTGGTCAGTGGACAGAAAATCCAGGATAGCTAGGAGGAATAAATTCATGCGATCCACAAGATGGTGACTGCAGTTAACAATGAACTCATGAAAGTCACTGAGAAGTCCGCAGCAGAGCGGAGCGGTGGGTGCCAGCGCTCTTTCTGGCTGCGGAAGCCGGACCCCCAGCGGCCATGGCTGCAGAGGAGCCCAGAGACGCCGCCCCTGCCTGCGCCTTGCCTCAGCCCAGGGCCGCTCCCAGGCCCGCAGCACTCGCCTCGGTGAAGTGTCCGAACGTCTGTTCCGAAGGCAGTGATGGGGAACGCAGACCTGTTTATGAGGACATGCAACAAGAAGCCGCTGACTGCGCCGCCCAGGCCGTGGGGAAGTACTACACAGGACATCGCTGCCCGTGTCAAGAAACTTGTCATAGAAATATAATCTGAATTTGGCAAGAAATATAATCCTACCTGGCATTGTATTGTGGGCCCACGTTTTGGCGGTTATTTCACACATGAGACAGAGCACTTCATCTATTTTTACTTGGGTCAAGTTGGAATCCACCTCCTCAAGTCGCGCTGGGTGGCCAAGGTAAAGGTGTCAGTGGCGGCAGCAGCGAAGACTAGCAGGCAGCATTGCTGGGACCATGTCCTCTCCAAGGGCCCTGGGGCTGCATGGACTGTCGATTACGATTTCATGTGTAAGTCGCAGTAAACAAAACCAAATTTCTTTTGCTTAGTTACCTGGGGAAGAAGTCTGCTTTATGTTTATTTTTCAAGATTTAAAAAAAATTGGGGGTTGTCTTGCACTAGGAAGTCTCTCCCACCCCTCCTTTTTCTCTTTCTCTCCCTATACAAAATACAAAGCCCAAAAGATGAGGAGGGCTGAGGATACAAATAGTTGTCTGGAGGCAAAACTAAAACTGTGCAGCTGCCTCTTCATGGTGGTGGGTGCTTCTTTGAGAGGACCAGGGAGGCAGCAGGGGACAGCGTTAGGATTGACAAGCAGAGAGTGGAGGGATAGGAAGAAGGGTGGGGGGATTGATCTAGTACCAGGGAGAATATTCCATTGAAGTGTGATTTTTCCACTTGGGGTAGAGGGTGGGGTAGGGATGGGTTCTTTATGGGGACCTGTGATGTATCTGTGATATGTGGGAGTGGGGAGCAGACTTCTCTTGCTGTCTTTGTCAGGATTTCTAAGTAAGGGCTGTGTCTTTGTGGATTACCTTATTTTATTCCTCCTGCCATATTGATGTTGTGGGTAGGATTATAGGATTAACTTGATTTTTTTTTTTTTTTTTTTTTAGGTTTAGCCTTCAGTTTATTCATTCCTCTGGAGTTTTCTTAAAGCAGCCCCTGTTAGTTGACTGGTAAAGAAATTTCTGGTGACTCTAGTTCCTTCATTAGGTCTTAGCAATCAAACCAATCAAATGTCTCCCTTGATTCTCCTTTGTGCATGTGTGTGTGTTTGTGGATGGGTGTGTGGGATTGGGGTAGAGGGGAGGGAGGGGGCAGGACAGATGGAATCTCTAGGGTGTATAGGTAAGTAGGAAGCACAGATCTCAGTGAGCCTTTATGTTAAAAATCTCTGGGGGTGTGTCTGTTGTAAGGTTGAAGACTGGTCACTGATTTATGAATTTTTTTCTGAAAGGGATGATTTTAAAATGGGATATTTGGCTTTACAAAATCAAACATTTTCTCCTTGAGAGTTTAAATATTTAGTATGCTTTATGTGTCCTAGGAAAAAATAAGGTTTTTTTCCACATACTGATAGTGCATGCACTAATATTCCAAAGCTAACTCTTTTAACTACGGCAGACTGATCACCAGAGCACTAATTTGTTCACCCTGTGCATGCAAATACAAAACTCTGTTATTTCTGGATTTTAAATGTGTTTGTAATGTTTTAGAATTTTGAGATTGTTTTTTTAATTTATCAAATGCCATTATCTATCAGCATGTCATTAGGAAATGAGAACAGAATTGGAATTTCCAGACAGAAAGACAGAAATATAGACAATTCTTACATCAGTCAAGTGGATCAGAATTCTCTAATGACTCCCAGAAGCCTGCTCTACAAATCAGGAGACATCACAGGTTTACTTAAAAGTGTTTTTAATTGTGAAAACAACTATGGAAACTATTCCCTACTCTCATTCATGATTGGTTCCCAGATTGTTTTCAAACTGAAAGAAGTCCCAAACAATGTAATTTTTAAGGCTGAGGCATCGGAGACGTCCCAGTGTGTACTTATATTAACATATTAAAAAATATAACATTTTAGAAAAGCTTTGATTGTTGTTGCTTAGGGTAAAGCAAAAGACAGTTTATAAGTATAAAAGTAAATGACATTTTTCATATTTTAATTTTCTTTTATGTTTTTATTAGTGTGTTGTAATTACCCATAGTAGTAGGGTTCATTGTGATAAACTCATATGCACACAATCACACAATATAGTTTGCTTCAATCTATCCCTCCCCAAAGGGAATGACTTAAAAATAAAACATGCAGGACAAACTAGGACTCTGTTTTAACAGCTTGACTATCTATGGCAGCCATTCTGAAGGCCATTCTGAGGCTGCCCGGGGTTGATGGGGAGGTCCAGAGCAGCCCTTCCATCTCTGTAGGCAATACTTGATTGCAAGGAGTCAAGACTTCTCAAAGCACTCTTGGAGCAAGGATTCTTGTTTTAGTGGGGAAGATACACACAACTGGGATGGAGATTGGAACTGTAACCAAGACAGCACTTCCGAGATTCTGCTGTCACTGCCTCATTTCTTGAAGCATGTCTCCTTCTCTGGTGCCTCTGCTACCTCCCATTCCCCATATCCTCTACAATATTTCTTTCGCTATCCATCCTTTCAGTTTTGACTTATGATATAAATACTTGATTATTATGATATTTGCTGTTTACATTCCCAAAAGTTCTTTTCCAGACCTTCTAAATTTGGATGGTCTTGTTAGACTTCCTAGCTTGGGTGCTACAGGCTGCCAGGTATATGAATAGCTGCGATTAGGACATGCTCATTTAGGTTGTCTACAAGCTGAAGATGACAGTCTGATGTCATTTCTGACACATGCATGCCACAAATGAGAAACTGAGGCCTAAGAGTGATCATACAGCAAGTGGATATGACTTGAGACTAGAAACCAATTTGCTAATAAATTATTATTACCATTTATCTAAGTGGTATATATTTATGATATGTTAAATATATTTATTATAGATCAAAAGCCCATGAGACGTAGACATAGGAAGTTTTTTATTTTTTTTAATTTATTTATTAATTTATTTTTTATTGTAAACAAATGGGATACATGTTGTTTCTGTTTGTACATGGAGTAACAGCATACCATTTGCATATTCATACATTTACATAGAGTAATGATGTTTGATTCATTCTGTTATTTTTTTCCTTCCCCCCCACCCCTCCCACCTCTCTTTTCCCTCTATACAGTCCCTCCTTCCTCCAATCTTGCCCCCCTCCCACCACCCATTACGTGTCATTATCCGCTTATCAGTGAGATCATTCGTCTTTTGGATTTTTTAGATTGGCTTATCTCACTTAGCATGATATTCTCCAATTTCATCCATTTGCCTGCAAATGCCATAATTTTATTATTCTTTATGGCTGAGTAATATTCCATTGTATATATATACCACAGTTTCCTTATCCATTCATCAATTGAAGGGCATCTAGGTTGGTTCCATAGTCTGGCTATTGTGAATTGAGCAGCTATGAACATTGATGTGGCTGTATCTCTGTAGTATGCTGATTTTAAGTCCTTTGGGTATAGGCCAAGGAGTGGGATAGCTGGATCAAATTGTAGGTCCATTCCAAGTTTTCTAAGGAATCTCCACACTGCTTTCCAGAGTGGCTGCACTAATTTGCAGCCCCACCAGCAATGTATGAGTGTACCTTTTTCCCCACATCCTCTCCAACACCTATTGTTGCTTGTATTCTTGATAATCGCCATTCTAATTGGGGTGAGATGGAATCTTAGGGTAGTTTTGATTTGCATTTCTCTTATTACTAAAGATGGTGAACATTTTTTCATATGTTTGTTGATTGCTTGTAGATCTTCTTCGGTGAAGTGTCTGTTCATTTCCTTAGCCGATTTGTTGATTGGGTTATTTGTATTTTTGGTGTAGAGTTTTTTGAGTTCTTTATATATCCTGGAAATTAGTGCTGTATCTGAAGTATGAGTGGCAAAGATATTCTCCCACTCTGTAGGCTCTTTCTTCGCATTGCTGATAGTTTCCTTTGCTGAGAGAAAGCTACTTAATTTGAATCTATCCCAGTTATTGATTCTTGCTTTTATTTCTTGTGCTATGGGAGTCCTGTTAAGGAAGTCTGCTCCTAAGCCAACAAGGTGAAGATTTGGACCTACTTTTTCTTCTATAAGATGCAGGGTCTCTGGTCTGATTTCAAGGTCCTTGATCAATTGTGAGTTGATTTTTGTGCAGGGTGAGAGATAGGGGTTTAGTTTCCTTCTATTGCATATGGATTTCCAGTTTTCCCAGCACCATTTGTTGAAGAGGCTATCTTTTCTCCATTGCATATTTTTTGCACCTTTGTGTAGTATTAGAAAATTGTATTTATTTGGGTTTGTGTCCTTGTCCTCTATTCTGTACCATTGATCTACCTGTCTATTTTGGTGCCAATACCATGCTGTTTTTGTTACTATTGCTTTGTAGTATAGTTGAAGTTCTGGTATTGCGATACCCCCTGTTTCATTCTTCCTGCTAAGGATTGCTTTAGCTATTCTGGGTTTCTTATTCTTCCAGATTAATTTCATGACTGGTTGCTCTATTTCTGTAAGGTACGTCATTGGGATTTTAATTGGAATTTCCTTGAATCTGTATAGCACTTTAGGTAGTATGGCCATTTTGACAATATTAATTCTTCCTATCCAAGAACATGGGAGATCTTTCCATCTTCTAAGGTCTTACTTAATTTCTTTCTTCAATGTTTTGTAGTTTTCATCGTAGAGATCTTTTACCTGTTTGGTTAGATGGATGCCCAAGTATTTTATTTTTTTTGAGGCTATTGCAAATGGAGTTGTTTTCCTCATTTCCCTTTCAGCTGTTTTGTCGCTTGCATATAAAAATGCTTTAGATTTATGCGTGTTGATTTTGTAGCCTGCTATTTTGCTGAATTCATTGATGAGGTCTAGGAGTTTTCTGGAGGAAGTTTTTGGATCCTCTAAATATAGAATCATGTCATCCACAAATAGTGACAGCTTAAGTTCCTCTTTTCCTATTCGTATCCCTTTAATTTCTTTAGTCTGCCTAATTGCTCTGGCTAGAGTTTCAAGGACAATGTTTTTTCTTTTATGAAACTAATACATGAACCAATATATGAAGTAGACCACAGTAATATGGAATTACAATGAAAGAACTATAGAAAAGAAAGTCTTTAGACTACTAGAAAGCTGTGAAGTGTTGAAGGTTTAATTTCAGAATCTACTCAATTACTTTGACGTTTGGTTTATTCATTTGCTTTGTGACTCTCATCTTTCTTCCAGGAGACCAGAACTATCATGATAAATGTTGGTCTTAACTTTCCTTCTTCTTCTCCCTTAGTCCCTAACAGGACTAAGAAACCTCTGTTTCTTAGGTTCCTCTCAGCTCTTTTTTTCCTTTTTTCTTTTTAACGTTTCCAGCTGACAGTGAACCCTTCTTGAGTTATGTTTCTTCCAAGGAAGACGTTCTAGCTCTGTATTTATTTTTCTTGTTTCCCTGGTTGCTCTTTTGGTCCTGGTTTTGAGGTTCCCTCTGCCACCTTACTGACTGCCTGCTGCTGTTCTCCCACATTATATATGCATCTCTTTTCTAATCCTATTAAGACTATTCTCAAGACGTGTTTTTGCATCTCTTCACTGTATGTTATCTATTCCTAAACATATTTACAATTACATGGAAAATATTTAGGTGGCTGTCACACTATAGCCTCATCTCGGTGCACTTGGAGGTGAAAGCATCATCTGTGTCACCTCCCAAAAGGGCTTTTTCCAAATAACTAGCTGTTATCAGTCATTGGGTCTCTAACTTGGTCCCTAGTGTTACCAGTGTTTGCCTTCACTGATGATGTTCATGTAGATATTTATTGAAGGAATTTTAAAATCTCTTTTTCTCTATATTCAAAACCTCCCCATCCTTCAAGGATCCAGTTATCAGAGTACTTGCATATTTGATATTCTCTATCTGTATTTTCCTCATGCCACATGAATCAGCAATTATTAAGTTGAGATTTTTAAAAATAGAAAATGTTATTTCTAGAAATAAAATGTTTTATTAAAAAGTCGATTTTAGACTAATCCCAATATAGTCATTACTATGTTACTATAGACAGAAAGGCTCATTCTGCTAATGTAGAATAATTTTCAGTTTCATTTTGACAGGTATTTATTGGGCCTTGATAGCATAATAGGGTAGAAAAACTCATGAGTCTGGAAACATAAATTATGCTACTTCAGTATTCTGGAAAGCTGCACAGTCTTGAAGAAGTATGTGTCCATACTGACATATGTTTGTAAATATTGTTGAAGTGGGGGGAAGGACATTGCAGAAGAGAGTACATAGTCTATGCTATCTACCAAAAATCATGTTCATACACAAATACACAGTATATTTTACATATGCACACACTATGCAATAGAGTATTATAGTGACTCCTACTGAGGAAGAGCAATAGTTACTTTATACATTTTAATACTTTTTGAAATTTTGCAATAATTCTGATTTAATATTATAATAAAACTAGTTAATTACAAACTATTAAAATGAAGAATTGAAAAACATTAAAAACTTAAAAGGAATACTTGTTCCATTCCTACTTGTTGAATTACTGTGAAAATGAAAAACAATCTTATACTGCATTTTTAATAAAATGTTAATAACTTTAATTCTTCATAGTTGCAAATATTACTTATAAATATATATTTTTAGAGCATTTCATTATGTTGATCTTGTTTCTAAGATTTCAAAAATTAGTGATATTATTTAGTTGAAAAAAATATATTGTTTATCTTTTCCTGGGAGATGTTCTAATTTTTAAACAAATTAATTTACTGTATGCATTTCCACTGAATATGGAGACTCAATAAGAGTAATAATAATATTCATTCTGTATCAGTCAAAAATGACATGCTGTTACAATCTTAAAATCATATTCATAATATTTTATAGTTTGTAACTGCAGTCTTTTTTTTTTTTTTTTTGAATTGAAAAGTCTGGTTTATTTATATAATTCTGTACAGTGATGAAAATTATTTACATCTACCACCATGGATAAGTCTCAAGAATAGTGTTAACAGCTAGTTGTAAAAAGATATGTACAATATGTACAACATGGTTCATGTAAAATGTTAAAACACAAAACAAAGCAGTCAATGGATAAATGCTAACAGCCAAGAAAGAATACAGAAACATTAAAAAATACAAAACTATGACACCATTTTGGGATAAACACTGATTTGGGGTATGAAGGGAGGGTGTGATAAGGATCAGAATTACAAAGTGTCAGAAGAGAATGATGTGTGAAGTAAAATTAAAGACAGTTGATCACCTAGAGTCCACAGCAGGAATTGGCAAACTCTTGATCAGTGTCACTAAGGTAAATTTTAGGCTCTGCACGACAAAAGGCAAAATTTGAGATTATTATGTGGATAACTTATTGGGTTTTAAAGTTAATGTATCTTGTCATTGAAATTGGTTCCAAATATGAGAGTTTTTCAGCTATTTTAAAGCATTAAAACTATTCTTAGCTTGCAGACTATCCAAAAACAGGCAGTATGCTGGTCTTGGCCCATAGACCATAGTGAAGCTATTGTTGGCCTGGAAGAACACTGTCTGATTAAACTTCCTGTGGTGATGGAGATGTTCTGTATCTGCATAATCTATGGCACTGTAACTATTACTACATGTGGCAACTGAGACTGAGAAACTGAATTTTTAGCACTTTTTGTTTTCCATCATGTTGGGGACTAAACCCAGGATCTCACCCATGAGCACTTGACCACTCTTACCACTGAGATACATCTCCAGTCGGAGAAACTGAATTTGAATTATATTTATTCTTAGTTAACAACTCTAGAGTGTTTCCATGAATTTAAATAGATACAAAAGGAGTGGTTGACAAAACTGGAAAAATAAGACTGATGGGTCAATGGGATGTATAGATCAGTGACTTTACGGAAAGAAATACTGTTGGTGTTGAGTATTTTGAGTGTGACTGATACGGTATATACAAAGATAAGAAGATGTAGTCAAGAAAATAATTTGAGATGAAGATTGGGTCATCTAGTAAAATTAGATTTTTTTTTTTTGGTAGTGTTTGGGATTGAACCCAGGGCTTCACACATGCTAGGCAAGTGCTCTACCACTGAGCTACATCCCTAGCTCAAATAGAATTTTGAGCACAATAAAAATGTGGAGGAGAGAATGTCACGTTTGACTGTTAGAGAATACTGAGTGGGAGAGAAGAGGAAATGTCCAAGAATAAGAATAGTGAAGGCTAGAAAGAAGACAACCAGATGGCTAATCTATCTGATATTTAAAGAACAGAAGGAAAACACATGTGCTATCTTATGCAAATTTTATTGTTCTTTAAAAATGGACTACTTTCAATGATTTCAAAGTTTATACACAAGTGTAGATGTCAAACTTTCTGAACTCTCACTGGTTGATCAAAAAAGCCTTTGGTATCCACACATTTGAGATTCTTGATTAAATCACAAGGGGGGGGGGCACTCCTGAAAGTCTCTGACATAATTTGAGTTTCCTGAGGTATCACTTTGAATAGCACACACTTAGGGTTCACAACCAGACACCTAATCCCTGAGACTGAAAACCACATTCTCTAATCATGACCCATATACATTTTATGTGAAGAACTAAATACAACTCTGTTATAAGGGACCCACGAACAACCTGGGGTTTATTTTACTGTGAATGTCAAGGATTTATTTAACTCCAAAATTTTTATAAGGATTTTCAAAAGATCTTGCTTGCCTTAAAAAAGTGTTTAGAATTCCCCACTTATGGGAAGAATAAAGATGCCAAAGTATTAAAATAATCATTAATTTCAAAATGTTGGTGCAAGATACATTTTGAATAAAATTAAGGGGTTTAAGTAACTTAAGAAATCTAAATTCTGAAGTGCAGTTTTGAAATCATCATAATCTAGAGTCCTATGAAGAGAATATTCTATGGGAATAATTGCATACATTTGTGTACAATGTTAACAGATTCTCTATTGGAACAATAGAAAAGTGTGAGATTTATTGCATTTGCTTCATACTTTTTTTTGAACGTCTCATGTCCTTCTTCTTCTTGAAAATAGGAGAATTCAAAAAATACAAATCTGTAAAAGGGTCTCCTCTTCTTAGTTTCGAAGCAAGTGTTGGCTCCTTATAGTTAATGCTGGTTGTGCACCTACGCTTGGGCAGAGACACTGCTGTACTTTCTGTGTTCTTTTTTGGAGAAAGAGAAAGTCTCCTCATTTTCACTACAGGAGTCAAGGGGGCATTGGTGATATCCTTCAGGCCAGAGTGAGGTGACGGGTAAGTCTCAGGTGGCACACTTGGAGGAGTTTGTGTTGGCTTAGAATCCTCTCTCTCTTTTTCATCTGTATACTGCAGTGTTCTTTTAGATCGAGGCCTGGTGACTGGTCTCCCATCTGATCTGGTGGCAAGATTTTGAGTGTACTTGCCAGGGGGCAGATAGAGGTCATCAGAATCATCTCCAGAACCACTTGATTCACAGATGCTCTCTTCAGACTTATGGTTGTTTTCTTCTCTATTAGAATCAGCACTTATTTTCTGTCGGAAAGGAGTGAGATGAACACCCTCTTCCAAATTAAAATTGTAAGCATCACTGGAACTGACAGGTCCATCCAATTTACTCTTGGAAATATTTGTTTTAGTTTCATTTTTATTCCCTTTATGCTTTGATGTAGGTTTTGATTTTCTCCTGTTAGCTTTGCTTTTCTCTTCTCTTTTTCTTCCTTTTGCATATTTACACTTACTTTTAGTTTGTTCGGATTTAGGTTCCAAAGGAACTTCTTTTGTTTTAGTAAACTTTCCTGGGTGAATAAGCTTTGGTGATAAATTAATTTGGTCCTTGTTCCAATGAAAAACACTTTGTTCTATATTTTCAGGTATGTGCATGTTTATTCCTGGGTCTACATATCTGATTCTTTCCAATTCAGAAGACTGCCCTGCCAAATGACTGGTTTCAAAGTCATTCAAAGTACTGAACTTAGATCATTAAACTCTTTCTTTAAATGGCGACGGAGAGACACAGTTCTAGGTAACACATCATCAGTAGATTTGGCTTCATCTGAATCAAAATCACATCTCAGTGTTTCTTGAGGAATAGTAGATATCTTCTATTTGTAATGATTCTCCATGTCCTGGAAGGTCAGTTTCTTCAAGAGGAAGTTGCGGTAAATACTTCACAAATAAATCACTGGTGTTGTCGTCTCTATTGGAGTCCATTCCAGAGGGATGTATTTCCTGGTTCTGAGCAGCTTCTGTTTGCTGGGAAGCAAGTTTTTCTTTCAGTGCATATAACTGACATGCAAGGTAGTAACACTCTCTTCTCAGTTGTAGGATGATATCTTGGGCTTCTCTCACTTTGGATTTTTCATTTTCCAAAGCTAAAACTAACATTTTGTTGTTTTGTTGGTAATTTTTCAGCAATGTAGAAGTGGTGTCTGGGTCACTACTGCTGCTGCAGCCGTCGCCGTCCTCCTCACATCCCAAGGCTCCACAAAGCTGTCCCCTCGCGCGCGACTCCCGCGCTCCGGGCCCTCCAGGACTGTGGCGCAGTCTTGGGTCACCCGCAACTACCGCCACCACATTCGAAATTCTCCGCCGCGCTCACCTATTGGCTGGGTGGGGGAGGTCACGTGACGCGACGACCGTAACTGCAGTCTTTTAAGACAACATATTTGACTCTTTGGGATAAACAAGATGTGATAGTCATTCTTCCAAGTCATTATAATTTGAGCTTGCCTGGCCCTCACCAGTCTTGTCACTCACAACTTCTCTCTGTGCAGTCTCTCCTTGCTTCCTCCTGGAAACTCTCCTTGTTTTCACTCAAGCCCTTTGGTCTCCTACGTCACTCATCAATACTTCATACTTTCTCCCTTTGCCTTGTACTGCTAAATAATTCCCTTGAAGGAAGTCAGAGCTGCCCCAGGACAATGTCATTTTCTACCTATAGCATTGTCTCCAGGGCCCAGAAAGTAGAAAGAGGAGAGGAGGGGAGAGGAGAGGAGGGGAGGGGAGGGCAGAGAAGGGGAGGGGAGGAGAGATAGAAAGAAGGAAGGAAGGAAGTGAGCAAGGAAGGGAGAAAGGAAGATTTAAATGAACAGCATTTCCTTTGGTTTTATCTGAGAAGACAGAATCCTGCTGTTTGTGATGCAGAAATTGGCAAGAATACCCCTCTCTTCTGCTCTCCATCTCTTGACCCCAGAATTCATACTGGAATTGTGCTATAGCTCCTTTACTTCAGCCATCAACTGCCAGGACTTGTAAGGGGATTAGGCAGAGGCTGCACCTGGGGCTGTGCACCTTGCTGTCTGCTGCCGCTTCCTCTACTAGATTGCCTGCTCTCAGGTATCACCAAATATCAGGTATCACCAAATATCCCTCTTAGACTTTCCCTGCAAGCCAAAGCAGCTCTTAAAAATGGACCCCCTTGGGGTGACAATTCTTAATGTATATCTAAACATCAATTTGAATTTATTCTATGAAAAGCAACAGATTTATAAGTTTGTTTACCATTATGTATACAGTACAATCTAAATTTGCTTTTACTGAAAATCTGACAAGAATCATTTTTTATTTACAATTTTTCCTTGTTCCCCTTAAGATTTGAATTACTATTATTAAGAAGCAAATAATTAAAAATTTCTATTCTTTTGTAGCCTTACTACTTCCTGTAAGTCTAATACTCTGCAAGGTAGAACCACCCACGGAAAAGTACAATTTGATATAAAACAGTAAGAACAATTGTAACTTTGTGTTAACTCCCCTTTCTCACACTTAGGAGGTGTCACTGAAACTGTAAATGCATTTAAAGGATATCTGTGGAGAACATTTTTTTCTCAATTCCTACTTCCTTTTCCTGTCTGTATTTCACAATTTACTGTTATTCTAGGGATTTATGTGTTTGCCACTATCTGTGATGAAAATATCTCTACACTTACCCTGGACAGAAAGATTATTACCCACTAATTTTATGAGTGTTATGAAAATTAGGATTACAATTTTTTCAATGAATGTGATTAAAATATTATTTTTGGAAAAAATAGATTGTTTTGTTTGCTTGTTTTTCAATGAACGGGTGAGATTCTAAGAAGATGCCTGAAAAAGAACAATGGATAAGTGGACCATCAGAGGATGTTCCTATGGTGTTTAGATACGTTCACAAAAAAATGTTAATTGTCTCCCTTCTATCACTTTGGTGAAGGAGGGATTCTCATCTCAGGGTACTGTGAATGGTATTGTGAAGACAGATCCTGACTTCTAATGGTTCAACCTCCAGGTTTTCTGCTTTATAGTGGTGAGAAAGCATCATGCAGTTACCTGAATTGGAAGTTTGCGTTTTGGTCATTTCACCACACTAGTGATATGCAGTAAGATGCTCTGTTCAGATGTAGGACAGCAGTGGAGATGATTCCCAGCTCCCAGTCAGCCATGTGATCTCAGGGCAAACAACCAGTACTCCTCAGAGCACTGTGTTGCCAATGTTTTCCAGATACAGATATTCAGTAAGTTGCATAAGATATTCAGCAACAAAAAATACTACCCAGGGTTATATGGTTTGTTGCATTTGTTTTAGTTCCCAAACCAGATAATAACCTAGAGCACAGGAATTAAATCTTGTGGTTCTTTTTACCCAGCATCCTTTCCATCATAAACACTTTTGATCATGGTGATGAAGTTGATTTATTTATGCTTTGAAAGTATTTATAGTGTTCTATTTGTACTGGTTATTCAATTGAAGTGCTTTTAACAAATTATGTATGGCTATTTTGTTTTACCTAATGATCACAGAACAGAGAGACAGGCAGCCTTAAGTGTAACACATAGCTACATCTTAAAGCCACAAACTGCTGAGTTCCATTAGTGACTTTATGTTGATGACCTTTTCAGGGTTTTTATATAGTATTCCCTTATTAATTAAGCTCAACATTTTATTTTACAAACATGTAGATTAAACTCATAGAATTAAAAACATTTTTATTTCCTGGGCAGAAAAGTATCTAATCAGGATAGATGATTATTTTCTAATTGATAAATTTTTCACACTGAAATGTATTTTATTCCTGTATCATCATTTTCTTTTTCAAATCAATCATGAAAGCCATACATATACAAATCACATTTTACTTCTTAGCTGGAGAATTTAGTGCCTTTCTTATACTTTTAATTATTTATACTTATATATTTATTTATTTATTTATAATTTTATTTAGTTTTCTTATACTATGCTATTGGTCCTATATGCACATACACATAATTTGGTAGATATTTAGCAATGTTACATTTCAAAAAACTTGGTCAATGTACTATAATCATTTTTGAAAAAAACTTTTTATTTGGAATTGTTCTTAAAATTTGAACAAAAGACCCTTATGTTTCACTTCTTTTCTAAATATATGGTTCAACAGTTACCTTAACAGTTAGAAATGTTAGATATTCTAACTTCAAATCTAGCAAGGGATTCTGTGTGTTACTTTAACCACAACTTTTTTCTTCAATTTTGTGGATTGAAAAAGTGCATAAAAAGAATTTATTCTGACTCCAGTTGGACCACATTGGACGGGCACCTGAAAAAAGTTGTCAGTGTTGCCTGTCAGATTTAAACTTAGCATGAACAGAAGGCTTGCAAATGCTTAAAATATTTTGTCAATACTGGCATTCCACTGAGGATTAATTAAATTAAACTTGATTGCTAATAAAGCTTAAAAATCCATGAGTTCTACCATATAATATGTGACTAACTTAAAAGTTATCTGTTGTACATATATATACATATTTATTATGGCTAAGAAATGAGATATTATAGGCCTTTGTTTAGTTTAAACCTAAGGCAACAATATAAAAAGTAGTATAGAAAATTTTAATTAAAATTAGATCATAGCATACACATAGCCAGGAGTAATTTGGTATTGGTTACAAGTGGCAAAATAGATAAAAATATCTATTTTCTTTGAGAATCATTCTAGAATTGATTTTGCACTCAATTTTTCATATCGATTTACATATTAGAACAAAATTAGTTTTATTTAGACCATCAAAATATGTCCAACTCTACAATATAGAAGTGAAAACCTTGTTAAAAAGTTCTATTTAAATTATATATATTAAATAAGTAAATAAAATTATCAGACCCTTATGACTCTTTTGCTTGCTAGTAGTAATTTTTAAAATATCAAAGTGCCTGTATTACTTGAAGTCATTATTGAATAAATCATTTAATTATAGATGAGCTTATTATGTAACATACTTTATTGATAATGCACTGTGTTCTTTAGACTCTGAATAATCATAGGAATAAAATGGTATTTAAAGCAGATAAATTAGCTGTCAACATGGAGTTAACAATTGGGAGGGGGCAAGATATGCCTATTTAAATATCCAACACTACAAAATTATTGCTCTAACAAGTGCTGTGATGAAAAGGTTTCCAAAACTATGTGAGTCTATAATAGGGATTTGACATAAAGCAGATCAATAGGAGTATTTTTGGTGAGACATTCCTTGAATTTAGTTGTAAAGGATTTTAGGTCTAGGTAGGAATTTTATCTGATAGAGTAAGGGAAAGATCTGCCCAGGCAGAAAAGATGCATGAAAGCCTATTGGCAGATAGAGGTCAATAACCAGAGACAATTAGGGGTTGAATAGTGTCAGCTTAAAAAGATATGTTGAAGTTCTAACCCCCAGTACCTCAGAATGTAAACTTAATTAAAAATAGGTTCTTGGCAGATTAATCGATTTTGATCTCATTTAATTGAGATCATTACTGTAGACCCTAATCCATTGTGACTTGTGTCCTCTTAAGAAAAAAATTCCAGATTATTCAAAGACATCACTCCAGCAATTCTTCTCTTGTTCTATCATTTGTTAATCTATACTACATTTCCTTAAGCATGAATGAATACTAATTTATTCTTTTTTGTTTTTTGATTGCTGTTAACAGATTGAGGAATAGTTGTCCAAAATGGTCATACATCACTTGATGACAAAAATGGTTTGATAAGTATATCATTAGGCAATTTTGCTTTGTGAATACCTAAAATAGCACAGGTCAGTTACTTGATGTAGGCTCTGATGCAATCAAGAGCTGTAGTACACATAATCTGTGAGGCTTCTTCCAGCATAGCATGTCATACTTTTTACAGTAAACTTTTTTTAAATGTAATTTGAAGGAGTAAATTTTGAAATAATAATAAAACTAGTATTGTAAATCTATAAACCAGTAACATAGTCACATATTATTATTATCAGATATTCTGTACCATACAAATTGTATGTTATACCTTTTTATCTGAGTGGCAGCATCATATACTTGTTTAAGTCAGCATTAACACAAACACTTTTGTAATACATTACAACATCATGACAGATGTGATGCTAGGAATTTTTTGACCCTGCTAATATCTTATGGGATTGTCAGTGTATGTGCTGTCCCCCAATGACTGAAATGCTCATTATGTTGTGCAAGATTATAATACAATGTACAGATTAAGAATGTGGAATTTAACAATTTTTTGCTTATTATATAAGCATAAAACCACAAACAGGATTACTAACATAGCCAAAGCTAAGTTTCCTAATGACCCCTATGTGATGATTCCTTCCTCTGACATTCATTTTGTTTGATATTAATAGAGCCAACCCAGCTTTATTTTGATTATTAGCATGACATAACATTTTCCTTTCTTTGCATTTAACTTAGTTTCATCTTTGCATTAAAGTGGTTCCCTGCAGAAAGAAAATAATTAGGTCTTTCTCTTATTCCAGTTTAATAATTTCTACCTTTTAATTGTACTATTTTATTTATATTATTATTACTCTTAGCATGGATAGGTATTAATCCACCATTTTCTACTTGCTGTTTGTCTCCTTTGTTCTTTGTAATTTTTCCTCTTTCTCTCTACGTTCTTTTACTGATTGTTTTTATTATTTTGCTTTATGTGTACTATTGTTTTATTAGTTATAATTTTTTGGTTATTTTAGTGGTGGTTTTCTATGAACAAGTAATATTAAATGATGTGCTCCTTCACATATAGCATACCATATGATTATACTTCCATTTCTCTTCTCTCAGCCTTTCTTTTATTATTTTACATGTTGTAAAACTCACAAGTCACTGGAGTATATTTAACTATTAAGAAAAATACATATTGACCCAAATTGGAATGCTATTTCCTATATGGAGATTTTGGTGCCATTTTCCTACAGGAGTTCTTTGAACATTTTTAAAGTTTTGGGTATGCCAGTGAATTGGTTAACCTTTATTTGTCTGAAAGTGTTTTATTTTTGAATATTTTTTCCTCATTGGGAAGTTTTTGATGGAAAGTGTTATTTTATTTTGAAAGATACCATTCCTGCCTTTTCACTTGCATTGTTTTCTACTAGAAAGTGTCTGTCATACCTTTGTTCTTCTTTAGTGATGTCTTTTTTCTCTGACCACTTTCAAGGTTTCTTCTTGAGCATTGGTTTTAAGCAATTTGACCATATTATACCTTGGTTTAGTTTTGTTTTTTATGTTTCTTTTGCTTGAATTTTGGTAAAATTATTGGAGCTGTGAGTTTATAGTTCTCAAGTTTCAATATTTTGGTCACTGTTTCTTCTATGTTGTTGCTGCCCTCTTTCATCTCTCCTTTCTGTCAGTGACTTCAGTAGAATTTATATTATTCCCTTTAAAGTGTCAAAAAGTTCATGGATACTCTGGAGGTTCGTTTGTTTGTTTGTTTTAATTTGCATGGTTTAATTTCTGTGTCTCCAGATTTACTGTTTTTCCTCTGCTTGGTCTAATCTGTTAATCTCATCTCATCTAATAATAATAAGTTTTTCATCTCAGATAATATAGTTCTGCCTATAGAAATTGGATTTCCAACCTAACATTACCCCCATCCTATATTCTTCTCCTTATAAAACCACGTGTCATAGCTAGGTATTTAAGTCAAGTCAAAGAAGTACCAAGTTGCCCCTGTGAAAATGAAGCTTTATATAAAGACTAACTTGAGTATATTTATTCCTTGGTGGCAAAACAACATCTTTGGTGTGAGGCAAAGCAACAGACAAGCATCTCAGTTCAAACTACAGAATGCCTTTTGCAATCCAGCTATATCATCTTCTGTTCCCCTTCATTGCTATTATCTTTTTCCTAATTTCTCCTCTCTCATTCATAGAAGTCTGAATATTTTTTCTTAGCACTCACATTCTATTATACTCAATCTGTTCATTAATTCTGTCATCCATATATTTATTTAAAAAGAGTTTTTGTGTTAGATATGCCTAACTATCTAGTTTCTGTGGGGTTGTGGTAGAGAGAAAAATCAGTGATCACATGGTTGGGTTGCCTCTCAGTATGTTGACCTCCCTGAATTCCATCTTCGTTTTGCTTCTCAGCCTTCTGGAGACCAAATCTGGACATTGCTGGAAATACTCCATGACTCTAGTTCTGAATTGGGATTTTCAACTCACTGGCCTGTCTTCCCTCCTCCTTCCTCCTTCTTTGCCTCCCTCCATTTCTCCTTTCCTTCTTCCCTTCCTTCTTCATTTTCTTTATCCTTAAATTTTATCACTACACTACATCTATTTTTTTACCCTTATTAAATTCTACAACACCTGTGTTTCTATTCTATAACAACTGTTCCCAGTCCCTAAGGTTTTGAAGTTTTCTGTTAATCAAGTTAATTTTCAGGGTCTTTTATATTATTGATTTTATATCCTAATCTGTAGTCTTTTGACATTGGTTTTTATGAACTTGACTTGTAAACTTCCAGCTTATGTTTGCCTATGTCTCTTTCACCTGTAATCCTCCACTCAAAGCTGTCAGGCAATTATTTACAATGATAACACTTTAGGTTTATGGTCATCAAAGTTTATTGGACCTCACAATTCTCTAGATTTCTTCTACATATATTTAACCTTACCTTTTTCCTATTCTTCAGTGTATTTCTAACCATTCTCATTCAACTCAAGCTTTTTCTTTTTTTTTTTTTTTTCTGTAAATTTCTTTCTTCACACAGGACCATCAGAAGAATTTCCTCACTTCTTTTATCTACTAACTTATCTACACAAACAAGGCAGCATAGAAAAAATAATGTATTTCTTAGGGTAATTTTTTTAACCATGGTCAGTGTACCATCTGCCAAAGCAACTTACTTTTTAATTCTCATTTTATAAAATATATTGATTACCTACTTTGTGACAAGCTCTGTTTCAGGTTTTGGGGCCACAGTAATAAACAGCACATATTAGGATGCTTTATGCAGAAGATTATATTCCATTGAAAGGAGATGATTTGTAATTAGTAAAATAATATTCATTTCAGCCAGTAATAAGGATTTTGTAGAGTGATGAGACACAGTGATATACAAAACCATGGTTATATGACTGAGTACTTTAAAACCATGTAGGCAGAGAGACTTCCCTGAAGATGCAACATTCAGTCAGAGATTTGAATGACTGGAAGGGGCCAGGCTTGAGAAGATGTAGAGGAGGAGAGTGTGAATTTCTGGGGATGAATAAACACATGAGTCCTAACTTGGGACATGAGTCAGTGATCCCATACTGTGACTCTAGTTGAAGATCATGGGGAAAAAAATAATGGATGACAAGGTCAGACAATCATACGCCAAAGAGTAAGTTATGGACAGAAGCAGCGCGGCCAGCTCCGGCCCGCCCTGCTGCCACCTCCGGCCGGCCCGCAGGTTGCTTCAGTGACCAGCACAGGGCGCCAGGGACTCCCCCAAGCAGCCCAGCCCCCTCTGGCGGGAAGCGCCTCTCTAGGCTAGCTTCCCGTGGCAGAACGCCCAGTGAGAGCCTCTCAACGCAGAGCCAGCCACAAGTCCCCAAGCCAGTGGAGATATTCGACACGCAAGCGGCTTCTGGGACCAGGGCTGGGCAGCCAGAGACCTCTCCAGGCAGCATTGTCCCCCTCCAGCTGCAGGCTTTTTCCATGGGGCAATCCAAGATGGCGGACTAGAGGGTGACTGCATCTCCAGTCGCCCCAGAACTCAGGATTCAAGAAGGGGAGGCATTGAGAGACTCGGACTAACATAGAACCACGGGGTGAGTCTCCCCCACCCAGCGAAGCTCAGCTGGGCGGCAGGCCCAGATTCGAGTGGCGTATTAGAGTGGGACAGGGCAGATAGTGTCTCCCCCAGGCAGCTCGGTGCAGTCTGGCGGTGGGCTCCACCCACAGGGACAGATCCTCCAGCCTCTCGGAACAGGCCCCCCAGTGAGAGCCCTTCTGCACAGAAGCAGCGTGGCCAGCTCCGGCCCCCCCAGCCAGCTCCAGCCCGCCCCAGCCAGCTCCAGCCCGCCCGCAGGTTGCTTCAGTGACCAGCACAGGGCGCCAGGGACTTCCCCAAGCAGCCCAGCCCCCCTCCAGCGGAAAGAGCCCCTCTAGGCTAGGTTCTCGGGGCAAATCACCCAGTGAGAGTCTGTCTACACAGAGCCAGCCACAAGTCCCCAAGCCAGTGGAGACCTCCAACCTATAACCAGCCTCTGGAACCAGGGCTGTGCAACAAGAGACCTCTCCAGGTCTCTCTCCCTGGAACCGGTAGCAGGCTAGGGGCAGCGTTCTTCGGAAGCACTGCATTATCAAATTAATCCAAGACTTCTGGCTACTGGAGGCTGGTAGGTGATACACTGAAATCTACAGGGTCACTATAAGCCAATAGAGGAAATCTACAATATCACAGAGTCCCATTGACATCTGACCAATATGAGAAAACAAGGGAAGAAAATGTCCTAAACAAGCCTAGATACTATATCAATAAAACCCAATGACAGCACAGCAGAAGAAATGTCCGAAAGGGAGTTCAGAATGTACATAATTAAAACAATCAGGGAAGCAAACGAGGAGATGAAAGAACAAATGCAGGCATTAAATGAACGCACTAATCAACAGTTAAAAGAGCAAATAACGGAGGCAAAAGAGCATTTCAATAAAAAGTTAGAGATACTGAAAAAAAAACCAAACGGAAATCCTTGAAATGAAGGAAACAATAAACCAAGTTAAAAACGCCATAGAAAGCATAAACAATAGGATAGATCACCTGGAAGACAGAACTTCAGACATTGAAGACAAAATATTTAACCTTGAAAACAAGGTTGACCAAACAGAGATGGTAAGAAATCATGAACAGAATCTACAAGAATTATGGGATATCATGAAGAGGCCAAATTTCAGAATAATTGGGATTGAGGAAGGCTTAGAGAAACAAACCAAAGGAATGAACAATCTATTCAATGAAATAATATTAGAAAATTTCCCAAATCTCAAGAATGAAATGGAAAACCAAGTACAAGAGGCTTATAGGACTCCAAATATGCAAAATTACAACAGACCTACACCAAGGCACATTATTATGAAAATACCTAACATTCAAAATAAAGACAGAATTTTAAAGGCTGCGAGAGAAAAGAATCAGATTACATTCAGGGGAAACCAATAAGAATATCAGCAGATTTTTCAGTCCAGACCCTAAAAGCTAGAAGGGCCTGGAACAACATTTACCAAGCCCTGAAAGAAAATGGATGCCAACCAAGAATTTTATACCCAGCAAAACTTACTTTCAGATTTGACCATGAGATAAAATCCTTCCACGATAAACAAAAGCTAAAGGAATTTACTAAAAGAAAGCAGGCATTACAGAACATTCTCAGCAAAATATTCGATGAGGAAGAGATGAAAAACAACGATGTAAATCAGCAATGGGAGGAACTAGGCTAAAGGAATAGCCAAATAAAGGAGAAAACAAATCATGTCAAAAAACAAAAATGAGTCCAATGACTAGGAATACAAATCATATCACAATAATAACCCTGAATGTTAATGGCCTGAACTCATCAATCAAAAAACATAGACTGGCAGATTGGATTAAAAAGAAAAATCCAACAATATGCTGCCTGCAAGACACCCATCTCATAGAAAGAGATACCCATAGACTAAAGGTGAAAGCATGGGAAAAAACATACCATGCACACGGACACAGCAAAAAAGCTGGAGTATCCATCCTCATTTCAGATAATGTGGACTTCAAGCCAAAACTAGTCAGAAGGGATAAAGAAGGACATTACATACTGCTTAAGGGAAGCATAAATCAGCAAGACATAACAATCATAAATATCTATGCCCCGAATATTGGCTCATCCATGTATGTCAAAAAAATCCTTCTCAAATCCAGAAATCGAATAGACCACAACAAAATAATACTAGGCGATTTTAACACACCTCTCTCACCGCTGGATAGATCGTCCAAACAAAAATTGAATAAAGAAACTATAGATCTCAATAACACAATCAACAATTTAGACTTAACTGACTTATATAGAATATACTATCCAACAAAGAACGAATACAGTTTCTTCTCAGCAGCACATGGATCCTTCTCTAAAATAGACCATGTTTTATGCCACAAAGGTACTGTTAGCAAATACAAGAAGATAGAGATACTACCCTGTACTCTATCAGATCATGATGGACTGAAATTAGAAATAAATGACAGAATAAAAAACAGAAATTTCTCCAATACTTGGAGATTAAATAATACACTATTATATGATGAATGGATAACAGAAGACATAAGGAGGGAAATTTAAAAATTCTTAGAAGTAAACGAGAACAAAGACACATCATATCAAAATCTCTGGGACACTATGAAAGCAGTACTGAGAGGAAGATTTATTTCATGGGGCGCATTCAACAAAAGAAGTAGAAATCAACATATAAACGACTTAACACTACAGTTCAAAGCCCTAGAAAAAGAAGAGCATACCAACACCAAAAGTAGTAGAAGACAGGAAATAGTTAAAATCAGAGCTGAAATCAACGAAATTGAAACAAAATAAACAATTGGAAAAATTAACAAAATAAAGAGTTGGTTCTTTGAAAAAATAAACAAAATTGATAAAACCTTAGCCACGCTAACAAAGAGAAAAAGGGAGAAAACTCAAATTACTAAAATTCGGAATGAACAAGGAAATATCACAACAGACACCAGTGAAATACAAAACATAATTAGAAGCTATTTTGAAAATCTATACTCCAACAAAACAGAAAACCTCGAAGACATCAACAAGTTTCTAGAGACATATGAATTACCTAAACTGAACGAGGAAGACATACACAACTTAAATAAATCAATTTCAAGCAATGAAATAGAAGAGGTCATCAAAAGCCTATCAACAAAGAAAAGTCCGGGACCAGATGGGTTCTCAGCCGAGTTCTACAAAACCTTTAAAGAAGAGCTCATTCCAATACTTCTCAAAGTATTCCATAAAATAGAAGAGGAGGGAACCCTCCCAAACTCATTCTATGAAGCCAATATCACCCTGATACCTAAACCAGACAGAGATACATCGAGGAAAGAAAATTTCAGACCAATATGTTTCCTTAATGAACATCGACGCAAAAATTCTCAACAAAATTTTAGCAAATCACATACAAAAATATATTAAAAAGATAGTGCATCACGATCAAGTGGGTTTTATCCCAGGGATGCAAGGTTGGTTCAACATCCGGAAATCAATAAATGTCATTCACCATATCAACAGACTAAAAGTTAAGAATCACATGATTATTTCAATAGATGCAGAAAAAGCATTCGATAAAATACAGCATCCCTTCATGCTCAAAACACTAGAAAAAATTGGGGTAGTGGGATCATTCCTTAACATTGTGAAGGCCATCTATGCTAAGCCCATGGCCAATATCATTCTAAATGGTGAAAAACTGAAAGCATTCCCCCTAAAAACTGGAACAAGGCAGGGATGCCCTCTTTCACCACTTCTATTCAACATTGTTCTTGAGACTCTAGCCAGAGCAATTAGACAAACCAAAGAAATTAAAAGGATATGAATTGGAAAAGAGGAACTCAAACTATCCCTGTTCGCTGATGACATGATTATATATTTAGAGGAACCTGGAAATTCCACCAGAAAGCTCTTAGAACTCATAAGTGAATTCAGTAAAGTAGCAGGTTACAAGATGAATGCTCATAAATCCAATGCATTTTTATACATAAGTGATGAATCTTCAGAAAGAGAAATTAGGAAAACTACCCCATTCACAATAGCATCAAAAAAAAATAAAATACTTGGGAATCAATCTCACAAAAGAGGTGAAAGACCTCTACAATGAGAACTACAGAACACTAAAGAAAGAAATTAAAGAAAACCTTAGAAGATGGAAAGATCTCCCATGTTCATGGATAGGAAGAATTAATATTGTCAAAATGGCCATACTACCAAAAGTGCTATATAGATTCAATGCAATTCCAATTAAAATCCCAATGATGTACCTTACAGAAATAGAGCAAGCAATTATGAAATTCATCTGGAAGAATAAGAAACCCAGAATTGCTGAAGCAATCCTCAGTAGAAAGAGCCAAGCAGGTGGTATCGCAATACCAGATCTTCAACTCTATTACAAAGCAATAGTAACAAAAACGGCATGGTATTGGTACCAAAATAGACAGGTAGATCAATGGTACAGAATAGAGGACAAGGACACAAACCGAAAAAAATACAATTTCTCATACTAGACAAAGGGGCCAAAAAATGCAATGGAGAAAAGATAGCCTCTTCAACAAATGGTGCTGGGAAAACTGGAAAACCATATGCAACAGAATGAAATTAAACCCTTATCTCTCACCCTGCACAAAACTCAACACACAATGGATCAAGGACCTTGGAATCAGACCAGAGACCCTGCATCTTATAGAAGAAAAAGTAAGCCCAAACCTTCAACTTGTTGGCTTAGGAGCAGACTTCCTTAACAGGACTCCCATATCCCAAGAAATAAAAGCAAGAATCAACAACTGGGATAGATTCAAACTAAAAAGCTTTCTCTCAACAAAGGAAACAATCAGTAATGTGAAGAGAGAGCCTACAGAGTGGGAGAATATCTTTGCCAATCATACTTCAGATAGAGCGCTAATATCCCGAGTCTATAAAGAACTCAAAAAACTCTACACCAAGAATACAAATAATCCAATCAACAAATGGGCTAAGGAAATGAACAGACACTTCACAGAAGAAGATGTACAAGCAATCAACAGATATATGAAAAAATGTTCAACATCTCTAGTAATAAGAGAAATGCAAATCAAAACTACCCTAAGATTTCATCTCACCCCAATTAGAATGGCGATTATCAAGAACATAAGCAACAATAGGTGTTGGCGAGGATGTGGGGAAAAAGGTACACTCATACATTGCTGGTGGGGCTGCAAATTAGTGCAGCCACTCTGGAAAGCAGTGTGAAGATTCCTCAGAAAACTTGGAATGGACCCGCCATTTGACCCAGCTATCCCACTCCTTGGCCTATACCCAAAGGACTTAAAATCAGCATACTATAGAGATACAGCCACATCAATGTTCATAGCTGCTCAATTCACTATAGCCAGATTGTGGAACCAACCCAGATGCCCTTCAGTTGATGAATGGATAAAGAAACTGTGGCATATATATACAATGGAATATTACTCTGCCATGAGGAATGACAAAATTATGGCATTCGCAGGCAAATGGATGAAATTGGAGGGTATCATGCTAAGTGAGATAAGCCAATCTCAAAAAACTAAAGGACGAATGATCTCGCTGATAAGCGGATGAGGACATACAGGGGTGGGGGGTAGGAGGGGTTAGTGTTAGGGTTAAGGTTAGGTTTAGGGTTAGGGATAAGGAGGGTGGTAAGAATGAGGAAGAAAGGAATGTATAGAAGAAAAATAGGGGTTGGAGGGGAGGGGGGAAGGGGAAAAAATAACAAAATGAATCAAACGACATTGCCCTATGTAAATTTATGATTATTAATTAAAATTAAAAATTAAAAAAAAAAAAAAGAAAAAGAAAAAGAGTAAGTTATGTAGGAAGCCCTTAGTGGTTGTTAAGCGTGGGAGTGGCATGGCTCCCTTTAGATTTTTTAACAAAAGCCCAAGTCACACAGACTTTTGGAGAAATCAGGTGAGGGCACAGAGAAGATATCATTAAGTAGGTCATTCAAGTGATATACATGGTTTGACTTTATTGTGATAGTAGGGAAGCAGAACATTATTTGACTTAAAGTGTGGAGCCAGAAATACTTGGTCTATTCAATATGGGAAGTAATAGAAAGGAACAAGAATAACTCCTAGGTTTTTGGTTGTTGTTTATTTGAGTAATTTTGTCATGTCATTCACTAAATTGAAGACAATAAAAGAAAAAATATTTTTAAGATAAAGGTAAAATTATAATTCTGAATTAAGTATTAGGCATGCCAAATTTGAAATACTTATGAGCCATGCAATTGAGAAGACTGAATGTATGAGTTTGGAATTCTGAAGAGAATCATCACTGAATGGTAATATTCAGGACCTAATAACATGGGTAGTGAATTGGAGAGTGCAGTGAGAAAAGTAGAGAGAAGAAAAAACTTCAAGGCACACCTCTGGGCTATTCTAATATTTAGATAATAATCAGAGAGAGAGGGGGCAACAAAGCCAGGAATTATTGAGGAAAAGACTAGGAACCATAAGGGACTGGGGAGCTGGTGCAGTGGTAGAGCATTGTGAGGGTCCAGGTTCATCCCCAGCACTGAATAAAGTAAAAAATTCAAACTAAAAAGCTTTCTCTCAGCAAAGGAAACTATCAGCAATGCGAAGAAAGAGCCTACAGAATGGGAGAATATCTTTGCCAATCATACTTCAGATAGAGCACTAATCTCCAGAATCTATAAAGAACTCAAAAAACTTTACTTCAAGAATTCAAATAATCCAGTCGACAAATGGGCTAAGGAAATGAATAGACACTTCACAGAAGAAGATCTACAAGCAATCAACAAACATATGGAAAAATGTTCAACATCTTTAGTAATAAGAGAAATGCAAATCAAAACCACCCTAAGATTCCATCTCACCCCAATTAGAATGGCGATTATCAAGAATACGAGCAACAACAGGTGTTGGCGAGGATGTGGGGAGAAAGGTACACTCATACATTGCTGGTGGGGCTGCAAATTAGTGCAGCCACTCTGGAAAGCAGTGTGAAGATTCCTTAGAAAACTTGGAATGGACCCGCCATTTGACCCAGCTATCCCACTCCTTGGCCTATACCCAAAGGACTTAAAATCAGCATACTACAGAGACACAGCCACATCAATGTTCATAGCTGCTCAATTCACAATAGCCAGACTGTGGAACCAACCTAGATGCCCTTCAATTGATGAGTGGATAAAGAAACTGTGGTATATATATATATACAATGGAATATTACTCAGCCATAAAGAATGATAAAATTATGGCATATGCAGACAAATGGATGAAATTGGAGAATATCATGCTAAGTGAGATAAGCCAATCTCAAAAAGCCAAAGGACGAATGATATCGCTAATAAGTGGAGGATGACACATAATGGGGGGGGAGGGAAGGGTTAGTGTTAGGGTTAGAGTTAGGGTTAGGGAGGGGGGCAAGTATGGAGGAAGGAAGTACTGTATAGAGGGAAAAGAGGGGTGAGAGGGGTGGGGGGAAGGAAAAAATAACAGAATGAATCAAACAACATTACTCTATGTAAATTTATGATTACACAAATGGTATGCCTTTGCGCCATGTACAGAGAAACAACATGTATCCCATTTGTTTACAATAAAAAAAAAGGAAAAAAAAAAAGAAAATAAAAAAAGGAAAAAAGAAAGAAAGAAAGAAGACTAGGAAGAGCGATGCCACAGAAACTAAGAAAAGAAAGTACCATAAGAAGAAGCAAAGTCAACTATTTGGCTGAGAGTTCTAGGAAAATTGAAACAGAAATAGCCCTTGAAGTTAGCATGGGGGTGTCATTTGTTATAGGAGCTACTTCAATGGAATCATAAGTCATTTGAAGAGGGAATGGGGGATGGACAGGACAGACTTAGGAGACAGCTCTTCTAATAAGAGGGTTGAAGAAGAGGAATGAGAGCTGAGGTGAATATGCTGCAAAGATTGATTCTGTACAAAGAAATTAATCATTGCAAGAGCCAAGTTCATTAGGAGGTGAGCAGCTTGTGGGAACTGGAGTACAAACAGTACAAACAGAATTTGACAAGAGTAAGGAAACTTCATTATAAAAGAAAGAAGGATCAAAAGAAGTTATTTTGTATAGTGTTCAGAATAAATATACAGTGTAGTGGTATTTTGAAATATAAGAAAAAAATATTTATCATTTATCATCATACATTTAGAGAGAAAATATCATGCTTGTGCATCTTGAAGCCTCTACCATGTGGTAGGTGAATAATAGTCCTCAGAGTTATGCAACCTCCATCTCTGAATATAATATCAGCCACATATGCCTTGCTTACTGCCATAGGCTTCTCCAAAAGTCATTTAGATTTTGAGTACATTTTCTATTTCCTAGTATCATAAACACAGACATACACACAATAAGCATTGGATTAAATACACACACATATATGCACATGCACAGAGGCATCTAAAATATTGACAATTTTTCCTGTGCAGTAGTCCTATGCAGTAGGCATGCCTATGATCCCAGAAACTCAGGAGGGTGAAGCAGAAGGACCACAATTTTGAGGGCAGCCTCAGCAACTTAGTGAATACTACACATTTAACAAGACCTTGTCTCAAAATTTAAAAAACAAATAAATAAAAAGGGATTGTGGTGTAGAACTGTGGCAAAGTATCCCTGGTGCCAGAAATAAAATACATAAACAAACAAAAAATTAATTTTCCTATGATTCGGCCAGAATCTAATATGAAAAGTTATTATTTTTCAGAATTATTGATATATGCTAAGAATGTTGGAGCAATTTTTAGTTATTGTGTTATAAACTGAACAATAAGTGAATTGTACACATCATTTTAATGGGAAAAATGTTTTAAATTGAGAGTAAAATATTAGTCTGAAACAGATGGCAAATGCAGTTGATTTTTTACACATTCAAGACTTAATTGATAATTAAACTATGACATTAACTCTAGGATACCTAAATTTTTTGTAACAGTTTCACAACTGACAATAAATAATTCTTTGCTAAGCTGAACTGTAGTCAAACTTCTGAACTACTTCCTAGACCTGTCCCTGCATTTTCTTATAAAAGCTAGTTTTAGCAAGAACCCTGCTAATTCAGTCTGTGAAGAATCCCACTCAGGATATTTGATCATTTTCAATATCTAATTGTGTTCCTTACTCTCCATTCTCCAGTCTCTGCATATCTGATCATACTTACCTACCATTAGCAAAATTTCTATTAGTTCAGTTTAGATAGACCCCCTAAGGTATCACTGATATTTCCCCTGAGTAATTTCCCATCAACTGCCATCACCATCCCTCTTTGGCTACTAATTCCCACCTTCCCATGCTATATTCCCAGTTGAGCCCCATCTTTCTCCTCCCCTGCAAAATCCCATTCCCATGATCCCTATCCCTATCATCATGGTCCTGAATAAGTCTTCCTTACCAGTATTTTAACAAATGTCATTTAAAAATTACTTTCTTTAACATAACTAAAACTAAAGTCTTCTGATAGTCTCCTTTAAACCAGAAGCTCTCAGCGGAAATGTGACAATAGGTATTTCTCTTCTAAGCCAATGCTTAAGGCAGTAGAAGGGGGGAGCTCTGGCTCAGCATTCTTACAGAAGGGAATCTGGGTCTTGTTTTGCCACTTACTAGGTCAGCAAATTGCTTGTCCTCTCTATTCTAGTTTTCATGAACATTCAATTAAATAATGTCTGAAATCTACCTAGCATTAGGTCTGATATAAGGACCTGATATATGTTAACCATTATCATTACTTGTGTTACTTCTGCCAGCCCAAGTATTTGCTACAAACATGTTAACTGTTCATAATTTGCAGCCTGAGATTGCTTCATCTCATCATGGGGGAAGACTCTTGCCAACCACAGCTACTGGCCTGCAGGCTTTTAAAGTAAAAAGACAGAAGGTACTTTCTCTCCAGCTAAAAGTAGAAATTTCTTGGCCTCTTGTACCAAGTGGGTAGTTGACTAAGATCTGGACAAGAAGTTGGAAACTTAGAGCACTTTTTATAGATATATTTTTTTCTTTGTAAAGATTTTTTTCAGGGTGTAAAATTCAAAATCTTCAAAAGGGCAACAATGAGATGCATTTCTGACTTAAACAGTGCAGAAGACATGAATAGTGGTATGTAAAACATACCACTAAGATAGGTATGTTTTCTTCATCATCATCATCATCATCATCATCATCATCAACACTTTCTGTTTTTCATTGGTCTGGTATTTGAAATAATGGTGGAAAATCAGAGGTGTATTAGAATCATAGGGACATCCAAGAGGCATGGTGTTCTTCACACTCAACCACTGACAAAAAACCCAATGAGCCAGTTTTAACTAATAATGTAATTAATGAAGCAATACAAATTATTATTCTTATTAAATCTCAGCTCTTGAGCACATGTCATTTCAATATTCTTTGTGACAAAATGGGAGATATCTATAACATTCCTCTGTGGCCTACCTAAATCTGACAGTTATTTCCAGGAAAAGCACTTCTGCAAGTTGTTTGGATTTTCAGCTGAATTAACCACCTTTTTCAAGGGCTGATAATTTTACTTGAGAGAACAACTGACACATTACAGGTATCCAGACTTGAATAATTGGCAGATAAAGTGAGCCTGTTCTTTCAGGGAAACAATTGACAGTATGTGTGACTAAGGATAAAATTTGAACTTTCAAGCAGAAATTAGATTTAGGAAAACTCACATCTGCCATTCTGAGCTTGGCAGTATTATGAAACCTAAAGTATTTTCTGACTTTTAGATTGGCGTTTTTTTTTTCCATGAATTATAATTTTTAATACTACAAAATAAAATGTGACAACATTTGGAAAATAGTTATAATTTAGTGAATCAAGATTTTCCAAATAGTCAGCAATGTGCATGGGTAGAATATCCACAAAAAGTGCCAAATAGAAACAAAGTTTTTTTTTGTTCTTTGTTTTATGTTATTTACAGTGAGTGGAAGTCTGTATGCTGCCACAATTATCTCCTCACTGCTTCTTATTTATTACCTTTTAATAAGACTGGGCTCTTGTCTCATGCTTTATGTTCTGCTTTGTTTTGGTTATCATGCACTTTGACCCTTCAGATACTCTTTTATATTTCTAGAGAACTCTGCCCCCAGAGAGTCCTGCAGGGGGTTCATACTTCATTCAGATGGCTCAACAAATCCTCAAAGCAAACCCATCTCTGATAGCCCTAAACAAAGTAGTTTCCCCAGGTCTTCAGTTTTGCTCATTTTAACTATCACTATTAAACATTCCCATTTTAGTCAACTTTCTTGTCACTGTGGCCATAAGACCTGACAAGAACCACATAGAGAAGGGAAATTTTGCTTGGGATTCAGAGGTTCAGAGGCCTCATTCATTAGATGGCTGAGATCAGAGTTCTGAACCCAACATAAGAAGAAAGGGCATGAAAGAGGAAAGCAGTTCAGGGCATGGTAATCAGGAAGCAGAGACAGAGCTCCTTTTATCAGAAACAAAATATATACCCTGTAAAACATGTCCCCAGGGACCTACCTCATCTAGCCACACCAAACCAGCCTATAGTTAGCACCCAATTAAAACATATCAGTGGATTAAGCCCTTGAATATGTTACAGCTCTCATAATCTAATCATTTGATCTCTATTATTGCATTGTCTCACACATGAGCATTTGGGGGACACCACATATACAAGCCATTATAATTCCCTACCAAATTTTTATTCCTTGACTTGTCCAAGAGAATGTAAATCCCATGAATCAGGAATTATTTTGTTTCTTTGGTTCACTGGTGAATATCAGGACATGAAACAGTAACTGGAGCATGTTACATACTCAGTGTATTTTTGTTGAATGAATGAATCAATAAATGAATAAGTGTTTAGTACATTCAACATTCAAATATCTTGAATGAACTCACAGTTATCTTGGCCAAGCAGGAGTTGATATCAGGTTGGAACCAAGACCTAAACTCTTTAGTGACTGCACTATTATATGCTTGAACTGCCTAAAAACATAAAGTTCTCAATTCTTCACATCCCTTTAGGACAGAAAATATAACTTAATTAGAAAGTATTTGTGATTTTCAGTAGATGAGCCATCCCTTCCCACTCCAAAAACTTTAATTAAGGAAGGAAAGAGTAGGGTGTTATTCTCAGTTGTATGGAGATTTTAGAATAAATTGTACAGATATGAGATAACAGAAATGCTGAAATAAATTTTCTCATAAATGAAAAGCTTGAAAAATTTATCAATACATACAGGACAATAAACAAATTAATCTGTGAGTCACAATTTTTTCTGAAGATAATTTATAGAATTGTACAAAATGCTCAGAGCACAGAGGGACTGTACAGAATCAAGAAAGGCCTGTGGATATATAACATACTCAGGAATGGACCATACTATTTTGGGTCCATTTCAAAATCTTGTACAGTTTTTAATATAGATTTTTAGTGAAAAGGGTAATAAGTGTCTTATAGTCCGAAGAACAATATAAGGTTTATATTATATACTAATATGATGATAGAAAAAAAAAAAGCATTTAGGGCCTCCCCAAGTCCCTGTTCTTAATTTTTCTGTTCTCCAAGGAAAACTCAGTGTTTTCCTTCAAAGGTTTTGGGGGACAGCCTGTTTTGATAATGACAAGAATGTTAGATGAGACAGATGTCAAGAATAAAATTTAGTTTGATTTATAGTATGACCTTTTGAAATGAGGCAAAGTGGAAGAGGAGCCAGAAGAGAATGGGCTAAGGATTCCAAGAGAGTTTGAGCAGGAGAGAGAGGAAGAGAAGAGACTTTAGGAAGAGTTCTTATGTGTGAAGTTTTGGAAGTTGGGGAGCCAGCCTTTGGGGGTGGTTTTGCTGTGTTCATTGAAAAGTAATTATTTTAAGTACAATTGTTTCAATTCGATTGTTTCAATGCAATGAAACAATCCTTTAGAATTTTTTTCAAGAAATGGTATTAAAATCAAATTAATTTGCTATGTTATGCTTGAACTTGGAATTATATTTCTTCTAGATGTGACAACCAAGTTGTGGATCCTGGTCATCTGTGGTCCAAAATTTCATTAGTAGAGTTTCTATTGTTTTTATTGCCATGCTGGGGCTTAAATCCAGGCCTCATGCATTCTATGTGATTACTCCATACCAGAGCTACACTCCCAGTTCTTCATTAGTAGAGTTTGACCATATATAGATATAAGCTATGTTTCTTTTCATCTTCTAACCTCTAAGCATTGCTTTTAGTAAAGGCGAGTTCACAAACCAGTGACATCACAAATGTGTTTCTTTCCTCTTTTTTGGGGGCTTCCCTGTCAAATATGGTAGGCCCCTGTCACATAATGCCACTGAGCACTTTAAAGGTGGTTTGTGAGATTGAGAAATTAAATTTTGATGTTATTTTATTAAAACAAATTTGCAAATGAACAGTTTTTGGAAAACTTTGATGCATTTGTGAAATACTGTTTATGAATCTACTTTTCTGAAATATAATTTTTGTAAAGTCTAAATATAGGTCAAGAATTCCTGACAACATATTTAGCATATTAATTGAAACACATGAAGAAACATGCACTTTACCTAGTACACAAAAAGAACAGAAGATATTTTATTAACAATTTTGTATTGATTATGTGTTGAAATAATACTTTGGATAACTAGGTTAAATAAAATAGTTTAGTAATATACATTCACTAAATAATGAGTGTTTTCTATGACAGGTACTATTAGAGATGTAGGTCTGGTTAAAATTATGTTGAACTGAATACAATCAGAGTTATAATACAAATGTATGGGGTGTATCTGACTTGCAAAACTGTGAGACAAAAATAGAACTTTATTTCTTTAAAAGCTGCCCAGTCTGTGGTATTGCACTATTAGAGAAAGAAAATGTAAAAAGACTAGCACAGGGCATGTGACAGCTACAATTCAACTCTTCACTAAGAAGGTGCAACTTGAGTCTGTTCAAAGGCTGAGGTGAGAAAAGCAGAGCTAGGCCTAAGGGCAAGACCTCAGGAAAGCCACGGAGGCCCCAGTGAAAGCAACAAGCTCTGGAAGAGTGAGAGCACAGCCCAATGGCCCAATGGAATGGAAAGACACTCTGGGAGAGTGAGGGAAGAAGGAAATAAGCACAGTCTGCAGTAATTGCACTTGATGGGGCGGCTGCCCTACACAGTGTTCAGAAAGCTGGAAACTCTGGGGATGTAGAATACCTACTATACTTCATTCAAGTTGACAAGAGGACCCATTGTTTTAAATTTGGTGGTATTTTACCTAAAGAAAAGAAGTGCTAAAGACTGTAGAAAATTATAAGGAATGTATTATTAAAAATTGTAATTAAAGTAATAGTGGCTTTTTAACATATCTACAAATTATTTCACAGTCCTCCCTTTTAAAGGTGGTCTTAATTCCCCTTCCTTGCAATGTACATTGGGCTTTAGGAATCCTTTCCAATCAGGGAATATAGAAGAACTGATGCCATAGAACTTGAAGATCATCAGAAGGATATATCTTATCTGTCTTTCCCTCCTGTAAAACTCACTCTGGGAGAAGCTAGATTATATGCTATGATGATACCTTGGC
Organism: Sciurus vulgaris; assembly: GCF_902686455.1. Classification (NCBI taxonomy): domain Eukaryota; kingdom Metazoa; phylum Chordata; class Mammalia; order Rodentia; family Sciuridae; genus Sciurus; species Sciurus vulgaris. The sequence goes on along the minus strand of NC_136464.1, from coordinate 106,834,315 downwards.
AGCCCTGTGAGAGCCCACATGGAGAAGATCTGAGGCTTCTGACCAAAGCCTGCACTGCTTTACTAGTCCTGTGAACCACATCTCTACAATCTCATGGGTAAACTGCACCAAAACCACCTAGCCAAGTTGCTTCTCAGTTCCACCCACAGGATTTTGTGAATTATAATTATTTTTTATTATTTTAAAACAATAGGGTGTATGGTACTTATTTATGCAAAAATAACTGATGAAAACATTATTTTAAAATGATTTTTTCTAATGTTTTAGGCCTTTCATTTGCCCTATAGGTAACTGACATGGGGAATGTCATGGTAAGGTTGACATCTTGGTAATAATATTCTGGCAACACAGGTGGATTGGATGGCTGACTTAGACAGTGTTGGAAGGTGACTGACTCTCTTTTAGTCTCCCAGAGTAGAAGGTCAATGGGAGGGAAACTAAAGAAATAAAAGAGACAATGCCTATAAACATCAGAGATCATTCACTTGAAGATGACACCACGTTTTTGAGGCTACTAGGAGAATACATCCCTAGTTGACAGACTGATCCTGCAGTTGTGACCATCGCCCATCCATGGACTGGGAGAATCAGATCCTGATCTGCCTCATGTGTGACACAGTTAGCTATGCTGTCCCACAGAGGTACAGCTCCAAAAGCTGGAATAAATCCTGCAGCTTTCTTTATATGATCCTTATATCAAGTTATTAGATTGATAGCATAGGCAGGAAATTCCTTCTTCAATAAGCAAACAGGATATTCATAAAAATCTCTAAAGAATATCCTTGTGTTTCTTTTGCTGCTTTTTAATGTAATAATTCATAATATCAGTAGAAAAAATAAAGCTGTTTTCTAAGCTATAACAGCTGTGTGCTGTCTTTGGATCATGAAGTGATAACTGTGGACCTATTCACTAAAATGTTTGTGATTAATGAGAAAGGTTTTGCTTTAACTTTCCACTACTTTGCTCAACTCTTCTTGTGATCAGATCACATATTTTTAATACAGTTGTTCAGGTAAAAAGCATAAGGCTATGACTCTAAAACAGATCAGTGATATGTAGTTCACCAGAAAATTATAACTTTTTCTTGTACCCTAGGCACTTTTTAAAATTTTTTTTTTATTTTTACAGACTAAATTTTATTCACTGTACACAAATGGAATACATCTTTTCATTCCTATGATTATGCATGATGTAGAGTCATACCATTTGTGTCATCATACATGTACATAGGGTAATGATGTCTGTCTCATTCCACCATTTTTCATACCCCCCTCCCTTCTTATTTCCCAGAGAAGAATGGAGGATGTTTAGATTACATAAATTATAACTTTTATTGCATTAGTGTTGCTCATGCTGCCATGATCTGGCCCCTTTGATATAAGCTGGAGTTGATCTGGAAGGTACCACTTCATACAAATATTCTGGCCCTAGAACAATTGTGAATTTTGCTTTATGTACCTGGAAGTCTTTGACATTTCTGTTTTGTCTCTTCTTTTCTTCTATGTTAAATGTAATCACTGGTATTCATTTTGTATCACTGCATTACTTATTTCTATTGCAAGTAACACCAAGTTGTTGTTTTAAATTATTCTTATTGTCTCCAAGTTTCCATGGGTAAGGAGTCTGAACAAAATTGGAGGTGTAACTGAGAGTAGTCCTGCTTTATGGTCTTCCAAGTAGCAATCAAGATGGCAGTCCAGAGTGGGTTCTTATCTGAAGATTTGACTGGGGAAGGATCTGCTTCACAGTTCCAGTGATTATCTACAGCATTCATTTCCTATAGCTGTAGAATTCATACCAGTCTGTTTCCTCAAAGGAAGAAAGAGAAAATGAAAGATTCCAAGAACACACACACTACTCTCTAATCACATACCCCTCCCACTTTTGCCCTATTTACTTGGTTAGACTCAAGTCACAAGTCTGCCCAAACTCAGAGAGGACACTATACAAAGACATGAAAATCAGCAGGTGAGGGCCCTAGAGGACCACCCAGGGTCTGTCATCTGTTACATGGTTTCCCTTGGTACTCTCATTCTTGATGTGGTTCCAGTTACTTCTCTTGAATTCAAAGTCCCAGGTCTGATATATTCTGCTTCTCCCTCATGATTCCCATTATTAGTTTGGCACATTATTACTCCTTCAAAAATTTGTCACACATGACAAACAGGGATTTTTGCTTTTTTGTTTACTCAAAAAATGTTAATTAAATACCTACTGTACAACAGTTATGTTCACAACATGAATTATGCAAATATGAGGAAAAAACAATAAACCCATGAGAAAACAAAAGCAAATAAAAAACATATGCACTGTGTTAATGAAGCTCACATTCAAATTTGGGATACCTATCTGTTTACCCAAAAATAAAAAGAAAGAAATGAGCAAGCATAAATCTTCCAAGTGCTATAAAGGATGTATAATAGAGGGATATTAAGCAATCAAGGCAAGCAGCAAAGGTCTGGGAGCAGAGCATACCCATAAAAACATCATCTACATTTCACTGTGTGGAGAAAGGCAAGGAAATGACATTTGTTGTCTTACTTTAACCTCACAGCAAACTACTAAGGCAGGCATTAGTGGCCACATTTAACAAAAAAAGGTAACTGAGCTAAAGAATTCTGTCTAGATCAAACAGGATGTAAGTCATGAAGCTGAGACATAAGATCACATCGTCTTAACACTAATGCCTGTGCTCTAGAGAAGTGCTCATTTAGGAGAGAAAAAGAAGTTTTTCCTCTTTCTATCTATATTTATCCCAATTTGGCCCTAACTTTCATGTGATAGATTTGGATCAATTATCAATCTATATCGACTGTTGATTCAGTGACATTCAATAATGGTTTCTTCTTATAATAAATTTAAATATTAAGAGTGCATAAACAATATTAAGTTTGTCATTTTATTAGTAAGGAGATGTAAGCTTTAATTATTGTAAATGAGAACTTAGCAACTTAAAGTATCAGACATCAGAGATACGTCTCATTTAAATGTGCATTTTAATAAGTTCTAAGGGTCGAAATATATTCTAATAGTTACAACTAGCCTGAAACTTAAATATTTCATGATGCATTAAGAGGAGTATTTTTAGAATCAGAATTCATCAACATTGCTGTAGAATTAGCATTCTACATCTCAACTTGATAGAGAATTCAACTGGAAAGACATTTTCCTCTCTGTGGGATTACCATGTTTATATTTAAAATTATAAATAAAATAGATCCATAACCAATTGCAAATAACTTCTTTCAAAACTATTCCTTCCTTTCTGTGTAAACATAGTCTGTCATCATGCTTTAGTATTACAGCAAGTAAACATTTCTCTATCCAAAATGTAACAACAAAGTGTTCAGATTACTGAACAATTTATAACTAATTCATTTTATGGATGGATTTGGCCTTTAGCCATCCAAAGCTGGGTTTGGGTGGAAAAGCAGTATGAAGGAACATTGATTTGTAGTCAGCATTTGTTAATCTTATACAATTAAGAAAAATGAGTGAAGGATGAAAATGAAGTTTTTATTGAAATAAAGAAATGGGCCAATACAAAATCTCTTGCTCTGGAAAGTCATTTTAGCAAGTAGTTGCCTACTAGCAATTCACCCACATTTGCTAGAGCTAAAGCTCTTCCATATCATATGAGTTTAGTGATCCTCTACTATGGCTACACAACATCTCTGTGGCTGGGTACATGTGATTGTCTCCAAAATATTATCAGTGATTCTTTCTGACAAATTAGGCCTCTAGCATGCTATGAGCACTCTAATGAACAGAATTTTCATTCTGATTTTGATTTTGTAATCATCAGTAGTACTGTCGTCAGACAATGAAAAAATGGGAACAGCTTTCTAAAAACAGTTACTAAAGGGTCAGAGCAAATGAGTGATTTGTTTTGCTTGTGCACTCTTTTCTGTACTGGGAAATATATTTAAGGCAACCTATAATTACTAGTGGAGTTCCTAGTTCTGGAATTGTCCCAAGATCTGCTCTTGTTAGTGGGCTTAAACAACAGATCAGAATGGCCTCTGTAAGGATTCAGATTCCCCTCAGCTTCCCAGGTTCTGACCGTTCTGTGATGCACTAGGGACAGGTCCAGTTACAATGTACATTCTCAGCAGACTCATTTGCTTCCTTTGTGTACAATGCCATTTGTTTAATAATCATGCATAAAGATATTTTTACCCAAACAATTTTGTTTTAACATTTCTATCTTAAAACAGTGAAAATAACTCTTTGATCTACATGTAAAACTCTTCTGTAAAAGGTGCTATAACAGTTGAAAGAGACTCCTTTTAAATTGTCTTCATACTTTTAATTACTACCATAAATTAATGAACATATTTTATATCATAAAGACAGGCCTCTACTATGGAGCAATTACATTTGTTCTGAGAATAAAGATACCTGAGGGAAACATCAGTCATCTATATGAATTACCACAAGGAATGTGACAACTTTATTAAGAGCAATGACTGTGATGTGGATGATGATGATAATATGAAAAATAATAAAGAATATTGATCACTAATATGTGCTATATGTTCTGCTTTGTATTTTATATACATCAATATATTCAATCACCAAAACAACTTGTCGGGTTGTTATCATTGTGTTTGTCCATGTTCCCCAGAGAAACAGAACCAATTGGGTATATGTGTATATGTGTGTGTATAGAGAGATAGAGATTAATTATGAGGAATTGGTTTCATGTAATTATAGAGGTCAACTAGTCCTACATTAGGTTTTCTTCAAGTGGAGACCCACAGAAGTCAGTAATATCTTTCCAGTCTGAGTCCTGCAAGGCCTAAGGTCCAGGGAAACCAATGGTGTAATACCAGCCCAAGGGTAGAAGAAATCCAGTGTCCCAGGTCAGACATACAGAACAAAACAAAACTTGGGCTCTCCTCAGTTTAAAAACTGAGCATTACAACAATTATTTCCCCATTTTACAGATGTTGTCGCTGAGGCAGAGTGTCACAAAGGTATAGGGAATGCTCATGCTCTCAACTTAGGGCAGTGCTTGCAGATTACAAAGATTTTTCTTATGTAGTTTTGTTTGGTTGTGTTCTTGGATTACTAATGTGTAGGATGCAATCACCAGAGTGCTTTGCATTTCAGTGACCCTCCCTAGCAACCCAAGGAACAAAGGAAGACATCCCAGATCTCATCATACAGTGAGCATATTGCAGTATTAGTGGCTACAGGCCCCACATAGTTTTTAGTAACCAATCCAACCTGGGAGACCAAGAGCATAAGTCTTGGAGCTTCCAACTGGTAGATTCAGTCTGTCCTTAGCCTTTAAGAAAAGAATACAGGAGCCAGTACACGGTGAGCTCCGGCAGGTTGCTTCAGAGACCAGGACAGGGCAGCCAGGGACTTCCCCAAGCAGCCTGGCTCCCTCCGGCGGGAAGTGCCTTTCTAGGCTAGCTTCTCGGAGCAGACCGCCCAGTGAGAGCCTTTCTACACAGAGCCAGCCACGAGTCCCCAAGCCAGCGGAGACCTCCGATCCGCAAGCAGCCTCTGGGACCAGGGCAGGGCAGCCAGAGACCTCTCCAGGCGGCCCTGCCCCCCTCCGGCCGCAGGCTTTTTTCATGGGGTGATCCAAGATGTTGGACTAGAGGCTGACTGCATCTTCAGTCGCTCCAGAACCCAGGATTCAAGAAGGGGAGGCATTGAGAGACTCGGCCTAAAATAGAACCATGGGGTGAGTCTCCCCCACCAGGTGAAGCTCGGCCCCAGTGGCAGGCCCAGATTTGGGCAGCTTATTAGAGTAGGGCAGGGCAGCTACAGTGTCCCCCAGGCAGCCCTGAGAACTCCGGCGGTGGGCTCCTCGCACAGGGACAGATTCTCCAGCTTTTCAGAGCATGCCCCCCAGTGAAAGCCTTTCTACACAGAACCAGTTCCAAGTCCCTGAGCCAGCATGGGGCGGCTCCGGCCCACCTGCAGGTTGCTTCAGAGACCAGGACAGGGCAGCCAGGGACTTCCCCAAGCAGCCCGGCTCCCTCTGGTGGGAAGCTCCTTTCTAGACTAGCTTATCGGAGCAGACTACCCAGTGAGAGCCTTTCTACACAGAACCAGTTCCAAGTCCCTGAGCCAGCATGGGGCAGCTCCGGCCCACCTGCAGGTTGCTTCAGAGACCAGGACAGGGCAGCCAGGGACTTCCCCAAGCAGCCCGGCTCCCTCTGGTGGGAAGCTCCTTTCTAGGCTAGCTTATCGGAGCAGACTACCCAGTGAGAGCCTTTCTACACAGAGCCAGCTACAAGTCCCCAAGCCAGAGGAGACCTTCAACCTGCAAGCAGCCTCTGGGACCAGGGCAGGGCACCCAGAGACTCTCTTGGTCTCTCTCCCTGGAACCAGTAGCGGGCTAGGGGCAGCTTTCTTTGGAAGCACTGCATTATCAAGTTGCCCCGAGACTTCAGGCTACTGAAGGCTGGGAGGTGATACACTGGAAATCTACAGGGACACTATAATAGAGGAAATCTGCAATATCACAGAGTCCCACTGACATCTGACCAACATGAGAAAACAAGGGAAGAAAATGTCCCAAACAAACCTAGATACTATATCAATAAAATCCAATGACAGCGCAGCAGAAGAAATGTCAGAAAGGGAGTTCAGAATGTACATAATTAAAACAATCAGGGAAGCAAATGATGAGATGAAAGAGCAAATGCAGGCATTGAATGATCGCACCAATCGACAGTTAAAAGAGCAAATACAGGAAGCAAAAGATCATTTCAATAAAGAGTTAGAGATATTGAAAATAAAAACCAAACAGAAATCCTTGAAATGAAGGAAACAATAAACCAAATTAAGAACTCCATAGAAAGCATATCCAGTAGGATAGAACACCTGGAAGACAGAACCTCAGACATTGAAGACAAAATATTTAACCTTGAAAACAAAGTTGAACAAACAGAGAAGATGGTAAGAAATCATGAACAGAATCTACAAGAATTATGAGATATCATGAAAAGGCCAAATTTAAGAATTATTGGGATTGAGGAAGGCTTAGAGAAACAAAAAAAAAAAAGGAATGATCAATCTATTCAATGAAATAATATCAGAAAATTTCCCAAATCTGAAGAATGAAATGGGAAACCAAGTACAAGAGGCTTATAGGACTCCAAATATACAAAATTACAACAGACCCACACCAAGGCACATTATTATGAAAATAGCTAACATACAAAGTAAAGACAGAATTTTAAAGGCCATTAGGGAAAAGAATCAAATGACATTCAGGGGGAAACCAATAAGAATATCAGCAGATTTTTCAATCCAGACCCTAAAAGCTAGAAGGGCCTGGAACAACATTTACCAAGCCCTGAAAGAAAATGGATGCCTACCAAGAATCTTATACCCAGCAAAACTTACTTTCAGATTTGACGATGAAATAAGATCCTTCCATGATAAACAAAAGCTAAAGGAATTTACAAAAAGAAAGCCGGCATTACAGAACATTTTCAGCAAAATATTCCACGAGGAAGAGATGAAAAACAATGATGCAAATCAGCAACGGGAGGAACTAGGCTAAAGGAATAGCCAAATAAAGGAGAAAACAAACCATGTCAAAAAAAGGAGTCAAATAACTGGGAATACAAATCATATCACAATAATAACTGTGAATGTTAATGGCCTGAACTCATCAATCAAAAGACATAGACTGGCAGATTGGATTAAAAAGAAAAATCCAACAATATGCTTCCTGCAAGAGACTCATCTCATAGAAAGAGATACCCATAGACTAAAGGTGAAAGGATGGGAAAAAACATACCATGCACACGGACACAGCAAAAAAGCTGGAGTATCCATCCTCATTTCAGATAATGTGGACTTCAAGCCAAAACTAGTCAGAAGGGATAAAGAAGGACATTACATACTGCTTAAGGGAAGCATAAATCAGCAAGATATAACAATCATAAATATCTATGCCCCGAACATTGGCTCATTCATGTACGTCAAACAAATCCTTGTCAATTCCAGAAATCAAATAGACCACAACACAATAATACTAGGCGATTTTAACACACCTCTCTCACCGCTGGATAGATCGTCCAAACAAAAATTGAATAAAGAAACCATAGATCTCAATAACACAATCAACAATTTAGACTTAACTGACTTATATAGAATATACTATCCAACAAAGAATGAATACACTTTCTTCTCAGCAGCACATGGATCCTTCTCTAAAATAGACCATGTTTTATGCCACAAAGCTACTGTTAGCAAATACAAGAAGATAGAGATACTACCGTGTACTCTATCAGATCATAATGGATTGAAATTAGAAATAAATGACAGAATAAAAAACAGAAACTTCTCCAATACCTGGAGATTAAATAATTCACTATTATATGATGAATGGATAACAGAAGACATCAGGAGGGAAATAAAAAAAAATTCTTAGAAGCAAACGAGAACAAAGACACATCATATCAAAATCTCTGGGACACTATGAAAGCAGTACTTAGAGGAAGATGGATTTCATGGGGCGCATTCAACAAAAGAAGTAAAAATCAACAAATAAATGACTTAACACTGCAGCTCAAAGCTCTAGAAAAAGAAGAGCAGACCAACACCAAAAGTAGTAGAAGACAGGAAATAATTAAAATCAGAGCAGAAATCAACAAAATTGAAAAAAAAAGAAACAATCGGAAAAATTAACAAAATAAATAGTTGGTTCTTTGAAAAAATAAACAAAATTGATAAACCCTTAGCCACACTAACAAAGAGAAAGAGGGAGAAAACTCAAATTACTAAAATTCGGAATGAACAAGGAAATATCACAACAGACAAAAGTGAAATACAAAATATAATTAGAAGCTATTTTGAAAATCTATACTCCAACAAAAAAGAAAATCTTGAAAACATAAACAAGTTTCTAGAGACATATGAATTACCTAAACTGAACAAGGAAGACATACACAACTTAAATAAATCAATTTCAAGCAATGAAATAGAAGAGGTCATCAAAAGCCTACCAACAAAGAAAAGTCCAGGACCAGATGGGTTCTCAGCCGAGTTCTACAAAACCTTTAAAGAAGAGCTCATTCCAATACTTCTCAAAGTATTCCATAAAATAGAAGAGGAGGGAACCCTCCCAAACTCATTCTATGAAGCCAATATCACCCTGATAGCTAAACCAGACAGAGACACATCAAGGAAAGAAAATTTCAGACCAATATCCTTAATGAACATTGACGCAAAAATTCTCAACAAAATTTTAGCAAATCACATACAAAAATATATTAAAAAGACAGTGCATCACGATCAAGTGGGTTTTATCCCAGGGATGCAAGGTTGGTTCAACATCCGGAAATCAATCAATGTCATTCACCATATCAACAGACTAAAAGTTAAGAATCACATGGTTATTTCAATAGATGCAGAAAAAGCATTTGATAAAATACAGCATCCCCTCATGGTCAAAACACTAGAAAAAATTGGGGTAGTTGGGAACATTCCTTAACATTGTAAAGGCCATCTACGCTAAGCCCATGGCCAATATCATTCTAAATGGTGAAAAACTGAAAGCATTCCCCCTAAAAACTGGAACAAGGCAGGGATGCCCTCTTTCACCACTTCTATTCAACATCATTCTTGAGACTCTAGCCAGAGCAATTAGACAAACTAAAGAAATTAAAGGGGTACGAATTGGAAAAGAAGAACTCAAACTATCCCTGTTCGTTGATGACATGATTATACATTTAGAGGAACCGGGAAATTCCACCAGAAAACTCTTAGAACTCATAAGTGAATTCAGTAAAGTAGCAGGTTACAAGATCAATGCTCATAAATCCAATGCATTTTTATACATAAGTGATGAATCTTCAGAAAGAGAAATTAGGAAAACTACCCCATTCACAACAGCATCGAAAAAAATAAAATACTTGGGAATCAATCTCACAAAAGAGGTGAAAGACCTCTACAATGAGAACTACAGAACACTAAAGAAAGAAATTAAAGAAAACCTTAGAAGATGGAAAGATCTCCTATGTTCATGGATAGGCAGAATTAATATTGTCAAAATGGCCATACTACCAAAAGTGCTATACAGATTCAATGCAATGCCAATTAAAATCCCAATGATGTACCTTACAGAAATAGAGCAAGCAATTAAGAAATTCATCTGGAAGAATAAGAAACCCAGAATAGCTAAAGCAATCCTCAGTAGAAAGAGCGAAGCAGGTGGTATCTCAATACCAGATCTTCAACTCTATTACAAAGCAATAGTAACAAAAATGGTACGGTATTGGTACCAATATAGACAGGTAGATCAATGGTACAGAATAGAGAACATGGACACAAACCCAAATAAATACAATTTTCTCATACTAGACAAAGGTGCCAAAAAATGCAATGGAGAAAAGATAGCCTCTTCAACAAATGGTGCTGGGAAAACTGGAAAACCATATGCAACAGAATGAAATTAAACTCCTATCTCTCACCCTGCACAAAACTCAACTCAGAATGAATCAAGGACCTTGGAATCAGACCAGAGACCCTGCATCTTATAGAAGAAAAAGTAGGTCCAAATCTTCACCTTGTTGGCTTAGGATCAGACTTCCTCAACAGGACTCCCATAGCCCAAGAAATTAAAGCAAGAATCAACAACTGGAATAGATTCAAACTAAAAAGCTTTCTCTCACCAAAGGAAACTATCAGTAATGAGAAGAGAGATCCTACAGAGTGGGAGAATATCTTTGCCACTCATACTTCAGATACAGCGCTAATTTCCAGAATCTATAAAGAACTCAAAAAACTCTACACCAAGAATACAAATAATCCAATCAACAAATGGGCTAAGGAAATGAACAGACACTTCACAGAAGAAGATGTACAAGTAATCAACAGATATATGAAAAAATGTTCAACATCTCTAGTAATAAGAGAAATGCAAATCAAAACTACACTAAGATTTCATCTCACCCCAATTAGAATGGCGATTATCAAGAACACAAGCAACAATAGGTGTTGGTGAGGATGTGGGGAAAAAGGTACACTCATACATTGCTGGTGGGGTTGCAAATTAGTGCAGCCACTCTGGCAAGCAGTATGGCGATTCCTCAGAAAGCTTGGAATAGAACCACCATTTGACCCAGCTATCCCACTCCTTGGCCTATAACCAAAGGACTTAAAATCAGCATACTATAGAGATACAGCCACATCAATGTTCATAGCTGCTCAATTCACCATAGCCAGATTGTGGAACCAACCTAGATGCCCTTCAGTTGATGGATAAAGAAACTGTGGCATATATACACAATGGAATATTACTCTGCCATGAAGAATGATAAAATTATGGCATTTGCAGGCAAATAGATGAAATTGGAGAATATCATGCTAAGTGAGATGAGCCAATCTCAAAAAACTAACAGTCGAATGATCTCGCTGATAAGCAGATGAGGACATATAATGGGGGTAGTAGAGGTTAGCGTTAGTGCTAGCGTTAGGTTTAGGGTTAGGGGTAAGGAGGGTGGTAAGAATGGAGGAAGGAAGCACTGTATAGATGGAAAAGAGGGGTGGGAGGGTTGGGGGGGAATGAAAAATATAACAGAATGAATCAGGCAACATTGCCCTATGTAAATTTATGATTTTTAGTAAAAGAAAGAAAGAAAGAAAGAAAAGAATACAATGTCAAACAAAGACAAGATTCAGTCCAGGCCTAGAATGACAGTCTTTTGTTTCCAATCCCAGTTACATACCAAAGCATTAACCCACATGACGAAGTGTTTATTGCTCAAAGGCAAAAACTTCTACAAAATAACATTTCACTGATGACAAAGATAACCGATGCTGACTTCAGGAATATTTGAAAAATCCTTTAGAAAAAAACTCAGGAAACACCTATTAGTGTTAATTTTAAATTACCCAATTTACTGTTACTAACTTTTGGTGGTGTATCTGCTCACTGATTTGTCTCTGGATATACACAAATTTGAATTGCACTATATGGAGATTGGTTTTACTCTTTCTTTCTTTTTTTAACATAACAAAATAATCAAAACATTCCATGCCATTAAATATTTTTCTGAAGCATCATTTGTGGAACTCTGCTGTAGTCCACAGATATAAGCATGTAGTTTGAGGATATGTGTTGATTTATCTCACAAGTTACTTACTTTGTCCTACCTAGGTTCTTATTTTGAATTTTCTAGTTTTGTAAGTAACAATCAGATAAACATCCTTATGGTTATCCTTATGGATAACCATTTGATTGCATGTGTTATTACTTCCTTGGAGTGGATTTTGGCAATCCTGTACACTATAGCAAATATGCATGTTTAGGGAAAAAGTGTCTCAATAATATCCCAAGGGTTGACTTCACCAGTTCTTTCTCTGTGAGGAATGGTGAGGAAGATATTTGGGAGGTGGCTACGCCCTCAGGAAGTGAGCTTTCATTTATTCCCTCTTGCCTTTGAGTTTGCATTTGCTCCTGTTTCAAGTGCCTCTGTTCTGAAAAACCCATCTACCATCTGTTGATCAACTACTTTCTTATCCATCTATTCTAAATTAAATATAACTTATTCAACAAGTTATTAGAATCTACTCTTCATTGGGCACTTCCATAGATCTGGGGTTTTAGAATAGATGGACATAAAAACTCTTGAATGGCATATAAAAATAATTCCTAAATTTGGCATATTTTGCTGATGTTAGACACAGTTTCAATAAGCAATTATTATAATAATAATTCTTATCTAATTCCTTCTACTAAATTCTTCCTTTATCTGCATAGTCACTCATGACAGCAATTGATAAAGTTATTTTGCAAGTATATTAAAATGTTTATTTTTTCCTTTCAATGTTTGTCTTTTTTAATTAAATAAATTGATTACATAGTTGCTCTGTATACATAGCACCATCTTTAGAGTAGCATTGATACTTTACTTTATTGAAGCTGAATCTTTTGGTAGAGAATTTGTAGCTGTGCTTACCCAGGAAAGAACTAAAACAGTGTTATCAACAGATGACAAGGTCTGAACAAAGTGGCAGTTATCCTTCCCAACAATTTGTCAGCAGTCACAAACCAAGGCCCTCTGTCAAATATAAGCAATGGGGCAAAGAACAAGTGATTGCACCCCTCAGAGGGGAACCTCGTTAACCTACTCATGTTCCTTATGTGTGCCCCTGTCTCTTGGCCAGCTTCTTTTTTTCCTATGATTGAGTGCATGTGCTTATCCACATCTTGATGTTGACCAAAAATTGGGAATGTCAGGCACTTGTACAACAAGGTCTGAACGTTAGTGATAAATAGTCTTGGGTTTCCACAAATTATTGATGTTATCGCAGCTTCAAGTGCCACTCACCTTTTTTCCTTGCCTCCTGACACATGGCTTCCACCTCTGTCAAAGGAAGTGGTGGCTGAAGTATTATTCTCAAGAAAGGACAGCAATGTGCCTGCAAATGCACATGGTGAGCCCACTGAGCAGAGCTCAATGGCCTCCCATCACTGCCAGAGAGAGGAGAAATAACAAGCTCTCTTTCACCAAGAAGCAACCAAATAGTGAGACAAAGTCCTTCCAAATATTACATTAGAACTTTCATCTTTATCCAAAATGTACATTCCTAAATTGTTTCATATTCATAGGCTTGGCTATTTTGCCTATAAAATACTTTTTCTCAGTTAATTAAGCATTATGCTTTAGGAAATGGCACCTTGGGAAAAATTTAATAAATGTATTCTGAATCTGGAACTACTTTGTGTAAAGAAGATACATTGATTCAAAGAACTTAGTAGTTTAGCACTTGTAAAACTACCATGAAACTCAAGTTTATTTAAACTTAAATGAGGTTCATTTACCTAATTTTAATGTACCAAGTGAACAAGGATAAATTCATAGGCCTGTAAGAGAATATTGTCATGCATCCAATTTGTGAAACTCAACAGAGCACCCTGTGGAAATTAAGCCTTCCAGGAAAGTGAGGCAGGGGGCATTTCTAAGATGATTAGCCAAATTAAGAAGAGAGTGTACACACCTGATCTGTGTAAACTGCTATATTTGTTTCCTAGTTTTCTGTAACAGATTAGTACAGACTCTGTGGCCAAAGACTATAGAAATTTATTCTGTCCCATTCTGGAAGCTATGAGCTTTAATCTGATATGTCAGCAGGGTCTTTTGCTCTGTGAAGGCTCCAGGAAAGAACTCTTTCCTTGCCGCCCAGCTTCTGGAGTTTGCTAGCAATCCTTGACATTTCTTGGCTTGTAACTTGATGACACCAGTCTCTGCCTCCATCTTCACATGGCTCCATTCCTTCTGTTTGTCTTCAAATCTTCCTTTTTCATAAGGACACCTGTCATTGGATTTGGGACCTATCCTAATTTAGCATGAGTTCATCTTAACTCTTTCATTTGAAAAGACCCTATTTCCAAATAAGATCACATTCTGAGGTTTTCAGTAGCTCTATATTTTGGGGGGAAACTACTCAACCCACGGGATTTGCTATACTGCTTTATTTTAATCAGTGCTTGCTTTGATGGTGACTCAAAACCATATGCAACAACTAGACTATAAATAACTGTGTGTTTGTATGATGAACACCCAAAGAAATCCACATTTAGACTCTCTGAACTGTTCCAGAGAGTAGAATGAAGTGGGAGAAGCAGTCAGAGAGGTGTAAAGTACCACAAAGTCACTCTGGCCACTTGAATATTAACATTCTGTGTCATTCTCCATTTACTTTTTTAATATCATGGGTTCCTCTGTTTGATTATTACACTATTTCATTTATTTGCAAGAAGGATTATCTCTTTACCCAGGCTAAATTATATGTCTTTCTTCCTGAGTAACCACCCCTCCTCAAGAACTTTACCTCCTGCCCCTCCCCTGTAGATGTTTCCTGCTGTGGCATCATTGTCCAAGCTGCCCTGTCTGCCTGGACTCTTCCTACTGGGCCCCTCTTCTAGTCTTGCTTATCTTTATATTTTTACCTCCATTGACACCTCCTAAAGAAGGACTCCCAGAGCAGAGTGCTCACCTTTGTTCTGGGCTGTAGGACCTTTCTACAACCCTGAATTACTTGGTGGAGACACTCTTAGCATTTGACAAACAGTGTGGTAATCACTTTTATGTTTACCTGTTTTATTTACGAGGTAATGAGTTCTTGTAAGACTGGGAAAGTATGGACAGCACAAAATAAGCTAGAAAACTCTGCAGGCAAAAGAATGAGTCAACAATTGAGTGAGAGTCAAGGCAAGACAGAGTCCTAGATATTAAGTAGATAGTAAAGCATTGATTTTGACCACAAAGAGTTTCCATGTATGAAAGGTGATGTGTCTGCCAAGCAACATATTTTGAGACAGTCACTTCCTAATGCTTGAAGTGCATTAGGTTTTCCTAACACATGTGGTATTCAAGCCAGGCATTGAGGAATAGGCATTATTTGCAGAGATAAGTTGGAAGGCAGATGGGGGCACTGGAAAATTAGGTTCTGGTATAGCATTACAAACACAAATAGATGATTGTGGTCAAAACCAGCCAGTAAATTAGATGGAACTAGATCCTAGAGGTCTCAAGCAATGACACTAACAGGAGACATCACAAAGCAAGAGCATCACAGAGGAATGGGTACTCAGAGCTGTTGGCCTTTGTGTGGAAGCCCTGACTGCCTGGGCAAGAGAAGCTCTGAAGATACCTGGGAGGGAGGCATTGCAGAACCAAAGGACAGCACATGGCTGAGGAGCCAACGGAAATTGGGCCATGAATAGGAGGACAGAAAAATATCCACAAGAGAATCATGTGATTTAGGAGGGCAGGGGTGACCAGATTGAGTATGATTGGATAGAAACAAAGAAAAACCAGACTTGAATATGGAAAATGATTCCTGGAATTTCTCTATGAGATTACTTTCAGACCCAGGCCAGATGAACCATGTACTCATTAGAATTCCAAAAGCATTTTACTGAAGCTGTTTGAATAGGCTGCTCATATGGTCCTCTGCAGGAAGGGGCTGTTTCAAACACTGTTGCCTACCCATTCATGATGACAAAATAGGGCAATTGTATGTAAGCATTTCAAGAGAGCAATCTGATATGATCACAATATCCATATGTGGTATTATTTTTCAAACATGTCATTGTGCAATGGATTGGAAAGAGAAGAGAAAAATACAGAACAGACTGCATCTTCACATGTACAATTTACAAAGCTCTATTCTATTAAAACAGTGTCTTACAGAAGCAAAGCCGAGTTGATTCATCTGCTTGCGTAGCCTGCTGGTCAGCGGTACATGGGAAGTGGGAGGGAAAGAAGTGATTCCTTTCTGAACTCCCAGCTTCAAGCAAGGGGGCAGAGAACACCACATGTGATCAATAAGTAAGAATGAAATTGATGTTAATAACTACTGGTCATTTTTTAACTGTTGAGAAGGAAGTTTTAGATTGACCATTTGGATGAAGGTCAAAGAACAAGCACTTTAGAGATGAACAGACACAAGCAGACATTAGTACAAACATAAACATAAGAAAGCAAGAGATAAGCCTCTTTCGATGCCAAAGAAGAGAGCCATAAAAGGGAGCTGGAGTGGGTAGGTCATATGTGCACTTCAAAAGTGGAGAAGGAAGCTCTTAGACATGAAGGTTCTCAAGATGCAGACCCAGAGGGATAAAACTGAGTCTTCAAAATTGGAGGGCATATCGGGTAAGGTCCTCCTGATGGGCACATGTCTTATCTGGAGCTATTGCTTCTGACCTGGAGCAAATGACATATCCATAACAACAGAATTGGAAAAGGACTTCCAGTTTGCAAGATCCTAGGCATGATCTTTAGCCAGATAAGCAACCTGGTGTCCTTGACCCAACAAATCTCACTCTCGGCAGTGCCTTTCTCTCAAAAAAGACTGATGACTACTGGTTTCTCTGCAACATGCTCACTACTGTTGGCAGACTGAAGTCTTCCTGGGCGATGGCTCTGCTACAGGCCTGTGCAAGCGTTTGTGGTTACACTTGATCTACTTAAAGAATTTCAATTAGTTTCCATCTGTGAAATATAAAATTGAATCCTTCTGAATACCCTGAGCTCTTTCTAAGCATGAGCTGTGTTGCCAAACTGACAATTTGCAAGGAATCTAGGCCATATTTCAGAGAATCAGAGTCTGGTCAAACTTGAAAGGATGTTAGTGATAACCTAGCCAAGCTTCCATGTGGTAGGAAGACATTCAGTAGTAAAGTAACTAGTTGCAGCTCACATAATGTGCTACTTCATATGCATAAGAGTGAAGTTTTCCTGGACATGAAATCCTGAGAACTTTACACTGCACCCTGACACTTCTTCCATCACCTATCAATTCATTACATTGTGGATTTCCTAACAGAAAATGATTCCACCTAGCCCCTGAAACCAGTTGGTGTTTCTAGAAAAAAAATGTGTCCTTTATATCATTCTCTAGTAAATATAGGGGACATTCTTGTGTTTCACCATTGATGGTGATTATGAAATGAACTACGAACCAAGAGGAGTGAAACTTTGTCCAATAAGAGTCATAAAATGAAGCAGCCTTCACAGTGAAGAAACTTGTGAATTATTTTGAAGCTTTAAGGGCATTTTACACTCCCCAGGTACACATTTTAGGATTTTAATTGTCTCACCAAAATCCTATAGAGAGTGAATTCTGACTACATGAACTTGCAGATCTCCTGGCACCACATGTCAGTTTCTGAATCTTCACATGAAGTGGTCACAGTACCTACCACACAGAGCTCCTTCAAAGACCATTTAATGTATCACTTGGAAGGGGTTCAATGCATGCATGCCCTGGGCATGGTAAGTTCCCCTGGGTGTGAGCCATTAACACTAATAGTTAGGGGATGGAGAGGATGGCTCTGCCAGAGATTGTTGCAGGTTCCTGTTTGAGCAAGGAGTGTGGGCTTGAAAACTGGTAAGGTCTTCTTCAATTCTGCATGTCTATGATTCTAAGGCCCTTCCTGGTGTTAAGCCAATGACCAGTTTACAGCCTCTATCTCTGTCTGCTGCTAACCCCTGCTTTTAAATATCTTCTTACAATACAAAGTTAGTAATGGCTGTAAGTCTGGCTGCATTTCTTTCTCTGATTTTAGAAAGCTCAATTTTTATTTAAAAGGAGGAAACAATCCAGAGTGAGATTCTGCACTGTGCCATGGTCATCGCTCATGTCACTCACTGCTGCCAGCATCCTATGACAAAGACATTGTCATTATTTTTTGTAAGGCAACATGTTCAAGGTTTTGGGGATTAGTACATGGACATTTCTGGGAGGACAGTATTCTGCCTTCCACAGAGGATTTGAGCCCAGGAAGTTTAGATGCAAAGCTTGCAATCTTAAACCACTGCATGAGAGTGTCTGAGAAAATATTTAAATAATCAACCTTCAGTTTGTGCTTTTTGCTTTAAAACCAAGCCAACTATATTCAGAATCATAGAGAAATTCTAAAAACTTATTTTTCCAAATTTTGTTTCCTGACAGACCTATTAAAATATTTAGAGAGAAATCCTGAGTTCTATTTCCAAGTATCAAAGTAAAGAAAAAAAAAATCAATGTAAAGGAAAAAAACAAGACTATAACATGCAGGACATGACACTGTATGCCACTGAATTACTACATAAACCAGTAACCTAAAAAGAAGAATTTAGATCACCTCAAGAAAGGGAGAGATTAAAGATTAATAGAAATGTAACTGACATTACAAAACGCAAGCTGTCCAAAATCTTTTCTTGAAAGCAAGCATCTTAAACTCATTCATGCAGAGCAGAAATTCCCAAAAGGTTTTCTGCAAGGGAAGGAAATTAAATGTTGATAATTACTTAGAAATTCTGAAGGAAAATTAGCCTCACCCAGGAAGATCAGGTTTCTGTAGTTCTCCAACATCACATGTCTACATAAATTCTGCTGAGCAGGCTCCAGACATTCCCTTCCTCTTCAGAGAAATGAGAAATCAATGGCCACATCCCTGAATGTTGGAAGTTCCTGAAATAAGAATGGGTAAATATATAGTGCGTTGATCATATGATCATTTATATTTACAATTTGACCAAAGTAGAAATGAGAATCAGTAGAGTTGGATCTCATGTAGAGGGATGACTTTAATTTTTTAATTATATACTTCAGTAACACTGTCTATTATCTATTTCAAAGGACAGTGGCATAAGTCTAAAAAAGGGGTATATACTCCACTTTTATAAAATCAAATGTAAAATTGAGGCATCAACATAAGAATATACATTTTAATTGCTATTTTATATTTCATAAGATAAATTTGTATATTTCTCAGGTGAAAAAGATATGGTAAGAAGGTTAATTCCCAAATTTTAATTCTGTAACCACAAATTGAAGATATTACTAAAATATAGACTGATCCAGTAGTTCTGAGATGGCGCCTGATTTTCTGAATATGTAGCAAGTTCTCTAGTGATTACAAGAAACTGGTATGAGAGAAACTATTGAACACTACTGGAAAAATTTATTGATAAATTTGAGTTCAAATATTTTAAGGACCTTTTAAATTTTTTTTTAAAGTAGTAAGTAGCAACATTAAATAATCTAATGTAACACTAACTTTTGTTTTTAAATTCACTTTCATCCTGTTGCTTTGTACATATATTCCCTCTCAACACCATTATCCAATTTGTGAGCAACTAAATATCTTTCTCTGCGTAATGGAGGCTGTGGGGGAAATATTCATGTTCCCAGATGTTACTTATGTAGATCAAATGGATATTTGGAGATACTGCTAAGCCCCAAGATTTCCCCAAATCTCCACTCCAATCATGTGTCTCTCCTCTAGGAAGAGTGATGAAGAGGCTGATGGTCTATAGACAATCCAAGCTAAATGGTTCCTCTGGGTACTGGATATGGTCCCTAGGCAGGTGTCAAATCCAGCACCAGGAAAAAAAAAAAAATAAAACAGTGGATGCAAACCATGTAAGGCCCCCAAAAAGGAAACCCCAACTCTGTCCCATGGATCAACGACAACCCCAATCAACCGCAGGAGGCATCACTTGATGCAAACCGCAAGAGGTGTTTATTCCAGCGCGCTGGGACCCAACTCGAGGAGTCCAGTCCCTAGCAGAAAATCTTGTAGGTTTATAAAGGCAGAAACCACACATCGGGAGGGGTCGCACATGAAAGGGGGAAAAAGGGGAGCTTTACTGCTGGTAGTGTGGAGATTTTTTTTTTTTTTTTAAATCTCTTAGGAACTACACAGGCAGAAGGGTCTGCTGGGGTGGCAGGGGCTGGAATGAAGAAAATGGGGAAAAACGGTGGGGTGGAGTGGGGTGTAAACCTCATAGAGGGAGGGAATTTTGAAACATGGAATGGTGTGGGGAAGCTAATTTCCACAGTTCCTGATCTAAATTTCTTAAACTGTGGGCTAGTTGCCATGGTGCCCAAACTCTTTTCTGATTGCTTCAAGCTTGTGGCGTCTTAGATGATCAGGTGACTCTCGAAAGGATCTCTTGCTCCCCACGGGACTCCTTTTGACTCCTGTTCGCCATTTTGGGGTTGATGTTTAGCATGGGAGAAACTCTTCATGGGATTTAATCAAAAAAAAAAAAAAAACAAAAACAAAAAATGAAGCTGAGCTAGCTTGTTAAGGGGAACAACTTTTTTCTAGAAATAACCTCCTCAAAATAAGTTTAGAAAGTATGTGCCCTGTCAGGAGTGGGGAGGAGGCAGGCTTTGCTACCAGCTGTAAAATTACAAGAACTTGTACAACTAGGCATGAACTGGAGACATGGGTCTGGGGGGGTGACTCGCCATCATCTACCAAGCAATCCGAATCTCACAAGTTCCTGGGAAGCAGTAACTTTGATACCCAGTGATAAGCTGGAGACTTCACTGCTATTACCAGTAAGGGTTCCTCTTTGACTCAATGTTTGGTGGGGTTTTTGTGACCAGGTCTTGATGATGGCCCTTGATATCTTCTTTAGATCTCTTCAGTTTTCTAATGCTCTTCTCTGGAAATAAGCAGCTGTGGAGGTTTTCCTGAAAAATTGGGAGCAGGTGTGCCTTGCAAAACTCAAATGAGAATGTGAACTCAACCTGGCAAAGTCCTTTAAAGTGTGTCTGTAGATTATCATGTCCTCAGAAGAAAAGAATAAAAATGTTGGGACAACAGACTGTAACTAGACATCGGCCTTGAAGATGAGCATTTACCCTTAAAATGCATTACACAAACTGTCCCTAGGAGAGTAGAGATTGGACCAAGATGCCTAGCTTCATAGCTAAACGACTACGATGCTAGGCATCAATCTACTTAACCTGAGCAAAGAGTAGCTTGGAGAAGCCATGCTGCAGCTGACCCTATACCCTGGTGATGAGCCTGACCTATAACTCTCCTTTGCCTGCATGAGTTCATTGGCCAAGAGCTTGAGTTTTCTGGCAGCTCCCAGTAACTGGCTTCTGAGAGAAGGACCAATGCAGTGTGGTGGCAGAGGCAAACCCAGGGACTGCAGTGCACGAGTCTGGAAGGGTCCAGTCTCAAACTACAGCCGAGAGTCCCTAGAACTACAAATGAACCTATGGAGAACACTCTAGTGAGCCAAAACACTATGGGTCACTTGAAGCTAGCTCGAGAGCCGGAGGCCTGAAGACAGGCCAACCTGCACCAGGAAACTACCCTTACGCCAAAGATGAGGCAGGGCAGTGGAACTAAGCTTGAGCCATCATGAACCTAACATCTTAGGTGAGAATCCTTAAAGGATATCCTAAGGCTACTGAAAGTCCTTTAGGGACTATTAACTTTCTTCCCATTGGAAGTGGGCATGCTGGGGTCTGTTCTCAGAAATAGCTGACTAACGGAGCTGCTGATCAGACTGATCCCTGATAACTTAAAGGGAAATGTAGTCAGTGTGCCATGTGACAATGGATATGGGCCTGAGCTCATCTTGGGTTCTGTCTTGGGCTCTGTCACTTACTAGCTTCATGACTTCCTGGACAGGGGAAACGAGCTTAATCTGAGGCTTCGTGGTGACTGGATGACACTGATGCCAGACACTAGGATCTTTTTACCCAATGATGAGGGAAACAAAGTTGGAAAAACCTGACAAAGCTTTAACTGGGTTTTCCACTTAAATCTGACAAGGTGTCAGCCTAGCATCTGAGTAAGGAACTCATTTTACTGGTTACTTGCAAGTGTGGGGATGTTGACGCTCAAGAGTTCAGCCCTGTGCTAAAGCTAAGTTCTGTAGCTGTTGGAGAACACAGGCCACCCCAACATCAAACAAAGCTGAAAGGGGGAAAAAGGGGGGAAAAAAGGAAAAATGGGGAACAAAGCTGCCGGGAAATTTCAAAGGGGGTCTGGGTTTGCTGATAACATACAACATGTTTCACAATGTTTTACAACAGGGTGTAGATTCTGGTCAATAGTTTCTGGTAATCCTACTGTTTGAGCACTATCTAGCTATCTGGCTCAATTTACTCTTTTATTCTCTATTTGGGGCTGTTTCCTGGAACAGCTTTAAGGGCTTTGTTCCCATTACTGGGAGGGAAACCTTAGGGAGTTGAGATAAAACAGACAGCTTAAAAAAATGTCCATTCTTTCAGTCCCTAGGCAGGTGTCAAATCCAGCACCAGGAAAAAAAAAAAAATAGAACAGTGGATGCAAACATGCCAGCTACTGAAGTTTCTGCTATAGTTTTTCATTTTTGTGACTTAAATAACTAAAAATAGCAACTTAGAGGTGGAAACATATTTTAGCTCAGAGTTTCAGAGTATTCAGTCCATGGTAGACTCACTCCAAGGTAGAAACATTATAAAGAAGGACCTGAAGATAAGTTGTTCAACATATGGCAGTCAGGCAACACAGAAATCGGAAGGTTCTGGGAGAAGACAATCAGGTTTAGGGTAAATTCCAGTAGACATTTTTCTTCCAACTAGGGACCCCCTTCCACTATCCATTCAGTTCTCAATGAACTAATTAACTGAAGATGTCACAACTCTCATGATCCAATCAGTGTCTAAAAGCCCATCTCTTGATCTTGCTGCAATTGAGGACAATGCTTTAAACATGTGCAATCTAAGAGACATCTGTAATCCTACAGTCTTGCTGTGAGAAAACCACTGAGGATACAGACTACTAGAGGTGGGACAAATTTTGCATGCGAGCTGCTGGTATAATTCCTTCCAAATTAAATAATTTGTTCAATTAAGTTCAAGAACAACTCCTTTTATAACCTATGTGAAATTTTCTTCCTGTTTAAAGTATATCTAAAAGAGAGTTGATTGCACCCTCCAAAATTAATACAAAGCTTAAAGAAATGAAAATTCACTGTGTTCTGTTCCAAGCACAGTACCAGTAGATGATTCACACACACTTCTTGGTGTTTCATTTGGGCTTTCATTTTAATTATTTAAGAAATGGTTTCCACAGGTCAGTTCATCGACAAGAAGCATGGTTCGTGGCAGTTTGTTTTGCAGCTCCAGTTTTTTCTCTGGGAATATCTCACTTCATTCCCTGAAATTCATTCTTTTTGGTTCAGATTTCCAAAGCCTGGGATGGAGCCTATGGGCTCTTCCTGGCATAGGATGATCTGCATCTCAGGAATCCTGTCAGATGCCTTCTCTTACCCAGAGGCACAGTTTCAACTCTTCTTCAGGCTTTTACTCAGAAGTCATCAAGTGTGTAAGAACCTTGTTTGTTATTTTGGAAGGTTGCTTCAATGAGGCATTGTATTCATCCTATGGTCAGCTTGAAACTTGTGTGAATTCCCTTTCTCAGAGTCTGTCAGCAGAAAGGGATCTGAATATTCTGGGTTATCTGTTATCATCACCATTCACCCCACTGGAGAGGTGCTTTTATTTGATGTAGATTTGAAACATTTTCTTTTGTAAGGTCCCCAAAAAGGAAACCCCAACTCTGTCCCATGGATCAACGGCAATCCCAATCAACCGCAGGAGGCATCGCTTGATGCAAACCGCAAGAGGTGTTTATTCCAGCGCGCTGGGACCCAACTCGAGGAGTCGAGTCCCTAGCAGAAAATCTTGTAGGTTTATAAAGGCAGAAACCACACATCGGGAGGGGTCACACATGAAAGGGGGAAAGGGGGGAACAAAGTTGCCAGGAAATTTCAAAGGGGATCTGGGTTTGCTGACAACATGTTTCACAATGTTTTACAACAGGGTGTAGATTCTGGTCAATAGTTTCTGGTAATCCTACTGTTTGAGCACTATCTAGCTATCTGGCTCAATTTACTCTTTTATTCTCTGTTTGGGGCTGTTTCCTGGAACAGCTTTAAGGGCTTTGTTCCCATTACTGGGAGGGAAACCTTAGGGAGTTGAGATAAAACAGACAGCTTAAAAAAATGTCCATTCTTTCACTTTGTGCAGCCTTAAAAAGTTGATGGTAGAGTAAAAAATAAGTATGACATTATACATGTTAAACACTAAGAAATTATCATGGCAAAATATCAATATTGTCACCCATGATGACTCCCTATGACTGGGAGAAGGGTAATTCAATTAGCCAGAAAAATTAAAACTGTAGTTGTAACATCTTCTCAGGAAAGATTAGCTTGATAATTTAAATTGTGGGAGTTTCTTTGGGAGGGGGATGAGGGGTTTGTTTTGTTTGGGATGAGGAGATCTCTTTCAACATTAAATTTCTCGACTGAATACAGTTTGGGAAATGTTATGTCCTGCAGGAAGTACAAAGGCCACATGTTCACATACCACTTTTAAAGTTTTAGAAAACATGATTGTGTCTGTCTTGGATTATCACTTAGCATTCTGCAAATTCATTTTTGGATCTTAGAGCTGCTTAGTAAAGGACTCAAATCATAAAGTAAAGTACTTGGACAAACTGGAATTATATGGCAGCAAAACATAAAAGACACTAGAAAAACAAATCAGATGGGCAGACTGCTTTACTCAAGTTCACAAGGAAACAGATACATGAGAATAAATATATTCCCAAACTTAGAAAGTACTCTCACTGTAAGACTGGAGTTCTACATTGTTTATTCCTAAATGAATGTGAGAAAGTTCTGAGCAGCTCAAAGCAATAAATTCTGTGAGGTCCACATACCTGAGATTCCTTTTTCCCACTGTGAAATGCTTCTTCTTTTAGGGTCACAATTCTCACCAGTGAACAACCTCATAGTTATCATTCTTTTAAGGTACTGACGTCTCATGTCTTTTTCTGCACCACTTGTAAACAAGCATGTGAATTTGCAAACATCAGTCCATTTCCTAACAAGTGGTGAGCTAATAATTCAATTTTGCCACTGGTTGGTAGATATGTGATAAGTTTTAGGCTCAAACCTGCAGCATTTTGCTCAATTGAGATGACAGATACAAGGCCTAGGGTGTTGACTATAATTTTCATCAACTTCCTATAAACTGGAGGATGCTACAACTAACCATGTTCAATAATTTAATAGAACTACTGAGAATGAATAAAAACACTTTACTTATATTTGCCAACATCTCAAAAGAATATAATTCAGGAAGTTAACACATAGAAGAGATGCACAGAGCATGGAAAGTGGCAGAGGAAAATGTGGCAGGTAGGTAATCCTAGGAAAGAGCTGACTGAAAACATTCCCCTGACATTTGTGTTCTTCTTCACAAAGAGTAAAGTGCCCCATTATAACTTAGATTGCCCTCCCCATTTTAACTACAAAAACCCACACTAATATAACATATTCCCAGATTTTCCTTCATAAACAATTAATTAAGTTTCTTTTTCATAAATTGTCAGATCAGAATATTTGTTAACCAAACATGGCTTAAATTTATCTCCCTTATACTGCCTCACTCTGCAAATTCATTGTTGGACCTTAGAGTTGCTTAGTAAAGAACTCATCTCATAAAGTAAAAATTTAACCCTCCTCAGCCTAAGCCAACATACATCGTGTTCATAGGACCTCCTAACTATACACTGGCTTCATGGTAAAGGATTCTTTGATCTTATATTTGAATTTTTTTCATGGAACTATATCTGCCACCACAGGGATGAAGTGTGCAGTCTGTAAGGTTGGCAACTGAAGATCTAAGAAAAGGCCATCTCTCCAGACTACAAGTGAATTAAAATTCCTGACAGGGCACAGCTTTTAAATCACCCCTTTCCTCTGCAGTTAGTATCTCAGCTTTTGAACCAGGAGTGCCCTTTATTTTGTCTTTGTTAGCAAGCAATAAAAACTCTTTTTTGGTTTTTTTTTTCCTTGTCATTTGTTCAGCCCTGGGACAAGAACAAAGCTTTTGGTGTCAAACTTGGTGACCATGAAGGGACAGAAAAGTGCAGCCTTCTTGGGCAGGTCTAGCACTCTTAGTAGCCCTGCTTTCATGCTGAGGAGGCAAGATGATTGATGAGCTTGTAGATAACTGACCCCTGAAGAATTATGAGATGGGGGAATCTGCCTCAGGATGTACTAGAGGACCTGTCCCTGTAAGTAAAGAGAGGAACTGACAGACCTTTCTAGCAGCTCCCAACACTCCTTTTGCTTCATGAAACTCCTGCCTTCTCTCCCTGGATGTTATAGGGTGCTCTGCCACATCATTCAGGGAGACTTTCAGAAAAAGAAAATAAAATACAATAAAGTCTTGACAACTTGGCTATCTGGTGAGTTTTTCCAGCATTCATGCCAAGACCTTTGATTCCATATATCTGGTCACCTTCACAGAGACATCTTGTTTCCCTTCAGAGGAATGTCTGGTTCTTCTTTGTGTGCATATTTGTAGCCATTGGTGGAGGAGTCAAATTTTGTGGGAACCTAGGGGATTTCCCACTATCCAGTCTGTTTCAAAGGTTTCCTTCTGTTGCTCTGGTTTGGGGATCCCTCTGGTTACCTGTCTCTATGTTTTGGTGTGAATATAACTGGCCCTTTAAGAGGTGGACAATGATGCATTGATCCCACCTGAGTCTCTTGAGAAAAACCTTGGCTGAGAGGACCACATACAGGTCTAACTCTAAGGAAAACATGAAGTTTTATTGTAAAACCTGATCATTGAATGATATTTAAATTATTACACAATGTTGCAATTGAAGTTGAAATGTTAGAGGTCAGGCATATGAAAGATATTGTACATATGCAGGTATTTACTGAGTTGCATTACTAGGAAATAGTCTGAACAGCCTGAAACTAAATTGATGGTGTGAAAAAAGGCACTGCCTCTTTTATGCAAGAATATCAATGCATCAGAAAAATTTTTAAAAGATTTAAATTCTTTCAACCCAATTCTGGCATGGCCAGCACTGCTTCTCAGCCCAGTCCTAGGCAGTTGTAGATTACCATCAGGAAAATCAGCCCTCTTCTGGAAGAAAAATACCAGAAAAGATGCTTTGTTAGTAGAGAAATTAGTGAAGAGGACCTAGCCTCAGCCTTACCTTCCAGTCTCCTTTGCCAATAATGGGGGCAAATGTGGGCCCACAGCCTCTTTCTTAACTGTCCAGTCTGTTGGTAAGATCATCAAAGGTGTTCCTTATTTCTGTTACAATTGTTTCTGATGTTTCAATTCTTTAAAATGTACATTTTTCTGTGGATATCATACATCTGTTCTTATGTATTTTCTTCTTTTCCATTGGAATCCTTAACATACTAAATGGACTTGTTTTAAATTCTCTGTTTAATAAGTCCAATATTTGTGCTGTATCTGAGCTTCATACTGATGCTTGATTTGTCTCTTCAGTTTTTTTTTTTGTTTTTGTTTTTGTTTTTTTGCTTTTGCTTTTCAACATACTTCATACTTTTTTGTTGAAAGCTGGACACTACATATGGGTGAGGAAAACTCCTGGGCCTTCACTGTGAGGGTTTATATCAATCTGGTTAGGAACTGGGCTGGGCTTGATGGTTACTCTAGCTATAGGTGCTAGTTCCCTTAATATCCTTGTTTTTATGCCCCTAGTTGTCTTAGGTCTCCTCAGGTTCCATTGATCTCCACTAAATACTTCTTAAATTGGGTCTGAAGTTTTCATTCTTTAGATGGTACAAGGACCTGACACTAGGGAGGCAAGGAGTGGGGAAACTCTGAGATCAACTCTCACTCTGCTGGTGGGTCTTTGCATGTCATCTGTGACTGTCACAATTGTATCTTACTTTCCATTCCTCCTCTCTCAGTTGAGACTGGAAGGCCATCTTAATGTGGAATTGGGTAACTGCCCTTCTGACTATGTAAGCTGAGGTTTGGAAGAAAGTTTTTTGCACTGGTGGTTAGGTCTTTGTCACAGAGAACAAACTGTTCAGATTTTTAAATGGTTACTTTTCTCCATTTGCCAAAGACACAAGTTTTTTCTTGACATTTTAACCTTGAGAACCTAGTGGGGTTCCTGATAGCAAAAACCCTTTCTGAAACTGTGACTCCCTGGACTTCCTTATTGTCAAAGAAGTTTACCCTCAGCCTCCAGCAACTTATCAACCTCACCCATTAGATGATGGTGTGTGTGTCTGTCCCATGTGAGCTGTTATCAGGGTATTTCCCTGTATCCATATGTTTCTACACATTTCAAGTTTTCTGGAACCCATTAGAGATTTTCCACTTCGATTCTGTAATGGGTTTGAGAAAAGCTGTTGATTTTCAGTGTGTTCAACTTTTCTACTGTTGCTGTCAGGATGGGGATTAAAGACTTCAAGCTCCTTATGTATCAGAGATGAAACCTGGTGTCCAAAGATGTCCAAAGAATTTCTGAGCTTCACTTAGAATAAAATTTACAGGAAATAATAGCAAATTATTGTACTAGAAATGATATATAATCTTTTTCACATTAGAGATATTGTGTAGAGAATTAGGTTTTCTGTTTTACTCTTTCTGAAAAAGCAGGGGTATGATGAAATTAATAGCACTAACAAGTTTATATGGGGTATATTTTATTTTCATGATTAAAAAGTAAAAAATAAATTAATTAATAAAACTCTTTTAGAACTTTTCCATAAATAAATCTAATTATCAAAACCACTACTTCATTACACACAATTATATACATTCTGTCATTTTGTAGAAAACAAGGACAATGTAGTATGCTCAAAGCATTCCTCCAGCCAAAATAAATGAGCTGTCATCCTCTATAAGAACCCCAACATGGGCAGCATGTCCATCTATAAAGAATAAACACATGATTCAGAGATAAAATGCTCATGATTTGACTAGCATAGAGTACTTTTCCAAGGTAAATTTCTAAAATCCTTCACCTCCTATCATTTTTCAAAAGATTCACTTATATACAAAGAATGCAAATTAAACTGGAGTTTTCATGAACTTACTATTCCTTAAATGCAGAACATTTAGAGGTTTTAAGTGTAAGTAAGCCCTAAAAATAATACTATTTTTTCTCACTGTTGCTACAAATTTACTTTGGCTATTCCATTCCGTTCCTCCACATCATCTGTATTAATGGAATGAAATGGTAGTCATTGAAATTCAAATATTATATCTAATGTTTAATCTATAAATGTTTTGAATAGTAGTATGAATTATAATGGAGTTCTTTTACTAGACAAAGTTATTTAGCCTTTGACTAAAAATTGACACATTATCTGTGTTTCTCCTACTATTGGAAAATAAGTTGTCATGATACATGTGGGAATACACATGAATAGAAATACATACAAATAAAATTTGTGTAGAATCACAAAGAAATTTATACTGCTATATTTCATAGCCTTCATAACAAAACATTGCTATTTATCAGCTTTTTGACAGAATAATACATCAAACAGAATAATTTAATTAGGCATTAAGAAATCATTTATTGTTACATATGTGTGAATAATTTAATTAGGCATTAAGAAATCATTTCTTGTTACATATGTGTGATAGGGGAATACAGATTAATTGGAAATGAAATGGTCATAAAAATGTCATTAACTTTTTTCATAGAGATAGAAGTTTACTGTTTCTGTTACCTATTAGGAGTATTATATATCAGAGATAAATGGAATTTATTTTGTACTATAATAAAGGGAAATTGAAAGTCCTATTCTTTTGTAATATACAAAATTATTTCTCATATATAAATGATTCTTTCATGTAAGTTTCCCACTTCAGCACAAATTATTTATTGCTAAAATGCTTTGTAATACCTTAGGAAACACAATTACCTCTTTAATACCCTTTTAAGTAAAAGTGGAATGAAACTTACCAAGTACATTTAGTTATATAAAGAAGGTGGGAAATTTGACTAACTTGTCATCTTCTTATGAAAGTTTTGTTAAAGGGAATTTTCTAAAGTAACTCTGATCTTTATGAAATCTGTTTTTCTAGAAAGAAAGCCTAATTGAAATGGCAAGGTAAAACTTTACCTTCTACTTACACTTCCTATGCACAAATATAGAACAAAGAATAAAAGGAGAGGTAAAACATGAAATTATATTGTGATCACCTAGTAGTGTTATATACACAGAGATCTCCAGAAATTTGACTTGATGAAATAAAGTAGCATGTTCATCTGTTGCTAGATGATGATATGCTATAATTTTTATAAAGTATTTTTCCCAAATGATGCAAGAATTTTTATTAGGCATGCATTCCCTAAGACTTCAAATTATGAAAATAGTTGTTGCAAATCTGGAATGGGGCCTTAGAAATCCTAGTTCACCAGCACTTCTTCAATTTCACACATCAGAAAACTAAGTCACAGGAAGGACAAAGATAGGAAAAGAAATGATGGCAAGTCCTCACCTCCTGACTTTAAACATCAGTGCTCTTTCCAAGTCCAACATTGATTTGCGACTCTTTAATATGATGATCCCAAAGCCACTATTGACAACTGAAGGACCTCCAAAAAGGAGACCCCGACTCTATCCCTCGGACCGACGGCAACCCCAATCAACCACAGGAGGCGTCACTTGATGCAAACCGCAAGAGGTGTTTATTCCAGCGCGCTGGGACCCGACTCGTGACTCACGCAGGAGTGCAAGGGTCGAGTCCCTAGCAGAAAATCTTACAAGCTTATAAAGGCAGAAAACCACACATCGGGAGGGGTCGCACATGAAAGGGAGAAAAGGGAAAAGAAAAGAAAAAAATGGGGGAACAAAGCTGCCGGGAAATTCCAAAGGGGGTCTAAGTTGTCTGATAACATACAACATGTTTTACAATGTTTTACAACAGGGCGTAAGATTCTGGTCAATAGTTTCTGGTAATCCTACTGTTTGAGCACTATTTAGTCATCTAGCCCAATTTACTCTTTTACCCTCTGTTTGGGGCTATTTCCTGGAACAGCTTTTAGGGGCTTTTGCTCCCATCACTGGGAGGGTGACCTCAGGGAGTTAAGATAACTGGGAGAGTGACCTCAGAGAGTTAAGACAATGGGCAGGAGACCTTAGGGAGTTAAGATAAAAAATGTTCATTCTTTAGAACAGCTTACAGCTTAGAAATGTTCACTCTTTAAAACAGCTTAAAAAAAATGTTCATTCTTTCATTTCCCCATTTTCTTTTCGGAAAGTTCTAATCATGGAACTTCTGTCTCTACATATTCTTCCCCCAAATTGTTTCCTTGGCGGAGGGACTGATATTGTTGCCTGAGCATTAGCACCTGTACAGCACTTACTCTTTCCCTGATGAAGGTAACTAGGCGATTTAGGATGCAGGGCCCAAAAGTGAGGAGTAAAAGCAGTATAACAAGGGGACCCATCAGGGTGGACATGAGGGTGGTGAACCAGGGGGACCGGTTGTACCAGCTTTCAAACCACCCTTGATGTGCTTCTCGATCTCGTTGTCTTGTTTCCAGTCTTTCTCTAAGTTTGGACATGGAATCCTTTATTACACCAGAGTGATCTATGTAAAAACAACATTCTTCTTTTAGTGAAGCACATAATCCACCATCCTTAAGGAATAAGAGATCTAAGCCTCGCCTATTCTGTAGTACTACCTCAGATAGAGAGGTCAGTGACTCCTCTAGTTTTGTGATTGATTGCGCTATAGCCTTCAGATCCTCATCTACAGCTGCCTGTAATTCTTCAATGTACTGGGGAGTCTGAACAAGCGCAGCGGTCCCTGTCCCTACTCCGGCCGCTACTCCTAGGCCCAGCAGGACAGCTAAAGTGAGTGAGACCGGTTCCCTCTTCTGTCTACGGGGCTGAAGGTCGAACTCAGCCTCAAAAGAGCCTGCCTCATGGTAGATAACTCTAGGTATCAGTTGTATGAGGACACAGTAGTCTTTGGTGGTGTTGAACACTGATGAGGCTACACATGGGGTCAGTCCTGTACTGCAGGCCCACCATCCGCCTACGGGGGGGATCAGATAATAGTTGGTAGTTGTTTGAGGGCTTTCTATTATCCGGTTGCACAGGTGTTTATGGTCTGCAGGAACTGTACCTAAGCAAGTACCTTGCCCAGAGACTTCTGTAAGAGTGAGCTTTCTGTTTGACTCCCAGCTACAGGAGTCATGGGAGGTGGTGTTGTTAAAGGTCCCTGAGAAGGCGATGCCTTCATAATACGGAGGACTTGACACCAGACATAGCCAGCAAGACTCAGTCAGATTAGGGTTGGAAGCGTTGAGGGCGCTGAAAGCTCCCTGTATCAAATTAAGGAGTCTCTGCCCTGTGTTCAGTACCTTGGGTGTATTTGCTGGGTTGGGGGCCAAGGGGGTTGTAACTGGCTTATTTGTTGGGGCTCGGAAAACAGGCGGCCTGATATGGGCGGGTGATGACCGCTGTTCAGATAATACTAGGTTAGGTCCTACCTGGACGGTAGTTAATGTTTCAATCTTAAGCCTGATAGAGAAGGTAAATCCTTTGTCCCTCCCTGACATATAGAAACGGAATCCCCAAGTTCTCCCTTTTATCCATTCACGTGATAGCCTTCCTTTTTCCGTGAAGGAGATGTTCAGAGGGTTACACCACCCTTGGTTGTAACATTTGGCTGCCGTGAGATTTTGCTGTACGGTTATTAAATCCCAGGAGGAGGTAGGGTGCCAATAAGTGTTGCCAGTAGTCTCACACCCCCATGCAGCACAATAATAATGGTCTATGCCTCCGCACTTCCTTGCCTTATTCCGTGACCTCCCATCCCGGGGGCAGACATAGAAAGGGGTCTGTTTTAGATTGTCACGGGAGCGTGGGTAGCTACATCCTGGGTCGTACCCTTCAACTAGGCGGTATTCTGATCCCCCGAGAGGCCTGCGTGATATTGGCCAATGTCTACGGGCCTCCTCAGAAGTCAGGGTAGGGATGTCCCAATTATCTAACCCAGCTACTAAGGCGCAAATGTCTGGGGTTAGGGATGGCCACCAAGCCCAAAGGGGTTTCTCCCCGGTGGTGCTCCATATTATATCTCCAGTCTGGGAGAGGACTTGCCATGTTAGTCGTTGGGGGGCATGAGGGTTAGGGCTACTTATCGGCGGGAGGTGCATCAACAGGAGCAGGAACACGGTGGATGCGGAGCTTGAGGGGGTTGTCCAATTTTTCCACTTTCCACGTTGGGTCTGGTGGTGGTGCAGGCTTGACATGCGAAGCGTGAATCCAGGCGGCGATGCCATCAACCTTTACTGCAGTTGGAGTTGTAAGCAGCACTATGTATGGTCCTTTCCACCTTGGTTCCAGACTGGCCACACGGTGACGCCGGATGTACACTGAGTCTCCGACCTGGAACTGATGAGGTACCTGAAGGTCTCCAGGCTTGTAAGCCTCAGCCAACCGATTCCACACCTCCCTCTGCACAGTCTCAAGGGCTTTTAATCTGGTGTACAGAGATTGAGAGGAGTAAGATTCTGGGGACGGAAGGTGTTGTATGGTAATGAGTGGGGGGTGAGTTCCATAAAGGATTTCAAAAGGAGTTAGCTTGAGGGAGCCAGGGGTATTGCGCACCCGAAACAAAGCAAATGGAAGGAGGACTGTCCAGTCTGTTATGCCAGTCTCTAAGGATAATTTAGTCATGACCTCTTTTAAAGTTCTATTCATTCTTTCTACCTGCCCTGAGCTTTGGGGCCTATAAGCACAATGTAATTTCCAATTAAGCCCCAGGATTTTGGCCAGTCCCTGACTTACCTGGGCAACAAACGCGGGGCCGTTGTCTGACCCGATTACCTTGGGCACCCCAAACCTCGGGAAGATGTCTTCTAGTATTGTTTTGGCCACAACCTGAGCAGTCTCCTTCTTGGTAGGAAAGGCTTCAACCCATCCTGAAAATGTATCTATGAATACTAATAAGTATCTGTATCCATACCTGGCTGGTTTTACCTCAGTAAAGTCCACTTCCCAGTAACTCCCAGGACGGTCTCCTCGGAGCCGTTTGCCGTGAGGTAGCTTGCTGGGCTGGGCATTCACCATCTGGCAAGACTTGCATTCTTTTACAGTTGTATCTGCAAGCTCCCCGAGCTTCATGATGTAATACGGTGAAGACTGGACAAGAGTTTTTAAATGTTTTGGGCCCAGATGAGTTAACTTGTGAAGGTGTCTGAGAAATATGATCGCCTGTTTTTCAGGGAGAATTCTCTTTCCTTCTGAAGTTTCCCGGATCCCCTCTGGAGTCTCTAGGCGAAATCCTAATCTGTCCATTTCCTCAAGGTCTAGTTCTGAATATTCAAAGTTCCTAATGGAGGGGTATACCGCCTCCTTAGGGTGAGACATCAGTTTTTCCCCCGACAAGGATAGGATGTTAAGTCCTTGAGCCGCCCGCTTGGCTTCCCTGTCAGCCCTTTGGTTCCCTCTGGCAACTTTTGACCCCACTTTTTGGTGTCCGGGGCAGTGGATAATCGCTACTTTCTTAGGAAGGTGAATGGCCTCTAACAGGCTTAGAATTTCTTCTTTATTTTTGATTTCTTTCCCTGCCGAGGTTAGCAGCCCCCGCTGCCGGTAGATGGCCCCGTGGACATGGGCAGTAGCGAAGGCGTACCTGCTGTCAGTGTAGATGTTAATTTTTCTCCCTTCTGCCAACCGCAGAGCCTGAGTCAGAGCTAGTAACTCAGCCTTCTGAGCCGACGTCCCCTCGGGTAGGCTGCTTGCCCAGATAGTTTGTTCATCATCCACTACCGCCGCCCCGGCTACCCTTTTACCTTCTATTATGTAGCTGCTTCCATCAGTGAACCAGGTCAGCTGAGCGTCTGGTAAGGGCTGGTCTTGGAGGTCCCTTCGGGTCCCCGTTTCTTCTGCTAGTATCTCTTGGCAGGTATGCAGCACACTCTCCTGAGTGGACGTGTCAGGTAGTAGGGTGGCTGGGTTAAGGATGGCAGGCGGCCCAAACTGGATCCTGTCTCCATTCAGTAGGAGACTCTGGTAATGCGTCATGCGGGCGTTAGACAGCCACCGGTCAGGGGGCTGTCTGATGATGCTTTCCAGGGAGTGAGGGGCAATGACCGTTAGCTTTTGTCCCATAGTTAGTTTGTCAGCATCTTTTACTAATACTGCCACTGCCGCCACGGACCTCAGACAGGAAGGCCAGCCACTAGCAACAGGGTCTAGCTTCTTGGAGAGGTAGGCTACCGGCCTCTTCCATGGCCCTAGAGGCTGGGTTAGCACCCCTCGGGCTACCCCCTTCCTCTCATCCACAAATAGAACAAAGGGCTTTGCTACGTCTGGCAAAGCCAGGGCGGGGGCAGAAAGTAGTGCCTTCTTGATGTCATCAAAGGCCTGTTGTTGGTCGTTACCCCACTCAAATGAGGCACCTTCTCTAGTCAGAGGATAGAGGGGGGCTGCCAGGGTAGCAAACCCGGGGATCCACAGGCGGCAGAACCCCGCAGTCCCTAAAAATTCTCGCACCTGGCGGGGCGAGCGAGGAACGGGTATCTGAGTCACAGTTTGTTTTCTGGCCTCCGTCAGCCATCTCTGTCCCCCTCTGAGGGCGTACCCCAGGTACGTTACCTCCTTTTGGCAGATCTGGGCCTTCTTGGCGGAGGCTCGATATCCTAAGCGGGCAAGTTCTTCTAGCAGCAGTCCCGTGCCCCGTTGGCATTCCTCCTCTGTGGCCCCGGCCAGTAATAAGTCATCTACATACTGCAGAAGTGTTACCTGGGGATGGCTGGCACGGAAGTGGGCTAAATCTTGGTGGAGAGCTTCATCGAAGAGGGTTGGGGAATTCTTGAACCCCTGGGGTAGTCGGGTCCAAGTCAATTGTCCTGTTGTCCCAGAGTCAGGGTCCCTCCACTCAAATGCGAAGATGTTTTGGCTGGAAGGGTGTAGTTGCAGGCAGAAGAAAGCGTCCTTTAAGTCCAAGACAGTGTACCAAATATGATCCGGGGGAAGAGAGCTCAGCAAGCTGTAAGGGTTAGGTACAGTGGGGTGGATGTCCTGTACTCGCTTGTTTACTTCTCTTAAGTCCTGTACCGGGCGATAGTCTCCTGTGCCAGGCTTTTTAACAGGTAACAAGGGAGTGTTCCATGGTGACTGACACTTCACTAGGATACCTTGCTGAAGGAGGCGCTGGATATGGGGCCTAATTCCTTCCCGGGCCTCTTTAGTCATAGGGTATTGACGTACAGCCACAGGAGTAGCTGTGGCCTTAAGCTCTATAACTATGGGTGGTCTTTCTGTGGCTAGTCCTGTTCCAGCCGTTTCGGCCCACGCCCCTGGATACCTGTTCAGCCAGTTATTTATGTGAGATATTTTTGCTCCCTGTCTCTCAAAAAGTCTATGTTCATCATCCAGGCGCATAGTCAGGGCAGTAGTTATTCTCTTGCTCCGGGTCACTTCTGGGCCATCAGGGGTGAAGGTAATCTGAGCTCCCATTTTGGTTAGGAGGTCTCTCCCAAGTAGAGGTGCAGGGCACTCGGGGATGACTAGAAACGAGTGGGTTACCCGTCCCATTCCTAAGTCTACTGTTCTTCGGGTAGTCCATGAGTACTGCCGGTGCCCTGTAGCTCCCATGACCCACGATTTCTTGTGGGAGATGGGTCCAGACGGTTCGAGCAGGACCGAGTGTTGAGCCCCAGTATCCACTAAGAACTCAACTGGCTTCCCCTCCACTTCTAGTGTTACCCTAGGCTCGGGGAGGGGTTCCGAGCCCCGTCCCCGCTAATCTTCTTCTTCTAGGGCTAATACTTTCTTGGAGGGCCCGGTCATCTTCTTAGGACACTCTCTAGCCCAGTGACCTCTCTCCTTGCAGTAGGCACACTGATCCTTGTCTAATGGAGTGCGGTTGCCCAGGTTACCTGACCCTTTTTTAGCCCTGCCTTGTGTTTGTTCCTGGCCTCTCTCACCTACTACTGCGGCCAAAATCCGTGTTAGGTTCTTCTCCTGCTTACGATCCCTTTGGTTTTTTCTTTCCTCTCTCTCCTTTTCCTTCCTTTGCTCCTTCTCTTCCTCAGTTTCCCTCTTATGATACACTTTCTCTGCCTCCTTAACTAAATCCTGTAGGGTATAATCTTGTAACCCTTCTATTCTCTGCAACTTTCTCTTAATATCTATTGCTGACTGCCCTATAAAAGCCATGGCCACGGAAGCCCTTTGCCCCTCAGAGGTAGGGTCAAATGGGGTGTAGCGCCTGAAAGCTTCCATTAGGCGCTCGAGAAATACTGACGGGGGTTCCGTGGCCCCCTGGATAACCTCTCTTACCTTAGCCAAATTAGTGGGGCGTCTCGCTGCCCCACGGAGGCCAGCCACTAGAGTCTGGCGATAGACTGTCAGTCGCTCCCTACCTTCTGCCGTGTTGAAATCCCAGTCAGGCCTGGAGAGGGGGAAGGCAGTCTCAATGATGTTGGGGAGCTGGGTGGGTCGTCCATCTGCTCCTGGTACATTCTTCCTTGCCTCCAATAAAATCCTCTCCCTCTCCTCAGTAGTGAAAAGGGTCTGCAGTAGCTGCTGGCAATCATCCCATGTGGGCTGATGAGAGAACATTAAAGACTCCACCAGCCCGGTTAAGCGCTGGGGGTCCTCTGAAAAGGGAGGATGGTTAGTTTTCCAGTTATACAAATCTGCGGAGGAAAAAGGCCAATACTGGAGGGGCTGAAGAGGAGCCGGTCCACCATCCGTTGCCACCGGCGGGGGCCCATAAGCCCTTAAGGGAAGGGCAACGGTAGTGTCGGGAACTACTCCGCGGCGGCTCCTGGTGCCCCGTGCAGGTCCTGTGGCGTCCTGAGTGGGCCCCGGCAGAGACTCGTTAAGG
Organism: Sciurus vulgaris; assembly: GCF_902686455.1. Lineage (NCBI taxonomy): Eukaryota > Metazoa > Chordata > Mammalia > Rodentia > Sciuridae > Sciurus > Sciurus vulgaris. The sequence continues at coordinate 106,796,370 of NC_136464.1, read as the reverse complement.
GGAGCAGAGGGGGCGACTGCAGGGGCCAGCGGTTCTTCTGGCTCTTCCTGACCCCCTACAGGAACCGAGGCGGGAGGGTATGGGGGAGGTGAGTCAAGGAGAAGGTGGTCAGCCTGGATTTCGGGATAGATCTTCTTGGGGGGTTCTAAGTGACTGGATTTTCCCCCAGAACTGGGAGATTGGGCGGCTAGGATCTGTGCGGCTAGCCGGGGCTTGGGTTTTGCCACCCAAGGTCGAATCCAGGGAGGTGGATTTTGCACCAGATCCTGCCAGACCACGATATAAGGCTGCTGATTCGGATGGTCTCCAGGTTCCTTCTGAAAAACAATCTCTTTAACAGCAAGAATGACAGATAGATTAAAGGTCCCTTCTGCTGGCCATCCTACATTAAAAGCAGGCCATTCTGAGGAGCAGAAGGTTCGCCATGGGCCTTTCTTGATCTCAACTGATAGGTCGCGACCTCTTCCCCTAATTTCAGCCCAATGGTCTAATGTCAGACTAAGAGGGGTTGTCACAGTCTGTCCCATCGTCAGTTCGTCCGTCGTTAGAAACACAAACAACAAAAATAACAACAACAAAAATGCTACAAACACGAGGACCCACCTACTCCACCTTGTCCGCCACAAACATACAACAGAACCAGAACCAGACGGGTGCCAATCTCTGATCCACCAGTTGAACCCGATCAGCACCCTTACCGACGGAGACTACCAGGCGTCCCTGGCTCTCCTTCCACCCTTAGGGCGTCCCCCAGGGCTGCAACCTGTGGCCCCCTAGGCACGTCTACCGGCCACTGTCCGGCCACCCTCACGGGTCACCGAACGGCTGCCACCGAAACCGAAAGCGCGCTCGCAGAACCAGACCAACTAACAAAACAAAACACAAGACAACGACAGACAACTTCGGGGTACCCCTTCTTACCTCCAAGGTCGACTCCGCGGATGAGGGGGGGCCGTCTTATCCCGGGCGAGCCCCCAAATGAAGGACCTCCAAAAAGGAGACCCCGACTCTATCCCTCGGACCGACGGCAACCCCAATCAACCACAGGAGGCGTCACTTGATGCAAACCGCAAGAGGTGTTTATTCCAGCGCGCTGGGACCCGACTCGTGACTCACGCAGGAGTGCAAGGGTCGAGTCCCTAGCAGAAAATCTTACAAGCTTATAAAGGCAGAAAACCACACATCGGGAGGGGTCGCACATGAAAGGGAGAAAAGGGAAAAGAAAAGAAAAAAATGGGGGAACAAAGCTGCCGGGAAATTCCAAAGGGGGTCTAAGTTGTCTGATAACATACAACATGTTTTACAATGTTTTACAACAGGGCGTAAGATTCTGGTCAATAGTTTCTGGTAATCCTACTGTTTGAGCACTATTTAGTCATCTAGCCCAATTTACTCTTTTACCCTCTGTTTGGGGCTATTTCCTGGAACAGCTTTTAGGGGCTTTTGCTCCCATCACTGGGAGGGTGACCTCAGGGAGTTAAGATAACTGGGAGAGTGACCTCAGAGAGTTAAGACAATGGGCAGGAGACCTTAGGGAGTTAAGATAAAAAATGTTCATTCTTTCACAACCACCACTAATACTGTCCTGATCTGTCACCTTGAATAGGAATCAGAAAATCTAGAATAAAATAGCTGATTGCAGTGTGCAATAGAGAAAATATAAGACACACTTGATATCTTGTTGTGCAAGAAACACAGATAGTACTCAAAGATGAATGGCAATGCATGAAAAGTTGTGCATGCAGCTTGAAGTGCCACAATTTCTCAAATCTGGGGCATGTGAGTACCAACATGATAAACTTTACTTTCTCTCCCATTTTTTATGGCTTAAAGACTGAATGTAAGAACAAGAATATCACATCATCATGTGACAAACACCAAGTATTATCATCAAGAGTCGGAATTAGGTTTATATTCCACAGAGTTAAGAATTAACGCTGATAACACCAAGATAGGCATGCCTTGAAATATATTTTAATATGTATCTAATATATGCTTTTTTACTTATATATTTTATATACCTATATGTATATAATATTACTCTATGTCAACAGAGTAAACATTTCCATTCCACATGGAGAATTAAGGTCATAGAAGGAAGGGATGGGTCCAAGGAATGACCAAAATCTAGCTGGGAAAATTAATCCTGTAGGTTCATATCTACCTTTTGAGGTAAGTGTCATCATAACATTCTCTCTAAAGAGCTTGTGGCCAGATCTTGGGAGTATGGATGCCTGCTGCAGGAGTCTGCTACAGGAGTCTGCTGCATGCAGTGCTGTACCCCAGAATCTGCAAGTATAGACTGTTCAACTACCTCAACCTCCTTCTTCCTGAACTGTGGTGAGAAAAGGGAAGTGGACAAACCTGAATGAAGGTTGTCACTCAAAGTTGACCAATAGTGTTAGCACTTTTCCAAACCTTAAGTAGCATAAATTTGTACCAATAGCATTATTACTTTCTACAAGCACTAATTAGCATAAGTGTGGACCAACAGCAGTGACCCAAGTGCTACATAAAGTCATATACTAGAAGACTTGTATGGAAAGCCTGCTGTCAGGCTCCTCCTGGTCTGTGGCTTTCATTCTTTGAATTCATGAGGCAAGTATCCAGAATGAAGAATAAATTGATGGTGAGTTGCTGGGATCTGCTGCAACCCTGGAGGGCACAGTCCACTAAGAAGAGTTGCAACACATCTCAGGGTAGAGGACTGCAAACTTACACAGACCCCACCTGCCAGAAGTGAACAAACTCCAATGTCACCTGCCAGCAGAAACAGGTTTCATCTCAAAATTTGGTTTCAATATATTTGATTTTTTACTATAATCTTGATTGCATTAGTGATTAAGGACACTGAGAATGGTGTTACAGATAGTACAATATATGTTCAGTGCAATTACTCAATACGCTGGAGTTTACCAAAATGTTTGTCTCAATCCCTAAGAAGTTGGACTATACTTGTGGCCCACTGTCTAGATCTCCAATAAAGATATTAAAACATTGGAAAAAACTTATAACCTAATAATAAAGTGAATCTCTGAAAAGTGTCATATTCCAATAGGGTAAATTAAACATAGAAATTATTGAGACAGATCTTATATTTTTAAAGCAATTTTCTTATGCTTATAAATTTATTTTTGTTAAAAGATAAGTGCCAACATTGTGTGTGTGTGTGTGTGTGTGTGTGTGTGTGTGTCTATTTCTCCAAATTTGGGGAAAAATGAATTAGGTACAGGAAGACTATATGCTTCTATTCAAAGAACTTGTATTGCAAATTTTACCTGATTTAAGTATTCTTGCATCATTCATCTCTCATGCTTTAGGTGGAGGAGAATCTTTCATTTCAATGGTAGTCTGGAGGGATTTGAAATAAATGTTAAAAATAAATATACATTTCACACAACACACAGTAAATAATTTAATAAAAAATAATAGAAGTGTAATCACCTCCAAGTAAGCCTAGATCTGATGGGATACCAAAAATAAAAGGGATATCTAATCAGTATAAATGTGACACAACAAACATACATTCTTGCTGAATCAACATGGAGTTAAATCACTGTGTTTAGCTTTGACAATTGTTATTTTAGTTTTCAGGTGTGTTTGCTTGTTTGTGGTTAGTACAGTCACATCACTGAAATATACTGAAGAACACCAGAAATATAGGTTTAAGAAAACATGCTGTTAAGTTTCCAAAAGTAAGATTGTGTTTCCAATGACCACAAATAGAGTAGAAGCTGGGTGTGGTGGCACATGCCTATAATCTCTGCAGCTCAAGAGGCTGAGGCAGGAGGAGTGAGAGTTCAAAGTCAGCCTCAGAAATCTAGCAAGGTTCTAAAGCAACCCAGTGAGACACTATATCTAAATAAACTATTTGAAAAGGGCTGTGGAAATGGTTCACTGGTTAAGCATCACTGGATTCAAACCCAGCACCAAGAAAAAAAAAAAAAAAAAACAACAAGTAATGTGGAATATGTACATATTCCCATGTAAACATACAGAATAATGGAAAGAAATGTGATCACTAATCTGAGAACTAAAGCAGGGTCCTTTACGTGTCAAAAAGTATACATGTCAAAGCTGATAGACATCAGAGTTTAACAGCACATATCTTATAAGAACTATTTAATCCATCATATTATGTATTTTGTCCTTCCATTTGTTCTGCAAGTTAATACAAAGTCGTGATATGGTCCAGTTGATTATATAACTCATTTCTTAGCAAAGAAATTGTTTTTCACACTGATCAGCTTAGATATATGCTTTTGGAACAAGAGCTAATAAAAATATTCTAGCTAATAAAAAATTTCTAAAACCATATGTGAATTTCAGGTGCACTGAAATTTCTTGTATACTCTGGTTTAACTAACTTAAAATTTCTTGATTCACTCATGTGAGATTTAAGAACCACATCTTAGAAATCATGTATAGTGAGCTTCAAATATTCAAATATGGTAATATGAAGATAGAAATCGCAATTATAAAATGTCAATCTTTTATATTTCACAAATGTTGTGGGTGCAGTGGCACTTGTCTGTAATCTCAGTGACACGAGAAGATAAGGAAGGAAAATCATGAATCCAAAGGCAGACTCAGCAACTTAGCAAGGCCCAAAGTAATTCTAACTAGAATACAGAAAAGTGTTGGGGATATGGTTCAGTGGGTAAGTCCTTGATTTTGATCTTTAGTATCAAATAAAAATGATGATGATAATAATAATATAATATATGCTTAAAATAAAAATTGGCATGTTCAAGGAACAACATGGGTGTTCAAAACTCATGAAGTCTTCTGATTGTAAAATGAGTATAGTTTGGTATGTCTTACTAGCCTTTCAAGTATTTTTATGGAACTACTGTCTCATCAGTTCCCTAAGGATGAGGATGTGATTCCCTATAAACAAAAGTGTATTTCTAGCATGACCAAGACCATGAGTCCAATCTCTAGCATGGCCAAAAAGAAAAAAAAGTGAAAAAATTAACTATCTTTAATAAAATTCCCAATGCTTCTGAAATCATATGTATATCATTTGAACAACTAATACCAAAGCAACAAACATACCCCCTTCCTAGTAATTATGGAAAGGAGACCTGAATAGCTGCAAAATAGCCAACTGTCCCCTTTTCCACCTGCTTCCATTAATCCCTGAATGAGTTATAGTCTTTGGTTTGAATGCAAACGTAATGTAGCCAGCTGAAATGCATTCTCTCAGCTTCATCATAATGACCTCCAAAATCCTCTAGCTAACATCTTCCTTTCCTTTCTAATTTTCCTATCCTTCTGCCTTAGAAAATGCAACCTCTAGATCTGTGGTCTTTATTCTTTGCATTGTGCTTATATGGATTAATCCCAATAAGAATTTCCACACAATTGAGCAATATTGTCTTAGAATTGCATTTTTTTTTGTCTCCAATATTTTTGTGCTTCATCCTTGTCAAGAGACATGCTCTGAATAAAAAGCAAGATTTATGTTTTGCTTTGATATGGATATGTCCTGAACTATGATCAAATGAGTCCTCCTCATTGAGATGTCTCTAAGGGGAAGTCCATTTCCTTGTTATTCAGATTGTGTTCTGAGGCCCAGGAACACTGGAAGAACATTAGAGTGTACTAGAAATGTAGAATCAATTCTGTTGCATCAGATGTGCATTGTGAACATGGTCCCCAACAGATGATTCATTAAAATTCAAGAGTCGTTGACTTCACTTACAATTTCTATACTTTAACTTACCAGTTTGGAATCTAGCTACTGGCTACTCCTAATCATTTTCCTAATCTTGAAGCTGTGTAAACAGTCAAACTTTCAAATGGACATTTCATCAAGCAATGTCAAGACTGACCACAATCTTTTCTTTTTCTACATTCTCTGTTTCTGCTTGATAGTGACTGTCCTGTAAAGTAACAACATTATAGATGACATAAAATTATATACCTATATGGCTAGCTATATGGGTTTATATTTACTTTTGATGATATAATGAAGATCTGCATTATTGGGTATTTCAATTTTTAATGTCTTTCTAACATTGGGGAAGATAGACTGGGAAATTTTTATTCTAATTCTGAGACCAGTTTTGGTCCTGGAAACTCACATACTCTTCCCTCATTTCAATATCCAATACCTTGTGTTTTCTGTTTCAAATGTGTGGTGTGATTTTCCTTCCCTTCACTGTATATGCCTGCTTCTCTTTCTTTGGTTTACTACCTGAATTCTCTTCCTTTCTAATTCTTCATTCCCTCTCCTCCTTGCTTCTTGCTTATTTCCCAGCTTTCCTCTGATCTAAGCATACCTTGATATGGCACTAAAATTTAGCTCCTTCAGCAACACACCTATTTAAGCTGTTGCTGAAACTTGTTTAGATATACCACTTATTACCATTTCACTCTTTTTCATTAATACATTTTAGTAATTACATTTCTTCAACTCTTATAATATGCTTATGCTCATGTTTTAATCATTCTCTCCTATAAATTTTTTATCCTCTGTAGTTCTAACCTTTGTCCTCTCTCTTTACTCTGTGTTTTGTTCTTTGATATTCACTACCACATCCATGACCAATACACTTTTAGTGAAGATTCTCAGAAACACTCTGGAAAAATTAATATCAGTGTTAATAATGTGTTGCATAAAGATTTCTTACTCTGTGACCAAGAAGACACTCCAGTTCCCAGTTTTGAAATCCATGAGAATTAAAACTTGAGAAGTACATCATATTGAGAACAGACATTATTCAAAAGATATATATATACACTCTCCAGATTATGCCAGACTCATATATTCATATGGCTAGCAATTCTGAAAGCAAATGAATGATGTACCTAGTCCTACTTAGCATTCCTCACCAAAAAAATAAGGGGACATATTTTTAAAACTTTAGATAAATGTTTATAAATGCACATGCTATAATGCAGCATTAAACATTTAAAAACTTTTAACAAAGGACTTCACAACTGAAATTAGATACTTTGTAAGATAAAGGAGTTTGGATTATGCCATACTGATAAGAAATTTATGAAAATAATAGACTTGAAAATCATAGGTACAGGCAAAGGAGTGAAGGTACAGGCTAATATTGTAGCAAACTTATTCAGTTAATTAAAGAAGAATATTACCCAGATCTTGGAAAAGATGCAGCTATCAGGTATATAAGGCTTTTAGACTCCCTACTAGGTACATGCACAAAAAGGAACTCTCCACCTCATGTTGCCTGAAATTTCCAAAAGTAGAAAAGAAGAAAGAACATTGAAAGCTCTAAGTGAGAAAAGTCACCTCACTTCTAAATGCAAAACCTTCAGAACAGCAGCAGATTTCTCAGTAGAATCTCTATAGGCCTGAAGTATGTGCAATAATATATTTAAAGTCCTGAAAAACAAATTCTGGTAAGTATATAGTCACAAGTATCCAATTTCATAAATCAAACACCACAGAGATAAAGGAAAAAGCAGAACCCAATAAAGTAAATACAGGTGACTTCAAACTGTATCATGAAACAGACGAATCATGAAAACAAAACAGTAACTAGCAACAGAGTTAAATTACAATATAGAAAAATGAATTTAACAGACATCTATATAGAATAGTCCATGTGTTTTAGTCACCTTTTTCACTGCCATGACTAAAAGAAGAATTTTAGAAGAGGAAAAGTATATTTGGGGGGCTCACAGTTACATAGATCTCAGTCCACAAATAACCAACTCCATTCTTTGGCCAAGTTGTGGCAGAACATTGTGGCAAAAGAATGTAGCAGTGGGAAGCAGCTCAGGAAATCACTTCAGGAAGCAGAGAGGGAGCTCCACTCATCAAGAACAAAGCATACCCCAAAGGCACACCCCCAGTGACCCACCTTCTCCAAACAAACCCTATCAGCCTACATTCACCATTCAGGTAACTCCTATCAAGGCATTAATTTACTGATTGGTTAAGGCTCTCATAACCCAATCATTTCACCTCTAAACCTTCTTGCATTGTCTCATACATGAGCTTTTGGGGGATACCTCACATCTAAACTATAACACCATCCCAAACTACATTATATACATTCTTTATATCAGCTTATGGATCTTTTTCTAACACATAACTTATTTAAGGCCACAAAGCAAATCTTTGAAAAATTCAATAAAATAAAATAAAATGAAATCATTTATTGCATCTGGTAGGACCATATAGAATGAAACTGAAAACAAATAAGGAAAAAAAAAATACACAAACTGTAAAATACCTGAAATTGAATGATATAATTTTTTTTTATTGTAAACAAATGGAATACATGTTGTTTGTCTGTTTGTACATGGGTTAAAGGCATACCATTTGTATAATCATAAATTTACATATGGTAATGTTGTTTGATTCATTCTATTATTTTTCTCTTCCCCCCACCCCTCCCACCCTTCTTTTCCCTCTAAACAGTCCTTTCTTCCTCCATTCTTGCCCCCCTCCCTAACCCTAACCCTAACCCTAACACTGACTCCTCCCACCCTCCCCCTTATGTGTCATCATCCACTTATTAGCGAGATCATTCATCCTTTAGTTTTTTGAGATTGGCTTATCTCACTTAGCATGATGGTCTCCAATTTCATCCATTTGCCTGCAAATGCCATAAGTTTATCGTTCTTTATGGCAGAGTAATATTCCATTATATATATAAATACCACAGTTTCTTTATCCACTCATCAATTGAAGGACAATTGCTTGTATTTTTGATAATCGCCGTTCTAATTGGGGTGAGATGGAATCTTAGGGTGGTTTTGATTTGCATTTCTCTTATTACTAGAGATGTTGAACATTTTTTCATATGTTTGTTGATTGCTTGTACATCTTCTTCTGTGAAGTGTCTGTTCATTTCCTTAGCCCATTTGTTGATTGGATTATTTATATTCTTGGTGTAGTGTTTTTTGAGTTCTTTATAGATTCTGGAGATTAGTGCTCTATCTGAAGTATGATTGGCAAAGATATTCTCCCACTCCGTAGGCTCTTTCTTCTCATTGCTGATAGTTTCCTACATTGAACAAATTAGGAAGGGTTACAAAATCCCAACAATTAAATGAAAACTCACATATACTGGAATGTTTAGGCTATAGTAAAATCATTATTAAGAAGGGAGATTATATCTGAATGCCTTCAGTATAAGATCAGAGATCAAAAATGAATGGACTAATGGTGATTTCAAGGACCTAGAAAAGCAAGAAGAAAGCAACCTCTAAACTAGTAAATAGAAGAAAATAGTAAATGTCAGAATGAACTAAATGAAATAGACTAAAAGAACAATGCAAAGGATCAATAAGAAAAAGGGTTGGATCTTTGAAAAGATAAAAAAGATTGACAAATCCTTAGTCATATTAGCCAAAAGAAAGAGAAGACTTAGTGAAAACTATATCCAAAAAGAGCATAAAACAGGTACCATTGAAATGCAGTTGATTATTAGGAATTATTTTTAAAAATTTTATTTCAATAAATAGGAAAATATAGAAGAAATGGAAAATTTTTAGACATTGTGACCCACCAAAATAGAACCAAGAGGCTTCAATAAAACCCCAAGAGATCAACAATAAGCAGTGAGATTGAAGAAATGTTAAGACCCCCCAAACACACACACACATACACACAAGCACACACAAAATAGTACTGGATATATTTAGTACTGGATGCTTCAAGTCTTTTAAATTGGAACTAACACAATTACTTTCAAAATATTGCATGTAATAAAAATGGAAGGAATGTTTCCAAACTCATTCAATAAAACTGGTATTACCATTATGAAATCTAAGGAGAACATACACACACATACACACACACAAAAAAAATACACTAGGTCTGATATTGTTGATGAACATATATGTAAAAGTCCACCATAAAATAATTAGAAATTGAATTCAACAACACATTGAAAAGATCAGACACCACGATCAATTTGGTTTTATCCCAGGAAAATAAGAATGGTTCAACATAAAGAAATCTAAATGTAATACAACACAGGAACACAATCATGGATAAAAAAGTCACATCTGAATCTCAGGTGAAGAACATTTGATATAATTTTAACATTTGTTAGTAATAAGAGCATCAAGCTAACCAGTTGTAGATGTATCGTATTTCAACAAAATTAACACTATTATGTGACAGCACCCTAGGGTGTTCAGGGGAAAATTGAAAAGAATTTTGCTCAAAATCAGGAAAAGGAATAGGATAGCCACAATCACTACACAATATGACACTTTAAATTTTAAGTAGAGCAATGAGGAAAGAGAAAGCAATATATGGAATACAAATAGGAAAGGAAGGAGGTGAATTATCCTTTTGTAGATTATATAATTTTTATACTTCAAAGACCCTAAAGACTTCACCAAATGAATATTAGAACAAATTCAGCAAAGCAACAGGATACAAAAGTCAACTTACAAAAATCAGTTTTTTTCAACACAACAGCAACAGAGAAACACTATTTCATTCACAATAGCCTCAAGAAAAGTAAAATGCTCAGGAATAGATATAGTCATGTAGGTAAAATAACTCTGCAATGAAGACTACAAAATAATGAAAAAAGAAATTGAAGCAGCCACTGAGAGATGGAAAGACCTCCCTCATGCATGGATTAACAGAATTAATATTCTTAAAATGGCCATATTACTGGAAGTAATCTACAGATTCAATGCAATCTCTATCAAAGTACCATTCTTCTAAGAACTAGAAAAAGCAATTCTGAAGCTCATATGGAAGTAAATCATCCCCCAAGTCAAAATAATCCTGAGTAAGTGCAGGAGGCATTATTATACCTGAATTCAAAACATTCTATAGAGAAATATTTACAAAAACAGGATGGTACTGACATGAAAATGGACATGTAGACAAATAGATTAACATAGCAAACCCATAAATAAGTGCATGCACCTGTAGATATCTGATTCTCAACAAAAGCACCAAAAATATGTGTTGATGGAAAAAAAAAGAGCCACTTCAACAAATGCTCCTGGGAAAAGTGAATATCTACATTTTTGAAATTGAAGTGATTCCTATCTCTCCCTCTGTAGTACTGTATAGAGGGTAAAGAGGGGTGGGAGGGGTGGGGGGAAGGGGAAAAAATAACAGAATGAATCAAACAACATTATTGTATGTGGATTTATGATTACACAAATGGTATGCCTTTGCACCATGTACAAACAGAGAGGCAACAGGTATCTCATTTGTTTACAATAAAATAAAAAAAAATAAATAAATTAAAAAAATAAAAAAATAAAAGTTTAAAAAAAAATCATCTCAAAATAGATTAAAGGTTTCATTGTAGGATCTGTAACTGTGAAAGTATTGAAATAATACACAGGGATATATGCAAGATATATGCAAATTTATCAGTTTCCTCAATAGTCCCCAACTGTTCGATAATTAAAAGAAAAAAAATGAAAAATTAGAAAGCTTCTGCACAGCAAAAGAGAAAAATCTATGGAAAGGGATAAAATTGTTGAGAGATATTCATCTGGTGGAGGATAAATATGCAGCATATGTGAAGAACTCAAATGTAGTTAACATCAAGAGAATGAGTATTTGAATCAATAAAGGGACAAATGATCTAAATGAAACTTCCCAAAAGTAGCAATGGCCAATAAATATATTTTTGAGATGCTCGATATCTTTAGCCATCAGGGAAATGCAAATTACATTGAGATTCTACCTAACTCCAGTCAGAATAGGTATTATTGGAAAAACAACAACAACAACAAACATTGGTGAGGATGTGGATAAAGAGAAAACTTTGTACACTTTTTGTGGTAATGAAAATAGCACAGTCAATATGGAAATAGTATGGTGGCCTCTCAAAAAACTAAAAATTGTACTATCAAATGATACAGTCATACTAGTCTTGAGTACATATCTGGACCATATGATGTCAACATACAAAGAAATAACTCTATTTCTATCTTAATTGTGGCACTATTTAACACAACCAAGGTATGCAATTGGCATAGGTATACATCAATCAATTCATGGGTTAAAAAAATACGGTATACACACACACAATGGAATTTATATTATTCAGCCAAAAGAAGAATGAAATCAAGTCACATATGGAATGCCTTTGTCTATTCTGGGTCTCCTATTCTTCCAAAATGAATTTCAAAACTGTTTGGTTTTTCTATTTCTAATTCTGTGTAGAGTATCATTAGTATTTTAAAGATGTCTGCATTGCATCTGTAGAGTGCTTGCAGTAGTATGGTCATTTTCAAAATACGAATAATAATTCAAGAACATGGGTGGTCTTTTCATTTTCTAAGACCTTCAATTTCTTTCCTCGATGTTCTATATATTTTTAATTGTAAAGATCTTAATTTTATTGGTTTTAATTCTTATGATTTTTTTGAGGTTATTGTGAATGGGATAGTTTTCCTGATTCCAACCACTGTTAGAATATAGGAAATCTATTGATTTATGTATGTTAGTCTTACATCCTGCTAATTTGCTGAACTCATTTATCAGCTCTATCAGTTTTCGTTGAAATATTTTGGGTTCTCTAGATAACAGATTATGACATCAAGTAAATAGAGGTCATTTGGATTTTTGTTTTCTCATTGGTACACGTTTAATTTCCTATTCTTGACCAATTGCTCTGGCTAGACTTTCAAGAACTATGTTGAATAAAAGTGGTGAGAACAGACTACTTTTATCTTATTCCTGATTTTAGAGGAAATTTCAGTTTTTCTCCGTAGTATGATGTTGGCTTTGGGTTTGTCAAATATAGGGTTTATAATGTTAAGGTAATTGCCTTCTACCCCTAGTTTCTCCAGCATTTTTAACATGAGTGCTGGCTTTTATCACTGATATTTTTGCGTCAATTGATAGGATCATATAATTCTTGTCTTTAATCCTATTATTTTGATTTACATTCATTGATTTGCCTGTATTGCATCCCTTGGATGAGAATGACTTGATCACAGGATATTATATTCTTGATGTATTTTTGAATGTAGTTGGCTAATAATTTTTAAGGATTTTTTGCATTTCTTTTCATGAGTTATAATGGTCTGAGTATTCACCTGAGTTAGTGTTTCTCCAAATTGCCCACGCTGGTCATAAAATTCCAGATTCAAAAATACTTCTAATTCAGCCTCCCTGGTAGCTGGAATTCAGACACATGTCACTGCATGCATAAGCTTGTAATTAAGGAAGAAGAAATAAAAGAATACAATCATGATTCAAAGGCAACAAACTCAATACACTAATTAGATTAGTTCTACATAGTAACAATTATCATGAACTCAGAAGAGCTGCTTTTTCTGAAACCAAGAACTTTTTGTTATGGAACAAGTTGTCTCTTTTAGGTTCAAAGTTTTTCTAAAATGGAAGGATTATACTGCTTTAGTTTACCAGGTTGTTATGAAGATTTAATACTAAACCATGCTAAGAGAAATAGCAAAGCAATGAAATAACTTGTTCACTGCTGGAACTATATTGGAATTCCCCCAAAATGCAATGTGTGTATTTTCACAGGTTCTAATTCTCAATGTGACAATTACCGGAAAATGTTCTGGAGACCTAGTTGTGGTTATCAGCTGCTTGTACATTAGATTTAAGAGCAAATCAGTTACTTATTATTGTTATTGTTATACTTATTATGAAATTAGAAAATAAAATTGTCCCCTTTTGTGAAGCTCATCACACCAAGGGCAGAAAATTAATAAATTCTAAAACTTGGCATGAATTACTATTATTCCTTCTCTATCATATCAAATGGAACCAACAGACCTTGTTACAAGGATGCTTAATCTTCATGTTGTTCTCCAACTGATTTGGAAGACGGAATCCTCTCCTTTTTATACATGGATACCAATGAGTCATGTTTGGCTGGTTCAAATCTAAATAATCTACTTTAGATTTATAGCATTTGGTTACCAGATTCCTTGTGAGGCAGGGTTTGAATATATACTGATAACTGGAGGCAGAGATGCAAATAGCTTGCGACATTCCCATCACTATGGGATTTTGGAGGAATACTAGAAGAGAAAATCATTAATGTGAGTTCAAGAATGAATGAGGGGCCTGGGACATGGCTCAGGAGAAGATTCATTCCTGTGGATAATCCAAGGATAACTCCCACACCTCCCAAAAAAGAAAAATGGATAGTAGAATATATTCAAAGGTATTAGTATTAACTTATCAGTTATGAAGGTTGTATTGTAGTTTTGTAGCATGTTCTGAATTGTAGAAAATACTATAGTAATCATGAATGATAGTGTATGTCAGCCATTTACTCCCAAATGGTTCAGGGGGAAATGTTCCTTTTATTAGGGAACTTTTCTGTAATGCTAAGACTATTTCCGAAATGTCCAATTGTACAAATGAACAAAGAGAAAAAGTGAAAAGTCTTAAACAAATTTTGTTTCTCACCAAGATAGGAATATAAGTTAGTGCTTAAACTTAAAATTATAAAAAAAAAATTAAGAGTATGTAAGTTTGATGACAGTTTAATAATTGTAATATTTTAAACATTGGTAGTGAGTACACTACTGGCCCACCAACATATTGTCTGCCTAAATCTCTAGGTCTTTACACAGTGATACAATTTGCATAATACAAATAATCCATCATTAATGTTATTTTTAGATCCACCAAGGTAATATGGATCACTGGATCGTTTAGGTGCTTCTTAAGTGGCACAGCTGAAGAGGATCCAATCTGATTCTTCCTTCAATCCTTACATAATTATCATAGAGTATGTTTGCAATATTTGAAGATCTTTAAAAAATTGCAGTGTACGTAGCACCAAAAAACTAGACTAAGATATTAAGTAATCATTTAATAAAATATTATTCTAAACTAAAAGGTTCATTGAATATTTCTTCCTGACTATTTATACGTTGATTATCAACTTTCTCATACTTAAAGATCACAGAAAGAATAATGGTTTTAAAGACAGCATTTCATGCAGAGTATCTGTTCTCTAATTCTAGGACATTTTATACTAGTCAAATATACGAGGTAATTAGTCATATTGAAATCTTGAATTTAATATCTAACAAAGGGGGATAAATTCAGATAATAATCTTAATTTATAAACAAATATTTTGGATCATAAAGGAAATCCTCTATAAAAAATGGTGTAGTGCACAGTAAAACATACTGTCTATGAAAAGGACAATGGCATGCCTGCAGTGTACCATTAAAGATGAACTGTATCAGTAGCACATTGGGTTTAACACAAGGATTAGTGAATTAGTACCCATAGGAAAAATCCAGCTTATAGCATATTGTTGTCAATTAAGTGTGTTTGTTTTTCTTGTTCAGTGCTGGGATTGAACCCAAGGTTTCATTATTGCAAAGTGAGCACTCTACCACTGAGCTATGCCACTATCCCCTAATAGATACATCTAATGAAAGAATTAAAGTCAATATCAGCCATTCATGAAACCAAGAAACGATATGTACTTCCATAGTCCCTTGTACCTGTGTGACTGAGGTCCCCAGTATATACTTCCATAGTCCCTTGTACCTGTGTGACTGAGGTCCCCAGCTTTGCTCACTCTTGGCTGGAGGTTAACTTTAGATCCTAGAGGATGCCTGCCCTTCCTAGAGGAAGTTCACAGTTCTTGGCATGTGGACTTCCTCGACATCAAACCAGAAGGGTCTGTCAGTGCAGCTGGAATCTGCCACACTGGGAAGAACTCAGCATCACATGCATGATATTCCTGCCTAATGACATAACCTGCATCCAGTCATGAGGTAACACATCCTTTGATCCCAAACTGAAGAAAAACCTACAAAACTGACATACCATTCAATAACTTAAATGTCATCTAAAGCACAGCAAGACTCAGGAACTATCCCAGATTAGAGGAGACTAAAGAAAAAAGACCAATACACACAATAAATTATGGATCATGAAAACTCCTAAGCTAGGTTTTATTTTGGTTATAAAGGATATCATTGAAATAATTGGAAAATTATGAATAAGTTTTGTAGATTTGATATTAATATTTAACACAATTTGATTTTCTGATCTCGATCATTACACTATAGGCATATAAGACAAAAATTTTGTTTTCTGGGAAATACAAATATTTTGTCATAAAGAGGCATCATGTCTGCAACTCACAAATGTTGAGAGAAAATTGTCTTTGTTATATACATATATTTATATGTATATTTATCTAGAAAGGAGATCAAGGGATAAAGCAAAGGTAGAAAAACATTTCAGGAATATTTTCTAAGAATTCTTTGTACTTGTTACAAATCTTTTAATAAGTCTGAATTTATCAAAATAGAATATTTCCGAGAGAAAAATAAGTTTTTATAATAATATCAATAAGTAACATTAAACTTAATAAAATAAGTCATCTATCTATTTAGATTCTATTAAATGAATAAAGAGAAAGTTGGATGAGGCTTAGGGATATATGTAATAGTTTCAAATTATCTCCATATAAAATGCTAAATAATTACAAAGGAGAACAAGGACATCACCTTTGGTGATTAATGCTAGCATCATCAGTATTGGGATTTGAAAAGAAAGTCACAGAATCACTTCTGTGATACTCTTGCCAAATAATAAGTATCTGGTTCCAATCATAAAGAAACCAGAAGCAACAAAAACAAACAACTGAGGCACATTATATGAGCATTCTTCCTTAAGTTCAAAGGGAGACTGAGGAATTTTTTTCCCTGAAGGAGTCAACAAAATACAACAATTAGGTGTATTGCATGAATCTGAATGGGATAATATCATTGTACAGGACATTAGAAAAGTAGTAAAATTTGAAAGAATCTGATGATAGTAGAATATATTCAAAGGTATTAGTATTAACTTATCAGTTATGAAAGTTGTATTGTAGTTTTGTAGCATGTTCTGAATTGTAGAAAATACTACAGTAATCATGAATGATGGTGTATGTCAGCCATTTACTCCCAAATGGTTTGGGGGGAAATGTTCCTTTTATTAGGGAACTCTTCTGTAATGCTAAGACTATTTCCAAAATGTCCAATTGTACAAATGAACAAAGAGAAAAAGTGAAAAGTCTTAAACAAATTTTGTTTCTCACCAAGATAGGAATATAAGTTAGTGCTTAAACTTAAAATTATAAAAAAAATTAAGAGTATGTAAGTTTGATGACAGTTTAATAATTGTAATATTTTAAACATTGGTAGTGAGTACACTACTGGCCCACCAACATATTGTCTGCCTAAATCTCTAGGTCTATACACAGTGATACAATTTGCATAATACAAATAATCCATCATTAATGTTATTTTCAGATCCACCAAGGTAATATGGATCACTGGATCGTTTAGATGCTTCTTAAATATCCGGCACTTAGACAGTTTGGGAACGTTAAACTCTGAAATACTGGTTTGCACTTGCACTTCAAATTTGGTTATACATACAAAGAAATAGTTTCAAATATTGTATGAAGTCCCTCACATATATATATGTGATACAAACATATTTTCATTAAGTTTCCACAACATACATTTAGGGGGAAACAATTAAAATGTCATGTCAAAGGTCTGATAAATACAATGTTATCATTAATATCATATATTTTTCCCTTAAAACTTCTGTGTATTCTTGTGATGCTTCCAAAAGTAGATGTTTTCTTGGCTTATTAGTAGATCTTAGGCAGAAGTTCTAGTGGGTCAAGATACTTATTCTGCAGCAAGTGAAAAGAAAAATAATTATATTCTTTACATGAAACATTTCATAGTTCACTAAGCAAGAAGCAGTAAACAAAAAGTTAATAACTTATTACTGTTAATAAGAGTGAAAACCATGTGTATATGACTATAAGACTACTATGAAAAATAATTTTCCCAGAGTTGCACACTGAATTATCAATGTGCCTGAGAATCAGAACTTCAGGTTTTCCACCCTGCATTCATTCATGAACTCAACAACCTATGTTAAAGTTCTCAGTGACAAGATGAAGATGATAAAAGCCACCCCTCAACAATCAGATCTCATAAGTTCAAAAACACAAAGACAGGCCATTTTCTCACAGAGTCATGGGTGCTATGACAGGTATAAATTTAACAGGGCACTACTGGAACACAGAAGGGATTTCTGTCCCAGTTTTATGTCTAGGTTATTGGATTGAAGTGCGCTAAGGGTTGATGCCTAAAGAATGAGGAGGAAGTATGACAGAGAGAGAGAAGAGGTGCATGCAAAGAATGAGAGGTGAGATGTACAAGTGTTCCAGTGTGACTTGAAGCTAGAGCAGAGGGGCAGAGCAGGGTGTGTGCAACAACTTGATGAGGATCCAGCTAATTTGGATATTTTAATTCCTTACTAGGAAATTTGAAACTTTTCTTAAGAGCAAAACCAATGACAAAGTCAATGTCAGTGTATTTGAAATGCTTGACCATGTTTTACTAGATGACTCAGGGTTTTGGCAATAGACCATAGAGAAGTGGGTGAAGTCTTTGTTTTCATCGTGGTAGCAGAAGTGAAAAGAGTGTCAATCCAGAAAAAGGTATTATGGACAGTCTGAGCCTTTATAAGCCATGAAAGATGAATGAGTGTGTTCTTCATTAGTAATTTTTTTCAAAACTTTCATTTTATTTTTGCAAGGAAAACAACTTAATTCATGTAGAAATCGATTCACCGATCTGAGGAAAGGCATGCCATCTGCTATTTGTAGTTTATTTCAGAAATCAATGAATCCAAATTTAACCATAGTTTGGCAACATACCTTCTTTAGCTTTTCTAGATAAAGCGTCTGTTCTTATCATCCATCTGAAATAAGGCAAATATTATATTGCTTAGTTTAAGCAAGCGAGATTATCATAGAAATGATATATTACTCAGAAAATGTGACTTTTTAAATAAAACTTTAAGGAACTAGATCCAACTTGAAGATGGCTTAAAAGAATCACATACACAAAAGTCCTACTTATTTTAAGTTTAGATAGATAATATATATGTATAATGCCCTAAACTGTTCAAACAATATTGGTTTATTAAATATAGGTCATTTCAAATGGGTGCTGCTTTAGCTTACTATTGTAAAGGTTAAACAATTCAACTCCTAGTTTATACTGATTGTAATACAGTATGATTCTTAGCAGAACTCTACCCTTTAGAATTTTCTAATCAGTTTTTTCACTTTCATATAGTTTTCCTTAAAATAAACTATGCATCTCTACCTTCAGAAATTAGATATTTAACATGTATTCAATGCTATGAATTTTTCAACCCATTAAATTAACTACACAAAAGAAGAAAGAGGTATTATAATAGTGTCAAAAGAAAATTCTTCTGGCAAGTTTGAAAAGTTAGGTGGAATAGGACCAAACATTTCTTTATTAGCACGGATAAACAAAGATTCCAGAAAACTCCCTCTTCAGACAATAATGCCAGGTGCTTTGGCACATTCCTATAATCCCAGTGACTTGGGAGCCTGAAGCAGGAGGATGGCAATTTTGAGGCCAGCCTAGAACTTGATAAGACCCAAAACAAAAAAATATAGAGAAATAGGGATGCAGCAGTGGAAGAGCACCCCTGAATTCAACCACTAATACCACACACACACACACACACACACACACACACACACACACAATATAAATATTACAGTCAGTTTAAACTTGTTTCTTTGATTTGTGACTTTCCAGATTCATAAACAAAATGTAACTCTTTAGTAGTAACTGATTTCTTCTCAGTAATTGGGAGCAAAGTTTTTGAAACTTATTGCTAATTACACTTATGTATATGTTTACAAATGTGTGGAAAATGTTCAGACTCTATTGCAAGTACGCCATCTAGAATGCTTTTCATGTAAAAGCTATTCTCTTACTAATTCCTCAAAGATGTTCTAAAAGATAATACTGAACATAATAAGTATTTTGAGGTGATAAAAATACTATGAAATCCAAAGTCCCTATACAGTTTAAATGTGAAGGTGAATTTCTTGGACTGATGGGGTTCCCAGGCCTGAGTTTTCTTTTGTTTTTCAAAATGAAATTATTTTAAAATATATCTTTTGGTGCATTATAATCAGACATATTAGTGGAATATAGTATGACATAGTCAAACATGCACATAAAGTAACTTGATCATCATTCTTCTCCAGTAGCTTTCTTTTCCCTCTCCTCCTTCCTTCCCCTTTGAAGGTATTCTGCAGTGATTACAGAGACCCGTATTTGCATCTTGATAGAAGAGTACTCTTAAGACTGTCAAAGTTTGCCTGCTTTGGCAAACTAATGCCCTGTAAGGCAATCTAGGAAGTACTAGAGTAAGTTTCAAGTATTCTTCAGCCTACGTATAAGCACTAAAAGTAAACACATCTTTCTTTCAGGAAATTAATGGGAAAAAAAATCTTTCTTTGCATTGTGTCTCCATTTATACATTCATTCATCATTGTCTTGTTAAATGTTACTCTCCCTGATATTTTCTGGTAAGAATGAAGGAGAACATCTTGTATTTGCAATGTCTTTAACAATTTACAAAAATATTTTACTTTCTTTTTTTTTTTTCTTTATTTTTTTTTAGTGCACAGTCATCTAATTTTATGATTGAGAGACACTTCAATCTGGGCCTTTCATGTTTTTCAGAAAAATATGCATGTCAGCTAACAAACTGATGGACAAAAAATATCAGATAGCTAGGATCTTATAATTATGCATTAAAAGTTATTTAATTTGTTCCCTGTTTCAGCACATTTGACTGCATTGATATTTTGTAAAACTCAGATTTGCTCTTCTCTTTATTTGGTTAGAATGCAAAGTCAAAAGAAAACATAAGATTGTGGCCTCATTTAAAACAGCCCTACCCTATATTTCTGTGAGTTAAGAAGATCATTAAAATTCCATCAAAACTCTAAACCAATGTTTATTCATTTTAAACATTTAATTTATTCAAAAATCTAATTTAAATTCAGAATTAAAGAACAGTTAAAATATCATTTCATGACTAAAGTTAATGTCTCTTGAAAATAGGACCTCCAGAAATATTATAAAATTGTACATTTTGAAATTCATTATAATTATAGATTATTGTGACCTTTATTTCACATTCATAAGTGAACTAAATAACTTGGTATTTCAACAAAGTCAAAACAAGACAAATCAGAAATCTGAGTTCCAAAAGATAAACGAAGCATAGCCTACCTCAGCCAGATAGTCCTCAATGCTTTGACATGAAGGCTGTGGGTTGGAAGAAGAACCTGCTATGTTTTCTTCCTGGTGAGACCTTCTGTTGCATAACCAGTTGTCATTTTTAAGTTTAACACATGGACACCCTGGGACAGGCCTTCTACAGTGAGGACAGGGTAAAGAATCTGTCTGATTTTCCTTTGGAATTCTGGTATTAACTTCCTGAAGGCTCTTACTGATTCTGTGAGGACTGCAAAAGGCAAATACTTGGTATTTTATTATTTTTCCCTAAATCACTTGCATTATAAAACAAACAAACAAAAGCCATGGAAATAAATGGAAATTCACAGTGATAAGAGTCTTAACATCAAAAAATCCATCATAATAGAGTAGGGCATACAATCACAGGTTTTAAATTGTCCTAAAGATGTGCATATATTTCCAGGGCCCTCCTAACCCACAAGAAATTCAAACCTACCAGTGGGAGAGCAATGGCAGGCAGAGAGGTATGACTTAATAGAAAACACTGCTGCCTTCTTGAAAGGCTCTCCTTATGGGATTCTTGAGGACACCATTAGAAATACCGGTATTTAGAGTGTAACTATGTGAGATGATGGATACCTTAGTTTATTTGACTACAAAGACATTTCATTATACTAAAGTATATTAAAGCATCATGGAATCCTTAAACATATACAATTAGAAAATAAGAGTAAAACTAAGCTAGAATTATATCCCTTGAAGACATTTTCAAGCACTTCCTTTCACCATCTACACATTCTTTTTTCTTTTTTTTCTTTTTTTTTTTTTTTTTTTGGCAGTGCTGGGGATCGAACCCAGGGCCTTGTGCTTGCAAGGCAAGCACTCTACCAACTGAGCTATGTCCCCAGTCCCATCTACACATTCTTATTAACAACTGGAAAAATTAAGCACTGGGAACTGAGAAATAATTCAGAACAACTACCACTGGGGCAAAACAAGATAGCTAAGTTGGTGATTAAGAATTAAAGCAGCTTCCCAGTATGGAGATTCCTTAGAACACTTGGAATGGAATCATTTGACCCAGTTATCCCACTCCTCAGCATATATCCAAAGGACTTAAAATCAGCATACTACAGTGACACAGCTACATTGATATTTATAGCAACTTAATTCACAATAGCTAAGCTATGCAACCCACCTAGATGCCCTTCAACAGATGAATGGATAAAGAAATTGTGATATATATGTACACAATGGAATATTACTCAGTCTTAAAGAAGAACGAAATTATGGCATTTGCCGGTAAATGGATGGAACTAGAGAATATCATGCTAAGTGAAATAAGCCAATTCCAAAAAAATAAAGGCTAAATGTTCTCTCTGATATGTGAATGCTGACTCACAATAGGCAGGGAGGGGGAATGAGGAGGGGAGGTTCACCAAATGGATAGAGGGGAGTGGGGGGGGGATGGGAATGGGAAAGACAGTAGAATGAATCAGATATAACATTCCTAAGCTCATATATGAATATATAATGAGTGTAACTCTACAACATGTACAACCACAAAAATGGGAATTTATACTCCATGTATATATGATTCATCAAAATATATTCTATCATTATGTATAACTACAAAGAACAAATAAAAAAAGAAAAAGAAAGAATTAAAGCAGCTTCCAAGTCAATCAGCTCATAATTTTGTTACCAAGGCATCAGAGGTGGGATCTGTCAATTATGTTTTTAATTTCCCCAACATTGACAATGGAATTCTTTTTAATCACACTGCAAAGTATACTTCCTTTAAGTCCTGTGATAATCTTTCCCTATATCAAAAGTAGGTCTTAGGTAGAGGGGAAAAACCACAAAAGTCAGTTTTTCTCTAAGCACCATCAAGAGGTAACATCAAATATCACAATCAAAAATGGTTAATTTATCAAGTGTCTGAATGTGCCTAGGGGAATAGAACCACCAATACTGTACACTTAGGGTTTAGTTTGGATTCTTTCAAAACATAATTAAACTTGTTAATTTTTCTATGTAAAGAAATGACTGTAAGTAATTTGGTCACCATGTAGCTGTCTGAATTATAAAGCTTCAAAAGTATGTACCTGAAAGTCTAGTAGACTAGTTTAAGAAAACAAATAAGAGAAAGCTATATAAATGCAAAAAAGGGGGAGAAATATAAAATTCCTGGCCCAATATTTCAACACTAAGTTCATTTACTTCCAAAAATTGTATTGTCTGATTAGCTTTTGCATTCTACTAATCTCATAAATCTCTCTCACTATACAAGTTATGCAATGGAGACAAATTATGAAAATTAAGCTCTTTTCTTAGTATACATTTTGACATACTTCTGGACTTTATATTCTTCTACATGGAATTCATCAAGTTCTTCCATTTGTATTTCATGTTCTTCCATTTGTATTTCATATTGTAGCTTGTCAATTCTGCGTTGCATCAACTTTATCATTGAAACCTCATTATACTTTAACTCCTCTAAAACATTTGAAGTTGCTGTATGTGTCTAAAGAAAATTGAAAGGACTTTTAAAATATAATTATAATAATTACAACCCAAATAATTATTGTATAGTTACTTTAGAATCAAAAGTTCAGGGAGCAATTTTAAACACATGGGGAAAAGATGGAGTTTAAATAGTCAAGTTCAATTGCTTTTTTCTGTTGTTCTATTGAGGTTGGAATCCAGGGCCTTGCACAGGCTACACAAGTTAGCTCCCACTGGACTATGATCTCAGTCATGAATCAATCATACTCAAGTTAGTGTTTGTAATGTGAAAATTCAAAGAATTGTAAAATCAATTTAAAGGTGAAGAAAGTCATTTAATAATTCAAGTGTATGGTAAGTTGAACTTCACAGTTTTTTTTTTATTTCATCCTTACAGTCTTATTTATTACAACTATTCTTAAATAGCAAATGATTCTCTGATGAAGTCATTATTCTGAAAGATGAAGTCCATTTTTACAGTAATGAAAAGTGAAATATTTAAAGATATCATCTTGCTCTAAAAACATACAAAAGGAATTTTCTCAAGGAACATAGAGGAGACACATAAAATGCATATATTCAAAATAAAATTTTCAGTGAAATTAATTAAAGCAAATTAGAGATAAATAAAATAACCTCTGAAAATAGAGATGCTTCTCCTTGATTTTCCTCTAACTGTTGTCTTGTTCTTTGTTCAGCCTCCCATTTTTGCTGCACTCCTTGACCATGCTCTATTAGATTGTTTGGCTTATATCTTTTGAGGTTTGCCACATCTTCTTCCAAATTCTTTTGATTGCTCTCTAATTTTTCATATACATTTTTCAGGCTTTTAAAATAAGATTCATATTTTTCATCTTGCTGCAAATATCTTGAAAATGTAGCTCCTAGATTTACATTGAGAACATCAACCTGCATGAAAGAAACAACAGAGTTTGATAATAAAGGAAGCATGTTTAGAATATTTGAGCACAAAACCCATTCACAAATTTTGCATGATTTTAATTGCAGTAAATTATAATCTACAGCAGCACTCTGATGAGTAGATTAAGGTAATGTGGTATGACATATTAGAAGTGGTAAAGCCAGTTTTCAGTTGGTGTCTAAATTCCTATTCTGGCTATTTAACAAAGGATGGGGAAATCTAGGTTCAATTTCATAGTGAGAAAATTATGAACATTCAATGAATGTTTGGATTAGGTGTATTCAATTTTAAACTTAATTGTTTAATAAAGTTAGAATAAAGCCTCAAGAGGTCAATATCTAAAAAAAATTGTATAATATACAACACCCAATTTTAACAAAACAAATTTTAAGCAAAATATTTTCTATTTATGTAAGAATAGGTGCCATGAATGATGTACTTCTCATCTTAGTTGAATTTATACTTCAACAAGATAATACACAATGCCAAAAAAGAAAAAAAAAAGTGCACTGTGGAATAGTGCTAAATAGTTCTAAGGAGAATAAGGTCAGTGAGAATCAGAAAAGACAGAAATCTTCATGAATAAAGGAAAAATTATTTTTGTGCCAGTTCTGAACAACTGAGGTCAATGAATGAAAACAGAAAAGACAAGAGATATAAGGTTGACAGATGGTGAAATCAGTTTGAGTGCAGTGGACAAAATCAAATGGTAGGGGAATAAGAATATGCCCAGAAAATAACTTATAAATGTATGTTCCCAGCCACATCAGCACTAACAGCCAAAGAGGAGAGGCAGCCTAAGGCCCATCAACTGCTGAATGGATGTGGTACAGATTAAAAAACATTGTTGGACAACAAAAACAAATGATACTTGAAACAACAAAGATGAACTCTGAAAACAATATGCTAAGTGAAAAAAAAATGGTTAAAAGGACTAAGCATTGTATAAATCTACTTGTACGAATGCCCACAACAAATTGGAGAGATAAAAAGTATCTTGGTGGTTCCCTAAGATTGGGAAGATGGAGGGAGGAGGGCGGGTGATAGCTAAGAGACGTCGGGTTTCTTTTCAAGGTCATGAAAATATTCTAAATTGTGGTGATGGGTACATGACTCTGCTAATAGACTAAGAGACACTGAGCTTTATGTGTTAAATGAGTCAAATGTATGTCTCTGCAATATGTCCCAATAAGGTTGCCTTTTAAATGATCGACTAGATGAAACTGCATAATTTCTTCACCTGACAGATAGAGGTACCTGACATAATTTAAATATTTGTATGCTTTTATAATACCTTTAAATGGGAAAAAAGCCTGACATTCAATTATTTAAAAATTAACCTGAAATTTAAGGAAAATATAATAGCCTTTCCACACAAGTTATCTTGAAATACATTCAACCATTACCCACAGATTCTGTAACCAATCACAATAAATGAAGGTATGAAATAACTCAATTCCCTGGAACATTCTATGAAATGGGATCCTCTGATTTAATCTGCCTTGATAAACCATGGCAATTGAGGTAGCACTGAAAAATACTGGTTAACAGAAAAAAAAATTTTTTTTTCTCAACTTATGTGAGAATTGATGCAAAATCTTGGTTTTCCTGAAGGTAGTTGTGTAGTTTTTTGATTTTTTTAAATCATCAATTGAACCCAGGGGTGCTTAACAATTGAGCTGTATTCCCAGTTCCTTTTACTTTATATTTTTTTATCTTGAGTCAGGGATTTGCTAAGTTGTTTAGGGCCTCACTATTTTGCTGAGACTGGCCTCAAACTTGTGATCCTCTTGCCTCAGTCATTCACGTTAATGGAATTAGAGACACGCACCACAACGCCTGGCCCTAAGCGTAGCTATTTTGAGAAAAGATGTGTGATTTTATAAGGAAAAAAATGTAAGAATGAAATTCAGAATTTAAGAACAAGTGCACCATACAGATAACTAAATTAGAATAAAATCAATTATCATAAAAATCCAAAAAAGCTGTCTGCTGAAAATTGTATCCTAAAATATTTTTTATTATTTAAGCAGGTTCAGATCAACTATTGACAAGTACAATTTAAGACATACTTGACATACAACTTGATCTAGTTTCTTCTTCAAATCCTGTGTCTCATCTTCTGTATTAAGGTGATAATGTGATGAATGTTTGGATAAAACTTCTGACCGAGATTGTTCTGTCTGGTTATCAGTCAGTTCTTGTTGAGGTTGTCTCAAAACTACCTGAGGAAATATGTCTGTTAAATATTTTCTACATCACTTCATGTTAATAATATCTTAACTTAATTTGACTCTGAGAAATATTATCATCAGTTCATCATCTTTTCCTCCTGTGTATAAAATCCTGTTTATTTCTGAATTCCACCAAGGACACGGAAGTGCTTTCTTCCTGCCTAATCACTGTCATATTCCTTAGACAATAGATCCAGCCCTCTAGTCACTTCTCATTTGATGAAATTACAATGCTTCACAACCTACTGAATTCTCAAACAGAACAGTTTATGCAGGTCTGACTAGTAGTAGTGAATACCATACCTTAGTCAAAAGCATCCCTTTTTTATGAGAGGCTTAACTTAAAAACTGAGTTCTAAAGTATTCAATCTTCTGCTCAAATCCTTCCAGATTTTCATCTTATAAAAAAGTAAGAACCTTCAACAAATGGTGCGGGGAAAACTGGAAACCCATATGTAGCAAAATGAAACTGAACCCTATCTCTCACCCTTCACAAACTCAACTCAAAATGGATCAAGGACCTAGGAATTAGACCAGAGACCCTGCACCAAATAGAAGAAAAAGTAGGTCCAAGTCTTCATCATGTTGGCTTAGGATAATACTTCCTTAACATGACTCCCAAAGCACAAGAAATAAAAGCAGAAATCAATAAATGGGATAGAAACAAAGCAAAAAGCTTTTTCTCAGGGAGGGAAACAATAAACAATGTGAAGAGAGTGCCTACAGAGTGGGAGAAAATATTTTCCACACACACCTCAGAGACAGCACAAATCTCCAGAATTTATAAGGAACTCAAGAAATTTTAAACCAAGATTACAAATAAGCCAGTCAGTAAATGGGCTAAGGAAATGAGCAGACACTTCACAGAAGAAGCACACAATCAACAGCTACTTGAAAAAGTGTTCAACATTTCAGCATCTCTAGTAATAAGAGAAAAACAAATCAAAAATACCCAAGATTTCATCTCACCTCAATTAGAATGTCTATTATCAAGAATACAAGCCACAATAGGTGTTGGCAAGGATGTGGGGAAAAAGGTGCACTCATACATTGCTGGTGAGGTTGCAAATTGGTGCAGCCACTTTGGAAAGGAGTATGGAACTTCCTTAGAAAACATATAAACACCATTTGACCCAGTTATCCAACTCCTAGGCCTAGATCCAAAGGATTTAAAATTGGCATACTACAGTGATGCAGCTACATTAATGTTCTTAGCTGCTCAATTCACAATAGCTAGGTTGTGGAACCAATCTAGATGCCCTTCAATAGATGAATGGATAAAGAAACTGTGGTATATAAGTACAATGGAATATTATTCAACCATGAAGAAGGATAAAATGATGGCATTTGCAGGTAAATGGATGTAGTTGGAAAATATCATGCTAAGTGAAGTAAGCCAATCCCAAAAAACCAAAGAACAAATGATTTCTCTGGATAAGTGGATGATGATACAAAATGGGGTGAGGGAGGCAAGAATGGAGGAAGAATGAATTGTGCAGAGGAAAATGAGGGTTGGGGAGGAGTGGGGTGAAGGAAAGATAATGGAAGGAGACAAATATCATTACCCTATGTACATGTATGATTACACAAATGGTGTAACTCTACTTTGTGTACAACCAGAGAAACCAAAGTTGTACCCCATTTGTGTGCCATGAATCTAAATTTTAAAAATTTAATAAATATTTGGAAGGATGTGACTAAAAAGGTACACTCATACATTGCTGGTTGGAATGCAAAATGGTGCAACCATTATGGAAAGCAGTATGCAGATTCCTCAGAAAACTTGGAATGAAACCACCATTTGACCCAGTTATCCCAGTCCTTAGTTTATGCCCAAAGGGCTTAAAATCAGCATACTACAGTAACACAGCCACATTAATGTTTATAGCAGCTCAACTCACAGTAGCTAAACTATGGAACCTACCTAGGTGCCCTTCAACAGATGAATCGATAAAGAAAATTTATATAACATATGTATATACATATATGTGTATATATATATATATACACATACATGTATATATGTGTGTGTATGTATATGATATATATGTATCTGTGTATATATGTATATGATGGAATATTATTCAGCTTTAAAGAAGAATGAAATTATGGCATTTGCAGGTAAATGGATGGAGTTGGAGAATATCATGCTAAGCAAAATAAGCCAAACCCAAAAAACCAAAGGCAGAATTTTTTTTTAACATCCAGATGCTAATTTACAATAAGGGGTGGGGGGCCTAGGGAAGAATAGTTACCTTATATTAGGTAGAGCAGAGTGAAGGGAAGTGAGGGAGCATGGGGATAGGAAGGATAGTAAAGTAAAACCGACATTATTACCTCATGTACATATATGACTGCATGATCTATATGATCCCACAATATGTACAACCAGAAAAATAAGTTATACCCAATTTATGTATGATCTATCAACATGTATAAATGCATTCCTACTGTTATGTACAACTAATTAGAACAAATAAAAATTTTTTAAAAGTAGGACCTAGGCAACCTGTCCTTCATCTCTCTCCATCTCTTCCCTCTTCACCCCACTGTACAAAAATCTGGCACCTACATTTGTTAAAAATTAAGATTCAATACCAAATTAATGAATCAGAGAACTACAATTATCTTTCAACTAGAATAGTTTATATCCTTCACATCATAGTTATTGAAACTTGCAAGGAAAATTTTAGGAAGTTATCTGTGAAGATATACAATAAATTCCAGATACAGCAAGAAAATTAAATCAACATTGGTTTTGCTGCAATTCACTGCATTTGTCCTAAATTATGACTTAATAACAAACAAATTCTTTTTTGTGTTGGGAGAAGATAAAGATGAAAAAAATTGAAATGGTTATATTCAGAATTAAGTCAAATTTACATGAATAAAATAACATTACAAAACAGAAATATATAAAATGCTAGTGAAGGAAATCTATTAAAAATATGGCATCTACATTTCAATTCAGCTAAGAATCTAAAATGAACTCTCGAAGTAACCCACTCAATTTAATCTGTTTCATCATGGTCTTAAAGTATGGCAACATGAAGGCATAAAAGTTAGGACTCAGGGCTGGAGTGTAGGTCCAGTGGTAGAACATGGGCATAGCATGCACAAGGCCTCACATTCAATCCCCAACACCAAAAAGAGATATTGTTCCAGCATTATTAATTCTACATTATTAATATCAGCATATCTCTACTAAAAATCTGTAACTTAACCTCTTGAAATGTCATTCTTATGTAAAGACACAATGCCTAGCAAAGACACAATGTCTTTACTCAAAATAAAGCATCTGTCAGGTCCAAGGTTTAAATGTCTTCCATTTTTTAACTGTTAAAATCAGTTTCATGTAATGCTAAACTTTCTTTTTGTTTTTGATTGGCCCAGAATATTACATGTTCATCAGATAGGGTGTGTTACTTCAAAACATGTACACAAATTTAACCATCATTAGAAGACTTATTAATTTAAACATGAATCATTTCATTATATTGGAAATCAGGTTTGCCATCATCAAGTACCACTAAATTCTGCTTTAAAAACAATCCGTATATCTGGCTTGATACTTACTTCTCTTTTAGATTTCTTCTTTTTATATTGATTTGATCTTTCTTTGAAATGATGGCTTTCATTCATTAACTCCACATATCTGTTTTCAGCATCATCCTGAATTATTTTCATAATATTACATTGCTCTTGGAAATAATTGAGCAAGTCATTTTTATCATCAAAATTTTTGTGAATGTCCTGGATCTGTAGTAGTAGCCATGTAATTTCACTATCCATTTGAGATAATTTCTCATATATAGATTCCTCTTCTTCCATGCAATTGTAGTTTTGGCTTTGTTTATTCTGATTCATGTGTTTCATTTCATTTATTTGGCACTGGTTTTGTTTTAGTTCTCTTTGTACCTGTTTTAAAGTCATAGTCACTTTCCTAAGATCACGTCTCATATGACTACAGAGCTCTTTATCTCGGAGAATGATTTTTATTCCAGACTTGGAAAACTTTTGGGAAAGAATCTCACTACCAACATTTAGTTTTGATATTTTGAAATTCTCCTTGTCCTTTAAACCCAGGCACCCATCTCTTGCTCTCTGAGAAGGAAGTTCTAGTTCTCTTTTTGATATCTGATTTTCATCACAAGGATGTGCAGCAACAACCTGACTGGCAGGGTATGATTTGACTTCTGTTTCCTGCCTTTCTGTGCTCTGCTCTTTATTTTCCAGTTTAAACTTTAGCTTTGTAATCTCAGTTTTCAGAATATGAATCTGTTCATTATATTGGAATGTTGTTTTTGTAAGCGTTTCCTCATTCAATTTGACTGTCCTTTGAAGGTCATCGTTCTTTTCTCTTAAAATGTCAATGACCTTTAGATATTCCTTTTTATCTTCCTGATTTTCGTGTTTCATTTTGTCCATTTCTAATCTTGTCATAGCAAATTCATCCTCCAATATGTGGTATTTGTGCAACAACTCTTTTTCTGTTTCATTCCTAGTAGAGACCTAAGTAAAACCGAGACATGCACTCAATAAAATAATGTCATGATTTCCTAAAACTAAAGTTTTAATATGTACATTTATTCAAGGAAAGGATTTACAGTAAAAGGACATTCAACTGCAGAGAAATTAGATGTAAACTTCAGAGCTTAGAGTAGCAAAAATTTCCAAAATTTCAAAAAATGTATTGAACACAATGAATCCAGGAGTGTAAAAAAAAAAAAAAAAAAAAAAAATGCTAAGAATTTTAGAACTGAAAAAGACTTTCTCTGAATTACAACAGATTCAAGGCATAACATAAGTGATTAGTAAGAACATAAGTGATTAGTAAATCTGAATACGTTAAACAAAAAATGTGTGCAGTCTGAAGCTCATATATACAAGCCAGTCAACCCATAATAAGGGTCTTACTCTACACACATTTGGACAGATGAAATGTCTTTTAGTTCCATGTTACTGAAAATATTCATGTGTATTTTCAACATTTTTATAGTCAGTTATAGGAATTACAGGTATTGATAAATGATAAGTGTAGGCACTAAAGCACTTTTACATATACCAACAAACTTTTTATCACAATCTGAAAGAGAATGACATAAATATAAGCAAGTTGCTTTCTAGTGGTCTTCCATTAAACTAGCTATTTCCCTATTGTAAAAAATTAGGTCACAAAAGAAGGCTTGGTTCCAGAATGCTAATTGTGAATTAGGTTGTATTTGTTAGGCTCTTTTCAGGAAATCCTGAGATTATTTGCTGCTCAATAAGATTTCTTTTTTGTAAAGTCTGAAATGTGAGTAAATGTAAAACAGGCAAAATAAACTGATCTCATTTATCAGGAATGACATCCTTAGTGATAAATCATTTCTAAGTAAAATATCATTGTATGTCATTGTCTCTAAAAGCTTTTTGTACTGAAAGAGGAGATTACTTGGAGAAAACTGTTTCTCTTCTCCTAAGTGAAGAAATGATACTCAACTAGGGTTTCTTCTGGCTCTGCTTTGCCTGCTTACTTAATGGTGGGGTAATAAACTTATCCACATTAATGTACCAAGAGGGTGAAAACACTGCCCCAAACTAAAACAGGTATATTAGTAACAAGGGTTTTGAGACCATGGGAAAGTTATAATTAACTATGAAAAATATTAAAAGCCTTTTCTCTGGATGTTGCCAATGTGACAGTCACCATTGGGACCAGCTGCTGACATATGGAGTTGAACTAAGAACATTAATTGGGTCACTGGGACCTAATGCCACCCTCACTCATAAAATATATATATTAAAGATATACTTCTATGACTTTATAATTCTCCATGCTTTTCCATGATGCATCTAATTATTGTTTAATATGTGTTCACACACACACACACACATACGCACATAGAGACAAGCATTTGCAAACAAAATAATTCAAGAAACATTTTTTGGGGGTCATATCTCTCCCTTTTGGTTTGCAAAGAAAATTTGACAGAATCCAATCTTGTAAATTCTGGAATATATTCGCAAGAAAGTTGCCTCTGGGTGTCCTTTTGTTCAACTAACACATAAAGATTCACTTCAGTAAGGTATTGGTCTTATATGAGCAGTGGCAAGAAAGTCTAAAAGCTTAATCAAGAGTGGTAATAACTGCAAAAATTAAAAACAACCTACTAAAAACAAGTAGTCTATAAAGTATACTAATCTTTATCCCATATGAATTACTCAGATTTTATCTGCAGAAGTGACAGGTAAATTTATCAAACAGTACAAACTTTTCTTAACTACATACACAGAAATATGAAAAATGAGTTTTAAAACTTACTTACATAGTCCCATGATAGTTTC
The DNA here is from genome assembly GCF_902686455.1 of Sciurus vulgaris. Classification (NCBI taxonomy): domain Eukaryota; kingdom Metazoa; phylum Chordata; class Mammalia; order Rodentia; family Sciuridae; genus Sciurus; species Sciurus vulgaris. The sequence goes on along the minus strand of NC_136464.1, from coordinate 106,763,330 downwards.
AAAGCTCTTTATCTTGTATCTGAACATAAAAATCCCTAAATTAACATTTATGTTTCTGATTAAACTCAATTCACCTTGTATTCCTCCATTCAGAAAACACATGCTGAGCATCTATAAGATGCCAAGATAAGCAATACATAAATTTAGCCATACATGTTATGATTTCACTTTAGGGAGAGATTACATTTTGTTTTAAATCCAAACAATAGAGTCACGTACTGTGTAACAATGCTTTTTGAGATCACAGATTACATATGTCAATAGTGGTCCCAGAAGGCTGTGGGAGGTGTATGAAATTTGTGTAAGCACATGCTTACAATGATTGCATAATGAATGCCAACAACAACATTTCTCAGATTGTCTCCATCATTAAGTGAAACATAACCATATATATTAAGTTAAAGGGATATTATAAATAAAGTAAGAAATTTGAAGCTATATCGAAGACTAATATACCTTATTTAAGTTACTTCTTGCAGTCTCTAATTCTGTTTTAAGTGTCCCAGAAAAGAGTTGAAGTTCTTTGTTCAATTCAACTTCCTTCTTATATTTCGCTTCTATTTCTCTTAACTGGTTGTTCATTTTTTCACAAAGCTGATCAAAATCTCTTAACTTCTTCTCTTTTTCTTTTAAGTCATGCCTGCATTTAAATATGATTATCTTAAAATTCACTTTGTCAGAGAACAAATTTTGTATTCTGGCCCTTCATATGTTGATTCATTAGGCTAATAGAAATTCTGTTTTAAGATTCTTTTCCTTTCTAGTTCTCACCTTTTTAATTTCTCCTTCAATCTTTTAAAAAACATATATACTTGACAGGTAATAATGAAAGAGCTTTCTGTCAATTGGGAAGTTTCTGTTACTAGTAACTCTGGTAGATATTATGGAAAAGGAATTTTGAAATGGATCAGTAAATTGATACAACAAAATGATTTGGATTGGGGAATCTGGGACATGGATCAATGGCAGAGTGCCTGCCTAGCGCGTGGGAGGACCTGTGTTCCATTACCAGCATTGCCAAAACAGAAAACAAAGATTATTTTTGCACTGTTATAATTCTTCCTTAGTTAAATAAGTTTTAAGACTTAGTATTTGCAAACAAGTTTATAAATTCATTATCAGTTTGCTTTTATATTCTTTAAATAAAACAACAACCACCACAACTGGTTGCCAGTGCAACATACTACCTTCAGAAGTTGTTTACACAGCATACATCTGTGCACATTAGCATAACCCAAGACCAGGCTAGGGAATCAAGTGCCTATTGTTATGCCTTTTAAAGTTTCTTTTAGGTAAGACTTTCAATTTAGCTTGTTTATCATTCTGTATTTTACAAAAAACTCAAAAATCCCTTTAGAACAAGGCATGACCTCATTTTTAGTCCAGCAGTAAAGAATAATATGTCCTGTCAACACAGAAATTTGACCAAATTTTACTTATGTATGAGGGAAAATTTAAATAAAATAATTATTATTTTCCATTTTACTTTTTGTTTAATGGATGATAGGATTAAAACCCTAGCTGGGAGTGTAATTCAGCAACAGCATACTTGCCTAGTTTCACCAATCCTTGGGTTTGATCCCAAGCAACAGAAAAAAAAAATTGCAATAAAAATTTTAAAACACAGTTTGGGGTGCACAAAAATGGTGATCTCATCCTCTTTGGGGGAATTGTAAATTAGCATAAACTGTCCTGAGACCAATTTAGAAATATTGATCAAATGCCTTTTCATGATGTTTCTCTATTTTAAACAAATGATTCTATATTAAACAATTTACTCAAACTAAACAGAACTATAAATTAACTTCCATGAAGTTATGTCACTTGCAGGAAAGGGATGGAACCTGAGATTTTTTTAAGCAAAATAAGTCAAATTTGTAAGGCTAAGAGTCATGTTTTCCCTCATATGTGGAAACTAGAGAAGAAAAAGGAAAAAGAAAGTGTGGGCTGGTCCCATGGAGATTAAAGGGAGCTCACAAGAGTAGAGGAAAGTGACCAGGGAGAGGGAGAAAGGGAAGAAAAAGAGAAAAAGCAGAGAATGATAAAGACTAAATTATACTGTTATATTGTGTGCATACATGAATATGTAACAAAAAATCCTACCATTATATCCAACTATAATGCATCAATAAAAATATGGAAATAATAAGTTTTCTAAATGAGGTTCTGGGAAGCATTGATTGTAATACAAAAAATAAAAATGTAAATGAAAAACGATCCCAAATTCTACTTATTAAATAAAAATTCCTCTGATAGTGAGATTTCTATATAGCCACTGAAATGATTGAAAATAGCATGCATTTACTTATTATTGGTTAGCAATATGTCACCTTTTTCTAAGAATTTCAGACTCTACAAGTGTAAGTAGTTTTCTCCCTTGCAAAATGCCAGCAATTACAAAAATTCACTATGTACCTTTAGTGTAAAGAGTTCAAACATTTCTTTCAATCTAGGGTATCATACCTCAAGTTGCAGAGTTCTTGTTCCCATTTTATTTCTTTCTGCTGTAACTTAGACTTTGCATTTTCCACTTCTGCTAACTCCTCTTTTAGTACACAAAGTTTATTTTCCAGTTTTGCCACTTCTTTCATAGGTAATGAACCCTGTGAAGGATGACTTTTTTCAAGTTCTACTATTCTTTGACATGAATCTACTGCTTTTTTGATTTTTGGTAGGCTATGAGAATCTGTATCATGGAGAAAACAAGAGAGAAATAAAATATTTAGGTAATAATATTATCTATGAAGGGCTCTATGTTTTTACATGTACTCTCTCAAACACTGAACAAATGTGTAGAGAGTACCTGTAACATGTTCCACATTATACTAAGATCTACAGATTAAATGGATGAGAACCCTACTCTTCTTTAAAGTATAGTAAAGAAGACTAACAGAAAACATGACCATTATAAATTCAGATAAAGGATACAATGAAATAATGAATTCTGTGATCATATGAGGGAATCTGATCTACAGGAAGATTCCCCTGAGGATGAATGACTACACTGAAAACTGAAGAATGAACAGGAAGCAGCTGGGCAGAGGGTGAAGAAGATTTTCCAACATACAGCATGTGCTGAGATGCTAATGCAATCTGCTTCAAGGCTGGCTGGAAGAACAAATATTGCTTCAGGTTCCTGCCTGAAACAAGTAAAACTAAAACAAAATAAAATACATTAAATAACAGTTTTCAAGAAAGTAGATTTCAGGCAATGATGACACTAGTTCCTGATGGAAAGTAAACTAAGTAAGACTTGCAATTGTGTTTACTCCTTGCTGTGAGAGGTTTTCCAGCTGATGAATCAAGGAGAAGGAACCCAAGGAGAAGGAATTCTACCAGATTCCCTGAGCTGAGGTGATGAAGCTGAATCACAACCAAGGCAGAGAGATCACAGGATGGAACAATGATGAGAAAGCAGTGGAGAGAAAGAAACATGGAGACCTTCAAAAGTTCCAATTGAATATTTAGCAGAGTAATTAACATAAATGTGTGCCAGGAAAGGATTTTAGACCTAGGGATAAAACATTTCAAAACATTGGAGGAAGCCACCTGGTGCTCACATAGTGCCAGAGAGAGTGTCTCTTTCCATCAGTCAGTCTGGATAAAAGACAATGGATAAAGTAATTAGATAGATCTTGCCTAACAGTGGACAATTCGACCTACACAGATCACCTAACAAAGCATAAATACAAGAACATCGATGATCAAGCTTATTATAAGTAACCTAACTGAACACCAAAATATAATCCAAAAGCAGAAGAGGCCTGAAAGATATCTTTTTAAAAAAATCACGCTTACAGGAGGCAAACTGAAAGAAACCAAAGAGCATGGTGACGAACATCACACCTAAATACAGTTGACACATGCATAATACACATTTGAACTCTGTGGATTTTTACACAGAAAAGTAATCAACTACTGACAGAATTAAACATAGCAAAGAAAAAGACAGAAGATAGCAAACATTCATTCATAATAACACTGAATGTAATTGTTCTCAACTCCCCAATTAAAAGACACACATTGGTAGAATGGATTCAAAAACAAGATTCAACTAGATGTTGTTTACAAGAAACTCATCTCACGGGCAAATATGCTGAATTAGTCAGCTTTTTCACTGCTGTGACTAAATGACTTGACCAGCACAACTATAGAGGAGGAAGAGTTTATTTGAGGGCTCATGGATTTGGAGCTCTTAGTACATAGAAGGCTGGCCCAATTCTTCAGGGCTCAGGGCAAGGCTGAATATTATGGTGGAAAAGTGTGGCAGAGGGAAACAGTTCATACCATGATCAGGAAACAGAAAGAGAATCCACTGGCCATATACAAATATATACCCAAAGTAATACCCAATTCCCTCCTCCTCCAGCCATACCCTACCACTTCAGTTACCACTCAGTTAATCCCTATCAGGTGATTAAATCTCTGATTGGGTTAAGACTTTTACAACCCAATCATTTCTCCTCTGAACCTTCTTGCACTCTTTCACACATGAGCTTTTGAGGAACACTTCACATCCGAACCATGAAAGATGCCCACAGACTGAATATAAAATCCTGGAAGAATTTTTCATTTGTATATTCCAAAATAAGAAGTAGCTATTTTCATCAGACAAAGCAGATGTGAAGCAAGATTTAATCAATAGAGACAAGGAATGCCACTACATAGTAATAAAGGAAACAATCCAACAAGAAAATTTAACAATAGTAAGTATATAGGCCTTAAATCCTAGATAGACCCCAAAATAATAACACTGGAGGATTTCAAAACACCCTTGTCACCAATAGACAGGACACACAAAGGAAAAAAATGGATACTTTGACTTAAACAACACTATAATTCAAATATACCTAATAATTACAGAATATTTCACCATAAAATAGCTGAATTCACTTTCTTCCCTACAGTGCGTGGAACTTTTTTCAAAATAAACCACTAATCTAGATCACAATGTAAGTCATAGCAAGTACAAAAAAAAAAAAAAACCTCATACAGTTCTATGCATTCTATCAGAACATAGTAGAATGAAACAAGAAATAAACAGGAAAAAAATATTAGAAACCACATAAACAGAACAAAATCAAACAGTACTCTTTTAAATGAAGAGTGGATCATAGAAGAAATGAGAGAATAAACCAAGAAATATTTGGAAACAAATAAGAACATAAATAAAGCATACCAAAATCTCTAGACATTATGAACTCAGTTTTAAGAAGAAAATTCACAGCACTGAGTGCCTCCACTAAAAAAAATAGCATGGTTCCAAATAAATAATCTAATATCCCACCTCTCAAGGTCTTAGAAAAAGAGCATCAAACTAATTCCCAAATCAGTAGAATACAGGAAATAATCAAGAATAGAGCTGAAATTAACAAAATTGAATTAAACTATACATAAAATGAAAGACAGAGTCAGCTTTTTAATCGTGATATGAAAACCAAACAAAGAAATCCAGGAAAGAAATCTAGAGGCCAAAATACCTGATGAACATTGATGTAAAAATCCTTGATGAAATATTAGCAAACTGCATTCAAAAACACATCAAGAAGTTAATATACCAAGAACAAGTTGGTTTCATCTCAGGGAAGCAAGGTTGGTTGAATGTAGGCAAATCAATAAATGTAGTTTACCACATAAATCAAATGAAGGACAAAAATCTTATGATCATCTCAACAGGCAGAAAAGGCTTTAATAAAAATATATCATGCATTCATATTAAAAAATGATGGAGAAACTAGGGAGAAAAGGAACTGACATTATAAAGGCTATACATCACAAAACCAAAGCCAACATTATACTGAAATAAAAAGCATTTCAGGAACAAAACAAAGATGTCCAATTTTGTCTCTCCTATTCAATATAGTTCTTGAAACTCAAGGCACAGCAATCAGGCAAGAGAAGCACATTACAGGATTATTAATAGGAAAACAAGAATCAAATTATCTCTTTTTGTTATTGACATCAAGAAAACTAGAAAACTCAAAACTCTCCATCATTAGACTTCTAAAGCTGATAATGAATTCAGTAAAGCAGCTGGAAACAAGTTCAACATTCATTAATTAATAGGTTTTCTGCACACCAAAAGTACTTCTGCTAAGAAAGAAATCAGGAAAACTATCCCGTTATAAATAACACCAAAAAATCAAAATGCTTGGGAATTGTTTTATTTAGTTTTCTTTACTGTGACAAAAAGATCTGACAAGAACAATGTAGAGAAGGAAAAATTAATTTCGAGCTCAGGGTTTTAGAAATCTCAGTCCACAGACAGTTGATTCCATAGCTCTGGGCCCAAGGTAAGGCAGAGCATCTTGGCAGGAAGACATGGCAAAGGAAAGCAGTTCAGGACTTCACCACCTACCAGGAAGCAGTGAGAGCTCTACTCAACATGGAGTCCCCAGTAACCTACCTCCTCCAAGCATAAGCTACCTGACTATGATTACCACCCAATTAATCCATATTGATGAGCATGGAAAATGGTACAAATATTTTGAAAAATAATTTGGCAGTTTTTTTTATTAAGGGAATATAAAGGAACATGTGGAAACTTTTATGGGAGTTCTTAACTATCTTGATTATGGTGATGAAACATTTTTAATGTTTAATACATATGTCAAAACTTGTCGTTTCACACTTTTTATATGTGCAGTTTACCTTATGTCAATAATACCTCATTAAATCTTTTGAAAACAAAAATCTGTATTATAAGAAGAATCATGTTAGACAGTGATTGGGATACAGAGAGACACAGGATAAAGCTAGAGTCTTGAGTTCTTTAATCTTATACCAAAGAGAAGTAATACTTGGGTTTTAAGGAAAGGGTAAGCATAACAGAATTGAATTTTTAAAAATATATGATTATGGTTGCAGAACAGAGCATAGTTTGAGGAGGGCAGTGGCAGGGAAAACAGGTCTAAGTATACTACAGAATTCAGGTAGAGACAATGATAACCTAAAAATCCTTAAGACACAAGGGAACAACAGAGCCAACAAAAGGAGGTGGGTGCCATTCACAAAGATTAGTGCAGTGGGAATGATCCAGACTTTTACTTGAGAGTGTACCACACTTCTCATTACATTTTAATGCAAAGCACATTTCTGAAATGAAGAATATTGTAACACATCAGTGTTCTATGGTGTAGTGCCAAGCAATGTGTGTATCTAGTACTATAGTATACATCAAAAGGCCTCATTTGTATGCAAAAAGGTCCTACCTTTATATGACATGCTTGGTTGTTCAAACAGCATCCAAATATCCCTATAATTAGGGTAAGCCACTTCAGAAGCCTGTAAGGCTGTTAAAGGTGACTGTGATTCATCAAGGTCTTCCATAGCATTTATTTGATTTTTGACCTATAAAACAATAATTCAATATCAAAATGTACCCCAAATTTATATACTACATACTAAATACATAAATGTGGCAATTATCTACCTTTTATATAAGCAAAAGCACAGGTAGCTCAAAGAACTGATTTCTGTCAAAAGGAGACCTTTATCAATGGTTATTGTTTCTTTCTCATTTTTTTTTTTGAGATGCAGGAATATTTATTTTATTTTTTGAACAATTATACAGCTAGAAAGCTTCACTTGATGTCATCAGCAATTGAATTACACAATATGTGTAGGTGGGTTTAACAGGTTACCTCTGTCAGTGGTCCTATGTGAAGTGCAGCTTTTAAAACTTAAATTCTTTGCAGTATCATTCTCATTATGTCAAGCTGCCACTCTCAAAAACTCTTTTTTCTTCTCTATTTGTTCTACAATATAAAATTCTTCTTTCAAAATAGACCCAAAGTGGATCCAGAAGAGTTTCAAGGTATGGTCAAGGACAAAGTGACTACCAATAGAACCCTTGGTTAAGAACAATTATCCTGAATAGTAAGAATCTTAAAACATGTATTTAAATCTAATATTCATAACTTCAAGGTAATAGACTTTTTTTTTTTCCTAAAACTATTCATCAGTAAAGGATTCAGTTTATATGAATATACTCTAAGGATTCTTCTTTTGTTTACTGGCAACATAATCTTTGCTGAGCTTTCTCATTATATCCCCATGGCTGAACCTTGCTGTCCCTTGAAACACCATTTGACAATTCTCCTGCGTGTATTTGGCAAATGGTCTCACACGGGGCTCAATGGGGGTTCTATCTTTCCTAGTTAATGGCAGCATGACCAAAGGCCCTCTGCATCTGGCACAGATAAAGCATTCAGTGTTCAACATGTGCAAAATATAACAATATAATTTGACCAATATTGCTCCCCAGCACTTCTCCCCTCCCTCCTCATCATCCTCCTTTCCTCTATGGATCTCTCTTTAATTTCCATGAGATTTGCCCCCACATTTCTTTTCTTTTTTCTCTCTAGATTTCACATATGAAAAATATGCCCCTTGACCTTTGGAGAGTGACTTATTTCCCCTAATATATTCATCACTAGGTCACCAATTTTCCTGCAAATGACAATTTCATTTGTCTTTATGGCTGAATAAAACTTCATTGTTTATATAGCCATGTTTTCTTCACCCATTCATTCATTGATGGAAACCTAGACTGGTTCCATTGTTTGGTTATTGTGAATTGTGCTACTATAAACATGGCGTGCATATATCATTGTAGTATGATGACTTTAATTCTTTAGGATAAATACCAACAAGTGGTATAGCTGAGTGGCTCCAGGCTTAGTCTTTTGAAGAGCCTCCATACTGATTTCCATTGTGTTTATATATGTACTCTTTATCCATTCATCTGTTGGCAGCTACCTATGCTGTTTTCATAGTGTGACTATTGTGATGATCATGGGTTTGCATGTAACACTATAGTATGATATCTTTATATCTTTAGGAAAAATACCCAGGAGTGGTATAGCTTTGTTATGTGGTGGTTCTATACCTAGACTGTTTTAGGAAACTTCATACTGATTTTATAAAGGTATTAATAATTTACAATCCCCACCAAAGATGTTCCTTTTTCTTCACATCCTTTCCAGCATTTATGATTATTTGTATTCTTGATGGCTGCCACTCTGACAAGTATGAAATAAAATCTCAGTGTCATTTCGATTTGCATTTCCCTAGTTGCTATGACATTTTTTCATATATTTGTTGATAATTTTAATTTCTTCTTTGGAGAAACAACTAGTTCATTTGCCCACTTATTAATTAGGATATTGTACTTTGTGGTATAAAATCTTTGAGTTTTTTTTCTATGTTCTAGGTATTACTCCTCTGTCAGAAGAGTAGATAGCAAAGATTATTCTCCCATTCTATAGGTTCTCTTTCACATTACTCATTGTTTGCTTTGCTGTGGAGAACTTTTTTAATTGATGCCATCTCATTGAAATCATTGCCTGAGATTTAGGAGTCCTAGAGAGAAAGTGTTGCCTGTGCCTAAATGTTGGAGTGGCAACCTGATGTTTTCCTCTAGGAGTTGCATAGGTTCTGTTTTACTTTCTAGGTCTTTGATCCACTTTGATTTGGGGTCAAATTATGAGATACATCAGAAGTCTGTGTTCTACTCTAGGATCAAATACAAAATTTGGTCTGCAATTTTATGCTACTTATTTGATACAATCATATATGTCAAAACCTAACACATTTTCTAAAACAACATAATTTAAAGGCCTTATTTAACAGAAACATTTGAGAGTACTGCTGAGACACCTTGAAGAATTAATTTGGTCAAAAATATTTCAAGTACTCATATGGGGTCATACATATTCCTATATTTTTCATGTTTTCTGCTCTAATTCCTAAGATTTTGTTGCATTTTGAGTTGACTTTTGCACAGGGTGAAAGACAGGGATCTACTTTCATTCTTTGGGTTATGGATATCCTGTTTGCCCAGCACCATTTTTTCTTGGATCTATTTTTTATTTAAAAGAGTATTGTTGAATCTCCATGTGCTTGTATTGTTTCTGTTATTTTCCTAGTTTCCTTCTATTGTGGTCTGATATGATGTATGGGATTATATCAGTTTTTTTTTTTTTTTTTTCCTTTTGTATTTGCTGAGACACTGTGACATCTTACATTGATTTTGGAGACAATTCCATCAGCTGCTAAGAAGATAAATTCAGCTGTTTGGGGTGAAAAATTCTGTAGATGTCTATTAGGTCCATTTGAGTATTATTAGTTTGGATATATCTCGGATATAACTTGGATTATTAGTATTATTAGAGTATTATTTAGTTTGTACATATCTTGATTGAATTTATTTTTTGGTGACTGTTTTATGGTTATAAGGGTGTGTTGAAACCTGTCAGTACTACTGTATTGGGGTCTATCTGGGATTTAATGCCAAAGTGTAGTTTATCAAATGTATTGGGTGTGTTGACATTTAGAAAATATATATTAATTATCATTATTTCTTCTTATTGAATTGTTCCCTTTACTAGTTTGTAATGGACTTCTTGGTCTCGACCAATTTTTGCTTAAAATCTGCTTTGTTAGATATGACAATGTCTTCTCTGGCTTATTTTTGGAGACCGCATGAAATATTTTTCCCCATTCTTTTATCTTCAGTCTGTGAGTGTCCTTACCTATGAGATGAGTCTCCTGTAAATGGAGACTCTTTTTTCATTTATTCTGCTAATCTATGTCTTTTAATGGGACAGTTGAGTCCTTTTGCATTCAATGTCTTTATGGATGCGTGTTTCTGATTTTTTTCATTTGATTCTGTCTTTGTTCTCATTTAGATGATTTGTCTTCTATTGATCTCCATATATTTGGAAATTTGGGGTTTTGCTTTTGGGTTTCTCTATGTGCAGCTTATCTTTGTAGTGCTGACTTGGTTGTTATATATTCCTTTAGTTTATCCTTCTCACAAAAGTTTTTTTTTTTTTTTTTAAATTCCCCATTTAATATGAAAGAGAGCTTTGCTGGATACAGCAATTTTTGTTGACAATTTTTTTCTTTTTTTTTTTTTTAGACTTCAAAATCTCATTCGGTGCCCCCACTTTATCTTTATTTCAGGATTTGAGTTGAGAAATCTGAAGCAAGATTTATTGGTTTACCTCTAATGTGACCTGCAGTTTCTCTCTTACAGATTCTAATATTCTTTCCTTATTTTATATATTAGATACTTTGATTATGATATGACTTGGAAAACTTCTTTTCTGGTTATGTCTGTATAGTATCCTGTGTAACTTCTGTGTATCTATTCTTTTCTGAGATGGTGAAAGTTTTTGGTGTCTATATCATTGCAAATAGTCTTAATGCCTTTAACTTGCATCTCCATGTTCTCAAATACCCATCCATAGAATCCCAAAGTTGCAACAAGTATAAACCCTAATTACTGAAATCTCCAATTTAGAACTCTACACCACACTCTGTCACAGAAATACATAATTTTCAACACCCAATTTGTGCCAATTCACCATATACCAGGTAATTAAAAATGAGATCTACTACAACCTGCTGTTCCACCTAGCCACAAAGGTTGGCAGCTAAGTGAAAAACCACAAAGTTGTCAGGCTTTACAATCTGTAACCATCAGCTCAAGGGTCATGAGGCAAAAGAAAATACGAAGAATGAGCAGCCATCAGTGTCAACAGTTTTGATCTCTGCAAGGACAAGAAGCTCTTTATTTCTCATCAAGATATTTTGTTCCTTTTTTGTTAATTTCCTTCTTTTGTTCTACCATTCTTCCACTTTTAAATCTTTTTTATCTTCTATTGAATTAGATGATCTTTAACATTAGAAATATTTTCTCTCATAAAAGATTTTCCTTCACCATATCTTAAAAAGGAAATAACAGCATACTTTTGTCTTTTAAAATGAATATGAATACCTTAGAGAAGGTAAAATGTAAATTATTAATGGCCAAATCAACATACCCCTACCAAGAATTGTTTTGAAATTTTTACTGAAATGATACATTATGATGTTGTTATGAATGTGTATTGATAATCTGCAATAAGTCCAGTTCTATTTTTATTCTTCTATCAAGTATAAATGGGCAAAATGTGTGGATTGATATTTATTGATTTCTTGCCTTAAATAAAGCTAGTTGGAAAGGTTTACTTGCATCAACACTCTGAAGGTCCCATTATGAATGGTCTGACTCTATTAAACAGGCAGTTGGATTTCTATTATGACCCAATTATTGATCATGAAACAGACACTAAAGCCAAAGCAGAATGAATTTTCAATCTTGGACTTACTTATTAGGCATATAAAACTAAAACCTATAATCCCCTGAAAATGATTACTCATTAACATGAATAAAATTCAGTGGTAATCACTGTAATATTTGTTGATAATTTTAACTGCTTATTTGTAAGACCCAAATTTGATCTTCTCCTCTTCATCATTTAAAGAGATTATGCAAATTAAAGCAGAAACAATATTCAGAAAAATGTTTGCCTCAATTCCACATTTAAAGTTTGTTAACAAATGTACCATGGATTCTACCCATTTTCAGATGCATAGCCATTTAGAAGTTGTTAAAATTAAAAAAAAAAAAATAAGGATCTTAAGATACTAAAAGACTATTCTGAAAGACAATTTCATTTGGATTAATCTAAATTATTAAAGCAAGAAAAATAGCATGAAAAAAGGGTTTTAAGTTTACATTATTTCATACCTGTGGTTGTTTATTTTCAGGTCCACCAAGTACTTTTTTCTTTTCTTTTTTTTTCACTTTTAAAGATGGTTCTGCAAACAAATGCATGTCTATTTACACTACTTAAAATAGTTAGAAAAACAATCAGAGTAAAATAAAAATGCACTGTACTAATAATATTTATTTTGTCAATTAGGAATTTAAGTTTAAACATTACCTGCATATTTACTATTTATAATGTGGTTCTTTGTGTTAAAACCAATGCCTTGTGCATTATTTTTATTGGTTCATTTGAGTTATATATGACAGTAGGATATATTTTGGTATCATTATATAATTATATGGAATATATCTTATTCTAATTAGGACCCCATTTTTGTGTATTTACATGATGGTGGGATCTGTGGTGTTTTCATATATATACACAGGAAAATTATGTCAGATTTATTCCACTGCATCTGAGCACACACTCAACAGCTGAGCTTCAGTACTTTTGATTTTCTTTTGAGACAGGGTCTCACTAAGGTGCCCAGGGGAGTCTGAAACCAGCTATCCACTTTACCTTAGCCACCTGAACAGCTGGGCCTATATAGATGTGCTCCACTGAGCCAGTGAGTCTTAACCTCATCTAGTGTCACCACTTGGGGAGACAATAGATGTTGTTGACTTCAGTGCAAACAAATATCTCAAGATATTTGTAGTGAAGAAAAAATTTATTAGAGGGCTCATGGTTTCAGAGATCTTAGTCTATAGAAAGCCTGCTCCATTCCGTGGGGCTGGAGGTGAGGCTGAACATCATGGTGAGAGAGGATGGAGGAAGGAAGCAGCTCAACTTCAGGAAGCACAGAGAGTCACTCTCCAGATACAAAATATATACCCCAAAGCCATGACCCAGTTCTCACCTACTCCAGTCACTTCAATTACCACTCAGTTAATCCCTATCAGGGAATTAATTCACCCATTGGGTAGAGACTCTTATAACTCAATCATTTCTCCTCTGAACTTTCTTGCTTTGTATCACATGTGAGCATTTTGGGAACACCACATCTAAACTATAACACGTAGGAAGTAGCAACATTTTACATTATGTTAAATTATATACATACATTACTGACCATATGGGTTTATATGTACTTATGGTAAGCAAAACATTACTCTGTATGATCAGAATCAATTAAATGGTTTTCCAACAGTGAGAAGGACAACAGGAGTATGAAAAATCCCCCTACCTCTCAGACAAGATTTGGTTGTGAAAACTCATAAGTTTTTCCCATAATTCAAATTCCCTGCTTTTCCTCTAGTCAATGTTTGCCTTCAATGTCCCTCCCTCCATTGTACACACCTGCTTTTCCCCCATCATTTACTTTCCATACTCTTTGTCTTCTTATACTTCATGCCGTCTTATCCTCCCCCCTTATTTCCCAAGTTTCCTTAGATCTGAGCATGTCTTTAAATAGAACTAATAATTCACTCCATAGAAATACTCCCTATTAAACCTACTATTGAAAATTGATGCTATAAAACTTATTAACTTTTCACTTTTTTTTCTCAATGACATTTTAATAAGTACATTTCTTGAACTATTAGAATATACTAGTGCTCAGGTTTCAAATAAACATCTGGTCTCGTGAATTATTTTCATATATACCTCCTACCTTTTACATGTCCTTTTACTTTCTGTTCTCTTTGATTTTCATCACAATGTAAATTTTTCGATGAATGTATGTGCAACATCTTCAAAAGACTCTCAAAACAACCCTAGTAAAGTTAATATCAATAATGAGTGGCATAAAGATTCCTATTTACAATCTAATAAGACATGTAAATTTATAGTTTTGAGATCAATGAGTAAAAGTTAGCCAAGTGCCAAATTGAAAATTAAAATATTTTAAGCCAGAACCTCTTGTATGCTTTCCATATTAAGCTGCACTTTTATCTTCATATGGATACTGACAATGCAAAACCAGGATAAAGCACAAAGAGACATATTCACTGACAACATACAAAGTGATGTGCATATTTCTACAAGGAACCAACTTCAGTGTACCTGACTCTACTTAACATTTCCTCTCGAAAGAGCATATTTAATAAAAACTGATTTAAAAAAAAATTCTTACAATACACATGCTAATATACAGCATTGAATATTAAAATCATTCCAATAACTGAACTATTTTGGTGTATAAATAAGAAACTGGTTATGATAAAAGAGTTTAGATTACATCATGTTAAATAGAACTAGAACAGTTGTTTTTGCTTATTTTAGATCAGCAAGAGTTTACAAAGTCTAGCAATCTTTTGTTTAAAAATTTCCTGATGAAAAATTAGTTGAATAAGTGGTAAAGTATTAAGGAGTAGGTTTCTATATATTCGCTTTACCTAATAGTGCATACCCATCAGGTAGAGCATGGAATGATTTCCAGCTAAGAAAGAACAACAAGAAGGACACCGAGGAAGAAAAGAGGCACCATAGATGGACATGAGTTACTGACTGCTCCTAGAGTGGTGCACAGCTGCACCAAGATATAGTGTGGCCGTGGGATAGCTCTAGAGTGCAATTTCAGAGAACCAGTGAATAACAGAAGCATTCATAAGAAAAATAGATGGCAGCAGTGCTGGAAAAACTGGCTGAGTTGAAGAGGGAAGGTTGCCCTCTGGTGGGCTCAATGAGAATTTCAGCACTCTAAACCAAACCCAAGTCCACTACTGTCAATCAGTCAGTTTCAGCAAAGGGAGAGACTTAGATTCTACCCCAATGTGTCAAGGGAAGATAGGTGCACTGGGACTTTTTCCTGTGGCATCTCTTAGTGCCTGGCCAGGAGACTTTTTCACTAGGACTCCCTTTTCTCAGATTTCTTCATGAGAGATCAGAAATTACAAACTTCTATTTTGTGTCCAAGGCTCAACTCTGACATGAATTCACGGTTATGAGGCAGCCACAGCAAGAATCACACTGGATCTAGGAGAGAACCTAAAGCACAGATATGCTGTGAACTCTGGGCAGCTGAAAAAATGTACCTGTGGTCTACCATCACAAAAAATAGACAGGGACATTTATTTCAAGGTCTTGTTTGAAGCTCTGTGACATTGAGTGCCAGGACTGGTCTGGTAAGAATCTTTGTGCAACTAATTCCATACAGGTGAGCAGATATCCAAATTATGGACACACATAAATTCTCAGAGGCACCTGGAGTAATTACCCTCACTTCTACCACTGATACTGGTTCAGGGACTTCTCTGGGGTTTCTGATACATCTCAGAGAGGGAAAACCCATTAACAATTCTGTTTAGCTGAGATTGTGCCAGAGATCAGGAAAACTTGCATGTCTTTATCTCCAACACTAAGCAGCTATCTCTTTTCAATTGTTTTGTGGGGGACCAATCTGATTGTCTGGCCTTAGAAGAATGAATGACTGGGATGTGCTGAAAACTAAGGGCAGCAATTGTTTTAGTCTGCTAGTAGGCCTGTATATGGATTACAGGTCAGTGGGGCCTCTGCACATTTCAATTTGGTGCTTTGAGTTTAATGACAGGGAAAACAGCTTTGCTTGCTTTCAAGCGGGAGAAGGTTCCAGAGTGCTGGGACAGGGTCTGGTAGAAAGCATCATTCCTGCAGTAAGTACCCCTAGCTAAGCATGGATCTGCAAGGCAAGCCAACTTTGTCATGGTCAGAGAGAGGGAGAAGACCAAATAGGGACTTGAGAATTGCAAAGTCCTGAGTGCACTTGCTAAAAGGACTCCAGAAGTGATGATTGCAATATAGATCGGTCCCCAGGCTCCATGTGTGGCAGGGTTTGTTCAGGCAGCTCCAGTTTTTGCCACACACATCTCTGAGTACAAAACAAGTACAAGCATGAATATTCCTCTGCAAATGAAAAATTTCCCTGAGCACACTGTGAGGGTAGGAGAGAAGGTCTGTCTTCATATTTCACTACCAAGATTGTTCTATCGGGGTTTGAACTCAGAAAGAATAAGTAGAACAATGTTTCCTTACAAGAATCCCCCATAGTTACTGGATTCTAAAATTAGAATCCCTGGAAAGAGGCACATCTATGTGAATTACGGCAGCAAGTTGAAATCTAAAATATTTGTTCTCTTCAATTACTACAGGCATGGAGATCACTTTGCATAAGCATTTCATTCTTAGTTGATACATTTTTCTAAGTTGTCCCTGTCATTGGTGGTTATTTTCTCCTCTTAAACAGATGTTGATGAATAAATTTAGCACTTTAGGAATTCTCAGTGTGGCTTTCACACTGAGATGATATAACCCCTGCCCAGGTCAGGTTCCACAGAGAAATCACCTCACTAAAATGACCCAACATATTACTTATAAGAGAATCCATCCAAATTCACACACAAACCTCACCATAGCAATACAAATCATGAGAGAAAACAGGGCAATAACACACTTCCAAAATGTCAGAGTTTCCTAAAAACTATATCCATAGAATGGTATTCTCCCATTTACTAAGAGGTGAAGGAAACCTTTTATATCATGGTTACTGATTTCCTATGTGGAAAGGAAATGAGCTGGGAAGTTATTGTAAGTTCCTTATAGCAAATTTGAATTCTGGAATGCAACACCTATAATAGCAGTTGTTTCTATAAGGAGCCTCAGTCCTACCCTTGATGCCTACACTGAAGACAAGACACAATAAAATCTTTGACCTTGGTGATATTGACTGGTAATATGGGACTAAAATTTGAGCCACTGGGAGTAACCACTCCTTTAACATAAATGAATTCAGTGGCCATGGCTGTTATATTTGTTCAAAATTTCAATTAGTTTTTAATAATTTTTATATTTAACGTTATCTCATCAACAGTATAATGAGGTTATCCAAAAGGCAGCACCAAGCATCATCAGAAAAAAATTTGCCTCAATTCCAAGGATAAAGTTGACCTTTCAGTTATCATGAATTCTAAAGTTTTGTAAACCTCATAAGCAATTCAAAATTTTTTAGTCTTAAGTATCAAATGATGAATTTTGGATTCACACTCACCACTGAAGCTATGCCACAGATGTCCCGGGTAATTCTTAGAGATCCATGAGGGGAGACCAGTTTAAACAAGCTCTCCTCCTAGAACTGACTCTGTGAGAAATCAGGAAACCCTTGCATGTCTCATATCTACAAAACTGAGTGGCCAGCTATCCACAAGGGAATGGAGGTTGAGTGGCTTCATAGCCTAGTCTCAGCAGTGAGAATGACAGAAACTTCCAAATGCTCAGGACAACAGGAGCTTGAGTCTGTCAGTTGGCCATCAATTCAATGGAGGGCAGTGGGGCAAACAACCCATTTCAAACAAGTGCATTAAGTTTAGTAACACAGAGAAAACTGTGTGTATTCTAAAAGGGAGAAAGACATAGGCCTGCTGGGTGGGGTCTGGTAAAATACTGCAAGCTTACAGTACACCTACCAAGCACACAACTTGCAATCCAGGCAACTGTGAATGCTCAGAGTGTGAGGAAAACCCAAAGTGAATTGGAGCACTGCATGCTCCTAACTAATTTGCTAAAGAACTCCAGGTGTAGAGACTGTAGTACAACTCAGTCCCCAGGCTCCCAGTTTGGCACAGTTTGTCAGGAAGCTCCATTGATCCCCTCAATTATATCCATGGGTTCCAGAAGAGCACTGAATATGGATATTCCTCTGCAATTGACCACATTCCCTCAGCACACCCTGGTCATAGGAGCAGAGGGAATGAGGCTCCACTCTGTACTCCCAGGGTGGAACTATTTGGGCTCAAGTGAAGAAGAAAAAAGAGGAGCAACAGTTCTTTCCCAAAAACAGTTCAATCCCAAAGCTATTGGATTATAAAACAGAATATCTATGCTAATGGGTGTCTACTTGAAATACATCAGCCAGGAGACATTTAAAATTGTGGTTGATGTTGCTCCTGGATTCTTGACAGGTAAGGTCTCTGTGTTCATAACATTATTTTTCTTCTCCAGTTCAGGATTACAATGATTGTTTGGTGTCCTTTCTTGTTTTTGCTTTTCTCTTTGGCTTTCCTCAAGTCTCTTTTTTGATACTTTTTCTCCACTTTTCTATCTCTGTGTGTCTCTTCTGTCCCCACAACATTCTCCTTGTTACCTTTGTTCCCTCTCTCTTGGAATTTAGCTAAACTCCTACCCCTTTCTGCAGTCACTTGCTCACTGATTTTTTATTTCTCTATTTCAGTGAATGCAGGCATGATGGTCCTTTGAAGTAAACATCTCCTTTGAAGTTGAAGAATGCTTTAGTTCTATGTAGCAACAGGTGATGGTGGTGATTATCCCCACATAAAGATATACAGGTGAGTAACCCAGGAACTTTGGTCATGCTCCACTTGACATTTTTCACTGGCATATAACCCCTGCTCCTGGGACATCCAACAGTGAAAGAAGCTGTCTGAAAAGACCCAAATATAACAGTGGAAGGAAAAGCTATCCTAATGCGCACAATCCTGAGAATAACCATAAACACAACAAGACAACAAAAGGCCTTAACACATCAAAAATATCAATACTCCTTCCATAGATTCATAGTCTTACATCTCCTGAAGGGTTGTGATAAATAATATTTGCACAATTACTTTACATTTCTACCTGGGATGGAAATGAATGGGGGAATTACTGTTAGTGCATCAGAGCAAGTGTCCCATCCTGGAAGCCGATTTTCCAAAGGGCAGTGGGTATCTGTAAGGAGCCTCTGCCCTACCTTGACCTGGACACTGAAGTCAAGGCACAGTGACATCTGAGACTTGGCATTAGTGACTGAAAATATAAACTCACCCTTTTAGCAACTGGGATCACCAGCCTTTACCATGAATGCATTCATTGGCCATTACTACACTATTTGTTCAAAATTCCATCTGGATTTCAAACTCTTATATATTGTTAACACAATGAAAATAGAAAGAGGTTATCCACTGCAAGTAGGAGAAATCATCAGAAAACTGTGCCTCAACACAAAGACAACATTGATCTCTAAAATACCATGGATCCTGAAAGCAATTGTACTGGTAAACACAGTTGAAATACATTCTGACTTAGGTATGAAATGATGATCCATGGATTGAAAGATTATTCTGAAAGTGAATTCCATTATTAAAGAAGGAAGACTATAGAAAACCAAGAACTTAAACAGACATGTTTACAAACCTTTGCCCGCTTCTTCTTAGAAACATGAAGACTTTTTGTCCCATTCTCTGGTGTCACATCTGAAAGAGGTTCTGGTGACAAATATAGATATTTACTTAGGCTCCTTATAGAAGTTATAAAAGGGGTACTCTCGAGATTGGAAAGGAAACCCTTTACTAATAATTTCTTTATACATTCCCAAATAAACATTCACAATAAGCCTAAATTTTAGAAGAATATTCATGTAAAAATTTATATTTCTGCTGATTAGGGCAGGGAATAGACCTGGAATTGAATGCAGGGCTTTTGCACACCTGGAAAAAGCCCTGGAACTGAGTTTCATTCCTAGGCCTTTTGTAGTATTTCGAGACCCTGTCTCTGTACTGTACCTAGGCTGGTTGAATCGCCCCCTGTCATAACTGGGATTGCAGAAGTGTTCAATGTTCCTAGCATTTATTACTTTGGAGGAAATACTTCTACTGAGCCAGAACTTCCCCAAACCACTTGGGAAGACAATGGCCATCACTGGATTCAATGGACATAGGATTTCAGAAGATTCAGCTCTCAAGTAATCAAAAACCTCAGAAAAGAATTTTTAAAATACCACAGACACATGACAATTCACACTTTTCACTCATCTCTATCTCAGAATAGAAAATTTAAACAAACCATGTTCATCAATATGACTAAATTGATATTTTTACAAGTTTATAAATGAAGACCCTGTCTCTTATATTCAACATGCTTTTTTATCCTTCTGAAAAATATCTTCCCTAAAGATCTCTCTGCTGAATGAAGACTCTTTCCCTGTTTCTTTCTGTGACTCATTCTCTGAGCTTCCGGAAACTTTCAAGCTTTTCTACTGAGGGAGAGAAATGTGACCATGAATCAAGGAAAAAAGCAGGAACCTGCATGGACAAAAAAGCTAATGTCAGAATGTAAGAGAACATAGCTCTGAAGTACTATATAAGAATCATGTCATCCATCATATAATTTTCTGTGTCCCTTCCTCTATTTGCACTGCAAATTCAGATGTAAACTGTTTCAATCATGGTCCTGGAATTGTACAATTCTTTTCTCATTGAAAGAACTTGTGTGCACTCATCAGATGAGATATGCAATTGTACAATGACAGTTCAAAAACATTTTCCTATCCTCTGCCCATACCTTTGGGGGACATGGGCACACTGCCGAATTCTGTATCCTGGTTCAGCCATGTTCATTTCTTGATTCAGCCAAAGGAGAAGACTTAAGACCCCATCTACCAAACAATGTATCAGAAGATAAATAGTGAGATGGGGTACTCACAAGGGAAAAGAAAATGAACTGAATTGGAATAGATTCATCAGATATCACTGAACATTTAGGGTTAAAGAACATTGAGGTTTTACCAAAATGACTATTTTGGTGTGCGAGGGTAAAGTTAGCAATGCCTTCTGTTTAAAAAGGACCCAGTTTAACAAGTGTGAGTTTCTAAATACTTTTCCTGAAATGTCTGTCTTATGGAAAAATTAGCTCTCAGACAAGGAGAACAGTGCTCAGTAAAAGCATATACCTAGTGGAAACCCAGGACCCTAGGCTAAATAGCAAACACTACCAGAGCAAAAATTCAAAAATAGCTATCTTTAATAAAATAGTCAATGGTCCTAGAATAATATGAACCTTGTGTCAATAACTAGTGTGATGTAACACAGAGGCCAAAAGCCTGGTACTTCTGGGGAAGAGAAACAAGTAGCTGCAGTCATGTAATGCTACCAGTCCCCATTCCTCCAGTAAAATCATGACACTATAAACTCATCTCTCTACCTAATGCAAATATACAGAAGCAAGATGAAATGCTTTTGTTTCTTCCACAATACCCTCTTCCATTTGTCAAGAAATGTGCTCAGTTTGAATGCAAGACTAATGCTTCCCATTGATCAACCACTGTCCTGAAATATGATCCAGTGGCTACTCACTGAGATTTCTCTAAAGGGAAGTCCATTGTCTAGCTACTCCTAATGTACCCTGGGGAACAGGAGCGTAGGAATACCTGAGAAAACATTAGAAATGTAGAAACAAAACTTGCTGAACCAGAATGTACTTCCTGGACTTGGTCCCCAACAGATGGCTCACTCACATGTTGGCATGTTATAGTCTCTATGATTCTCTTCCAGTTCCTCTACCTTAATGTACTACTTAAAATATCACCGCAGATAACTCTGGTTCATGTCTCTCCATGTGAAGCTCTATAATGAGTTAACAACTTTCCAAAGACTTTTTCATCAAATTCTGGCTTTGAGAATCCCTCCACAAACATTTTTTTCTCTTACCCTCTGCTATTGACTGACCCAGACAGTATCATATCTCATAAGTTCAATGCAATGCACACAGATTGGCCATATGGGTTTGTATTATGGTCAACACACTATTTCTCTGTGTGATCAGAATTGATTCAAAGATTCTCTAACCATGACAAAGAGATCATGAATCCAAAGGCAGACTCAGCAACTTAGCAAGGCCCAAAGTAATTCTAACTAGAATACAGAAAAGTGTTGGGGATATGGTTCAGTGGGTAAGTCCTTGATTTTGATCTTTAGTATCAAATAAAAATGATGATGATAATAATAATATAATATATGCTTAAATAAAAATTGGCATGTTCAAGGAACAACATGGGTGTTACAAAACTCATGAAGTCTTCTGATTGTAAAATGAGTATAGTTTGGTATGTCTTACTAGCCTTTCAAGTATTTTTATGGAACTACTTGTCTCATCAGTTCCCTAAGGATGAGGATGTGATTCCTACTAAACAAAGTGTATTTCTAGCATGACCAAGACCATGAGTCCAATCTCTAGCATGGCCAAAAAGAAAAAAAAAGTGAAAAAATTAACTATCTTTAATAAAATTCCCAATGCTTCTGAATCATATGTATTCATTTGAACAACTAATACCAAAGCAACAAACTACCCCTTCCTAATTATGGAAAGGAGACCTGAATAGCTGCAAAATAGCCAACTGTCCCCTTTTCCACCTGCTTCCATTAATCCCTGAATGAGTTATAGTCTTTGGTTTGAATGCAAACGTAATGTAGCCAGCTGAAATGCATTCTCTCAGCTTCATCATAATGACCTCCAAAATCCTCTAGCTAACATCTTCCTTTCCTTTCTAATTTTCCTATCCTTCTGCCTTAGAAAATGCAACCTCTAGATCTGTGGTCTTTATTCTTTGCATTGTGCTTATATGGATTAATCCCAATAAGAATTTCCACACAATTGAGCAATATTGTCTTAGAATTGCATTTTTTTTTGTCTCCAATATTTTTGTGCTTCATCCTTGTCAAGAGACATGCTCTGAATAAAAAGCAAGATTTATGTTTTGCTTTGATATGGATATGTCCTGAACTATGATCAAATGAGTCCTCCTCATTGAGATGTCTCTAAGGGGAAGTCCATTTCCTTGTTATTCAGATTGTGTTCTGAGGCCCAGGAACACTGGAAGAACATTAGAGTGTACTAGAAATGTAGAATCAATTCTGTTGCATCAGATGTGCATTGTGAACATGGTCCCCAACAGATGATTCATTAAAATTCAAGAGTCGTTGACTTCACTTACAATTTCTATACTTTAACTTACCAGTTTGGAATCTAGCTACTGGCTACTCCTAATCATTTTCCTAATCTTGAAGCTGTGTAAACAGTCAAACTTTCAAATGGACATTTCATCAAGCAATGTCAAGACTGACCACAATCTTTTCTTTTTCTACATTCTCTGTTTCTGCTTGATAGTGACTGTCCTGTAAAGTAACAACATTATAGATGACATAAAATTATATACCTATATGGCTAGCTATATGGGTTTATATTTACTTTTGATGATATAATGAAGATCTGCATTATTGGGTATTTCAATTTTTAATGTCTTTCTAACATTGGGGAAGATAGACTGGGAAATTTTTATTCTAATTCTGAGACCAGTTTTGGTCCTGGAAACTCACATACTCTTCCCTCATTTCAATATCCAATACCTTGTGTTTTCTGTTTCAAATGTGTGGTGTGATTTTCCTTCCCTTCACTGTATATGCCTGCTCTCTTTCTTTGGTTTACTACCTGAATTCTCTTCCTTTCTAATTCTTCATTCCCTCTCCTCCTTGCTTCTTGCTTATTTCCCAGCTTTCCTCTGATCTAAGCATACCTTGATATGGCACTAAAATTTAGCTCCTTCAGCAACACACCTATTTAAGCTGTTGCTGAAACTTGTTTAGATATACCACTTATTACCATTTCACTCTTTTTCATTAATACATTTTAGTAATTACATTTCTTCAACTCTTATAATATGCTTATGCTCATGTTTTAATCATTCTCTCCTATAAATTTTTTATCTGTAGTTCTAACCTTTGTCCTCTCTCTTTACTCTGTGTTTTGTTCTTTGATATTCACTACCACATCCATGACCAATACACTTTTAGTGAAGATTCTCAGAAACACTCTGGAAAAATTAATATCAGTGTTAATAATGTGTTGCATAAAGATTTCTTACTCTGTGACCAAGAAGACACTCCAGTTCCCAGTTTTGAAATCCATGAGAATTAAAACTTGAGAAGTACATCATATTGAGAACAGACATTATTCAAAAGATATATATATACACTCTCCAGATTATGCCAGACTCATATATTCATATGGCTAGCAATTCTGAAAGCAAATGAATGATGTACCTAGTCCTACTTAGCATTCCTCACCAAAAAAATAAGGGGACATATTTTTAAAACTTTAGATAAATGTTTATAAATGCACATGCTATAATGCAGCATTAAACATTTAAAAACTTTTAACAAAGGACTTCACAACTGAAATTAGATACTTTGTAAGATAAAGGAGTTTGGATTATGCCATACTGATAAGAAATTTATGAAAATAATAGACTTGAAAATCATAGGTACAGGCAAAGGAGTGAAGGTACAGGCTAATATTGTAGCAAACTTATTCAGTTAATTAAAGAAGAATATTACCCAGATCTTGGAAAAGATGCAGCTATCAGGTATATAAGGCTTTTAGACTCCCTACTAGGTACATGCACAAAAAGGAACTCTCCACCTCATGTTGCCTGAAATTTCCAAAAGTAGAAAAGAAGAAAGAACATTGAAAGCTCTAAGTGAGAAAAGTCACCTCACTTCTAAATGCAAAACCTTCAGAACAGCAGCAGATTTCTCAGTAGAATCTCTATAGGCCTGAAGTATGTGCAATAATATATTTAAAGTCCTGAAAAACAAATTCTGGTAAGTATATAGTCACAAGTATCCAATTTCATAAATCAAACACCACAGAGATAAAGGAAAAAGCAGAACCCAATAAAGTAAATACAGGTGACTTCAAAACTGTATCATGAAACAGACGAATCATGAAAACAAAACAGTAACTAGCAACAGAGTTAAATTACAATATAGAAAAATGAATTTAACAGACATCTATATAGAATAGTCCATGTGTTTTAGTCACCTTTTTCACTGCCATGACTAAAAGAAGAATTTTAGAAGAGGAAAAGTATATTTGGGGGGCTCACAGTTACATAGATCTCAGTCCACAAATAACCAACTCCATTCTTTGGCCAAGTTGTGGCAGAACATTGTGGCAAAAGAATGTAGCAGTGGGAAGCAGCTCAGGAAATCACTTCAGGAAGCAGAGAGGGAGCTCCACTCATCAAGAACAAAGCATACCCCAAAGGCACACCCCCAGTGACCCACCTTCTCCAAACAAACCCTATCAGCCTACATTCACCATTCAGGTAACTCCTATCAAGGCATTAATTTACTGATTGGTTAAGGCTCTCATAACCCAATCATTTCACCTCTAAACCTTCTTGCATTGTCTCATACATGAGCTTTTGGGGGATACCTCACATCTAAACTATAACACCATCCCAAACTACATTATATACATTCTTTATATCAGCTTATGGATCTTTTTCTAACACATAACTTATTTAAGGCCACAAAGCAAATCTTTGAAAAATTCAATAAAATAAAATAAAATGAAATCATTTATTGCATCTGGTAGGACCATATAGAATGAAACTGAAAACAAATAAGGAAAAAAAAAATACACAAACTGTAAAATACCTGAAATTGAATGATATAATTTTTTTTTATTGTAAACAAATGGAATACATGTTGTTTGTCTGTTTGTACATGGGTTAAAGGCATACCATTTGTATAATCATAAATTTACATATGGTAATGTTGTTTGATTCATTCTATTATTTTCTCTTCCCCCACCCCTCCCACCCTTCTTTTCCCTCTAAACAGTCCTTTCTTCCTCCATTCTTGCCCCCCTCCCTAACCCTAACCCTAACCCTAACACTGACTCCTCCCACCCTCCCCCTTATGTGTCATCATCCACTTATTAGCGAGATCATTCATCCTTTAGTTTTTTGAGATTGGCTTATCTCACTTAGCATGATGGTCTCCAATTTCATCCATTTGCCTGCAAATGCCATAAGTTTATCGTTCTTTATGGCAGAGTAATATTCCATTATATATATAAATACCACAGTTTCTTTATCCACTCATCAATTGAAGGACAATTGCTTGTATTTTTGATAATCGCCGTTCTAATTGGGGTGAGATGGAATCTTAGGGTGGTTTTGATTTGCATTTCTCTTATTACTAGAGATGTTGAACATTTTTCATATGTTTGTTGATTGCTTGTACATCTTCTTCTGTGAAGTGTCTGTTCATTTCCTTAGCCCATTTGTTGATTGGATTATTTATTTCTTGGTGTAGTGTTTTTTGAGTTCTTTATAGATTCTGGAGATTAGTGCTCTATCTGAAGTATGATTGGCAAAGATATTCTCCCACTCCGTAGGCTCTTCTTCTCATTGCTGATAGTTTCCTACATTGAACAATTAGGAAGGGTTACAAAATCCCAACAATTAAATGAAAACTCACATATACTGGAATGTTTAGGCTATAGTAAAATCATTATTAAGAAGGGAGATTATATCTGAATGCCTTCAGTATAAGATCAGAGATCAAAAATGAATGGACTAATGGTGATTTCAAGGACCTAGAAAAGCAAGAAGAAAGCAACCTCTAAACTAGTAAATAGAAGAAAATAGTAAATGTCAGAATGAACTAAATGAAATAGACTAAAAGAACAATGCAAAGGATCAATAAGAAAAAGGGTTGGATCTTTGAAAAGATAAAAAAGATTGACAAATCCTTAGTCATATTAGCCAAAAGAAAGAGAAGACTTAGTGAAAACTATATCCAAAAAGAGCATAAAACAGGTACCATTGAAATGCAGTTGATTATTAGGAATTATTTTTAAAAATTTTATTTCAATAAATAGGAAAATATAGAAGAAATGGAAAATTTTTAGACATTGTGACCCACCAAAATAGAACCAAGAGGCTTCAATAAAACCCCAAGAGATCAACAATAAGCAGTGAGATTGAAGAAATGTTAAGACCCCCCAAACACACACACACATACACACAAGCACACACAAAATAGTACTGGATATATTTAGTACTGGATGCTTCAAGTCTTTTAAATTGGAACTAACACAATTACTTTCAAAATATTGCATGTAATAAAAATGGAAGGAATGTTTCCAAACTCATTCAATAAAACTGGTATTACCATTATGAAATCTAAGGAGAACATACACACCATACACACACACAAAAAAAATACACTAGGTCTGATATTGTTGATGAACATATATGTAAAAGTCCACCATAAAATAATTAGAAATTGAATTCAACAACACATTGAAAAGATCAGACACCACGATCAATTTGGTTTTATCCCAGGAAAATAAGAATGGTTCAACAT
Organism: Sciurus vulgaris; assembly: GCF_902686455.1. Classification (NCBI taxonomy): domain Eukaryota; kingdom Metazoa; phylum Chordata; class Mammalia; order Rodentia; family Sciuridae; genus Sciurus; species Sciurus vulgaris. The sequence goes on along the minus strand of NC_136464.1, from coordinate 106,735,825 downwards.
AAAGAAATCTAAATGTAATACAACACAGGAACACAATCATGGATAAAAAAGTCACATCTGAATCTCAGGTGAAGAACATTTGATATAATTTTAACATTTGTTAGTAATAAGAGCATCAAGCTAACCAGTTGTAGATGTATCGTATTTCAACAAAATTAACACTATTATGTGACAGCACCCTAGGGTGTTCAGGGGAAAATTGAAAAGAATTTTGCTCAAAATCAGGAAAAGGAATAGGATAGCCACAATCACTACACAATATGACACTTTAAATTTTAAGTAGAGCAATGAGGAAAGAGAAAGCAATATATGGAATACAAATAGGAAAGGAAGGAGGTGAATTATCCTTTTGTAGATTATATAATTTTTATACTTCAAAGACCCTAAAGACTTCACCAAATGAATATTAGAACAAATTCAGCAAAGCAACAGGATACAAAAGTCAACTTACAAAAATCAGTTTTTTTCAACACAACAGCAACAGAGAAACACTATTTCATTCACAATAGCCTCAAGAAAAGTAAAATGCTCAGGAATAGATATAGTCATGTAGGTAAAATAACTCTGCAATGAAGACTACAAAATAATGAAAAAAGAAATTGAAGCAGCCACTGAGAGATGGAAAGACCTCCCTCATGCATGGATTAACAGAATTAATATCTTAAAATGGCCATATTACTGGAAGTAATCTACAGATTCAATGCAATCTCTATCAAAGTACCATTCTTCTAAGAACTAGAAAAAGCAATTCTGAAGCTCATATGGAAGTAAATCATCCCCCAAGTCAAAATAATCCTGAGTAAGTGCAGGAGGCTTATTATACCTGAATTCAAAACATTCTATAGAGAAATATTTACAAAAACAGGATGGTACTGACATGAAAATGGACATGTAGACAAATAGATTAACATAGCAAACCCATAAATAAGTGCATGCACCTGTAGATATCTGATTCTCAACAAAAGCACCAAAAATATGTGTTGATGGAAAAAAAAAGAGCCACTTCAACAAATGCTCCTGGGAAAAGTGAATATCTACATTTTTGAAATTGAAGTGATTCCTATCTCTCCCTCTGTAGTACTGTATAGAGGGTAAAGAGGGGTGGGAGGGGTGGGGGGAAGGGGAAAAAAATAACAGAATGAATCAAACAACACATTATTGTATGTGGATTTATGATTACACAAATGGTATGCCTTTGCACCATGTACAAACAGAGAGGCAACAGGTATCTCATTTGTTTACAATAAAATAAAAAAAAATAAATAAATTAAAAAATAAAAAAATAAAAGTTTAAAAAAAAATCATCTCAAAATAGATTAAAGGTTTCATTGTAGGATCTGTAACTGTGAAAGTATTGAAATAATACACAGGGATATATGCAAGATATATGCAAATTTATCAGTTTCCTCAATAGTCCCCAACTGTTCGATAATTAAAAGAAAAAAATGAAAAATTAGAAAGCTTCTGCACAGCAAAAGAGAAAAATCTATGGAAAGGGATAAAATTGTTGAGAGATATTCATCTGGTGGAGGATAAATATGCAGCATATGTGAAGAACTCAAATGTAGTTAACATCAAGAGAATGAGTATTTGAATCAATAAAGGGACAAATGATCTAAATGAAACTTCCCAAAAGTAGCAATGGCCAATAAATATTTTTTGAGATGCTCGATATCTTTAGCCATCAGGGAAATGCAAATTACATTGAGATTCTACCTAACTCCAGTCAGAATAGGTATTATTGGAAAAACAACAACAACAACAAACATTGGTGAGGATGTGGATAAAGAGAAAACTTTGTACACTTTTTGTGGTAATGAAAATAGCACAGTCAATATGGAAATAGTATGGTGGCCTCTCAAAAAACTAAAAATTGTACTATCAAATGATACAGTCATACTAGTCTTGAGTACATATCTGGACCATATGATGTCAACATACAAAGAAATAACTCTATTTCTATCTTAATTGTGGCACTATTTAACACAACCAAGGTATGCAATTGGCATAGGTATACATCAATCAATTCATGGGTTAAAAAAATACGGTATACACACACACAATGGAATTTATTTATTCAGCCAAAAGAAGAATGAAATCAAGTCACATATGGAATGCCTTTGTCTATTCTGGGTCTCCTATTCTTCCAAAATGAATTTCAAAACTGTTTGGTTTTTCTATTTCTAATTCTGTGTAGAGTATCATTAGTATTTTAAAGATGTCTGCATTGCATCTGTAGAGTGCTTGCAGTAGTATGGTCATTTTCAAAATACGAATAATAATTCAAGAACATGGGTGGTCTTTTCATTTTCTAAGACCTTCAATTTCTTTCCTCGATGTTCTATATTTTTAATTGTAAAGATCTTAATTTTATTGGTTTTAATTCTTATGATTTTTTTGAGGTTATTGTGAATGGGATAGTTTTCCTGATTCCAACCACTGTTAGAATATAGGAAATCTATTGATTTATGTATGTTAGTCTTACATCCTGCTAATTTGCTGAACTCATTTATCAGCTCTATCAGTTTTCGTTGAAATATTTTGGGTTCTCTAGATAACAGATTATGACATCAAGTAAATAGAGGTCATTTGGATTTTTGTTTTCTCATTGGTACACGTTTAATTTCCTATTCTTGACCAATTGCTCTGGCTAGACTTTCAAGAACTATGTTGAATAAAAGTGGTGAGAACAGACTACTTTTATCTTATTCCTGATTTTAGAGGAAATTTCAGTTTTTCTCCGTAGTATGATGTTGGCTTTGGGTTTGTCAAATATAGGGTTTATAATGTTAAGGTAATTGCCTTCTACCCCTAGTTTCTCCAGCATTTTTAACATGAGTGCTGGCTTTTATCACTGATATTTTTGCGTCAATTGATAGGATCATATAATTCTTGTCTTTAATCCTATTATTTTGATTTACATTCATTGATTTGCCTGTATTGCATCCCTTGGATGAGAATGACTTGATCACAGGATATTATATTCTTGATGTATTTTTGAATGTAGTTGGCTAATAATTTTTAAGGATTTTTTGCATTTCTTTTCATGAGTTATAATGGTCTGAGTATTCACCTGAGTTAGTGTTTCTCCAAATTGCCCACGCTGGTCATAAAATTCCAGATTCAAAAATACTTCTAATTCAGCCTCCCTGGTAGCTGGAATTCAGACACATGTCACTGCATGCATAAGCTTGTAATTAAGGAAGAAGAAATAAAAGAATACAATCATGATTCAAAGGCAACAAACTCAATACACTAATTAGATTAGTTCTACATAGTAACAATTATCATGAACTCAGAGGAGCTGCTTTTTCTGAAACCAAGAACTTTTTGTTATGGAACAGTTGTCTCTTTTAGGTTCAAAGTTTTTCTAAAATGGAAGGATTATACTGCTTTAGTTTACCAGGTTGTTATGAAGATTTAATACTAAACCATGCTAAGAGAAATAGCAAAGCAATGAAATAACTTGTTCACTGCTGGAACTATATTGGAATTCCCCCAAAATGCAATGTGTGTATTTTCACAGGTTCTAATTCTCAATGTGACAATTACCGGAAAATGTTCTGGAGACCTAGTTGTGGTTATCAGCTGCTTGTACATTAGATTTAAGAGCAAATCAGTTACTTATTATTGTTATTGTTATACTTATTATGAAATTAGAAAATAAAATTGTCCCCTTTTGTGAAGCTCATCACACCAAGGGCAGAAAATTAATAAATTCTAAAACTTGGCATGAATTACTATTATTCCTTCTCTATCATATCAAATGGAACCAACAGACCTTGTTACAAGGATGCTTAATCTTCATGTTGTTCTCCAACTGATTTGGAAGACGGAATCCTCTCCTTTTATACATGGATACCAATGAGTCATGTTTGGCTGGTTCAAATCTAAATAATCTACTTTAGATTTATAGCATTTGGTTACCAGATTCCTTGTGAGGCAGGGTTTGAATATATACTGATAACTGGAGGCAGAGATGCAAATAGCTTGCGACATTCCCATCACTATGGGATTTTGGAGGAATACTAGAAGAGAAAATCATTAATGTGAGTTCAAGAATGAATGAGGGGCCTGGGACATGGCTCAGGAGAAGATTCATTCCTGTGGATAATCCAAGGATAACTCCCACACCTCCCAAAAAAGAAAAATGGATAGTAGATATATTCAAAGGTATTAGTATTAACTTATCAGTTATGAAGGTTGTATTGTAGTTTTGTAGCATGTTCTGAATTGTAGAAAATACTATAGTAATCATGAATGATAGTGTATGTCAGCCATTTACTCCCAAATGGTTCAGGGGGAAATGTTCCTTTTATTAGGGAACTTTTCTGTAATGCTAAGACTATTTCCGAAATGTCCAATTGTACAAATGAACAAAGAGAAAAAGTGAAAAGTCTTAAACAAATTTTGTTTCTCACCAAGATAGGAATATAAGTTAGTGCTTAAACTTAAAATTATAAAAAAAAATTAAGAGTATGTAAGTTTGATGACAGTTTAATAATTGTAATATTTTAAACATTGGTAGTGAGTACACTACTGGCCCACCAACATATTGTCTGCCTAAATCTCTAGGTCTTTACACAGTGATACAATTTGCATAATACAAATAATCCATCATTAATGTTATTTTTAGATCCACCAAGGTAATATGGATCACTGGATCGTTTAGGTGCTTCTTAGTGGCACAGCTGAAGAGGATCCAATCTGATTCTTCCTTCAATCCTTACATAATTATCATAGAGTATGTTTGCAATATTTGAAGATCTTTAAAAAATTGCAGTGTACGTAGCACCAAAAAACTAGACTAAGATATTAAGTAATCATTTAATAAAATATTATTCTAAACTAAAAGGTTCATTGAATATTTCTTCCTGACTATTTATACGTTGATTATCAACTTTCTCATACTTAAAGATCACAGAAAGAATAATGGTTTTAAAGACAGCATTTCATGCAGAGTATCTGTTCTCTAATTCTAGGACATTTTATACTAGTCAAATATACGAGGTAATTAGTCATATTGAAATCTTGAATTTAATATCTAACAAAGGGGGATAAATTCAGATAATAATCTTAATTTATAAACAAATATTTTGGATCATAAAGGAAATCCTCTATAAAAAATGGTGTAGTGCACAGTAAAACATACTGTCTATGAAAAGGACAATGGCATGCCTGCAGTGTACCATTAAAGATGAACTGTATCAGTAGCACATTGGGTTTAACACAAGGATTAGTGAATTAGTACCCATAGGAAAAATCCAGCTTATAGCATATTGTTGTCAATTAAGTGTGTTTGTTTTTCTTGTTCAGTGCTGGGATTGAACCCAAGGTTTCATTATTGCAAAGTGAGCACTCTACCACTGAGCTATGCCACTATCCCCTAATAGATACATCTAATGAAAGAATTAAAGTCAATATCAGCCATTCATGAAACCAAGAAACGATATGTACTTCCATAGTCCCTTGTACCTGTGTGACTGAGGTCCCCAGTATATACTTCCATAGTCCCTTGTACCTGTGTGACTGAGGTCCCCAGCTTTGCTCACTCTTGGCTGGAGGTTAACTTTAGATCCTAGAGGATGCCTGCCCTTCCTAGAGGAAGTTCACAGTTCTTGGCATGTGGACTTCCTCGACATCAAACCAGAAGGGTCTGTCAGTGCAGCTGGAATCTGCCACACTGGGAAGAACTCAGCATCACATGCATGATATTCCTGCCTAATGACATAACCTGCATCCAGTCATGAGGTAACACATCCTTTGATCCCAAACTGAAGAAAAACCTACAAAACTGACATACCATTCAATAACTTAAATGTCATCTAAAGCACAGCAAGACTCAGGAACTATCCCAGATTAGAGGAGACTAAAGAAAAAAGACCAATACACACAATAAATTATGGATCATGAAAACTCCTAAGCTAGGTTTTATTTTGGTTATAAAGGATATCATTGAAATAATTGGAAAATTATGAATAAGTTTTGTAGATTTGATATTAATATTTAACACAATTTGATTTTCTGATCTCGATCATTACACTATAGGCATATAAGACAAAAATTTTGTTTTCTGGGAAATACAAATATTTGTCATAAAGAGGCATCATGTCTGCAACTCACAAATGTTGAGAGAAAATTGTCTTTGTTATATACATATATTTATATGTATATTTATCTAGAAAGGAGATCAAGGGATAAAGCAAAGGTAGAAAAACATTTCAGGAATATTTTCTAAGAATTCTTTGTACTTGTTACAAATCTTTTAATAAGTCTGAATTTATCAAAATAGAATATTTCCGAGAGAAAATAAGTTTTTATAATAATATCAATAAGTAACATTAAACTTAATAAAATAAGTCATCTATCTATTTAGATTCTATTAAATGAATAAAGAGAAAGTTGGATGAGGCTTAGGGATATATGTAATAGTTTCAAATTATCTCCATATAAAATGCTAAATAATTACAAAGGAGACAAGGACATCACCTTTGGTGATTATGCTAGCATCATCAGTATTGGGATTTGAAAAGAAAGTCACAGAATCACTTCTGTGATACTCTTGCCAAATAATAAGTATCTGGTTCCAATCATAAAGAAACCAGAAGCAACAAAAACAAACAACTGAGGCACATTATTGAGCATTCTTCCTTAAGTTCAAAGGGAGACTGAGGAATTTTTTTCCCTGAAGGAGTCAACAAAATACAACAATTAGGTGTATTGCATGAATCTGAATGGGATATATCATTGTACAGGACATTAGAAAAGTAGTAAAATTTGAAAGAATCTGATGATAGTAGAATATATTCAAAGGTATTAGTATTAACTTATCAGTTATGAAAGTTGTATTGTAGTTTTGTAGCATGTTCTGAATTGTAGAAAATACTACAGTAATCATGAATGATGGTGTATGTCAGCCATTTACTCCCAAATGGTTTGGGGGGAAATGTTCCTTTTATTAGGGAACTCTTCTGTAATGCTAAGACTATTTCCAAAATGTCCAATTGTACAAATGAACAAAGAGAAAAAGTGAAAAGTCTTAAACAAATTTTGTTTCTCACCAAGATAGGAATATAAGTTAGTGCTTAAACTTAAAATTATAAAAAAAATTAAGAGTATGTAAGTTTGATGACAGTTTAATAATTGTAATATTTTAAACATTGGTAGTGAGTACACTACTGGCCCCCAACATATTGTCTGCCTAAATCTCTAGGTCTATACACAGTGATACAATTTGCATAATACAAATAATCCATCATTAATGTTATTTTCAGATCCACCAAGGTAATATGGATCACTGGATCGTTTAGATGCTTCTTAAATATCCGGCACTTAGACAGTTTGGGAACGTTAAACTCTGAAATACTGGTTTGCACTTGCACTTCAAATTTGGTTATACATACAAAGAAATAGTTTCAAATATTGTATGAAGTCCCTCACATATATATGTGATACAAACATATTTTCATTAAGTTTCCACAACATACATTTAGGGGGAAACAATTAAAATGTCATGTCAAAGGTCTGATAAATACAATGTTATCATTAATATCATATATTTTTCCCTTAAAACTTCTGTGTATTCTTGTGATGCTTCCAAAAGTAGATGTTTTCTTGGCTTATTAGTAGATCTTAGGCAGAAGTTCTAGTGGGTCAAGATACTTATTCTGCAGCAAGTGAAAAGAAAAATAATTATATTCTTTACATGAAACATTTCATAGTTCACTAAGCAAGAAGCAGTAAACAAAAAGTTAATAACTTATTACTGTTAATAAGAGTGAAAACCATGTGTATATGACTATAAGACTACTATGAAAAATAATTTTCCCAGAGTTGCACACTGAATTATCAATGTGCCTGAGAATCAGAACTTCAGGTTTTCCACCCTGCATTCATTCATGAACTCAACAACCTATGTTAAAGTTCTCAGTGACAAGATGAAGATGATAAAAGCCACCCCTCAACAATCAGATCTCATAAGTTCAAAAACACAAAGACAGGCCATTTTCTCACAGAGTCATGGGTGCTATGACAGGTATAAATTTAACAGGGCACTACTGGAACACAGAAGGGATTTCTGTCCCAGTTTTATGTCTAGGTTATTGGATTGAAGTGCGCTAAGGGTTGATGCCTAAAGAATGAGGAGGAAGTATGACAGAGAGAGAGAAGAGGTGCATGCAAAGAATGAGAGGTGAGATGTACAAGTGTTCCAGTGTGACTTGAAGCTAGAGCAGAGGGGCAGAGCAGGGTGTGTGCAACAACTTGATGAGGATCCAGCTAATTTGGATATTTTAATTCCTTACTAGGAAATTTGAAACTTTTCTTAAGAGCAAAACCAATGACAAAGTCAATGTCAGTGTATTTGAAATGCTTGACCATGTTTTACTAGATGACTCAGGGTTTTGGCAATAGACCATAGAGAAGTGGGTGAAGTCTTTGTTTTCATCGTGGTAGCAGAAGTGAAAAGAGTGTCAATCCAGAAAAAGGTATTATGGACAGTCTGAGCCTTTATAAGCCATGAAGATGAATGAGTGTGTTCTTCATTAGTAATTTTTTTCAAAACTTTCATTTTATTTTTGCAAGGAAAACAACTTAATTCATGTAGAAATCGATTCACCGATCTGAGGAAAGGCATGCCATCTGCTATTTGTAGTTTATTTCAGAAATCAATGAATCCAAATTTAACCATAGTTTGGCAACATACCTTCTTTAGCTTTTCTAGATAAAGCGTCTGTTCTTATCATCCATCTGAAATAAGGCAAATATTATATTGCTTAGTTTAAGCAAGCGAGATTATCATAGAAATGATATATTACTCAGAAAATGTGACTTTTTAAATAAAACTTTAAGGAACTAGATCCAACTTGAAGATGGCTTAAAAGAATCACATACACAAAAGTCCTACTTATTTTAAGTTTAGATAGATAATATATGTATAATGCCCTAAACTGTTCAAACAATATTGGTTTATTAAATATAGGTCATTTCAAATGGGTGCTGCTTTAGCTTACTATTGTAAAGGTTAAACAATTCAACTCCTAGTTTATACTGATTGTAATACAGTATGATTCTTAGCAGAACTCTACCCTTTAGAATTTTCTAATCAGTTTTTTTCACTTTCATATAGTTTTCCTTAAAATAAACTATGCATCTCTACCTTCAGAAATTAGATATTTAACATGTATTCAATGCTATGAATTTTTCAACCCATTAAATTAACTACACAAAAGAAGAAAGAGGTATTATAATAGTGTCAAAAGAAAATTCTTCTGGCAAGTTTGAAAAGTTAGGTGGAATAGGACCAAACATTTCTTTATTAGCACGGATAAACAAAGATTCCAGAAAACTCCCTCTTCAGACAATAATGCCAGGTGCTTTGGCACATTCCTATAATCCCAGTGACTTGGGAGCCTGAAGCAGGAGGATGGCAATTTTGAGGCCAGCCTAGAACTTGATAAGACCCAAAACAAAAAAATATAGAGAAATAGGGATGCAGCAGTGGAAGAGCACCCCTGAATTCAACCACTAATACCACACACACACACACACACACACACACACACACACACAATATAAATATTACAGTCAGTTTAAACTTGTTTCTTTGATTTGTGACTTTCCAGATTCATAAACAAAATGTAACTCTTTAGTAGTAACTGATTTCTTCTCAGTAATTGGGAGCAAAGTTTTTGAAACTTATTGCTAATTACACTTATGTATATGTTTACAAATGTGTGGAAAATGTTCAGACTCTATTGCAAGTACGCCATCTAGAATGCTTTTCATGTAAAAGCTATTCTCTTACTAATTCCTCAAAGATGTTCTAAAAGATAATACTGAACATAATAAGTATTTTGAGGTGATAAAAATACTATGAAATCCAAAGTCCCTATACAGTTTAAATGTGAAGGTGAATTTCTTGGACTGATGGGGTTCCCAGGCCTGAGTTTTCTTTTGTTTTTCAAAATGAAATTATTTTAAAATATATCTTTTGGTGCATTATAATCAGACATATTAGTGGAATATAGTATGACATAGTCAAACATGCACATAAAGTAACTTGATCATCATTCTTCTCCAGTAGCTTTCTTTTCCCTCTCCTCCTTCCTTCCCCTTTGAAGGTATTCTGCAGTGATTACAGAGACCCGTATTTGCATCTTGATAGAAGAGTACTCTTAAGACTGTCAAAGTTTGCCTGCTTTGGCAAACTAATGCCCTGTAAGGCAATCTAGGAAGTACTAGAGTAAGTTTCAAGTATTCTTCAGCCTACGTATAAGCACTAAAAGTAAACACATCTTTTCTTTCAGGAAATTAATGGGAAAAAAAATCTTTCTTTGCATTGTGTCTCCATTTATACATTCATTCATCATTGTCTTGTTAAATGTTACTCTCCCTGATATTTTCTGGTAAGAATGAAGGAGAACATCTTGTATTTGCAATGTCTTTAACAATTTACAAAAATATTTTACTTTCTTTTTTTTTTTTCTTTATTTTTTTTTAGTGCACAGTCATCTAATTTTATGATTGAGAGACACTTCAATCTGGGCCTTTCATGTTTTTCAGAAAAATATGCATGTCAGCTAACAAACTGATGGACAAAAAATATCAGATAGCTAGGATCTTATAATTATGCATTAAAAGTTATTTAATTTGTTCCCTGTTTCAGCACATTTGACTGCATTGATATTTTGTAAAACTCAGATTTGCTCTTCTCTTTATTTGGTTAGAATGCAAAGTCAAAAGAAAACATAAGATTGTGGCCTCATTTAAAACAGCCCTACCCTATATTTCTGTGAGTTAAGAAGATCATTAAAATTCCACAAAACTCTAAACCAATGTTTATTCATTTTAAACATTTAATTTATTCAAAAATCTAATTTAAATTCAGAATTAAAGAACAGTTAAAATATCATTTCATGACTAAAGTTAATGTCTCTTGAAAATAGGACCTCCAGAATATTATAAAATTGTACATTTTGAAATTCATTATAATTATAGATTATTGTGACCTTTATTTCACATTCATAAGTGAACTAAATAACTTGGTATTTCAACAAAGTCAAAACAAGACAAATCAGAAATCTGAGTTCCAAAAGATAAACGAAGCATAGCCTACCTCAGCCAGATAGTCCTCAATGCTTTGACATGAAGGCTGTGGGTTGGAAGAAGAACCTGCTATGTTTTCTTCCTGGTGAGACCTTCTGTTGCATAACCAGTTGTCATTTTTAAGTTTAACACATGGACACCCTGGGACAGGCCTTCTACAGTGAGGACAGGGTAAAGAATCTGTCTGATTTTCCTTTGGAATTCTGGTATTAACTTCCTGAAGGCTCTTACTGATTCTGTGAGGACTGCAAAAGGCAAATACTTGGTATTTTATTATTTTTCCCTAAATCACTTGCATTATAAAAAAACAAACAAAAAGCCATGGAAATAAATGGAAATTCACAGTGATAAGAGTCTTAACATCAAAAAATCCATCATAATAGAGTAGGGCATACAATCACAGGTTTTAAATTGTCCTAAAGATGTGCATATATTTCCAGGGCCCTCCTAACCCACAAGAAATTCAAACCTACCAGTGGGAGAGCAATGGCAGGCAGAGAGGTATGACTTAATAGAAAACACTGCTGCCTTCTTGAAAGGCTCTCCTTATGGGATTCTTGAGGACACCATTAGAAATACCGGTATTTAGAGTGTAACTATGTGAGATGATGGATACCTTAGTTTATTTGACTACAAAGACATTTCATTATACTAAAGTATATTAAAGCATCATGGAATCCTTAAACATATACAATTAGAAAATAAGAGTAAAACTAAGCTAGAATTATATCCCTTGAAGACATTTTCAAGCACTTCCTTTCACCATCTACACATTCTTTTTTCTTTTTTTTCTTTTTTTTTTTTTTTTTTGGCAGTGCTGGGGATCGAACCCAGGGCCTTGTGCTTGCAAGGCAAGCACTCTACCAACTGAGCTATGTCCCCAGTCCCATCTACACATTCTTATTAACAACTGGAAAAATTAAGCACTGGGAACTGAGAAATAATTCAGAACAACTACCACTGGGGCAAAACAAGATAGCTAAGTTGGTGATTAAGAATTAAAGCAGCTTCCCAGTATGGAGATTCCTTAGAACACTTGGAATGGAATCATTTGACCCAGTTATCCCACTCCTCAGCATATATCCAAAGGACTTAAAATCAGCATACTACAGTGACACAGCTACATTGATATTTATAGCAACTTAATTCACAATAGCTAAGCTATGCAACCCACCTAGATGCCCTTCAACAGATGAATGGATAAGAAATTGTGATATATATGTACACAATGGAATATTACTCAGTCTTAAAGAAGAACGAAATTATGGCATTTGCCGGTAAATGGATGGAACTAGAGAATATCATGCTAAGTGAAATAAGCCAATTCCAAAAAAATAAAGGCTAAATGTTCTCTCTGATATGTGAATGCTGACTCACAATAGGCAGGGAGGGGAATGAGGAGGGGAGGTTCACCAAATGGATAGAGGGGAGTGGGGGGGGGATGGGAATGGGAAAGACAGTAGAATGAATCAGATATAACATTCCTAAGCTCATATATGAATATATAATGAGTGTAACTCTACAACATGTACAACCACAAAAATGGGAATTTATACTCCATGTATATGATTCATCAAAATATATTCTATCATTATGTATAACTACAAAGAACAAATAAAAAAAGAAAAGAAAGAATTAAAGCAGCTTCCAAGTCAATCAGCTCATAATTTTGTTACCAAGGCATCAGAGGTGGGATCTGTCAATTATGTTTTTAATTTCCCCAACATTGACAATGGAATTCTTTTTAATCACACTGCAAAGTATACTTCCTTTAAGTCCTGTGATAATCTTTCCCTATATCAAAGTAGGTCTTAGGTAGAGGGAAAAACCACAAAAGTCAGTTTTTCTCTAAGCACCATCAAGAGGTAACATCAAATATCACAATCAAAAATGGTTAATTTATCAAGTGTCTGAATGTGCCTAGGGGAATAGAACCACCAATACTGTACACTTAGGGTTTAGTTTGGATTCTTTCAAAACATAATTAAACTTGTTAATTTTTCTATGTAAAGAAATGACTGTAAGTAATTTGGTCACCATGTAGCTGTCTGAATTATAAAGCTTCAAAAGTATGTACCTGAAAGTCTAGTAGACTAGTTTAAGAAAACAAATAAGAAAGCTATATAAATGCAAAAAAGGGGGAGAAATAAAAATTCCTGGCCCAATATTTCAACACTAAGTTCATTTACTTCCAAAAATTGTATTGTCTGATTAGCTTTTGCATTCTACTAATCTCATAAATCTCTCTCACTATACAAGTTATGCAATGGAGACAATTATGAAAATTAAGCTCTTTTCTTAGTATACATTTTGACATACTTCTGGACTTTATATTCTTCTACATGGAATTCATCAAGTTCTTCCATTTGTATTTCATGTTCTTCCATTTGTATTTCATATTGTAGCTTGTCAATTCTGCGTTGCATCAACTTTATCATTGAAACCTCATTATACTTTAACTCCTCTAAAACATTTGAAGTTGCTGTATGTGTCTAAAGAAAATTGAAAGGACTTTTAAATATAATTATAATAATTACAACCCAAATAATTATTGTATAGTTACTTTAGAATCAAAAGTTCAGGGAGCAATTTTAAACATGGGGAAAAGATGGAGTTTAAATAGTCAAGTTCAATTGCTTTTTTCTGTTGTTCTATTGAGGTTGGAATCCAGGGCCTTGCACAGGCTACACAAGTTAGCTCCCACTGGACTATGATCTCAGTCATGAATCAATCATACTCAAGTTAGTGTTTGTAATGTGAAAATTCAAAGAATTGTAAAATCAATTTAAAGGTGAAGAAAGTCATTTAAATTCAAGTGTATGGTAAGTTGAACTTCACAGTTTTTTTTTTATTTCATCCTTACAGTCTTATTTATTACAACTATTCTTAAATAGCAAATGATTCTCTGATGAAGTCATTATTCTGAAAGATGAAGTCCATTTTTACAGTAATGAAAAGTGAAATATTTAAAGATATCATCTTGCTCTAAAAACATACAAAAGGAATTTTCTCAAGGAACATAGAGGAGACACATAAAATGCATATATTCAAAATAAAATTTTCAGTGAAATTAATTAAAGCAAATTAAAGATAAATAAAATAACCTCTGAAAATAGAGATGCTTCTCCTTGATTTTCCTCTAACTGTTGTCTTGTTCTTTGTTCAGCCTCCCATTTTTGCTGCACTCCTTGACCATGCTCTATTAGATTGTTTGGCTTATGTCTTTTGAGGTTTGCCACATCTTCTTCCAAATTCTTTTGATTGCTCTCTAATTTTTCATATACATTTTTCAGGCTTTTAAAATAAGATTCATCTTTTTCATCTTGCTGCAAATATCTTGAAAATGTAGCTCCTAGATTTACATTGAGAACATCAACCTGCATGAAAGAAACAACAGAGTTTGATAATAAAGGAAGCATGTTTAGAATATTTGAGCACAAAACCCATTCACAAATTTTGCATGATTTTAATTGCAGTAAATTATAATCTACAGCAGCACTCTGATGAGTAGATTAAGGTAATGTGGTATGACATATTAGAAGTGGTAAAGCCAGTTTTCAGTTGGTGTCTAAATTCCTATTCTGGCTATTTAACAAAGGATGGGGAAATCTAGGTTCAATTTCATAGTGAGAAAATTATGAACATTCAATGAATGTTTGGATTAGGTGTATTCAATTTTAAACTTAATTGTTTAATAAAGTTAGAATAAAGCCTCAAGAGGTCAATATCTAAAAAAAATTGTATAATATACAACACCCAATTTTAACAAAACAAATTTTAAGCAAATATTTTCTATTTATGTAAGAATAGGTGCCATGAATGATGTACTTCTCATCTTAGTTGAATTTATACTTCAACAAGATAATACACAATGCCAAAAAAGAAAAAAAAAAGTGCACTGTGGAATAGTGCTAAATAGTTCTAAGGAGAATAAGGTCAGTGAGAATCAGAAAAGACAGAAATCTTCATGAATAAAGGAAAAATTATTTTTGTGCCAGTTCTGAACAACTGAGGTCAATGAATGAAAACAGAAAAGACAAGAGATATAAGGTTGACAGATGGTGAAATCAGTTTGAGTGCAGTGGACAAAATCAATGGTAGGGGAATAAGAATATGCCCAGAAAATAACTTATAAATGTATGTTCCCAGCCACATCAGCACTAACAGCCAAAGAGGAGAGGCAGCCTAAGGCCCATCAACTGCTGAATGGATGTGGTACAGATTAAAAAACATTGTTGGACAACAAAAACAAATGATACTTGAAACAACAAAGATGAACTCTGAAAACAATATGCTAAGTGAAAAAAAATGGTTAAAAGGACTAAGCATTGTATAAATCTACTTGTACGAATGCCCACAACAAATTGGAGAATAAAAGTATCTTGGTGGTTCCCTAAGATTGGGAAGATGGAGGGAGGAGGGCGGTGATAGCTAAGAGACGTCGGGTTTCTTTTCAAGGTCATGAAAATATTCTAAATTGTGGTGATGGGTACATGACTCTGCTAATAGACTAAGAGACACTGAGCTTTATGTGTTAAATGAGTCAAATGTATGTCTCTGCAATATGTCCCAATAAGGTTGCCTTTTAAATGATCGACTAGATGAAACTGCATAATTTCTTCACCTGACAGATAGAGGTACCTGACATAATTTAAATATTTGTATGCTTTTATAATACCTTTAAATGGGAAAAAAGCCTGACATTCAATTATTTAAAAATTAACCTGAAATTTAAGGAAAATATAATAGCCTTTCCACACAAGTTATCTTGAAATACATTCAACCATTACCCACAGATTCTGTAACCAATCACAATAAATGAAGGTATGAAATAACTCAATTCCCTGGAACATTCTATGAAATGGGATCCTCTGATTTAATCTGCCTTGATAAACCATGGCAATTGAGGTAGCACTGAAAAATACTGGTTAAGAAAAAAAAATTTTTTTTTCTAACTTATGTGAGAATTGATGCAAAATCTTGGTTTTCCTGAAGGTAGTTGTGTAGTTTTTTGATTTTTTTAAATCATCAATTGAACCCAGGGGTGCTTAACAATTGAGCTGTATTCCCAGTTCCTTTTACTTTATATTTTTTTATCTTGAGTCAGGGATTTGCTAAGTTGTTTAGGGCCTCACTATTTTGCTGAGACTGGCCTCAAACTTGTGATCCTCTTGCCTCAGTCATTCCGTTAATGGAATTAGAGACACGCACCACAACGCCTGGCCCTAAGCGTAGCTATTTTGAGAAAAGATGTGTGATTTTATAAGGAAAAAATGTAAGAATGAAATTCAGAATTTAAGAACAAGTGCACCATACAGATAACTAAATTAGAATAAAATCAATTATCATAAAAATCCAAAAAAGCTGTCTGCTGAAAATTGTATCCTAAAATATTTTTTATTATTTAAGCAGGTTCAGATCAACTATTGACAAGTACAATTTAAGACATACTTGACATACAACTTGATCTAGTTTCTTCTTCAAATCCTGTGTCTCATCTTCTGTATTAAGGTGATAATGTGATGAATGTTTGGATAAAACTTCTGACCGAGATTGTTCTGTCTGGTTATCAGTCAGTTCTTGTTGAGGTTGTCTCAAAACTACCTGAGGAAATATGTCTGTTAAATATTTTCTACATCACTTCATGTTAATAATATCTTAACTTAATTTGACTCTGAGAAATATTATCATCAGTTCATCATCTTTTCCTCCTGTGTATAAAATCCTGTTTATTTCTGAATTCCACCAAGGACACGGAAGTGCTTTCTTCCTGCCTAATCACTGTCATATTCCTTAGACAATAGATCCAGCCCTCTAGTCACTTCTCATTTGATGAAATTACAATGCTTCACAACCTACTGAATTCTCAAACAGAACAGTTTATGCAGGTCTGACTAGTAGTAGTGAATACCATACCTTAGTCAAAAGCATCCCTTTTTTATGAGAGGCTTAACTTAAAAACTGAGTTCTAAAGTATTCAATCTTCTGCTCAAATCCTTCCAGATTTTCATCTTATAAAAAAGTAAGAACCTTCAACAAATGGTGCGGGGAAAACTGGAAACCCATATGTAGCAAAATGAAACTGAACCCTATCTCTCACCCTTCACAAACTCAACTCAAAATGGATCAAGGACCTAGGAATTAGACCAGAGACCCTGCACCAAATAGAAGAAAAAGTAGGTCCAAGTCTTCATCATGTTGGCTTAGGATAATACTTCCTTAACATGACTCCCAAAGCACAAGAAATAAAAGCAGAAATCAATAAATGGGATAGAAACAAAGCAAAAAGCTTTTTCTCAGGGAGGGAAACAATAAACAATGTGAAGAGAGTGCCTACAGAGTGGGAGAAATATTTTCCACACACACCTCAGAGACAGCACAAATCTCCAGAATTTATAAGGAACTCAAGAAATTTTAAACCAAGATTACAAATAAGCCAGTCAGTAAATGGGCTAAGGAAATGAGCAGACACTTCACAGAAGAAGCACACAATCAACAGCTACTTGAAAAAGTGTTCAACATTTCAGCATCTCTAGTAATAAGAGAAAACAAATCAAAAATACCCAAGATTTCATCTCACCTCAATTAGAATGTCTATTATCAAGAATACAAGCCACAATAGGTGTTGGCAAGGATGTGGGGAAAAGGTGCACTCATACATTGCTGGTTGAGGTTGCAAATTGGTGCAGCCACTTTGGAAGGAGTATGGAACTTCCTTAGCAAACATATAAAACACCATTTGACCCAGTTATCCAACTCCTAGGCCTAGATCCAAAGGATTTAAAATTGGCATACTACAGTGATGCAGCTACATTAATGTTCTTAGCTGCTCAATTCACAATAGCTAGGTTGTGGAACCAATCTAGATGCCCTTCATAGATGAATGGATAAAGAAACTGTGGTATATAAGTACAATGGAATATTATTCAACCATGAAGAAGGATAAAATGATGGCATTTGCAGGTAAATGGATGTAGTTGGAAAAATATCATGCTAAGTGAAGTAAGCCAATCCCAAAAACCAAAGAACAAATGATTCTCTGGATAAGTGGATGATGATACAAAATGGGGTGAGGGAGGCAAGAATGGAGGAAGAATGAATTGTGTGCAGAGGAAAATGAGGGTTGGGGAGGAGTGGGGTGAAGGAAAGATAATGGAAGGAGACAAATATCATTACCCCTAGTACATGTATGATTACACAAATGGTGTAACTCTACTTTGTGTACAACCAGAGAAACCAAAGTTGTACCCCATTTGTGTGCCATGAATCTAAATTTTAAAATTTAATAAATATTTGAAGGATGTGACTAAAAAGGTACACTCATACATTGCTGGTTGGAATGCAAATGGTGCAACCATTATGGAAAGCAGTATGCAGATTCCTCAGAAACTTGGAATGAAACCACCATTTGACCCAGTTATCCCAGTCCTTAGTTTATGCCCAAAGGGCTTAAAATCAGCATACTACAGTAACACAGCCACATTAATGTTTATAGCAGCTCAACTCACAGTAGCTAAAACTATGGAACCTACCTAGGTGCCCTTCAACAGATGAATCGATAAAGAAAATTTATATAACATATGTATATACATATATGTGTATATATATATATATACACATACATGTATATGTGTGTGTATGTATATGATATATATGTATCTGTGTATATATGTATATGATGGAATATTATTCAGCTTTAAAGAAGAATGAAATTATGGCATTTGCAGGTAAATGGATGGAGTTGGAGAATATCACTGCTAAGCAAAATAAGCCCAAACCCAAAAAACCAAAGGCAGAATTTTTTTTTAACATCCAGATGCTAATTTACAATAAGGGGTGGGGGGCCTAGGGAAGAATAGTTACCTTATATTAGGTAGAGCAGAGTGAAGGGAAGTGAGGGAGCATGGGGATAGGAAGGATAGTAAAGTAAAAACCGACATTATTACCTCATGTACATATATGACTGCATGATCTATATGATCCCACAATATGTACACCAGAAAAATAAGTTATACCCAATTTATGTATGATCTCATCAACATGTATAAATGCATTCCTACTGTTATGTACAAACTAATTAGAACAAATAAAAATTTTTCTAAAAGTAGGACCTAGGCAACCTGTCCTTCATCTCTCTCCATCTCTTCCCTCTTCACCCCCTGTACAAAAATCTGGCACCATACATTTGTTAAAAATTAAGATTCAATACCAAATTAATGAATCAGAGAACTACAATTATCTTTCAACTAGAATAGTTTATATCCTTCACATCATAGTATTGAAACTTGCAAGGAAAATTTTAGGAAGTTATCTGTGAAGATATACAATAAATTCCGATACAGCAAGAAAATAAATCAACATTGGTTTTGCTGCAATTCACTGCATTTGTCCTAAATTATGACTTAATAACAAACAAATTCTTTTTTTGTGTTGGGAGAAGATAAAGATGAAAAAAATTGAAATGGTTATATTCAGAATTAAGTCAAATTTATACATGAATAAAATAACATTACAAAACAGAAATATATAAAATGCTAGTGAAGGAAAGGAAATCTATTAAAAAATATGGCATCTACATTTCAATTCAGCTAAGAATCTAAAATGAACTCTCGAAGTAACCCACTCAATTAATCTGTTTCATCATGGTCTTAAAGTATGGCAACATGAAGGCAATAAAAGTTAGGACTCAGGGCTGGAGTGTAGGTCCAGTGGTAGAACATGGGCATAGCATGCACAAGGCCTCACATTTCAATCCCCAACACCAAAAAGAGATATTGTTCCAGCATTATTAATTCTACATTATTAATATCAGCATATCTCTACTAAAAATCTGTAACTTAACCTCTTGAAATGTCATTCTTATGTAAAGACACAATGCCTAGCAAAGGACACAATGTCTTTTACTCAAAATAAAGCATCTGTCAGGTCCAGGTTTAAATGTCTTCCATTTTTTAACTGTTAAAATCAGTTTCATGTAATGCTAAACTTTCTTTTTGTTTTTGATTGGCCCAGAATATTACATGTTCATCAGATAGGGTGTGTTACTTCAAAACATGTACACAATTTAACCATCATTAGAAGACTTATTAATTTAAACATGAATTCATTTCATTATATTGGAATCAGGTTTGCCATCATCAAGTACCACTAAATTCTGCTTTAAAAACAATCCGTATATCTGGCTTGATACTTACTTCTCTTTTAGATTTCTTCTTTTTATAGTTGATTTGATCTTTCTTTGAAATGAGGCTTTCATTCATTAACTCCACCATATCTGTTTTCAGCATCATCCTGAATTATTTTCATAATATTACATTGCTCTTGGAACTAATTGAGCAAGTCATTTTTATCATCAAATTTTTGTGAATGTCCTGGATCTGTAGTAGTAGCCATGTAATTTCACTATCCATTGAGATAATTTCTCATATATAGATTTCCTCTTCTTCCATGCAATTGTAGTTTTGGCTTTGGTTATTCTGATCATGTGTTTCATTTCATTTATTTGGCACTGGTTTTGTTTTAGTTCTTTTGTACCTGTTTTAAAGTCACAGTCACTTTCCTAAGATCACGTCTCATATGACTACAGAGCTCTTTTCTCGGAGAATGTTTTTTATTCCAGACTTGGAAAACTTTTGGGAAAGAATCTCACTACCAACATTTAGTTTTGATATTTTGAAATTCTCCTTGTCCTTTAAACCCAGGCACCCATCTCTTGCTCTCTGAGAAGGAAGTTCTAGTTCTCTTTTGGATATCTGATTTTCATCACAAGGATGTGCAGCAACAACCTGACTGGCAGGGTATGATTTGACTTCTGTTTCCTGCCTTTCTGTGTTCTGCTCTTTATTTTCCAGTTTAAACTTTAGCTTTGTAATCTCAGTTTTCAGAATATGAATCTGTTCATTATATTGGAATGTTGTTTTTGTAAGTGTTTCCTCATTCAATTTGATTGTCCTTTGAAGGTCATCGTTCTTTTCTCTTAAAATGTCAATGACCTTAGATATTCCTTTTTATCTTCCTGATTTTGTGTTTCATTTTGTCCATTTCAATCTTGTCATAGCAAATTCATCCTCCAATATGTGGTATTGTGCAACTCTTTTTCTGTTTCATTCCTAGTAGAGACCTAAGTAAAACCGAGACATGCACTCAATAAAATAATGTCATGATTTCCTAAAACTAAAGTTTTAATATGTACATTTATTCAAGGAAAGGATTTACAGTAAAAGGACATTCAACTGCAGAGAAATTAGATGTAAACTTCAGAGCTTAGAGTAGCAAAAATTTCCAAAATTTCAAAAAATGTATTGAACACAATGAATCCAGGAGTGTAAAAAAAAAAAAAAAAAAAAAATTGCTAAGAATTTTAGAACTGAAAAAGACTTTTCTCTGAATTACAACAGATTCAAGGCATAACATAAGTGATTAGTAAGAACATAAGTGATTAGTAAATCTGAATACGTTAAACAAAAAATGTGTGCAGTCTGAAGCTCATATATACAAGCCAGTCAACCCATAATAAGGGTCTTACTCTACACACATTTGGACAGATGAAATGTCTTTTAGTTCCATGTTACTGAAAATATTCATGTGTATTTTCAACATTTTTATAGTCAGTTATAGGAATTACAGGTATTGATAAATGATAAGTGTAGGCACTAAAGCACTTTTACATATACCAACAAACTTTTTATCACAATCTGAAAGAGAATGACATAAATATAAGCAAGTTGCTTTCTAGTGGTCTTCCATTAAACTAGCTATTTCCCTATTGTAAAAATTAGGTCACAAAAGAAGGCTTGGTTCCAGAATGCTAATTGTGAATTAGGTTGTATTTGTTAGGCTCTTTTCAGGAAATCCTGAGATTATTTGCTGCTCAATAAGATTTCTTTTTTGTAAAGTCTGAAATGTGAGTAAATGTAAAACAGGCAAATAAACTGATCTCATTTATCAGGAATGACATCCTTAGTGATAAATCATTTCTAAGTAAAATTATCATTGTATGTCATTGTCTCTAAAAAGCTTTTTGTACTGAAAGAGGAGATTACTTGGAGAAAACTGTTTCTCTTCTCCTAAGTGAAGAAATGATACTCAACTAGGGTTTCTTCTGGCTCTGCTTTGCCTGCTTACTTAATGGTGGGGGTAATAAACTTATCCACATTAATGTACCAAGAGGGTGAAAACACTGCCCCAAACTAAAACAGGTTATATTAGTAACAAGGGTTTTGAGACCATGGGAAAGTTATAATTAACTATGAAAAATATTAAAAGCCTTTTCTCTGGATGTTGCCAATGTGACAGTCACCATTGGGACCAGCTGCTGACATATGGAGTTGAACTAAGAACATTAATTGGGTCACTGGGACATAATGCCACCCTCACTCATAAAATATATATATTAAAGATATACTTCTATGACTTCTAATTCTCCATGCTTTTCCATGATGCATCTAATTATTGTTTAATATGTGTTCACACACACACACACCACATACGCACATAGAGACAAGCATTTGCAAACAAAATAATTCAAGAAACATTTTTTGGGGGTCATATCTCTCCCTTTTGGTTTGCAAAGAAAATTTGACAGAATCCAATCTTGTAAATTCTGGAATATATTCGCAAGAAAGTTGCCTCTGGGTGTCCTTTTGTTCAACTAACACATAAAGATTCACTTCAGTAAGGTATTGGTCTTATATGAGCAGTGGCAAGAAAGTCTAAAAGCTTAATCAAGAGTGGTAATAACTGCAAAAATTAAAAACAACCTACTAAAAACAAGTAGTCTATAAAGTATACTAATCTTTATCCCATATGAATTACCTCAGATTTTATCTGCAGAAGTGACAGGTAAATTTATCAAACAGTACAAACTTTCTTAACTACATACACAGAAATATGAAAAATGAGTTTTAAAACTTTACTTACATAGTCCCATGATAGTTTCAAGCTCTTTATCTTGTATCTGAACATAAAAATCCCTAAATTAACATTTATGTTTCTGATTAAACTCAATTCACCTTGTATTCCTCCATTCAGAAAACACATGCTGAGCATCTATAAGATGCCAAGATAAGCAATACATAAATTTAGCCATACATGTTATGATTTCACTTTAGGGAGAGATTACATTTGTTTTAAATCCAAACAATAGAGTCACGTACTGTGTAACAATGCTTTTTGAGATCACAGATTACATATGTCAATAGTGGTCCCAGAAGGCTGTGGGAGGTGTATGAAATTTGTGTAAGCACATGCTTACAATGATTGCATAATGAATGCCAACAACAACATTTCTCAGATTGTCTCCATCATTAAGTGAAACATAACCATATATATTAAGTTAAAGGGATATTATAAATAAGTAAGAAATTTGAAGCTATATCGAAGACTAATATACCTTATTTAAGTTACTTCTTGCAGTCTCTAATTCTGTTTTAAGTGTCCCAGAAAAGAGTTGAAGTTCTTTGTTCAATTCAACTTCCTTCTTATATTTCGCTTCTATTTCTCTTAACTGGTTGTTCATTTTTTCACAAAGCTGATCAAAATCTCTTAACTTCTTCTCTTTTTCTTTTAAGTCATGCCTGCATTTAAATATGATTATCTTAAAATTCACTTTGTCAGAGAACAAATTTTGTATTCTGGCCCTTCATATGTTGATTCATTAGGCTAATAGAAATTCTGTTTTAAGATTCTTTTCCTTTCTAGTTCTCACCTTTTTAATTTCTCCTTCAATCTTTTAAAAAACATATATACTTGACAGGTAATAATGAAAGAGCTTTCTGTCAATTGGGAAGTTTCTGTTCTAGTAACCTCTGGTAGATATTATGGAAAAGGAATTTTGAAATGGATCAGTAAATTGATACAACAAAATGATTTGGATTGGGGAATCTGGGACATGGATCCAATGGCAGAGTGCCTGCCTAGCGCGTGGGAGGAACCTGTGTTCCATTACCAGCATTGCCAAACAGAAACAAAGATTATTTTTGCACTGTTATAATTCTTCCTTAGTTAAATAAGTTTTAAGACTTAGTATTTGCAAACAAGTTTATAAATTCATTATCAGTTTGCTTTTATATTCTTTAAATAAAACAACAACCACCACAACTGGTTGCCAGTGCAACATACTACCTTCAGAAGTTGTTTACACAGCATACATCTGTGCACATTAGCATAACCCAAGACCAGGCTAGGGAATCAAGTGCCTATTGTTATGCCTTTTAAAGTTTCTTTTAGGTAAGACTTTCAATTTAGCTTGTTTATCATTCTGTATTTTACAAAAAACTCAAAAATCCCTTTAGAACAAGGCATGACCTCATTTTTAGTCCAGCAGTAAAGAATAATATGTCCTGTCAACACAGAAATTTGACCAAATTTTACTTATGTATGAGGGAAAATTTAAATAAAATAATTATTATTTTCCATTTTACTTTTTGTTTAATGGATGATAGGATTAAACCCTAGCTGGGAGTGTAATTCAGCAACAGCATACTTGCCTAGTTTCACCAATCCTTGGGTTTGATCCCAAGCAACAGAAAAAAAAAATTGCAATAAAAATTTTAAAACACAGTTTGGGGTGCACAAAAATGGTGATCTCATCCTCTTTGGGGGAATTGTAAATTAGCATAAACTGTCCTGAGACCAATTTAGAAATATTGATCAAATGCCTTTTCATGATGTTTCTCTATTTTAAACAAATGATTCTATATTAAACAATTTACTCAAACTAAACAGAACTATAAATTAACTTCCATGAAGTTATGTCACTTGCAGGAAAGGGATGGAACCTGAGATTTTTTTAAGCAAAATAAGTCAAATTTGTAAGGCTAAGAGTCATGTTTTCCCTCATATGTGGAAACTAGAGAAGAAAAAGGAAAAAGAAAGTGTGGGCTGGTCCCATGGAGATTAAAGGGAGCTCACAAGAGTAGAGGAAAGTGACCAGGGAGAGGGAGAAAGGGAAGAAAAAGAGAAAAACGCAGAGAATGATAAAGACTAAATTATACTGTTATATCATGTGTGCATACATGAATATGTAACAAAAATCCTACCATTATATCCAACTATAATGCATCAATAAAAATATGGAAATAATAAGTTTTCTAAATGAGGTTCTGGGAAGCATTGATTGTAATACAAAAAATAAAATGTAAATGAAAAACGATCCCAAATTCTACTTATTAAATAAAAATTCCTCTGATAGTGAGATTTCTATATAGCCACTGAAATGATTGAAAATAGCATGCAGTTACTTATTATTGGTTAGCAATATGTCACCTTTTTCTAAGAATTTCAGACTCTACAAGTGTAAGTAGTTTTCTCCCTTGCAAAATGCCAGCAATTACAAAAATTCACTATGTACCTTTAGTGTAAAGAGTTCAAACATTTCTTTCAATCTAGGGTATCATACCTCAAGTTGCAGAGTTCTTGTTCCCATTTTATTTCTTTCTGCTGTAACTTAGACTTTGCATTTTCCACTTCTGCTAACTCCTCTTTTAGTACACAAAGTTTATTTTCCAGTTTTGCCACTTCTTTCATAGGTAATGAACCCTGTGAAGGATGACTTTTTTCAAGTTCTACTATTCTTTGACATGAATCTACTGCTTTTTTGATTTTTGGTAGGCTATGAGAATCTGTATCATGGAGAAAACAAGAGAGAAATAAAATATTTAGGTAATAATATATCTATGAAGGGCTCTATGTTTTTACATGTACTCTCTCAAACACTGAACAAATGTGTAGAGAGTACCTGTAACATGTTCCACATTATACTAAGATCTACAGATTAAATGGATGAGAACCCTACTCTTCTTTAAAGTATAGTAAAGAAGACTAACAGAAAACATGACCATTATAAATTCAGATAAAGGATACAATGAAATAATGAATTCTGTGATCATATGAGGGAATCTGATCTACAGGAAGATTCCCCTGAGGATGAATGACTACACTGAAAACTGAAGAATGAACAGGAAGCAGCTGGGCAGAGGGTGAAGAAGATTTTCCAACATACAGCATGTGCTGAGATGCTAATGCAATCTGCTTCAAGGCTGGCTGGAAGAACAAATATTGCTTCAGGTTCCTGCCTGAAACAAGTAAAACTAAAACAAAATAAAATACATTAATAACAGTTTTCAAGAAAGTAGATTTCAGGCAATGATGACACTAGTTCCTGATGGAAAGTAAACTAAGTAAGACTTGCAATTGTGTTTACTCCTTGCTGTGAGAGGTTTTCCAGCTGATGAATCAAGGAGAAGGAACCCAAGGAGAAGGAATTCTACCAGATTCCCTGAGCTGAGGTGATGAAGCTGAATCACAACCAAGGCAGAGAGATCACAGGATGGAACAATGATGAGAAAGCAGTGGAGAGAAAGAAACATGGAGACCTTCAAAAGTTCCAATTGAATATTTAGCAGAGTAATTAACATAAATGTGTGCCAGGAAAGGATTTTAGACCTAGGGATAAAACATTTCAAAACATTGGAGGAAGCCACCTGGTGCTCACATAGTGCCAGAGAGAGTGTCTCTTTCCATCAGTCAGTCTGGAATAAAAGACAATGGATAAAGTAATTAGATAGATCTTGCCTAACAGTGGACAATTCGACCTACACAGATCACCTAACAAAGCATAAATACAAGAACATCGATGATCAAGCTTATTATAAGTAACCTAACTGAACACCAAAATATAATCCAAAAGCAGAAGAGGCCTGAAAGATATCTTTTTAAAAAAAATCACGCTTACAGGAGGCAAACTGAAAGAAACCAAAGAGCATGGTGACGAACATCACACCTAAATACAGTTGACACATGCATAATACACATTTGAACTCTGTGGATTTTTACACAGAAAAGTAATCAACTACTGACAGAATTAAACATAGCAAAGAAAAAGACAGAAGATAGCAAACATTCATTCATAATAACACTGAATGTAATTGTTCTCAACTCCCCAATTAAAAGACACACATTGGTAGAATGGATTCAAAAACAAGATTCAACTAGATGTTGTTTACAAGAAACTCATCTCACGGGCAAATATGCTGAATTAGTCAGCTTTTCACTGCTGTGACTAAATGACTTGACCAGCACAACTATAGAGGAGGAAGAGTTTATTTGAGGGCTCATGGATTTGGAGCTCTTAGTACATAGAAGGCTGGCCCAATTCTTCAGGGCTCAGGGCAAGGCTGAATATTATGGTGGAAAAGTGTGGCAGAGGGAAACAGTTCATACCATGATCAGGAAACAGAAAGAGAATCCACTGGCCATATACAAATATATACCCAAAGTAATACCCAATTCCCTCCTCCTCCAGCCATACCCTACCACTTCAGTTACCACTCAGTTAATCCCTATCAGGTGATTAAATCTCTGATTGGGTTAAGACTTTTACAACCCAATCATTTCTCCTCTGAACCTTCTTGCACTCTTTCACACATGAGCTTTTGAGGAACACTTCACATCCGAACCATGAAAGATGCCCACAGACTGAATATAAAATCCTGGAAGAATTTTTTCATTTGTATATTCCAAAATAAGAAGTAGCTATTTTCATCAGACAAGCAGATGTGAAGCAAGATTTAATCAATAGAGACAAGGAATGCCACTACATAGTAATAAAGGAAACAATCCAACAAGAAAATTTAACAATAGTAAGTATATAGGCCTTAAATCCTAGATAGACCCCAAAATAATAACACTGGAGGATTTCAAAACACCCTTGTCACCAATAGACAGGACACACAAAGGAAAAAAATGGATACTTTGACTTAAACAACACTATAATTCAAATATACCTAATAATTACAGAATATTTCACCATAAAATAGCTGAATTCACTTTCTTCCCTACAGTGCGTGGAACTTTTTTCAAAATAAACCACTAATCTAGATCACAATGTAAGTCATAGCAAGTACAAAAAAAAAAAAAAACCTCATACAGTTCTATGCATTCTATCAGAACATAGTAGAATGAAACAAGAAATAAACAGGAAAAAAATATTAGAAACCACATAAACAGAACAAAATCAAACAGTACTCTTTTAAATGAAGAGTGGATCATAGAAGAAATGAGAGAATAAACCAAGAAATATTTGGAAACAAATAAGAACATAAATAAAGCATACCAAATCTCTAGACATTATGAACTCAGTTTTAAGAAGAAAATTCACAGCACTGAGTGCCTCCACTAAAAAAAATAGCATGGTTCCAAATAAATAATCTAATATCCCACCTCTCAAGGTCTTAGAAAAAGAGCATCAAACTAATTCCCAAATCAGTAGAATACAGGAAATAATCAAGAATAGAGCTGAAATTAACAAAATTGAATTAAACTATACATAAAATGAAAGACAGAGTCAGCTTTTTAATCGTGATATGAAAACCAAACAAAGAAATCCAGGAAAGAAATCTAGAGGCCAAAATACCTGATGAACATTGATGTAAAAATCCTTGATGAAATATTAGCAAACTGCATTCAAAAACACATCAAGAAGTTAATATACCAAGAACAAGTTGGTTTCATCTCAGGGAAGCAAGGTTGGTTGAATGTAGGCAAATCAATAAATGTAGTTTACCACATAAATCAAATGAAGGACAAAAATCTTATGATCATCTCAACAGGCAGAAAAGGCTTTAATAAAAATATATCATGCATTCATATTAAAAAATGATGGAGAAACTAGGGAGAAAAGGAACTGACATTATAAAGGCTATACATCACAAAACCAAAGCCAACATTATACTGAAATAAAAAGCATTTCAGGAACAAAACAAAGATGTCCAATTTTGTCTCTCCTATTCAATATAGTTCTTGAAACTCAAGGCACAGCAATCAGGCAAGAGAAGCACATTACAGGATTATTAATAGGAAAACAAGAATCAAATTATCTCTTTTTGTTATTGACATCAAGAAAACTAGAAAACTCAAAACTCTCCATCATTAGACTTCTAAAGCTGATAATGAATTCAGTAAAGCAGCTGGAAACAAGTTCAACATTCATTAATTAATAGGTTTTCTGCACACCAAAAGTACTTCTGCTAAGAAAGAAATCAGGAAAACTATCCCGTTATAAATAACACCAAAAATCAAAATGCTTGGGAATTGTTTTATTTAGTTTTCTTTACTGTGACAAAAAGATCTGACAAGAACAATGTAGAGAAGGAAAAATTAATTTCGAGCTCAGGGTTTTAGAAATCTCAGTCCACAGACAGTTGATTCCATAGCTCTGGCCCAAGGTAAGGCAGAGCATCTTGGCAGGAAGACATGGCAAAGGAAAGCAGTTCAGGACTTCACCACCTACCAGGAAGCAGTGAGAGCTCTACTCAACATGGAGTCCCCAGTAACCTACCTCCTCCAAGCATAAGCTACCTGACTATGATTACCACCCAATTAATCCATATTGATGAGCATGGAAAATGGTACAAATATTTTGAAAAATAATTTGGCAGTTTTTTTTATTAAGGGAATATAAAGGAACATGTGGAAACTTTTATGGGAGTTCTTAACTATCTTGATTATGGTGATGAAACATTTTTAATGTTTAATACATATGTCAAAACTTGTCGTTTCACACTTTTTATATGTGCAGTTTACCTTATGTCAATAATACCTCATTAAATCTTTTGAAAACAAAAATCTGTATTATAAGAAGAATCATGTTAGACAGTGATTGGGATACAGAGAGACACAGGATAAAGCTAGAGTCTTGAGTTCTTTAATCTTATACCAAAGAGAAGTAATACTTGGGTTTTAAGGAAAGGGTAAGCATAACAGAATTGAATTTTTAAAAATATATGATTATGGTTGCAGAACAGAGCATAGTTTGAGGAGGGCAGTGGCAGGGAAAACAGGTCTAAGTATACTACAGAATTCAGGTAGAGACAATGATAACCTAAAAATCCTTAAGACACAAGGGAACAACAGAGCCAACAAAAGGAGGTGGGTGCCATTCACAAAGATTAGTGCAGTGGGAATGATCCAGACTTTTACTTGAGAGTGTACCACACTTCTCATTACATTTTAATGCAAAGCACATTTCTGAAATGAAGAATATTGTAACACATCAGTGTTCTATGGTGTAGTGCCAAGCAATGTGTGTATCTAGTACTATAGTATACATCAAAAGGCCTCATTTGTATGCAAAAAGGTCCTACCTTTATATGACATGCTTGGTTGTTCAAACAGCATCCAAATATCCCTATAATTAGGGTAAGCCACTTCAGAAGCCTGTAAGGCTGTTAAAGGTGACTGTGATTCATCAAGGTCTTCCATAGCATTTATTTGATTTTTGACCTATAAAACAATAATTCAATATCAAAATGTACCCCAAATTTATATACTACATACTAAATACATAAATGTGGCAATTATCTACCTTTTATATAAGCAAAAGCACAGGTAGCTCAAAGAACTGATTTCTGTCAAAAGGAGACCTTTATCAATGGTTATTGTTTCTTTCTCATTTTTTTTTTTGAGATGCAGGAATATTTATTTTATTTTTGAACAATTATACAGCTAGAAAGCTTCACTTGATGTCATCAGCAATTGAATTACACAATATGTGTAGGTGGGTTTAACAGGTTACCTCTGTCAGTGGTCCTATGTGAAGTGCAGCTTTTAAAACTTAAATTCTTTGCAGTATCATTCTCATTATGTCAAGCTGCCACTCTCAAAAACTCTTTTTTCTTCTCTATTTGTTCTACAATATAAAATTCTTCTTTCAAAATAGACCCAAAGTGGATCCAGAAGAGTTTCAAGGTATGGTCAAGGACAAAGTGACTACCAATAGAACCCTTGGTTAAGAACAATTATCCTGAATAGTAAGAATCTTAAAACATGTATTTAAATCTAATATTCATAACTTCAAGGTAATAGACTTTTTTTTTTTCCTAAAACTATTCATCAGTAAAGGATTCAGTTTATATGAATATACTCTAAGGATTCTTCTTTTGTTTACTGGCAACATAATCTTTGCTGAGCTTTCTCATTATATCCCCATGGCTGAACCTTGCTGTCCCTTGAAACACCATTTGACAATTCTCCTGCGTGTATTTGGCAAATGGTCTCACACGGGGCTCAATGGGGGTTCTATCTTTCCTAGTTAATGGCAGCATGACCAAAGGCCCTCTGCATCTGGCACAGATAAAGCATTCAGTGTTCAACATGTGCAAAATATAACAATATAATTTGACCAATATTGCTCCCCAGCACTTCTCCCCTCCCTCCTCATCATCCTCCTTTCCTCTATGGATCTCTCTTTAATTTCCATGAGATTTGCCCCCACATTTCTTTTCTTTTTCTCTCTAGATTTCACATATGAAAAATATGCCCCTTGACCTTTGGAGAGTGACTTATTTCCCCTAATATATTCATCACTAGGTCACCAATTTTCCTGCAAATGACAATTTCATTTGTCTTTATGGCTGAATAAAACTTCATTGTTTATATAGCCATGTTTTCTTCACCCATTCATTCATTGATGGAAACCTAGACTGGTTCCATTGTTTGGTTATTGTGAATTGTGCTACTATAAACATGGCGTGCATATATCATTGTAGTATGATGACTTTAATTCTTTAGGATAAATACTAACAAGTGGTATAGCTGAGTGGCTCCAGGCTTAGTCTTTTGAAGAGCCTCCATACTGATTTCCATTGTGTTTATATATGTACTCTTTATCCATTCATCTGTTGGCAGCTACCTATGCTGTTTTCATAGTGTGACTATTGTGATGATCATGGGTTTGCATGTAACACTATAGTATGATATCTTTATATCTTTAGGAAAAATACCCAGGAGTGGTATAGCTTTGTTATGTGGTGGTTCTATACCTAGACTGTTTTAGGAAACTTCATACTGATTTTATAAAGGTATTAATAATTTACAATCCCCACCAAAGATGTTCCTTTTTCTTCACATCCTTTCCAGCATTTATGATTATTTGTATTCTTGATGGCTGCCACTCTGACAAGTATGAAATAAAATCTCAGTGTCATTTCGATTTGCATTTCCCTAGTTGCTATGACATTTTTTCATATATTTGTTGATAATTTTAATTTCTTCTTTGGAGAAACAACTAGTTCATTTGCCCACTTATTAATTAGGATATTGTACTTTGTGGTATAAAATCTTTGAGTTTTTTTTTCTATGTTCTAGGTATTACTCCTCTGTCAGAAGAGTAGATAGCAAAGATTATTCTCCCATTCTATAGGTTCTCTTTCACATTACTCATTGTTTGCTTTGCTGTGGAGAACTTTTTTAATTGATGCCATCTCATTGAAATCATTGCCTGAGATTTAGGAGTCCTAGAGAGAAAGTGTTGCCTGTGCCTAAATGTTGGAGTGGCAACCTGATGTTTTCCTCTAGGAGTTGCATAGGTTCTGTTTTACTTTCTAGGTCTTTGATCCACTTTGATTTGGGGTCAAATTATGAGATACATCAGAAGTCTGTGTTCTACTCTAGGATCAAATACAAAATTTGGTCTGCAATTTTATGCTACTTATTTGATACAATCATATATGTCAAAACCTAACACATTTTCTAAAACAACATAATTTAAAGGCCTTATTTAACAGAAACATTTGAGAGTACTGCTGAGACACCTTGAAGAATTAATTTGGTCAAAAATATTTCAAGTACTCATATGGGGTCATACATATTCCTATATTTTTCATGTTTTCTGCTCTAATTCCTAAGATTTTGTTGCATTTTGAGTTGACTTTTGCACAGGGTGAAAGACAGGGATCTACTTTCATTCTTTGGGTTATGGATATCCTGTTTGCCCAGCACCATTTTTTCTTGGATCTATTTTTTATTTAAAAGAGTATTGTTGAATCTCCATGTGCTTGTATTGTTTCTGTTATTTTCCTAGTTTCCTTCTATTGTGGTCTGATATGATGTATGGGATTATATCAGTTTTTTTTTTTTTTTTTTTCCTTTTGTATTTGCTGAGACACTGTGACATCTTACATTGATTTTGGAGACAATTCCATCAGCTGCTAAGAAGATAAATTCAGCTGTTTGGGGTGAAAAATTCTGTAGATGTCTATTAGGTCCATTTGAGTATTATTAGTTTGGATATATCTCGGATATAACTTGGATTATTAGTATTATTAGAGTATTATTTATTTTGTACATATCTTGATTGAATTTATTTTTTGGTGACTGTTTTATGGTTATAAGGGTGTGTTGAAACCTGTCAGTACTACTGTATTGGGGTCTATCTGGGATTTAATGCCAAAGTGTAGTTTATCAAATGTATTGGGTGTGTTGACATTTAGAAAATATATATTAATTATCATTATTTCTTCTTATTGAATTGTTCCCTTTACTAGTTTGTAATGGACTTCTTGGTCTCGACCAATTTTTGCTTAAAATCTGCTTTGTTAGATATGACAATGTCTTCTCTGGCTTATTTTTGGAGACCGCATGAAATATTTTTCCCCATTCTTTTATCTTCAGTCTGTGAGTGTCCTTACCTATGAGATGAGTCTCCTGTAAATGGAGACTCTTTTTTCATTTATTCTGCTAATCTATGTCTTTTAATGGGACAGTTGAGTCCTTTTGCATTCAATGTCTTTATGGATGCGTGTTTCTGATTTTTTTCATTTGATTCTGTCTTTGTTCTCATTTAGATGATTTGTCTTCTATTGATCTCCATATATTTGGAAATTTGGGGTTTTGCTTTTGGGTTTCTCTATGTGCAGCTTATCTTTGTAGTGCTGACTTGGTTGTTATATATTCCTTTAGTTTATCCTTCTCACAAAAGTTTTTTTTTTTTTTTTTTAAATTCCCCATTTAATATGAAAGAGAGCTTTGCTGGATACAGCAATTTTTGTTGACAATTTTTTTCTTTTTTTTTTTTTTTAGACTTCAAAATCTCATTCGGTGCCCCCACTTTATCTTTATTTCAGGATTTGAGTTGAGAAATCTGAAGCAAGATTTATTGGTTTACCTCTAATGTGACCTGCAGTTTCTCTCTTACAGATTCTAATATTCTTTCCTTATTTTATATATTAGATACTTTGATTATGATATGACTTGGAAAACTTCTTTTCTGGTTATGTCTGTATAGTATCCTGTGTAACTTCTGTGTATCTATTCTTTTCTGAGATGGTGAAAGTTTTTGGTGTCTATATCATTGCAAATAGTCTTAATGCCTTTAACTTGCATCTCCATGTTCTCAAATACCCATCCATAGAATCCCAAAGTTGCAACAAGTATAAACCCTAATTACTGAAATCTCCAATTTAGAACTCTACACCACACTCTGTCACAGAAATACATAATTTTCAACACCCAATTTGTGCCAATTCACCATATACCAGGTAATTAAAAATGAGATCTACTACAACCTGCTGTTCCACCTAGCCACAAAGGTTGGCAGCTAAGTGAAAAACCACAAAGTTGTCAGGCTTTACAATCTGTAACCATCAGCTCAAGGGTCATGAGGCAAAAGAAAATACGAAGAATGAGCAGCCATCAGTGTCAACAGTTTTGATCTCTGCAAGGACAAGAAGCTCTTTATTTCTCATCAAGATATTTTGTTCCTTTTTTGTTAATTTCCTTCTTTTGTTCTACCATTCTTCCACTTTTAAATCTTTTTTATCTTCTATTGAATTAGATGATCTTTAACATTAGAAATATTTTCTCTCATAAAAGATTTTCCTTCACCATATCTTAAAAAGGAAATAACAGCATACTTTTGTCTTTTAAAATGAATATGAATACCTTAGAGAAGGTAAAATGTAAATTATTAATGGCCAAATCAACATACCCCTACCAAGAATTGTTTTGAAATTTTTACTGAAATGATACATTATGATGTTGTTATGAATGTGTATTGATAATCTGCAATAAGTCCAGTTCTATTTTTATTCTTCTATCAAGTATAAATGGGCAAAATGTGTGGATTGATATTTATTGATTTCTTGCCTTAAATAAAGCTAGTTGGAAAGGTTTACTTGCATCAACACTCTGAAGGTCCCATTATGAATGGTCTGACTCTATTAAACAGGCAGTTGGATTTCTATTATGACCCAATTATTGATCATGAAACAGACACTAAAGCCAAAGCAGAATGAATTTTCAATCTTGGACTTACTTATTAGGCATATAAAACTAAAACCTATAATCCCCTGAAAATGATTACTCATTAACATGAATAAAATTCAGTGGTAATCACTGTAATATTTGTTGATAATTTTAACTGCTTATTTGTAAGACCCAAATTTGATCTTCTCCTCTTCATCATTTAAAGAGATTATGCAAATTAAAGCAGAAACAATATTCAGAAAAATGTTTGCCTCAATTCCACATTTAAAGTTTGTTAACAAATGTACCATGGATTCTACCCATTTTCAGATGCATAGCCATTTAGAAGTTGTTAAAATTAAAAAAAAAAAAATAAGGATCTTAAGATACTAAAAGACTATTCTGAAAGACAATTTCATTTGGATTAATCTAAATTATTAAAGCAAGAAAAATAGCATGAAAAAAGGGTTTTAAGTTTACATTATTTCATACCTGTGGTTGTTTATTTTCAGGTCCACCAAGTACTTTTTTCTTTTCTTTTTTTTTCACTTTTAAAGATGGTTCTGCAAACAAATGCATGTCTATTTACACTACTTAAAATAGTTAGAAAAACAATCAGAGTAAAATAAAAATGCACTGTACTAATAATATTTATTTTGTCAATTAGGAATTTAAGTTTAAACATTACCTGCATATTTACTATTTATAATGTGGTTCTTTGTGTTAAAACCAATGCCTTGTGCATTATTTTTATTGGTTCATTTGAGTTATATATGACAGTAGGATATATTTTGGTATCATTATATAATTATATGGAATATATCTTATTCTAATTAGGACCCCATTTTTGTGTATTTACATGATGGTGGGATCTGTGGTGTTTTCATATATATACACAGGAAAATTATGTCAGATTTATTCCACTGCATCTGAGCACACACTCAACAGCTGAGCTTCAGTACTTTTGATTTTCTTTTGAGACAGGGTCTCACTAAGGTGCCCAGGGGAGTCTGAAACCAGCTATCCACTTTACCTTAGCCACCTGAACAGCTGGGCCTATATAGATGTGCTCCACTGAGCCAGTGAGTCTTAACCTCATCTAGTGTCACCACTTGGGGAGACAATAGATGTTGTTGACTTCAGTGCAAACAAATATCTCAAGATATTTGTAGTGAAGAAAAAATTTATTAGAGGGCTCATGGTTTCAGAGATCTTAGTCTATAGAAAGCCTGCTCCATTCCGTGGGGCTGGAGGTGAGGCTGAACATCATGGTGAGAGAGGATGGAGGAAGGAAGCAGCTCAACTTCAGGAAGCACAGAGAGTCACTCTCCAGATACAAAATATATACCCCAAAGCCATGACCCAGTTCTCACCTACTCCAGTCACTTCAATTACCACTCAGTTAATCCCTATCAGGGAATTAATTCACCCATTGGGTAGAGACTCTTATAACTCAATCATTTCTCCTCTGAACTTTCTTGCTTTGTATCACATGTGAGCATTTTGGGAACACCACATCTAAACTATAACACGTAGGAAGTAGCAACATTTTACATTATGTTAAATTATATACATACATTACTGACCATATGGGTTTATATGTACTTATGGTAAGCAAAACATTACTCTGTATGATCAGAATCAATTAAATGGTTTTCCAACAGTGAGAAGGACAACAGGAGTATGAAAAATCCCCCTACCTCTCAGACAAGATTTGGTTGTGAAAACTCATAAGTTTTTCCCATAATTCAAATTCCCTGCTTTTCCTCTAGTCAATGTTTGCCTTCAATGTCCCTCCCTCCATTGTACACACCTGCTTTTCCCCCATCATTTACTTTCCATACTCTTTGTCTTCTTATACTTCATGCCGTCTTATCCTCCCCCCTTATTTCCCAAGTTTCCTTAGATCTGAGCATGTCTTTAAATAGAACTAATAATTCACTCCATAGAAATACTCCCTATTAAACCTACTATTGAAAATTGATGCTATAAAACTTATTAACTTTTCACTTTTTTTTCTCAATGACATTTTAATAAGTACATTTCTTGAACTATTAGAATATACTAGTGCTCAGGTTTCAAATAAACATCTGGTCTCGTGAATTATTTTCATATATACCTCCTACCTTTTACATGTCCTTTTACTTTCTGTTCTCTTTGATTTTCATCACAATGTAAATTTTTCGATGAATGTATGTGCAACATCTTCAAAAGACTCTCAAAACAACCCTAGTAAAGTTAATATCAATAATGAGTGGCATAAAGATTCCTATTTACAATCTAATAAGACATGTAAATTTATAGTTTTGAGATCAATGAGTAAAAGTTAGCCAAGTGCCAAATTGAAAATTAAAATATTTTAAGCCAGAACCTCTTGTATGCTTTCCATATTAAGCTGCACTTTTATCTTCATATGGATACTGACAATGCAAAACCAGGATAAAGCACAAAGAGACATATTCACTGACAACATACAAAGTGATGTGCATATTTCTACAAGGAACCAACTTCAGTGTACCTGACTCTACTTAACATTTCCTCTCGAAAGAGCATATTTAATAAAAACTGATTTAAAAAAAAATTCTTACAATACACATGCTAATATACAGCATTGAATATTAAAATCATTCCAATAACTGAACTATTTTGGTGTATAAATAAGAAACTGGTTATGATAAAAGAGTTTAGATTACATCATGTTAAATAGAACTAGAACAGTTGTTTTTGCTTATTTTAGATCAGCAAGAGTTTACAAAGTCTAGCAATCTTTTGTTTAAAAATTTCCTGATGAAAAATTAGTTGAATAAGTGGTAAAGTATTAAGGAGTAGGTTTCTATATATTCGCTTTACCTAATAGTGCATACCCATCAGGTAGAGCATGGAATGATTTCCAGCTAAGAAAGAACAACAAGAAGGACACCGAGGAAGAAAAGAGGCACCATAGATGGACATGAGTTACTGACTGCTCCTAGAGTGGTGCACAGCTGCACCAAGATATAGTGTGGCCGTGGGATAGCTCTAGAGTGCAATTTCAGAGAACCAGTGAATAACAGAAGCATTCATAAGAAAAATAGATGGCAGCAGTGCTGGAAAAACTGGCTGAGTTGAAGAGGGAAGGTTGCCCTCTGGTGGGCTCAATGAGAATTTCAGCACTCTAAACCAAACCCAAGTCCACTACTGTCAATCAGTCAGTTTCAGCAAAGGGAGAGACTTAGATTCTACCCCAATGTGTCAAGGGAAGATAGGTGCACTGGGACTTTTTCCTGTGGCATCTCTTAGTGCCTGGCCAGGAGACTTTTTCACTAGGACTCCCTTTTCTCAGATTTCTTCATGAGAGATCAGAAATTACAAACTTCTATTTTGTGTCCAAGGCTCAACTCTGACATGAATTCACGGTTATGAGGCAGCCACAGCAAGAATCACACTGGATCTAGGAGAGAACCTAAAGCACAGATATGCTGTGAACTCTGGGCAGCTGAAAAAATGTACCTGTGGTCTACCATCACAAAAAATAGACAGGGACATTTATTTCAAGGTCTTGTTTGAAGCTCTGTGACATTGAGTGCCAGGACTGGTCTGGTAAGAATCTTTGTGCAACTAATTCCATACAGGTGAGCAGATATCCAAATTATGGACACACATAAATTCTCAGAGGCACCTGGAGTAATTACCCTCACTTCTACCACTGATACTGGTTCAGGGACTTCTCTGGGGTTTCTGATACATCTCAGAGAGGGAAAACCCATTAACAATTCTGTTTAGCTGAGATTGTGCCAGAGATCAGGAAAACTTGCATGTCTTTATCTCCAACACTAAGCAGCTATCTCTTTTCAATTGTTTTGTGGGGGACCAATCTGATTGTCTGGCCTTAGAAGAATGAATGACTGGGATGTGCTGAAAACTAAGGGCAGCAATTGTTTTAGTCTGCTAGTAGGCCTGTATATGGATTACAGGTCAGTGGGGCCTCTGCACATTTCAATTTGGTGCTTTGAGTTTAATGACAGGGAAAACAGCTTTGCTTGCTTTCAAGCGGGAGAAGGTTCCAGAGTGCTGGGACAGGGTCTGGTAGAAAGCATCATTCCTGCAGTAAGTACCCCTAGCTAAGCATGGATCTGCAAGGCAAGCCAACTTTGTCATGGTCAGAGAGAGGGAGAAGACCAAATAGGGACTTGAGAATTGCAAAGTCCTGAGTGCA
Source organism: Sciurus vulgaris (assembly GCF_902686455.1). NCBI lineage: Eukaryota > Metazoa > Chordata > Mammalia > Rodentia > Sciuridae > Sciurus > Sciurus vulgaris. The sequence continues at coordinate 106,696,503 of NC_136464.1, read as the reverse complement.
CTTGCTAAAAGGACTCCAGAAGTGATGATTGCAATATAGATCGGTCCCCAGGCTCCATGTGTGGCAGGGTTTGTTCAGGCAGCTCCAGTTTTTGCCACACACATCTCTGAGTACAAAACAAGTACAAGCATGAATATTCCTCTGCAAATGAAAAATTTCCCTGAGCACACTGTGAGGGTAGGAGAGAAGGTCTGTCTTCATATTTCACTACCAAGATTGTTCTATCGGGGTTTGAACTCAGAAAGAATAAGTAGAACAATGTTTCCTTACAAGAATCCCCCATAGTTACTGGATTCTAAAATTAGAATCCCTGGAAAGAGGCACATCTATGTGAATTACGGCAGCAAGTTGAAATCTAAAATATTTGTTCTCTTCAATTACTACAGGCATGGAGATCACTTTGCATAAGCATTTCATTCTTAGTTGATACATTTTTCTAAGTTGTCCCTGTCATTGGTGGTTATTTTCTCCTCTTAAACAGATGTTGATGAATAAATTTAGCACTTTAGGAATTCTCAGTGTGGCTTTCACACTGAGATGATATAACCCCTGCCCAGGTCAGGTTCCACAGAGAAATCACCTCACTAAAATGACCCAACATATTACTTATAAGAGAATCCATCCAAATTCACACACAAACCTCACCATAGCAATACAAATCATGAGAGAAAACAGGGCAATAACACACTTCCAAAATGTCAGAGTTTCCTAAAAACTATATCCATAGAATGGTATTCTCCCATTTACTAAGAGGTGAAGGAAACCTTTTAATCATGGTTACTGATTTCCTATGTGGAAAGGAAATGAGCTGGGAAGTTATTGTAAGTTCCTTAATAGCAAATTTGAATTCTGGAATGCAACACCTATAATAGCAGTTGTTTCTATAAGGAGCCTCAGTCCTACCTTGATGCCTACACTGAAGACAAGACACAATAAAATCTTTGACCTTGGTGATATTGACTGGTAATATGGGACTAAAATTTTGAGCCACTGGGAGTAACCACTCCTTTAACATAAATGAATTCAGTGGCCATGGCTGTTATATTTGTTCAAAATTTCAATTAGTTTTTAATAATTTTTATATTTAACGTTATCTCATCAACAGTATAATGAGGTTATCCAAAAGGCAGCACCAAGCAATCATCAGAAAAAAATTTGCCTCAATTCCAAGGATAAAGTTGACCTTTCAGTTATCATGAATTCTAAAGTTTTTGTAAACTCATAAGCAATTCAAAATTTTTTAGTCTTAAGTATCAAATGATGAATTTTGGATTCACACTCACCACTGAAGCTATGCCACAGATGTCCCTGGTAATTCTTAGAGATCCATGAGGGGAGACCAGTTTAAACAAGCTCTCCTCCTAGAACTGACTCTGTGAGAAATCAGGAACCCTTGCATGTCTCATATCTACAAAACTGAGTGGCCAGCTATCCACAAGGGAATGGAGGTTGAGTGGCTTCATAGCCTAGTCTCAGCAGTGAGAATGACAGAAACTTCCAAATGCTCAGGACAACAGGAGCTTGAGTCTGTCAGTTGGCCATCAATTCAATGGAGGGCAGTGGGGCAACAACCCATTTCAAACAAGTGCATTAAGTTTAGTAACACAGAGAAAAACTGTGTGTAATTCTAAAAGGGAGAAAGACATAGGCCTGCTGGGTGGGGTCTGGTAAAATACTGCAAGCTTACAGTACACCTACCAAGCACACAACTTGCAATCCAGGCAACTGTGAATGCTCAGAGTGTGAGGAAAACCCAAAGTGAATTGGAGCACTGCATGCTCCTAACTAATTTGCTAAAGAACTCCAGGTGTAGAGACTGTAGTACAACTCAGTCCCCAGGCTCCCAGTTTGGCACAGTTTGTCAGGAAGCTCCATTGATCCCCTCAATTATATCCATGGGTTCCAGAAGAGCACTGAATATGGATATTCCTCTGCAATTGACCACATTCCCTCAGCACACCCTGGTCATAGGAGCAGAGGGAATGAGGCTCCACTCTGTACTCCCAGGGTGGAACTATTTGGGCTCAAGTGAAGAAGAAAAAAGAGGAGCAACAGTTCTTTCCCAAAAACAGTTCAATCCCCAAAGCTATTGGATTATAAAACAGAATATCTATGCTAATGGGTGTCTACTTGAAATACATCAGCCAGGAGACATTTAAAATTGTGGTTGATGTTGCTCCTGGATTCTTGACAGGTAAGGTCTCTGTGTTCATAACATTATTTTTCTTCTCCAGTTCAGGATTACAATGATTGTTTGGTGTCCTTTCTTGTTTTTGCTTTTCTCTTTGGCTTTCCTCAAGTCTCTTTTTTGATACTTTTTCTCCACTTTTCTATCTCTGTGTGTCTTCTGTCCCCACAACATTCTCCTTGTTACCTTTGTTCCCTCTCTCTTGGAATTTAGCTAAACTCCTACCCCTTTCTGCAGTCACTTGCTCACTGATTTTTTATTTCTCTATTTCAGTGAATGCAGGCATGATGGTCCTTTGAAGTAAACATCTCCTTTGAAGTTGAAGAATGCTTTAGTTCTATGTAGCAACAGGTGATGGTGGTGATTATCCCCACATAAAGATATACAGGTGAGTAACCCAGGAACTTTGGTCATGCTCACTTGACATTTTTTCACTGGCATATAACCCCTGCTCCTGGGACATCCAACAGTGAAAGAAGCTGTCTGAAAAGACCCAAATATAACAGTGGAAGGAAAAGCTATCCTAATGCGTGCACAATCCTGAGAATAACCATAAACACAACAAGACAACAAAAGACCTTAACACATGTCAAAAATATCAATACTTCCTTCCATAGATTCATAGTCTTACATCTCCTGAAGGGTTGTGATAAATAATATTTGCACAATTACTTTACATTTATACCTGGGAGGAAATGAATGGGGGAATTACTGTTAGTGCATCAGAGCAAGTGTCCCATCCTGGAAGCCGATTTTCCAAAGGACACGTGGGTATCTGTAAGGAACCTCTGCCCTACCTTGACCTGGACACTGAAGTCAAGGCACAGTGACATCTGAGACCTTAGCATTAGTGACTGAAAATATAAAACTCACCCTTTTAGCAACTGGGATTGACCAGCCTTTACCATGAATGCATTCATTGGCCATTACTACACTATTTGTTCAAAATTCCATCTGGATTTCAAACTCTTATATATATTGTTAACACAATGAAAATAGAAAGAGGTTATCCACTGCAAGTAGGAGAAATCATCAGAAAACTGTGCCTCAACACAAAGACAACATTGATCTCTAAAATACCATGGATCCTGAAAGCAATTGTACTGGTAAACACAGTTGAAATACATTCTGACTTAGGTATGAAATGATGATCCATGGATTGAAAGATTATTCTGAAAGTGAATTCCATTATTAAAAGAAGGAAGACTATAGAAAACCAAGAACTTAAACAGACATGTTTACAAACCTTTGCCCGCTTCTTCTTAGAAACATGAAGACTTTTTGTCCCATTCTCTGGTGTCACATCTGAAAGAGGTTCTGGTGACAAATATAGATATTTACTTAGGCTCCTTATAGAAGTTATAAAAGGGGGTACTCTACGAGATTGGAAAGGAAACCCTTTACTAATAATTTCTTTATACATTCCCAAATAAACATTCACAATAAGCCTAAATTTTAGAAGAATATTCATGTAAAAATTTATATTTCTGCTGATTAGGGCAGGGAATAGACCTGGAATTGAATGCAGGGCTTTTGCACACCTGGAAAAAGCCCTGGAACTGAGTTTCATTCCTAGGCCTTTTGTAGTATTTCGAGACCCTGTCTCTGTACTCTACCTAGGCTGGTTTGAATCGCCCCCTGTCATAACTGGGATTGCAGAAGTGTTCAATGTTCCTAGCATTTATTAACTTTGTAGGAAATACTTCTACTGAGCCAGAACTTCCCCAAACCACTTGGGAAGACAATGGCCATCACTGGATTCAATGGACATAGGATTTCAGAAGATTCAGCTCTCAAGATAATCAAAAAATCCTCAGAAAAGAATTTTTAAAATACCACAGACACATGACAATTCACACTTTTCACTCATCTCTATCTCAGAATAGAAAATTTAAACAAACCATGTTCATCAATATGACTAAATTGATATTTTTATAAGTTTATAAATGAAGACCCTGTCTCTTATATTCAACATGCTTTTTTATCCTTCTGAAAAATATCTTCCCTAAAGATTCTCTCTGCTGAATGAAGACTCTTTCCCTGTTTCTTTCTGTGACTCATTCTCTGAGCTTCCGGAAACTTTCAAGCTTTTCTACTGAGGGAGAGAAATGTGAACATGAATCAAAGGAAAAAAGCAGGAACCTGCATGGACAAAAAGAAGCTAATGTCAGAATGTAAGAGAACATAGCTCTGAAGTACTCTATAAGAATCATGTCATCCATCATATAATTTTTCTGTGTCCCTTCCTCTATTTGCACTGCAAATTCAGATGTAAACTGTTTTAATCATGGTCCTGGGAATTGTACAATTCTTTTCTCATTGAAAGAACTTGTGTGCACTCATCAGATGAGATATGCAATTGTATAATGACAGTTCAAAAAACATTTTCCTCTGCCCATACCTTTGGGGGACATGGGCACACTGCCGAATTCTGTATCCGCTGGTTCAGCCATGGCGTCATTTCTTGATTCAGCCAAAGGAGAAGACTTAAGACCCCCATCTACCAAACAATGTATCAGAAGATAAATAGTGAGATGGGGTACTCACAAGGGAAAAGAAAATGAACTGAATTGGAATAGATTCATCAGATATCACTGAACATTTAGGGTTAAAGAACATTGAGGTATTTACCAAAATTACTATTTTGGTGTGCGAGGGTAAAATTAGCAATGCCTTCTGTTTAAAAAGGACCCAAGTTTAACAAGTGTGAGTTTCTAAATACTTTTCCTGAAATGTCTGTCTTATGGAAAAATTAGCTCTCAGACAAGGAGAACAGTGCTCAGTAAAAGCATATACCTAGTGGAAACCCAGGACCCTAGGCTAAATAGCAAACACTACCAGAGCAAAGATTCAAAAATAGCTATCTTTAATAAAATAGTCAATGGTCCTAGAATAATATGAACCTTGTGTCAATAACTAGTGTGATGTAACACAGAGGCCAAAAGCCTGGTACTTCTGGGGAAGAGAAACAAGTAGCTGCAGTCATGTAATGCTACCAGACCCCATTCCTCCAGTAAAATCATGACAACTATAAACTCATCTCTCTACCTAATGCAAATATACAGAAGCAAGATGAAATGCTTTTTGTTTCTTCCACAATACCCTCCTTCCATTTGTCAAGAAATGTGCTCAGTTTGAATGCAAGACTAATGCTTCCCATTGATCAACCACTGTCCTGAAATATGATCCAGTGGCTACTCACTGAGATTTCTCTAAAGGGGAGTCCATTGTCTAGCTACTCCTAATGTACCCTGGGGAACAGGAGCGTAGGAATAACCTGAGAAAACATTAGAAATGTAGAAACAAAAACTTTCTGAACCAGAATGTACTTCCTGGACTTGGTCCCCAACAGATGGCTCACTCACATGTTGGCATGTTATAGTCTCTTTGATTCTCTTCCAGTTCCTCTACCTTAATGTACTACTTAAAATATCACCGCAGATAACTCTGGTTCATGTCTCTCCATGTGAAGCTCTATAATGAGTTAACAACTTTCCAAAGACTTTTTCATCAAATTCTGGCTTTGAGAATCCCTCCACAAACATTTTTTTTTCTCTTACCCTCTGCTATTGACTGACCCAGACAGTATCATATCTCATAAGTTCAATGCAATGCACACAGATTGGCCATATGGGTTTGTATTATGGTCAACACACTATTTCTCTGTGTGATCAGAATTGATTCAAAGATTCTCTAACCATGACAAAGAGAGAAAAATTACATTTAAAAAATTCCTCTAATATCCCCCCACCCCCAATTTTGGTGCTTGAAACTCTTAAACTCAATGTTTTCTCATGACTTAAATGTCTTGCTCTTCCTCTTTCCAATATTTGCCTTCAATCTCCCTCCCTCCACTGTACATACTGACTTTCTTCCACAACATTAATTTTTTGTACTCTGTTTCTTTCTTGTTTTCATCACCTGTTTTACACTCCTCTTTCTTATTCTCTAAAATTTTTTTCTTCTGAGCATCTCTTGGAGAACAACTGATAAGCTACATTGTATACCAATAACTCTTGTTTAACCTGATGGTTAAAACTACTACTCTAAATTTTATTTTAGATAATTTCAATTATCTAATTCTGGAAATTTTCAATTCAAGACATTATCATATTTCCATTTCATCAACAATTAGAATATACTAGGACACAGGTTTTAACAGTGGTCCCACAAAATAAATGCTTATTCTATAAATTTCTTACCTTCTATATATGTATTTATCTTCTCTGCTTCAAGATTAGCATCACCAGAGGAATGCTGAAATCAAGAACATGAAGCTTTTTCAGATGACTCACAGAGACAAATATTTCTGAATCACAATTTAAAGAGACATACAAATATATTTCTTTTAAAATCTGTGGGATAAAAGCAAGCAAAGCCCCTATGGAAAACTGAAACATCTCAGAACAGAGCCTCATCCATGCTCACCAGATTCTGGGGAGCTCTTATTATCATATAGAAACTGAGAGTTTCAATCCAGGATGAAGCACAAAGAGACATATTAATTGACAACCTAATAAGTGATGTTCATATTTCCACAAGGACCTCACCTCAAAAACCCTGAAGCGCTTTACCATCTCTCACCAATAGAACATATTTAATCAAAACTGATTTCAACAATTTCTTATGACTGCAACAGCTATTATGCATTATTACATATTGAAGACAACGAATGAAAGAATGATTTTAGAATCCAAGTGAGATATGTGGTGTAACATGACAAATTGCAATACATTGTGTTAGATAGAAAGGGAACAGTGTGACTGTTGGATTATTTTGATTCTCTAGGGCTTAGGAGGCCAAAACATATCCTGTGAATCAGAAGAACAAAATTCAAAGTGCTGCAAAATATGTTTGTAAAAATATTCCCATTATATGACTCTTCATACCCATGGGGTACAACATGCAAGTAGTTCCATTGAATAAAAAATAATTAAGTTAAATTGAGGAAGGAAACATGTGGCACAGAAGAACATAGGGTATGCTCCTGAGTGGTGTGCAGCTGCACCATGAAGTAGTGAATACAGCCATAGATAAAACCCTAGGGGACAACTGCAGAGAGTCAGTGACAAAATGAAGGCCACGGACATTGCTTTTTAGAATAACCAAAGCATCAGTTGTGGAAATGACCTGCTCACTGCCAGGGAAAACTCTCTGAATTTCTTAGGAAAAGCTACCCTCTGGGGTGCTCAGTGGGAGAATCCCAAAATTCTCTACCAATCCTTATTCCACTGAAGTCCATCAGTTGCAGCAAGAAGAGACTTGGATTCTGCCTAGGATGTCAAGAATGTGATGTGCACTGACATCCTTCTGAGCAGTTTCTCATAGCGCAGGTCAGTAGATATCTTCACTAGAATTTCTGTTTCCATGCATTCCTTCCTGGGATTACAGGAATAATGACTCTTTTTTTTTTTTTTTTTTTTTTTTTCTTTTTTTTTTTTTTTTATCTCCAAAGCCCAACTGTGACCAGAATTCAATGAGTCATGATGCATCTAGAAAAGGAGTCAATCTGGGACTAAGAAAGTAATGAAGATACAAATATCTTCAGAGCTTTGAATAGTTGAAGAAAAGGACAACTGTCAAATTTGGGAGAAAAAGATCATTCACATAAGTTTCTCAGAGCATATGAAGATTGGTTTCAGACACCCAATGTTGGTCCAGGAAGAATGCTGGTGCAAAAAGCTGTGAACAGGTGAGTATATCAACACATGTATGAACTAACAAACACCATTCTCACATGCAGCTGGCACAATTACCTTCACACTTACAACTGAATCTATGACAAAGATGTCCCTGGTAATTCTGAGAAGTCCTGAGTGGAAACCAGCTGAAACAGGCTCTCCTCCTAGGACCGATTCTGTGAGAAATCAGGAACCCTTGCATCTACAAAACTCAGTGACCACCTATCCTCAAAGGAATGGAGGTTGAGCAGCTTCATAGTCTAGTCCCAGCAGTGAGAATGACAGAAACTTGCCAAATGCTCAGGACAGCAGGAGCTTGAGTCTGAGAGTTGGTCATCAATTGAATGGAGAGTGATGGGGCAACATCCCATTTCAAATTAGGGCATTGAGTTTAGTAACACAGACAAAAATTGTGTGTGCATATGCCAGGGAGACCTGCTTGGATACAGTCTGGTAAAATACTGCAAGTTTACAGTATTCCTACCAAGCACACATCTTGCAGGATCAGGTACCCGTGTATGCTCAGACACAGTGGGAGGAAAACCCAAAGTGAATTGGAGGACTGCATGCTCCTATCCCACTTCCTAAAGGTCTCCAGGTGTAGAGACTGTAGTACAACTCAGCCCCCAGTTTCCCAGTGTGACACAGTTTGTCAGGAAGCTCCATTGATTCCCTCAATCATTACCACAAGTACAAGAAGAAGTACTGAGCATGGATATTCCTCTGCAACTGCCCACATTCCCTCACCACTCCCTGGACATAGGAGCAGAGGGACTGAGGCTCACTCTGTACTTTCAGCCCCTATTTGGGCTTGAGTGAATAAGGAACAAGAGGAATCACAGTTCTTTCACAGAAGACCCCAAATCTACTGGATTATAAAGCAGAATTCCTATGCAGATGGGTGTCTATTGAAACGCATCAGCAAGGGGACATCTGAAAAGATGGTTGATGTTGCTCCTGGATTCTTAACAGGTAAGGTCTCTATGTTGGTCACATTATTTGTCTTCTCCTGTTCTGGATTACTATGATTGTTTGGTGTCCTTTCTTGTTTTTGCATTTTTCCTTTGCTTTCCTGGAGTCTCTGATTCTTTTTCTCCACTTCTCATCTCTGTGTGTCTTCTCTCCACACAACACTTTTCTTGTTACCTTGTTCCCTCTGTCTTGAAATTTAACTAAACTCCTAATCCATTTTGCAGTCATTTGCTCACTGAGTTTCTCTTTTTCAGTGAGTGGAGGAATGGTGGTCAATTGAAATAAACATTTACTTGGAAGTTGAAGAATGATTTACTTCTAAGTAGTGGCAGATGCTGGTGGTGATTATCTCCACATATTGACATGCTAGTGAGTAATCCTGGAACTTTGGTCATGTCCATATGACATTTTTTCACTGGTATATAACCCCTGCTCCCAGGATATCTGACAGAGAAAGCAGCTGTCTGAAAGGATCCAAATATAACAGTGGAAGACAAAGAAATCCTAATGCATGCACAATCCTTAGAATAACTATAAACACCGCAAGACAACACAAGGCCTTAACACATGTCCAAAATATCAAAATTCACCAATACCTCCTTCCACATATTCATAGTCTTGCATCTCCTGAAGGTTTGTGATAAATAATATTTACACAATTATACTACTTTCCTACCTGGGAGGAAATGAATGGGGGAGTTACTGTTAGTGCCCTCAGAGCAAGTGTCCCATCCTGGAAGCTGATTTTCCAAAGAGCCTTTGGGTATGTGTGAGGAGCCTCTGCCCTACTTTGACCTACACACTGTAGTCAAGGCACAATGACATCTGCGACCTTAACATTAGTGAGTCATAATATGAAACTCACCCTGTGAACGACTGGGATTGACCAGACACTACCATGAATGCATTCAATGGCCATTATTACACTGTTTGTTCAAAATTTCCTCTGGATTATAAGCTCTTATATTTGTTGTTAATACAATGATAATAAAATGAGACTATGCACTGCAACCAAAAGAAATCATCATAAAACTGCCTCAACACAAAGAAAACATTGATTTCTAAAATACCATGGTTTCTGAAAGCAATTGTAGTGGTAAACATAGTTGAAATACATCCTGATTTAGGTATGAAATGATGATCTATGTATTCTAAGCCTCTTCAGAAAGTGAATTTCATTATTAAAGCAAAGAAGACTATAGAAAACTAGGAAGTTAAACAGAAAAGTTTACAAACCTTTGCATGTTTCTTTTCCGCACCATGAAGAGTTTTTGACCCATTCTCTGGTGTCACATATGAATGAGGTTCTGGTGACAAATATACACATTTACTTAGGCTCCTCAGGACAGTTATAAAAGGAAGTACTCAAAAAAAAAAAAAAAAAAAAAAAAAGGAAGCACTCTATCAGAATAGAAAGGAAAACTCTACTACTGATTTGATTTCATGTTTTCAAATGCACATCTGCAAGAAGCCTAAATTTAAATGACTATTCATGTCAAAATTTATATTGCTCTTGCATATGGCTGAGTATAGACCTGGGATTGAATGCAGGGCTTGTGCACACCTGGATAAAGCCCTGCAACTGAGTTGCATTCCTAGGCCTTTTATAATATTTTGAGATCCTGCTTCTGTACTGTGCCTAGGCTGGCTTAAATCCCCCCACATTTAGAACTGGAATTACAGAAGTGTTCAATGTTCTTAGCATTTATTGACTTTTGGGGAAATACTTCTACTGAGCCAGAACTTCCCCAAACCACTTGGGAAGGCAATGGCTATCACTGGATTCAATGGACATAAGTTTTGCAGAAGATTCAGCCCCCAGGGTAAATGAAAAACCCTCAGAAATGAATTTTGAAAATACCATAGACACATGACAATTCAGACTTTTCACTCCTCTCTATCTCAGAATAGAAAATTTGAATCAACCCCTGTTCTTCAATAGGACTTTAAAATTGATGTTTTTACAACTTTATAAGTGAAAACTGTGTCCCTTATATTTGACATGCTTTTTTATCCCTTCAGAAAAATGTCTTCTCTAATGACTTTCTCTACGGAATAGAGATTCTTGCCCTGTGCCTGTCATTCTGTGATTCTTTCCTGGGCTTCTATAAGTTTTCAAGCTTTTGTACCAATGTAAATCTACACTGAGGGAGAGAAATGTGACCATTAAATTGAAGGAAAAAAACAGGAACCTACATAGACAAAAACAAAGCTGACATCAGAATGTAAGAGCACATAGCTCTAAACTATGGTATGAGAATCATTTCATCCATCATATTATATTTGAGTGTCCCCCCTTCCTGTATTTGCACTGCAAGTTCAGATATAAACTGTTTCACTCATGGTCCCAGGAACTGTACAGTTCTTTTCTCATTAAAAGAACTTCTGTGCACTCATCAGATCAAATATGCAATTGTAGAATGACAGTTCAAAAAATATTTTTCTCTGTCCATACCTTTGGGGGAGATAGGCATACTGTTGATTTCTGTATCCTCTGGTTCAGCCATGTTGTCATTTTGTGATTCAGCCAAAGGAGAATACATAAGATCCACATCTATGAAACAATGTATCAGAAGATTAATAGTGAGATGTGGTACTCACAAGGGAAAAGAAAATGAACTGAACTGGAACATATTTATCAGACATCAGTGAACATTTCAGGATCAAGAACATTGAGGTGTTTACCAAAATGACTATTTTGGAGTTCAGGTGTAAAGTTAGCATGCCTTCTGTTTAAAACGGAGCCCAGTTTGACATTTGTGAGTTTCTGAAGACTTTTCCTGAGATGATTGTCTTATGTTAAATAGCTCTCAAACCAGGAGAATGGAGCTCTGTTAAAGCAAACACCTAGTGCAAACCCAAGACCCTAGGCTACATAACAAGCACCACCAGACCAAAAATGCAAAAATATCTCTCTTTAATAAAACCACCAATGTTCCAAGAATAGTATGCACATTGGGTCAATAACTAACTTGATGTAACACACAGACCAAATGCCTGGTACTTCTGGGGAGGACGAAAAAGTAGCTGCAGTTATCAAATGCTACCATTCCACATTTCACCCGTAAAATCAGGACCAATATAAACTCAATTCTCTACTGAATGCAAATACACGGAAGCATAATAAAATGCTTTCTGTTTCTTCCTCAATACCCTCTTCCATTTGTCAAGAGATGTACTTAACTTGAAGCAAGACTAATGTTTCTCATTGATCAACCTCAGTCCTGAAATATGATCCAGTGGTTCCTCCCTGAGATTTCTCTAAAGGGAGGTTCATTGTCTGGCTGAGCCTATTTGTACTCTGGGGAACAGGAGCATTGGAATCACCTGAGAATACATTAGAAATGTAGAAACAAAAAACTTGCTGAACCAGAATGTGCTTCCTGGACTTGGTCCCCAAAAGATGGTTCAATCATATCTTGGCATGTTATAGTCTCTATTGACTGTCTTCCAGTTCCTCTACCTTAATGTACTACTTAAAATATCATCACAGATAACTCTGGTTCTTGTCCCTCCATGTGAAGCTCTAAAATGAGTTAACGACTTTCCAAAAAACTTTTTCATCAAATTCTGACTTTGAGAATCCCTCCACAATCTTTTTCTCTTACCTTCTGCTATTTACTCACCCAGACAGTGCCATATCTCATAAGTTCAATGTGATACACAAAGGTTCACCATATAAGTTTGTTTTTAATTTGTCAACCTACCATTTCTTTGTGTGATCAGAATCAATTCAAATTTTTTTTCAAGTGTGACAAAGGCAGAAAAAATATTTTAAAAATTTCTCTACATCAAAAAAATTTTGGTCCTTGATACTTTTAATCTCAATGTTTTCTCACAACTTAAATGTCTTACTCTTCCTCTTTCCAACATTTGCCTTCAATTTCTCTCCCTCCACTGTACACAATGACTATCTTCCCCAACATTGAATTTTTTTTTTTTAGTGCTGGGGATTGAACCCAGGGCCTTGTGCTTGCAAGGTGAGCACTCTACCAACTGAGCTATATCCCCAGCCCCAGCATTGATTTTTTTTTTTTTTTTTACTCTGTGTCTTCCTTGCTTTCATCACTTCTACTCTCCTCTTTCTTATTCTCCAAAATTCTTTTCTTCTGAGCATCTCTTGGAGAACAACTGATCAAGTTCCATTGTATACCAATAACCCTCATTTAACATGATTGTTCAAACTACTGCTCTAAAATTTATTCCCTCTAGATCAATTCAACTCCAAACATTGTCATATGCTCATTCCATCAACAATTAGAATATACTAGGACACAGGTTTCAGTAGTGGTCCTACATAATAAATGCTTATCATATATATTACTTACCTTTGACATGTTCCTTTATCCTCTGCTCTCCTCCTTGTTTATCATTATCAGAGAATCGCTGAAACAGCTGAAACAAACAGCATAAAGTGTTTTCAGATGACTCTCAGAGACATAAATATTAACGAATCATAATTTAAATAGAAATACAAATATATTTCTTTTGAAATCTGTGAGACAAAAATAAGCAAAGCCCCTATGGAAAACTGACACATCTCAGAACAGAACCTCCTCCATGCTCACCTGATCTGGAGAACTCTGATTATCATATGGAAACAGAGTTTCAATCCAGTGTGAACACAAGGAGACATACTCACTGACAACCTACTAACTGATGTGCACATTTCCATAATTACCTCACTTCATCAACCCTGATGCTCTTTAGCATTCTCACTAGGTAGAGTATATTTAATGAAAACTGATTTCAATAATTTCTTCTGATTGTACCAGCTACCATCCAGCTTAAAATATTGAAGACACTCTATTCAAAGAATGATTTTACCATCCAAATGAGATCCATGGTGTGGTAAGACAGGTTGGATTACATTATGTTAAACAGAAAGGGAACAGCATTGCTGTTGCTTCATTTTAATCATCAAGGGCTGACAAATTCAAAAGGTCTACTGTGAATCAGTTGAGAAACATGTTTCTATTTATTTCCTTTACCTAGCTCTTCATACCCATGGATTAGAGTATGCAAGTACTTCCATTTAATAAATATTAATGAAATTAATTTGAGAAAGGAAATAGGTAGCACAGAAGAACACAGAATATAGTGAGTGCTCTCTGACTGGTGTGTACATACACCATGACATAGTGACTTGAGCCATGGATAGAATACTGCAGTTCAAATACAGAGAGTCAGTGACAAGAAGAAAGCCAGGGATATTGTCTTTTACAATAACAAAAGCATTCATTTTCAAAATGACCTGTAGCAGTGCCAGGGCAAAACTGACTGATTTGAAGAGAGAAAGGTGCCATCAGGCACACCTTGTGGGAGAATCCCAGAAGTCTCAACCAAATCCTACTCCACTGAAGTTCATCTGTTGCAGCAAGGAGAGACTTGTATTCTGCCTCAGAAGTCAAAAAGGATGGAGCACTGACATTCTTCCTGCAGTTCCTCATGGTGCAGGGCCAGGAGACACCTTCACTAGGACTTCACTAGGACTCCTTTTCTTATGGATTCCTTCCTGGGATTTCAGAAACCACAATTGTCATATTTCAGCTGTGGCAAGAATTCACTGAGTCATGATGTATCCACAAAAGAATCCAAATCTTCTCAGAGCTCTGGGCAGCTGAAGGAAAGGTTGGAGATTTCCCATGTGGGCAAAATCTAAGGACTTCATTTCCATATAGTATTTAAATATTGGTGACAGACCACTAATGTTGGTCCCTTGGAATCCTGATGCACACAGGTGAGTAGATCAACACACGCATGGACTAACCACCATTCTCCTAGGCAACTGGAGGAATTACCCTCACTCTCACCACTTAATCTATGCTACAGATGTCCCTGGCAATTCTGAGATGTCTCTGAGTGGAAACCAGTTCAGACAGGCTCTCCACCTAAGGACTGCTTTTGTGAAAAATCAGGAAGCTTTGCATGTCTTATATCTACAAAGTTCAGAGGCCATCTGTCTTCAAGGGAATGGAGGTCCACCAGCCTGATAGTCTGGTGCCAGCAGTGAGAAAGACAGGGATGTACCAAAACCTCAGGACAGCAGGAGGTAGAGTGTGTCAGTTGACCAGTCTATTGAATGGAGGGCAGTGGGGCAATCACCCATTTCAAACTGGGGTTTAAGTGTAGTAACATAGAGAAAAAGTATGTTTACTCTTCGTTAGGTCAGAATTTGGGAGACTCTAGGAGGTAGAGCGGAGCAATTGAGACAGAGGGCAGTGCACTGCCCTCGATGGTGACCGATCAAGTGGGCTGGAAAATTCCACTGACCCTTAACATCCACCTGTCACTCAGCGGGACACCCTCCCATTCCAGCCTATAGAGACCCTGGGCAGCTGGGGACAGTGTACTTTTCTCTGGCTCCCTACCTGACCTAGATGGGGAGGGGGGGAGGCTGGGAATTTCCACTGAGAGTCAAATTCCAATAAAGCTTGCTTCCAGCACTTTCTGTATGATTTTATTTGGTGCTAACCGTGTCCCCGAGCTTATACTCTTAAGAGGGAGAAGGATCCAGACCTGCTATCCTGTAGTCTCTTTCTCAGTCTCTATTCTCTCCCACCCAAGTTTTCCTTCTTTCCTTTTTTTCTCTATCTTGTTAATTACCCCTCCCTCTTTCTCCAGGCACTCCTTTCTGATATTTCATTTCTTCTATTCAGTAAGTGGAGGCATGGTTCTCCTTTTAAATAGAAATTTACATGTAAGTTGACCATGGTTTGCTTCTAAGTTGTTGCTGTTGCTGGTGTTTATTCTCTCCTCTAACACATGTGGTTGGGTAAAAGCATCACTTTGATCATGTTCAATTGAGGATTTCACATTGTCATATATACCCTGTTTTGCCATATTCCTCAGAGAAGCAGCTTTCTAAAAGGGGAACATGTAAGAGTGGAAGACAAATTTATCTGAATTCATGCATAATCCTCACCACAGTGATATAATCCACACGACCAAATACAGCCATAACACACTGGCAAATTATCAAAATTCCCCATAAACAGCATCAATAGATTCATTTTTATACCTCCTGAAAGAGTCTAATAAATAATGTTTATAGAATTACATTTATATCTTACCTGAGATGCAAATAAACTGGGAAGTAATTGTTAGTGCCATCAGAGCAAATGTCCCATCCTAGAAGGTGATTTTCCTAAGGGAAATTTGGTTTCTTTAAAGAGCCTCTGTCCTACCTTGACCTAGACACTGAAGTCAAGGCACAATGACATCTGAGACTTTGGCATTAGTGTCTAGTAATATAAAACTCACCCTTTGAGCCACTGGGATTGACCAGCCATTCCAAGAATGCATTCAATGGCTATTACTACACTATTTGTTCAAAATCCCATCCAGATTTTATGCTCTTATATTTGTTGTCAACACAATGATAGAAGGAGGTTATCCACAGCAAGCACAAGAAATCACCAAAAAACTGTGCCTCAACACAAAGACAACATTGTTCTATAAAATACCATGAAATCTGAAAGCAATTTTAGTTATTATAGATGAAATGCTCTCTGACTTAGGTAGGAAATGATGATCTATAGATTATAAAGCTATTCAGAAATTGAATTTTATTATTAAAGCAAGGAAAATTGTAGGAAAGGAGAAATTTAAACAGACAAGCTTACAAACCTTTGCCCATTTCTTCTTAATACCATGAAGAGTTGTTGCCCCATCCTCTGGTGTCATATCTGATTGAGGTTCTGGTGACAAATATACAAATTTACTTAGGCTCCTCAGAACAGTTATGAAACAGGGTACTCTAACAGAATAGAACAAAAAACCTCTAATAATAACTTGTTTGTACATTCCCAAATACACATTCACAATAAGCCTAAATTTTAGATGACTATTTATGTTAAAATTTATATGACTCTTGCATGGGGTTGGGTATAGACCTGGGATTGAATGCAGGGCTTGTGCACACCTGGATAAAGCCCTGCAACTGAGTTGCATTCCTAGGCCTTTTATAATATTTTAAGATCCTGCTTCTATACTGTGCCTAGGCTGGCTTTAATGCCCCCACAGTTGTAACTGGGATTACAGAAGTGTTCAAGGTTCCTAGCATTTATTGACTTTGGAGGAAATACTTCTACTGAGCCAGAACTTCCCCGAACCACTTGGGAAGACAATGGCTATCACCGAATTCAATGGACATAAGTTTTGCAGAAGATTCAGCCCCCAGGGTAAATGAAAAACCCTTAGAAATGAATTTTGAAAATACCATAGACACATGACAATTCAGACTTATCACTCCTCTCTATCCTCCATGTGAAGCTCTAAAATGAGTTAACAACTTTCCAAAAGACTTTTTCATCAAATTCTGTCTTTGAGGATTCCTGAACAAACAATCTTCTTCTCTTACCCTCTGCTATTTACAGACCCACACAGTGCCATATCTCATAAATTCAATGCGATACACACAGGTTGATCATATGGATGTGTATTAAATTATGGTCAACATACCATTTCTTTGTGTTATCAGAGTCAATTCCATGACAAGGACAGAAAAAGTATAAAAATGTTATTCTACATCAAAAAATTTTGATCCTTGATGCTTTAAATTCAATGTTTTCTCACAAGTTAAATGTCTTGCCCTTCCTCTTTCTAAAATTTTCTTCATTGTCCCTCCCTCCACTGTACAAACTGACTTCCTTCCCCAACATTAATTTCTTGTACTTTGTGTCTTCCTGGCTTTCATAACTTGTTCTACATCCTCTTTCTTATTCTCCAAAATTATTTTCTTCTAAGCATGTCTTGGAGAACAACTGATAAGTTACATTGTATACCAATAACACTCATTTAACACAATGGTTCAAACTACTACTCTAAAATTTATTCCCTCTAGATTATTTCAACTCAAAACATTGTCATACACCCATTGCATTATAAATAAGAATATACTAGGACACGGGTTTCAGTAGTGGTCCACATAATAAAGGCTTATCATATATATTTCTTACCTTTGACATGTTCCTTTATCCTCTGCTCTTGTTTAGCATTACCAGAGGATCCCTGAAATAAAGAACATGAAGGGTTTTCAGAAGACTCACAGAGACAGAAATATTTCTGCTTCACAATTTAAAGAGACACACAAATGTATTTCTTTTGAAATTTGTGAGATATGAGTAAGCAAAGCCCCTATGGAAACAAACATCTTAGAACATAACCTCATCCATGCTCACCAGATTCTGGGGAACTCTTGTTATCATAAGGAAATTGAGAGTTTGTATCCAGGATGAAGCACAAGGAGACATATTCACTGACAACCCAATAACTGATGCTCATATTTCCACAAGAACTTCACTTCAACAACCCTGATGCTCTTTAGCATGTCTAGCCAATGTAAGATATTTAATTGAAACTGATTTCAACAATTTCCTATGACAACAACAACTATTAGGCATTATTATATATTGAAGACAATCAAATCAAAGAATGACTTTGAGATCCAACTAAGATATCTGGTGTAAAACAACAAGTTGCAATACATTATGTTAGAAAGGGAACATGTAGCTGTTGATTTACTTTGATCTCCAGGGCTTAGAAGGTCAAAACATCTTCTGAGAATCAGATGAACAAAATTCAAAGTACTATAAAACATGTTCATAAATATTGCCATTACATGACTGTTCATACCCATGGAGAACAGCATGCACTGTTCCACTGAATAAAAAATATTGAAGTGGAATGAAGAAAGAAACACATGACACAGTAAAACACAGAACATAGTGAGTGCTCCTGAGTGATGTGCTCCTGCACCATGAAGTAGTGAATACAGCCATAGATAGAACCCTAGGGGGCAACTGCAGAGAGCCAGTGACAAAATGAAGGTCATGGATATTGCCTTTTAGAATAACCAAAGCATCTGTTGCAGAAATGGGCTGATGTTCGGCCAGGGAAAACTGTCTGAATTGTTTAGGAAAAGCTGCCCTCTGGGGTGCTCAGTGGGAGAATCCCAAAATTCTCAACCAATCCCTATTCCACTGAAGTCCATCAGTGGCAGCAACAATAGACTTGGATTCTGCTAGGATGACAAGAATGTGATGTGCACTGATATACTTCTGAGCAGTTTCTCATGGAGCAGGGTCAGGAGACATCTTCACTAGAATTGATTATTTCATGGGTTCCATCCTGGGATTAAAGGAACCATGACCCTGTTTTTTTTATCTCCAAAGCCCAATTGTGACCAGAATTCACTGAGTCATGATGCATCCAGAAAAGAAATGAAGATGGGTCTAAGAAAGTAATGAGGACACAAATCTCCTCAGAGTTCTAGACTGCTGAAAAAAGGGACAGCAGTCAAATTTGGGAGAAAAGGGTCATGCACTTAATTTTCTCAGGGTATATGAAGATTGGTGACAGAAAGCCAATATTGCTCCAAGAGGAATTATGATAAACAAAGCAAGGCACAGGTGAGCATATCAACACATGTGTGAAGTCAGAACCTTTATCATCACAGGGAGCTGGCAAAATTAATTCACATTCACCACTGAAGCTATGCCAGAGATATCCTTGGCAATTCTGAGAGTTGCCTGAGGGGAAACCAGGTGAAACAGGCTCTCCTCGTAGGATTAACTCTGTGAGATATCAGAAACCCTTGCATATCTCTTATCTACAATACTGAGTGACCATCTATCTTCAATGGAAAAGAGGTTGAGCAGCCTCATTGTCCTGTCCCAGCAGTGAGAATGACAGGAAAATGCCAGAATTTTAGGACAGAAGGACTTGCAGTCTAAATTTGGACATCAATTGAATGAAGGCCAGAGGGGGAAAAACATATTTCAATCTGCTATATGGTGGTAAGTAACACAGAGAAAAACTGTGTGTACTTAAAAGAGGGAGAAAGACACAGGCCTGAGGCGATGGGGGCTGGTAAAATGCTGCAAGCTTACAGTACTCCTACCAAGCACACGTCTTGCAGGACTAGACACCTATGTATGTTCAGACACAGTGGGACGATAATCCATAGTGAATTGGAGCACTGCATGCTCCTAACTCACTTGCTCAAAGCCTCTAGGTGTAGAGATTGTAGTACAAATCAATCCCCAGGCTCCCAGTGTGGCACAGTTTGTGAGAAAGTTCCATTCATTCCCTCAATCATATTCATGGGTAAAAGAAGAAGTAGTGAGCATGGATATTCCTCTGCAAGTTTCCACATTCACTCAGCACACCCTGGACATATTAGCAGAGGGAATGGGACTACACTCTGTAATGTCAGGGTCACACTATTTGGTCACAAGTGACATAGGAACAGGAGGTACCACAGTTCTCTCACAAAAGTTCCCAAAGCTATTAGATTATTAAGCAGGATTCCAAGACAGATGGGTATCTATTTGAAATACATCAGCCAGTGGACATCTGAAATTATCATTGATGTTGCTCCTGGATTCATGACAGGTAAGGTCTCCTTGTTGGTCACATTATTTGTCTTCTTCTGTTCTGAATTACTATGATTGTTTGGTTTCCTTTCTTGTTTTTGCTTTTCTCCTTGGCTTTCCTGGAGTCTCTGTTTGATTTGTTTTCTCCACTTTTCTTTTTCTGTGTATCTTCTCTACCCCCAACATTCTCCTTGTTACCTTTGTTCCCTCTGTCTTAGAATTTAACTAAACTCAATAGCACATTTTTTCAGTCACTTGCTCACTGATTTATCATTTCTCTTTTTCAGTGAGTGGAGGCATGGTGGTCCTTTGAAATAAACATTTACTTGGAAGTTGAAGAATGGTTTACTTTTAAGTATCAGCATGTCTGTTGGAGATTATATATAAAGATGTGCTGGTGCATAACTCTGGAAATTTGATCATGCCCATTTGACCTTTTCTCACTGGCATATAACCTCTGCTCCTGGGACATCCAATAGAGGAAGCAGTTATTTGAAAGGACCCAAATATAATGGTGAAAGGAAAAGCTATCCTAATACATGCACAATCCTGAGAATAAATATAAAGACCACATGATCACACAAGGCCTTAACACACATCCAAATTATCAAAATTCACCAATGCTTTGCTCCATAGATTCATAGTCTTATATATCCTGAAGGGTTGTGATAAATATTTACACAAATACATTACTTTCTTCTCTGGGAAGGAAGTGAATGGGAGAGTTATTGTTAGTTCCCATCCCGGAAACTGATTTTGTGAAGGGTAGTGGTGTATGTGTAAGTAGCCTGTGTCCAACTTTGACCTAGAAACTGAAGTAAGGCACAATGACATCTGAGACTTTGGCATTAGTGTCTGGTAATATGAAACTCACCTTTTGAGCCACATTTTGACCAGCCTTTACAATGAATGCATTCAATGGTCATTACTACACTATTTGTTCAAAATTCCAACCAGATGTTAAGCTCTAATATGTGTTGTGAACACAATGAAAAGAGGACATTATCCACTGCAAACACAAGAAATCATCAGAAAACTGTGCCTCAACACAAAGACAACATTGATCTATGAAATACCATGGATCAGAAAGCAATTGTAGTTGTAAAGCAGGTTAAATTGTTTCTGACATAGGTATGTAATGATGATCTATGGATTTTAAGACTCTTCAGAAAATGAATTTCATTATTAAAAAAAAATATATAGGAAACCAATTTACAAACCTTTGACCTCTTCTTCTTATTACCATGAAGAGTTTTTGCTGGATCCTCTGGTGTTACATCTGAATGAGACTCTGGTGAAAAATACACACATTTACTTAGGCTCCTCAGAACACTTATCAAAGGTGGTACTCAAAAAAGAAAACTCTCTACTAATAATTTGTTTGTATATTCCCAAATACACATTCACAATAAGCCTAAATTTTTGATGAGTGTTCATATCAAAATTTATATTGCTGTTGCATGGGACTGGGTTTTGACCTGGAATTGAAGGCAGGACTTGTGCACACCAGACTAAAGCCATACAATTGAGTTTCATTCCTAGACTTCTTATATATTTTGAGACCCTGCCTCTGTACTGTGCCTAGGTTGGCTTGATCCCCACCTCCATGTTGCACTGGGATTGCAGAAGTGTTCAATGTTCCTATCAATTTTTGGTTTTGAAGGAAATACTTCTACTGAGCCAGAGCTTCCCCAATCCACTTGGGAATGCAATGACCATCACTGGATTCAATGCACATAAGGATTGCAGATGATTCAGCACCCAAAATAAATTAAAAACCCTCAGAAAATCATATTAAGATACCCCAGACACATGAAAATTCACACTTTTCACTCTTCTCTATCTCAAAAGAGAAAATTTGAAACAACCCCTGTTCATCAATAGGACTTTAAAATTGATGTTTTTTCAACATTATAATTGAAGACTCTGTCTTTATATCTGACATGTTTTTTAGTCCCTTCTGAAAAATGTCTTCTCTAGACACTCTCTGCTAAATGAGGACTATTTCCCTGTGCCTGTCTTTCTGTGATTCTTTCTTTGGACTTCTGGAAGATTTCAAGCTTTGCTTCTAATGTAAACCTACACCGAGAGAAAGAAATGACACCATTAATTGAAGGACAAACGTAGGACCCCTGCATGGACAAAAAGAAAGCTGATATCAGAATGTAAGCACACGTAACTCTAGAGTATGGTATAAGAATCATGTCATCCATCATATAATATTTCTGTGTTCCTTCCTCTAATTGCACTGCAAGTTTAGATGTAAAATGGTTCAATCATGATCCCAGGAATTGTACAATTCTTTTCTCATTAAAAGAACTTTTGTACACTCATCAGATGAGATAAGCAATTGTAGAACGTCAGTTCAAAAATTACCCTTCTCTGTCCATACCTTTGGGGGACATGGGCACACTGTTGATTCCTGTCTCCTCTGGTGTAGCCAGGTTGTCATTTCTTGATTCAGCCAAAGGAGAAGACATAAGACCCACATCTACCAAACAACATAAGAAGACAAATAGTGAGATGTGGTATTCACAAAGGAAAAGAAAATGAACTAATTGGAACAGATTCATCAAATATCACTGAACATTTTGGGTTCAAGAACATTGAGATGTTTACCAAAATGACTACTTTGGTGTTCAAGGTAAAATTTGTAATGCCTTTTGTTTAAAAAGGAGCCCAGCTTGACATATGTGAGTTTCAAAAGACTTTTCCTTAGTTGAATGTCTCATGTAAAAATTAGCTCTCAAACCAAGAGAATGGAGCTCACTTAAAGCATACACCTTGTGCAAAACCAAGAACCTAGACTAGAAAACATAAACCACAAGATCAAAAAGGCAAAAATAGCTATCTTTAATAAAACAGCCAATGTTCCTAGAATAACATAACTAATGTGTTGCACACACAGACCGAATGCCTGGTACTTCTAGAGAGGGCAAACATGTAGCTGCAGTTATCAAATGCTACCAGTCACCATTCCTCTAGTAAAATCAGGACTAATGTAACCTCAATTCTCTATGAATGCAAATACACTGAAGGAAGATGAAATGCTTTCTGTTTCTTCCTCAATACCCTCTTCCATTTGTCAAGATATGTGCTCAGCTTGAATGAAAGATTAGTGCTTCTCATTGACCAACCTCTGTCTTGAAATATTATCCAGTGGCTCCTCCCTGAAATTTCTCTAAAGTGAGGTTCATTGTCTGGCTGAGCCTAATGTATGCTGGGGAATCGGAGCATGGGAATCACCTGAGAATAGGTTAGAAATTGGAAACAAAGACTGCTGAATCACAATGTGCTATCTGGACATGGTCCCCCAAATATGGCTCCCTCATTGGCATGTTGTAGACTCTATTGATTGTACTCCAGTTTCTCTCCCTTAATGTACTACTTAAAATATCACCACAGAAAACTCTTCTTCATGGCCCTATATGTGAAGCTCTAAAATGAGTTAACAACTTTCTAAAATATTTTTCATCAAATTCTGACTTTGAAAATCCCTCCACAAATAATCTTTTTCTCTTACCCTCTGCTATTTCCATACCCAGGCAGTGCCATATCTCATAAGTTTAATATGATACACACAGGTTGACCATAAGGGTGTGTATTTAATTATGGTCAACACACCATTTCTCTGTGTGATTAGAATCAATTCAATGATTTTCTAACCATGACAAAGACAGAAAAAGTTTTCAAAATTTATTCTACATCAAAAAAGTTTTTGGACCTTGGATCTTTTAAATTTGGTTTTCTCATAACCTAAATATCTTACTCTTCCCCTTTCCAATGTTTCCATTCAATGTACCTCCCTGTACTATACACACTGACTTTCTTCCCATAAATTAATTTTCTGTACTCTGTGTCTTCCTTGCTTTCATTACTTGTTCTACTCTCCTCTTTCTTATTCTCCAATTTTTTTTTTCTAAGCATCTCTAGGAGAACAACTGAAAAGTTACATTGTATACCAGTAACCCTCTTTACATGATGGTTAAAACTAGGTCATTTCAATTCAAGAGAGTGTCATATGCCCATTTTATCAACAATTAGAATATACTAGGACACAGGTTTTAGTAGTGGTCACACATAATAAATGCTTATCATATATATTTCTTACCTTCAATATATTCCTTTATTCTCTGCTCTCCTTGTTCGGCTTCAACAGAGAATTGCTGAAATAAAGAAATGAAGGGTTTTCAGAAGACTCACAGAGACATAAATATGTATCATTCACAATTTAAAGTGATATACAAATATATTTTTTTGAAATCTGTGAGATAAAAGTAAGCAAACGCCTATGGGAAACTGAAACATCTTAAAACAACCCTCCTCTATATTCACCAGATCTGGGAACTCTTATAATTGCATGGAAACTAAGATATTCATTCCAGAATGAAGAACAAGAACACATACTCAATGACAACGTAATAACTGATGTTCATATTTCAACATGAACCTCACTTCAACAACTCTGATGCTCTTTAGAAACTCTTACAAATAGAGGATATTTAATTCAAACTGATTATGACAATTTCATATGACAGCAATAGTTCTTATGCATTATTATATATTGAAAACAATTGAATCAAAGAATGACTTTGCAATCGAGTGAGATATCTGGTATGAAATGCAAAGGTGCAATATATTATGTTAGAAAGAAAGGGAACAGTGTGTCTGTTGGTTTATTTTGATCCTCTAGGGCATAGAAGGCCAAAACATTTTCTGTGAATCAGATGAAAAAAAGTCAAAAACTGCAAAACATGTTTGTATACATTCCATTACATGGCTATTCATACCCATGAAGAACAGCATGCAAGCAGTTCCATTGGATAAAAAATAATGAAGTGGAATTGCAGAGAGACACAGGTGGCACAGAAGAACACAGAACATAGTGAGTGCTCCTGAGTGGTGTGCAGTTGCACCATGAAGTAGTAAATAGAGCCATAGATAGAACCCTAGGAGGCAAATGCAGAGCCAGTGACAAAATGAAGGTCATGGGTATTTCCTTTTAGAATAACCAAAGCATCAGTTGTGTAAATGACCTGCTCACTGCCAGGGAAAACTGTCTGAAATGCTTAGGAAAAGCTGCCCTCTGGGGTGCTCAGTGGGAGAATCCCAGAATTATCACCCAGTCCCTAATCCACTGAAGTCCATCAGTTGCAGCAAGAAGAGACTTGGATTCTGCCTAGGATGGAAAGACTGTGACGTGCACTTGCCATCCTTCTGAACAGTTTCTCATGGAGCAGGGTCAGGAGACTTCTTCACTAAAATTGGTTTTTTCATGAACTCCTTCCTGGGATTACAGGAACCATGACCCTGTTTTTTATCTCCAAACTCCAACTGTGCCCAGAAAATACTGAGTCATGATGCATTCAGAAAAGGAATGAAGCTGGGTCTCAAAAAGTAAGGAAGGCACAAATCTCCTCAGTGCTCTGGACAGCTGAAGAAAGGGACAGCAGCCAAATTTGGGAGAAAAGGGTCATGCACTTAATTTTCTCAGGGTATGTGAAGATTGGTGACAGAAAGCCAAAATGTTTCCATGAGGAAATGTGGTGCCCAAAGCTACACACAGGTGAGCATATCAACACATGTGTGAAGTCACAACCTCCATTCTCACAGGGAGCTGGCACATTTAACTTCACACTCACCACTGAAGCTGTGCCACAGATGTCCCTGGCTATTCTGAGAGTTGCCTGAGGGGAAACCAGCTGAAACAGGCTCTCCTCCTAGGATTGACTCTGTGAGACATCAGGAACCCTTGCATGTTTCATATCTACCACACTGAGTGACCACCTATCTTTAATTTAATAGAGGTTGAGCAGCCTCATAGTCTAATCCCAGCAGTGAGAATGACAGGAAAGTGCCAGAAGCTCAGGAGAGAAGAACCTGGATTCTGAAAATTGGCCATCAATTGAATGGAGGCCAGAGGGGCAACTATATATTTCAATCCCTTGTATGGAGTTTAGTAACACAGAGAAAAACTGTGTGTACTTAAAAGAGGGAGAAAGACACAGGCCTGAGGTGATGGGGCTGGTAAAATGCTGCAAGCTTACAGTACTCCTACCAAGCACACATCTTGCAGGACTAGGCACCTATGTATGTTCAGACACAGTGGGACGATAATCCATAGTGAATTGGAGCACTGCATGCACCTAACTCATGTGCTCAAAGCCTCTAGGTGTAGAAATTGTAGTAGGACTCAGTCCCCAGGCTCCCAGTGTGGCACACTTTGTGAGAAAGCTCCATTCATTCCCTCAATTACATTCATGGGTAAAAGAAGAAGTAGTGAGCATGGATATTCCTCTGCACATTTCCTCATTCAATCAGCACACCCTGGACGTATGAGGAGAGGGAAGAGGCTCCACTCTGTACTGTCAGGGTTACCCTATTTGTTCTCGAGTAATGAAGGAACAAGTGGAACCACAGTTTTTTTTTTTTTTTTAACAAGACCGCAAAGCTATTGGATTATTAAGCAGAATTCCTAGACAAATGGGTTTCTATTTAAAATATATCAGCCAGTGGACATCTGAAATTATGGTTGGTGTTGCTCCTGGATTCTTGACAAGTAAGATTTCTGTGTTGCTCACATTATTTGTCTTCTTCTGTTCTGAGTTACTATGATTGATTGGTTTCCTTTCTTGTTTTTGCTTTTCTCTTTGGCTTTCCTGGGTTCTCTGATTCCTCTTCTCCACTTTTATTCCTGTATGTGTATTCTCTCCCCCCAATATTCTCTTTGTTACTTTTGGTCCCTCTGTCTTGGAATTAAACTAAACTCATACCATATTTTGCAGTCACTTGCTCACTGATTTGTCATTTCTCTTTTTCAGTGTGTGGAGGCATGGTGATTCTTTGAAAGGAACATTTACTTGGATGTTGCAGAATGCTTTACTTCTAAGAAGTGGCATGTGTTGGTGGTGATTATGTATAAATAATGATGGCTGGTGAGTAACCCTGGAACTTTTGTCATGCCCGTTTGACATTTTTTCACTGGCATATAATCCCTGCTCCCAGGACATCATACAGAAAAAGCAGCTGTCTGAAAGGACACAAACATAACAGTGAAAGAAAAAGCTATCCTAATACATGCACAATCCTGAGAATAAGTATAAAGACCACAAGATGAAACATGACCTTAGTACACGTCCAAAATATCAAAATTCATCAATATCTCCATCCATAGATTACTACTCTTACATCTCCTGAAAGACTGTGAAAAATAACATTTACACAACTACATTACTTTCTGCCTGGGAAGGAAATGAATGGGGGAGTTATTGTTAGATTCATCACAGCAAGTGACCCATCCTGGAAGCTCATTTTCCTAGAGACATGTGGGTATGCGTAAGGAGTTCCTACCCTACTTTGACATAGACACTGAAGTCAAGGCACCATGACATCTGTGACCTTGACACTAGTGACTACTAATATGAAGCTCACCATTGAGCTACAGGGATTGACCACCCTTTACCATGAATGCATTCCTTGGCCATTACTACACTATATCCTCAAAATTCAATCCAGATGTTAAGCTCCTGTATGTGTTGTTAACACAATGTTAATAGAAGAAAGTTATCAACTGTAAGCAGAAGAAATCATCAGATAACTGTGCCTCAACATAAAGACAACATTCTTCTATCAAATACCATGGATTCAGAAAGCAACTGTAGTTGTAAACCCAGTTAAATCATGTCTGACATAGGTGTGTAATGATGATCTATGGACTTTAAGACTCTTCAGAAAGGGAATTTCATTACTAAAGTAAGGAAAACTATAGGAAAGCAGGAAGTTAAACACACAAGTTTACAAACCTTTGACTGCTTCTTCTTAGTATCATGAAGATTAGTTGCCCCATCCTCTGGTATTACATCTGAATGCGATTGTGGGGACAAATAGAAAAATTTACTTAGGCTCCTCAGAACAGTTATAAAAGGTGACAGTCTATCAGGATAGAAAGGTAACCCTCTAATAATTTGTCTGTACTTTCCCAAATACATATTCACAATAAGCCTAAATTTTTGATGAATGTTCATATCAAAATTTATATTGCTGTTGCAGGGACTGGGTACAGACCAGGGATTGAATGCAGAGATTGTACACACCTGGCTAAAGTGATGCAACTGACTTTCATTCCTAGGCCTTTTATAGAATTTGAGACTCTGCCTGTGTACTGTGCCTTGACTGGCTTGAGTCCCCCCATGTTTTAACTGGCATTGCAGAAGTGTTCAATGTTCCTATCATTTTTTGGTTTTGAAGAAAATACTTCTACTGAGCCAGAGCTTCCCCAAACCACTTGGGAATGCAATGACCATCCCTGGATTCAATGCACATAAGGACTGCAGAAGATTCAGCACTCAAGGTAAATGAAAAACCCTCAGAAATGCATATTAAAAATACAACAGACACATGGAAATTCACACTTTTCGCTCTTCCCTATCTAAGAACAGAAAATTCAAAACAACACCTGTTCATCAATGGGACTTTAAAAATGATATTTTTACAACTTTTTTGAATGAAGACCCTGTCCTTTATATATGACATGCTTTTATTTTCCCTTCTGAAAAATATCTTCTCTGAAGACTCTCTTCTGAATGAAGACTTTCCCTGTGCCTGTCTTTCTGTGATTCTTTCTTTGGACTTCTGGAAGATTTCGAGCTTTTCTACCAATGTACATCTACACTGACGGAGAGAAATGAGACCATGAATTCAAGGACAAAAGCAGGTGTCTGAGTGACAAAAACAAAGCTGATGTCAGAATGTAAGGACACATATCTCTAAAATATGGTATAAGAATCATGTCATCCATCATATAATATTTCTGTGTTCCTTCCTCTATTTGCACTGCAAGTTCAGATGTAAAGTGCTTCAATCATGGACCCAGGAATGGTACAATTCTTTTCTTCATTAAAAGAACTGTGTACACTCATCAGATCAAATATGCAATTGTAGAATGACAGTTCAAAAAAATAGTTTTCTCTTTACATACCTTTGGGGGAGAATGGGACACTGTCAATTCCTGTATCCTGTGGATTTGCCATGGTGTCATTTCTTGATTCTGCCAAAGGAGAAGACAGAAGACCCATATCTACCAAACAATATATCAGAGGATAAATAGTGAGATGTGGTACTCACAAGGGAAAAGAAAGTGAACTGAACTGGAACATATTTATCAGATATCAGTGAACATTTCAGGATCAAGAACGTTGAGGTGTTTACCAAAATGACTATTTTGGTGTTCAAGGGTAAAGTTAGCATGCCTTCTGTTAGAAAGGAGTACAGTTTGACATTTGTGAGTTTCTAAAGACTTCTCCTGAGTTTCCTGTCTTGTGTTACACAGGTCTCAAACAAGGAGAATGAAGCTCTGTTAAAGCACACACCCAGTGGAAACCCAAGACCCTAGGCTACATAAAAAGCACCACCAGACCAAAATGCAAAAATAGTTCTCTTTAATAAAAACTGCTAATGTTTCTAGAATAGTATGCACATTGGATCAATGACTAACTTGATGCAACACACAGACCAAATGCCTGGTACTTCTGGGGAGGACAAAAAAGTAGCTGCAGTTATCAAATGCTACCATTTCACATTTCGCCAGTAAAATCAGGACCAATATAAACTCAGTTCTCTACTGAATGCAAATACATGGAAGCATGATAAAATGCTTTCTGTTTCTTCCTCAATACCCTCTTCCATTTCTCAAGAGATGTGTACTTAGCTTGAAGCAAGTCTAATGTTTCTCATTGATCAACCTCAATAGTGAAATATGATCCAGAGGCTACTCACTGAGATTTCTCTAAAGGGAGGTTCATTCTCTGGCTGAGCCTATTTGTACTCTGAGGAACAGGAGTCTCAGGAATCTCCTGAGGATACATTAGAAATATAGAAACAAAGACTTGCTGAATCAGAATATGCTTCCTGGACATGGTCCCTAACAGATGACTCAATCATATGTTGGCAGGTTGTAATTTCTATTGATTGTCTTCCACTTACTCTACCTTAATGAACTATTTAAAATATCACCCCAGATAAGTCTGGTTCTTGTACCTCCATGTGAGGCTCTATAATGAGGTAACACCTTTACGAAGAGATTTTCATCAGTCTCTGACTTTCGAGAATCCCTCCACAAAAAATCTTTTTCTCTTTTCCTCTGCTATTTATAGACCCAGACAGTGGCATATTTCATAAGTTCAATATGATCCACACAGGTTGATCATATGGGTGTGTATTTAATTATGGTCAACACACCATTTCTCTGTGTGATCAGAATCATTTCAATTATTTTCCAACCATGAAAAAGAAAGAAAAAGTATAAAAAAAAATTCTTCTACATCAAAAATTTTGATCTTTGAATCATTTAAATTCAATGTTTTCCCACGACCTAAATGTCTTGTTATTCCTCTTTCCAATATTTGCCTTCGATGTCCCTCCCTCCACTGTACAAACTGACTTTCTTCCCCAACATTAATTTCTTGTACTTTGTGTCTTCCTGGCTTTCGAAACATGTTCTATTGTCCTCTTTCTCATTCTCCAGAATTATTCTCTTCTGAGCATGTCTTGGAGAACAACTGATAAGTTACATTGAATACCAATAACACTCATTTAATACGATGGTTCAATCTACTGCTCTAAAATTTATTCCCTCTACATTATTTCAACTCAAAACATTGCCATGCACCCATTGCATTTTAAATAAGAATATACTAAGACACAGGTTTCAGTAGTGGTCCCACATAATAAATGCTTATCATATATATAACTTACCTCTGACATGTTCCTTTATCCTCTGCTCTCCTCCTTGTTTTGCTTTACCAGAGGATCCCTGAAATAAAGAACATGAAGAGTTTTCAGAAGAATCACAGAGACAGAAATATTTCTCATTCACAATTTAAAAAGACATACAAATGTATTTCTTTTAAAACCTGTGAGATTAAAGTAAGCAAAGCCCCTATGGGAAACTGAAACATCTTAGAACATAACCTCATCCATGCTTACCAGATTCTGGGGAACTCTTGTTATCGTATGGAAACTGAGAGTTCCAATCCAGTATGAAGTACAAGGAGACATATTCACTGACAACCTAATAACTCAGGCTCATATTTCCGCAAGGACCTCACTTCAACAACCCTGATGCTCTTTAGCATGTCTAACCAACACAAGATATTTAATTGAAACTGATTTCAACAACTTCTTATGACAGAAACAACTATTAGGCATTATTATATATTGAAGACAATCGAATCAAAGAATGACTTTGAAATCCAACTTAGATTCTTGGTGTAAAATGACAAGTTGCAATACATAATGTTAGAAAGGGAACATGTAGCTGTTGATTTATTTTGATCCTCCAGGGCTTAGAAGGTCAAAACATCTTCTGAGAAGCAGATAAACAAAATTCAAAGTGCAATAAAACATGTTCATAATATTCCCACTACATGACTGTTCATACCCATGGAGAACAGCATGCAAGTAGTTCCACTGCATACAAAATAATGACATGGGATGAGGAAGGAAACACATGACACAGTAGAACACAGAACATAGTGAGTGCTCCTGAGTGGTGTGCAGCTACACCATGAAGTAGTGAATAGAGCCATGAATAGAAACGTAGGGGACAGTGGCAGAGAGCCAGTGACAAAATGAAGGTCATGGGTATTTCCTTTTAGAATAACCAAAGCATCAGTTGTGTAAATGACCTGCTCACTGCCAGGGAAAACTGTCTGAAATGCTTAGGAAAAGCTGCCCTCTGGGGTGCTCAGTGGGAGAATCCCAGAATTATCACCCAGTCCCTAATCCACTGAAGTCCATCAGTTGCAGCAAGAAGAGACTTGGATTCTGCCTAGGATGGAAAGACTGTGACGTGCACTTGCCATCCTTCTGAGCAGTTTCTCATGGAGCAGGGTCAGGAGACTTCTTCACTAAAATTGGTTTTTTCATGAATTCCTTCCTGGGATTACAGGAACCATGACCCTGTTTTTTTTTATCTCCAAACTCCAACTGTGCCCAGAATATACTGAGTCATGATGCATTCAGAAAAGGAATGAAGCTGGGTCTCAAAAAGTAAGGAAGGCACAAATCTCCTCAGTGCTCTGGACAGCTGAAGAAAGGGACAGCAGCCAAATTTGGGAGAAAAGGGTCATGCACTTAATTTTCTCAGGGTATGTGAAGATTGGTGACAGAAAGCCAAAATGTTTCCATGAGGAAATGTGGTGCCCAATGCTACACACAGATGAGCATATCAACACATGTGTGAAGTCACAACCTCCATTCTCACAGGGAGCTGGCACATTTAACTTCACACTCACCACTGAAGCTGTGCCACAGATGTCCCTGGCTATTCTGAGAGTTGCCTGAGGGGAAACCAGCTGAAACAGGCTCTCCTCCTAGGATTGACTCTGTGAGATATCAGGAACCCTTGCATGTTTCATATCTACCACACTGAGTGACCACCTATCTTTAATGGAATAGAGGTTGAGCAGCCTCATAGTCTAATCCCAGCAGTGAGAATGAGAGGAAAGTGCCAGAAGCTCAGGAGAGAAGGACCTGGATTCTGAAAATTGGCCATCAATTGAATGGAGGCCAGAGGGGCAACTATATATTTCAATCCCTTGTATGGAGTTTAGTAACACAGAGTAAAACTGTGTGTACTTAAAAGAGGGAGAAAGACAAAGGCCTGAGTTGATGGGGGCTGGTAAAATGCTGAAAGCTTACAGTACTCCCACCAAGCACACATCTTGCAGGTCTAGGCACCTATGTATGTTCAGACACAGTGGGACGATAATCCATAGTGAATTGGAGCACTGTATGCCCCTAACTCATGTGCTCAAAGCCTCTGGGTGTAGAAATTGTAGTAGGACTCAGTCTCCAGGCTCCCAGCGTGGCACAGTTTGTGAGAAAGCTCCATTCATTCCCTCAATTACATTCATGGGTAAAAGAAGAAGTAGTGAGCATGGATATTCCTCTGCACATTTCCTCATTCAATCACCACACCCTGGACATATGAGGAGAGGGAAGAGGCTCCACTCTGCACTGTCAGGGTTACCCTATTTGTTCTCGAGTAATGAAGGAACAAGTGGAACCACAGTTTTGTTTTTTTTTTTGTTTTTTTTTTTTTTTAACAAGAGACCACAAAGCTATTGGATTATTAAGCAGAATTCCTAGACAAATGGGTTTCCATTTAAAATATATCAGCCAGTGTACATCTGAAATTATGGTTGGTGTTGCTCCTGGATTCTTGACAGGGAAGATCTCTGTGTTGGTCACATTATATGTCTCCTTATGTTCTGAATTACTATGATTGATTGGTTTCCTTTCTTGTTTTTGCTTTTCTCTTTGGCTTTCCTGTTGTCTCTGATTCCTCTTCTCCACTTTTATTCCTGTATGTGTATTCTCTCCCCCCAATATTCTCTTTGTTACTTTTGGTCCCTCTGTCTTGGAATTAAACTAAACTCATACCATATTTTGCAGTCACTTGCTCACTGATTTGTCATTTCTCTTTTTCAGTGTGTGGAGGCATGGTGATTCTTTGAAAGGAACATTTACTTGGATGTTGCAGAATGCTTTACTTCTAAGAAGTGGCATGTGTTGGTGGTGATTATGTATAAATAATGATGGCTGGTGAGTAACCCTGGAACTTTTGTCATGCCCGTTTGACATTTTTTCACTGGCATATAATCCCTGCTCCCAGGACATCATACAGAAAAAGCAGCTGTCTGAAAGGACACAAACATAACAGTGAAAGAAAAAGCTATCCTAATACATGCACAATCCTGAGAATAAGTATAAAGACCACAAGATGAAACATGACCTTAGTACACGTCCAAAATATCAAAATTCATCAATATCTCCATCCATAGATTACTACTCTTACATCTCCTGAAAGACTGTGAAAAATAACATTTACACAACTACATTACTTTCTGCCTGGGAAGGAAATGAATGGGGGAGTTATTGTTAGATTCACCACACCAAGTGACCGATCCTGGAAGCTCATTTTCCTAAAGACATGTGGGTATGCGTAAGGAGTTCCTACCCTACTTTGACATAGACACTGAAGTCAAGGCACCATGACATCTGTGACCTTGACACTAGTGACTACTAATATGAAGCTCACCCATTGAGCCACAGGGATTGACCACTCTTTACCATGAATGCATTCCTTGGCCATTACTACACTACATCCTCAAAATTCAATCCAGATGTTAAGCTCCTGTATGTGTTGTTAACACAATGTTAATAGAAGAAGGTTATCAACAGTAAGCAGAAGAAATCATCAGAAAGCTGTGCCTCAACATAAAGACAACATTCTTCTATCAAATACCATGGATTCAGAAAGCAACTGTAGTTGTAAACCCAGTTAAATCATGTCTGACATAGGTGTGTAATGATGATCTATGGATTTTAAGACTCTTCAGAAAGGGAATTTCATTACTAAAGTAAGGAAAACTATAGGAAAGCAGGAAGTTAAACACACAAGTTTACAAACCTTTGATTGCTTCTTCTTAGTATCATGAAGATTAGTTGCCCCATCCTCTGGTATTACATCTGAATGCAATTGTGGGGACAAGTAGAAAAATTTATTTAGGCTCCTCAGAACAGTTATAAAAGGTGGTAGTCTATCAGGATAGAAAGGCAACCCTCTAATAATTTGTCTGTACATTCCCAAATACACATTCACAATAAGCCTAAATTTTTGATGAATGTTCATATCAAAATTTATATTGCTATTGCAGGGACTGGGTACAGACCAGGGATTGAATGCAGAGCTTGTGCACACCTGGCTAAAGTGATGCAACTAACTTTCATTCCTAGGCCTTTTATAGAATTTGAGACACTGCCTGGGTACTGTGCCTGGACTGGCTTGAGTCCCCCCATGTTTTAACTGGCATTGCAGAAGTGTTCAATGTTCCTATCATTTTTTGGTTTTGAAGAAAATACTTCTACTGAGCCAGAGCTTCCCCAAACCACTTGGGAATGCAATGACCATCCCTGGATTCAATGCACATAAGGACTGCAGAAGATTCAGCACTCAAGGTAAATGAAAAACCCTCAGAAATGCATATTAAAAATACAACAGACACATGGAAATTCACACTTTTCGCTCTTCCCTATCTAAGAACAGAAAATTCAAAACAACACCTGTTCATCAATGGGACTTTAAAAATGATATTTTTACAACTTTTTTGAATGAAGACCCTGTCCTTTATATATGACATGCTCTTTTTTCCCTTCTGAAAAATATCTTCTCTGAAGACTCTCTCTTCTGAATGAAGACTTTCCCTGTGCCTGTCTTTCTGTGATTCTTTCTTTGGACTTCTGGAAGATTTCGAGCTTTTCTACCAATGTAAATCTACACTGAGGGAGAGAAATGAGATCATGAATTCAAGGACAAAAGCAGGTGTCTGAGTGACAAAAACAAAGCTGATGTCAGAATGTAAGGGCACATATCTCTAAAATATGGTATAAGAATCATGTCATCCATCGCATACTATTTCTGTGTTCCTTCCTCTATTTGCACTGCAAGCTCAGATGTAAAGTGTTTCAATCATGGTCCCAGGAATGGTACAATTCTTTTCTCATTAAAAGAACTGTGTACACTCATCAGATGAAATATGCAATTGTAGAATGACAGTTCAAAAAAAGATAGTTTTCTCTTTACATACCTTTGGGGGAGATAGGGACACTGTCAATTCCTGTATCCTGTGGTTTTGCCATGGTGTCCTTTCTTGATTCAGCCAAAGGAGAAGACATAAGACCCATATCTACCAAACAATGTATCAGAGGATAAATAGTGAGATGTGGTACTCACAAGGGAAAAGAAAGTGAACTGAACTGGAACATATTCATCAGATATCAGTGAACATTTCAGGATCAAGAACATTGAGGTGTTTATCAAAATGACAATTTTGGTGTTCAAGGGTAAAGTTAGCATGCCTTCCGTTTAAAAGGAGCACAGTTTGACATTTGTGAGTTTCCAAAGACTTCTCCTGAGTTTCCTGTCCTGTGTTAAACAGGTCTCAAACAAGGAGAATGAAGCTCTGTTAAAGCACACACCCAGTGCAAACCCAAGACCCTAGGCTACATAACAAGCACCACCAGACCAAAAATGCAAAAATAGTTCTCTTTAATAAAACTGCTAATATTCCTAGAATAGTATGCACATTGGATCAATGACTAACTTGATGCAACACACAGACCTAATGCCTGGTACTTCGGGGGAGGACAAAAAAGTAGCTGCAGTTATCAAATGCTACCATTTTACATTTCGCCAGTAAAATCAGGACCAATATAAACTCAATTCTCTACTGAATGCAAATACATGGAAGCATGATAAAATGCTTTCTCTTTCTTCCTCAATATCCTCTTCCATTTCTCAAGAGACGTGTACTTAGCTTGAAGCAAGACTAATGTTTCTCATTGATCAACCTCAATCCTGAAATATGATCCAGAGGCTACTCACTGAGATTTCTCTAAAGGGAGGTTCATTGTCTGGCTGAGCCTATTCGTACACTGGGGAACAGGAGCAGTGGAATCCCCTGAGACTCCATTAGTAATATAGAAACAAAGACTTGCTGAATCAGAATTTGCTTCCTGGACATGGTCCCTAACAGATGACTCAATCATATGTTGGCAGGTTGTAATTTCTATTGATTGTCTTCCACTTCCTCCACCTTCATGAACTATTTAAAATATCACCGCAGATAACTCTGGTTCTTGTCCCTCCATGTGAGGCTGTATAATGAGTTAACACCTTTATGAAGAGATTTTCATCAGTCTCTGATTTTTGAGAATCCCTCCACAAAACATCTTTTTCTCTTACCCTCTGCTCTTTATAGACCCAGACAGTGCCATATCTCATAAGTGCAATATGATCCACACAGGTTGATCATATGGGTGTGTATTTAATTATGGTCAACACACCATTTCTCTGTGTGATCAGAATCATTTCAGTTATTTTCCAACCATGAAAACACAGAAAAAGTACAAAAAATATTCTTCTACATCAAAAAGTTTTGACCCTTGAATCATTTAAATTCAATGTTTTCCCACGACCTAAATGTCTTGTTATTCCTCTTTCCAATATTTGCCTTCAATGTCCCTCTCTCCACTGTACAAACTGACTTTCTTCCCCTACATTAATTTCTTGTACTTTGTGTCTTCCTGGCTTTCAAAACATGTTCTATTGTCCTCTTTCTCATTCTCCAGAATTATTCTCTTCTGAGCATGTCTTGGAGAACAACTGATAAGTTAAATTGAATACCAATAACACTCATTTAATATGATGGTTCAATCTACTGCTCTAAAATTTATTCCCTCTACATTATTTCAACTCAAAACATTGTCATACACCCATTGCATTTTAAATAAGAATATACTAGGACACAGGTTTCAGTAGTGGTCCCACATAATAAATGCTTATCATATATATAACTTACCTTTGACATGTTCCTTTATCCTCTGCTCTCCTCCTTGTTCTGCTTTACCAGAGGATCCCTAAAATAAAGAACATGAAGGGTTTTCAGAAGACTCACAGAGACAGAAATATTTCTCATTCACAATTTAAAAAGACATACAAATGTATTTTTTTTTAAATCTGTGAGATAAAAGTAAGCAAAGCCCCTATGGGAAACTGAAACATCTTAGAACATAACCTCATCCATGCTTACCACATTCTGGGGAACTCTTGTGATCGTATGGAAACTGAGAGTTCCAATCCAGTATGAAGTACAAGGAGACATATTCACTGACAACCTAATAACTGAGGCTCATATTTCCGCAAGGACCTCACTTCCAACAACCCTGATGCTCTCTAGCATGTCTAACCAACACAAGATATTTAATTGAAACTGATTTCAACAACTTCTTATGACAGAAACAACTATTAGGCATTATTATATATTGAAGACAATCGAATCAAAGAATGACTTTGAAATCCAACTTAGATACTTGGTGTAAAATGACAAGTTGCAATACATTATGTTAGAAAGGGAACATGTAGCTGTTGATTTATTTTGATCCTCCAGGGCTTAGAAGGTCAAAACATCTTCTGAGAAGCAGATAAACAAAATTCAAAGTGCAATAAAACATGTTCATAATATTCCCACTACATGACTGTTCATACCCATGGAGAACAGCATGCAAGTAGTTCCACTGCATACAAAATAATGACATGGGATGAGGAAGGAAACACATGACACAGTAGAACACAGAACATAGTGAGTGCTCCTGAGTGGTGTGCAGCTACACCATGAAGTAGTGAATAGAGCCATGAATAGAAACGTAGGGGACAGTGGCAGAGAGCCAGTGACAAAATGAAGGTCATGGGTATTTCCTTTTAGAATAACCAAAGCATCAGTTGTGTAAATGACCTGCTCACTGCCAGGGAAAACTGTCTGAAATGCTTAGGAAAAGCTGCCCTCTGGGGTGCTCAGTGGGAGAATCCCAGAATTATCACCCAGTCCCTAATCCACTGAAGTCCATCAGTTGCAGCAAGAAGAGACTTGGATTCTGCCTAGGATGGAAAGACTGTGATGTGCACTTGCCATCCTTCTGAGCAGTTTCTCATGGAGCAGGGTCAGGAGACTTCTTCACTAAAATTGGTTTTTTCATGAATTCCTTCCTGGGATTACAGGAACCATGACCCTGTTTTTTATCTCCAAACTCCAACTGTGCCCAGAATATACTGAGTCATGATGCATTCAGAAAAGGAATGAAGCTGGGTCTCAAAAAGTAAAGAAGGCACAAATCTCCTCAGTGCTCTGGACAGCTGAAGAAAGGGACAGCAGCCAAATTTGGGAGAAAAGGGTCATGCACTTAATTTTCTCAGGGTATGTGAAGATTGGTGACAGAAAGCCAAAATGTTTCCATGAGGAAATGTGGTGCCCAAAGCTACACACAGGTGAGCATATCAACACATGTGTGAAGTCACAACCTCCATTCTCACAGGGAGCTGGCACATTTAACTTCACACTCACCACTGAAGCTGTGCCACAGATGTCCCTGGCTATTCTGAGAGTTGCCTGAGGGGAAACCAGCTGAAACAGGCTCTCCTCCTAGGATTGACTCTGTGAGATATCAGGAACCCTTATATATTTCATATCTACCACACTGAGTGACCAACTGTCTTTAATGGAATAGAGGTTGAGCAGCCTCATAGTCTAATCCCAGCAGTGAGAATGAGAGGAAAGTGCCAGAAGCTCAGGAAAGAAGGACCTGGATTCTGAAAATTGGCCATCAATTGAATGGAGGCCAGAGGGGCAACTATATATTTCAATCCCTTGTATGGAGTTTAGTAACACAGAGAAAAACTGTGTGTACTTAAAAGAGGGAGAAAGACACATCGCCTGAGTTGATGGGGGCTGGTAAAATGCTGAAAGCTTACAGTACTCCTACCAAGCACACATCTTGCAGGACTAGGCACCTATGTATGTTCAGACACAGTGGGACGATAATACATAGTGAATTGGAGCACTGCATGCACCTAACTCATGTGCCCAAAGCCTCTAGGTGTAGAAATTATAGTAGGACTCAGTCTCCAGGCTCCCAGTGTGGCACAGTTTGTGAGAAAGCTCCATTCATTCCCTCAATTACATTCATGGGTAAAAGAAGAAGTAGTGAGCATGGATATTCCTCTGCACATTTCCTCATTCAATCAGCACACCCTGGACATATGAGGAGAGGGAAGAGGCTCCACTCTGTACTGTCAGGGTTGCCCTATTTGTTCTCGAGTAATGAAGGAACAAGTGGAACCACAGTATTTTTTTAACAAGAGACTGCAAAGCTATTGGATTATTAAGCAGAATTCCTAAACAAATGGGTTTCTGTAAAAATATATCAGCCAGTGGACATCTGAAATTATGGTTGGTGTTGCTCCTGGATTCTTGACAGGGAAGATCTCTGTGTTGGTCACATTATTTGTCTTTTTGTGTTCTGAGTTACTATGATTGATTGGTTTCCTTTCTTGTTTTTGCTTTTCTCTCTGGCTTTCCTGGGGTCTCTGATTCCTCTTCTCCACTTTTATTTCTGTGTGTGTATTCTCTCCCCCCAATATTCTCTTTGTTACTTTTAGTCCCTCTGTCTTGGAATTAAACTAAACTCATACCATATTTTGCAGTCACTTGCTCACTGATTTGTCATTTCTCTTTTTCAGTGTGTGGAGGCATGGTGATTCTTTGAAAGGAACATTTACTTGGAAGTTGCAGAATGCTTTACTTCTAAGAAGTGGCATGTGTTGGTGCTGATTATGTATACATAATGATGACTGGTGAGTAACCCTGGATCTTTTGTCATGCCCATTTGACATTTTATCACTGGCATATAATCCCTGCTCCCAGGACATCCCACAGAGAAAGCAGCTGTCTGAAAGGACCCAAATATAACAGTGAAAGACAAAGCTAATCTAATACATGCACAATCCTGAGAATAAGTATAAAGACCACAAGATGAAACATGACCTTAGTACACGTCCAAAATATCAAAATTCACCAATATCTCCATCCATAGATTCATACTCTTACATCTCCTGAAAGACTGTGAAAAATGACATTTACACAACTACATTATTTTCTGCCTAGGAAGGAAATGAATGCTGGAGTCATTGTTAGATTTATCACAGCAAGTGTCCCATCCTGGAAGCTCATTTTCCTAGAGACATGTGGGTATGTGTAAGGAGTTCCTACCCTACTTTGACATAGACACTAAAGTCAAGGCACCATGACATCTGTGACCTTGACACTAGTGAATACTAATATGAAGCTCACCCATTAAGCCCTAGGGTTTGACCACCATTTACCATGAATGCATTCCTTGGCCATTACTACACTACATCCTCAAAATTCAATCCAGATGTTAAGCTCCTGTATGTGTTGTTAACACAATGTTAATAGAAGAAAGTTATCAACTGTAAGCACAAGAAATCATCAGATAACTGTGCCTCAACATAAAGGCAACATTCTTCTATCAAATACCATGGATTCAGAAAGCAACTGTAGTTGTAAACCCAGTTAAATTATGTCTGACATAGGTGTGTAATGATGATCTATGGATTTTAAGACTCTTCAGAAAGGGAAATTCATTATTAAAGTAAGGAAAACTGTAGGAAAGCAGGAAGTTAAACACACAAGTTTACAAACCTTTGACTGCTTCTTCTTAGTATCATGAAGATTAGTTGCCCCATCCTCTGGTATTACATCTGAATGCAATTGTGGGGACAAATAGAAAAATTTACTTAGGCGCCTCAGAACAGTTATAAAAGGTGGTAGTCTATCAGGATAGAAAGGCAACCCTCTAATAATTTGTCTGTACATTCCCAAATACACATTCACAATAAGCCTAAATTTTTGATGAATGTTCATATCAAAATTTATATTGCTGTTGCAGGGACTGGGTATAGACCAGGGATTGAATGCAGAGCTTGTACACACCTGGCTAAAGTGATGCAACTAACTTTCATTCCTAGGCCTTTTATAGAATTTGAGACACTGCCTGGGTACTGTGCCTGGACTGGCTTGAGTCCCCCCATGTTTTAACTGGCATTGCAGAAGTGTTCAATGTTCCTATCATTTTTTGGTTTTGAAGAAAATACTTCTACTGAGCCAGAGCTTCCCCAAACCACTTGGGAATGCAATGACCATCCCTGGATTCAATGCACATAAGGACTGCAGAAGATTCAGCACTCAAGGTAAATGAAAAACCCTCAGAAATGCATATTAAAAATACAACAGACACATGGAAATTCACACTTTTCGCTCTTCCCTATCTAAGAACAGAAAATTCAAAACAACACCTGTTCATCAATGGGACTTTAAAAATGATATTTTTACAACTTTTTTGAATGAAGACCCTGTCCTTTATATATGACATGCTTTTTTTTTCCCTTCTGAAAAATATCTTCTCTGAAGACTCTCTCCTGAATGAAGACTTTCCCTGTGCCTGTCTTTCTGTGATTCTTTCTTTGGACTTCTGGAAGATTTCAAGCTTTTCTACCAATGTAAATCTAAACTGAGGGAGAGAAATGAGACCATGAATTCAAGGACAAAAGCAGGTGTCTGAGTGACAAAAACAAAGCTGATGTCAGAATGTAAGGACACATATCTCTAAAATATGGTATAAGAATCATGTCATCCATCATATAATATTTCTGTGTTCCTTCCTCTATTTGCACTGCAAGTTCAGATGTAAAGTGCTTCAATCATGGACCCAGGAATGGTACAATTCTTTTCTTCATTAAAAGAACTGTGTACACTCATCAGATCAAATATGCAATTGTAGAATGACAGTTCAAAAAAATAGTTTTCTCTTTACATACCTTTGGGGGAGAATGGGACACTGTCAATTCCTGTATCCTGTGGATTTGCCATGGTGTCATTTCTTGATTCTGCCAAAGGAGAAGACAGAAGACCCATATCTACCAAACAATATATCAGAGGATAAATAGTGAGATGTGGTACTCACAAGGGAAAAGAAAGTGAACTGAACTGGAACATATTTATCAGATATCAGTGAACATTTCAGGATCAAGAACGTTGAGGTGTTTACCAAAATGACTATTTTGGT
Source organism: Sciurus vulgaris (assembly GCF_902686455.1). NCBI lineage: Eukaryota > Metazoa > Chordata > Mammalia > Rodentia > Sciuridae > Sciurus > Sciurus vulgaris. The sequence continues at coordinate 106,653,742 of NC_136464.1, read as the reverse complement.
GTTCAAGGGTAAAGTTAGCATGCCTTCTGTTTACAAGGAGCACAGTTTGACATTTGTGAGTTTCTAAAGACTTCTCCTGAGTTTCCTGTCTTATGTTATACAGGGCTCAAACAAGGAGAATGAAGCTCTGTTAAAGCACACACCCAGTGCAAACCCAAGACCCTAGGCTACATAACAAGCACCACCAGACCACAAATGCAAAAATAGTTCTCTTTAATAAAACTGCTAATGTTCCTAGAATAGTATGCACATTGGATCAATGACTAACTTGATGCAACACACAGACCAAATGCCTGGTACTTCTGGGGAGGACAAAAAAGTAGCTGCAGTTATCAAATGCTACCATTTCACATTTCACCAGTAAAATCAGGACCAATATAAACTCAATTCTCTACTGAATGCAAATACATGGAAGCATGATAAAATGCTTTCTCTTTCTTCCTGAATACCCTCTTCCATTTCTCAAGAGACGTGTACTTAGCTTGAAGCAAGACTAATGTTTCTCATTGATCAACCTCAATCCTGAAATATGATCCAGAGGCTCACTGAGATTTCTCTAAACGGAGGTTCATTGTCTGGCTGAGCCTAGTTGTACTCTGGGGAACAGGAGTCTCAGGAATCACCTGAGACTGCATTAGAAATATAGAAACAAAACTTGCTGAAACAGAATATGCTTCCTGGACATGGTCCCTAACACATGACTCAATCATATGTTGGCAGGTTGTAATTTCTATTGATTGTCTTCCACTTCCTCTACCTTAATGAACTATTTAAAATATCATGGCAGATAACTCTGGTTCTTGTCCCTCCATGTGAGGCTCTATAATGAGTTAACACCTTTACGAAGAGTTTTTTTATCAGTCTCTGACTTTCGAGAATCCCTCCACAAAACATCTTTTTCTCTTACCCTCTGCTCTTTATATACCCAGACAGTGCCATGTCTCATAAGTGCAATATGATCCATACAGGTTGATCATATGGGTGTGTATTTAATTATGGTCAACACACCATTTCTCTGTGTGATCAGAATCATTTCAGTTATTTTCCAACCATGACAAAGACAGAAAAAGTATAAAAAATATTCTTCTACATCAAAAAATTTTGATCCTTGAGTCATTTAAATTCAATGTTTTCCCACGACTTAAATGTCTTTTTATTCCTCCTATCAATATTTGCCTTCGATGTCCCTCCCTCCACTGTACAAACTGACTTTCTTCCCCTATATTAATTTCTTGTACTTTATGTTTCCTGGCTTTCAAAACATGTTCTATTGTCCACTTTCTCATTCTCCAGAATTATTCTCTTCTGAGCATGTCTTGGAGAACAACTGATAAGTTACATTGAATACCAATAGCACTCATTTAATACGAAGGCTCAATCTACTGCTCTAAAATTTATTCCCTCTAGATTATTTCAACTCAAAACATTGTCATACACCCATTGCATTTTAAATAAGAATATACTAAGACACAGGTTTCAGTAGTGGTCCCACATAATAAATGCTTATCATATATATAACTTACCTTTGACATGTTCCTTTATCCTCTGCTCTCCTCCTTGTTTTGCTTTACCAGAGGATCCCTGATATAAAGAACATGAAGGGATTTCAGAAGACTCACAGAGACAGAAATATTTCTCATTCACAATTTAAAAAGACATACAAATGTATTTCTTTTAAAACCTGTGAGATTAAAGTAAGCAAAGCCCCTATGGGAAACTGAAACATCTTAGAACATAACCTCATCCATGCTTACCAGATTCTGGGGAACTCTTGTTATCGTATGGAAACTGAGAGTTCCAATCCAGTATGAAGTACAAGGAGACATATTCACTGACAACCTAATAACTCAGGCTCATATTTCCGCAAGGACCTCACTTCAACAACCCTGATGCTCTTTAGCATGTCTAACCAACACAAGATATTTAATTGAAACTGATTTCAACAACTTCTTATGACAGAAACAACTATTAGGCATTATTATATATTGAAGACAATCGAATCAAAGAATGACTTTGAAATCCAACTTAGATTCTTGGTGTAAAATGACAAGTTGCAATACATAATGTTAGAAAGGGAACATGTAGCTGTTGATTTATTTTGATCCTCCAGGGCTTAGAAGGTCAAAACATCTTCTGAGAAGCAGATAAACAAAATTCAAAGTGCAATAAAACATGTTCATAATATTCCCACTACATGACTGTTCATACCCATGGAGAACAGCATGCAAGTAGTTCCACTGCATACAAAATAATGACATGGGATGAGGAAGGAAACACATGACACAGTAGAACACAGAACATAGTGAGTGCTCCTGAGTGGTGTGCAGCTACACCATGAAGTAGTGAATAGAGCCATGAATAGAAACGTAGGGGACAGTGGCAGAGAGCCAGTGACAAAATGAAGGTCATGGGTATTTCCTTTTAGAATAACCAAAGCATCAGTTGTGTAAATGACCTGCTCACTGCCAGGGAAAACTGTCTGAAATGCTTAGGAAAAGCTGCCCTCTGGGGTGCTCAGTGGGAGAATCCCAGAATTATCACCCAGTCCCTAATCCACTGAAGTCCATCAGTTGCAGCAAGAAGAGACTTGGATTCTGCCTAGGATGGAAAGACTGTGACGTGCACTTGCCATCCTTCTGAGCAGTTTCTCATGGAGCAGGGTCAGGAGACTTCTTCACTAAAATTGGTTTTTTCATGAATTCCTTCCTGGGATTACAGGAACCATGACCCTGTTTTTTTTTATCTCCAAACTCCAACTGTGCCCAGAATATACTGAGTCATGATGCATTCAGAAAAGGAATGAAGCTGGGTCTCAAAAAGTAAGGAAGGCACAAATCTCCTCAGTGCTCTGGACAGCTGAAGAAAGGGACAGCAGCCAAATTTGGGAGAAAAGGGTCATGCACTTAATTTTCTCAGGGTATGTGAAGATTGGTGACAGAAAGCCAAAATGTTTCCATGAGGAAATGTGGTGCCCAATGCTACACACAGATGAGCATATCAACACATGTGTGAAGTCACAACCTCCATTCTCACAGGGAGCTGGCACATTTAACTTCACACTCACCACTGAAGCTGTGCCACAGATGTCCCTGGCTATTCTGAGAGTTGCCTGAGGGGAAACCAGCTGAAACAGGCTCTCCTCCTAGGATTGACTCTGTGAGATATCAGGAACCCTTGCATGTTTCATATCTACCACACTGAGTGACCACCTATCTTTAATGGAATAGAGGTTGAGCAGCCTCATAGTCTAATCCCAGCAGTGAGAATGAGAGGAAAGTGCCAGAAGCTCAGGAGAGAAGGACCTGGATTCTGAAAATTGGCCATCAATTGAATGGAGGCCAGAGGGGCAACTATATATTTCAATCCCTTGTATGGAGTTTAGTAACACAGAGTAAAACTGTGTGTACTTAAAAGAGGGAGAAAGACAAAGGCCTGAGTTGATGGGGGCTGGTAAAATGCTGAAAGCTTACAGTACTCCCACCAAGCACACATCTTGCAGGTCTAGGCACCTATGTATGTTCAGACACAGTGGGACGATAATCCATAGTGAATTGGAGCACTGTATGCCCCTAACTCATGTGCTCAAAGCCTCTGGGTGTAGAAATTGTAGTAGGACTCAGTCTCCAGGCTCCCAGCGTGGCACAGTTTGTGAGAAAGCTCCATTCATTCCCTCAATTACATTCATGGGTAAAAGAAGAAGTAGTGAGCATGGATATTCCTCTGCACATTTCCTCATTCAATCACCACACCCTGGACATATGAGGAGAGGGAAGAGGCTCCACTCTGCACTGTCAGGGTTACCCTATTTGTTCTCGAGTAATGAAGGAACAAGTGGAACCACAGTTTTTTTTTTTTTTTTTTTTAACAAGAGACCACAAAGCTATTGGATTATTAAGCAGAATTCCTAGACAAATGGGTTTCCATTTAAAATATATCAGCCAGTGTACATCTGAAATTATGGTTGGTGTTGCTCCTGGATTCTTGACAGGGAAGATCTCTGTGTTGGTCACATTATATGTCTCCTTATGTTCTGAATTACTATGATTGATTGGTTTTCCTTTCTTGTTTTTGCTTTTCTCTTTGGCTTTCCTGTTGTCTCTGATTCCTCTTCTCCACTTTTATTCCTGTATGTGTATTCTCTCCCCCCAATATTCTCTTTGTTACTTTTTGGTCCCTCTGTCTTGGAATTAAACTAAACTCATACCATATTTTGCAGTCACTTGCTCACTGATTTGTCATTTCTCTTTTCAGTGTGTGGAGGCATGGTGATTCTTTGAAAGGAACATTTACTTGGATGTTGCAGAATGCTTTACTTCTAAGAAGTGGCATGTGTTGGTGGTGATTATGTATAAATAATGATGGCTGGTGAGTAACCCTGGAACTTTTGTCATGCCCGTTTGACATTTTTTCACTGGCATATAATCCCTGCTCCCAGGACATCATACAGAAAAAGCAGCTGTCTGAAAGGACACAAACATAACAGTGAAAGAAAAAGCTATCCTAATACATGCACAATCCTGAGAATAAGTATAAAGACCACAAGATGAAACATGACCTTAGTACACGTCCAAAATATCAAAATTCATCAATATCTCCATCCATAGATTACTACTCTTACATCTCCTGAAAGACTGTGAAAAATAACATTTACACAACTACATTACTTTCTGCCTGGGAAGGAAATGAATGGGGGAGTTATTGTTAGATTCATCAGAGCAAGTGTCTCATCCTGGAAGCTCATTTTCCTAGAGAAATGTGGGTATGCGTAAGGAGTTCCTACCCTACTTTGACATAGACACTGAAGTCAAGGCACCATGACATCTGTGACCTTGACACTAGTGACTACTAATATGAAGCTCACCCATTGAGCTACAGGGATTGACCACCCTTTACCATGAATGCATTCCTTGGCCATTACTACACTATATCCTCAAAATTCAATCCAGATGTTAAGCTTCCTGTATGTGTTGTTAACACAATGTTAATAGAAGAAAGTTATCAACTGTAAGCAGAAGAAATCATCAGATAAGCTGTGCCTCAACATAAAGACAACATTCTTCTATCAAATACCATGGATTCAGAAAGCAACTGTAGTTGTAAACCCAGTTAAATCATGTCTGACATAGGTGTGTAATGATGATCTATGGACTTTAAGACTCTTCAGAAAGGGAATTTCATTATTAAAGTAAGGAAAACTATAGGAAAGCAGGAAGTTAAACACACAAGTTTACAAACCTTTGATTGCTTCTTCTTAGTATCATGAAGATTAGTTGCCCCATCCTCTGGTATTACATCTGAATGCGATTGTGGGGACAAATAGAAAAATTTACTTGGGCGCCTCAGAACAGTTATAAAAGGTGGTAGTCTATCAGGATAGAAAGGCAACCCTCTAATAATTTGTCTGTACATTCCCAAATACATATTCACAATAAGCCTAAATTTTTGATGAATGTTCATATCAAAATTTATATTGCTATTGCAGGGACTGGGTACAGACCAGGGATTGAATGCAGAGCTTGTACACACCTTGCTAAAGTGATGCAACTGACTTTCATTCCTAGGCCTTTTATAGAATTTGAGACTCTGCCTGTGTACTGTGCCTTGACTGGCTTGAGTCCCCCCATGTTTTAACTGGCATTGCAGAAGTGTTCAATGTTCCTATCAATTTTTGGTTTTGAAGAAAATACTTCTACTGAGCCAGAGCTTCCGCAAACCACTTGGGAATGCAATGACCATCCCTGGATTCAATGCACATAAGGACTGCAGAAGATTCAGCACTCAAGGTAAATGAAAAACCCTCAGAAATGCATATTAAAAATACAACAGACACATGGAAATTCACACTTTTCGCTCTTCCCTATCTAAGAACAGAAATTCAAAACAACACCTGTTCATCAATGGGACTTTAAAAATGATATTTTTACAACTTTTTTGAATGAAGACCCTGTCCTTTATATATGACA